>NC_086446.1:19202703-20491453 GCF_028390025.1 Pseudophryne corroboree | reverse complement strand
ATTCACATTGTGCCAGGCAGAGCACGTTATTCACATTGTGCCAGGCAGAGCACGTTATTCACATTGCGCCAGGCAGAGCACGTTATTCACATTGCGCCAGGCAGAGCACATTATACACATTGCACCAGGTAGAGCACATTATACACATTGCGCCACACATTGCACCAGGTAGAGCACGTTATTCACATTGCGCCAGGCAGAGCACGTTATTCACATTGCGCCAGGCAGAGCACGTTCTTCACATTGCGCCAGGCAGAGCACGTTATTCACATTGCGCCAGGCAGAGCACGTTATTCACATTGTGCCAGGCAGAGCACGTTATTCACATTGTGCCAGGCAGAGCACGTTATTCACATTGCGCCAGGCAGAGCACGTTATTCACATTGCGCCAGGCAGAGCACATTATACACATTGCGCCACACATTGCACCAGGTAGAGCACGTTATTCACATTGCGCCAGGCAGAGCACGTTATTCACATTGCGCCAGGCAGAGCACGTTATTCACATTGCGCCAGGCAGAGCACGTTATTCACATTGCGCCAGGCAGAGGACATTATACACATTGCGCCACACATTGCACCAGGTAAAGCACGTTATACGTATTGCGCCAGGCAGAGCACGTTATTCACATTGCGCCAGGCAGAGCATGTTCTTCACATTGCGCCAGGCAGAGCACGTTATTCACATTGCGCCAGGCAGAGCACGTTATTCACATTGCGCCAGGCAGAGCACGTTATTCACATTGTGCCAGGCAGAGCACGTTATTCACATTGCGCCAGGCAGAGCACTTTCTTCACATTGCGCCAGGCAGAGCACGTTATTCACATTGCGCCAGGCAGAGCACGTTATACACATTGCGCCAGGTAGAGCACGTTATACACATTGCGCCAGGTAGAGCACGTTATTCACATTGCGCCAGGCAGAGCACGTTATTCACATTGCGCCAGGCAGAGCACGTTATTCACATTGCGCCAGGCAGAGCACGTTATTCACATTGTGCCAGGCAGAGCACGTTATTCACATTGTGCCAGGCAGAGCACGTTATTCCCATTGCAGCAGGAAGAGCATGTTATACACGTTATACACACGCCACCGTAAGTCTAGCTCACCCCTCCGCACAGCAAGCACAGTCACCGGCGTTCAACATCCCCGCAGCACAGTGTGTGGCGCGCCACATTGCGCCAGGCAGAGCACATTATACACATTGCGCCACACATTGCACCAGGTAAAGCACGTTATACGTATTGCGCCAGGCAGAGCACGTTATTCACATTGCGCCAGGCAGAGCACGTTATTCCCATTGCGCCAGGCACACATTATACACATTGCGCCACACATTGCACCAGGTAAAGCACGTTATACGTATTGCGCCAGGTAGAGCACGTTATTCACATTGCGCCAGGCAGAGCACGTTATTCACATTGCGCCAGGCAGAGCACGTTATTCACATTGCGCCAGGCAGAGCACGTTATTCACATTGCGCCAGGCAGAGCACGTTATTCACATTGCGCCAGGCAGAGCACGTTATTCACATTGCGCCAGGCAGAGCACGTTATTCACATTGCGCCAGGCACACATTATACACATTGCGCCACACATTGCACCAGGTAAAGCACGTTATACGTATTGCGCCAGGCAGAGCACGTTATTCACATTGCGCCAGGCAGAGCACGTTATTCACATTGCGCCAGGCAGAGCACGTTATTCACATTGCGCCAGGCAGAGCACGTTATTCACATTGCGCCAGGCAGAGCACGTTATTCACATTGCGCCAGGCAGAGCACGTTATTCACATTGCGCCAGGCAGAGCACGTTATTCACATTGCGCCAGGCAGAGCACGTTATTCACATTGTGCCAGGCAGAGCACATTATTCACATTGTGCCAGGCAGAGCACGTTACACACACGCCACCGTAAGTCTAGCTCACCCCTCCGCACAGCATGCACAGTCACCGGCGTTCAACATCCCCTCAGCACAGTGTGTAGCGCGCCGCAGAGCCGTCCTCACTCTGTCCGGCTCCCGTGAAGCTCCAGCGGGTGATCGGCGGGGGGCGTCCTCACTCTGTCCGGCTCCCGTGAAGCTCCAGCGGGTGATCGGCGGGGGCGTCCTCACTCTGTCCGGCTCCGTGAAGGCTGAAGCTCCAGCGGGTGATCGGTGGCGGGGGGAAGGGGGGGGCGTCCTCACTCTGTCCGGCTCCCTTGAAGCTCCAGCACGTGATCGGGCGGGGGGAGCCGTCCTCACTCTCTGTCCGGGGGGGGGGGGGGGGGATAGGAGAGAGGGAGGGAGAGGGAGGGGTCCGCCACAAGAAGACTTAGATACAGGAAGCTTAGCCTTAAACAAGATGACCAGCTTCAGCGGAGCGCGTCCCCGGGGACCCACACAGTTTAGAGAAGTGAGTCCCCGGGCCACAGATCAGGGTAATATACGCGCCATAGCGCGTATTTGCGAACACTGTATGTGTGTGTGTGTGTATATATATATATATATATATATATATATATATATATATATATATATATATATATATATATTATATAAAGAGAAAAAATATATATATATATATATATATATATATATATCGCAAAAGTTCCAAAGATTTGGAGGTGCACTCTCACAATCAGTCTCTTGAGTCAGTTTTTCATTAGAATCACCAAGTTTATTGTCGACGTTTCGGTCTGATCACAGGCCTTTCTCAAGACAGGTGATTTCTGATGTTACAAGTTCAATTTTGTCAAAAAAGAAAATCTGCAAGTGAACAGTAATAGCAATTACAAACAATTAGCCTCACCGGCCCCCATTAGAACCAATCCACCAGCCACACGACCTTCACCAATAATCACCCAAGGTGATATAGAGATTAGAAACTCCTATGAGTATGAATAAAATTCAAGCAATACCTTAAGGAGCCTGTTACAATCAAACAGCTCTCACATGAGTGGTAAAAACAACACAGCTTCAGTCAATTCCCATTCTGTCAGAAAGAGAATCAATAGTAAATACTCACAACTATGTTGAGAGATGTGCACTAAATGCTATTAAAGTTATTTTAACACAGTAGTTGAGTACCTGGCTCAGACGGTCAGAATTGATAGCAGCAGCTTCAAGATAAAGGTAAAAGCCAGTGGTTGTCTGGCTAGCAAAGAGACATCTAAAGATAAGGATCGTAAAATTCACTATAACGACCACACAATGGGTCATAAACGATAATCCATCAAGGCAAAAAGTTTAAAATGTACTTACATCTGACAGGAACTCTTGAGGGATGCTGCTGCATACCTATTCAATGTCAGACTGCTCTATTTAAACTCCCCGGACCGGAAGTGTGTTCCGGTCCCGGAAGTGACCGTCAGTGTTAGAAAAGGCTGATTTAAAGTAATTCTGATTAAACAGCGCATGCAGTAAAGACACCACAGTTGCCCCCATGGACCCGCCACCCAATCAGAGTCTAACAGAGGGCAAACGCCAGACACGGCGCCACTCTCGCCGTCCGTCCAGCCGTCACACACTTCCGTGCGGTTCACAACACGGAAGTGCGTCACATGCGTTCCACCCATACTTGGTATGGAATACCTCCTGGCTCGCTTAGTAGCGGCCAGTAGGGGCGCATTACGCCGTGCTCGCTACTTAGTAGAAATGGTGAGGGTAAACCTGAATCTTTAACATAAAGATGCCATTAGGGATATGGTCATTAACGGTACTAAGCTGCACTCTGGCAACTAATTACTAAAAGATACACTTATAGATATAATCGTCCTTCTCACAGGAAGGAATCAAAGAATAGACGATAGTAATAGAGGTATATGATAGTCCAAAATCAATAGGGAGTCACCCAGGTAATGGACTACCTAAGTTAATAATATCTCCTAATTAACATACTTAATAAGTGTGTAGAAAATATGGTCAGTGTGGTGAGGATTGGCTCCAAAAGGGGCCGGCGAGTCAACCACCTAAAGAATGATGCATGATAATACACCTAAACACATATATACAAAATGATCCTAAAAAAGGTATAGCATAAAAAGAATAGTATGAAAAAAAATATATATAAGGAATAAAAGGATACTCATAAAACATGAGACCTAGATATAACTCATACATATTTATTTAATGCCACCAAGTTGCCTATGGGATTAAACCACCCGATATTGATAGGTGGCCGATGTTCAAATCCATGTTGAGTAGGACTAGTGCAGGTTCCTAATCTCTATTAAAAAAGTTTAGACTTTTTCACAAGAAAACATTAAGGGGATTAGCTTCATTAAGGCCCCTAGGAGATACTGTATCTAACGCATGGATCCAGTAACATTCCTGCTGTCGGAGGGCTAGAGTGCGATCACCTTCAGTCGGATTTGGAGGGATCCAATCTATAGTTTGCACTTCAAACTAGCCACCTGGTGTCTGGCTTCCATGAAGTGGCGCGCCACCGGTTTATCGGTGTGACCAGTCTGGATAGCTGTATGGATGGATGACCTGTGATTGGCCATACGTTCACGGAAAATTCGTGTAGTAAGACCAACGTAATACAAACCACAGGGGCATTTAAGTATGTAAATTACAAAGTCAAGGCGACAATGCAAATGATGTCTAAGTCTAATGATTTTCCCTGTGTGGGGATGTGTAAACGTGGGTCCTATAATCATGGACCTGCGCGTCGTGCAACCCCCACACGAGAAGCACCCCGGTTTGGCCTGCATCAAAGTGGTCCATGGGGTTTTTTCTTTTTCTGGAAACATACGTGGCCTCATCAATATTTGTTTGAGGTTAGCACCTCTCCTGTATGCCATCATTGGCGCCCCCATTCGGCCGAAGGGTAAGGTGTCATCTGTTTGAATAATGGGCCAATAGCGATGTAGTGCCTTTTTCATCTGTGCTGCACTACCATCATATTGAGTAGGAAAAATAAGACGATCATGTGTCTTAGTTTTGGGTCTAGTGCCCGAAAAGATTTTTTCGGCTTTTTGAAGACATTTGTGTAGCTGTTTATGGGAGTAACTCCTTTCTCTAAAACGTGTGGTGATTTCGTCCACTTGTTCACTACGTCGGGTGATCTCAGAATTCAGTCTCATTACCCTTAGGTATTGTGAAATGGGGAGACTGTCTTTTAGGGCAGGGGGATGGTGACTCGTAGCCTGTAACAACTGGTTACGGTCAGTGGGTTTACGAAACATTGTAGTTATTAATCGTGTCCCTATGTTGATGAGGGTCACATCCAAAAAGTTGATTTCTTTATGTGAACAGGAAGCGGTGAATCTAATGGGGCTATCAAGTAAGTTCAATTCATTGACCATTTGTTCAAATGCCCTCTGCGTCCCATTCCATAATAAAAAAATATCGTCAATAAAACGACGAAAGAAAACAATATTCTGACCATATCTTGGAAAAATATGTTTAGCTTCGTATTGTGCCATAAACAGATTGGCGTATGCCGGGGCCAAATTAGACCCCATCGCCGTCCCTGAGATCTGCATATAATGATCTTTCTTATATAAGAAATGATTATTCATCAAAACTAGTTCAACTAACTCCAATAGGAATTCAGTGGGGTAGTCAACACATGGTTGTTTCCTAAAAGCCATTCTTAATGCCTCCACTCCCTCCGAGGGAGGTATCACTGTATAGAGTGAGCAGACGTCAAGGGTAGCCAGCAAAATCCCACTGACGTCCCCTACGGCTGACACACTCTGTAGGAAATCTCCAGTATCTTTAAGATAACTAGGAGTAGCGAGGACCATTGGTTGTAGTACACTATCCAAAAAAATAGCTAACGGTTGTAGTGAGGAGCCTTCAGCGGCAATAATGGGTCGACCAGGAGGGTTCCTAAGTGTCTTATGGATTTTTGTCAACAAATATATGATTGGGCACCGTGGATGCTCAACCGTTAGATATTGTGCCAATTCATCTGTAATCCATCTGTGAGCTAAACCCCTTTTGATGGACTCATCAATTTTGTTTTTCACAACTGATGTTGGATTGTATTCAAGTCGACTATAGGTGGTCTTATCAGAAAGTTGTCTCATGACCTCATTGTCATAGTCCTGCCAGTCTTGGACAACAATAGCCCCGCCTTTATCGGCTGTCCGGATGACAATATTGGTGGCATCTTTTAATTGTTTAAGGGCCATACGTTCACTAGGAGAAAGGTTATCATACATTTTTTTATTATTATTGTTATGGGGTGTACTTTTGGTATCCCTTTGGACTAGACGTAAGAATGTTTTTATGCTGGAATTCGCGGAGGGTGGGTCAAAGGTGGATTTGGCTTTAAATTTGGTCCTTTCTTTCACCGACGTAGAGTTTAGAGTCTTGTGAAAAAGTCTAAACTTTTTTAATAGAGATTAGGAACATGCACTAGTCCTACTCAACATGGATTTGAACATCGGCCACCTATCAATATCGGGTGGTTTAATCCCATAGGCAACTTGGTGGCATTAAATAAATATGTATGAGTTATATCTAGGTCTCATGTTTTATGAGTATCCTTTTATTCCTTATATATATTTTTTTTCATACTATTCTTTTTATGCTATACCTTTTTTAGGATCATTTTGTATATATGTGTTTAGGTGTATTATCATGCATCATTCTTTAGGTGGTTGACTCGCCGGCCCCTTTTGGAGCCAATCCTCACCACACTGACCATATTTTCTACACACTTATTAAGTATGTTAATTAGGAGATATTATTAACTTAGGTAGTCCATTACCTGGGTGACTCCCTATTGATTTTGGACTATCATATACCTCTATTACTATCGTCTATTCTTTGATTCCTTCCTGTGAGAAGGACGATTATATCTATAAGTGTATCTTTTAGTAATTAGTTGCCAGAGTGCAGCTTAGTACCGTTAATGACCATATCCCTAATGGCATCTTTATGTTAAAGATTCAGGTTTACCCTCACCATTTCTACTAAGTAGCGAACACGGCGTAATGCGCCCCTACTGGCCGCTACTAAGCGAGCCAGGAGGTATTCCATACCAAGTATGGGTGGAACGCATGTGACGCACTTCCGTGTTGTGAACCGCACGGAAGTGTGTGACGGCTGGACGGACGGCGAGAGTGGCGCCGTGTCTGGCGTTTGCCCTCTGTTAGACTCTGATTGGGTGGAGGGTCCATGGGGGCAACTGTGGTGTCTTTACTGCATGCGCTGTTTAATCAGAATTACTTTAAATCAGCCTTTTCTAACACTGACGGTCACTTCCGGGACCGGAACACACTTCCGGTCCGGGGAGTTTAAATAGAGCAGTCTGACATTGAATAGGTATGCAGCAGCATCCCTCAAGAGTTCCTGTCAGATGTAAGTACATTTTAAACTTTTTGCCTTGATGGATTATCGTTTATGACCCATTGTGTGGTCGTTATAGTGAATTTTACGATCCTTATCTTTAGATGTCTCTTTGCTAGCCAGACAACCACTGGCTTTTACCTTTACCTTGAAGCTGCTGCTATCAATTCTGACCGTCTGAGCCAGGTACTCAACTACTGTGTTAAAATAACTTTAATAGCATTTAGTGTACATCTCTCAACATAGTTGTGAGTATTTACTATTGATTCTCTTTCTGACAGAATGGGAATTGACTGAAGCTGTGTTGTTTTTACCACTCATGTGAGAGCTGTTTGATTGTAACAGGCTCCTTAAGGTATTGCTTGAATTTTATTCATACTCATAGGAGTTTCTAATCTCTATATCACCTTGGGTGATTATTGGTGAAGGTCGTGTGGCTGGTGGATTGGTTCTAATGGGGGCCGGTGAGGCTAATTGTTTGTAATTGCTATTACTGTTCACTTGCAGATTTTCTTTTTTGACAAAATTGAACTTGTAACATCAGAAATCACCTGTCTTGAGAAAGGCCTGTGATCAGACCGAAACGTCGACAATAAACTTGGTGATTCTAATGAAAAACTGACTCAAGAGACTGATTGTGAGAGTGCACCTCCAAATCTTTGGAACTTTTGCGATACATGTGTGGATCTCTATGGTCCATTGGGAGCACCCACCACTGAAGAAGCATTTACTATATTGACGAGAGTGCAGGATCCCCAATATATATATATATATATATATATATATATATATAGAAGTCGTCCGGCGGCACTCACGGCAATAAAGACAAAAAGGCAGCTCCAATCAGCCAACGTTTCAATGTTATTTGTTCAACATTCTATACATGTGTGGGGAACCGTGTTGGTTCTTTATGGAGGGCACCGGCTGTTAATGTTTATTTCATTGGGGAAGGAGTGCCGCTTGACTGTGCTACTATATATATATATATATATATATATATATATATATATAATAACCCAGTTCCATTCAGCGGCACTCGGAGGCTTGTACTGGCGTAAAAATGTGCTCTAATGAATCATAGTAAAAGTCTGCCTACCAAACCAACGTTTCGGGGCGTAACCGCCCCTTTATCAATGTGTTTTGCTCACCTTGATAAAGGGGCGGTTACGCCCCGAAACGTTGGTTTGGTAGGCTGACTTTTACTATGATTCATTAAAGCACATTTCTCTATCGTCCTAGTGGATGCTGGGGTTCCTGAAAGGACCATGGGGAATAGCGGCTCCGCAGGAGACAGGGCACAAAAAGTAAAGCTTTACGATCAGGTGGTGTGCACTGGCTCCTCCCCCTATGACCCTCCTCCAAGCCAGTTAGATTTTTGTGCCCGGCCGAGAAGGGTGCAATCTAGGTGGCTCTCCTAAAGAGCTGCTTAGAAAATTTTAGCTTAGGTTTTTTATTTTACAGTGAGTCCTGCTGGCAACAGGATCACTGCAACGAGGGACTTAGGGGAGAAGAAGTGAACTCACCTGCGTGCAGGATGGATTGGCTTCTTGGCTACTGGACATTAGCTCCAGAGGGACGATCACAGGTACAGCCTGGATGGTCACCGGAGCCTCGCCGCCGGCCCCCTTGCAGATGCTGAAACGAGAAGAGGTCCAGAATCGGCGGCAGAAGACTCCTCAGTCTTCTAAAGGTAGCGCACAGCACTGTAGCTGTGCGCCATTTTCCTCTCAGCACACTTCACACGGCAGTCACTGAGGGTGCAGGGCGCTGGGAGGGGGGCGCCCTGGGAGGCAAATGAAAACCTATTTTGGCTAAAAATACCTCACATATAGCCTCCGGGGGCTATATGGAGATATTTAACCCCTGCCAGAATCCACTAAAGAGCGGGAGACGAGCCCGCCGAAAAAGGGGCGGGGCCTATCTCCTCAGCACACAGCGCCATTTTCCTTACACAGCTCCGCTGGTCAGGACGGCTCCCAGGCTCTCCCCTGCACTGCACTACAGAAACAGGGTAAAAAAGAGAGGGGGGGGCAAAATTGTGGCAAAATTATATTATTAAAGCAGCTATACAGGGAGCACTTATTATAAGGCTATCCCTGTCATATATAGCGCTTTTGGTGTGTGCTGGCAAACTCTCCCTCTGTCTCCCCAAAGGGCTAGTGGGGTCCTGTCTTCGTTAAGAGCATTCCCTGTGTGTCTGCTGTGTGTCGGTACGTGTGTGTCGACATGTATGAGGACGATATTGGTGTGGAGGCGGAGCAATTGCCAAATATGGGGATGTCACCTCCTAGGGGGTCGACACCAGAATGGATGCCTTTATTTATGGAATTACGGGATAGTGTCAACACGCTAAAGCAGTCGTTTGACGACATGAGACGGCCGGACAATCAATTAGTGCCTGTCCAGGCGCCTCAAACACCGTCAGGGGCTGTAAAACGCCCTTTGCCTCAGTCGGTCGACACAGACCCAGACACAGGCACTGATTCCAGTGGTGACGGTGACGAATCAACCGTATTTTCCAGTAGGGCCACACGTTATATGATTTTGGCAATGAAGGAGGCGTTACATTTAGCTGATACTACAGGTACCACTAAACAGGGTATTATGTGGGGTGTGAAAAAACTACCTATAGTTTTTCCTGAATCAGAAGAATTAAACCCCCGATAAAAAAAATGCTAATTTCAAAGAAGTTATTGGCTTTATACCCTTTCCCGCCAGAGGTTAGGGCGCGCTGGGAAACACCTCCTAGGGTGGACAAGGCGCTCGCACGCTTATCAAAACAAGTGGCGTTACCCTCTCCTGAGACGGCCGCACTTAAAGATCCAGCAGATAGGAGGATGGAAAATATCCAAAAAAGTATATACACACATACAGGTGTTATACTAAGACCAGCTATAGCGACAGCCTGGATGTGCCGTATAAATGGGAGGAGTTATTTGGAGTCGGTCTATCGGATTTGGTGGCCACGGCTACAGCCGGGAAATCCACCTTTTTACCTCAAGTCACTCCCCAACAGAAAAAGACACCGACTTTTCAACCGCAGCCCTGGAAGAGCTGCCCGAGGATATATCTGACAATGCCAGACAATACCTGTCTCACATTACCACCACCACCTATTACATTCAGGAGGCGTCCCCGGAGGCAGGTGTGTTGGCTGACAAGGCGTCGACCACGTCTGTCCTGGCTTGCCGTATTCTGTGGTTGAGGTCATGGAAGGTGGACCTAGACTCCACAAAGACCTTGAAGGTACTCCCGTTTAAGGGAGATATTTTGTTTGGGGAAGACATAAATAAAATTGTGTCTGAACGGGCGGCTTTCTCCCAAATAGTAATCCTTCTGCACAGAAGGCTAAAGATACCACTTTTCGTTCCTTTTGGCCTCAAGGGAAAGCAAAAGGTCAGGCATACCCGATACAATCTCGTCCTCCCAAAACCACTAAGCCCAAGACAAAGCAATCCTGGGCGGGCCGTTAGCCTGCTTCCAAACAAGACAAGGCTACCGCATGATGGGGCGGGTCTTCCCCTGCGGGGACCCCAGGGTGGGAGGCCGACTTCTGCATTTCACCCAGGTCTGTTTATAGACCACTTCAGACGCATGGGTGCGAGAAGTTGTCTCTCACGGATACGCAGTTTCTTTCAAGAGACGTCCCCCTCACCAGTTCTGCACAATGGTTATTCCTTCTGATCCGTTGAAGGTGCAAGCTCTACAGCTGGTTGTGCTTTCCCTCCTGGATACAGGAGTGGTAGTGCCGGTACCTCTCTCCCAGAGAGGAGGAGGATACTACTCGACCCTGTTTCTAGTCGCGAAACCCAATGAGTCTTTCTGGCCTATACTCAACCTCAAATCACTGAACAAGTTTGTGAGAGTGTCCAAGTTCTGCATTAAAACACTGCACTCAATTGTACTTGCTATGGAACCTGGAGACTATATGGTATCCCTGGATATACAGGATGCATACCTGCATATACCTTTTGCCAAGTCACAGCAGTATCTACGGTTTGCTATTGGCAACCTCCATTATCAGTTCAAGGCTCTACTATTTGGACTGGCTATGGCTCCTTGGATCTTCACCAAGGTTATGACTGTAATGATGGCCCATCTCCGTCGCCAGGGAGTTAGGATCCTGCAGTATCTGAATGACTTGCTGATTCTGGTAAACTCCCAAGATGTCCTCCTCCGTCATCTGCAACTGACAATAAGCTTCCTACAAGCCCATTGGTGGCTCATCAATTGGAAGAAATCCTCGCTGGTCCCAGCACAGAGCATGGTGCATCTGGTGACACTCCTGTACACACACAGTCAGCGACTGTTTCTGTCCCCAGAGAACGTCCTGAAGCTTCAGGACAGGATATGATGCTTCCTTTATTGTCCCAGAGTGTCAATGCACTCGGCAATGCAAGTACTTGGCCTAACGGTGTCGGCATTCGACATGGTGGAGTACGCTCAATTACATTCCCGCCCTCTGCAGAGGTTAATCCTTTCCAAGTGTGATGGCCTACCTCATCGAATCGGATCTCACATGATCACTTTGACTCCGAAGGTTCGTCTGTCGCTGGCCTTGTGGCTACAGGACCAGCAAATTAACAGGGGCCGTCCCTTCTGGATCCCCGACTGTGTCTTGCTGACAACAGATGCCAGTCTGCGGAGATGGGGAGCGATATTGGAGCAACACTCTTTTCAGGGTCGCTGGACTAAGGAGAAATCACTCCTCCCAATAAACATTCTGGAGTTGTGGGTAGTTTTCAACGCAATAACTCCCGCCATGCCTCTGGTACAGAACAGGCCTGTTCAAATATAGTCAGACAACACCACCACGGCATACATAAACCATCAGGGCGGCACTCAAAGCCACATGGCAATGATGGAAGTGTCAAAAGTCCTTCGTTGGGCGGAGCACCATTTTCCAGCAATATTGGCAGTGTTCATTCCGGGTGTCCTGAACTGGGAAGCAGACTTCATCAGTCATCAGGACGTGCACGCCGGAGAGTGGAGTCTTCATCCAGAAGTCTTTCAACTACTAGTGGACATGTGGGCCCACCAGATGTAGACCTGATGGCACCTCGACACAATCACAAAGTCCTGGTGTTCGGATCAAGGACCAGCAATCCTCAAGCAGTGTTCGTGGACACACTAGCCATTCCATGAAACTTTTGCTTGCCCTACATATTCCCTCCAGTGTCACTCCTGCCCAGGGTCCTGCGGAGTTCAAGCAAGGAGGAAAACAACTTCTAGTCGCTCCGGTGTGGCCCAGATGGCATTGGTTCTCAGACCTGCAGGGTCAATTGAGAGAGCGTCTCCTGCTACTTCCTTAGCACCCAGACCTCCTCGTACAGGGCCCTTCTCTACCCAGACCTGGCCAGACTGGTTTTGATGGCATGGCTCTCGATGCATCACTCCTGAGGGCCAAGTGATTCTCCGAGGCGTTTATACAAACTATGTTGAAAGCCCGCAAACCGGCATCTGCCCAGATTTAATATAGGGTCTGGAATTCTTATTTCACCTGGTGTGCTGATAAGAATTATGATGCATACAGATTCAGAACTTCCAGAATTCTGGCTTTTCTGCAACAAGACCTGGACTTAGGCCTTCGTCTGGCCTCCCTCAAGGCTCACATATCTGCCTTGTCGGTATGGTTTGCCCTGCAAGAGTCTCCATTTGAACTTCTTCAGTCTGTGGACCTTAAGTGGCTCACAGCCAAGGTCCTGTTTTACTGGCTATTGCCTCTTCTAGAAGGGTGTAGGACTTAGGCGCATTGTCCTTTCGTCCACCCTTTCTGATATTTCATCATGACCGGGCAGTTCTTAGAACTCGCCCAGGTTATTTGCCTAAGGTGGTGTCATCTTTTCACCTCAACCAAGGGATTGTGGTCCCGGCCTTTATCTCTTCACTCTTTGGAGGACAAATCAGGTCTTTGGATGTGGTAAGGGCTCTCCGTATATATGTGGAGAGTACTGCATCTATCGGGAGGTCAGATACCCTTTTCGTACTATAAGCAAACAAAATGAGAACTACCCAACTGCGCACAGCTTATGGAAGTCCACTTGAATATAGAAATTTCACAAATACGTCCGTCAAAAATAGTGGAGGGGAGGTCTTAGACCAGTATTCCTCTGTTCTTCTCTTCTTTCTTTTTAATTCCGAGGAGTCTCCTTCAGATTCACCGAATGTCCCTCAAAAACAGTGGAAGAACAATATTGTGTAGTATGTCCTGGATTTGGGTGGTTTCTGGGTTATGTGGTTTAACAAAATGGTTCTTACCGTACTCACGTCTAAAACGGAGGTGTTCACACGCATAAAGGTTTCTTTATGGACCCAAAACTTCTCCTAACTGGATGGATGGCTAGTCATGTTCTTTCAAATCCTCACCAAGTGGTGTCCCAATGTGAGAGATACCGGGGAGAAGAATACCTCAATTAATAGATGCCCCACGGTAGAGTTTGTTCAATCAATCACACTGACGGCCAGAGAAATAGACTAGCATACCGTACTCACACTCCAAGTATATTCAATATACCCATAAAGGTATCTTTAACTGTAATTCATACTCAGACAGATCAGATGAATTTAAAGATGTAGATGGGCAAGCGTACCCCACTTACAATCTTCTATGATGTTGTCCAGCCCGTAGCGGTTTCTTTTTCCACTTTCTTCCCAGGAAGTGGAACTCCACTAACGAGTGCTTCCAATCTCGGTATAATGAAATATATATCAAGAATGGAATTCACCATAATGTCTAACACTGGACGGGAATTCCGCGGACGCTCCTGTATTATGCAGGGCATGCGCCAAGGATTTGCCGGAGGGGTTAGCTTTGAATGATAGTCTGTGAAATATGTGCCATATATCTCCCAGTCAGTCCGCAGCTCCTGCAGCCAATCAGGAGCCACCTTGGGCGGCGTTCTCAACTATGCTCAATATGCTTGTGACATGCCTTACGCCCCTTATGGGACCTCCTGTGCCATTACAGCCACATATTGTCCCTGTGATGAATCCGCCTTGGGCGGATACTTTGTCTACTCAGTTGCAAAAACTGAAACAATCTGTGGTTAGACAAAAACCTACCCCATGTCCCTCTGGTGTCAAGGGGTCTTCTAAGTGGGCCGCTTCCTCCTCACAATCCACTAATCTCTCGGAAGACTCTTCTGATGAGGATGGAGAGTATACTGACCCGTCAGACACTGATACAACTGCTTCAGACGAGGACTCTACGACTCAGGTTGATGTCCCTGACCTATTGAGGCTATTGAGCAGATTCTACAAATCGATGATTATGTAGATCCCACTACTATGTCTAAGAAACCTGATAAGTTTAAACGTCAGAAGATAACTACGGTATCATTACCGCATTCTGACCATTTAGTAGACATATGTCTAGAACCCTGGTCTTCTCCAGGAAAGAAATTCACCCTTTCTAAAACGATGCTAGCTCGTTATCCTCTCCCTGCTGAGTTGTGTAACAAGTGGGAAAATTCACCGCCTGTGGATTCCCATGTCACTCGTCTTGTGGTGTCGTCTACACTGCCTGTCACCACTGTCACCTCACTGAAGGAACCGACAGATAAGTGTGTGGAGGGATGCCTGAAGTCTATTTACTCCCTTACAGGTGCTGTACATAGACCCACTATAGCAGCCTCCTGGGCTGCAAAAGGAATTGAAGCATGTGTTCAGGCAATAGAGGAAGAGTTGCCTCAGGATATATCTGGCACTGCTAGACAATACTTGTCTCATATTACCACCGCCTCCCATTATATTCAGGAGGCATCCTCAGAGGCATTGACTACGTCCAGGAAAAAAACTGTGTTCCCTAATGCACACCGAGTGAATAATATTACTACATAATAATAGTCTATTATGTAGTAATATTATTCACTCGGTGTGCATTAGGGAACACAGTTTTTTTCCTACACAGAATTACCCCTCCCCTTTTAGAACCTGAGTGACATTACAATCTGATTGAGCAGCTTTCCACTTTGTGTATTGACTACGTCCATCCTGGCTCGCCGTATTCTGTGGTTGAGGTCATGGAAGGTGGACCTGAACTCCAAAAAGACTTTGGAGGTACTCCCTTTTAAGAGAGACATCCTATTTGGGCAAGATCTCAATAAGATTGTGACTGACTTAGCAGCTGCAAAGACTGCATATCTCCTGAATACTAATCCTTTGCACAGAAGGCAAAAGGTTCCAATTTTTTGCTCCTTTTGACCTCAAGGGAAAGCTAAAGGTCAGGCATACCCGAGACAATCTCGTGCTCCCAAAACCATTAAGCCCAAAGCAAAACAATCCTGAGCTGCCAGTCAGCCTGCTTCTAAACAAGACAAGCCTGGTGCATGACTGGGTTTGTCTCCCCCTGGGGGATCCCAGTTTGGGAGGCCAACTTCTGTGGTTCACCCAGGACTGGTTAGAGACCACTTCAGATGCATGGGTGCGAGAAGTTGTCTCTCACGGGTACGCAGTGTCTTTCAAGAGACATCACCATCACCAATTCTTCACAATGGTTATTCCTTTGGATCCGTTGAAGGCGCAAGCTCTACAGCTGGTTGTGCGTTCCCTCCTGAATACAGGAGTGGTAGTGTCGGTACCTCTGTCTACTCGTCCCTGTTTCTAGTTCCGAAACCCAATTTGTCTTTCTGGCCTATACTCCAACTCAAATCACTGAAGAAGTTTGTGAGAGTGTCCAAGTTCCGTATGGAAATGCTGCACTCAATTGTACTGTCCATGGAACCCTGAGATTATATGGTATCCCTGGATATACAAGATGCTTATCTGCACATACCTATTACATACATATCGCATCAGCAATATCTGCGGTTTGCTATTAGCAACCCTCACTATCAACTCCAGGCTCTGCCATTTTGACTGGCCACAGCTCCTCTGAACTTTACAAAGGTTATGGCCATGATGACAGCCTATCTCCATCTTCAGGGTGTCAGGATCCTGCCGTATCAGGACGAGTTTCTTATTCTGGCGAACTCCCAAAATGTCCTCCTCGGTCATCTACAATTGACAGTAAAGAAGCCTACAAGCCCACGGGTGGCTCGTCAACTGGAAGAAGTCCTCACTGGTCCCTGCTCAGAGCATGGTGCACTGGGGGCACTGCTGGACACACACAGTCAATGGCTGTTTCTGTCTCCAAGGAAGGTCCTGAAACTTCAGGACAGGATCAGATACTTCCTCTCTCGCCCAAGAGTGTCAATACACTCGGCGATGCAAGTACTAGGCCTCATGGTGTGGGCTTTCGACATGGTAGAGTATGCTCCGTTTCACTCCCGCGCCCTACAGAGGTTGATTCTTTCCAAGAGGGATGGCCTACCTCATCGGATCAGGTCCCAAATGATCTCCTTGACTCTGAAGGTTAATCTGTCACTGACCTGGTGGCGACAAGACCAGCAGTTGAGCAAGGGCCGTCTCTTCTGGATCCCGAACTGGGTCCTACTGACTATGGACGCCAGTCTGCGGGTTTGGGGCACAGTGTTAGAGCAACACTCTTTCCAAGTTCGGTGGAGCAAGGAGGAATCACTCCTCCCGATAAACATTCTGGAATTGAGGGCAGTGTTCATTGCTTTGTCTCTCGCCCTGCCTCTGATACAGAAAAGGCCTGTTTAAGTATGGTCAGACAATGCCATCATGGTGGCGTACATAAACCATCAAGGCGGCACTTGAAGTCGCATGGCAATGATGGAAGTGTAAAAAATCCTTAGTTAGGCGGAACACCATCTGCCAGTGATATATCGACAGTGTTCATTCCGGGGTCCTCCACTGGGAAGCGTATTTCCCCAGTCGTCAAGACATACATGCCGGAGAGTGGAGTCTTCATCCAAAGTCTTAACTCCTAGTGGACAGGTGTAGACCTGATGGCATCTCGACACAATCACAAAGTTCCAGTCTTTGAATCAAGAACCAGGGATCCTCAAGCACTGTTTGTGGATGCACAGGCAATTCCATAGAACTTTCGCTGCCCTATGTGTTCCCTCTGGTGTCACTCCTGCCCAGGGTAATACGGAAGTTCAAACAAGAAAAATTCTACTTCTAGTCGCTCCAGCGCATTAGTTCTCAGACCTGCAGGGTCTATCGATAGAGCGTCCTCTTCTACTTCCTCAGCGACCAGACCTCCTCATTCAGGGCCCTTGTGTCTACCCCGGACCTGGCCAGACTGGCTTTGATGGCGTGGCTCTTGAAGCTTCATTCCTGAGGGCCAAAGGATTCTCCAAGGTGGTTATCCAAACTATGCTAAAGGCCTGCAAACCGGCCTCTGCACGGATTTATTATAGGGTCTGGAATTCTTACTTCACCTGGTGTGCTGCTAAGAATTACGATGCTTACAAATTTAGTACTTCCAGACTTCTGTCTTTTTGTTGCAACAAGGCCTGGATTTCTGACTTTGTCTGGCCTCCCTCTAGGTTCACATAGCTGCCTTGTCGGTGTGGTTTCAGAGAAAAATTGCGTCTCTACCTGACGTTCATACATTCACTAAGGGCATATTACGGATTCAGCCTCCCTATGTCCCTCCTGTGGCTCCATAGGATTTGTCTATTGTCTTGAATGCCCTACAAGAGTCTCCATTTGAACCTCTTGAGTGGGTGGACCTTAAATGGCTTACAGCTAAGGTGTCAGGAATCGACTTACCAGGCTGACATCCGTCCGCCGCTGCGGACTCCGTCCTGGCTCCCTGCGGTCACCTGTCGCCTATGCCCCTGCCATGGGACATCATCTGGATCCTGGGGGCACTGCTGAGACAGCAGGCGTGTAGCGCGCCGCGTCCCCGCTGGGCCGCGGCGTGGGCGCCGCCATGACAGTCTGCAATAGCCAGTATGCTGCGGCCAATCCGGTGCGTGGCCGCACCCACCTTTCCTGCACTCATCCAATCCCTGCGTACCATGGGGTATATAGGAGGCTACAGGTACAGCTCACAGGCATCCTGGACTTTGTGTCTATCTGCGACCTACATGAAAGGATCGGTTCCTGTCTCTCCTGAGTTCCTGGTTCTCTGCTAAGAACATTATACTCCTGGTTACTCTGCATCCTTTCCGTGGAACTTCAAGGCTCAGCAATACCTGCAACCTGCATAAGGCCTCACACTCATCACCACCTTGTGTGCTTCAGCCTGCAGTTGAAGACAAACTCCAGGTGCGTTCATTCCTCCACCTGTGACACAGCTTGCTGCTGCCAGTGCCCATCACCTGCACTGTGAGTCGGTCTCCTGCTTATGCTCAGGTTTGCCATATCATCTACTGCCTAGTTTCCCGTTTTAACCCTGCACTGGTTTCCAAGCCAGAACCATTCCATAAGACATTTGCTCTTCTGATTTATATTCCGGATATTATTTCTCAAATTCATTTACCATTCATTTGCCATAGACTTTCAGATCCATTACTGAGTGATTGACTTTTTCCCACCTGTTATTATTATTTCTGCTGCAATAACTGTTATACATCTGCCTAATAAAAATACCTTTGCGCTCATGCGCAGGAACGTTATTCAACCTCCTCGTTTCCTTCCTTCCACCTCCACTGACCCACTAGCGCCCCCTCCGGGGACACAGACCAAACACAATCTGACAGTAAGTCCAGGAACGATGGACTCGGATGGTGGACGGAGTGTGGGGTCAGAGGCCTTGCAAGATCTGGTCTCCCGTCTGGATGGTCAAGAGGTTGCGCAGCAGCAGATGCTTCACTTTCTACAAGGGATGTCCTCCCGATTGGATACACTGCAGCAATCCCTGCCTAGTGTACTCTCATCTACTGTTCCAGTTACTCTAGCACCTGCCAGTGCTGTAAATTCTGCTACGTCGGCTGCATCAGCTCCAGTGTCACGTCTGCACCTGCCCGTGCCGAGCAAATATGATGGCAGTCCTAAACTATGTCGCGGCTTTCTCAATCAGTGTGAAATACAGTTTGAGTTATTGCCACATAACTTTCCCACACCAAGGTCCAAGGTTGCCTACATCATTTCCTTGCTCTCTGGTTCTGCTCTGAGTTGGGTGTCTCCTCTGTGGGAACGTGCTGACCCTCTGATCAACAACTACTCAGACTTCGTGTCAACCTTTAGACGGATCTTTGACGAGCCTGGTCGTGCAACATCAGCTTCGGCAGACCTGATCCAACTTCGTCAAGGTAACCGAAGCATGGGACAATATGTCATCCAGTTCCAGACGTTGGCTGCAGAGATCCAGTGGAACAACCAAGCTCTGGTAGCAGCCTTCTGGCACGGACTCTCGGATCGGATCAAGGACGAACTGACAACCCGTGACATTCCTGTTCAACTGCCTGATTTGATCTCCCTGTGTATTAAGCTGGACTCTCGCATCCGCGAACGCAATAATGAACGCGCTCGGAGTGAGTCTCGCAGACCAAGGTTCATACCTCCTGTACAGTTCCAGTCTCCCTCTTCTGACGAGCCTATGCAGATTAATAGGTCCCGCCTATCTCCTGAAGAGCGGGCAAGAAGAATACGGGAGAGGCTCTGCCTATACTGTGCTGCTGCGGGTCATCAAATTAACTCCTGCACGATGCGTTCGGGAAACGCCAGATCCTGACTTGTAAGGGAGGAGTCAAGTTAGGATCTCTCAGTCAAGCTCCTTCTCAACAAGACCTCATTCTTCCAGTGACGCTAGAAACTTCCGTTGGGCTCCAGTCTGCGTCAGCATTAGTGGACTGCGGTGCTGCAGGAAATTTTATCACCCAAGCTGCGGTAAATAGATTTCGTCTGTCTACCTGTGAACTTTCTTGTCCTGTATACATTACTGCTGTGGATGGTAGTAGAATCTCTAAGGGGAACATTTCACATCAAACTACCCCAGTGGTTCTGGGAGTTGGATTTCTTCATTCAGAACTGATCAAGTTCCTGGTCATCCCTCAAGCCACCCAGGAGATTGTCTTGGGCATGCCTTGGCTCCAGCTACATAACCCACAGTTCAACTGGACAACGTTGCAGCTTACCTCATGGGGTTCACACTGTCATCAATCCTGCTTAGCCCAAGTGTGTCCCATTAAGTCTACCGAAGTAAAGTCACCGCTTAGTCTTCCAGCAGCTTATCAAGACTTCGCAGACGTCTTCTGTGAAAAGGCTGCTGATATTCTGCCGCCCCATAGGGAATGGGATTGTCCCATCGATCTCCTTCCTGGCAAGAAGCCACCTAGGGGGCGCACCTACCCTTTATCTGTTCCTGAAACGGAGGCGATGAGTAATTACATCAAAGAGAATCTTCAGAAAGGATTCATCCGTCCGTCATCATCACCCGCTGGTGCAGGTTTCTTCTTTGTCAAAAAGAAGGATGGAGGACTGCGTCCATGCATTGACTATCGGGGTCTCAATGACATTACCATCAAGAATAGTTATCCTTTACCACTCATTACCGAACTTTTTGATAGAGTTAAGGGGGCCCGCATCTTCACCAAGTTAGATCTCCGCGGTGCCTATAATCTCATCAGAATCCGGAGTGGTGACGAGTGGAAAACAGCTTTCAACACTCGAGATGGCCATTATGAATACCTGGTAATGCCATTCGGGTTGAGTAATGCTCCAGCGGTATTCCAACACTTTGTGAATGAAATTTTTCGAGATGTGCTGTATAAATACCTTGTTGTCTACTTAGATGATATTCTTATCTTTTCTCAAGACCTTCCATCTCATCGCCTACAAGTCTGTGAAGTTCTCCGACGTCTTCGTGAGAACCGTCTCTACGGGAAACTATCTAAATGCACCTTTGAAGTTCCCTCTATACCCTTCCTGGGTTATATAATCTCCGGATCGGATCTTCAGATGGACCCGACGAAATTGGAAGCCATTGCCAACTGGTCCATTCCAACTTCCCTCAAAGCTATCCAGCGGTTCCTGGGTTTCGCCAACTACTATAGAAAATTTATTCGAGGATTCTCCACTCTCATCGCTCCTATTACCAACCTGACTCGGAAAGGGGCAGATCATTCCAACTGGTCAGAAGAAGCCTTGGCAGCCTTCCGGAAAATCAAGCTAGCCTTTATGTCTGCTCCAGTGCTGTCACAGCCAGATGTCGACAGACCATTCGAGTTGGAGGTAGATGCCTCTACAGTTGGGGTTGGAGCTGTTCTCTCCCAGAAGGGATCTGATGGGAAAGTCCACCCGTGTGGATTCTTTTCTCGCAAGTTTCTTCCTGCAGAAGCTAACTACTCCGTGGGAGATCAAGAGTTACTGGCAATCAAGCTGGCTCTCGAGGAATGGAGATATCTCCTAGAAGGGGCCAAACATCCGTTTAACATCTTCACGGATCATAAGAACTTGCTTTATTTAAAAGCAGCCCAGTGCCTTAACCCTCGCCAGTCCAGGTGGGCTATGTTTTTCTCACGTTTTAATTTTAAGCTTCATTTCCGCCCAGGTTCACAGAATGTGAAAGCCGATGCATTATCCCGATCCATGGAATCTGAAGAAGGAACATCTGACTCTGTGCCACATTCCATCCTGAGTCCCGTGGTTTTCGCTGCTTCTCAAGTCTCCCCAGCTCCTCCTCCTGGTAAGACTTTTGTTTCCTCAGAGCTCCGTCCCAAGTTGCTATCTTGGGCCCATCAGTCCAAGTTCACTGGTCATCCTGGTGTCCTGAAGACATTCAAGTTCCTTTCCGCATCATATTGGTGGCCAAAGATGAAAATGGACATCCAGGATTTCGTGGCATCCTGTCCTAAATGTGTGCAGCACAAGACTCCTCGTCAGTCGCCAGCAGGTCAGTTACAACCCTTGTCTGTCCCTAGTCGTCCTTGGTCTCATCTGTCCATGGATTTTATCACTGACCTTCCATCTTCTCAGGGACATAATACCATTTGGGTTGTAGTGGACAGATTCACCAAGATGGTTCATTTCGTTCCCCTCCAGGGTCTCCCTTCTGCCCCGAAACTTGCCCAAATCTTCCTACAGGAGATTTTCCGCTTACATGGTTTACCCTCTGAAATAATATCTGATCGGGGGGTACAGTTTGTAGCGAGGTTTTGGAGGGCCCTCTGTTCTGCCATGCAGGTAAAATTGAAATTCTCGTCATCATACCATCCTCAGACGAATGGGCAGACAGAGAGAGTCAATCAAGAACTTGAGACTTTTTTAAGGTTATATGTGTCATCTTCCCAGGATGATTGGTTCAATCTGCTCCCGTGGGCCGAGTTTGCCCATAACTTTCGATATCATACTACCACTGATACGACACCATTCTTTGCAGTTAATGGGCAACATCCCCGTGTACCTGAATTCCAAGAGCTCCCTCATATGGATGTTCCGGCTGCCACTTCTGCCCTAACTCAGTTTTCAACCATTTGGAAAAAGATTCACGTTTCCCTCAAAAAAGCCTCCAGTCGATATAAGATCTTTGCCGACCGCAAGAGACGTGCGGTTCCCCATTTGAAACCTGGGGATCGAGTTTGGTTATCAACCCGCAACCTTCGTCTCAGGGTTCCTTCCATGAAGTTTGCACCACGCTTCATTGGTCCTTACCCTATTGAGAGTGTCATCAACCCAGTGGCTTACAAGTTGAAATTACCATCTTCACTTCGTATACCTAACGCCTTTCACATTTCTCTCCTCAGACCTTTAGTTCTAAACCGCTTTCAGAATACTCTTCCAGCAGGTCCCAAGATCCGAACTCAGCGGGGCGTGGAATTTGAGATCAACAAGATTCTGGACTCCCGTTGCCGGTATGGACGTCTCCAGTACCTGGTCGATTGGTGCGGTTATGGCCCAGAGGAGAGAAGCTGGGTGAATTCATCTGATGTCCATGCTCCTAGGTTGGTCCGTGTTTTCCACAGCACTCATCCCTCCAAACCACGTGGGTGTTCGGTGTCCACCCCTAAAGGAGGGGGTACTGTCAGGAATCGACTTACCAGGCTGACATCCGTCCGCCGCTGCGGACTCCGTCCTGGCTCCCTGCGGTCACCTGTCGCCTATGCCCCTGCCATGGGACATCATCTGGATCCTGGGGGCACTGCTGAGACAGCAGGCGTGTAGCGCGCCGCGTCCCCGCTGGGCCGCGGCGTGGGCGCCGCCATGACAGTCTGCAATAGCCAGTATGCTGCGGCCAATCCGGTGCGTGGCCGCACCCACCTTTCCTGCACTCATCCAATCCCTGCGTACCATGGGGTATATAGGAGGCTACAGGTACAGCTCACAGGCATCCTGGACTTTGTGTCTATCTGCGACCTACATGAAAGGATCGGTTCCTGTCTCTCCTGAGTTCCTGGTTCTCTGCTAAGAACATTATACTCCTGGTTACTCTGCATCCTTTCCGTGGAACTTCAAGGCTCAGCAATACCTGCAACCTGCATAAGGCCTCACACTCATCACCACCTTGTGTGCTTCAGCCTGCAGTTGAAGACAAACTCCAGGTGCGTTCATTCCTCCACCTGTGACACAGCTTGCTGCTGCCAGTGCCCATCACCTGCACTGTGAGTCGGTCTCCTGCTTATGCTCAGGTTTGCCATATCATCTACTGCCTAGTTTCCCGTTTTAACCCTGCACTGGTTTCCAAGCCAGAACCATTCCATAAGACATTTGCTCTTCTGATTTATATTCCGGATATTATTTCTCAAATTCATTTACCATTCATTTGCCATAGACTTTCAGATCCATTACTGAGTGATTGACTTTTTCCCACCTGTTATTATTATTTCTGCTGCAATAACTGTTATACATCTGCCTAATAAAAATACCTTTGCGCTCATGCGCAGGAACGTTATTCAACCTCCTCGTTTCCTTCCTTCCACCTCCACTGACCCACTAGCGCCCCCTCCGGGGACACAGACCAAACACAATCTGACATAAGGTTCTTATTGGCTATTGCCTCTGCTAGAAGGGTATCAGACTTAGGCGCATTGTCCTGTCGTCCACCCTTTTTGATATTTCATCGTGACCGAGCAGTTCTTCGAACTCGCCTCAGTTATTTGCCTAAGGTGATGTCACCATTTCACCGTAACCAAGAGATTGTGTATCCGACCTTCATCTCTTCTAAATTGTCCTCCAAAGAGCGTTCTTAGGATGTGTTAAGGGCTCTCCATATATATGTGGAGAGGACTTCCTCTATTAGGAGGTCAGATGCCTTTTTTGTACTGTTTGGTTGTTTTGTTGGCCTTTCAATAAGCAAACCTTAGTCAGATGATTAGAATGGTGATTGCACAAGCCTATGCGCAGTCTGAACTCCCAGCTCCTGCTGCTATTAAAGCCCATGCTAGTCGGTCTGTTGGACCTTCATGGTCGGCCCACCGTGGCGCGTCCGCAGAACAATTTTTCAAGGCAGCTATGTGGTCCTCAGTGAACACATTTATTAGGTTATATGCCTTTGATACTTTCGCCTCCCAGGTTTGCTTCCTTTGGACGCCGGGTTCTCATATCCGCTAAGCCGCGTCCTCTGCCTTGAGGAACTGCTTTAGTACATCCGCTATGTATTCCCTGTGGTACACACTGTACCCCGCTACAGAAAAGATTTATGGTAGACTTACCATAGTTAAATCTCTTTCTGCAAGGTACACTGGGTTCCACAGGGCGCCCACCCTGACGTACTTAGCTTCTTTGGGATTGTATGGCATTAGCCGCTAGTCCCTTCTCCTGTCGTGAGAACGTGGTTCTGTGTGACTAACATCTACTTTCTCTTTTACCTGCTCCTGCATTGGACTGCAAAATGATGTGATAATACATACAAGCGCCCAGTGAAGGGACTTAATGATGGTTCAGAGTCCTCCCACAGTCAATTTTCAATGTTAATGTAACAAAAAAAGAAAAGTGCGTATAGTGATGTACCGTTAAAACATTTAATATACAATCACATGAAACATAACAATAGTAAAACATAAAGTGCATGGAATCCAAAGTGCAGAGAGTGTCCAAAGTGCGTAATTACCAGCAGCAAGTTATTTCAGGCATGAGGTTTTTTGTTCCACGGCAACTGCGGGTGTCACTTCCTCATTTGGCTGTCCTGCAGACTGTCACACTCGGTCTCCTTTGGATAAAATACCAACGCGTTTCTACCCTTCACGGGTCTTTTTCAAGGCATCCAGCAGAATCTGTCCTATGGAAGGACTCTAAACCATCATTAAGTCCCTTCACTGTGCGCTTGTATGTATTATCACATCATTTTGCAGTTTGCTTGAGATTATTCTCTGGGTGGAGGTACACATGAGAGTTACCTCTGTGTGATTAGTACACTAACTAGCTGCCTTTCTCTGAGCGCACTGAGAATTATCTATCCTTCTGTATTCCTGCATTGGACTGGTTAACAAAGCTGAGCACTCAGTGTCTGGAGGCGGGGTTATATAGGAGGCCCCTGCAATGCATTCTGGGACAGTCTAAAGCTTTAGCCTGTTGGTGCCTCTGGATCAAGATCCATCTCTACACCCCGATGTATTCCCTGTGGAACACAGTGTACCTTGCAGAAAGAGATTTAACCATGGAAAGTCTTGTCATAAATCTCCTTTTATATATGTGTTATTTAGGGTGAACATCTTACAAATATGATGACAGAAGATATAGAGGGAGAAGTAGAGACGTATGTAACTGATATGAGGACAGAAGAAACTGAGGAAGAAGAAGAGGCGTATGTGACTGCTATGAAGGCAGAAGAACCGGAAGGAGAAGAGACGTGTGTGACCGATACAAAGGCAAAAGGTATAGAGGGAGAAGAAGAGACGTATGTGACTGACATGAAAGCAGAATATACAGAGGGAGAAAAAGAGATGTATGTGACTGATATGAAGGCAGAAGATATAGAGGGAGAAGAAGAGGCGTATGTGACTGCTATGAAGGCAGAAGAACCGGAAGGAGAAGAGACGTGTGTGACTGATATGAAGGCAGAAGATATAGAGCGAGAAGAAGAGACGTATGTGACTGATATGAAGGCAGAAGATACGGAGGGAGAAGAGACGTATGTGACTGATATGAAGACAGAAGATACGGAGGGAGAAGAGACGTATGTGACTGATATGAAGGCAGAAGATATAGAGCGAGAAGAAGAGACGTATGTGACTGATATGAAGGCAGAAGATACGGAGGGAGAAGAGACGTATGTGACTGATATGAAGGCAGAAGATATAGAGGGAGAAGAAGAGACGTATGTGACTGATATGAAGACAGAAGATACGGAGGGAGAAGAGACGTATGTGACTGATATGAAGGCAGAAGATATAGAGCGAGAAGAAGAGACGTATGTGACTGATATGAAGGCAGAAGATATAGAGGGAGAAGAAGAGACGTATGTGACTGATATGAAGGTAGAAGATATAGAGGAAGAAGAAGAGGTGTATGTGACTGATATGAAGGCAGAAGATATAGAGGGAGAAGAAGAGACGTATGTGACTGATATGAAGGCAGGAGATATAGAGGAAGAAGAAGAGATGTATGTGACTGATATGAAGGTAGAAGATATAGAGGGAGAAGAAGAGACGTATGTGACTGATATGAAGGCAGAAGATACAGAGGGAGAAGAAGAAATGTATGTGAGGGATGATAAGCAGTGTTTGGAGGACAAAATCCCTACAGATATCAGCACAGGTGAATAATAAGCACTTATTACAGGAAATAGTCACATATTCTCCTTGCACAGTTATTACAAAAATCTCTCATACTTCACCCTCCTTTCAAACTAATGAGGGAAATGTATCTGCAAAGTGGGGGAGTCAGGAGCCATCAGCCCCTATTATACTCCTGCTCTCCACCTAACATCATGTCACTGTATGTTACCAGCCCAGAGATCTGACCAGTCTCCTCCCCACACTCTCTGATGTATCTCATATGTCAAGAGCCATCAGCCCCTATTATACTCGTGCTCTCCCCTCATATCATGTCACTGTGTGTAACCAGGCCAGAGATCTGACCAGTCTCCTCCCCACACTCTCTGGTGTATCTCATACTTCAGGAGCCATCAGCCCCTATTATACTCCTGCTTCCACTCACATCATGTCACTGTGTGTTACCAGCCAAGAGATCTGGCCAGTCTCCTCCCCACACTCTCTGGTGTGTCTCATACATCAGGAGCCATCAGCCCCTATTATACTCCTGCTCTCCCCCTCACATCATGTCACTGTGTGTTACCAGCCCAGAGATCTGACCAGTCTCCTCCCCACACTCTCTGGTATATCTCATACATCAGGATCCATCAGCCCCTATTATACTCCTGCTCTCCCCCTCACATCATGTCACTGTATGTTATCAGCCCAGAGATCTGACCAGTCGCCTCCCCACACTGTCTGGTGTATCTCGTATATCAAGAGCCATCAGCCCCTCATACTCCTGCTCTCCCCCTCATATCATGTCGCTGTCATTTACCAGCCCAGTGATCTTAACAGTCTCCTCTTCACACACTCTGGTGTATCTCATACATCAGGAGCCATCAAGCCCTATTATTCTACTGCTCTCCCCCTCATATCATGTCACTGTGTGTTACCAGCCCAGAGATGTGACCAGTCTCCTCCCCGCACTCTCTGGTGTATCTCATACATCAGGAGCCATCAAGCCCTATTTCTCTGACGTCCTAGTGGATGCTGGGTACTCCGTAAGGACCATGGGGAATAGACGGGCTCCGCAGGAGACTGGGCACTTTTAAAAGAAAGATTAGGTACAATATCTGGTGTGCACTGGCTCCTCCCTCTATGCCCCTCCTCCAGACCTCAGTTAGAATCTGTGCCCGGCCAGAGCTGGATGCACCTAGTGGGCTCTCCTGAGCTTACTAGAAAAGAAAGTATTGTTAGGTTTTTTATTTTCAGTGAGATCTGCTGGCAACAGACTCACTGCTACGAGGGACTGAGGGGAGAGAAGCAAACCTACCTGCTTGCAGCTAGCTTGTGCTTCTAAGGCTACTGGACACCATTAGCTCCAGAGGGATTGAACACAGGGCCCGACCTCGATCGTCCGTTCCCGGAGCCGCGCCGCCGTCCCCCTTGCAGAGCCAGAAGACGGAAGAACCAGAAGAAAAACGGCGGCTGAAGACTCCGGTCTTCAATAAGGTAGCGCACAGCACTGCAGCTGTGCGCCATTGCTCCCACAGCACACCACACGCTCCGGTCACTGGTGGGTGCAGGGCGCTGGGGGTGGGGCGCCCTGGGCTGCAATAAGTATACCTTTGGCAAAAATTGCACATAATACAGTTATAAACTGTATATGTGCCTAATCCCCTGCCATTAACATTAAAAAAGCGGGAGAAGCCCGCTGCGGAGGGGGCGGGGCTATCTCCCTCAGCACACCGGCGCCATTTTCTCTTCACAGCTCCGCTGGAAGGACGCTCCCCAGGCTCTCCCCTGCAGTATACACTACAAGAAGGGTAAAAAAGAGAGGGGGGGGGGGGGCACATAAATTTAGGCGCAAAAGGTGATATAAGCAGCTATTGGGGAAAATTCACTCTGTGTTAGTGTAAATCCCTCTGTTATATAGCGCTCTGGTGTGTGCTGGCATACTCTCTCTCTGTCTCCCCAAAGGACTTTGTGGGGTCCTGTCCTCAGTCAGAGCATTCCCTGTGTGTGTGCGGTGTGTCGGTACGACTGTGTCGACATGTTTGATGAGGAGGCTTACGTGGAGGCGGAGCAGGAGCCTATAAGTGTGATGTCGCCCCCTGCGGGGCCGACACCAGAGTGGATGGATATGTGGAAGGTATTAACCAACAGTGTCAACTCCTTGCATAAAAGGTTCGATGACGTAGCAGCCTTGGGACAGCCGGCATCTCAGCCCGCGCCTGCCCAGGCGTCTCAGAGGCCATCAGGGGCTCAAAAACACCCGCTACCTCAGATGGCAGACACAGATGTCGACACAGAGTCTGACTCCAGTGTAGACGAGGATGAGACAAATGTACAGTCCACAAGGGCCATCCGATGCATGATTACGGCAATGAAAAATGTGTTGAACATTTCTGACATTAACCCGGTTACCACTAAAAAGGGTATTATGTTTGGGGAGAAAAAGCAGCCAGTGACTTTTCCCCCATCTGATAAGTTAAATGAATTGTGTGAAGAAGCGTGATGTTCCCCAGATAAGAAATTAGTGATTTCTAAGAGGTTACTGATGGCGTACCCTTTCCCGCCAACGGACAGGTTACGTTGGGAAACATCCCCTAGGGTGGAAAAAGCGCTCACACGCTTATCAAAGAAGGTGGCACTGCCGTCTCAGGATACGGCCGCCTTAAAAGAGCCTGCAGATAGAAAGCAGGAGGCTATCCTGATCTGTCCTTTGTTCCCCACATTCAATCTGTCTCAAGATCATGTTACATGCATCTAAAAAACATATCCAAAATACGACCATACCTTACACAAGACACTGCTAAAACTCTAATCCACGCTCTCATTATCTCCCGCATTGATTATTGCAATAGTCTCCTAACTGGTCTTCCCAAAACAAGACTCTCACCACTACAATCCATACTGAATGCAGCGGCGAGGCTTATCTTCCTCGCTAGACGTTCATCGTCTGCAGATCCACTCTGTCAGTCCCTCCATTGGTTACCTGTATTCTACCGCATTCAATATAAAATACTTTTACTCACACACAAGGCCATTAACCAAACTACACCAACGTACATCACTTCGCTTATCACAAAATATCTCCCAACCCGACCTCTGCGCTCTTCACAAGACCTGCGTCTCTCATCCACACTCATTACTCGCTCCCACTCACGACTGCAGGACTTTCATCGGGCTGCACCCACTCTGTGGAATGCCCTACCACACACAATAAGACTCTCCTCTAGTCTCCAAACCTTCAAGCGTTCCCTCAAAACTCACCTCTTTAGGCAAGCGTATCAAATTCCTGAACCGCCCACATAACTTTCATAAACCTTCCTATCAAATTACATCCACTCTGTACAGTCCACACATATCCTCACATGTCTTCTCATTCTATGCAATAGATAGCACCTTTCCTTGTGTACATATGCCTATAGATTGTAAGCTTGCGAGCAGGGCCTTCCTACCTCTATGACTGTTATCACCCAGTTTGTTGTTGTTATTTCAAATTGAAAAGCGCAACGGAATTTGCTGCGCTATATAAGAAACTGTTAATAAATAATAAATAATATCCTGAAGTCTGTGTATACACACTCAGGTACTATACTGAGACCTGCAATTGCTTCAGCATGGATGTGTAGTGCTGCAGCAGCTTGGTCTGATACCCTGTCAGATAACATTGATTCCCTCGACAGGGATACTATTTTGCTAACCATAGAGTATATAAAAGACGTCGTCTTATATATGAGGGATGCACAGAGGGACATTTGCCGGCTGGCATCTAGAATTAATGCAATGTCCATTTCTGCCAGGAGAGTATTATGGACTCGGCAGTGGACAGGTGATGCTGATTCTAAAAGGCACATGGAGGTTTTGCCTTATAAGGGTAAGGAATTGTTTGGGGACGGTCTCTCGGACATCGTATCCACAGCAACAGCTGGGAAGTCGACTTTTTTAACCTCAGGTTCCCTCACAGCCTAAGAAAGCACCGTATTATCAGGTGCAGTCCTTTCGGCCTCAGAAAGGCAAGCGGGTCAGAGGCGCATCCTTTCTGCCCAGAGGCAGGGGTAGAGGGAAAAAGCTGCACCAGACAGCCAGTTCCCAGGAACAAAAATCCTCCCCTGCTTCCACTAAGTCCACCGCATGACGCTGGGGCTCCACAGGTGGAGCCAGGTGCGGTGGGGGAGCGTCTCCGGAACTTCAGCAACCAGTGGGTTCGCTCACAGGTGGATCTCTGGGTTCTACAAGTGGTATCTCAGGGATACAAGCTGGAGTTTGAGGCGACTCCTCCTCGCCATTACCTCAAATCAGCCTTGCCAGCTGCTCCCAGAGAAAGGGAGGTAGTACTGGCGGCAATTCATAAGCTGTACCTTCAGCAGGTGATAATCAAAGTCCCCCTCCTTCAACAGGGACGGGGTTACTATTCCACAATGTTTGTGGTACCGAAACCAGACGGTTCAGTGAGACCCATTCTAAATTTGAAATCCTTGAACACTTATGTAAGGAAGTTCAAGTTCAAAATGGAATCGCTCAGGGCGGTTATTGCAAGCCTGGAAGAGGGGGATTTTATGGTGTCGCTGGACATCAAGGATGCTTACCTACATGTCCCCATTTACCCACCTCACCAGGATTACCTCAGGTTTGTGGTACAGGACTGTCATTACCAATTCCAGACGTTGCCGTTTGGTCTGTCCACGGCACCGAGGGTATTTACCAAGGTAATGGCCGAAATTATGATACTCCTTCGAAAGAAGGGAGTCATAATTATCCCATACTTGGACGATCTCCTTATAAAGGCGAGGTCCAAGGAGCAGTTGTTAGTCAGCGTAGCACTATCTCGGGAAGTGCTACAACAGCGCGGCTGGATTCTGAATATCCCAAAGTCGTCTGCTGTTCTTGGGCATGATTCTGGACACAGAACAGAAGAAGGTGTTTCTCTCGGAAGAGAAGGCCTAGGAATTATCATCTCTGGTCAGGGACCTCCTGAAACCAAAACAGGTGTCGGTGCATCACTGCACGCGAGTCCTGGGAAAGATGGTAGCTTCTTACGAAGCAATTCCCTTCGGCAGGTTCCATGCAAGGATCTTTCAGTGGGATCTGTTAGACAAGTGGTCCGGATCGCATCTTCACATGCATCGGTTGATCACCATGTCCCCGAGGGCCAGGGTGTGTCTGCTGTGGTGGCTGCAGAGTGCTCATCTTCTCGAGGGCCGCAGATTCGGCATACAGGACTGGGTCCTGGTGGCCACAGATGCAAGCCTCCGAGGTTGGGGGGCAGTCACTCAGGGAAGAAACTTCCAGGGAGAACCCCTGCTTCAAAACCAACCGATGCTGATTCATTCAGACAACATCACTGCGGTCGCCCATGTAAACCGAAAGGGCGGCACAAGAAGCAGGATGGCAATGGTAGAAGCCACAAGGATTCTTCGATGGGTGGAGAATCACGTGCTAGCACTGTCAGCAGTGTTCATTCTGGGAGTGGACAACTGGGAAGCATCCTTCCTCAGCAGGCACGACCTCCACCCGGGAGAGTGGGGACTTCATCCAGAAGTCTTCAAGTTGATTGTAAATCGTTGGGAACGGCCACAGGTGGACATGATGGCGTCCCGCCTCAACAAAAAGCTAAAAAGATATTGCGCCGGGTTATGGGACCCTCAGGCAATAGCTGTGGACGCTCTAGTGACACCGTGGGTGTACCAGTCGGTTTATGTGTTCCCTCCTCTTCCTCTCATACCCAAGGTACTGAGGATAATACGAAAGAGAGGAGTAAGAACTATACTCGTCGTTCCGGACTGGCCAAGAAGAACTTGGTACCCGGAACTACAAGAAATGATCTCAGAGGACCCATGGCCTCTGCCGCTCCGACAGGACCTTCTACAGCAGGGGCCCTGTCTGTTCCAAGACTTACCGCGGCTGCATTTGACGGCATGGCGGTTGAACGCCGGATCCTAACGGAAAAGGACATTCCAGATGAAGTCATCTCTACGCTGATAAAAGCTAGAAAGGATGTGACAGCAAAACATTATCACCGCATATGGGTGGTCATTCCGAGTTGTTCGCTCGGTATTCTTTTTTGCATCGCAGCGATTTTCCGCTTAATGCGCATGCGCAATGTTCGCACTGCGACTGCGCCAAGTAAATTTGCTATGCAGTTAGGTATTTTACTCACGGTTTTTTCTTCGTTCTGGTGATCGTAATGTGATTGACAGGAAGTGGGTGTTTCTGGGCGGAAACTGGCCGTTTTCTGGGCGTGTGGGGAAAAAACGCTACCGTTTCTAGGAAAAACGCGGGAGTGGCTGGAGAAACGGAGAAGTGTCTGGGTGAACGCTGGGTGTGTTTGTGACGTCAAACCAGGAACGACAAGCACTGAACTGATCGCACTGGCAGAGTAAGTCTCGAGCTACTCAGAAACTGCACAGAGATGTCTTTTCGCAATATTGCGAATCTTTCGTTCGTAATTTTAAGATGCTAAGATTCACTCCCAGTAGGCAGCGGCTTAGCGTGTGCAATGCTGCTAAAAGCAGCTTGCGAGCGAACAACTCGGAATGAGGGCCATGGCGAAAATATGTTTCTTGGTGTGAGGCCAGAAAGGCCCCAACTGAGGAATTTCAGCTGGGTTGATTTCTGTACTTCCTACAGTCAGGAGTGACTATGGGCCTAAAATTGGGATCCATTAAAGTCCAGATTTTGGCCCTGTCTATTTTCTTTCAAAAAGAACTGGCTTCACTGCCTGAAGTTCAGACATTTGTTAAGGGAGTGCTGCATATTCAGCCCCCCTTTTGTGCCTCCAGTGGCACCTTGGGATCTCAACGTTGTGTTGGATTTCCTGAAATCACATTGGTTTGAGCCACTTAAGACCGTGGAGTTGAAGTATCTCACGTGGAATGTAGTCATGCTGTTGGCCTTGGCCTCAGCTAGATGTGTGTCAGAGTTGGCGGCTTTGTCATGTAAAAGCCCATATCTGATCTTCCATATGGACAGGGCAGAATTGAGGACTTGTCCCCAATTTCTCCCAAAGGTGGTATCAGCGTTTCATTTGAACCAACCTATTGTGGTGCCTGCGGCTACTCGGGACTTGGAGGATTTCAAGTTGCTGGACGTAGCCCGGGCCCTGAAAATCTATGTTTCCAGGACGGCTAGAGTCAGAAAAACTGACTCGCTATTTATTCTGCATGCACCCAACAAGTTGGGTGCTCCTGCTTCAAAGCAGACTATTGAATATTGGATCTGTAGCACGATTCAGCTTGCACATTCCACGAGGAAGGTGGGCTCTTCTTGGGCGGCTGCCCGAGGGGTCTCGGCTTTACAACTTTGCCGAGCTGCTACTTGGTCGGGTTCATACACTTTTGCAAAATTCTACAGGTTTGATACCCTGGCTGAGGAGGACCTTGAGTTTGCTCATTTGGTCCTGCAGAGTCATCCGCACTCTCCCGCCCGTTTGGGAGCTTTGGTATAATCCCCATGGTCCTTACGGAGTACCCAGCATCCACTAGGACGTCAGAGAAAATAAGAATTTACTCACCGGTAATTCTATTTCTCATAGTCCGTAGTGGATGCTGGGAGCCCGTCCCAAGTGTGGACTCTGCAATACATGTATATAGTTATTGCTTAACTAAAGGGTTATTGTTATGAGCCATCTGTTAAATGAGGCTCATTTGTTGTTCATACTGTTAACTGGGTATATTTATCACAAGTTGTACGGTGTGATTGGTGTGGCTGGTATGAGTCTTACCCTGGATTCCAAATCCTTTCCTAGTAATGTCAGCTCTTCCGGGCACAGTTTCCCTAACTGATGTCTGGAGGAGGGGCATAGAGGGGGGAGCCAGTGCACACCAGATATAGTACCTAATCTTTCTTTTAAGAGTGCCCAGTCTTCTGCGGAGCCCGTCTATTCCCCATGGTCCTTACGGAGTAACCAGCATCCACTACGGACTACAAGAAATAGAATTACCGGTGAGTAAATTCTTATTTATTCTACTGCTCTCTCCCTCACATCATGTCACTGTGTGTTACCTGCCCAGAAATCTGACCAGTCTCCTCCCCACACTCTCTGGTGTATCTCATACATCAGGGGCCATAAGCCCCTATTATACTCCTGCTCCCACTCACATCATGTCACTGTCAATTACCAGCCCAGAGATCTCAACAGTCTCCTCTTCACACTCTCTGGTGTATCTCGTACATCAGGAGCCATCAGCCCCTATTATACTCCTGCTCTCTCCCTCACATCATGTCACTGTGTGTTACCTGCCCAGAAATCTGACCAGTCTCCTCCCCACACTCTCTGGTGTATCTCATACATCAGGAGCCATAAGCCCCTATTATACTCCTGCTCCCACTCACATCATGTCACTGTCAATTACCAGCCCAGAGATCTTAACAGTCTCCTCTTCACACTCTCTGGTGTATCTCATACATCAGGAGCCATCAAGCCCTATTATTCTACTGCTCTCTCCCTCACATCATGTCACTGCGTGTTACCTGCCCAGAAATCTGACCAGTCTCCTCCCCACACTCTCTGGTGTATCTCATACATCAGGAGCCATAAGCCCCTATTATACTCCTGCTCTCCCCCTCACATCATGTTACTGTGTGTTACCAGCCCAGAGATCTGACCAGTCTCCTCCCCACACTCTCTGTTGTATCTCAGAAATCAGGAGCCATCAGCCCCTATTATACTCCTGTTCCCTCTCACATCATGTCACTGTGTGTTACCAGCCCACAGATGTGACCAGTCTTCTCCCCACACTCTCTGTTGTATCTCATATATCAGGAACCATCAGCCCCTATTATACTCCCGCTCTCCCCCTCACATCATATCACTGTGTTACCAGCCCAGAGATCTGACCAGTCTCCTCCACACACTCTCTGGTGTATCTCATACATCTGGAGCCATAAGCCCCTATTATACTCCTGCTCCCACTCACATCATGTCACTGTCAATTACTAGCCCAGAGATCTTAACAGTCTCCTCTTCACACTCTCTGGTGTATCTCATACATCAGGAGCCATCAAGCCCTATTATTCTACTGCTCTCTCCCTCACATCATGTCACTGTGTGTTTCCATCCCAGAGATCTGACCAGTCTCCTCCCCACTCTCCTTAGTGTATTTCATACATCAGGAGCCATCAGCCCCTATTATACTCCTGCTCTCCTCCTCACATCATGTCACTGTGTTACCAGCCCAGAGATCTGACCAGTCTCCTCCCCACACTCTCTGGTGTATCTCATACATCAGGAGCCATCAGCACCTATTATACTCCTGCTCCCCCTCACATCATGTCACTGTCAATTACTAGCCCAGAGATCTTAACAGTCTCCTCTTCACACTCTCTGGTGTATCTCATACATCAGGAGCCATCAAGCCCTATTATTCTACTGCTCTCTCTCTCACATCATGTCACTGTGTGTTTCCATCCCAGAGATCTGACCAGTCTCCTCCCCACTCTCCTTAGTGTATCTCATACATCAGGAGCTATCAGCCCCTATTATACTCCTGGTCTCCTCCTCACATCATGTCACTGTGTGTTACCAGCCCAGAGATCTGACCAGTCTCCTCTTCACACTCTCTGTTGTATCTCATAAATCAGGAGCCATCAGCCCCTATTATACTCCTATTCTTTCCCTCACATCATGTCACTGTGTTTTAAGCGATGTTTTGAAATTCATGCTCTTTCTGTAAGATTCTGAGTGTCGCTGCTTGCTATGTTGTGCCGTATCTATTTGTTCCAGAGGGCACCAGAGCAGGAATTACCAAGCGGCAGCAATAGAGGGTCTAACAGCACCAGGGGAGCCCAAGCTGAAATATATTTCCTTCCGTCACACAAATCACAGGGATTGCCAAGCAGAAGCAATAGAGTGCATAACAGCACCAGGGGAGCACAGGTTGAGATATGTTTACCTCCGTGACACTGATCACAAGGATTGCCAAGCGGCAGCAATAGAGGGTTTAATAGCACCAGAGAGCCCAAGCAGAGGTGATCAGGTGATCAAGCTCCCAGAGAGAAACGTGCATCACTTCCGGTGTCCAAATTTCCGTTCGCACGGACCACAGACATCGTCACCCAGCTCCTGGCTCAGCGTCCCCTTTCCTCGGAGGGAAGGCACCCATCCAGGCACACGGGACCCCCTCTAACCATCCACACTGCCCACCAATGATCGGAGGCACCAGATGGCGAATTACACATTTGGTGAGGTATGCAGCATGTTAGTGAAGGTTAGACTGGCTAAAAAAGTTTTATTATAAGTGCCTAGGCACTAAATATAAGCCCCCGCCAGTATAAATATTCAAAATTGAGCGGGACTACAGCGCGCCGGGAGTGGGCGTGGCTTAGCCCTCACACCTTACAAGCGCCATTTTCTCTCTTCACAGACTTGCAGAGACGCTGGCCCGGACCTCCACTCTCCTGATCAAGTACAGGGAGCAAAACGGGGAGGGGGGGACACACAGTTATTGGTGCTATTATAACAGCGCAGACATCATATATTCTTTCTCATTATTATATGGGTGCTGGGGTGTGAGCTGGTAAACTCCCTTTGTGTTTCTCTAACAGGCTTCCCTGTGGGTCTGTCCCCTATAGCCAGTGTGAGTGTGTGCGTGTCGGTATGGTGTGTCGACATGTCTGAGGCTGAGTGCTCCTCCACGGAATAAGTTACTGGGGGCGCAGAGAAGGATTTGGGAGCGATTCTGTCGGCACCGCCGACTGCTGATTGGGTGAATATGTTGAGTACATTGAATGCAAATGTGGCGTTGTTGTCTAAAAGTCTGGATACATCTGATTCTCAGAAACAAACGTGGAGAAAATCCATGGAGGGCGCCTTGTCCCAGGTACAGGTCCCCTCAGGGTCACAAAAGCGTTAATTTACCCAGATAGCTGATACGGATACCGACACGGACTCTGACTCCAGTGTCGACTATAGTGAGGCCAGTTTACATCCAAAGGTGGTTAAGAGTATTCAGTACATGATTGTGGCTATTAAAGATGTTTTACATATTTCTGAAGTACCTGCTGTTCCAGATACAAGGGTTTGTTTGTATAAGGGAAAGAAGCCTGAGGTGACGTTTCCCCCCTCTCATGAACTGAACGCTCTTTGTGAAAAGGCTTGGGAATCGCCTGATAAAAGGTGGCAGATTCCCAAGAGAATTTTTATGGCATATCCTTTCCCCTCTGACAACAGGGAAAAATGGGAGTCCTCTCCCAATGTGGACAAAGCTCTGTCAAGGCTGTCCAAGAAGGTGGCGCTTCCGTCTCCCGACACTGCTGCCCTCAAGGACCCTGCGGATCGTAAGCAGGAAATGACATTAAAGGCCATTTATGTCACTTCGGGTGCACTCCTCAGACCTGCCGTGGCGTTGGCATGGGTGAGTAGTGCTATTGGTAAGTGGGCTGATAATTTGGCATCAGACATGGATACCCTGGATAGGGATAACATTCCTTTGCCTCTTGGTGATATCAGGGACGCTGCAGCTTACCTAAAGGATGCGGCGAGGGATATTGGCCTCTTGGGATCAAGGGCCAATGCCATGGCAGTCTCGGCCAGGAGAGCGCTGTGGATTCATCAATGGAATGCAGATGCCGACTCCAAGAAAGCTATGGAAGCCCTCCCATATAAAGGTAGTGTCTTGTTTGGTGACTGCCTCGCTGACCTGGTGTCTACTGCTACAGCGGGTAAGTAATCTTTTCTTCCTTATGTTCCAGCACAACAGAAAAAGGCACCCCATTATCGGATGCAGTCCTTACGGCCTAATAAATACAAAATAGGAAGAGGCTCGTCCTTCCTTGCTTCAAAGGGTATAGGAAGGGGAAAAAGGTCACCTGCTGTGTCAGGCTCCCAGGAGCAAAAGTCCTCCCCGGCCTCTGCCAAGTCCACCGCATGACGCTGGGGCTCCCCTACGGGATTCTGTGTCGGTGGGGGCGCGTCTTCAGTCAGGTCTGGTTTCACTCGGGCCTAGATCCCAAAGTCACAATTGATTCCGACAACTCAGCTGTCTTTCTTGGGCATGATCCTGGGCACAGAACTGCAGAGAGTGTTTCTCCCAGCGGAAAAATCTCTGGAAATCCAGACCATGGTCAAGGAGATTCTGAAACCGGCAAGAGTGTCGATCCATCAATGCACTCGGGTGCTGGGGAAGATGGTTGCAGCTTATGAAGCCATTCCGTTTGGCAGGTTTCATGCCCGGGTGTTTCAGTGGTACCTGTTGGACCAGTGGTCCGGGTCTCACCTGCACATGCACTGGAAAATAAGTCTATCTTCCAGGACCAGAATATCTCTCCTGTGGTGGCTTCAAAGTTCTCACCTCCTAGAGGGACGCAGGTTCGGGATTCAGGATTGGGTCCTGCTGACCACGGATGCAAGTCTCCGAGGCTGGGGAGCAGTCACACAAGGAAGAAGTTTCCAGGGAAAATGGTCAAGCCAGGAAGCTTGTCTCCACATTGATAAAGCTGGATTCTGTTATCGTATAAACAACCCTTTATGAGGTCTAAGAACACTGTACGCTGTTTACTTAAGAAGTACCGTAAGGGTACGCTACTTGCGTAACGATCGCTCAGCCGTAGGCGAGACGCTCAAGCGTCACTTTCGCTCACGGCCCAGAGATCACAGGCAGGCACGCTATTGGCTGTTGACTAACGTAATGATTCGCTATGGCGTAGCGGACGCTCGAGACCACGAGGAGATCACCAGCGGCGCAGACGCTCACAACACTATACCTTGATATCTATACCTTTAACAATGAGATACACAGTATACCTTTATGTAGAGACAATGTGTAAGTGCAACCTGGTGTAAACTGATTAACTACAAAGCTGCTTGAGCGTCACCGACGCTCTGTGAACACTTAACACTATGAGAAAATACACAGATACTTGTTTAGGGTCCAAAGCCTATTATATGTATTATAACTAATATACTTGCAAAAAGGAATCACAGTACAAATGATACACTACAATATAACAGAGACTTCCTAACCAAATAACTATACAAGAAATACAATACAATACTAATCAAGGGAAAATACGAGAGTAAGAGAAGAGAGGGAGAGAGAGAGATATGAGAGAAATGGCTCACAGTAAGACAATATGATTACGGAGAGAACTTACGCACAAGGGGAAACGATCGCAAGCGCCTCTGGACATCCAGCTTCCCGATTATCAGCAATGAGAACCGTTTGAAGAGAAGTGTAAGCTGGATGCCACAGGCCCGTCTTTTATGCTCCACACACAATGCAATCTAATGGTCCCTACAATCTGATCGTCTATTGGACACAGGAATTCGGCTTCGCATTATAACAAAAGGTCATAGGTTGATTCATACAGGTGGGCTGTGACGATTTCAAACAGCTCAGGTGGGTGGGACACTGGGTTTCCCGCCGCATACCTGAGTAAGAGTAAATAATAGTAATGGACATAAACTTCTTATGTCCATAACTATTCGCACGAGCGATTAATACGCTCCAAACCAACACCGGAATATTGCTATTTAAATACTCTTCCGATGGGTACCAAACACTGCTGTATGACTCCTGTTAGACCCTTCCTACAATACAAAGAGGGATTCCTCCGTTCAGGGACATTCTATATTAACCAAACTTTCAGAATCTATCAAAGGGACCATGATCTACAAACTACATTAATTGTGATAATATGTAACTATTGAGTCGCACGCTACGACTACATACTCTTTACCGTAAATACGCATACCGAGTGCGAGCGGGTGCACGCAACAGCGGGTATGCGCTATCACGGGAAAGCGCACGCATGCGCAAGGCGGACCAGTGTGAGGTGCAAATATGGCAGTGTGTATAGGGATATTTTTCTGACTTTGACAGTCCTCCCTTTGGCAGTCAATAATAACTGCCACCTTCTAAAACATTTCAAAAAGAGAAAAATATATGTCAGGGGTTAATTCATTTCTATGGTTGGGTAAGGGAGGAGAGAGGACAAGGTGTGAAGAGGGTATAACCTAGTGAGATAGCAGAAGCATGTGTGTATGAGTCCATGTTTGGGGGGTCATGTATCATCGTGCCGTACGTGTTGTAAATCAAGCTTCGAGGTATTGCGAAGTATACATTTGAATTCCTTCTTATCCCGTATTAAGGGTCTGTGGATGGGCTGTCAAACTCTACCGAGCTCATTTTGGCTTTCAGTTGTAACAAAATGGGGGAGCACATTTTAGTTGATGATACATGAATGGGGGAAGTATGTGGTTGCTGATATCTGTGCCTGTATTCCCTATCGACTATGTGTGTCATTACCTGAGGGTTGTAGAGATGAAGATAAAGAACACTTATGGAAAATGCAATGATATTCTATGTCAGGTAAATGTACATCTGTCGTTGAAGTTTTGTTCGGTATCAGTTGAAAGTCGTCTTCTTTGCGCTGTTTTGCTCGTTAGGCATGAGCAACAAGCTTTGTCAATGCCATTAGATTTACAAAAAATGTTGGGCTAGCGTAAGTTTAAGAATACTAGGGAAACTGGGGATCCATGGCAAAGTTCATCAAATGTCCATTTCTCAAGTGGTCAAAACTCCTTCTTTGGTCCATCCGTTGTCTGTATAGCGTCTCGTCAACTTCCTCGTCCAAGGGGGTCTTTTTATCTTGGAGAAAAGCAGAAAAAACAGGTGAAAGAATCGGACCGTATAATCGCATTTTTCTTACATCATGGTTTCTATCATTGGGTCATAAATCAAATCCAGGTTAATTACAGTTTCCTCACTCCTCAAACTCATCACTCTTGTACTTTGTTTGCACCTCATTAAAGCCTGCCCGCATCTAAATATCAATCCAATCGATATAACGACACCCAAGATACATAGTAGAAACTTTCCAACATCCATTATGACTCCTTGAGCCCATTCTCCCAAACCGGAGAACCAATTTCGCGGGTTCAACCATGACACCCAACCAGTCAGCTCATTACCTACAGCAGCAAGAGTGAGATTGTGTTTTCGGCGAAATTCCCACTTTAATTGGAGAATATCGTCCATCTTTTGGTCTATGACCTCTACCGTATCCTCGGTGCTATTCGTGATATAGGCCGGATGCTCTAACCTTTCTGACAGTTGTCTTTTAACTCGGTGCTCGTAATGAGTGTGAGTATAAGGAGCTTGGGCACCACGGTGTATGTCTTTCATTTTGTCATGTGTTACAGTCATCACTTCAGGCAATACTTTTCCAATATAACACAATCCTTCAGAGTTTGGGGCAAGCCACTTGTACGCCTTTCTCCCGCATATGAAATAAGCATCATCGGGGAGAACATAAGGGACGGAGAAGGACATTACCATATTACACACCTTCCGTGATACTTCTCCAACTCTAGTAATCCTATTCCCTAAGGTGTACCTATACCTGAAAGATTTTCCTCTACTGGCTATGTGGCGTACAAGCTCTGTATCTGTAGGCATTCTATCTGCTCTGTGTGAAAAGGTCATGGTTAGGTTGCTCCATGACACTTCCCAATTTCCCGGCTTTCGGGGATTGGAGATGTTGAAACATAAGAGGGACCTATCCACATGGTATTGGTGGAGCTTCAAGCTAGGAGGGCTGGAGATATTAAACCTCCTGTCCACCGGTCTCCCACCATTTAGCTCAAGTACCTCCCCTATCGTTAAAGGAAATGGTACTAGCCCTGATTTGCTATGACCCTGAGGTACTTGAGAGCATACCCAACAATCTGTTTTGTTTAACACATTACCCACTAAGGAGTGATAGTCACTCAATGGATGCCGGTCCATATGGATATTAAAACTGGATTGGCATTTCTTTATGCACCCATCCTCAACCAAATTGTCACAAAGCCTACAGATACAGTTTTCTTCAGCTAACAATCCGTCACAATTTCTTCTATGGTTAATGCTATCGGATCGTTTTCTGATACTCGCCTTTGCTTGTTGGTTAGGTTGATCTTGGAAACTACGCCTCCATCATCATAATCGGAACCCATTCCATAACCTCTCTCGACCTCCATGGTACTCTCGCCGGAACAGACTGCTCTGGTCAACATCATGGTCAACAGGAAAATCCGGATCACAGTCTCTTGGGGCAAGTCCATCTTTGAGGAGGAAATGGAGAAAAATGAGAAGGGGGAAAAAAGAAATTTCAAGGGAGAGGGGATGGGAAGTGGAGAAAAACAATAAAAGGGATTGGGGAGTCGACAACTGCTTTCGGTCTTCAAGGCTCAGGTGCCGCCTCAGTCCTCCTGGAACAGACACTTCAGTGATACAACCTCTACCGTCTGTTCCTTATCACGGGACTTCTCTGGATCAGCAACCTTCTTGCAGTGGGATGAATGGACCCAAGTCTCTCTCTCAGCAACCTTCAATGCGGTGGTGCTAGTCAATAAGACCTGGTATGGTCCTTCCCATCTATCAATAAGACAACCTGAGCATAGAAAATTTCGTATCATTACATAATCCCCAGGTTCAATGTCATGACAATTACTATCAGGTATATCAGGAATCACCAATTTCAGATTATCATTTTGATTCCTTAACTGTTTACTCATGTTAATCAAGTACTTTACAGTTACTTCATTGTTACATTTCAAATGATCCTGAGGGTTAATCATGACATGCGGTTGTCGACCGAACAAGATTTCAAAGGGGGACAGATTAAGAGGGGACCTGGGAGTGGTTCTGATGCTATACAAAACAATGGGTAAAGCTTCTGGCCATGTCAATCCTGTCTCTGCCATTACTTTACTCAATTTATTTTTAATAGTGCTGTTCACTCTTTCGACCTTCGCACTCGCCTGTGGACGGTACGGAGTGTGCAGCTTGCTATCAATTCCCATCAACTTACACATTCCTTGAAAAACATCACCTGTAAAATGGGTACCCCTATCACTTTCGATTATCCTAGGGATACCATATCTACATACAAATTCCTGTAGAATTTTCTTAGCTGTAAACATAGCGGTATTTGTAGCCGCTGGAAATGCTTCGACCCAATTCGAGAAAACATCTATACAAACAAGTACATATTTCAAATTCCGACAAGGGGGTAATTGAATGAAGTCAATTTGTATTACCTGAAAAGGGCCGCCGGCAGGTGGGATATGGGATGGTTCTGTAGGTATTGCCTTTCCAATATTCTTTCTCAGACAGGTAAGGCATGACATTGCTCTTTTACCTGCATGAGAGGAGAATCCTGGGGCGCACCAGTATGCTCTTACCAATTTGCACATTCCCTCCTTGCCTAGATGAGTCAGCCCGTGAGCTGCTTCAGCCAGACATGGAAGATATGCTCTGGGGGCCACTGGTTTACCATGTCCATCCGTCCAGAGCCCTGAGGACTCCTGGCCATATCCCTTTGCCTTCCAGACTGCTCTTTCCTGTGTGGAACACAAATTCTGCATTTCACACAACTTCTGTGTGTTGATGGTATTGAATACCATCAGTTGTGTGGTGTCTGTCGGTATGGGGGTAGCAGCTGCTAACTTAGCAGCTTCGTCTGCTCGGCTGTTACCAAGTGATACTGGGTCTTGGCTATATGTATGTGCTTTACACTTGATAACAGCCACTCTGTCGGGTTCCTGTATCGCTGTTAGAAGCCTTTTTATGTGAGCTGCATGCGCTATCGGTGTACCAGCTGCCGTCATGAAATTTCTGAGGCGCCATAGGGCTCCGAAATCATGGACTACCCCGAATGCGTATCTAGAATCGGTGTAGATATTGGCTGACTTACCCTTAGCCAATTCACATGCTCTGGTTAGGGCGACCAGTTCAGCAACCTGGGCTGAGTGAGGTGGGCCTAGCGGTTCCGCTTCTATGGTGTCTTGGTCATCTACGACTGCGTATCCAGTACACAAGTCTCCCGAGTCTGACTGTCTGTGACAACTACCGTCCGTGTAGAACGTGAGTTCTGCATCTTCCAGTGGATTGTCACTGATGTCAGGCCTTGCGGTAAAATTTTGGGTCAAATATTCCATACAATCATGTGTATCTTCCTTTGTATTAAATCCTCCTTCCCCATCACTCTCACCTTCCACCCTTTGTGCCTGACCAGGCACACCTGGGAGATATGTTGCAGGATTTAATGCACTGCATCTCCTTATGGTGATGTTTACTGGGGCCATTAGTGCCAATTCCCATCTTGTAAACCTCGCTGATGAGACGTGTCTGGTTTGGGCAGAATTCAATAAGGCTGATACTGCATGTGGCGTATGGATTGTGAGGTTGTGGCCTAGCACGACATCTTCGCTTTTTGTCACTAGCAATGCTATCGCAGCAACGCTTCGCAAGCATGTGGGGAGGGATCGCGCTACCGTATCTAGCTGAGCGCTGTAGTATGCAACTGGCCTGCTGGCATCACCGTGTTTTTGGGTTAGTACACCTGCTGCACAACCAGCACTTTCTGTTCCGTATAGTTCGAAGGGTTTCCCATAGTCTGGCATACCTAGCGCTGGCGCCTGCGTTAGGCACTGTTTGAGTCTCTCAAATGCTGCTTCGGACTCGTCTGTATGCAAAATCCTATCAGGTTTGTTTGAGGAGACCATTTCCTGCAAAGGTAGCGCTAAAATGGAAAACCCTGGGATCCAATTTCGGCAATACCCACACATTCCTAAAAACGTTCTGATCTGTTGCTGGGTTTGTGGCAGTGTCATGTCTCTAATTGCTTGGATTCTATCAGCGGTCAGGTGTCTCAGTCCTTGTGTTAGACAGTGTCCCAAATATTTTACCTTGGTTTGGCATAATTGCAACTTGTCTTTGGAAACCTTATGTCCTGTGTCTGAAAGATGAAACAGGAGCTGTTTCGTATCCTTCAGGGAAGCTTCCAGTGAATCTGAACACAGCAGTAAATCATCAACATACTGTATCAGTACTGATCCACTCTCTGGTTGGAAAGACTGTAAACAATCATGCAAAGCCTGAGAAAATATACTTGGACTATCTATGAAACCTTGGGGTAATCGAGTCCACGTGTATTGGACTCCTCTGTATGTGAATGCAAACAAATATTGGCTGTCAGGGTGCAGAGGTACCGAAAAGAAAGCGGAGCAGAGGTCAATAACAGTGAAAAATTTGGCAGTGGGAGGAATTTGCATTAGGATGACAGCTGGAATTGGCACTACGGGGAACTGACTCTCAACTATTTTGTTAATCCCCCTTAGATCCTGCACTAGCCTGTAACCCCTCCCCCCACTCTTTTTAACAGGGAAGATGGGACTATTGGCTGTGCTGGACGTTCTTACCAGAATGCCCTGTTGTAGCAAGCGCTCTATTACTGGGAAAACTCCTAACTCCACCTCTGGCTTCAGAGGATACTGTGGGATTTTTGGAGCTATCCTACCATCTTTTACTTGTACAACTACTGGAGCTACGTTTGCCATTAATCCAGTGTCCTGTCCGTCTTTTGTCCAAAGTGACTCTGGTATCTGGGATGTCATCTCTTCTACTTGGGATGGATTCCTATTTGTCATAATGGAATGTGACATTAATTTTGATGGGGAGTCTAACATGTCTCGCACTTCCTGAGCGTGATTCTCAGGTATGTCCAAGAATACACCTTCAGGAGTACAATAAATGACGCACCCCATTTTACACAGTAAGTCTCTACCCAGGAGATTGGTCGGTGCCGAAGCAGCCAGCAAAAAGGAATGCTTGGTATGCAAAGGTCCTATTGTAATCTCGGCTGGTTTGCTAACGGGGTAGTGCTGGACTACTCCTGTTACTCCCATGGCTGGAATTGTCCTACCAGTGGTTCTCATGCCCACTGTCGAATTTATCACTGACTTGGCCGCCCCTGTGTCTACAAGAAAGTTTAAAGTTTTACCAGCTACATTGATTGCGATCTCGGGTTCACTTCCAAGGCTTGCAATCAATTTTACTGGCTGCAGATTACAGGTATGGCCACACCCCTATTGGGTATGGTGACCTCCCTGAATCCCGCTGGCAGCAACTACTTGTGAGGGAGTTAGCTGGGAACTACCAGAGGCATGCCAATCTCTGTTCGGGGGGTATCTTTTTGTTTCCCCTGTATGTGGCTCATAACTCCGCCTCTGTGGATCCTGATCCCAATGTCTTGTGTTGTGTCGTTGTCTAGGGGGTTGGTATGATTTCTGTACATTTCTTACTCTACAGTCTCGTGCATAGTGTCCCTGTCTGTTACAAGAATAACATGTTATCACAGTTGACTTACTTACAGGATTTGATGGTACATACGCAGGCTGCTTTGTGGTCAGCGCCTGTATACTTACTGACATTAACTTATCACTTTGAGACTCCCTGTGTCTGGTGATGTTTCTGTCGTGATCAATAGCAGCCTCTCTCAAAGTGGACACTGACAGACCTCGCCAACATGGTTGCGTGGTCTGTACCCTAGCCTTTAATGTTTCCTTTAAACCATCCATCAGTACAGATACTGCTACTTCTTGATGGTTTGGGTTGGTCCTAATGTCTTCTATACCAGTGTATTTTGCCATTTCTAATAGTGCCCGGTGGAAATATTCTGCTGCCGTTTCGGACTCCTTTTGTTTAATGGAGAATATTCTGTTCCATTTAACAACGGCTGGGAAATACTCCTTTAACTGTAAATTTATCCTTTTTACATTATCTTTGTCGTACACATCTGTAAGCGGTACATCTTTATCTAGTCCACAATCAACTAAGAATTGAGCTGAGTCGACATTGGAAGGTAAGCAAGCTCTTAGCACTATCTGCCAATCCTTATTATTGGGTTCTAAAGTGTTTCCTAGATCCCTGATGTATTTTTGGCTTGCAACTAAATCTTTTCTGGGGTCTGGGAATTCAGACACTATGGTCCTCAATTCCATTCTAGTAAACGGGCAATACATGGCAATGTTCCTAACGGGTGTGGCTCCTGATGCATCTGTTTTCCCATTGGGAACTACTATCACCTTAACTGGATTAATTTTAACAACTTCACTCTGTGTAGATTCTACAGTTTGTTGTGGTACAATTGTCTCCGCATAATGCATGGTGCCGTACTTACCCGTTGACACGACCTCACCTATCCCTCCGCTAGGGGCCTTCACTAATCTCGTGAGTGGAGCAGTTCCTACTGTGGTTTCTGATATGGTGGCCGCTAGAGAGAGCGCTGAAATTGTTGCCGAATCGTCTTCTTGATCACACTCCTGAGGAAAGTTCAAAACAGGGTACAACTTGCACGGGTTAATAACTGCATGGGTTACTTGGTTAACATCATTAACATTTACATGGTTGCTAAGTGTTGGTGTTTTACACCCCAGTGCGTTTTTCTCCGCAATCAACTTCTCTCCTGCAATGTATGGTGGCGGTGGGGCTGTGGCTATCAGTTTCCTGACTGCCCCAGATCCCGCCGCCAGAGCCAAACCTCTCTGTATCTCACCTTCCTGTTGCCACAACTGTAAATAATCATGATGCTGAATTCGTCTCTTTGTTGATTTTATGAGACATATCCTCCTCCTTAAATTTTGTAACACTTCTGGGCTGAAGCTACCTATTCTTGGGAATCTCTCCCTGTCTTGTACAGTCATTCTCTCCCATTCATCACATAAAACTTCTGTGTGACTTCCGTATTTCTCACACATTATGTACCTTGCCGACCCGACTGGTCGGTTCTCTGAATCAACCCGAACCGAGGTTGATCACCCCCTACCTGAACAACTGGCCCCCATAATCTGCAGGTGTTGCTTACTACTCCTTTGATCTTTATATCAAGGTCTTCAGCGAACCCTTACAGCAAACCAAATTATTCCAAATAGGCCGACGGTGGCGGTTTACCGAGTACCCCACTCACTCGCCCACGCCGACCAATGCGACCTGGTCACACCGATATGGTGCTGGCGCACTCGACACAGGGCCCCTATAAACCTTCTGTTTACTGGAACATGCGAGGGTTATCCGAAGAACACTTACTCTTTCCAGTAAAGGTGGGGTTGTTAGACAGTTCCTGAGTGACCAGCGAACTTCCCTTCCAAAAATAAAAAATTACACAAATCACGTCAGAATGTACAAATAGCGTTTATGACCTTTGTACGAAAAATGATACTGGTCAGGTTTACTAATGCACACAATGACGTGCGGTACAATTGTTCAGTACATAAGACTACTTCTTATGTACAGAGAGATCAATGGAATCGAAAATTTCGGCTGCAAATTCCTTCAGCAAGAGCTTGTATGGCCTATATGGGTTCTGCACCAACCCCCGGGGTTGTGCCTCTTACCTTTATAGCGGACTTTCTTGTCTCCTTATGACCTCCTGGTCTGTTACCTTATGGTCCGCTATACTCTAATGCTCTTATATTATTTAACCAAGGATGCCTCCCTAGCCACCGTATATGTCACTTACACGTATGTTCCTCACGAGTACCCGATTTCTTTTTGGTTCAACCTCTAAGTTATATAAACTTATGTAATAATAAAAAACACACTCACTCACCACATGTACACGTTTGCTTCTATTTCTATTTCTGCGCAGAAATTTTCTTTAGCCCAGCTGTGTTACCAATTAGGAGCAGGATCTGTTAATTTAAATTTCGGATTTCCAAAATAGACTTGCGTTATTTATCGCCTGTTGCGCTATTTACCGCGTTGCGTTACTTATCGCTTTGCGTGTCTTATCGCTCTTGCGTTAAAATTCAACTTATCGTGACTTGAGCTACGTGGGCGTAACCGGACGCTACGCTGCGTAATGTACGCTGCGTAATGTACGCTGCGTGCCTCGGCCTTTGGATTGCGTACGCAAGTCTCAGTTACGGACACGTGTACGCAAAGCAAAGATCCACCGTAACACAATTTATACTTTTATCAATGTAGATGATCCCTGATCATCTACCGCACACCACACTGACTTCGCCTTATCTCCCAGGCAAACCGTGTGTTGGTCTATACTTTAACTATTACCTCTATTCTTAAACTATGAAATAACAGCAAATCTCTTTTAGCACTTTTCTATCAACTATAAAACTGGCAAACAGGATAGTGATATACGAAAATTTTAAATGAAAAGGAAATACAGATGTATACGTGCGTGTATACGCAAGACAGAAGAAAAATACAGTTTTAAAAGACACAAGCGTTTTGTTCTTACCTCCGGTTCCCGGATTCCTTCAGCACTCTTTATCTAAGCGAAGCAGACGCTTATCCCGTCAGCACTGCGAGACAACCTCCCGCCCTTTGCTGAGGGATAATGTCTGCTGATCTACCTAGTGCAGATATGTGAAGGACTGGACGGCCCCCAATTGATAAAGCTGGATTCTGTTATCGTATAAACAACCCTTTATGAGGTCTAAGAACACTGTACGCTGTTTACTTAAGAAGTACCGTAAGGGTACGCTACTTGCGTAACGATCGCCCAGCCGTAGGCGAGACGCTCAAGCGTCACTTTCGCTCACGGCCCAGAGATCACAGGCAGGCACGCTATTGGCTGTTGACTAACGTAATGATTCGCTATGGCGTAGCGGACGCTCGAGACCACGAGGAGATCACCAGCGGCGCAGACGCTCACAACACTATACCTTGATATCTATACCTTTAACAATGAGATACACAGTATACCTTTATGTAGAGACAATGTGTAAGTGCAACCTGGTGTAAACTGATTAACTACAAAGCTGCTTGAGCGTCACCGACGCTCTGTGAACACTTAACACTATGAGAAAATACACAGATACTTGTTTAGGGTCCAAAGCCTATTATATGTATTATAACTAATATACTTGCAAAAAGGAATCACAGTACAAATGATACACTACAATATAACAGAGACTTCCTAACAAAATAACTATACAAGAAATACAATACAATACTAATCAAGGGAAAATACGAGAGAAAGAGAAGAGAGGGAGAGAGAGAGATATGAGAGAAATGGCTCACAGTAAGACAATATGATTACGGAGAGAACTTACGCACAAGGGGAAACGATCGCAAGCGCCTCTGGACATCCAGCTTCCCGATTATCAGCAATGAGAACCGTTTGAAGAGAAGTGTAAGCTGGATGCCACAGGCCCGTCTTTTATGCTCCACACACAATGCAATCTAATGGTCCCTACAATCTGATCGTCTATTGGACACAGGAATTCGGCTTCGCATTATAACAAAAGGTCATAGGTTGATTCATACAGGTGGGCTGTGACGATTTCAAACAGCTCAGGTGGGTGGGACACTGGGTTTCCCGCCGCATACCTGAGTAAGAGTAAATAATAGTAATGGACATAAACTTCTTATGTCCATAACTATTCGCACGAGCGATTAATACGCTCCAAACCAACACCGGAATATTGCTATTTAAATACTCTTCCGATGGGTACCAAACACTGCTGTATGACTCCTGTTAGACCCTTCCTACAATACAAAGAGGGATTCCTCCGTTCAGGGACATTCTATATTAACCAAACTTTCAGAATCTATCAAAGGGACCATGATCTACAAACTACATTAATTGTGATAATATGTAACTATTGAGTCGCACGCTACGACTACATACTCTTTACCGTAAATACGCATACCGAGTGCGAGCGGGTGCACGCAACAGCGGGTATGCGCTATCACGGGAAAGCGCACGCATGCGCAAGGCGGACCAGTGTGAGGTGCAAATATGGCAGTGTGTATAGGGATATTTTTCTGACTTTGACAACATAAACGTTCTGGAACTAAGAGCCATTTACAACGGCCTTCTGCAAGCGGAACACTTTCTTCAAGGTCTCCCTGTCCTGATTCAGTCGGACAATGTAACAGCGGTGGCATACGTTAACCGCCATGGCGGAACAAAGCGGCGATGGCGGAGGCCACGAAAGCTCTTCTCTGGGCGGAATAGCACGTGAGTGCTCTGTCAGCGGTCTTCCTTCTGTGCGTAGACAACTGGGAAGCAGACTTCCTCAGCAGACACGATCTCCATCCAGGAGAGTGGGGTCTTCATCAAGAGATCTTTGCAGAAGATTCCTCAAATAAACATGATGGCGTCTCGCCTCAACAAGAAGCTTCCGAGGTATTGTTCCAGGTCAAGGGACCCTCAAGCCAGTGCGATGGACGCCCGGGTAACTCCGAGGGTGTTTCAGTCGGTAGTGTTGAGGATCATAAGATGAACAAGGGTTCAGGCAGTACTCATTGTTCCAGATTGGCCACGGATTGCCTGGTATCCGGATCTTCAGGAATTGCTCATAGAAGATCCTTTGCCTCTTCCTCTCAGAGAAGATCTGTTACTGCAGGGGCCATGCGTATTTCAAGACTTACCGCAGCTGCGTTTGACGACGTGGAGGTTGAACGCCAAATCCTAGCTCGAAAGGGTATTCCCGGGGAAGTCATCCCCACTCTCCTTAAGGCTAGGAAGGAGGTCACGGCGAAGCATTATCACCGTATTTGGAGGAAGTATGTATCATGGTGTGAAGCCAAGAAAGCTACAACGGAGGAGTTTCAGCTGGTGCGTTTCCTCCATTTTTTGCAGGCACGCGTGGATGCAGGCCTGAAATTGGGTTCCATAAAACTGCAGATTTCGGCTTTGTCTATTTTCTTTCAAAAAGAATTGGCCGCCCTTCCAGAGGTTCAGACTTTCGTGAAGGGAGTGCTGCACATTTATTCTCCGTTTGTGCCACCCGTGGCACCGTGGGATCTTGACGTTGTGTTGCAATTTCTTATGTCTCACAGGTTTGAACCTTTGTGAAAGGTTGAGTTGAAATTTCTCACTTGGAAAGTGGTCATGTTTTTGGCCTTGGCGTCCGCAAGACGGGTGTCAGAGTTGGCGGCTTTGTCTCACAAGAGCCCCTATTTGATTTTCCATGAGGATAGAGTGGAGTTGAGGACTCGTCAACAATTTCTGCTGAAGGTGGTTTCTTCGTTTCACATAAACCAACCCATTGTGGTGCCTGTGGCTACGGGTGCCTTGGCTGTGTCGAAATCTCTCGATGTAGTTAGAGCCTTGAAAATGTATGTCACCAGAACGGCTAAAATTAGGAAATCAGAGGCTCTGTTTGTCCTGTGGGCTCCCAACAAGATTGGGGCTCCTGCTTCCAAGCAGACTATTGCACGCTGGTCCTGTAATACGATTCGGCATGCTCATTCTACAGCTGGTTTGCCGTTGCCGAAGTCAGTGAAAGCCCATTCTACCAGGAAGGTGGGCTCGTCTTGGGCGGCTGCCCGAGGTGTCTCGGCGCGTTACCCGCTCAGCGAAGGGATGCAGTGCAGGGAGGCGCTGGGACGGATAGGCGCTTCCCCTGCTCTGCATTCCTTCCCTGCTGCGCCATCCTGTCCCCCCTGCTGCTGCCACTGCTGTGTCTGTCACTGTATGACAGACACTGGCAGCGGGCACCTGCAGCATGAAACGCCTCCTCCCTCGCCTCATCTCATCTGTGTGAGAGTGCCGAGTACGGGACAGAAGGGGGCGTGGCTAGATGAGCCATAAGGGGTGGTGCTACACGGACCTGGCTGCTGTACAGAGAGAGACTGAATTAGGTAAGTGGAGGGTGAGAGAGAAGTGTGTGTGTGTGTATGGTGGGTGTGTATATGTGTGGAGTGTGTGTGTGTGTGTGTGTGTGTGTGTGTGTGTGTGTGAGAGAGGTATGTCTGTGCGTGCGCTCTATGGACGCCACTACTGGGGGTGCATTACGTATAAGGACGCTATTACTACAGGGGGGCATTACGTGTAACAACGCTACTACTGTGGGGGCCATTACGTCTAAGGACGCTACTACTACTGGGACTGGGGGCATTACGTATAAGGACAATACTACTACTGGGGTGCACTACGTATAAGAAGGCTACTACTACTGGGGGGGCATTACGTATAAGGACGCTACTACTACCTGGGGGCATTATGTATAAGGACGCTACTATTACTGGGAGGGCATTACGTATAAGGACGATACTACTACTGGGGGTGCACTACGTATAAGGACACTACTACTACTGGGGGGGGCATTACGTATAAGGACGATGCTACTACTTGGGGGCATTATGTATAAGGACGCTACTATTACCGGGAGGGCATTACGTATAACAATGCTACTACTACTGGGGGGAGGGCATTACGTATAAGGATGCTACTACTGCGGGGGGCATTATGTATAAGGACAGTGCTACTACTGGGGGCGCATTACGTATAAGAACGCTACTACTACGGGGGTGCATTATGTATAAGGACGCTAATACTATTGGGGGTGCAGTACGTATAAGGACGCGTCTACTACTGGGGGTGCACTACGTATAAGGATGCTACTACTACGGGGGGGTATTACGTATAAGGACGCGTCTACTACTGGGGGTGCACTACGTATAAGGACGCTACTACTGCTGTGGGTGCATTATGTATAAGGATGCTACTACTACTGGGGGGTGCATTATGTATAAGGACACTACTACAGGGGGCATTATGTATAAGGATGCTACTACTACTGGAAGGGCATTATGTATAAGGATGCTACTACTACTGGGGTGCATTACATATAAGGACGCTACTACTACGGATGGGGCATTATGTATAAGATTAATAAGATTGTGCTACATTGTGGCGTAATTTTAAATGGGGGTACTACTGTGTGGCCATGCCCCTTGTGAGACCACACCCCTTTTCCCGGCGCGCACCATAGGAATATGGGAGGGCGCAAATTTATAGTTTGCAGGGGGGCGCCGAACACCCTAGCACCAGCCCTGGTGGTCGGGTTCAAACACTTTTGCTAAGTTCTACAAATTTGATACCCTGGCTACTGAGCACCTCATGTTTGATCAATCGGTGCTGCAGAGTCGTCTGCACTCTTCCGCCCGGTCTGGTGCTTTGGTATAGACCCCATGGTGCTTTTGGAGTCCCCAGCATCCTCTAGGATGTAAGATAAAATAAGATTTTACTTACCGGTAAATATATTTCTCGTAGTCCGTAGAGGATGCTGGGCGCCCGTCCCAAGTGCGGACTTCTTCTGCAAGACTTGTATATAGTTATTGCTTACATAAGGGATATGTTATAGTTTATCGGTTGAACCGAGCTATGTTGTTGTTCATACTGTTAACTGGGTAGTTTATCGCAAGTTATACGGTGTGATTGGTGTGGCTGGTATGGATCTCACCCTTAGATTTACAAAAATCCTTCCTCGTACTGTCCATCTTCTCTGGGCACAGTTTCCTTAACTGGGGGAGGGGCATGGAGGGAGGGGCCAGTGCATGCCCGGAGTCCGGGGCTTTCTTGGAGTGCCCTATCTCCTGCGGAGCCCGTCTATCCCGTCGTTACTCCGTCATTTCAGCCACATCTGGGTGTCGTCTGGACTGGACCCTTGGATACAGGATATAGGGGTATATTTACTAAGCTCCCGATTTTGACCGAGTTGGTGTTTTTTCTTCAAAGTGACCCCACTTAACCTCGCAGTCTACCGCAGCCCGCAAAGTTCCCCCACTGGATATAATGTAGCGGCGGTACGCTACATTGTATCCACTGTACTCCGCCTGACTGAAAGTGCAGGCGCGCACAGCCAATCAGGAGAGTGCCATGACGTGGCGCTCCCTGATTGGCTGAAGGGACCCTCTTTGACAGGAGTCACGGGGGGTCCCGCCAGATGGGGAAAGGGGTTCCATGTGTAAACATGGGGACCCCTTTCAGTGCGTGGACCGGGTATTTCGTTTTGTTTTTTTTAATCAAGTACGTCGATTATAACTTTCAAGAAGAGGACCGATCTACACAGGATTCTTTGTAAGTATAATTTTATTGACAGGTACTCGTGGATTCTACAGGAGAAGAGGACCGAGTGCTTCGTGTCAACATAGGTAAGTATGTATGTAAGTGGGCATGTATGTTTAATAAAATTTTACTTTGTTTTTATTTGGGTATTTTTTTTGTAGTATAACTACAGGTACCAGCAGGCCCGTCGTCGTCCCCCCGCATGCTGGTACTTGTGGTACTCCAAGCACCAGCTTGCGGGGGAGGCTTGCTGGGACTTGTAGTTCTGCTACAAAAAACAATATTATTTTTTGACACAAGGCTATCGTCCCCCCTATCTACCACCCAGGGATGGGGGGACAGCCTCTGGCTTCATCCCTGGCCCTTAGGTGGCTTGTGGGGGGGACCCCTTGATTTAAGGAGTCCCCACTCCAGGGTACCCCGGCCAGGGGTGAATAGTTGGTGATTTAATGCCAGGGCCGCAGGGACCAATATAAAAGTGTCCCCCGGCTGTGGCATTATCTCTCTGACTAGTGAAGCCCAGTGCTGGTGTTTAAAATACGGGGGACCCCTACATTTTTTGTCCACCGTATTTTTTGCACCAGGACCAGGCGACAGAGCAATTCTTCTGGAAGCTATCCGAAAATTGGTAGTGTACGAGGTCATTGTTTCAGTTCCGCCTCATCAGTAGAACAAAGGTTACTATTCGAACCTTTTTTTGTGGTACCGAAGCCGGATGGCTCGTTACGGCCAATTCTGAAATTAAAATCTTTGAACCCTTATCTCAGGGAGTTCAAGTTCAAGATTGAGTCTCTGAGAGCTGTCATCTCAGGACTGATGAAGGGGGAATTCCTGGTGTACATGGACATCAAGGATGTGTACCTCCACATTCCTATTTGGTCGCCGCATCAGGCATATCTCAGGTTTTCACTGTTAGACGATCACTATCAGTTTCAGGCACTGCCGTTCGGTCTCTCCATGGCACCGAGGGTCTTCACCAAGGTGATGGCAGAGATGATGGTTCTCCGCAAGCAGGGGTTGAACATAATTTCATATCTGGACGATCTCCTGATCAAGGCGTCGTCCAGGGAGAAGTTGTTAAGATCCATTGCTCTCACGACACGTCTGCTCAAGGAGCACGGTGGGATCCTGAACCTTCCAAAGTCTCATCTGGGGCCGACAGGGAGGCTGTCTTTCCTGGGGATGATTTTCGACATGGAGGTTCAGAGGGTGTTTCTACCAGTGGAGAAAGCATTGGTGATACAAACAATGGTCCAGGATGTCTTGAAGCCTTCCCGGGTATCGGTTCATCAGTGCATCCGCCTTCTGGGGAAGATGGTTGCCTCTTACGAGACTCTGCAGTACGGAAGGTTTCATGCTCGATCCTTTCAGCTATATATCTTCGACCAGTGGTCAGAATCTCGCCTACAATTGCACCAGAGGATACGTCTCATCAAAAGCCAGGATTTCGCTCCTCTGGTGGCTACAACTACCACACCTTCTGGAAGGCCAAAGGTTCGGAGTTCAGGACTGGATCCTTCAAACCACGAGTGCAAGTCTAAGAGGTTGGGGAGCAGTCACTCAGGGAGAAACCTTCCAAGGAAGGTGGTCGTATCAAGAATCCCTTCTCCCAATAAACATCCTGGAGCTAAGGGCCGTGTACAACTGCCTTCTTCAAGCAGCACACCTTCTACAGGATCGAGCTGTTCAGGTGCAATCGGACAACGTGATCACAGTGACCTACATAAACAGACAAGGCGGAACAAAGAGCAGGGCTGCAATGTCGGAGGTGTCAAGAATCCTCCTCTGGGCAGAAAGGCATGCAGTGGCAATGTCAGCAATCTTCATTCCGGGAGTAGACAAATGGGAAGCAGACTTCCTCAGCGGACACGATCTCCATCCAGGAGAGTGGGGCCTTCATCCGGAGGTGTTCAAGGAGGTAACTGGTTAATGGGGGGTTTCTCACATAGACATGATGGCCTCCCGCCTCAACAAGAAGCTATGGAGGTACTGTTCCAGATCAAGAGACCCGCAGGCAGTGGCAGTGGACGCAGTGGTAACACCATGGGTGTTCACGTCTGTGTATGTATTTCCTCCACTTCCTCTGATTCCAAAAGTTCTTCAACTTGTAAGAAGAACAAAGGTTCTCCCAATCATCATTGCTCCAGACTGGCCAAGGAGGGCTTGGTACGCGGATCTGCTGGATCTTCTGCTGGAAGATCCAAGGCCCTTACCTCTTCAGGAGGATCTGCTGCTGCAGGGGCTTATCAAGACTTTCCACGTCTACGTTTGACGGCATGGTGGTTGAGTGTCAGATCTTAGCTCGGAAGTGTATCTCGATGGATGTGATTCCTACCCTGATACAAGCTAGGAAGGTGGTAACGACTAAACATTACCATCGCATTTGGAAAAAATATGTGTCTTGGTGTAAATCCAAGAAATTTCCTGTGGTGGAGTTTCAACTTTGACGTTTCTCCTTTTCCTGTAAGCAGGTGTGGATATTGCCCTGAGATTGGGCTCCATCAAGGTCCAGATCTCAGCTTTGTCCATTTTCTTCCAAAAACAATTAGCTGTCCTCACTGAGGTTCAGACCTTTTTTAAAGGGGTTCTGCACATCCAGCCTCCCTTTGTGGCACCAGTGGCACCCTGGGATCTTGATGTGGTATTGCAGTTCCTGCAATCTAATTGGTTTGAGCCTCTACAGGAGGCTGAAATCAAGTTTATCACGTGGAAGGCGGTCACTTTGTTGGCCTTAGCTTCTGCTCGACGCGTGTCGGAATTGGGGGCTTTGTCCTGTAAAAGTCCCTATCTGATCTTCCATGAAGATAGGGCGGAACTCCGGACTCGTCCGCAGTTCCTGCCTAAGGTTGTTTCAGCCTTTCATATCAATCAACCTATTGTGGTGCCAGTGGCTACTGACTCCTCAATTGCTTCAAAGGCCTTGGATGTTGTGAGGGCTTTGAAGATTTATGTGAAGAGGACCGCTCATCATAGAAAAACTGACTCACTGTTTGTCCTCTATGGTCCCAAGAAATTTGGGTGTCCTGCTTCTAAGACTGTCCCATATCAAATAGTCAAACCCTTGATAGCTGCTGCAAACAAATGCTGTTATTTTCACATTTCACAAAACACCATCTGAAGGGTATTTATACAGGGGACTTATAAATGAATAACAAAAATTAATTGATGAATCCAATTTGAATCTCTTATTACCTTGCATGAAACTGCTTTTTCTTTTGAATTTCTACCCAGAGAATTGGCAGCTAACAGCATAAGCTGTGAATAAACTGGGCCTCAGATATCTATGTGAGCTGTGATTGAATTGGGGCTCACTGCCTCATGTGTTATAGCGTGTCAGCATCTACTGAGCACATTAAGTGTTAGGCTTGCTACTCTATTTATCACACTCATTTGTTGTAAAGGCGGGGCACTTTTTGCTTCATAGTACCTATTGCTCATGCGGAATGCTTGTGAACCTAGAATTATTTCTACTGTGGCATTTCTGTACAATTTGTGAGCAATCCAGGACTTGCTAGTCTCTCTGTCACACTTATTATTTTATGTACAGTTGTGAACAAGCTGGGGCTCGTTGCTCCACAGGTTACACTTAGTCTGTGTTGTGTAGTCTAGATATAGTTTGCGTCAGTAGGATTTATTCTTCAACTTCAGCAATACGCTATTATTGAATATGGTTACAATCTGTACAATTTTGGGCATTACCCTTTGTGTACAGCTTAAATCCAATCCTTAAATTCTCTCTTCAATTTCGGGGTTACTCTCTCATCCCACGATTAACAGTGACGTTCTGCAATGCTCATGGTAACAGAACGCCACTCCCTGTAGGGACAGCAGAAGTACCACTCTACCCGTACATCGGAGCCACTGTCCGTTTCTGATCACTCTCATTCGGTCATTCGATGTTGAGGCAGATGACTGAACAGCAGAAGTGTCAGAATATTTAGACTTGGCTCCCACTTTTATATATCTACTGCACACACTCCAAGACACATACTACCTAGCAACATTCATCTTGCTACGCCATTGGAACCAACTTAGTCACACATTGGTCCAAATTATCATTGCCATACACAAGTCTTGTGACCTGCCTCATTCAGCAATACTCATAGAAACATAGAATTTGATGGCAGATAAGAACCACTTGGCCCATCTAGTCTGCCCCCTTTTTTTTTTTAATCCTTCAGGCAATCTCAACCCTTTTTGAACCTTAATTCTTTGTAAGGATATTCATATGCCTATCCCAAGCATGTTTGAATTGTTCTACAGTCTTAGCCTCTAGCACCTCTGATGGGAGGCTATTCCACTTATCCACTACCCTTTCTGTGAAGTATTTTGTTCTTAATTTTCCCCTGAACCTCCCCCCCTCCAGTCTCAGTGTATGTCCTCGAGTTCTAATACTTCTCTTCCTTTGAAGAATGTTTCCCTCCTGAATTTTGTTAAGACCCTTGATATATTTGAAAGTTTCTATCATGTCTCCCCTTTCCCTTCTCTCCTCCATACTATACATGTTAAGATCTTTTAGCCTTTCCGGGTACGTTTAGTGATGTAGGCCATGCACCATTCTAGTTGCCCTTCTTTGTACACACTCTAATGTATTTATATCTTTCTGGAGATATGTTCTCCAGAACTGGACACAGTATTCCAGATGGGGCCACACCAATAACCTATACAGTGGCATTATAACTTATTTTTTCCTGCTACTGATTCCTCTCCCTGTGCAACCAAGCATCTGACTTGCCTTTCTCATTGCTTTGTTGCATTGCTTTCCTGCCTTTATGTCACTTGAAATAGTGACTCCTAGATCCCTTTCCTCCTCAGTAGTTTCCATTATATTGTAGTTGCCACGTTCTTGACCCCTAGCTACCTATTAGAACAAACTCAGGCACACACCAGTATCAAGTAATATTGATATATTTAAGTCCCACAGGTTCCAGTGTGCTTGAAACATTGTGTGTGTTGGAGACCTATCTACCTATGGTCAGACCGCACTGGGTATGCCCAACCTCGTCTGATCTTGGAGGCTATGCACTGCAGGGCCTGGTCAGTACCTGGATGGGAGACCACCAGGGAATACTATGTACCATAGGTATTTTGTTCTCCCACACAGAATTCATTCTGTGACTCTTAGACAAGGTATAGATCATAGAATTAACTGACAATTGAATTACATTGAGCATAATGGAGTGACTTTATTCCCACAAATATTTCTCATTGTTAGGAGATACAGGCAACTCTAATAATTAAGGGAATACCTATGTAACCATTTTGCCTGGAATCATAGCATTAGTGCATTTATCTATATATGAACGTTTGCTCCCCTCTTTATTTCAATAAAAGTTACATTTTTATATTTTCTCATTTTCTTAAGTGTGCCCTGGAAAAGACCTATAGTTACCTTTGTCATTTCAATAGACCACACCCCCTGTTTCATAGTTTACTGAACTATTTTTTGGGAGCACCACCAACCTTTTGCTGAATTGATTCTGCTTAAGTAGGCTTGATGTTGGTCCAATAATAATTTAACTGATAAACAAATACTACAAACATATCCTGTGCAGATTTATACCCTCCTAGCAATATGTTTCCCTCCGTCACACTGATCACATGGCTTGCCAAGTGACAGCTATAGAGGTTCTCACAACACCAGGAGAGCCCAATCTGAGTTATGTTTCCCCTCCATCACACTGATCACAGGGATTGCCAAGCGGAAGCAATAGAGGGTCTAACAGCACCAGGGGAGCCCAAGCTGAGATACGATTCCCTCCGTCAAGCTGATCACAGGGATTGCCAAGCGGCAGCAATAAAGGATCTAACAGCACCAGGGGAGCCCAAGCTGAGTTATGTTTCCCAAAGGTGGAGAAGACATGCAATTTCTCAAACCTGTGTTACAAGCCACCACTGCGGCTTGTCTCCCCGACAAGTATCAGTTGTTGTTAGGCAACCGGGACACCTTGTCATCCGGATGCAATGCCTAAAAGTCCCGCTGGTTGCTAGGCTACCAGGATGCCAGACAGCTATGGCGACTGTGGCTTCCTAACAGTCTGGATGCTTAGGCTATGTGCAGCAATGAAGCTGTATGAGATTTCTAATTATGTGGACCTTCCCATTCTGGCTGTTCTGATGGGTTGGATATGATTTACCGGCAGCCGGCATGCTGGCTGTCAGTATACCAACAGCAGCTGGAATTCCATCAGTGTGGCACCACACGGGCTCACTCCTCTTCGGTTCTATTCCCACTCGGTTGGTGGCATTTACCAGCCAACCGAGTGGGTATACTGGGCATTGGTCGGGATTCAGGGCGTCGAGATTCCACTGCTGTTGGATTTCGGCGCCGGTCTTCTGAGCACTAAGATCCCGAGAGCCAGCATTTCAACTACATCCGGTTCTGATTGGTCCTACTTTTTGTTATAAGCTAGTCAGCTCTGCTCTACCCTGTCAGTTGTAGCTTATACCGTAGTGTAAGTTGCTGGTCTGTGTCCCAGAATCCTGTACTCTGATACTGTTCCAGTGCTTTGATTTTCTGTCATGCCTGAACATAGTTCCTGCTAATTCTATATTATCCTTGGTTATTGCCTTTGCCATTTGTTTCATTTTGTGCTTCTCTACCACAGCTCAGCCTGCTAGCCTCCCTACCTAGCTGCACTGTGCTCAGTTACCTAACCACATATATTGTCCCACCCGCTGCTGCTGTGACCCGTATCCTGCCAGTTACCCAGGGTGTGCCCTTCCCTTGTTGGCTATCAGTCTGCCTAGCGTTATTACTATAAATTATTCTGTGGTCTCCAGCCAATTGTGTAATCCCATCCTGCTCGAGGTTTAAGACCTGGTGGCATCCTAAGTACTGGTGTGTACATAAAACACTAAGGGAACAGAGGGTGATGTTACAGGCAGAAGATCCTCATAGTGGCTCTAGGAGGCTCATACAATTGTGCTGGAGTTCCATAACAATAAGAGAAAAGACCTGGTAGTCTTGTAAATCTTCAAGGCACATTTAGTTGGGGCTGTCAAAATTTCTAAGCACCGGCACCTACAGGGGACTTGTGCAAGGCTGCAGTTGTCTTCACTCTACAAACACCTCTTGTATTTCACCAATTCTGTAGGCACACAATGTGGAAAGAAAATCCTTCAAGTTATGGTGCAATAATGTGTATAACACAGGTCTTCTTCAGTGAATAATTATTTCACATGCTTCCCCCATATAGAACCTGCTTTGGTACATCTCCTTAGTCATGGAGTTTGAAAGAGAAACAAATTATGTTGCCTGAGAATTTTGTTACGTTGAAGAACTCCATGGTATCCCCATATATCCCTCTCTTCTTTGTGTTTATATTTTGCAGAAATAGTTGTGGAATTCACTTCAGACAAGGATGGTAGAGAGGAGATCAGTGATAGACCTTCTGGGGATGTGAACTTTTACCTGTATCTCATGAGGAAGAGGCTATATCCCCCTAGCTATGGCTGCCGTTTAGTTCTTCCAGTAACATAATTTGCTTATATATATATATTTCTCTGACGTCCTAAGTGGATGCTGGGGACTCCGTCAGGACCATGGGGATCAGCGGCTCCGCAGGAGACAGGGCACAAAAATAAAGCTTTAGGATCAGGTGGTTTGCACTGGCTCCTCCCCCTATGACCCTCCTCCAAGCCTCAGTTAGGTTTTTGTGCCCGTCCGAGCAGGGTGCAATCTAGGTGGCTCTCCTAAAGAGCTGCTTAGAAAAAGTTTTTAGGTTTCTTATTTTCAGTGAGTCCTGCTGGCAACAGGCTCACTGCATCGAGGGACTTAGGGGAGAGAAGTGAACTCACCTGCGTGCAGGATGGATTGGCTTCTTAGGCTACTGGACACCATTAGCTCCAGAGGGATCGAACACAGGCCCAGCCATGGAGTCCGGTCCCGGAGCCGCGCCGCCGACCCCCCTTGCAGATGCCGAAGATTGAAGAGGTCCAGAAACAGGCGGCAGAAGACTTTTCAGTCTTCATGAGGTAGCGCACAGCACTGCAGCTGTGCGCCATTGTTGTCAGCACACTTCACACAGCGGTCACTGAGGGTGCAGGGCGCTGGGGGGGGCGCCCTGGGCAGCAATGTATAATACCTTTTTTTATGGCTAAAAATACATCACATATAGCCCTTGAGGCTATATGGATGTATTTAACCCCTGCCAGATCTCACAAACTCCGGGAGAAGAAGCCCGCCGAAAAGGGGGCGGGGCCTATTCTCCTCAGCACACAGCGCCATTTTCCTGCTCAGCTCCGCTGTGAGGAAGGCTCCCAGGACTCTCCCCTGCACTGCACTACAGAAACAGGGTAAAACAGAGAGGGGGGGCACTTTTTTGGCGATATTACTATATTTAAGCTGCTATAAGGATACAACACCTATATAGGGTTGTTCCCATATATATTATAGCGCTTGGGTGTGTGCTGGCAAACTCTCCCTCTGTCTCCCCAAAGGGCTAGTGGGGTCCTGTCTTCAATAGAGCATTCCCTGTGTGTCTGCTGTGTGTCGGTACGTGTGTGTCGACATGTATGAGGACGATGTTGGTGTGGAGGCAGAGCAATTGCCGGTAATGGTGATGTCACCCCCCCAGGGAGTCGACACCGGAATGGATGGCTTTGTTTATGGAATTACGTGATAATGTCAGCACATTACAAAAATTAGTTGACGACATGAGACGGCCGGCAAACCAGTTAGTACCTGCCCAGGCGTCTCAGACACCGTCAGGGGCTGTAAAACGCCCTTTACCTCAGTCGGTCGACACAGACACGGACACTGAATCTAGTGTCGACGGTGAAGAAACAAACGTATTTTCCAGTAGGGCCACACGTTATATGATCACGGCAATGAAGGAGACTTTACATATCTCTGATACAGCAAGTACCACAAAAAGGGGTATTATGTGGGGTGTGAAAAAACTACCTGTAGTTTTTCCTGAATCAGAGGAATTGAATGATGTATGTGATGAAGCGTGGGTTAACCCAGATAGAAAAGTGCTAATTTCAAAAAAGTTATTGGCATTATACCCTTTCCCGCCAGAGGTTAGGGCGCACTGGGAAACACCCCCTAGGGTGGATAAGGCGCTCACACGCTTATCAAAACAAGTGGCGTTACCGTCTCCTGATACGGCCGCCCTCAAGGATCCAGCTGATAGGCTGGAAACTACCCTAAAAAGTATATACACACATACTGGTGTTATACTGCGACCAGCAATCGCCTCAGCCTGGATGTGCAGTGCTGGGGTGGTCTGGTCGGATTCCCTGACTGAAAATATTGATACCCTGGATAGGGACAGTATTTTATTGACTTTAGAGCAATTAAAGGATGCTTTTCTTTATATGCGAGATGCTCAGAGGGATATTTGCACTCTGGCATCGAGAGTAAGTGCGATGTCCATATCTGCCAGAAGAAGTTTATGGACGCGACAGTGGTCAGGTGATGCGGATTCCAAACAACATATGGAAGTATTGCCGTATAAAGGGGAGGAATTATTTGGCGTAGGTCTATCGGATCTGGTGGCCACAGCAACTGCCGGGAAATCCACCTTTTTACCTCAGACCCCCTCCCAACAGAAAAAGACACCGTCTTTTCAGCCGCAGTCCTTTCGGTCCTATAAGAACAAGCGGGCAAAAGGACAGTCATATCTGCCCCGAGGCAGAGGAAAGGGTAAGAGAGGGCAGCAAGCAGCTCCTTCCCAGGAACAGAAGCCCGCCCCGGGTTCTGCAAAGCCCTCAGCATGACGCTGGGGCTTTACAAGCGGACTCAGGAGCGGTGGGGGGTCGACTCAAGAATTTCAGCGCGCAGTGGGCTTGCTCACAGGTGGACCCCTGGATCCTGCAGGTAGTATCTCAGGGTTACAGGTTGGAATTCGAGAAGTCTCCCCCTCGCCGGTTCCTAAAGTCTGCTTTACCAACGTCTCCCTCAGACAGGGCGACGGTATTGGAAGCCATTCACAAGCTGTTTTCTCAGCAGGTGATAGTCAAGGTACCCCTCCTACAACAGGGAAAGGGGTATTACTCCACGCTATTTGTGGTACCGAAGCCGGACGGCTCGGTAAGACCTATTCCAAATCTGAAATCTTTGAACCTGTACATACAAAAATTCAAGTTCAAGATGGAGTCACTCAGAGCAGTGATAGCGAATCTGGAAGAAGGGGACTTTATGGTGTCCCTGGACATAAAGGATGCTTACCTGCATGTCCCAATTTGCCCTTCACATCAAGGGTACCTCAGGTTCGTGGTGCAAAACTGTCATTATCAGTTTCAGACGCTGCCGTTTGGATTGTCCACGGCACCTCGGGTCTTTACCAAGGTAATGGCCGAAATGATGATTCTTCTGCGAAGAAGAGGCGTATTAATTATCCCTTACTTGGACGATTTCCTGATAAGGGCAAGGTCCAGAGAACAGCTGGAGGACGGAGTAGCACTAACCCAAGTAGTGCTGCAACAACACGGGTGGATTCTGAATTTTCCAAAATCTCAGTTGACCCCGACAACACGTCTGCTGTTCCTGGGAATGATTCTGGACACGGTTCAGAAAAAGGTGTTTCTTCCGGAGGAGAAAGCCAAGGAGTTATCCGAACTTGTCAGGAACCTCCTAAAACCAGGAAAAGTGTCTATACATCAATGCACAAGAGTCCTGGGAAAGATGGTGGCTTCTTACGAAGCGATTCCATTCGGCAGATTCCACGCACATACTTTTCAGTGGGATCTGCTGGACAAATGGTCCGGATCGCATCTGCAGATGCATCAGCGGATAACCTTATCGCCACGGACAAGGGTGTCTCTTCTGTGGTGGTTGCAGAGGGCTCATCTGTTAGAGGGCCGCAGATTCGGCATACAGGACTGGGTCCTGGTGACCACGGATGCCAGCCTGAGAGGCTGGGGAGCGGTCACACAGGGAAGAAACTTCCAGGGAGTATGGTCAAGCCTGGAGATGTCTCTTCACATAAATATACTGGAGCTAAGAGCGATTTACAATGCTCTAAGCCTGGCAAAACCCCTGCTTCAGGGTCAGCCGGTGTTGATCCAGTCGGACAACATCACGGCAGTCGCCCACGTAAACAGACAGGGCGGCACAAGAAGCAGGAGAGCAATGGCAGAAGCTGCAAGGATTCTTCGCTGGGCAGAAGATCATGTGATAGCACTGTCAGCAGTGTTCATTCCGGGAGTGGACAACTGGGAAGCAGACTTCCTCAGCAGACACGATCTACACCCGGGAGAGTGGGGACTTCATCCAGAAGTCTTCCACATGATTGTGAACCGTTGGGAAAAACCAAAGGTGGATATGATGGCGTCTCGCCTCAACAAAAAACTGGACAGGTATTGCGCCAGGTCAAGAGACCCTCAGGCAATAGCTGTGGACGCTCTGGTAACACCGTGGGTGTTCCAGTCAGTGTATGTGTTTCCTCCTCTGCCTCTCATACCAAAAGTACTGAGAATTATACGGCAAAGGGGAGTAAGAACGATGCTCGTGGCTCCGGATTGGCCAAGAAGAACTTGGTACCCGGAACTTCAGGAGATGATCACGGAAGATCCGTGGCCTCTACCTCTAAGACGGGACCTGCTTCAGCAGGGACCGTGTCTATTCCAAGACTTACCGCGGCTGCGTTTGACGGCATGGCGGTTGAACGCCGAATTCTAAGGGAAAAAGGCATTCCGGAAGAGGTCATTCCTACACTGGTAAAAGCCAGGAAGGAGGTGACTGCACAACATTATCACCGCATTTGGAGAAAATATGTTGCGTGGTGTGAGGCCAGGAAGGCCCCCACGGAGGAATTTCAACTGGGTCGATTCCTACATTTCCTGCAAACAGGATTGTCTATGGGCCTCAAATTGGGGTCCATTAAGGTTCAAATTTCGGCCCTGTCGATTTTCTTCCAGAAAGAATTGGCTTCAGTTCCTGAAGTCCAGACTTTTGTGAAAGGTGTACTACATATACAGCCCCCGGTTGTACCCCCAGTGGCTCCGTGGGACCTAAATGTAGTTTTGGATTTTCTCAAATCCCATTGGTTTGAGCCACTCAAATCGGTGGATTTGAAATATCTTACGTGGAAAGTAACCATGCTACTGGCCCTGGCTTCAGCCAGGAGAGTATCAGAATTGGCGGCTTTATCGTATAAAAGCCCATATCTGATTTTCCATTCAGACAGGTCAGAACTGCGGACGCGTCCTCAGTTTCTCCCTAAGGTGGTGTCAGCGTTTCACCTGAACCAGCCTATTGTGGTGCCTGCGGCTACTAGCGATTTGGAGGATTCCAAGTTGCTGGACGTTGTCCGGGCATTGAAAATATATATTTCAAGGACGGCTGGAGTCAGAAAATCTGACTCGCTGTTTATACTATATGCACCCAACAAGCTGGGTGCTCCTGATGCTAAGCAGACGATTGCTCGTTGGATTTGTAGCACAATTCAACTTGCACATTCTGTGGCAGGCCTGCCACAGCCTAAATCTGTCAAGGCCCATTCCACAAGGAAGGTGGGCTCATCCTGGGCGGCTGCCCGAGGGGTCTCGGCATTACAACTCTGCCGAGCAGCTACGTGGTCAGGGGAGAACACGTTTGTAAAATTCTACAAATTTGATACCCTGGCTAAAGAGGACCTGGAGTTCTCTCATTCGGTGCTGCAGAGTCATCCGCACTCTCCCGCCCGTTTGGGAGCTTTGGTATAATCCCCATGGTCCTGACGGAGTCCCCAGCATCCACTTAGGACGTCAGAGAAAATAAGAATTTACTTACTGATAATTCTATTTCTCATAGTTCGTAGTGGATGCTGGGCGCCCATCCCAAGTGCGGATTGTCTGCAATACCTGTACATAGTTATTGTTACAAAAAAATCGGTTTGTTATTGTTGTGAGCCGTCTGTTCAGAGGCTTCTACGTTATCATACTGTTAACTGGGTTCAGATCACAAGTTGTACGGTGTGATTGGTGTGGCTGGTATGAGTCTTACCCGGGATTCAAGATCCTTCCTTATTGTGTACGCTCGTCCGGGCACAGTATCCTAACTGAGGCTTGGAGGAGGGTCATAGGGGGAGGAGCCAGTGCACACCACCTGATCCTAAAGCTTTATTTTTGTGCCCTGTCTCCTGCGGAGCCGCTGATCCCCATGGTCCTGACGGAGTCCCCAGCATCCACTACGGACTACGAGAAATAGAATTATCGGTAAGTAAATTCTTATTATTTTATTCCCTGTAGGTGAATGTAACAGAAGAAATATATGGGCTGAACGTCCCATTGTATCGCGAGATTGTGAAATTGAAGCTAAAGATATCATGCGAGATTCTAACTCTGTGATCCCAACTCTACATCCAGAGCCTCAAAGTGCAGATATATTATCTCTTACCTCTAACCAAGAGGAATGTTCACCTGTTAACTCAGATATTGGTCCGTCCATCACATCTCTTAGAGAAGATACAATATTTCCCAGTACTGTACAGGACAAATGTTTTACACAGAGCACGAAGCTTATTACCCATCAGCCACCTGAGACAGGCGAGAGGCCATTTCCATGCTGTAAGTGTGGAAACTGTTTTTCACAGAAATCACATCTTGTTCTACATGAGAGAAGTCACACCGGTGAGAGGCCATTTTCCTGCTCTGAATGCGGAAAATGTTTTAAACTCAAATCACAGCTTGTTAAACATCAGAGAAGTCACACAGATGAGAGGACATTTCCATGCTCTGAGTGTGGGAAATGTTTTACATGCAAATCACAGCTTGTTATACATGAGAGAAGTCACACAGGTGAGAAACCATTTCCATGTTCTGAGTGTGGGAAATGTTTTACACACAAATCAACTCTTGTTAATCATTATAGAAGTCACACAGGTGAGAGGACATTTCCATGCTCTGAGTGTGGGAAATGTTTTACATTCAAATCAAAGCTTGTTATACATGAGAGAAGTCACACAGGTGAGAAACCATTTCCATGTTCTGAGTGTGGGAAATGTTTTACTTGCAAATCAACTCTTGTTAATCATTATAGAAGTCACACAGGTGAGAGGACATTTCCATGCTCTGAGTGTGGGAAATGTTTTACATGCAAATCACAGCTTGATATACATGAGAGAAGTCACACAGGTGAGAAACCATTTCCATGTTCTGAGTGTGGGAAATGTTTTACTTGCAAATCATATCTTGTTATACATGAGAGAAGTCACACAGGTGAGAAACCATTTCCATGTTCTGAGTGTGGGAAATGTTTTAATCAGAAATCAGATCTTGTTATACATGAGAGAAGTCACACAGGTGAGAAACCATTTCCATGTTCTGAGTGTGGGAAATGTTTTGCACGCAAATCACAACTTGTTATACATGAGATAATTCACACAGGTGAGAAACCATTTCCATGTTCTGAGTGTGGAAAATGTTTTACTTACAAATCAACTCTTGTTAATCATTATAGAAGTCACACAGGTGAGAAACCATTTCCATGTTCTGAGTGTGGGAAATGTTTTACTTGCAAATCAACTCTTGTTAATCATTATAGAAGTCACACAGGTGAGAGGACATTTCCATGTTCTGAGTGTGAGAAATGTTTTACATTCAAATCAAAGCTTGTTACACATGAGAGAAGTCACACAGGTGAGAAACCATTTCCATGTTCTGAGTGTGGGAAATGTTTTAATCAGAAATCAGATCTTGTTATACATGAGAGAAGTCACACAGGTGAGAAACCATTTCCATGTTCTGAGTGTGGGAAATGTTTTAATCAGAAATCAGAACTTGTTATACATGAGAGAAGTCACACAGGTGAGAAGCCATTTCCATGTTCTGAGTGTGGGAAATGTTTTACATGCAAATCAAAGCTTGTTATACATGAGAGAAGTCACACAGGTGAGAAACCATTTCCATGTTCTGTGTGTGGGAAATGTTTTACTTTCAAATCAACTCTTGTTATGCATCAGAGAAGTCACACAGGTGAGAAACCATTTCCATGTTCTGAGTGTGGGAAATGTTTTAATCACAAATCAGATCTTGTTATACATGAAAGAAGTCACACAGGTGAGAAACCATTTCCATGTTCTGAGTGTGGGAAATGTTTTGCACGCAAATCATATCTTGTTATACATGAGAGAAGTCACACAGGTGAGAAACCATTTCCATGTTCTGAGTGTGGGAAATGTTTTACTCTCAAATCAGATCTTGTTATACATGAAAGAAGTCACACAGGTGAGAAACCATTTCCATGTTCTGAGTGTGGGAAATGTTTTGCACGCAAATCATATCTTGTTAAACATCAGAGAAGTCACACAGGTTAAAAGCCATTTCCCTGCTCTGAGTGTGGGAAATGTTTTGCAGAAAATCAACTCAATATTTCTAGAGAGGATATTCTAGATTTGGCTTTGACATAAATGGACATCAACAGACGCAGCCTAATTAATAAAGGGAATAGAAAAGTTATAAAGAGTTTAGAAAAATATTTGTTTCATTTATATAAAAAACAAGCCCTAATTAAAATTTATAAATAGATTTGAGATATATACAAAGATTTAACAAGCCCATCACACTATGCTCATGTACAATTTTGCCATTATTTTTATGATTGCATTTTTTTCTTGTTTTTATATTTTTATTAATACTTTACAAACAATATAGTACAGGCAATTTGTTACATGTTACTGGCGCTGTGCAAACTCTGCGTAGATATAGAAAAAAGGATGAGACTTTGTATCAAACATTAATAAAGTGTAAATATAATTATTATAAAATGTAATTTGCATAAAAAGTCTCAATAAAGTGGAGATGAAATAACACATAAGTTGTGTTTTATTGGTGTTAGTGGTGCCTATATGAAATATATGGAATACCACATGACAGTGTAGATCTACCTATTGCTAGAACTCCATCGGTGGGATGTGATGGAGTCCAGGATCACTGGAGGTGCAGGATGCTGGATGATCTCAGATGTTTTTGTAAAGGCACAATCACAAGGCGTGGTTTTGCGTTGTGAGGTATTGCCCCTTTAAAAAAAAGATTGTCTGGAATCCCGCACCTCTGGAAATCTCAGACTTCATCACATCCCGCCGCATATGTTCTTTCCAAGGATGGTCTAATAAAAAGGAAACTTCATCCTCCCTGACATTCTGCCGGTAGCCTCTGTAAAGCCAATGTTATGGAGAATACTCCTGGTGTAACAAGATCTGCAATAGCACAAATGATATGGACCGTGCATTCAATGTTCTGTTTAGTGTCATCAAAAATTATATAATAAAATACACAAATATGTCCAGAGTACATTGTTCAAAGATAGAAAATATTGCTATCCCGGACCATGTGCCGACATGCTTCACACTGATGCTCTCTTCCCCAAGATTGCTCTCTTTTAATTGGAGGACTCTGTCTTATTTAGTAAACTCACCAGACTTTGGAGCATCGCTTTTTAATTTATGCAGCTGACAATATCCAACATACAGAGGACATACATTTGTTTTGAGCTGCATCCAAGTCGGTACTCCGGGGTCACGTTATTGCATATGTCACCGCTAAGCACTAAAGAGGCTGCAGAAACTTAGTTTAGCTGTCTGCAATTCTTACTCCGACCTGCTGAATAGCAACACCCCGGAGACCCATCAGGTGTACACAGACACTAAATCACTGTATGATACTTTATGCACAGAGAAAGCCAATACTCCCTGAACTACCAGAAACCCTGATACTTTACATGGGGCAATTAAGCTGGCAAGTTATTAACCTCCGTGGTTCACAGTCCACAACCCCCGCTAATCATCCTGAAAATCACCTGAGACACAGGACAACTGACCTCTGCTCCTGACATTGCTAATTTGTTTTTAGATTATTATACCCCTTTATATAATAATAATAATTTTATTTATATAGCGCTCTTTCTCCAATAGGACTCAAGGCGCTTAACAGATACATATCATAATATAGTACAGAAAATAATGAAGTACATTTTCATAAAATACAGAAGCATGAAGATACTAAAAGAGACACTATGGAAATGCTTGAGTAAACAGGAAAGTCTTGAGTCTACTTTTGAAGGATTCTATAGTTGGGGCCTGTCGCACTGTGCGGGGAAGTGAGTTCCATAGAGTCGGTGCCGCATGACTAAAAGCTCGACCCCCAGATGAATTACGGTAGATTCTAGATACTGCTAAAAGTCCTTCATCTACAGATCGCAGTAATCGAGTGGGGCAGTATGGGGTCAGAAGCTGTTTCAGGTACCTTGGGCCTTGGTCATGTAATGCTTTGAAACTCAGTAAGCCAATCTTGAAGAGGATTCGCCATCTTACAGGCAGCCAGTGAAGGGAGTAGAGGATGGGTGTTATGTGGCTAGAACAGGGCTGGTTGGTTAACAGCCTGGCAGCTGTGTTTTGCACCAGCTGTAAGCGTTGCAATTCTTTTGCTGGTAGACCAAGGTAGAGGGCATTACAGTAGTCTAATCGAGATGATACAAATGCATGTATGACTTTTGGCAGATCATCTGAGGGAATTAAGTGCTTGATCCTGGCTATGTTCCTCAGGTGAAAGAATGAGGATTTGATTGTGGCTGATATCTGATGTTTAAGTGTCAAGCCATCATCCAGGACAACGCCAAGATTCCGCACATGATCACTGGTCTGTAATTCTGAATCCCCGAGTTTAAGTCCAGTTGGTTACACTGCTGCCCCTGATAACCCGTCTCTAGGTATGGAATTTATTAGGAAGGTCGGAGTCCTGACATTAACAGAGGACGAACATGACGCCTTAGTAGCTCCCTTTTCAGAACAGGAAATTTGTTCTACTATTAGTTGATTAGCTAACGGTAAAGTCCCAGGTCCTGATGGACTAGGTGCTGAATACTATAAACTGCTGTCCCCTCATCTATTACCGCATCTACTAAAATTATTTCATTCCACATTGTCAGGTGAAAAATCCCCGCCTGACTTTAATCAGGTCAGGATCACTATACTGCTAAAACCAGGGAAAGACCCCACACAAGTCCAATCACTTCCTTATTGAATCTTAAATTAACAAGTATAGCGGCACAGCGTTTACAGGTCATCTTGCCAAAATTACTCCATCTCTTTCAAAAAGGTCGATCATCGGTGCATAATATTCGACAGGTAGTGGCGGTGCTGACTCAATCAGCGAATGAACCCTCAGGCACAGGTCCCGGAAGTGATCAAGCCAGTACAGCAGGTGAAACGCATCCTCAGAACTGCAACACTGCCGCGGCCATTCTTCACTAAGGGACCTCTGCTCACTCCTCCAGCATCCTTGTTCAGCTCGCACAGCCTGCAGCATGGGAGTCCTACACAGCTAGTTTCTGGCCGGCACTAAAGGGGAAACAATTCACTGTTTCCAGCATGACCAGTGTTTCCCTAATGCAAGCCTACAATCCCTATTTACACATTGTAGTGCATGCAAGACAGCGTTGCTCAATTGTTGCCCCATGTGGGGTCACAACCACAAATGGTGCATTAATGTACACAGTGTCCATTTACAACTTTGTGTATTGCTGTATGAACCAGCAGCTGGTGAATTTTCATGATGAATTGGGAGTTGTTTTATTTTGTCATTCGTTTTTGATACCTATATGAGAGTCACCTTATTTGCTTCCTCCATAGCGTTTTTTTCTGATGACTTGGAACTCATAATAACCATATAATGCTATCCCTGTGTTGTTGGGTAAAAGAAACCAATTGTGGATGCTTTTTAAAATCTAGGTATCCTTTATACTTATTTTTTCAAATGGACTCTCATTGATTCAGGGGTACAATGAATCATATCTATCCCCTGTCTAACATGGACAGCAGATCTGTTCTATACTTTCTTCTTGCTATTTCTTGCTGATTTCTATACTGGTAGATTTACAGAAATTACCAATTTCTTGCACCTCTGAGTGCTGGATGGACTCTCATTTGTGATCCTTGAATCATCACTCTGTATAATTACTACTATCATACTACACTGTCAATGTCCAATACCGTCCGATCTTGCAAGCTAAGCAGTGGTGGGCTTGGTCAGTACCTGGGGGTAAATTTACTAAGGTGGGAGTTCTATTTAAGATGGGATGTTGCCGATAGCAACCAATCAGATTCTACTTCTCATTTATCTAGACCATTCTAGAAGATAATACCTGGAATCTGATTGGTTGCTATGGGCAACTTTCCATCTTAAATAGAACTCCCATATTAGTAAATTTATCCCCTGGATGGGTGACCTCCTGGGAATACCAAATGTAGGAATTGGGACATCATTTGACTCTGTGCCCAACACTGACAGCAGATCCACCTTCTATAACTTCATTCTCTCTATGGTTAATCTCCATATTTGAATCCTCATAATTTGTTATCTTTTCATGGGGTCAAGTAGGAAATGGATCTGGCCTGGGGTCTTTGTGATACTTACAAATTTTCTGAAATTGTGTGTACTGTATATGTTAAAAGTGCAAATTAGAAGAATTTGAAATATCTTGAAATAATCACATTGACCCCTCCCGACTTTATAAGTGTTGTGTAATTACACTTTTATTTCTATTCTAGTATATATCGACACGTTCACTATAATAAAAGTAAAATTTTATTGCGATCTTCATCACATTATTTATGTTCTAAAGGGTGCACCCAAAAGGTCTTCTTTTCTTTCCCTATTATCTACATATGAGACCCTCCAGTTTCCCCTCGATCCTCACCAATGACTTACTGATCGCAACCATTTGCAAAGCCTGGCGACATTCTCCAGAATGGGAGTCTCAACATATAATGCAATTTTTCTCCCACTCTCTGATAATTGTTAGGCGCCGCTGCCCGTGGCGCCGCTCGGTCCGTTTCCGAGCGACGACCGTGGCTGCTACACCTTCCTCCTTGCCCGCCCGGCGCCTAGCATCTAGGGACGCCGTGCATGCTGAGCCGCCGGGTCCCTATCAACTAGGGCCGCTGTGCGCGCTGAGCCGCCGGGTTCATAGAAACGCTAGGACGCCATGCGCTCCGAGCCGCCGGGTCCATAGCAACGGGGATGCCACAGGCGGACCGCGTTCCCCATTGCAGGTATTGATTAATTAAGTGTTCACACATGTTTCTCTGATCGTGCAGCAAGGCAGCTGCACAACATTTTTTGTAATTGGGCTTAGTGCTCTTATTGGAGGGTTCCCTGTTAAATGCCTCCTCCGTGCCTCACACAGACGCCAGTGATAGCTTCCTGCATGCTGCTCATGTTTGGTGAACGTCTGTTCCTGGTCTGCTGTGCCCGGTCCTTCCAGCTCTCTGAGTTCCTGAATCTTGGAGTTCGTCACCCGGTCCCAAAGAGTTCTTCTGGTCCTCATTTACTTGTGGGAGTCGATCGAGGTTCTCACTTGGTTTCGTGAGTGGCGGCCCTGCTGCGTGTTTCGGTCTAGGCCGCTTTAGTATCGTTTTCTTGTACTGGAGCATTTGCGGAGGTTTCCGCTTCCATAGTCCTCTCCGGAACTCGGCGGTGCCGTGTAGGAGAGTGAACAAGTGGAATATTTTGGTGGTAAGCCGCGCATACTTTTAGTTTCAGGTTAGCCAGTAGCCCCTGGCCTTGTTTCAGTTAGAGGCCCCTCGTTATCACCCTGTCTCAGTTCACTCTTTGTCTCTCATTAAGACCTGAGGGGGCATCGGAGTTGGGCAGACGTAATCCGCCCTTCAAACGCGGCTGCCATGGGCCCAAGAAACCATAGTCTCGCAAGAGTGAACTGACAGCACAGGTAAGACAACGGAGATAGGGTGCCAGGGGCTATTCCCATTCCGTTTCCCTTTCCCAGCATTACGTCCTGGTACTCAGGTCCTACCGTATAAGACCTCCCCTGACCTGAGTATCAGGATCATTACATTATCACCGGCCCAAAACATAAAAAAAAAAAAGAGGGGTTTAATTTTTTCCATTTTTGTTTTGGTGAGTCTAAAAATTTGGCTTCATGAATCCGGCAGGTTTAGGGCCGAATCCCGGTCAGCTTTTGGTTAACCAAATTCAAGAACTAACTCAGATTGTTCAGGACCTTACTCTTCGGGTGAAATCGCAGGAAGATCTTTTGCGAGCCTCCCCGAGTGTGGTCCCAGAACCAAGAATGCATTTACCTGACCGTTTTTTGGGTCACCGAAAAGATTTTTTTAATTTTAAGGAAGCTTGTAAGCTTTATTTTCGTTTAAGGCCTCGTTCCTCTGGTACTGAGTCTCAGTGGGTTGGGATTGTTGTGTCATTGCTCCAGGGTGATCCACAGACCTGGGCGTTTGGGTTAAGAACAGATGATCCTGCTTTGTTATCAGTAGACGCCTTTTTTAAATCTTTAGGCCTGTTATATGATGACCCAGATAGAGAGGCATCAGCTGAGAGTCACCTGCGTGCCCTTAAACAAGGAAAAAATCCAGCAGAGGTGTATTGTACCGAATTTCGCCGTTGGTCAAACGACTGTGGCTGGAATGACCTGGCCCTGCGCAGTCAGTTTCGCCTCGGTTTGTCTGAACTTATTAAAGACAGTCTCCTTCAGTACCCCGCTCCTGAGACTCTCGACAAACTCATGGAGCTTGCTATTAAAATAGATTGTCGTCTCCGAGAGCGGAGGGCTGAAAGAGGAACAACTTTTAGGCCTAATCCTTGTGTTTATACCTTTCCTGATGACGTCAAGGAGCCCATGCAGATGGGTCTCTCCCGGCTGTCCCCAGAGGAAAGAACCAGAAGATTAAGTTCTGGTCTTTGTTTGTATTGTGGTGGTAAGGGACATATTGCTCGCAACTGCCCAAACAAGTCGGGAAACGCTCTGACCAAGTGAATTGTGAGGGGGTTCACTTGGGTCTGCAGCTAATCTTCTCTAATGATTCTCTATTAGTTCCTGTTAAGATTTCCTTTGGCAGCCTCAGTTCATTGGTGTCGGCCTTCGTCAACAGTGGAGCTGCAGGAAATTTTATGTACTTAGCTTGGGATAAGGCTTTAGGCATTCCACAGATACCATTAGATAAACGTATCACCATGCACGGCTTGGATGGGGTCCGCTTTCCAATGGAATAATTACTCACCGCACACCTCCAGTATTGCTGACAGTGGGGGCCTTACATTCAGAAGACATAGAATTTTACCTTACACATTGTCCGGCAGTTCCTGTAATTTTGGGTCACCCCTGGCTTGCCTTTCATAATCCCACCATTGATTGGCGGTCTGGGGAGATTTCCCAATGGGGTCCTTTTTGTGTTAAGGAATGTATTTCCCATCCAGTCCGGGTTGCGGCAGTCGTCCCAGAACTTATTCCTGTGGAATATCAGGATTTTGCCGGTGTTCTCCAAAGGCAATGCGGACATTCTGCCTCCCCATCGGTCCTATGACTGTGCGATAGAGTTAGTTCCAGGTTCCACTTTACTTAAGGGGAGATTATATGTCCTGTCCAGGCCAGAAACCACGGCCATGGATAATTACATTCAGGAAAGCCTGAAAAATGGCTTTATTAGGCCTTCGAAATCTCCATTGTTGAAAAAAGATGGGTTGCTCAGACCATGTATTGATTTTTGGGCTCTGAATAAAATTTCTGTTAAGAACACCTATCCTTTGCCATTGATTTTAGTGCTTTTTGATCAGTTATGCTCCGCCGTGATCTTCTCAAAAATCGATCTTAGGGGAGCTTACAACCTCATCCGAATAAGATCTGACGATGAGTGGAAGATGGCTTTCAGCACTCACTCGGGTCACTATGAATACCTGGTGATGCCGTTTGGGCTGTCAAATGCTCCTGCGGTATTTCAAGACCTCATCAACGATGTTCTCCGTGACTTCCTTGGGAAGTTCATAGTCGTTTATTTAGACGACATTTTGATATACTCTGAGTCTATGGAACAACATATTACCCAGGTACGTCTGGTTCTTCAAAAACTACGGGAGAATCCTTTATACGCTAAGCTTGAGAAATTTGATTTTCACATCACAGAAGTGTCCTTCTTGGGGTACCAGGGATTTTTCATGGAACCGAAAAAACTCCAGGCCATCCTTAATTGGGCGCAACCCACTAATTTAATAGCAATTCAGCGCTTTTTAGGGTTTGCAAATTATTATAGGCGTTTCATTCATACCTTTTCTGATCTGGTCGCTTCTACAGTAGCAATGACTAAAAAAGGAGCGGATCCTTCCAATTGGTCGCCTGAAGCGGAGTCTGAGAATTGCTGGAAGTAAAATGGGCTTTCGTGGAGTGGAGGCATTGGCTGGAGGGGGCTAGGCATACTATTACAGTATTTACTGACCATAAGAACCTGCAATATGTTGAGTCAGCTAAACGGCTTAATGCTCGGCAGGCACGTTGGGCATTGTTTTTTACTCGTTTCAGGTTTATTATCACCTTCAGGCCTGGTTCCAAGAATATGAAAGCTGATGCCCTGTCACGTTGCTTTCTTCTGGTTCACAATAGCAATCCTGTTACTACCCCCATAGTTCCATCTTCAGTCATCCGGGCAGGCCTCACACAGGATTTATTTACTCAGTTAAACCAGCTTCAACAGCAGGCTCCTAGAATTACTCCTGCTGGTCGTCTTTTTGTCCGTGAATTTTTGAGAGGCACTGTTTTAGCTGAGTTTCATGACAACAAAGTCTCCGGTCATCCAGGTATCACTAAGACCTTGGAGTTAGTCTTTCGCTCGGTGTGTTGGCCTAGTCTTTCTAAAGATGTAAGGGAATTTGTCCATTCCTGTCAGGTTTATGCACAGCATAAGGTCCCTTGTTCGTTGCCGATTGGGCAACTCATACCTTTAGCCGTTCCTCTTAGGCCGTGGTCTCATATATCCATGGATTTCGTGGTGGACCTTCCCCTTTCAGCCGGATTTCGAGTCATTTGGGTGGTAGTGGACCGTTTTAGTAAAATGGCTCATTTCAATGCTCTTCCCCGATTACCCTCTGCTCAAGGGTTGGCAGTTTTGTTCCTCCGCCATGTGTTCGGGCTCTATGGTTTGCCCACTGACATTGTCTCTGATCGAGGTCCGCAATTCATCGCACGATTCTGGAAACATTTCTGTGACTCATTGAATATGAAACTGTCTTTAACATCTGGTTATCATCCACAGTCTAACGGGCAAACCGAACGAGTCAACCAGTCATTAAAACAATATTTACGCTTGTATTCGGCCAAACTCCAGAATGATTGGTCTGAATTTCTTCCTTTAGCCGAATTTGCTTATAATAACTCTTGTCATTCTTCCACCAAGGAGTCCCCATTCTTTTCAGTCTTTGGTTTTCATCCTAGAGCCAACTCTTTTTTTCCATCATTTTCAAGTATCCTCATTGACCTTAACCTCCCATCTCAGAACAATTTGGAGAAAAGTGCACTTTGCCCTGAGAAAAGCTCCCTGCCGAGAAAATAAATATTTTGATAGGCTCCGACGTCCTTGCACTTTTAAGGTGGGAGATAAGGTGTGGTTGTCAACTCGCAACATCAAGCTCCGACAACCCTCGGCTAGATTGGGACCCAAATTTATTGGACCGTTCCTTATCATTTAGAAGGTCAACCCAGTTGCCTTTCGGCTACGCTTGCCAAGATCTCTCAGAATTGGAAATACTTTTCACAGTATTTTTCTTCCAGGAGATTTCCTCGGAGGACTTCCCAGGGTAGTTCTCCGGTGGATGTTCAGGGGCAACAGGAGTTCTTGGTAGAGAAGGTTTTAGATTCAAAAGTTTCCCGGGGCCGGCTTTATTTTTTGGTTCACTGGAAAGGCTATGGTCCTGAGGAAAGGTCTTGGGTCCTGGATAAGGATCTACATGCCCCTAAACTCAAGAGATTATTCTCTCAGGAATTTCCTCAGAAACCTGGCTTTAGGGGTTCTTTAACCCCTACTCAAAGGGTGGGTGGACTGTTAGGCACCGCGGTCCGTGGCGCCGCTCGGTCCATTTCCGAGCGACGACCGCGGCTGCTACACCTTCCTCCTTGCCCGCCCGGCGCCTAGCAACTAGGGACTCCGTGCGTGCTGAGCCACCGGGTCCCTAGCAACTAGGGACGCCGTGCGCGCTGAGCCGCTGAGTCCCTAGCAACGCTAGGACGCCGAGCCACCGGGTCCATAGCAACGGGGACGCCACAGGCGGACCGTGTTCCCCATTGCAGGTATTGATTAATTAAGTGTTCACACATGTTTCTCTGGTTGTGCAGCAAGGGAGCTGCACGACATTTTTTGTAATTGGGCTCTGTGCTCTTATTGGAGGGTTCCCTGTTAAATGCCTCCTCAGTGCCTCACACAGACGCCGGTGATAGCTTCCTGCATGCTGCTCATGTTTGGTGAACGTCTGTTCCTGGTCTGCTGTGCCCGGTCCCTCCAGTTCTGTGTTCCTGAATCTTGGAGTTCGTCACCCGGTCCCAAGGATTTCCTCTGGTTCTCAATTACTTGTGGCAGTCGATCGAGGTTCTCACTTGGTTCCGTGAGTGGCGGCCCTGCCGCGTGTTTCGGTCTAGGCCGCTTTAGTATTGTTTTCTTGTACTGGAGCATTTGCGGAGGTTTCCGCTACCATAGTCCTCTCCGGAACTCGGCGGTGCCGTGTAGGAGAGTGGACAAGTGGAATATTTTGGTTGTTCTTTTCCCTGGTGGTAAGCCGCGCATACTTTTAGTTTCAGGTTTGCCAGTTGCCCCTGGCCTTGTTGTTTCAGTTAGAGGGCCCCTTGTTATCACCCTGTCTCAGTTCACTCTTTGTCTCTCATTAAGACCTGAGGGGGCATCGGAGTTGGGCAGACGTAATTCGCCCTTCAAACGTGGCTGCCATGGGCCCAAGAAACCATAGTCTCGCAAGAGTGAACTGACAGCACGGGTAAGACAACGGAGATAGGGTGCCAGGGGCTATTCCCATTCCATTTCCCTTTCCCAGCATTACAACCTGGTACTCAGGTCCCACCGTATAAGACCTCCCCTGACCCGAGTATCAGGATCATAACAATAATGGGGGTAATTCTGACGCTCGCTAGTGTTTTTTACAGCGCTACAATTAGGTCAGAACTGAACATGCGTATGCACCGCAATGCGCAGGTGCGTTGCATGGATACAAAGCGGATCATTGCTGTGTGATGTGTTTTATGAAGAATCCATTCGCACGGCCGATCACAAGGTGATTGACAGGAAGAAGGCATTAGTGGGTGGCAACTGACCGTTTTCTGGGAGTGGTTGGAAAACCGCAGGCATGTCCAAGTGTTTGCAGGGCGGGTGTCTGACATCAGTTTCGGCCCAAGAAAGGTTGAAGTGATCGCAGCGGCTGAGTAAGTCCTGGGCAACTCGGAAACTGCACAAAGATTTTTTGTACCGCTCGGCTGCACCTGCGATCACACACTTGCACAGCTAAAATACACTCCCTGGTGGGTGGCGACTATGCAAACGCACGACTGCCAGAAACAGCTAGCGATTGAATGACCCCAATGTCAGTGTTTGCAATTCTTCAGCCCACGGCTCTACTCTAGACAACGCCTGGGAAAGGGGTGGACTTGGTTTATACTATTTCATATTTTGGAGGAGACCTGCTTGAAAATATTACCCTTCATCAATTGCGTGAAAAATACCCAAATCTCTCTGTCCCACTATTTGTATACTACCAAACACGAAGTTATGCTTCTAGTTTACCTTCCCCGAAACGGCGTCTACTGATGGGTGTTTCCTCAGATTCCAAGTGTTTTATATGTGCTGCACCAGACGCGGATTTGTACCATTGTATCTGGAGCTGCCCTGAGCTCAATAAATATTGGATAACAATATGTAAATACATAAAAGATGCCTATACATCTCTCCATCACTCCCACTCCGGGCTCTTTGGGATATATACACATCCCCAGTGCAAAACAGACCATCGGTAGGGCAATAAATATAAACAATACTATCTCAATGGATCTCATCCGATACATTGACATTGTCCCTGTACTTACCTCGGGTTACATACTTATTCCAAATGGATTGGCTTGATAAAGAAGCCTTAATAAAGAAAAGACTGAAGAATTATTTGATATTTGGTTGCCCCATGATAAATCTTTTTCTCCGGCAGGGTCCACAGGATAACAATGGGATATGATGGAGCGACCGCGGATTGGCACCAATCGATCAAAGCTTTCTGGCCTCCCAGGATGCAATGGGCCCGTCCATATATCCCCGCCTACTGACTCAGGCAAATCAGTTTTTTGTTTGGTGCGGCAGGAGCCGGACCATGGTCAGAGGGCTGCTATTTTTTTAGCAGCCATAAGCTTTCTTCTTTTATTTTTAGAGTCCTACTAGTGTCTTATACGTGTATTAGAAAGTGTCGCTCCAACAACTCTCCGCTGGGCCGTGACAATGCTTACCCACAAGTACAGTACTTTTCCGGTGAGCATCTGTGTCGGATATACTAGCAGGTCCAGCAGACGTTACCAGGCTGTGGCCAGAACGCGGGGAGAAGGTAAGGCATCTGTTCTGCTTACCTAGATGGAATACGGACACAGCCGCACTGTTTTGGGAGGAGACTACCAATCAGTAGCTGACGAGGCTGCCACCGCAGGTGCACCAGCGCTAGGCCTTAGGGAACATAGGCTCCAGGAATAGCATGAGGCTATGATCCCTAGGGTTGATGTCCGCAGGGGGAGTCAGACGCTCTCCTAGTCGCCCCTCCCCCCGGTTCATGACCAGTTTCCTCCGAGTCTCCCACCATGAACTGTTTCCTCGCATCCATCCCAGACGCTGTGCATGAGGGGATCCGGTCGCAGCATAGGCGGCTCTATGACCAATGTGTCTGTGTTCACTATAGGTTCATGGAGCGGCAGTGTACACTAGTAACGTCTGGATCCACTCAGCGTTCGCTAACCGTATTGATCGATCCTGTATCCCACTCTACTGAGTACGGGTTATACAGTACTACATCTCTATCTACCTTTTTGAGTAAGAATAGTTAGATAAGTGCCTATTGCATATGAGTCTGTATACATTTACTGTTGTTTCTTTCGCATTGCATCTGAATACGTTTAAACATGATCAGTAATATGTTCTACTACATACTTAAAAATGTGTTTGTAGTTGATGATGTGCTCATATTGCTAATGTATAACGTGACTGACTGCTAGTGTGATTGCTGACTTTACTATATGTTTGTCAGTTGTTTTTCTGATCCTCAATGCTGGTGCATGGGTAGGGTCAGACTATGTCACTTTAGAAAGTTTAAAGTGATTACAGTCACAAATTGTGTAGTACACTGTGAAAGCGCTGATTATTTATCATGTCTAAGAGCGGCAAAGGAGAGGAAGGTACACTCACAGCAACACCAACACTCACACTTGTCTTGCAAAACTGTATTATCCTCTCAGGATCTGGTTCAGGATGGTTTGTGTACAAATTGTTTTAGTTTTAAGCAAAATACAAGGCAGATCCCTGTACAACGTCAGGTACAGATGGATCCACCTTGGTCTGTGTTTGCACAGACCTTGTCCAGTATAGCTGAATGGATAATTTATACAGCTTCTGTAGCAGGAATGGGTTACACTATTAACCCTTACATACAGCTCCCTACCTATGGTATATCATTTCACCCAGAAGCTTTTCAAATAAAACAAGCTGATAAACCAACGGTAAGTAAATCTTCACCTTCACAGGCTACACATGAGGATTCATCGGAAGATGAAAGCTCAATTAATTCTACTCTGGCATATGAAGTGGAAGAAGAAGGTCTCAGCTCAGTGGATATAGCTGAGTTAATTAGAGCAATGAAAGCCATTCTATCCTTAGAGGATTCAGCAGAGCCTGTGTAAAAAACCAAGGCACCTGTGTTTAAACATCCCAAGACAGTTAAGACTGAGTTTCCAGGGTCAGATCAGCTGATGGAAATCATGGAAGAGGCTTGGGCTGCGCCCAATAAGAAATTTAGGATTCCAAAAAAATGGGATTCCAATTATCCTAAAGTAGATGCACACGTGATTCGATTAGTGCGAAAGTCTATATTGCCTTTGCCTTCAACATCATTAAATTATGTCATGGATAGGAGGGGGGATGGTTTTCTAAAAACCCTATTTTCCCTGTCCGGGGCAGTCATAAGGCCAGCCATGGCTTCAGCTTGGATGGCAAAGGCAGTGGCTGCCTGGGCTGATACATTTGAGGGGGGTTTTTCAGTAGCTTCTAGAGAGCAGAAATCCCATATAGCTCATATAAAACAGGCTGCAATATTCTTGGAAGAAGCAGCATTAGATATGGGTACTATCACCTCCAGGGCATCAGCTTCAACAATAGCTGCTCGCAGAGCACTTTGGTTACGAATGTGGAAAGCGGATTCAGAATCTAAGAAGGTTTTGGAATCTTTGCCTTTTTCTGGAAATTTTTTTTTTGGTAAAGATTTGCCAGATATTCTGGAGTCAGAAGCAGACTCCAAAAAGGTCAAGTTCCCTTCCACATACAGCTACAAACCTAAAGTTCTGGTTTTCCGTCCCTTTCGGTCTCAAGGAAAAGCTAAGGGAAAAAGTGATCGCAAGCCCCAATACAGTCTGGTAAGACTAAAAACATTGGGCTAACAGAGGGCCGGCTTCCAAATCAGAAAATATGCCATCAGCCTGATGGTGCGGACCTCCACCTGGGGGACCCCAGGGTAGGAGGTTGACTTCTTCAGTTTGCACAGATGCCTGGGTGCAGGAAGCGGTATCTCTAGGTTATGCTTTTCCCTTCAAGAATGTCACGCTCGGCTGGAAATGAGAATCCGGCAACTGAGGTTTGCCTGAGGAAGCAGACACTGGCGAGGGAAGAAGACGAGGTGGAGGCTACCGAGATGAGAGTCACTGAAAATAATGAACTGCGGGTGATAATCTGACTTGGAAAACTGAAGACTGCGAGCTGTGGCTTGAATAACAAGGCTGAGGAGCACTGAAGATGAAGGACTGTGAATGGTGAGCTGTGGCTTGGATAACGAGGCTGAAGAACACTTGAAGATAATGAACTGTGGTTTGAAAGACGAGGATGAAGTACACTGAAGAAGGACTGTGAACGGTGAGCTGTGGCTTGGATAAAGAGGCTGAAGAGCATGGTAACTGTTGACGACCAAGATCCTTGAAGAAACAAGATTACCGAGTACGCCCCTCTCAGATGGATACAGGTTAGAGACGGCTGGACTGCTGCAATCAGAAAGACCGAGGCAGTGCAAAGTAACCTGGGAGCACAGGGCTGGAGATCCTACACCTAAGTAACTTGAAGCACTGGCACTCATACCCTGAACCAGCTCCCTTTTAAGAGGAGAGATCTCCCTATATTGGCTGGACAGAATGAGCCTGTTCAATAGGTACAAGCTTTGGTCTCCAACATGGCCGCTCTTGTGCAGCAGACACATTTTAGTGTTTACCACCAGAACTCCCCCTGGCCTCTCCGGATGCGCTCTCTAGTGCCAGCAAGCCGGCTGCAGCAGCCTCCAGCTACTACCAGCGGACCCGCCAGCATCTCCGCACATGGAGCCATCGCAGCAGCCCAGCACCGCCATTGCCCGCCAAACACCTGAGCGGTAACCGCCATCCATGGCTCTGATCATACGGTAAGGATTCGGGACGTGACAGTACCCCCCCTTTGATGGTGGACTCCGGACACCTTCGTGGTTTGATTAGATACCTGGCATGAAAGGCTTGAATTAGTCTTGGAGCGTGGACATCCTCTGCAGATACCCAAGACCTCTGCTTGGGTCCATATCCTTTCCAGTCAATAAGATATTGGAGACTATCATACCGCTTCCGAGAGTCGACCTGGTGAATTTCAAATTCATCTTCTTGAGCAGACTGAATTTTAGAAGTCTTAGGCAAAGCAGCCTGAAATCGCTTGAGAACTAGAGGTTTCAAGAGAGAAATATGGAAAGTGTTCGGAATTTTCAAAAGGGGAGGTAGTTTTACCTTGTAAGCTACTGAGTTTAAGACCCTTTCAATCATGCTCATCTCCCTACTCCGGCTAATGTCTCTGCATACTCTACACGTAAGGTAGGTCCTTCATGGGCAGCACAATAAGGTGTTTCAGCAGAACAGATTGGTAAGACAGCCACATAGTGTTATGCACACCAGTGCCTGCAGGAATGTACTGGTGTCTGAACTGTTATGCACACCAGTGCCTGCAGGAATGTACTGGTGTCTGAACGGATAGGGATGCAAAACAAATGAACTCACAGACAGACTGGGGAATATGACATTACGTACACAGAAGGTGATAGGGTAACAAAATAAACACAAAGTGAACAGAGAAGCCCAGAGGCTAAGAAATTGGGTGTCTCCCTAGTATTAGGAATGCTCAGATGGAAAAAGCAAGATGTTGTGTTTTAATACGTAGAGAACCCGAAATGCTGTTGCTAAGGGCAACAGCAAAACCCTAAAGGGTTACCAATGGGTGTGGCAGTAAACTCCTTGGTCAGAGATGGAATGATAGACACAAGGAGAGTCTCCACAATCCTAATCCTCACTTGCAGTGCACAGGTTCATCTTACTGCCACTAAACTGACACCAGAACACCTTGCACAGTGAGACAGGATTTAGGCAGGCAAGTCTGAGAATACAGCCGTAAACTTGCTAAGTTCACAGAGTAGCAAAAGAACCCCAGCAAGTTAAACGACTGGCTCCAGTCTTACTGCTAGGTCTGGATTGGCAGAGTGTAGTACCAAATCCCAAGGCCTATTTGCAGTAAGCAACAACAAATACAAAGCTACACAGTACTGGCTAACTTTCAGGAACTAACTAACCAACAATGATTCAGCAGCATCTGCTTAACCTGAGAAGAGGCCTTATATAGCAGGTGCTGTCCACGCCCCACTCAGACCTCACAGACTGTGAGCACAAAAACCAGCACCGGATCCCCTGCCGTGCACAGAGCCTGTAACCACTGCACAGCAAAAGACCCGAACCAGAGTATCAGCTGCGCTCAGGTTACTCCGCTAGCACTTGTCTCCCGGTTGCCATGACGACGTGGCAGCACAGGGCAGGAGACCCTAACAGTACCCCCCCTCTGATGAGGGGTCAAAGAACCCCTACCACTGGGTTTATCGGGGAACTGTGAGAAGAAAGAGCGTATCAGTCTGGGGGCATGAAGATCACAACTGCGCACCCACGACCGCTCCTCCGGGCCATACCCCTTCCAGTGCACCAAAAATGACAGCCGGCCCCGAACCATCTTGGAGTCAAGAATCCTTTTAACAACAAACTCCCTCTGGCCACGTATCAGAAGAGGGGAAGGTCTTCCACTGGAAGAAGGATTACTAATCGCCCGTTTTAAAAGGGAACAATGAAATGTTTTATTGATACCCAAAGAACGGGGCAGATCTAACTGAAATGCCACCGGATTGATAACCCTGGTGATCTTATAAGGGCCGATGAACCGGGGGCCTAACTTATGAGATGGCTGTCTCAACTTCAAATTCTTGGTAGACAACCAGACGAAGTCTCCTAATTTGAAGCTGCAGGGTCTTTTCCGCTTATCAAAAACCCTTTTGGTCACTAATGACACAGACACAAGGGCTTTCTTCACTTTCCTCCAAATACCTCTAAGGACCGAAACCACAGAGGAACCACCAGGCGTGGAGTCCAAGGGGTCAAAAGAATTGGCCTTAGGATGATGCCCATACACACAAAGGAAGGGAGAGATCCCTGTAGCAGAGTGAGCCGCGTTGTTATAGGCAAACTCCGCCATGGACAGATGGGCAACCCAGTCAGTCTGACACTTGGAGACATAACACCTGAGGAACTGCTCCAAGGACTGGTTCACCCTTTCAGTCTGCCCATTAGACTGCGGATGGTAGCCTGACGACAAGCTGACAGAAATCTGGAGATCGGAACAAAATGCCCTCCAGAATTTGGCCACAAACTGGGATCCGCGGTCAGAGACCACATCAAGTTGCAACCCGTGGAGACGCACAACATGCAGCATAAATAATTCAGACAGGCATCTGGCCGATGGCAGCCCAACCAGTGGAACAAAGTGCGACATCTTCGAAAACCTGTCAACGACAACCCAGATGGCTGTCATCCCCGAGGATTTGGGCAAGTCCACCACAAAATCCATTGAAATGTGGGTCCATGGCTTAGATGGGATAGAGAGTGGATGTAATGGGCCAACAGGAACCCCTCTAGGAGTCTTATTTCGGTCACAGATGTCACATGCCCGAACCCACTGATCCACATCCTTAGCCACCGAGGGCCACCACACCGCCCTAGATAGCAACTCCCGAGTTCTGGCAATACCCAGGTGACCTGCTGACTTCTTGGCATGGAATTCCAGGAACACTCGCTGTCTTAACCTAGGAGGCACAAACAAAAGACCTACCGGAAGGTCTGGAGGAGCCTGCTCCTGTGCTCTAAGGACAAGAGGTCCTGGGTAATGCCCACTTTAATACATGATGGGGACACAATGGGCAATGGCTCCTCGTTGGTCTCCTGGATTGGAGCAAAACTCTGCGAGAGCGCATCAGCCTTGATGTTTTTTGACCCAGGGCGATATGTTATCAAAAAATTAAAGCGAGCAAAAAACAAAGCCCATCGTGCCTGCCTGGCATTGAGACGCTTCGCTGACTCTAAATATGCCAGATTCTTATGGTCAGTGAGAATTGAGACCACAAACTTAGCCCCCTCAAGCCAGTGTCTCCACTCCTCGAGTGCATCCTTAATAGCCAACAATTCCCGGTTACCCACGTCATAATTCATCTCGGCAGGCGAAAATTTACGGGAAAAGTAAGCACAGGGATGAAGGCGATTATCAGACACTCCCATCTGAGAGAGCACTGCCCTAATACCCATCTCAGAGGCATCCACCTCCACCACAAAAGGACGCTCTGGATCTGGGTGTCGCAGCACCTTGGCCGAGACAAATGCCCCTTTGAGACGGGCAAAAGCCGCTTTGGCCTCACAAGACCAGTGAGCAACATACGCCCCTTTCTTAGTGAGTGCCACCAAGGGCGCCACTATAGACGAAAATCCAGCGATAAATCGTCTATAAAAATTTGCAAAGCCCAGGAAACGCTGAAGCGCCTTCAAACTAGTGGGCTGCACCCAATCCAGGACTGCCTGTACCTTGGAACCCTCCATTTGGAAACCTTCTGGGGAGATAATATATCCTAGAAATGCGATTGGCTGAACTTCAAATTCGCACTTCTCCAGCTTCGCCCCAAGCCGGTGGTCTCTGAGTTTCTGGAGGACTAAGCGTACATACTTCCGATGTTCCTCCAGGGAATGGGAGAAGATTAGGATGTCATCTAAGTATACAACTAAGAATCTATCCAAATATTCCCTGAGTACATCGTTCATTAAATCCTGGAAGACTGCCGGGGCATTACAGAGCCCAAAAGGCATCACCAAATATTCATAATGCCCTGAGTGGGTATTAAAGGCAGTCTTCCATTCATCCCCCTCTCTTATTCGGATTAGATTGTACGACCCGCGTAGGTCAATCTTAGAAAAAATGGTGGCAGTACGAAGCTGGTCAAACAAGACCGAAATGAGAGGCAATGGGTATGAGTTTTTAATCGTGATACGGTTCAATTCCCTGAAGTCGATGCAGGGTCGCAACGAACCGTCCTTTTTACCCACGAAGAAGAACCCCAACCCAACTGGAGACTGTGAAGGTCTGATAAATCCCTTAGCCAAGTTCTCCTGAATGTACTCTGCCATAGCCTGAGTCTCAGGACGTGACAGGGAGTACAACCTGCTCTTGGGAAGCTTAGCATTTGGCAACAAATCAATGGCACAGTCATAGGGGCGATGGGGAGGTAGTACCTCTGCAACTTTTTTGGAGAACACGTCCGCAAAATCTGCATAACACCCTGGCAATCCTGGCAAACTTAGCTGCGAGAGCCTGACTGGAAGGCTCAAGTAACTCCTGAAACAATCAGTACCCCAACTAAGAATCTCCCCAGAGACCCAGTCAAATTGAGGATTGTGGGCCCTTAACCAGGGTAACCCCAACACCAATGGGGCAAAAGTACAGACAGTCACATAAAAGGACAATTTTTCAGAGTGTGTGGCTCCAATAAACAAAGAAATCTGGCTAGTGCAAGAGGTAATTTTACCTTGGGATAATGGTTCCCCGTTTAACCCACAAATCTCAATTTCCAATGCCAAGGGTACTAAGGGAACAGAGTGTTTCAGGGCGAATTGACGGTCCATAAAAACCCCGTCGGCCCCACTGTCCACAAAGGCCTCAGTCTTGACAGTTTGACAGAGGATCTTCAAGGTCACCGGAATGATAAAAGTCTTCTTGGGAAATTCTGACTTCTGGCCTGACAGGATATTTCCCATCACCCTCAGGCCCTGAAGTTTTCCGGCTTTTCTGGGCATGATACTACCACATGACCTTTATTCCCACAGTACAAACACAACCCCTGCTGTCTCCTCCGCGTCTTCTCACGCGAGGAGAGGCGGGTAGCCCCAATCTGCATAGGCTCCTCGGAAAATTCCTTAGAGTCTGAGGTTCCCTTGGGAAAGAAGGAAACCTCGGTCTCCCTTTTAAGCCTACGCTCTCTTAGCCGTCTATCCACCCGGATGGATAACTGCATGAGCTGATCCAAGCTATCAGGCAAGGGATATTGTACCAGTTGGTCTTTTATCTGGTTAGAAAGACCTCTTCGGTACTGGTGTCTCAGGGCTGGGTCATTCCACTGGGTATCATGGGCCAACCTCTGAAACTCCGTACAGTAAACCTCAACTGGCCTTCGCCCTTGCTTAAGGATCGAAATCTGAGCCTCGGCTGAGGCCGTCTTGTCAGGGTCATCATACAACATACAACATGCCCAGTGCCGTAAAAAAAAGCATCAACACTTTTAAGCAACGGACAGTCAGGCTGCAACCCATATGCCCAGACCTGTGGGTCTCCTTGTAGCAAGGAAATCACTATGCCCACCCGCTGAATCTCCTACCCAGAAGACTGAAGTCCGGAAGTATAGCTTGCAGCTCTCCTTGAAACAAAAGAACTGCGAGCGATCTCCAGAAAAACGATCCGGGAGATTTACTTTCAGCTCCTTAACCCCTGAAGGTGCTGCTGCTGTGGGAGCTCCGCCAGCGGCCTGGGAGGTGTGCATTTTAATGGACAAAACATTAAATTGTCGAGTCAGGACCTGCACCTGATCGACCACCTGTTGCAACGTATTTTGAGGGGTATGCTCCATATTCCCACAAAATTTCAACAGGAGTATTAGGCTGCTGAATATGTTATGCACACCAGTGCCTGCAGGAATGTACTGGTGTCTGAACTGTTATGCACACCAGTGCCTGCAGGAATGTAAACACCTTGGTCAGAGATGGAATGATAGACACAAGGAGAGTCTCCACAATCCTAATCCTCACTTGCAGTGCACAGGTTCATCTTACTGCCACTAAACTGACACCAGAACACCTTGCACAGTGAGACAGGATTTAGGCAGGCAAGTCTGAGAATACAGCCGTAAACTTGCTAAGTTCACAGAGCAGCAAAAGAACCCCAGCAAGTTAAACGACTGACTCCAGTCTTACTGCTAGGTCTGGATTGGCAGAGTGTAGTACCAAATCCCAAGGCCTATTTGCAGTAAGCAACAACAAATACAAAGCTACACAGTACTGGCTAACTTTCAGGAACTAACTAACCAACAAAGATTCAGCAGCATCTGCCTAACCTGAGAAGAGGCCTTATATAGCAGGTGCTGTCCACGCCCCACTCAGACCTCACAGACTGTGAGCACAAAAACCAGCATCGGATCCCCTGCCGTGCACAGAACCTGTAACCACTGCACAGCAAAAGACCCGAACCGGAGTATCAGCTGCGCTCAGGTTACTCCGCTAGCACTAGTCTCCCGGTTGCCATGACGACGTGGCAGCACAGGGCAGGAGACCCTAACACATAGGTCTTCCATTTACACTATCATTAGACATTATGCCATGGATACTTTTGCCTCTCGTGATGCTAAATTCGGGTGAAAGGTCTTCATGTCTAAACAGGAGCGTCCCCGCCACTTAAACTGGCTTTGGGAATCCCAATGTTATCCTGTGGATAACCTGTATACCAAGCCAGAGAAATTTACCGTTATGGTAACAGCTTACCGTTGGTAACGGGATTTCTCTTATGTCCACAGGTATCCACAGGGGTCCCTCCCTGATGCACCTGATTTGAGGATCTTGACAATCTCTAAACCTCTTCTTTCTTGTATGGAAGGGCGTGCATGTGTGTTCTTATTGCCTGAACAGGGTACTACCTGATGCTCCTGCCTAAATTGCTGTAGAAAGAACTGATTTGACTGAGTCAGTGGGCGGCATATATGGAGAAGCCCCGATGCATCCTGGGAGGCCAGAAAGCTCATGACCGATTGGTGCCAATTCCGCTGTAGCTCCGGCATATCCCAATGTTATCCTGTGGATACCTGTGGACATAAGAGAAATTCCGTTATCAACGGTAAGTTCTTACCATAAAGGTAAATTTTTAATTGTTTGTAGAGTTAAACCGGTTTGTGAGAAATATTTGTAGGAAACATTTCTTTGATAGTACTAAAAAGGCCCTTAGCTCAGAGACATCAGCTGTATTGGACCAACATGATCAATCATGTCTAGACATCCTAAATTAATTATTATTGGAAATATTGATCTAGACAATCACGCTATAGCTGAGCTTCCTATTTTCGATGTGAATAATGTGAAGCCTGTACAGTTTAAGAACAAATCTCAATTTTATCCAGTACAACACAAAACTAGTGCCATAGCCACTTTCTACAATAAGACTTTGGAGGAATTTCACCAATTGTGCGATACAAAAATTCATCCCTGTCACTTTAACTTAACCTCCAATGAGCGGAATAATCTTAAAGAACTGTCTAATGATTCCTCCCTTACAATTAAACCAGCAGATAAGGCGGGGGAAGGGGGGGGGGGCAGTGATACAAGATACCTCTGATTATATCAAAGAGGCTAAACGTCAATTATCAAATATTCTGTTTTATAATCAATTAGACACTGACCCGACTAGGACCTTTAAAAAATATATATATATATATTTTGAAAACAGCTCAGGAAAAAGGTCCATTACTGGGGATGAATTTGACTTCCTCTACCCCCTCCACCCTATCACTCCTATTTATTACTACCTCGCCAAAATCCATAAAACACTACACAAACCCCCGGGGCGTCCTATTATTTCTGGGATTGAGGGCCTTACATCTAATTTATCCTTTTTTGTTGAACACTATTTACAACCCTGCGCCACATTTGAGGTCCCATATTCATGATACCACCGATTTTTATCAAACGGGTGGAGGACCACAAATGGGTTCCAGGATATAGATTTGTGACTTGTGATGTCCAAGCTTTATATACGAATATCCCACATGATAAAGGGGTAGAGTCTGTGGACATCTCATTAAGGAAAGTTTATTTTGACACACTTTTTATTTTTATTTGATCAGGGTTATTATTTACAAGTCCTTGGTATGGCGATGAGGACCAGGTTTGCACCGAGCTTTGCAAACATCTATATGGGTGATTTTAAACAATCCCACTTATGGGATGGCCCATACTCGGCGTACCTGGTCCTCTATGGTCACTATATCAACGACTTGTTTTGTATTTGGAATGGTAACACCACCTCTATCACTAATTTTGTTTATTATTTAAACACTAATGATTATGGTTTGTCCTTCACGTGCACACACAATTCTTCACAGATTAATTTTTTAGATGTAATGGTGGAGGTGGTAGAGGATAGTCTTATTGTTTCATCATATGAAAAAGCAGAAGATGTGTGTAGTTATATACCCTATACAAGTAATCACAAGAAAAACTGGCTAAATAAGGTAACTAAGAGCCAGTTGTCTAGAATTAGAGAATGGGAATACCCTTGTCAGGAATCGACTCACCACAGCTACATCCATCCGTCGGTGCGGACTCTGTCCGGGGTCCCTACGCTCTGCTGTCACCCGTCTCCCTGTCGCCAGATGTCATCCTGGGCCTGGGAACGCTCCTGTTGTCAGCGGGCATGTGAGCACGCCGCGTTCCCGCCGGGCCACGGCATGGGCGCCGCCATGACAGTCTCTCTCAGCCTGAATGCGGCGGTCAATCTGGAGCTTGGCCGCACCTCCTTGTTTCACCTCAGCCAATACCCGAACACCAGGGGGTATATCAGAAGCTGCAGGGTGAGCCTGAGGTTGACCTGAACTTTGTGTCACTCATGTGCCTGGATCCTCCGTGCTCCTGGTTATCTTCCTGGATCCTCCGTGTTCCTGGTTACCTTCCTGTTCCTCTGTGTTCCTGGTTACATCTCTGCATCTCCGTGGAACTAAAAACATCAGCAATCCTTGTGTTACTATCTGGCTCCATACCTTTCTACAGCTTCAGTGTGCTTCAGCCCTCAGCAGTAGAGACTCTCTCCAGGTGCATTTTATCACCTCACCTGTGAGCAGCTTGCTAGCTGCCTGTGCTTCATCATCTGCACTGTGAACTTTCACCAGAGTCTCCTGCATCTGCTACCAGGTTTGCTACATATATATTTCCATCTCTGCTGGCTCCACGTTTTAAATAACTCCGGTACCCATACCAGTGAACTCATTCATAACATTGTCATAATTCATTCTGCCATAGACTTTCAGCTTCCACGCTGCACCAATATCATTTGCATTCCTTATTGTTTATTTCTGCTGCCTTACTGTGTGAATTTTTAGGTTTAATAAAACATCATTGCGCCCATGCACAGAAACATAATCCAGCCTCCTCACTTCTTCCCTCCTACCTCCACTGACCCACTAGCGCCCCCTCCGGGGACACAAGTAAAACCGAACCTGACAGTAAGTTCAGGACCGATGGACTCGGACGGTGGTGAGAGTGTGGGGTCAGGGGCCTTACAAAATCTGGTCTCCCGCTTGGATGTTCCAGTTCCTGCAAGGAATGTCCTCCCGGATTGATACACTGCAACAATCCCTGCCTAGTGTACTTGCTTCTCCAGTTCCAGTTACCCCAGCACCTGCAAGTGCTGTGAGTTCTTCTTCATCGGTTGCATCAGCTCCAGTGTCACGCTTGCACCTGCCCGTGCCCAGCAAATATGATGGCAGTCCGAAGTTATGTCGCGGGTTCCTCAACCAATGTGAAATCCAGTTTGAATTATTATCACACAATTTCCCCACGCCAAGATCCAAGGTTGCCTACATTATCTCACTGCTCTCTGGTTCTGCCTTGAGTTGGGTGTCTCCTCTGTGGGAACGTGCTGATCCTCTGATGAACAACTACGCTGATTTTGTGTCAACCTTCAGACGCATCTTTGACGAACCAGGTCGTGCGACATCAGCCTCTGCAGATCTTATTTAGCTTCGTCAAGGTACCCGGAGTATGGGCCAATATGTCATCCAGTTCCAGACGTTAGCCGCAGAGATTCAGTGGAATAATCAAGCCCTGGTAGCAGCCTTCTGGCATGGACTTTCGGATCGCATCAAGGATGAACTGGCAACCCGTGATATCCCTGAGCAATTGTCTGAACTCATTTCTCTGTGCATCAAGTTGGACTCTCGCATTCGCGAACGCAACAGTGAGCGTGCTCGTAGTGAGTCTCGCAAGCCAAGAATGGTACCTTCAGTACAATTTCAGCCTCCACCTTCTGATGAGCCTATGCAAATTAATAGGTCCCGCTTAACTCCTGAGGAGCGGTCAAGAAGACTCCGTGAGAGACTGTGTCTTTATTGTGCGGCTACAGGTCACCAAATCAATTCTTGTACAGTGCGTTCGGGAAACGCCAGATCCTGACTTGTAAAGGAGGAGTCAAGTTGGGATCTTCAAGACAAGCTCCTTCTAACCAAGACCTTGTTCTTCCTGTGACTTTAGAGACGACGGCTGGACTCCAATCTGCAACTGCGTTAGTGGACTGTGGAGCCGCGGGAAACTTTATCACTCAAGCTGCGGTGGATAAGTTTCATTTGCCTGTCTGCAAACCTTCATATCCAGTCTACATCACTGCAGTGGATGGTAGCCGAATTTCCAAGGGGCATATATCTCACCAAACCAGGCCAGTGGTACTGGGAGTCGGGTTCCTGCATTCTGAGTTAATAAAGTTTCTAGTTAATCCTCAGCCAACCCAGGAGATCGTGTTGGGAATGCCCTGGCTCCAACTACATAATCCGCAGATTGATTGGTCTACGTTACAACTCACTTCCTGGGGTTCACATTGCCGTCAGTCCTGCCTAGCCCAAGTTTGTCCAATAAAGTCTTCTGAAGTCAAAACTCAGTCAAGTCTTCCTGTGGCTTACCAAGATTTCTCTGACGTCTTCAGTGAAAAGGCCGCTGATGTTCTGCCACCCCATAGAGAGTGGGATTGCCCCATTGACCTTATTCCAGGCAAGAAACCACCTAGGGGGCGAACTTATCCGTTATCCGTTCCTGAAACTGAGGCGATGAGCGAATATATCAGAGAGAACTTACAGAAAGGATTCATCCGCCCTTCATCTTCACCCGCTGGTGCGGGCTTCTTCTTTGTCAAAAAGAAGGATGGAGGATTACGTCCATGTATCGACTACCGGGGTCTCAATGACATTACCATCAAAAATAGCTACCCATTGCTCCTCATCACTGAATTGTTTGATAGAGTCAAGGGAGCCCGCATCTTCACCAAGTTAGATCTCCGCGGTGCCTACAATCTCATCAGAATCCGTAGTGGTGACGAATGGAAGACAGCCTTTAATACTCGAGATGGTCATTACGAGTACCTGGTAATGCCATACGGGTTGAGTAATGCCCCAGCAGTGTTCCAGCACTTCGTTAACGAAATCTTCGGTGACGTTCTGTATAAGTATCTCATAGTTTATCTGGATGATATCCTCATCTTCTCCCAAGATCTCTCTTCTCATCGTTTACAAGTCTGTGAGGTCCTCCGACGTCTTCGTGAGAACCGTCTCTACGGCAAGTTGTCCAAGTGTACTGTTGAAGTCTCTTCCATACCCTTCCTGTGGTATATAATTTCCGGATCGGATCTCCAGATGGACCCGACAAAGTTGGAAGCTATTGCCAATTGGTCCATTCCGAACACTCTCAAGTCCATTCAGCGATTCCTGGGATTCGCTAATTATTATAGGAAGTTCATCCGAGGATTCTCCACTCTCATCGCTCCTATTACCAGCTTAACTCGGAAGGGGGCAGATCATTCTAACTGGTCAGAAGAGGCCTTAGCTGCATTCCAAAAAATCAAGCTGGCTTTTATGTCTGCCCCAGTTCTGTCTCAGCCAGATGTTGACAAGCCATTCGAGTTGGAAGTGGATGCTTCCACAGTAGGAGTTGGAGCTGTTCTCTCTCAGAAGGGAACTGATGGGAAGATTCACCCTTGTGGATTTTATTCTTGAAAATTCCTCCCTGCAGAAGCCAACTATTCCATTGGTGATCAAGAGCTACTGGCGATCAAGCTGGCCCTTGAGGAATGGAGGTATCTCCTGGAAGGGGCCAAATTTCCGTTCAACATCTATACAGATCATAAAAATCTGCTTTACTTAAAGGCAGCCCAGTGTCTTAATCCTCACCAGTCCCAGTGGGCTATGTTCTTCTCTCGTTTTAACTTTAAGCTTCATTTCCGCCCAGGTTCTCAGAATATCAAAGCAGACGCTTTGTCCCGATCTATGGAGTCCGAAGAAGAGAAGTCCTATCCAGTTCCGCATGCCATCCTGAATCCAGTTGTATTTGCTTCATCTCAAGTTTCTCCTGCTCCACCTCCTGGTAAGATCTTTGTTTCCCCAGAACTTCGTCCCAATTTGCTGTCTTGGGCTCATCAGTCCAAATTCACTGGGCATCCTGGTGTCCTAAAGACCTTCAAATTCCTCTCCGAGACATACTGGTGGCCAAAGATGAAAGTCGACATCCAAGACTTTGTGGCATCCTGTCCTAAATGTGCGCAGCACAAGACTCCTCGTCAGTCTCCAGCAGGTCAGTTACAACCATTATCTGTTCCCAGCCGTCCCTGGTCACACCTGTCCATGGATTTCATCTCCGACCTTCCCTCTTCTCAAGGATATAATACCATCTGGGTTGTGGTTGACAGGTTTACCAAAATGGGTCATTTTGTTCCTCTCCATGGTCTCCCTTCTGCCCCAAAACTTGCCCAAATCTTCCTCCGGGAGATTTTCCGCCTACATGGACTACCCACTGAAATTATATCCGATTGTGGAGTTCAGTTCGTGGCAAGGTTTTGGAGAGCCCTCTGTTCTGCCATGCAAGTCAGCCTCAAGTTTTCATCAGCCTACCACCCTCAGACGAATGGGCAGACGGAGAGGGTAAACCAAGAGTTGGAAACCTTTTTAAGACTTTATGTTTCATCTTCTCAAGATGACTGGTTGGATCTGCTCCCATGGGCCGAATTTGCCCACAACTTCCGCTACCATACTGCTACAGAAACAACTCCGTTCTTTGCTGTGTATGGACAACATCCTTGTGTTCCAGAGTTTCAATACCTTCCTAACATTGATGTCCCTGCCGCCACTGCTGTCTTGAGTCAGTTCTCTTCAACCTGGAAAAAGATTAATGCTTCTCTCAAAAAGGCTTCCAGCCGATATAAGTTCTTCGCTGACCGTAAAAAACGTGCAGTTCCTAGCCTGAAACCTGGTGACAAGGTTTGGCTTTCCACCCGGAACCTTCGTCTAAGAGTCCCATCGATGAAGTTCCCACCACGCTTCATCGGTCCCTTTCCCATCGAAAGAGTCATCAGTCCGTTGGACTACAAACTCAAGTTGCCTCCTTCTCTACGAATTCCTAATGCCTTTCATGTCTCTCTCCTCAGACCGTTAGTCCTGAATCGCTTCCAAAGAGCTCTTCCAGTGGGTCCCAGAGTGCGAACTCAGCGGGGCGTGGAGTTCGAAATAGAGAAGATTCTGGATTCTCGTTGCCGGTACAGTCGTCTGCAGTACCTCATCGACTGGTCCGGTTATGGTCCTGAGGAGAGAAGTTGGGTGAATTCATCAGATGTCCATGCTCCAAGGTTGGTCTGTGTCTTCCACAGAACTCATCCTTCCAAGCCACGTGGGTGTTCGGTGCCCACCCATAAAGGAGGGGGTACTGTCCGGAATCGACTCACCACAGCTACATCCATCCGTCGGTGCGGACTCCGTCCGGGGTCCCTACGCTCTGCTGTCACCCGTCTCCAGATGTCATCCTGGGCTTGGGAACGCTCCTGTTGTCAGCGGGCGTGTGAGCACGCCGCGTTCCCGCCGGGCCGCGGCATGGGCGTCGCCATGACAGTCTCTCTCAGCCTGAATGCGGCCGCCAATCCGGAGCTTGGCCGCACCTCCTTGTTTCACCTCAGCCAATACCCAAACACCAGGGGGTATATCAGAAGCTTCAGGGTGAGCCTGAGGTTGTCCTGAACTTTGTGTTACTCCTGCGACTCATGTGCCTGGATCCTCCGTGGTCCTGGTTATCTTCCTGGATCCTCCGTGTTCCTGGTTACCTTCCTGTTCCTCTGTGTTCCTGGTTACCTCTCTGCATCTCCGTGGAACTACAAGCATCAGCAATCCTTGTGTTACTATCTGCTCCATACCTTTCTACAGCTTCAGTGTGCTTCAGCCCTCAGCAGTAGAGACTCTCTCCAGGTGCATTTCATCACCTCACCTGTGAGCAGCTTGCTAGCTGCCTGTGCTTCATCATCTGCACTGTGAACTTTCACCAGAGTCTCCTGCATCTGCTACCAGGTTTGCTACATATATATTTCCATCTCTGCTGGCTCCACGTTTTAAATAACTCCGGTACCCATACCAGTGAACTCATTCATAACATTGTCATAATTCATTCTGCCATAGACTTTCAGCTTCCACGCTGCACCAATATCATTTGCATTCCTTATTGTTTATTTCTGCTGCCTTACTGTGTGAACTTTTATGTTTAATAAAACATCATTGCGCCCATGCACAGAAACATAATCCAGCCGCCTCACTTCTTCCCTCCTACCTCCACTGACCCACTAGCGCCCCCTCCGGGGACACAAGTAAAACTGAACCTGACAACCCTACACAAGTATTAGATCAAGCCATACAATACTCATGAACCCTTAACAGGGATACCCTGATATCTATACAACCTAAGGGAGAAGGCCAATTAAATATTAATGAACCTATAGAAGACAATTAGGGGAACACCCTTATACAGGTACGAGGGATGCACTCTACTAACAATAAGAAACAGAAAAGTAAACCGAAAACAAAGACTCAAGATTATTTGGCGTTTAAATCCAAATATAACGTAAAAGCCAATAAAATTGTATATTATTAAACAAAACTACAAATTACTTTTCACTGACCCAGTTCTAAGCACTAGTTTGCCTAAGAATCCAACCATTATCTTTAAAAAAGCAAGGAACCTGAAGAACATCTTGGCTCCTAGCTTCTTTAAAAGACATCCAGATAAAACTTCTAGAGTGGGACAACAGACTCTGGTGGGTCCTCAGGTTGTTGGATTCTATATGAATATGTGGTCTTATATATAGAACATCCTGTTATGTATTTGTTTGTACTTTTAGAGTATCCGTACCTTCTTTCTATATCTCTTTTCCAAAGTCCCTTGTTTCCTTCTTTATAAATTGCAGAATCCAGATGTGTGCCCTTGAGGTCTTTGGATTGGCATATTGAGCTAGGTCACATGTGGATGCAGCGCGGTATAAGAGCTCCTTATGTGCTATTGTAATGGGCTAGTGTTCTGGCTCTGGTTGTGTTTGGACAGGGCATGGCTCCTATATTGCTAGGGGTGTGCCCATCTAAATGCACGAATACTCCCTGAGCCTTAGACTCTTTGGTCTATTCATGTAGTAGAAATCCTACGAGGTGTGGATGAAGAGATATATGAAGCTTATTCCCTGTTCTTTATTCCTGCCTTGTTATAGTTGTATTAACTGTATATAGTTGGATTGAGTCCATGTAGATATGGATAATAAACAGTATCACACACAATGAAACAGTGTATCTGTGAACATTAGGACTGAGCATACAGTTATCAGATACATTTGTTTAGTTTATCATGTTGACCGATATATATTTTTTCATAAAAATAAAAGCAATAATTCTAAATAAAAAAATATATTTATTATGGAGTCATAGTATCTCTTAAATTGAGAGTTATGTCTCCATAAATATTTAAACATACTATTTGGATTTTATTCCTTGATTGAACATGACACTTACCTGTGTATTAAAGACTCTCTCCCTTTAATTAACAAATAGGATGGGAGTAACATTTTTTCTGTGCAATCATTGTGCATTTTTTTTGTATCATTTTATAAGTTGAGTTGTTCTGTCTGCATGATATGTACTTACACCTATTCATATTTACATTATTTTATTTATGTCACAGGTTCTCAAACTCGGTCCTCAGGACCCCTCACAGTGCATGTTTTGCAGGTCTCCTCACAGAATTGCAAGTGAAATAATTAGCTCCACCTGTGGACCTTTTAAAATGTGTAAGTAATTAATACACCTGTGCACTTGCTGGGTTACCTGCAAAATATGCACCGTGTGGGGTCCTGAGGACCGAGTTTGAGAACCACTGATTTATGTTATATGCTTAAGCAATTGTATTTGGATATATGTGAGAAACTGTGAGAGTTACTTATACACACAGCTGAGCCTTGTCCATATTAAGAACACCTGTTATTAATGCTAATTATGGGAGGATATAAGGACATATAATGGGAGGCTCATGAACTGAATTCTGCCTCCTGACGAAGCTGCCCCTAGTGCGGAGAAACGCGTTGAGGAAACAGAGCGGAGATCCCTGGAGTGACACAGCACAGCCTGTACCACAGCGGCTGCATGGGCCGGCTTGCTAAACCAGCAAGCTTTTGTTTCTTTTATAGCGACTTTGGAGAACAGTGGACCAGATATACATGTTCATATAGCTGCGGTCAGCAGCTTATTGCCATATAAACAGCTGCTTTCACAAACGTCAATAGAGCTTGGTAACATCGCTGGACCTTTCACCAGTTACCAGTTTATGCAGCTTCCTGCAAATTTGCACCCGCAGTTCCCACACCAACAGATACTTACAGCGGCTGGATCCACTGTCTGATACCAGCAATTACTTGTGACGGCTCTCTACGTATCTGTGGCCGGAGCATGCTCATCAAGAGGCTGGTTCCAGCGGTCGCCTTGCCGCAATAGGACCATTACCTACCACCTACACACCTTCGACGTAGAGACTGACTGTAACATTACTGAGAGTCTCCGCCTGCTACAGGAACTGGTGGTAATTATATGTATATGTCCTATATGTTCAACTCCAGGGACTCTCAATACTACGTATGGATGTGATATATTGTATACCTATATATCAAGAGTATTTTCTGATCACTATTACCATTTTTTAACTGTGTTGTTTTAATGTTTTGTAAATGTGGAATAAAATGTTTTATTTTTAATTGATTGTTCCTGTTGTCAAGCGCCTACCAGGTATATAATTCTGATCACTATTACCATTTAGCATGGGAGGTAATGATCCTGGTTGATTTTGGTAATGTTTGGAGAGTGCACCTGCATTCTTTTTTTTCTGTGTGGCACTACAAGTCTCAGCATGGTAGCACCTCATATTTAGTTAGGGTGTGCAGTTCAGGGTCCCCTGCCCTTTATATTCTACATTGTGTGCATGTATAGTATGTACAGTTGATGGTGGAGACTCCTTCAGTCGGGATTGGCACCCCTCCTACCTACCTACCACTGAGTGTTTTCAATTATGAACCCTTGCATTTGCAGAATGTATATTGAACAAGGCATTAATAATGGTAAGACCTGAATACATTTATACAGAGTGTCAGTAATGAGGATGAGTTTGAGGTGTGGGACCCTCTGGGTTGGTGTGGCCAGGCTGCTTCATGGCATCTGTTATGAGCCACGGCTGTGGCTCATTCCTGTTTTGCATTTTTGTTAGGTATTTCATGTTTATTAGTTGTCTTGCATGCCAGGATTCCTGTTGCTCTGTTTTAGTATGCTCTTGTCTGCTGCCGCTGGTTAGTCTGTGTAATTGCAGCTTGTTCCATGTGTTCAGCCTCACCTGGCTGCTGATTGCATTTTGTCAGTTGGAATCATGCAGTGGGCCAGCTGCTCTGGATTGTTTAATTAGGACTCTCTGTTAAAAGCACTCCCAGGACTCCTCACAGACGCCGGTGATAGCTTCCTGTTTGCCTGATTCTGCTGCAGAGAGAGTTCCCAGTCCCGGTCTGTTCGTTTGTTCCTGTTCTCAGTGATCCTGTACTCGGAAGTTACCATCTGTTCCTGGAGTCTGATCGAGCACCTTTTACATCTGGTGGTGTTCGTGAGTCGCGGCGCAGCCGTGTGTTGCGGCTTGTCCGCTATTATTTATTATTTTGTTTATATTGTGTTCTGGAGCTTTGCGGAGGATTCCGCTTCCACAAGATCCACTCTGGTGTCCAGCGGTGCCGGATAGGAGTGTCGGATCAGTGGATCTTTGGTTGTCCTTTTCCCTGGCGGCTAGTCCGCACATACCTTTTGATTTAGTTAAGTTAGCTTGTAACCCCTGGCTTGGTTGCTTAGTCAGAGGGCCCCTTGTTATCACCCTGTCTCGGACTTCCCCTTGTCTCCCATTAAGACCTGCGGGGGCATCGGGGTTGGGCAGACATAATCCGCCCTTCGAACGCGGCTGCCATGGGCTCAAGCAACCATAGTCTCGCAGGGGATTTCTGATAACACGGGCGAGACAACGGAGTTAGGGTGCCAGGGGTTACTAGGCTTTCCAGCTCCCACAACCTGTATTTCATTCCTGTACTCAGATCTCTGCCATAAGATCTTCTCCAGTCTGGAGTACAGGAATCGTAACATTATCACCGGCCAAACCACAAAAAAGAAATAAAACTTTTTTTTTTCTTTTTTGGCCCAGTCCAGTGTCTAGTCTAGAATCCAGTCCTGTCTAGAATTCAGTGTGCAGAATCCAATCCGGTGTTTAGAATCCAGTCCTGTATAGAATTCAGTGTGCAGAATCCAGTCCGGTGTTTAGAATCCAGTCCGGTGTTTAGAATCCAGTCCGGTGTTTAGAATCCAGTCCGGTGTTTAGAATCCAGTCCGGAGTTTAGAATCCAGTCCGGAGTTTAGAATCCAGTCCGGTGTTTAGAATCCAGTCCGGTGTTTAAAAAAAAAAACAAAAAAAAAAATACAAAAAAAAAAGTCTTGATTTGTTTAGCAAAATTTAGTCTTGCCTTGCCTTGCCTTGCCTAGCCTTGTCTTGCCTTGTCTTGTCTTGTCTAGTTTTAAATCCTCCTATGTCTACTATGCAAGCCCTGCAGGCATCTCTCGCAGCCCTGAACTCTGTATTCAGTGCTTTGAGACCAGAGCGACTAGAAGCTTTTCAGCAATCCCTAAAGCAACTGCAAAACCTTCTGACTAAAATCTTGCTTATTTTGCCAGAAGTCGTTGAGAGTACATCTATCTCTAAAGAGACTCTTGTTCACAGTATGGTGACAAGAGAATCCTCTGGTTTAATTGAAGAGAAAAGGTTTAAAAGTTTTCTGCGGCCCAGGCTCTCAGAAGAGGAGCGTCTGCGTCGCAGAAACTTAAACTTATGCCTATATTGTGGGGGTTTAGGCCATTATCTGCAGACCTGTGAGTTGCGCAAGCCAAAGTGTGGTGACGAGTCTTGCCCTCTGTCCAAGTTGAGTCATGATACAAGACCTACTCCTGTCTCTACTGTGGCAGAGGTACTTGTCACACAACCCACACAAAAAAGCTCTCTGTCCTATAATTGGGGTCCTTGGGCAAGGGAGCCCCATTATAGATTCAGGAATCAAAAGAGAATGTTTCTCTCCTCTCTTGAGGTTCCTGTGGAAGCGGAGTTGCAAGTCCCTGGAGTGGTGCCCGTAGCTCAGGGTCCTGGAGTGGTGCCCGTAGCCCAGGGTCCTGGAGTGGTGCCCGTAGCCCAGGGTCCTGGAGCGGTGCCCGTAGCCCAGGGTCCTGGAGCGGTGCCCGTAGCCCAGGGTCCTGGAGCGGTGCCCGTAGCCCAGGGTCCTGGAGCGGTGCCCGTAGCCCAGGGTCCTGGAGCGGTGCCCGTAGCCCAGAGTGCTGGAGCGGTACCCGATGCCCAGAGTGCTGGAGCGGTACCCGATGCCCAGAGTGCTGGAGCGGTACCCGATGCCCAGAGTGCTGGAGCGGTACCCGATGCCCAGAGTGCTGGAGCGGTACCCGATGCCCAGAGTGCTGGAGCGGTACCCGATGCCCAGAGTGCTGGAGCGGTACCCGATGCCCAGAGTGCTGGAGCGGTACCCGATGCCCAGAGTGCTGGAGCGGTACCCGATGCCCAGAGTGCTGGAGCGGTACCCGATGCCCAGAGTGCTGGAGCGGTACCCGATGCCCAGAGTGCTGGAGCGGTACCCGATGCCCAGAGTGCTGGAGCGGTACCCGATGCCCAGAGTGCTGGAGCGGTACCCGATGCCCAGAGTGCTGGAGCGGTACCCGATGCCCAGAGTGCTGGAGCGGTACCCGATGCCCAAAGTGCTGGAGCGGTACCCGATACCCAAGCTTATAGAGGGAAATCAAATATTGTAGCTCAGGTTTCCATACCAGAAGGGGTCTCAGAAGCTGTTACCCCAGGTAGGGACTTGAGGAGCGCAACCCCAGAAAGGGTATCTAAAACCATAGTTCTTGAAGGGAACTCGAGAAGCAAAACCCCAGAAGGGATCTTTGAAGTAATATCCCCAAGTGGGGTCTCGAGAGACGCAGCCCCAAAGAAGGGTCTAGAAGTCGCTTCCCCAGGAAAGAACTTAAGAAGCATAGCATTAGTGGAGGATCTGAACGTTATTGCTTCAGCAAAAGTCCCGGAAGTCATAGTCACGGAAGAACTTTCGATAATTATCGACTCAGAGAGGGAGGCCGGTGGCCCGATCCCAGTCAGGGAGGCCAACGGCCCGGTCCCAGTAAAAGAATCCGAGGTGCTGACCCCAGCGGGGTTCCCGGAGGCCACTGCCCCAGCGGGGTTCCCGGAGGCCACTGCCCCAGCGGGGTTCCCGGAGGCCACTGCCCCAGCGGGGTTCCCGGAGGCCACTGCCCTAGCGGGGTTCCCGGAGGCCACTGCCCTAGCGGGGTTCCCGGAGGCCACTGCCCCAGCGGGGTTCCCGGAGGCCACTGCCCCGGGTGGGGTTCAGGAAGTCACTGCCCCGGGTGGGGTTCAGGAAGTCACTGCCCCGGGTGGGGTTCAGAAAGTCACTGCCCCGGGTGGGGTTCAGAAAGTCACTGCCCCGGGTGGGGTTCAGAAAGTCACTGCCCCGGGTGGGGTTCAGAAAGTCACTGCCCCGGGTGGGGTTCAGAAAGTCACTGCCCCGGGTGGGGTTCAGAAAGTCACTGCCCCGGGTGGGGTTCAGAAAGTCACTGCCCCGGGTGGGGTTCAGAAAGTCACTGCCCCGGGTGGGGTTCAGAAAGTCACTGCCCCGGGTGGGGTTCAGAAAGTCACTGCCCCGGGTGGGGTTCAGAAAGTCACTGCCCCGTGTGGGGTTCAGAAAGTCACTGCCCCGGGTGGGGTTCAGAAAGTCTCAGCCCCGGGTGGGGTTCAGAGAGTCTCAGCCTCGAGTAAGGTCAATAGTGACCAGGTCCTAGCAAAGCACTCCAGTCAGTCAGATGAAAAGGAAACAGATCCTGACTCTGATATTTCAACATCCATAACCTTTGATGGGGACTTCGCCCAATTTATGGCGCTTTTCAAACACTATTACACTATTATGTTGTCTAGACCATTTCTGGGCATCACTTCAGAAAACCTTGGGCTCTATCTGATTTATTCTTTTAGAGGAGAGCCTTCTGAGTGGGCAACCAGCCTAATGAAAGCTGAAGATCCCATTCTTCAGGATCCCCAAGCATTCTGTGATGCAATTGTTAAAAGATACGGTTCCAAAGAAATTGGTTCAGGTTCCTCTAAGTCACCCGTCTTGTCTGCTGAGAGTCCACCAAATACTGTAAACTCGGCACAAGAGTCCCAGCCCGTTGCTTTGACTGCAGGATGTGCTTTTCTGACTTCTTCTTCTAATAATAGTACTTTACCAGAAAGTTCAGCTCCCAAGGGTAAGAGACCTGTCTCTGATTTGAACGCAGCCTTGCTGGGTGGTACCATCAGTTCAGACAATGTTTGGGGAATTACCTTGGTCAGACCTAAAGAGCTTTGTAAAAAGAAGAAGAAGAAAAAGAAATAATTTTTGACTCTTGCCTTGATAAAAAAAAAAAGAGAGATTTTTTTTTTTCCTTGTCTTGTGTCCAGTGGCCACCATCAAGGGGAGGGCACTGTTACAAGTTGTTGCTACAGCTTGTTTTTTGTTTTCTTGTCTGTTAGACCAGTGTGTCAGGTTTTTTTTTTTTTTTTTTGTATCCCTTGTTCTGGATAGTCTGAATATTGGGGTCTTTTGACCCCTCCTCAAGGGGGGGGTAATGTTATGAGCCACGGCTGTGGCTCATTCCTGTTTTGCATTTTTGTTAGGTATTTCATGTTTATTAGTTGTCTTGCATGCCAGGATTCCTGTTGCTCTGTTTTAGTATGCTCTTGTCTGCTGCCGCTGGTTAGTCTGTGTAATTGCAGCTTGTTCCATGTGTTCAGCCTCACCTGGCTGCTGATTGCATTTTGTCAGTTGGAATCATGCAGTGGGCCAGCTGCTCTGGATTGTTTAATTAGGACTCTCTGTTAAAAGCACTCCCAGGACTCCTCACAGACGCCGGTGATAGCTTCCTGTTTGCCTGATTCTGCTGCAGAGAGAGTTCCCAGTCCCGGTCTGTTCGTTTGTTCCTGTTCTCAGTGATCCTGTACTCGGAAGTTACCATCTGTTCCTGGAGTCTGATCGAGCACCTTTTACATCTGGTGGTGTTCGTGAGTCGCGGCGCAGCCGTGTGTTGCGGCTTGTCCGCTATTATTTATTATTTTGTTTATATTGTGTTCTGGAGCTTTGCGGAGGATTCCGCTTCCACAAGATCCACTCTGGTGTCCAGCGGTGCCGGATAGGAGTGTCGGATCAGTGGATCTTTGGTTGTCCTTTTCCCTGGCGGCTAGTCCGCACATACCTTTTGATTTAGTTAAGTTAGCTTGTAACCCCTGGCTTGGTTGCTTAGTCAGAGGGCCCCTTGTTATCACCCTGTCTCGGACTTCCCCTTGTCTCCCATTAAGACCTGCGGGGGCATCGGGGTTGGGCAGACATAATCCGCCCTTCGAACGCGGCTGCCATGGGCTCAAGCAACCATAGTCTCGCAGGGGATTTCTGATAACACGGGCGAGACAACGGAGTTAGGGTGCCAGGGGTTACTAGGCTTTCCAGCTCCCACAACCTGTATTTCATTCCTGTACTCAGATCTCTGCCATAAGATCTTCTCCAGTCTGGAGTACAGGAATCGTAACAGCATCACAATGTAACCCTTAATTTAGTACTTTACAGCAACCTATTTGTTTTTTTTTATCATTTTTAACACATGTATTATTATCTGTCATCCATGTAACACTCTTCACACATAGCAGCTGCTCTCTGCACCCTCTAACACTTTACTTGATATCTCTCTCTAGTGTGGTGGTTTAGTATGGTTTGGCTGAGTGGTTTGCCCTGGACTTGAACCTTTATAATGTTTGGAACCTACCTGATGATGTTTCCTGGATGTGGTGGGTAGGCCCATTCTTTTGGCCAAAATTATGCAAATAACCTCACATTTACTTGATGTTAAACTGCAAAATGTATTACAATTCTGATTACTAATGTTTGGAGATTGCACCTGCAGTTTTTTTTTTCTAGGTAAGGAGATTAGCCTTATATATTGCAAGGCCGACCTCCTTTTATTAGGAGAATTCAGACTAGACATTGTGCAAATGACGTGATGGTCGTCTTGATTTTCCTTCTTCCCCAGAACAAGTGATATAGTGTGTACACACTGTGCAATCCTTCAAATGACCGAATGATACATCTTGCATTGTTTGGTCATTTGATCAGTAACGATATATGTCTGGTTGGCCGTACACACTACACGATTTGCACATAACCATTAAAGATAACTTCTGATCTGCCTGCACTGCATGTCATGTCAGTGGGTAGTGGCACAGCCTCCACCACTCACAATACCTAGAAAATATAAGATACAGTATACAGTCACACTGTAGAAGAAGCAAGCAGGGCAATGATAATGACCACCCCATTTCTGCTGCCACAAAAATGCATACAAGAGTCATGTGACCCAGTTTAAGCACCATAAATACTTTTATTATAACCAATAATAAACTTCTATACTGTTATCTGATGTTACTTTAGCTTTATTGGGGGGTACAGGCAGATTTACCCATATTTCACTTTTCACTGCCGGCAATTATTTTGCAGTAATCCCATTTTCGTGAATTTGCAATTCAATAAATGAATTGCGGGAGCGTAAAAAAGCTGCGAGAAGAGAAATCATTGTAATTATGTGGCTAATTGAATTCCACCCTATAAGTTAAAGTATTATTCCATTTTACAATGCATACTCATTACTCATTTCATGAGACATTTATAAATAATATACACATTTACATTGTTAGTTAAGGTATTAGAGGTGAGAATATATACAAAAAAAGCATTTATGGTATTAATTAGGGGAGGTACATAGGTAACATGTTTCTTAGGATTGTTTAAAAATGTTTTTACAAAATTTAATATCATATCTCTAACATGAATTTTCTTATACAATTTGGGTTTACAAAAACAAAACAGAAGGGATTAGATATTAAAATAATTTCAATTGTTTAGATAATGGGTTTGATATGGGTGTAATTAGGAAAGTAACATTGGTAAAGTGGATTTGATGTTTAACAGTGATGTTTCTATCATTCTTGTATAACATTTCTAGATTGCAAACATCATTACATACTCAATCGCAGGTGAGTGAGTCTCACGGCGACACAAGGCCTGAATATAGATAGTAAGCCGAATGCTTTCCTTTAATCCCCTAATGCAGGAATGTCCAAACTGCGGCCCTCCAGCTGTTGAGAAACTAGACATCCCAGCATGCCCTGACACAGCTTTAGCATTCTCTGACAGCAAAACTGTGTCAGGGCATGCTGGGATATGTAGTTTCACAACAGCTGGAGGGCCGCAGTTTGGACATGCATGCCCTAAAGGATCCTGCAATCCACATACATCATTTGAGAAATGGAACCTTAACCCTTACACTCAGCAACACCAAATTTTCAGTTTACTTATTTCATTATTTTGTCTCATGTCTTTATTTACTTTGAACTCAATTTTATTTTTATATTTTCACTACCTTATTTTTTCATTTATTACTTCAATTTTATTTTTTATTTAATCTTTTATTACTTTTATTTTGATTTATATTTTTTGATTTTTGTTTATTTTTCTCTGTACTTTTATTTTTTTTTTCATTTGTATTTATCTTTCACTCATTTCCACTACCTATGGATAATTTCCTCCACCACGCCTATAGGTGGTGGAAACGAGTGAAAGATAAATAAATGTTTCCTCAGTGTCATCATTCTTCTCCCTTTTTTCATTCTTATACTTCATTTCTCCCATCTACTTTTTCTTTCCTCACAACATTATCAGAAACATGAGGCCGCCGACGAATTTTACTCCTGGTTCTGGGCATTTCTGGTATTTTCAATAAAGTTTTTTTTTACCTATTTAAAGACCGACCTGCAAGTAAAAAGCATCCTTGAAAAAGATTCTGAATAGATTTGAAATGTGTTGGTGAAACAGAGGAGCGGAACAGCAGCAAATATATAATTGTTGAAGACACGCTGCTCAGCTAGATACAATGACACTAAATGTAATGAAACAAAAATTAACAATTTATTAATACAAACATATGGCCATACATTAAAAACACCTGACATCATACCATAGTCTTTAAATACTTTTTATAAATATATTGGAAAAAGACGATACCCACAATTAGATATTAGTTCAAAGATTTCCAAAACAGCACTATATGCAACCTCCAATTTTAGAGGTTTTTAGTAGTGAGCAGCTTTTAGCCTGCAGCGCACCAGAGTCAAGAATTCCCATATGTAGCGTGGGTACCGATAATCATGAGAACAGGTGTATGCAGGAGGTATCCTGTAATGCGTTTCCCCGCCTCTCGCTGTGAGTAATAAGCGGCTTCCTCAGACAGTAAGGATATCGTACTGCCCATGATTTGCTTTAAACCCTGCTATTTAATTGATGCCTTTAAACAATGCACACCTGTAGTGCTCTTTAGCCTCTTCCGACTTGCATTCCATTGGTCAGACATCCACGTTCCAGCGGCTGCGGCTACCAGCGTTCCTTTGCTCCAAATCTATATACCAACAGTTCTTATCAGTATTATTAATACTAATAATATTAGCGCTAATCAGTACTCTTATATAGGTTACTGTTTCTATTCTAACGGTTAATATATTATCTCCATTGACAACTTCTCAACAAATATAAAAACATAATAGTTAATTATAATATAATAATTTTCCTAACAAATAATATATAGATATAAAAAAGACATCATAGGATATATATATATAGTGGTGCCAGGATGGGTGCTGGTACCGGCTACCTAAGCAGAGGTGACATGAGGACAGATGTGGCAGAGAGTATCCCAGTACTGACAGCCGTGTGACTGCAGTGAAAGCAGGGAGCAGGAGTTGCTGTTGGAAGAGCCGACTTCAGTGACAGGACTGAGAGAGAGCATCCACTGGCCACCAATAGGAGAGTGCAGAGCGGAGTCGGGGGAGTGGCTACAGACCACAGCAGCATGAGCAGCTGAAACAGAATGAACAGCTGGAGGATGAGACCTAAGCAAGCACACTGCACCCCTCACTGGTAACTAGAGTCTAGGGATAAGACTGGCACTACTTCATATCCCAAGCAAGGTCAGCCATTCTGCATATACATATATTCTGTCTTCCTGCAAACCTCCATGAGTAGATGAAGTGCATTCTATAGCTGCTGCCAACACACTTAATGCTTAGCAAACCAACGCCACCTACTGGCCACATGCGGCACGGCTTGATAGTGGTTGTCTCTCTAAGCTACAAGGCTCAGCAATGACAGATACTAGGCCAGTGGTTCTCAAATTGTGTGCTGTGTGACGGATACTCAAGGGCGCCATGATTAAAAAAAAGTTGGGAACCACTGGACTCGGCTAATAGCCATAACCCTTTACAGTGCGGTAGTGGTGGCAGCACATAACCCTGCCTGTGCCGCATTCAGATAGGAAGATATCGGCAACTGCATTAGTGCATAGCAATAGAACTATAGATATTGATATAATTGCAGTTAGCTTCTAATTATCACAGACTGTAGTAGAGGATTTGTGAATTAGAATTGTTTTTCTAAAGCATTTGGTTACATTACAACATGTTAAGTGTTGGCAGAGTGTACTGGGCTATCTGGTGCAGGTTTATTTAGTGTACACAGGTGACCCAGATGTAACACTGATAGCGGTAATCAGGAGCCCATATATCATACAAGGTAATAGCATTAGATAGTGGTACTTATCAGGAGGTGTCTGTGGTGGTGAAGCATGGAGGACTGCACAGCCGTGCAGTCTGACTCCCACTGCAGAGAAGATGATGCATGCACTGGAACACTGTGAGTCTCTGTAGCTGAGATCTGCTCCCAGTCTCAGCTCTGCACACTTGTACACACAGGACTCTGTCTCTCAATGTGTCCCACTCTCCCTGAGATGGAGGAACAGGAACTTACATCATATGACTCCGCCTCAGAGTGACTCCTGGCACTAGAGCTCTAACACTAGGGGATGCACCCATAGACTAATACACAGAAGGAGACAGGTACAGAGCACACCACATCCTAACATTAAGTCCTTAAGATCCCGACCGACTTATGGCTAGAGTTCCATCCCAGTTATGCAGAAACTGTTGTAGCATTTTGCAGTGAGAACCACAAGGATATCATTACTTCTGAAAGCTATCACTGATATCAGATCGGAGAGTTATGTTTAATACTAAGAGAACTGACCCTGATTTCTGAGACAATAATCACTACATCTTTAAGCTTTAAAGAATTACAAGCTACAGGCATATTGTTACCAGATGAGTCAATGGAAGGAGAATATTACTGTAAGAGTAGTAATCACCCTTTACTCAAGGAGAAGTGATTCAATTTATAGCGACCTGGACAAATATATTGGATGTCAACATAAAAGCCCCAACTGTGCACCAACGACACTGCGGGGAACTAAAACACACTAGGCACCCAGGCTTATTTATATCGTTAGTATTGCCTGCACTATAGATCGTATTTACCATAGTAATGTAAGTTTTCATACAAGTAACATATTGTACCAATTGTGGCTAATGTGTGCCTAGACAACCTTTATATATATTTATGTATATTACTTTCAGTATACTTACCTGCTGACTAAACATGCATGTGTATTCTTGGAGGGAGAGAGAGAAGTCAGGTTTAATGGTATACCAACCTAATATAATTTACACATAAAGCATACTGTATATGAGGGTGTTAAATATGAATATTACACACCTACATGTAGGAGAATATTAGATTACCTACATAATTGGGCTTACCAAAGCAACGCCCATGGACTAATTACAGCTTGGATGGAGGCACTTCTGTATTAATTACCCATAGGTTTTAAGAGGGGGTTACATTATAACAACACAGGACGATTCTTTTGTATAGAAAGACAATACACGCCGCTCACCCTGTATAATAATAGCAAGACACCACAGGCTTCTCCTCTTGTACAGCAGAATGCCACAGGTTTCTCCCCCCTGTATAATAGGACAACACAGGTCGCTCCACCTGTATAATAGGATGTCACAAGCCACTCCCCCTGTATAGTAGGACACCGCAAGCCTCTACTTCTGTATAGTAGTATGTCACATGCTGCCCCCTGTATAATTGGACAACACAGGCCACTCCCCCTGTATAATAGGATGTCAAAGGCCGCTCCACCTGTACAATAGGATGTCACAGGCCACTGCCCGTGTATAGTAGGACGCCTCAGGCTGCTACCCCTGTATATTAATGGTCAGTGCCCATTGTATCACGGTAAATGCGGGGTCTGCGCCATCTGTATTACGGTAATGGCGGGGTCTGCGCCACCTGTATTACGGTAACGGCAGGGTCTGCACCACCTGCATTACAATAATAGGACACTAGAGTGTTAGCTACCTGTACAGGGATAATGCAGCACCAGAGTCTGCTCCAGCTGCACTATAACAAGGCACCAGAGGCTGCTCCCCCTATAGTTCAGCAACCTGACACCAGAGCTGCTCAGCCTATAGAATAATAATAATAATATCATTACCTGCTGCCAGACACAGCAATGGCTGCTCTCTGCTCCTGCTGCTGCCTTGTGGGAATGATAGAAGGAAGGCGGAGCTCAGACCAGGGGAAATGGCCGCCGCTCCTGACGTCACTAGACGGCCGGGGAACCTATTGCTGCTACAACTGCCGGACTAGTCTACAGGAAAATGGCCGCCGGCCTCCTGCACTGAGGACATGTATGGTAATATGCATTACAGACAGAGGGGCTGTCTCCTGAGTGTGGGAGGGGAGGGGCCAGACACCATGAAGCAGCCTGTGCCAATCATACCCTACTTCCGGCCTGTGCGGTCCACCTTACTTCCGGCCTGTGCTTTCCACACACGGGAAGTGGGTGATCATCGATTGCTGCAGCCTCTCACTGTCGGTCGAGGTCAGGTAATGATTTGTTCTGAATCTACCATCAACCGTCAGGTAATGGCGTCTTCCTATACAGGGGGAGCAGCCTGTGGTGTCCTGTTATTATTACTATACAGGGGGAACAGCCTGTGGTGTCCTGTCGTTATTATACAGATGGAGCAGCCTGTGGTGTCCAGTTATTATGATTATACAGGGACAGTGGCCTGTTGTTATTATACAGGGGGAGCAGCCTGTGGTGTCCTGTTATTATTACTATACAGGGGGAACAGCCTGTGGTGTCCTGTCGTTATTATACAGATGGAGCAGCCTGTGGTGTCCAGTTATTATGATTATACAGGGACAGTGGCCTGTTGTTATTATACAGGGGGAGCAGCCTGTGGTGTCCTGTTGTTATTATTATTAATATTATACGGGGGAGCGGCCTATAGTGTGCTGTTATTATAATTATTATTATTATTATAATACAAGGTGAGCGGCCTGTGATTTCCTGTTATAATTATACAGGGGGAGCAGCTTGTGGTGTCCTATTATGATTATTATACAGGGGGAGCGGCATGTGGTGACCTGTTGTTGTTGTTGTTGTTATTATTATTATTATACAGGGGGAGCAGCCTGTAATGTCCTGTTATGATTATTATACAGGGGGAGCGGCATGTGGTGACCTGTTGTTGTTGTTGTTGTTATTATAGTAATAATAATACAGGGAGAGCTGCCTTTGGTGTCCTGTTATTATAGAGGGGGAGCAGCCTGTGGTATCCTGTTATTATTACTATACAGGAAGAGTGGTCTATGATGTCCTGTCTTTAATATACAGGGAGAGATATCTGTGGTATCCTGTTATTATTTTTATACAAGGGGAGCAGCCATTAGTGTATTATTAATAATATAATATTATATGTAATTGTAGGGACTGAATATTTCTGCAGCAGGGTACATTGTGTTCCACAGGGAAACATCGAGGGTGTAGAGTGGATCTTGAACCAGAGGCACCACCAGGCTAAAGCTTTAGGCTATCCCAGGATGCATTGGGGCCTCCTCTATAACCCAGCCTCCAGGCACTGTGAGCTCAGTTTTGAGTTGGTTCCTGCAGCAGCAGGTCTCTTAACTGGGGGGCTGCGCTTGGCAGCCTTGAAAAAGCTTTCTAAGAAGACTTCAAAAGCCGCAGTGCTGATATGTCAGTGTGACATTCAGAGCTGCGGCTCCATCACCTCCCTAGCGGTGTCGCATACTCCCGCGGCCTGTTCGCAGACGCTCTTCTGGTTCGTGTAGCTGCTACGGGGAGAAGGTAAGAGGATCCACAGATGGGACCCGTCATAAAAAAAACATGTTTACGTCTCAGTCTAGGGAGACGGACTGCGACGCTGGCGTGGACACTTACCGAGCAGGGACCCCACTAGACCACCAGGGCGTATTGAGTACAGGTCGGGTGTACTAACACCCCATTTAATAAGGCTCATAGTACCCGGGGTGGAAGTCCAGCATAGGGGAGGTGGTGCTTGACGTGTAGACCCTCCCCCGGCCCAGGGCGCCATATATGCAGACTTTCCTGCCCTGGAGCTGCCTCACACTCTCACTCCCTGACTGAGACGCTGGGCGCCATCCTCTGAGCTTAGCTGCGGCTGGTCTCCAAGACTGCAGGGCGAGGTCTCCCTAGTAAAGCCATCTGTGTATAGCGCTGTGACTTTACAAACACTTGAGTATTCTACATGTCTCTATACAGTCAGCGTTAGTTAAGAAAAAGTATACCTTACAGGATATATTGTACGGGTATTCTGATATATATCTCCGGTCTAGGACTGTGCTTCTATCTATCTATCTATCTATCTATCTATCTATCTATCTATCTATCTATCTATCTATCTATCTATATATATAGAATCTGTACATATACTAGTCCAGTGCAGTTTTGTTGTCATAATAATTATATGCATTGCCTGTGACTGTGTGTGCCTGTATCTGCTGTGTGGTTTCACTTTCATTGTTTCCCAGATATCACTATAACTATATTCTGTACCCTAAGGGACTAGGTGCGTCAGGGTCATATATATGGTGCGTCACAGTATTTACCCAATACGTGTATTCTACTGTGTACTCACTTACATAATACCGGATTTATTTGCAGGTGTTGTTTACTGGATATTCAGTTACATCCTAACGGATTTATTAGCAGGTGTTATACTCTGTCTGGCTTAATTGTACTAAACCGCTCTGTGTTACATTTGTGTACAATGTCTAACAAGAAGGGCAGTAAGTCTGTGGATGCTCCTGCATCATGCAAAGCAGGCGCCAAGGATTTACCAGAGGGGGAAGTTCTGCATGATGGTCTGTGTACTGTGTGTCATACATCTCCCAGTCAGTCCGCATCTCCTGTAACTAATCAGGAGCCACCCTGGGCTGCATTCTCAAACCTACTGGGTACTCTGGTGGAACGCCTTACTCCCCCTATGGGACCACCTGTGCCACTACAGCCACAAATTGCCCCTATGGTTAATCAGCCTTGGGCGGAAATTTTGTCTAACCAGTTGCAGCAGTTGAATCATTCCTTGGTCAGACAAAAATCTACTCCAGGTCACTCCCGTGTCTCTGGGTCACCTAAGCAGGCTGCTTCCTCCTCACAATCCACAAATCTCTCAGATATTTCATCTGAAGAGGAGGGGGAGCATACTGTCCTGTCGGACACTAATCAAGTGTTTCTGACGAGGATTCTCCATTGCAAATTGATGTCCTTGCTCTAGTGGTTGCTATTAAGCAGATCCTACAAATCACTGATGATGAGGATTCCACTACTGTAGCTAAGTAAACTGCTATGTTTAAATGGCAGAAGATGGTTAAAAATCTATTACTCCATTCTGACCATTTGGTGGACATCAGACGGGAACCCTGGTCTAATCCAGGGAAGAAATTCCCTCTGGCTGAACGGGTTTCAGCTCGCTATCCTTTCCCTGCAGAGTTATGTAGTGGGGAAATTCACCACTGGTGGATTCTCATGTCACCCACCTAGTGGTGTCGTCCACTCTGCCTGTCACCACTGTCACTTCACTGAAAGAATTGACAAATAAGTGTGTGGAGGGTTGCCTGAAATCTGTTTACTCCCTTACAGGTGCTGTACATAGACCCACTATTGCGGCCTCCTGGGCTGCAAAAGGAATTGAAGCATGGGTGCTGCCCGAGGATATATCTGACAATGCCAGACAATACCTGTCTCACATTACCACCACCACCTATTACATTCAGGAGGCGTCCCCGGAGGCAGGTGTGTTGGCTGACAAGGCGTCGACCACGTCTGTCCTGGCTTACCGTATTCTGTGGTTGAGGTCATGGAAGGTGGACCTAGACTCCACAAAGACCTTGAAGGTACTCCACTATAAGGGGGATATTTTGTTTGGGGAAGACCTAAATAGAATTGTGTGAACTGGCGGCTTTCTCCCAAATACTAATCCTTCTGCACAGAAGGCTAAAGGTACCACTTTTCGTTCCTTTCGGCCTCAAGGGAAAGCAAAAGGTCAGGCATACCCGATACAATATCGTGCTCCCAAAACCACTAAGCCCAAGACAACGCAGTCCTGGGCGGGCCGTTAGCCTGCTTCCAAACAAGACAAAGCAACCGCATGATGGGGCCGGTCTTCCCCATGCGGGGACCACAGGGTGGGAGGCTGATTTCTGCATTTCACCCAGGTCTCTTTATAGACCACTTCAGACACATGGGTGCGAGAAGTTGTCTCTCACGGATACGCAGTTTCTTTCAAGAGACGTCCCCCTCACCAGTTCTGCACAATGGTTATTCCTTCGGATCCGTTGAAGGTGCAAGCTCTACAACTGGTTGTGCGTTCCCTCCTGGATACAGGAGTGGTAGTGCCGGTACCTCTGTCCCAGAGAGGAGGAGGATACTACTCGACCCTGTTTCTAGTCGCGAAACCCAGTGAGTCCTTCTGGCCTATACTCAGCCTCAAATCACTGAACAAGTTTGTGAGAGTGTCCAAGTTCTGCATTAAAACACTGCACTCAATTGTACTTGCTATGGAACCTGGAGACTATATGGTATCCCTGGATATACAGGATGCATACCTGCATATACATATTGGCAAGTCACAGCAGTATCTGCGGTTTGCTATTGGCAACCTCCATTATCAGTTCAAGGCTCTACTATTTGGACTGGCTATGGCTCCTTGGATCTTCACCAAGGTTATGACTGTAATGACAGCCCATCTCCGTTGCCAGGAAGTTAGGATCCTGCAGTATCTGAATGACTTGCTGATTTTGGCAAACTCCCACGATGTCCTCCTCCGTCATCTGCAACTGACAATAAGCTTCCTACAAGCCCATTGGTGGCTCATCAATTGGAAGAAATCCTTGCTGGTCCCAGCACAGAGCATGGTGCATTTGGTGGCACTCCTGGACACACACAGTCAGCGACTGTTTTTGTCCCCGGAGAACGTCCTGTAGCTTCAGGACAGGATATGATGCTTCCTTTATTGTCCCAGAGTGTCAATGCACTCGGCAATGCAAGTACTTGGCCTAACGGTGTCGGCATTCGACATGGTGGAGTACGCTCAATTACATTCCCGCCCTCTGCAGAGGTTAATCCTTTCCAAGTGTGATGGCCTACCTCATCGAATCAGATCTCGCATGATCGCTTTGACTCCGTAGGTTCATCTGTCGTTGACCTTGTGGCTACAGGACCATCAAATTAACAGGGTCCGTCCCTTCTGGATCCCCGACTGTGTCTTGCTGACAACAGATGCCAGAAATCACTCCTCCCAATAAACATTCTGGAGTTGTGGGCAGTTTTCAACGCAATAACTCCCGCCCTGCCTCTGGTACAGAACAGGTCTGTTCAAATACAGTCAGACAACACCACCACGGTGGCATACATAAACCATCAGGGCGGCACTCAAAGCCACATGGCAATGAAGGAAGTGTCAAAAGGGTACTTAGTTGGGCGGAGCGCCATTTTCCAGCATTATTGGCAGTGTTCATTCCGGGTGTCCTGAACTGGGAAGCAGACTTCATCAGTCATCAGGACGTGCACGCCGGAGAGTGGAGTCTTCATCTAGAAGTCTTTTAACTACTAGTGGACATGTGGGGCCCACCAGATGTAGACCTGATGGCATCTCGACACAATCACAAAGTTCCGGTGTTCGGATCAAGGACCAGCTATCCTCAAGCAGTGTTCGTGGACACACTAGCCATTCCATGGAACTTTTGCTTGCCCTACATATTCCCTCCAGTGTCACTCCTGCCCAGGGTCCTGCGGAGTTCAAGCAAGGAGGAAAACAACTTCTAGTCGCTCCGGTGTGGCCCAGATGGCATTGGTTCTCAGACCTGCAGGGTCTATTGAGAGAGCGTCTCCTGCTACTTCCTTAGCACCCAGACCTCCTCGTACAGGGCCCTTCTCTACCCAGACCTGGCCAGACTGGTTTTGATAGCGTGGCTCTTGATGCATCACTCCTGAGGGCCAAGGGATTCTCTGAGGCATTTATACAAACTATGTTGAAAGCCCACAAACCGGCATCTGCGCGGATTTAATATAGGGTCTGGAATTCTTATTTCACCTGGTGTGCTGATGAGAATTATGATGCATACAGATTCAGAACTTCCAGAATTCTGGCTTTTCTGCAACAAGACCTGGACTTAGGTCTTCGTCTGGCCTCCCTCAAGGTTCACATATCTGCCTTGTTGGTATGGTTTGCCCTGCAAGAGTCTCCATTTGAACCTCTTCATTCTGTGGACCTTAAGTGGCTCACAGCCAAGGTCCTGTTTTACTGGCTATTGCCTCTTCTAGAAGGGTGTCGGACTTAGGCGCATTGTCCTTTCGTCCACCCTTTCTGATATTTCATCATGACCGGGCAGTTCTCAGAACGTTTCAGGTTATTTGCCTAAGGTGGTGTCATCTTTTCACCTCAACCAAGGGATTGCGGTCCCGGCTTTTATCTCTTCGCTCTTTGGAGGAAAAATCAGGTCTTTGGATGTGGTAAGGGCTCTCCGTATATATGTGGAGAGTACTGCCTCTATCGGGAGGTCAGATACCCTTTTCTCTATCGTCCTAAGTGGATGCTGGGGTTCCTGAAAGGACCATGGGGAATAGCGGCTCCGCAGGAGACGGGGCACAAAAGTAAAGCTTTTACAGGTCAGGTGGTGTGTACTGGCTCCTCCCCCTATGACCCTCCTCCAGACTCCAGTTAGATTTTTGTGCCCGGCCGAGAAGGGTGCAATTCTAGGTGGCTCTCATAAAGAGCTGCTTAGAGAGTTTAGCTTAGGTTTTTTATTTTACAGTGATTCCTGCTGGCAACAGGATCACTGCAACGAGGGACAGAGGGGAGAAGAAGTGAACTCACCTGCGTGCAGGATGGATTGGCTTCTTGGCTACTGGACATGAAGCTCCAGAGGGACGATCACAGGTACAGCCTGGATGGTCACCGGAGCCACGCCGCCGGCCCCCTCACAGATGCTGAAGCAAGAAGAGGTCCAGAATCGGCGGCTGAAGACTCCTGCAGTCTTCTAAAGGTAGCGCACAGCACTGCAGCTGTGCGCCATTTTCCTCTCAGCACACTTCACACGGCAGTCACTGAGGGAGCAGGGCGCTGGGGGGGGGCGCCCTGGGAGGCAAAATGAAAACCTTTAAAAAGGCTAAAAATACCTCACATATAGCCCCAGAGGCTATATGGAGATATTTACCCCTGCCTAAATGTACTAAATAGCGGGAGACGAGCCCGCCGAAAAAGGGGCGGGGCCTATCTCCTCAGCACACGGCGCCATTTTCTGTCACAGCTCCGCTGGTCAGGAAGGCTCCCAGGTCTCTCCCCTGCACTGCACTACAGAAACAGGGTATAACAGAGAGGGGGGGCATAATAAATGGCAATATATTAATATAAAAGCAGCTATAAGGGAGCACTTAATCATAAGGCTATCCCTGTCATATATAGCGCTTTTTTGGTGTGTGCTGGCAGACTCTCCCTCTGTCTCCCCAAAGGGCTAGTGGGTCCTGTCTTCGTATAGAGCATTCCCTGTGTGTCTGCTGTGTGTCGGTACGTGTGTGTCGACATGTATGAGGACGTTATTGGTGTGGAGGCGGAGCAATTGCCAAATATGAGGATGTCACCTCCTAGGGGGTCGACACCAGAATGGATGCCTTTATTTGTGGAATTACGGGATAGTGTCAACTCGCTTAAGCAGTCGTTTGCCGACATGAGGCGGCCGGACACTCAATTAGTGCCTGTCCAGGCGCCTCAAACACCGTCAGGGGCTGTAAAACGCCCTTTGCCTCAGTCGGTCGACACAGACCCAGACACAGGCACTGATTCCGGTGGTGACGGTGACGAATCAACCGTATTTTCCAGAAGGGCCACACGTTATATGATTTTGGCAATAAAGGAGATGTTACATTTAGCTGATACTACAGGTACCACTAAACAGGGTATTATGTGGGGTGTGAAAAAACTACCAGTAGTTTTTCCCGAATCAGAAGAATTAAATGACGTGTGTGATGAAGCGTGGGGTGCCCCCGATAAAAAAACTGCTAATTTCCAAGAAGTTATTGGCTTTATACCCTTTCCCGCCAGAGGTTAGGGAGCGCTGGGAAACACCTCCTAGGGTGGACAAAGCGCTAACACGCTTATCAAAACAAGTGGCGTTACCCTCTCCTGAGAGGGCCGCACTTAAAGATCCATCAGATAGGAGGATGGAAAATATCCAAAAAGGTATATACACACATGCAGGTGTTATACTACGACCAGCTATTGCGACTGCCTGGATGTGCAGTGCTGGGGTAGTTTGGTCAGAGTCCCTGATCGAAAATATTGATACCCTGGACAGGGACAATATTTTACTGTCGTTAGAACAAATAAAGGATGCATTTCTTTATATGCGTGATGCACAGAGAGATATCTGCACACTGGCATCACGGGTAAGTGCTATGTCCATTTCGGCCAGAAGAGCTTTATGGACACGACAGTAGACAGGCGATGCGTAGAGGGGTTATTTGGGGTCGGTCTATCGGATTTGGTGGCCACGGCTACGGCCGGGAAATCCACCTTTCTACCTCAAGTCACTCCCCAACAGAAAAGGCACCGACTTTTCAACCGCAGCCCTTTCGTTCCTTTAAAAATAAGAGAGCAAAGGGCTATTCATATCTGCCACGAGGCAGAGGACGAGGGAAGAGACAGCAACAGGCAGCTCCTTCCCAGGAACAGAAGCCTTCCCCGGCTTCTACAAAAGCCTCAGCATGACGCTGGGGCTTCGCAAGCGGACTCGGGGGCGGTAGGCGGTCGTCTCAAGAATTACAGCGCGCAGTGGGCTCACTCGCAGGTAAATCCCTGGATCCTGCAGATAACATCTCAGGGGTACGGGTTGGAATTAGAGACAGAGCCACCTCGCCGTTTCCTGAAGTCTGCTTTACCAACGTCCCCCTCCGAAAGGGAGACGGTTTTGGAAGCCATTCACAAGCTGTATTCGCAGCAGGTGATAGTCAAGGTACCTCTTCTACAACAAGGGAAGGGGTATTATTCCACTCTATTTGTGGTACCGAAGCCGGATGGTTCGGTAAGGCCTATTCTAAATCTGAAGTCCTTGAACCTGTACATAAAGAAGTTCAAGTTCAAGATGGAATCACTCAGAGCAGTGATAGCGAACCTGGAAGAAGGGGACTTTATGGTATCCTTGGACATCAAGGATGCGTATCTCCACGTTCCAATTTACCCCTCACGCCAGGGGTACCTCAGGTTCGTTGTACAAAACTGTCACTATCCGTTTCAGACGCTGCCGTTTGGTTTGTCCACGGCACCTCGGGTCTTTACAAAGGTAATGGCCGAGATAATATTTCTTCTTCGAAGAAAAGGCGTATTAATTATCCCATACTTGGACGATCTCCTAATAAGGGCAAGGTCCAGAGAACAGCTAGAGATGGGTTTAGCACTATCTCAAGAGGTGCTAAAGCAGCACGGATGGATTCTGAATATTCCAAAATCCCAATTAATGCCGACAACTCGTCTGCTGTTCCTGGGGATGATTCTGGACACAGTTCAGAAAAAGGTTTTTCTTCCCGAGGAAAAAGCCAAGGAGTTATCTGACCTGGTCAGGAACCTCCTAAAACCAGAAAAGGTGTCTGTACATCAATGCACAAGAGTCCTGGGAAAAAATGGTAGCTTCTTACGAAGCAATCCCTTTCGGCAGATTCCATGCAAGGGGATCTGTTGGACAAATGGTCAGGGTCGCATCTTCAGATGCACCTGCGGATAACCCTGTCGCCGAGGACAAGGGTATCTTTTCTGTGGTGGTTGCAGGAGGCTCATCTATTGGAGGGCCGCAGATTCGGCATACAGGATTGGATCCTGGTGACCACGGATGCCAGCCTGAGAGGCTGGGGAGCAGTCACACAGGGAAGAAATTTCCAGGGAGTGTGGTCGAGCCTGAAAAAGTCTCTTCACATAAGCATTCTGGAACTAAGAGCAATCTACAATGCTCTAAGCCAGGCGGAACCTCTGCTTCAAGGATGACCGGTGTTGATCCAGTCGGACAACATCACGACAGTCGCCCATGTAAACAAACAGGGCGGCACAAGAAGCAGGAGGGCAATGGCAGAAGCTGCCAGGATCCTTCGCTGGGCGGAGAATCACGTGATAGCACTGTCAGCAGTATTCATCCCGGGCGTGGACAACTGGGAAGCAGACTTCCTCAGCAGACACGACCTTCACCCGGGAGAGTGGGGACTTCATCCAGAAGTTTTCCACATGCTATTAAACCATTGGGTAAAACCAATGGTGGACATGATGGCGTCTCGCCTCAACAAAACACTGGACAGGTATTGCGCCAGGTCAAGAGATCCGCAGGCAATAGCTGTGGACGCGCTGGTAACACCTTGGGTGTACCAGTCGGTATATGTGTTTCCTCCTCTGCCTCGCATACCAAAGGTATTGAGGATTATACGGCAAAGAGGAGTAAGACTAGTGGCTCCGGATTGGCCAAGAAGGACTTGGTACCCGGAACTTCAAGAGATGGTCACGGACGATCCGTGGCCTCTACTTCTGAGAAGGGACCTGCTTCAGCAGGGTCCTTGTCTTTTTCAAGACTTACCGCGGCTGCGTTTGACGGCATGGCGTTTGAATGCCAGATCCTAAAAGGAAAAGGCATTCCAGAAGAAGTCATTCCTACCTTGATAAAGGCAAGGAAGGAAGTCACCGCGAAGCATTATCACCGTATTTGGCGAAAATATGTTGCGTGGTGCGAGCAGCGGAGTGCTCCGATAGAGGAATTTCAACTGGGTCGTTTCCTACATTTCCTGCAATCAGGATTGTCTATGGGTCTCAAATTGGGATCTATTAAGGTTCAAATTTCGGCCCTATCAATATTCTTCCAAAAAGAATTGGCCTCAGTCCCTGAGGTCCAGATTTTTATCAAAGGAGTACTGCATATACAGCCTCCTGTGGTGCCTAAGGTGGCACCGTGGGATCTAAATGTAGTTTTAGATTTCCTCAAATCCCATTGGTTTGAACCACTAAAGAATGTGGATTTGAAATATCTCACATGGAAAGTGACTATGTTACTGGCCCTGGCTTCGGCCAGGAGAGTATCTGAATTGGCGGCTTTATCTTATAAAAGCCCTTATTTAATTTTCCATTAGGATAGGGCAGAGCTGCGGTCACGTCCGCATTTTCTCCCTAAGGTGGTATCAGAGTTTCACCTGAACCAGCCTATTGTAGTGCCTGCGGCTACAGACGACTTGGAGGACTCCAAGTTGTTAGACGTTGTCAGAGCCTTAAAAATATATATTTCAAGGACGGCGGGAGTCAGAAAATCTGACTCGCTGTTTATACTGTATGCACCCAACAAGTTGGGTGCTCCTGCTTCTAAGCAGTCGATTGCTCGTTGGATTTGTAACACAATTCAACTTGCACATTCTGTGGCAGGCCTGCCACAGCCTAAATCTGTTAAGGCCCATTCCACAAGGAAGGTGGGCTCATCTTGGGCGGCTGCCCGAGGGGTCTCGGCATTACAACTCTGCCGAGCAGCTACGTGGTCAGGGGAGAACACGTTTGTAAAATTTTACAAATTTGATACCCTGGCAAAGGAGGACCTGGAGTTCTCTCATTCGGTGCTGCAGAGTCATCCGCACTCTCCCGCCCGTTTGGGAGCTTTGGTATAATCCCCATGGTCCTTTCAGGAACCCCAGCATCCACTTAGGACGATAGAGAAAATAAGAATTTACTTACCGATAATTCTATTTCTCGGAGTCCGTAGTGGATGCTGGGCGCCCATCCCAAGTGCGGATTATCTGCAATACTTGTACATAGTTATTGTTAACTAATTCGGGTTATTGTTTAGGAAGCCATCTTTCAGAGGCTCCTCTGTTATCATACTGTTAACTGGGTTTAGATCACAAGTTGTACGGTGTGATTGGTGTGGCTGGTATGAGTCTTACCCGGGATTCAAAATCCTCCCTTATTGTGTACGCTCGTCCGGGCACAGTACCTAACTGGAGTCTGGAGGAGGGTCATAGGGGGAGGAGCCAGTACACACCACCTGACCTGTAAAAGCTTTACTTTTGTGCCCTGTCTCCTGCGGAGCCGCTATTCCCCATGGTCCTTTCAGGAACCCCAGCATCCACTACGGACTCCGAGAAATAGAATTATCGGTAAGTAAATTCTTATTTTCGTACTGTTTGGTTTCTACAAACCTGGCTGGCCTGCGAATAAGCAAACCTTGGCCAGTTGGATTAGAATGGTGATTGCACAAGCTTACGCGAAGGCTGGTCTCCCAACTCCTGCTTCTATTATAGTCCATTCTACTCTGTCTGTTGGACCTTCTTGGGCGGCCCACCGTGGCGCGTCTGCTTAACAATTGTGCAAGGCGGCTACGTGGTCCTCAGTGAACACGTTCATTAGGTTCTATGCCCTTGATTATTCCGCCTCCCAGGATGCTTCCTTTGGACGCCGGGTTCTCATACCCACTAAGGCGCATTCACTTCCTTGAGGAACTGCTTTAGGACATCCCCAGTTTTTCCCTGTAGAACACAATGTACCCCGCTGCAGAAAAGGAGAGTTATTGTAGACTTACCATAGTTAACTCTCTTTCTGCGAGGTACATTGGGTTCCACAGGATGTCCATCCTGACATAACTAGCTTCTATGGGTTTGTATTATGGTGGCCAATCCCGGGATCGGGATCGGTGGGATCGCGGGATTTAGGCCCAAAAATGGCCGGGATTCAATCCCGGGATTGGAAGCTCTAATCCCGGGGATTGAGGGATCAGCGTTGAGCGTCCACAGGATGCTCAAACGCTGCCCGGCTTCCTGCTTCCGGGTCCCCAGTGCAGCGTGAGAGGTCACGCTGCGCTGTTAGCTGCTGGTTGGAGCCGGCAGCAGTGTTTACAGTATTTCCTCGCCCGCCTCCGGTATATGGTGAGTTATATGTGCAGGGCGGGGTGGGGCGAGGGGGCGGCCACCTAGGTAAAAGCCACATTCTCATGCCAGGAGAAGGGACCAGCGGCTAATGCCATACAAACTAGGGAAACCAATCCCGGGCCATTTTTTCAATCCTGGGTATCGGGATTGAAAAATGGCGGAATGGCTACCCTAGTTTGTATGGCATTAGCCGCTGGTCCCTTCTCCTGGCGTGAGAATTTGGTTCTATGTGACTAACATCTACCTTCTCACCTGCTTCTGCATTGGACTGGTTAACGAAACTGAGCTCACAGTGCCTGGAGCCGGGGTTATAGAGGAGGCCCCAATGCATCCTAGGACAGCCTAATGCTTTAGCCTGTTGGTGCCTCTGGATCAAGATCCACTCTACACCCCCGATGTTTTCCTGTGGAGCCCAATGTACCTTGCAGAAAGAGAGTTAACCATGGTAAGTCTACCATAACTCTCCTTATTTTCTAGGATATATTAAAACAGAGCCCATAATGTCCCTAATGTCCCCGTGTCAGACATGTGTAACAGATGATAGTCGGAGCAGTGTGAAGCAGATGTGTGTCAGACTCCCGGCCATGAGGTGTGCGGTGTAACCATTTAGCAATACAGCATTGTGTGTGTTAGTCACTGGGGAGTCTTATGTGTGCCCAGGGCTATAAGAGGAGAATTTAACGATCACTCAGTGCTTATTATTTGACTATATTACATGTGTGCTCTGTGGTGTTTATTATGATTATTATACTTACTCCTAGACCACTGAGCTGTGAGGAACCAGAGTGTTTACTAGACGTGAGGATGAGATGCGTCACTGATTCCCTGAGGATTGATGTCTGTTATTATCTTAAACCATAAATCTATACCTTTAAACACACCTTTACCATGGAGCTGCTGCGGTCGCTAGCTCACGCTACGTACTTCGTACGCTATTTGCGCACAGAGTCCTGTACTGTGTACGCACTTAGCGTACAAACGCCGCACTGCGGGTACAAAGTACACGCAGTGCGTTCGCACCCACTTAATACACCTTAAAACCTTATATAGTTATACAATGCAATGATATGATTACACTTTAAACCTTATGCAGCTAAGCTCTGCAATGATGTTACACCTTAAACCTTATCAATACACTCTAAAACCTTATACAGTTAGGTAATGTTATATGCTTTAAACCCTAGCAGGTAAATGAGGACACAACACCGTTTTGTAGTAAACCGCTGGGCTCTAACACCACAGTGGATTATTTGAAAGGGGAAAACAGTACAGTTTATACACTACAGGCTGACAAGATAAATCTACAACAGAGTAAATGGCTACAGTCAATGTACATACGTGTGAATATTCGCAAGCGCTTCCCGGTTCCGGTCCTCCGCTAATCAGGTTGAAAGCGTTAAGAGTCTTTGATTGTGACCTGGCCTGCAGCTCGCTCTTTATTCAGTAGATCAAAACATAATACAATAGACACTGTGTGCTCTTCTTCCATTGGTTCGGGGTGGGACATATCCTGTGCACCGGGGACCATTGGCCAGTTCAAGAAGTGGGCGATGGCTAGGACTTGAGATGTGGTCTCTGTTGTTTACTTCTGAGTTCCCGCCCCATGATCAGTTAAACCCATCACATTAATCATAAATCTGGTATTATTAATAACTTAATGAGGTAAGATTTAATAATGTTCTTATTCCCACCAGATTAATGTTTACGTGACTCTGAACAATATGATCCCTTACATGATATGATTATCTATTTCAATCTTCAAGATATACATATACCCACATATTCACACATATATATATATATATATATATATATATATATATAATAGGAAAGAACAGGTGGCACTCACAGTCTTGTAAATGGTGAAAAACGACCTCCACGCCGTGGAGACTTTATTGAAACAAACAGGTGACGTTTCGGGGACGTATCCCCTTCCTCAGACAACAACACAGTGCATAAATGGTGTTTAAATAGAAACATAAATCCCACTTACCCCCATGATCATGACTCTCAGCTGCGTGGACCACGGAGTGTCCGGCGTCTCATGTCCCGCACTTCCGGTTTCGGCAGCACGGCCTGGCCGGAAGTGACGCGATCACGTCAGTAGGTCAGTAGGGTCTTTGTCCAATCGGCAATAGGTGTTTCCATCACTTAGCAACCTATCACATTCTGCCGCGTATGTAGAATGTGATAGGTTGCTAAGTGATGGAAACACCTATTGCCGATTGGACAAAGACCCTACTCCTGGGTTTAAACAGGAGCTTGATCTTTTGCTAAAAACACCATTTATGCACTGTGTTGTTGTCTGAGGAAGGGGATACGTCCCCGAAACGTCACCTGTTTGTTTCAATAAAGTCTCCACGGCGTGGAGGTCGTTTTTCACCATTTACAAGACTGTGAGTGCCACCTGTTCTTTCCTATTGCATGTGGGTGGACCAGCATGTCCACAAGGAAGTGCACCTCAGCAAGGTATTAGGAGGAGTGCCGGGGCAAAACTTTGGATATATATATATATATATATATATATATATATATATATATATATATATATATATATCTATCCAATTTCTCTGACGTCCTAGTGGATGCTGGGAACTCCGTAAGGACCATGGGGAATAGCGGCTCCGCAGGAGACTGGGCACAAAAGAAAAGCTTTAGGACTACCTGGTGTGCACTGGCTCCTCCCCCTATGACCCTCCTCCAAGCCTCCGTTAGATTTTTGTGCCCGGCCGAGACGGGTGCAATCTAGGAGGCTCTCCTAAGCTTCTTAGGAAAAGTTAGTTTTAGGTTTTTTATTTTCAGTGAGACCTGCTGGCAACAGGCTCACTGCATCGAGGGACTAAGGGGAGAAGAAGCGAACCTGCCTGCTTGCAGCCAGCGTGGGCTTCTTAGGCTACTGGACACCATTAGCTCCAGAGGGAGCGAACACAGGCCCAGCCTCGGAGTCCGGTCCCAGAGCCGCGCCGCCGGCCCTCTTACAGAGCCAGAAGCTAGAAGAGGTCCGGAAAATCGGCGGCAGAAGACATCAGTCTTCACCAAGGTAGCACACAGCTCTGCAGCTGTGCGCCATTGCTCCTCATGCACACCACACACTCCGGTCACTAAGGGTGCAGGGCGCTGGGGGGGGGGGAGGGCGCCCTGAGCAGCAATATAAACACCTTGGCTGGCAAAAATACATCACATATAGCCCCCAGGGCTATATGGATGTATATTAACCCCTGCCAGATTACAGTAAAAAGCGGGAGAAAAGTCAGCCGAAAAGGGGGCGGAGCCTATCTCTTCAGCACACTGGCGCCATTTTCCCTCACAGCTCCGCTGGAAGGACGTCTCCCTGACTCTCCCCTGCAGTCCTGCACTACAGAAAAGGGTAAAACAAGAGATGGGGGGCACTAATTGGCGCAGTATAAATATAAACAGCAGCTATAAGGGGATAAACACTCTGTATAGTGTTATCCTAGTATATATATAGCGCTCTGGTGTGTGCTGGCATACTCTCCCTCTGTCTCCCCAAAGGGCTAGTGGGGTCCTGTCCTCTATCAGAGCATTCCCTGTGTGTGGGCTGTGTGTCGGTACGGCTGTGTCGACATGTATGAAGAGGAAAATGATGTGGAGGCGGAGCAATTGCCTGTAGTGGAGATGTCACCCCCTAGGGGGTCGACACCTGAGTGGATGGGCTTATGGAAGGAATTACGTGAAAGTGTCAGCTCTTTACACAAGAAGTTTGATGACATGGGACAGCCGGCTACTCAGCTTGTGCCTGTCCAGGCGTCTCAAAGACCATCAGGGGCTCTTAAACGCCCGCTATCACAGATGGCAGATACAGACACCGACACGGATACTAACTCCAGTGTCGACGATGAAGAGACGAATGTGACTTCCAGTAGGGCCACACGTTACATGATTGAGGCAATGAAAAATGTTTTACACATTTCTGATAGTACAAGTACCGTTAAAAAGGGTATTATGTTTGGTGAGAAAAAACTACCTGTAGTTTTTCCTGCATCTGAGGAATTAAATGAAGTGTGTGATGAAGCGTGGGTTTCTCCCGATAACTGATAATTCCTAAAAGGTTATTGGCAACATACCCTTTCCCGCCAGAGGATAGGGCACGTTGGGAAACACCCCCTAGGGTGGATAAAGCGCTCACACGCTTGTCTAAACAGGTGGCACTACCGTCTCCGGATATGGCCGCCCTTAAGGATCCTGCTGACAGAAAGCAGGAGAATATCCTAAAATGTATATACACTCACACGGGGGTTATACTGCGACCAGCAATCGCCTCAGCCTGGATGTGCAGTGCTGGGGTGGCTTGGTCGGATTCCCTGACTGACTATATTGATACCCTAGACAGGGACAGTATTTTACTGACTATAGAGCATTTAAAAGATGCATTTTTATATATGCGTGATGCACAGAGGGATATTTGCCGACTGGCATCAAGAGTAAGTGCGCTGTCCATAGCCGCCAGAAGAGGGTTATGGACGCGGCAGTGGTCAGGTGATGCCGATTCCAAAAGGCATATGGAAGTATTGCCTTATAAAGGGGAGGAGTTATTTGGGGTAGGTCTATCAGACCTGTTGTCCACGGCAACTGCTGGGAAATCCACATTTTTACCCCAGGTAGCCTCTCAACATAAGAAGACGCCGTATTATCAGGCGCAGTCCTTTCGGCCCCATAAGGGCAAGCGGGCAAAAGGATCCTCATTTCTGTCCCGTGGCAGAGGGAGAGGAAAAAGGCTGCAGCAAACAGCCAGTTCCCAGGAACAGAAGTCCTCTCCCGCTTCTGCCAAGTCCTCAGCATGACGCTGGGGCTCTACAAGCGGACTCAGGCACGGTGGGGGCCCGTCTCAAGAATTTCAGCGCACAGTGGACTCACAAGTGGACCCCTGGATCCTTCAGGTAGTATCTCAGGGGTACAAATTGGAATACGAGACGTCTCCCCCTCGCCGTTTCCTAAAGTCTGCCTTACCGACAACTCCCTCCGACAGGGAGGCGGTATTGGAAGCCATTCACAAGCTGTATTCCCAGCAGGTGATAATCAAGGTACCCCTCCTGCAACAGGGAAAGGGGTATTATTCCACGCTGTTTGTGGTACCGAAGCCGGACGGCTCGGTGAGACCCATTTTAAATCTAAAATCTTTGAACACTTACATACAGAGGTTCAAATTCAAGATGGAGTCACTCAGAGCGGTGATCGCGAACCTGGAAGAAGGGGATTATATGGTGTCTCTGGACATCAAGGATGCTTACCTCCATGTCCCAATTTACCCTTCTCATCAAGGGTACCTCAGGTTTGTGGTACAGAACTGCCACTATCGGTTTCAGACGCTGCCGTTTGGATTGTCCACGGCACCCCGGGTCTTTACCAAAGTAATGGCCGAAATGATGATACTCCTTCGAAGGAAGGGAGTTTTAATTATCCTTTACTTGGACGATCTCCTGATAAGGGCAAGATCCAAGGAACAGTTGGTAGTTGGGGTTGCACTATCTCAAGTAGTGCTGCGGCAGCACGGTTGGATTCTCAATATCCCAAAATCGCAGCTGATCCCGACGACACGTCTTCTATTCCTAGGGATGATCCTGGACACAGTCCAGAAAAAGGTGTTTCTCCCGGAGGAGAAAGCCAGGGAGTTATCCGAGCTAGTCAGAAACCTCCTAAAACCAGGCCAAGTATCAGTGCATCATTGCACAAGGGTCCTGGGAAAAATGGTGGCTTCCTACGAAGCAATTCCATTCAGCAGATTCCACGCAAGAACTTTCCAGTGGGACCTGCTGGACAAATGGTCCGGATCGCATCTTCAGATGCATCAGCGGATAACCCTGTCACCAAAGACAAGGGTGTCTCTCCTGTGGTGGTTGCAGAGTGCTCATCTTCTATACGGCCGCAGATTCGGCATTCAGGACTGGGTCCTGGTGACCACGGATGGCAGCCTGCGAGGCTGGGGAGCAGTCACACAGGGAAGAAATTTCCAGGGCTTGTGGTCAAGCCTGGAGACATCACTCCACATAAATATCCTGGAGCTAAGGGCCATTTACAATGCCCTAAGCCAAGCAAGACCTCTGCTTCAAGGTCAGCGGTGCTGATCCAATCGGACAACATCACGGCGGTCGCCCACGTAAACAGACAGGGCGGCACAAGAAGCAGGAGGGCAATGGCAGAAGCTGCAAGGATTCTCCGATGGGCGAAAAATCATGTGATAGCACTGTCAGCAGTGTTCATTCCGGGAGTGGACAACTGGGAAGCAGACTTCCTCAGCAGGCACGACCTCCACCCGGGAGAGTGGGGACTTCACCCAGAAGTCTTCAACATGATTGTAGACCGTTGGGAAAAACCAAAAGTGGACATGATGGCGTCCCGCCTCAACAAAAAACTGGACAGATATTACGCCAGGTCAAGGGACCCTCAAGCAATAGCTGTGGACGCTCTGGTAACGTGGGTGTACCAGTCAGTGTATGTGTTCCCTCCTCTGCCTCTCATACCCAAGGTGCTGAGAATTATAAGGCGGAGAGGAGTAAGAACTATTCTCGTGGCTCCGGATTGGCCAAGAAGGACTTGGTACCCGGAACTTCAAGAAATGCTCACAGAGGACCCGTGGCCTCTACCTCTGAGAAGGGACCTGCTCCAGCAGGGACCCTGTCTGTTCCAAGACTTACCGCGGCTGCGTTTGACGGCATGGCGGTTGAACGCCGGATCCTAAAGGAAAAAGGCATTCCAGACGAAGTCATCCCTACTTTGATAAAAGCCAGAAAGGATGTAAGCGCAAAGCATTATCACCGCATCTGGCGGAAATATGTTGCGTGGTGCGAGGCCAAAAAGGCCCCAACGGAGGAATTTCAACTGGGTCGATTCCTGCATTTCCTGCAAGCAGGAATGTCGATGGGCCTAAAATTGGGATCCATTAAGGTCCAGATTTCGGCCCTGTCGATTTTCTTTCAAAGAGAACTGGCTTCAGTGCCTGAAGTCCAGACGTTTGTTAAGGGAGTGCTGCATATACAGCCTCCTTTTGTGCCTCCAGTGGCACCCTGGGATCTGAATGTTGTTTTGGGTTTCCTAAAATCACATTGGTTTGAACCACTCAACACTGTGGACTTAAAATATCTCACATGGAAAGTGGTCATGCTGTTAGCCCTGGCTTCGGCCAGGCGTGTGTCAGAATTGGCGGCTTTATCCTATAAAAGCCCTTACCTGATTTTTCATACGGGCAGGGCAGAATTAAGGACTCGTCCTCAATTTCTCCCTAAGGTGGTTTCAGCGTAAAAATAATAGAACTAACTTTTAATTTGAAGCTCAACGCACTCTTTCTGTCCAGAAATAGTATTGAACTATTCCACATATTCATTAGGATCTCATTGCTCAATCAATTAGTCTAATTGAAAACCATGTCATTGTAAACCTTGCTATTTAAGCAATTCTGGCAGACTTGTCAGACACTGATGTGAACAAGCCTGTGGTGAAACGTACGTCATCAATTGATTAACCAGACGCACACTGTCTCCGGGAGCGTGGAATCCTCAAACCCGACCCGGCGTCCGGTCACGTGAGCGGTCCTCTGCACTCACCGTGCACTAACGATTAACGAGGCATACCCGCTATCTATTTACTCAGAGCGGCTCTCTCATCTGCAGCAGGTCTCCCACTGCCCCTGCACTGTGGCGACACAACAGGGGAGTGGAAGTCCAGCCCAAGGACAGCAGAAGCAACTCGCACTTCTTCCTTCCGTCCCAGTAAACGGTAATACCTGAACTCTCATCGTTCCCATTCACTGATTTGATTCACATGGGACGACAGTAGATAGGGAGATTGGCCGATATTTGCTGGGACACTTGCACCTTTCTCAGAAAAATTCTAACATGTGTTTACATTTATGGTCATCTGCATAGACCGTATCATCCATATGAATGTTTTATGGATTTTTGATTTGGGGGTATGTGCTTCTCTGAATTGTACCAGTGCAGCCTGATTTAGACAAAGGTTTCTCTATTTATGTTTTGCACAATCTGGTACGTCTAGACAGAATAACACAGCATGATTGGAAAAAGGCTTAAATCTCACAGGCTGGCATGTTCAAACTAAACCACACAGGGTTTATATTGTTAAATATCTCAAAGCCTTTTGGAGATATTACCCTGGTTAGATAACCTTGCTGGCACGGAACTTCCATCTGTTTGCTGTGCATATTTGCTAGTAGCTACCTGTTACAATTACACCTGCTTGTCTAGTGTGCTGCCAGATGATCTGATTGATACCGACCTCTAGCACTGAACCCTTATCTCTTTGCAGTGCACATTGGCTTCCATTCATTTAATATAGTGACACCTGTTCATCTACTGTGTTGTTAGATTATCTGATTGATATTTACCTATATCAGCTATTTGTATCCACCATTTGACATCTATTATAAAGAAAACTTTTGCCAGATGATTTGACTGATACAGATCTTTATCAGCTATTTGTATCCACCATTAGATCTCGATTGTACAGAAAATTGTATGTGTTGCTAATTATGCTTTATAGTACATGCAGGCCAAAAGAACAGTGTCAATAATATGAATTTATTTTGATGACCAAGGTGCACTGACTTCCCCGACTCATATCTGGGATATTGCATTACAAATCAGTAATCCAATCAATACTCTAAAGGCTTCATGGTGTGCTGGTAAATATCACACGTTGTGATTTAATCAATACCCACTGCTCCTGCCTAATTAGAGGACATTACTTTTCATTTTCAATTTTATTTAGTATTTATTCTCTATTTAAAGAAAGAGTGCTATTACTGAGGCAAAGAGGACCGCAAATCGGGTAATCAAATAGAGACCTAGGTAACGTTATTTTGAAATATCACTGTTACTAATCTCTCTACCCGCTATAATTGATTTATATTTTCACTCATTGTTCATTAAAGTTACAATATAAGTGTGGTTTTTTGCTAAAGGGGTATTAACCTGATATTATTATTTTTACCAGCTAAACCAAAAACGCTTATATATACCTACAGGTCAATGCTGACCGTTATATGTCGTTTATGTCCATCTTTTGGCCACAATATTAAAAATAATCAATAAATGTTAAGTTTTAATTCTATAATCATTTCATATTTGATACAAACAAAAGAGTGCACCACAAAGTAAGCCTCCTTTGGCAGATGACCGTCTTATAGTCATCTTCCTCTCCTCTCTCTCTAGACATTGTTTAATTGCTTACAGGTGCACCTCCAGCCAAACATAAATGGGTAATGGCATTTTGCCTCTCCAATCTGACTGCTACTGCTGGTTCTTATGTCAATTTGCTTTTTCTTAATTTCTGTATATACCTACAAAAAAGCCTGTGCACAGCCCTCTAGACTATACGTCTTCCCCTTTTTAGGTTTCAGCGTTTTACCTGAACCAGCCTATTGTGGTACCTGCGGCTACTAGGGACTTGGAGGACTCCAAGTTGCTGGACGTTGTCAGGGCCCTGAAAATATATGTTTCCAGGACGGCTGGAGTCAGAAAATCTGACTCGCTATTTATCCTGTATGCACCCAACAAGCTGGGTGCTCCTGCTTATAAGCAGACTATTGCTCGCTGGATTTGTAGTACAATTCAGCTTGCACATTCTGTGGCAGGCCTGCCACAGCCAAAATCTGTAAAAGCCCACTCCACAAGGAAGGTGGGCTCATCTTGGGCGACTTACCGCGGCTGCGTTTGACGGCATGGTGGTTGAACGCCGGATCCTAAAGGAAAAAGGCATTCCGGAAGAGGTCATCCCTACCCTGGTCAAAGCCAGGAAGGAGGTGACCGCACAACATTATCACCGCATTTGGCGAAAATATGTTGCGTGGTGTGAGGCCAGGAGGGCCCCCACGGAGGAATTTCAACTCGGTCGATTCCTGCATTTCCTGCAAACAGGAGTGTCTATGGGCCTCAAATTGGGGTCCATTAAGGTTCAAATTTCGGCCCTGTCGATTTTCTTCCAGAAAGAATTGGCTTCAGTTCCTGAAGTCCAGACGTTTGTCAAGGGAGTACTGCATATACAACCCCCTTTTGTGCCTCCAGTGGCACCGTGGGATCTCAACGTAGTTCTGGGATTCCTCAAATCACATTGGTTTGAACCGCTCAAATCTGTGGATTTAAAATATCTCACATGGAAAGTGTCCATGCTGTTGGCCCTGGCCTCGGCCAGGCGAGTGTCAGAATTGGCGGCTTTGTCTCACAAAAGCCCATATCTGATTTTCCATTCGGACAGGGCAGAACTGCGGACTCGTCCCCAGTTTCTTCCTAAGGTGGTGTCAGCGTTTCACCTGAACCAACCTATTGTGGTGCCTGCGGCTACTAGGGACTTGGAGGACTCCAAGTTGCTAGACGTTGTCAGGGCCCTGAAAATATATGTTTCCAGGACGGCTGGAGTCAGGAAAACTGACTCGCTGTTTGTCCTGTATGCACCCAACAAGCTGGGTGCTCCTGCTTCTAAGCAGACGATTGCTCGTTGGATTTGTAGTACAATTCAGCTTGCACATTCTGTGGCAGGCCTGCCACAGCCAAAATCTGTAAAAGCCCACTCCACAAGGAAGGTGGGCTCATCTTGGGCGGCTGCCCGAGGGGTCTCGTCTTTACAACTTTGCCGAGCAGCTACTTGGTCAGGGTCAAATAATTTTGTAAAATTTTACAAATTTGACACTCTGCTGAGGAGGACCTGGAGTTCTCTCATTTGGTGCTGCAGAGTCATCCGCACTCTCCCGCCCGTTTGGGAGCTTTGTTATAATCCCCATGGTCCTTACGGAGTCCCCAGCATCCACTAGGACGTCAGAGAAAATAAGAATTTACTTACCGATAATTCTATTTCTCGTAGTCCGTAGTGGATGCTGGGCGCCCATCCCAAGTGCGGATTATCTGCAATACTTGTACATAGTTATTGTTAACTAATCGGGTTATTGTTGTTGTGAGCCATCTATCCAGAGGCTCCTCTGTTATCATGCTGTTAACTGGGTTCAGATCACAAGTTGTACGGTGTGATTGGTGTGGCTTGTATGAGTCTTACCCGGGATTCATAAATCCTTCCTTATTGTGTACGCTCGTCTGGGCACAGTATCCTAACTGAGGCTTGGAGGAGGGTCATAGGGGGAGGAGCCAGTGCACACCAGGTAGTCCTAAAGCTTTTCTTTTGTGCCCAGTCTCCTGCGGAGCCGCTATTCCCCATGGTCCTTACGGAGTTCCCAGCATCCACTACGGACTACGAGAAATAGAATTATCGGTAAGTAAATTCTTATTATATACATACGTACACACATACTTCTGCTATTACAATTTGTTAGGAATTATATATTTATTCATATATATATATATATGTATGTATATATATATATATATATATATATATATAATATATATATATATATATATATATATATATATATATATAACGTATGCATTCAGCCCGGCACTCTTGTTAGTAGAATAAATAGTTGCCCAGGTGCCCTCAGTAAAAGATTGTAATATGTAGAAATGATCCGCGGCATTCAGGGTCTTGAAAAAAATCAATGTTTGTATTCAAAACATCAATGCAATGGACATCAACGTTTTGGGGATTTTAACCCCTTTGTCAAGATGTGTGATAGAAATCACACATCTTGACAAAGGGGTTAAAATCCCCGAAACGTTGATGTCCATTGCATTGATGTTTTGAATACAAACATTGATTTTTTTCAAGACCCTGAGTGCCGCGGATCATTTCTACATATATATATATATATATATATATATATATATTACATACGTAGAAACAAAGTAGGCGGCACTCAGGAGACAGTATTACGGTGAAACCAACGGGTGCTTTACTTCAACGTTTCGGGGTTCAGGACCCCGTCTTCAGGACACACACAGTGAACAACGTGCAGAATAACAATCTAAATATCTTACCTGGCGCCTCCCTGGCCGTCCTCACCGCGCCTCCGCTCGGCTTCCGGGATCCAGGTTTCCGGTCCCGGATGCGATCACATGGCCAGATACCCGCTCACCATGCCGTCATCGGGGGGCGTGGGGGAGTGTTGCCAGGATACGCCTGACAACAATAGTGCAATCACATTATTAAGTGCATAAAAGACAGTGGATCATATAAAACATCATAAAACATATAAAAATATTATAAGACAGGCTAGCATTCACACTGCCTGAACAATTACTAGCAATTAGTGCCTACAACATAGACTACAAACAATAAATATATCACAGTGATACATGTGTGCTAATCCTTATAATACTAAGTGAATTAAAAACAATTAAACATTTTTAGCACAGTGTCCCGCGATCGCACAACTACAATTTGTCAGCTTGTGCGGCCTATCAGTTACTTTCTTGGGACCAATGGAATACTAGCTCGTCTACATTATTTAAATAATCCAATAATGGAATAAGACTATGTGATATTAAACGGAACCCATGTTCCATCAGTTCTGAATGGCCATTCACTGGTCTGTCACACACGGGTGTGAGCAAAGTGCCACAAAGTATTGCCTACATCTCTAACCCTGAAAGGAACCCTCAATTCCCCTAAGGTAGGTATAACCTGTGTATAACGGTCCTTTATATAAAATTACTCATCCCTAGGGATTCATTGAGTCCCTTCAGACTAAGTGTGTTGAGCATTAAAACCCACCTCGTTTCCAACTGGAGCAGATGTTTGGCCCTGTCACCCCCTCTGATTGCAAAGGGGGCCTGGTCTATAATGCGGTACCTCAGTGTAGCTAGGCTGTGCTTGGCTGCTGCAAAATGCCTGGCTACGGGTTGCTCACTTGTACCCGTATTCAGGGCTGCCCTAATGGCTGACCTATGTTGGGTCATTCTAACTTTAAAGCTACATTCAGTTTTCCCCACATAGTGTTGACCGCAGGGACATTTGAGCAGATATATCACAAACTTGGAATTACAATTGACCGAAACCCGGATACCAATCCTTTTACCAGTATATGGATGCTGGAATGAATCTCCAGGTATCAGGAAATTGCACGTGGTGCATCCACATTTGTAACAGCCTTTTTTCTGTCTCAGAAAATGTGTGGCTGTGACAGTTTTTTTTTTGAAACATCTGATTTAACCAGTGGACTCCTGAGATTTTTGCTCCTGGTATAACTGGGCATGAGTTTACTATTTTTAAACATCCATAATTCTGGGTCAGTTTGAATAATGGGCCACAGCTCTTTGGCTTTTTTAGTGGTGTATCTGCTAGCCGTATTGTATTGATTGACCCATGGAAAAATGTTCCCTTGGGCCTTCTTATCTTTACTTTCCAGTAGTTGCTGTCGTGGCTTGCTCAATGCTCTATGCCGAGACTGTTGTAGCAACTCAATGGGATATCCCCTATCAGAAAACTTGGATGTCATACTGTCAAGTTGTTTATCCCGTATGCTAGGGTCACTATTTATTCTGCATACTCTTAGCATCTGCGAATAAGGTAGACCATATATAGTGGCCTTAGGATGGAAACTGTCAAACCTTAATATAGTATTGCGGTCTGTTTCTTTTGTGTACATAGATGTGCTGATCACACCCTTCTCAACCGAGATCTGTAGATCTAAAAAATTGATCTGCTGGGTGTCCAACACCATGGTAAATTTGACTGGGCTGGAGGATGCATTATGTGCATTGATCATTTTCTCCAATTCGATTTTAGGTCCTGACCATATTACCAACAAATCATCAATGTACCTAGTATATAAAACCAGATGTTGCAAAATCATGGGTTGTGACAAAAATAAATCCTTATCCGTCTCCCACATAAATGTATTTGCAAACGAAGGGGGCCACACAGGACCCCATCGCACACCCTTTGAGCTGTAAATAAAATTAATTATCATACAAAATAATTATGTTTGAGCGTGAATTCTAATAATACCAAAAAGAAATCAGGATCTGGACCAGTGTATAGCGGATTATTGGTGATGAGGATTCTTACTGCCTGTATTCCCTGTTGATGTGGAATATAAATGAACACCTTTATCTCCATGGGTTTTAGACTAGGAATGTTAATATCTTAAATTCCTATCTGTCTGATCTTGTGTTGTGGTTAGCTATTGTTTCTGATTTTCTAAACAGCTTCGGTTCCTGGGTATTGTCACTTTGTTTGTTTTTGCTTTCAGGTGAGACAATGAAAATTCAGTACTCATTGTTTTAAATAGAAACTTGCCTATTTTAGTAACCAACTGTGTTTGCCTTCACCATAGAATTTCAAAGCTTAGTGTAAATAAGGCCATTGTATTTTAGTTTCTGGAAGTTTAATTTATGTGTGACTGACCTTCCTACTCTTTCCCTCCACATACGTCATATACAGTAAATACAGTTTAAACCTATATTCTGCTTCTGCATCTAACTATCCTCAGGAACATGCGATCTTCCTCAAACCAACACCAGAATGTTTCCCTTAAAATACCCTACAGCTGGATACCAAACATCACCTTATAGCCTTAGTCTGTCCCCTCTTATCCTGCAAAGGTGAATCCCTTTGTTCTGGAATCATTTAAACAGTTCTAACTTTCTGATGTGGTACAAGGGAGCTATATCTAAAATGTACACTATTTGGGTTAAATATGTAATGTTCTAATAACCCTCTATGCGTTCACAAACTCTACCGTAAATGCGCATACCACACGCTAAGGCGCATGGCCGTGGGGAGCTACTTTACGCAAATTGCGGATATGCGCCCACACAGCGGAATAAGTGCACGCGCAGCGGGCATGTGTGTGGGGTTAGTACATGGGGTATGCATTACAATATTTTTCAACTTTGACAGGATGAACAAGGACGGGAGTCACATGTCTGAGAGGATCCTAAATCTCACCCTGGAGATCATCTATCTGCTGACTGGGGAGGTGAGGGGATCTGGGAGTGTCACAGTGACATCACTTATATCTATAATAATAATACTAGGACATGACTGGGGAGGTGAGGGAATCTGGAAGTGTCGCAGTGACATCACTTATTTCTATAGTAATAATACAGGGACATGACTGGTGTAGGGATCTGGGAGCGTCACAGTGACGTCTCATATCTTTAGTAACAATAGAGGGACATGACTGGGGAGGTGAGTGAATCTGGGATATCACACATATATATATACTAGGTGCTTCATCGCGCCTTACGGGCGCTTTTCACACCGTGTGAAGGGGCTGCACCCCCTTAACCCCTTCACGCCTTTCTGGGGTTTAATATTTGTGGGAGATAGAGACACAGGGCGGTAGGGAGGGGATACAGAGATGCGGGGCAGTAGGGAGGAGGCAGAGAGAAGCAGGGCGGTAGGGAGGAGGCAGAGAGAGACTGGGCGGGAGGAAGGGGACAGAGAGAAGCGGCGGTAGGGAGGGGACACAGGCGCAGACCGGTAAGGAGGGGACGCAGAGAGGCGGGGCGATAGGGAGGGGACGCAGAGAGGCGGGTGATGGGGAGGGGACGCAGAGAGGCGGGCGATAGGGAGGGGACGCAGAGAGGCGGGATGGTAGGGAGGGGACGCAGAGAGGCGGGACGGTAGGGAGGGGACGCAGAGAGGCAGGGTGGTAGGAAGGGGACGAAGATAGGTGGGGCGGTAGGGAGGGGATACAGAGATGCGGGGCTATAGAGAGGGGATGCAGAGACATGGGGCGGTAGGGAGGGGACGCAGAGACATGGGGTGGTAGCGAGGGTATGCAGAGCGGTAGGGAGGGGACGCATAGAGGCGGGTGGTAGGGAGGGGACGCAGAGACGCGGGCGGTAGGGAGGGGACGCAGAGAGGTGGGTGGTAGGGAGGGGATAGAGAGACGCGGTGCGGCAGGGAGGGGATAGAGAGACGCGGGGCGGCAGGGAAGGGATAGAGAGACGCGTGGCAGCAGGGAGGGGATAGAGAGATGCGGGGTGGCAGGGAGGGGATAGAGAGAAGCGGGGCGGCAGGGAGGGGATAGAGAGACGCGGGGCGGCAATGAGGGGATAGAGAGACGCGGGGCGGCAATGAGGGGATAGAGAGACGCGGGGCGGCAGGGAGGGGATAGAGACGCAGGGAGGGGATAGAGAGACGCGGGGCGGCATGGAGGGGATAGAGAGACGCGGGGCGGCAGGGAGGTGATACAGAGATGCGGGGCGGTAGGGATGGTTCCCAGTGAGGAAGGTGATGGAAAGCAGGGAAAGTAGTGGAGGGTATGGACACCAGAAGCGGAGACCTAGGGAAGAGGAAGTGATATTGCATTGGTTAGATAGGGCAGTGAGCTGAGTCTGCTCCTGATTATTATAGGAAGGGTACAGAGAGGCAGGCCGGTAGGGAGGGGATGCAGAGACGTGAGGCGGCAGGGAAGGGATAGAGAGACGCGGGGCGGCAGGGAGGGGATAGAGAGACGCTGGGCGGCAGGGAGGGGATAGAGAGACGCGGGGCGGCAGGGAGGGGATAGAGAGACGCGGGGCGGCAATGAGGGGATAGAGACGTGGGCCGGCAGGGAGGGGATAGAGAGACGCGGGGTGGCAATGAGGGGATAGAGAGACGCGGGGCGGCAGGGAGGGGATAGAGAGACGCGGGGCGGTAGGGAGGTGATACAGATATGTGGGGCGGTAGGGATGGTTCCCAGTGAGGAAGTTGATGGAGAGCAGGGAAAGTAGTGGAGGGTATGGACACCAGAAGCGGAGACCTAGGGAAGAGGAAGTGATATTGCACTGGTTAGATAGGGCAGTGAGCTGAGTCTGCTCCTGATTATTATAGGAAGGGTACAGAGAGGCAGGCCGGTAGGGAGGGGATGCAGAGAGGTGGGGCGGTAGGCAGGGGACGCAGAGGGCAGTAGGGAAGGGACGCAGAGAGGTGGGGCGGTAGGCAGGGGACGCAGAGGGGAGTTAGGGAGGGGACGCAGAGAGAAGGGACGGTAGGGAGGGGACGCAGAGAGGCGGAGCGGTAGGGAGGGGACGCAGAGAGGCGGGCGGCAGGGAGGGGATAGAGAGACGCGGGGCGGCAGGGAGGGGATAGAGAGACGCGGGGCGGCAGGGAGGGGATAGAGAGACGCGGGACGGCAGGGAGGGGATAGAGAGACGCGGGACAGCAGGCAGGGGATAGAGAGACGCAGGGAGGGGATAGAGAGACTCGGCGCGGCAGGGAGGGGCTAGAGAGACGCGGGGCGGCAGGGAGGGGCTAGAGAGACGCTGGCGGCAGGGAGGGGATAGAGAGACACGGGGCGGCAGGAAGGGGATAGAGAAATGCGGGGCGGCAGGGAGGGGATAGAGAGACGCAGGGAGGGGATGGAGAGACACGGGGCAGCAGGGAGGGGATATAGAGACGCAGGGAGGTGATAGAGAGATGCGGGCGGCAGGGAGGGGATAGAGAGACGCGGGACGGTAGGGGGGTGATACAGAAATGTGGGGCGGTAGGGAGGGTCCCCAGTGAGGAAGGTGATGGAGAGCAGGGAAAGTAGTAGAGGGGATGGGATAGAGAGACGCGGGGCAGCAGGAATGGGATAGAGAGACGCGGGGCGACAGGGAGGGTATAGAGAGACGCGGGGAGGGGATAGAGAGACTCGGGGTGCCAGGGAGGAGATAGAGAGACGCGGGGAGGGGATAGAGAGACTCGGGGTGGCAGGGAGGGGATAGAGAGACGCGGGCGGCAGGGAGGGGATAGAGAGACGCGGGGCGGCAGGGAGGGGTTAGAGAGACGCGTGGCGGCAGAGAGGGGATAGAGAGACGCGGGGCGACAGGGAGGGGATAGAGAGACGTGGGGTGACAGGGAGGGGATAGAGAGACGCGGGGCGACAGGGAGGGGATAGAGAGACGCGGGGCGACAGGGAGGGGATAGAGAGATGAGGGATGGCAGGCAGGGGATAGAAAGACGCATGGAGGGGATAGAGAGACTCTGGCGGCAGGGAGGGGATAGAGAGATGCGTGGAGGGGATAGAGAGACGCGGGGCGACGGAGGGGATAGAGAGACGCGGGGCGGTAGGGAGGGGATAGAGAGACAGGCGCCAGGGAGGGGATAGAGAAATGCGGTGCGGCAGGGAGGGGATAGAGAGACGCAGGGAGGTGATAGAGACACGGGTGGCAGGGAGGGGATATAGAGATGCGGGGTGGCAGGGAAGGGATAGAGAGACACGGAGCAGCAGGGAGGGGATAGAGAGACGCAGGGAGGGGATAGAGAGACGCGGGGCGGCAGGGAGGGGGTAGAGAGACGCAGGGCGGCAGGGAGGTGATAGAGACGCGGGCGGCAGGGAGAAGATAGATAGATGCGGGCGGCAGGGAGAAGATAGATAGATGCGGGCGGCAGGGAAGGGATAGAGAGACGCGGGGCGGCAGGGAGGGGATAGAGAGACGCGGGGCGGCAGGGAAGGGATAGAGAGACGCGAGATGGCAGGGAGGGGATAGAGAGACGCGGGGCGGTAGGGAGTTGATACAGAGATGCGGGGCAGTAGGGAGGGTCCCCAGTGAGGAAGGTGATGGAGAGCAGGGAAAGTAGTGGAGGGGATGGACACCAGAAGCGGAGACCTAGGGAACAGGGAAGAGGAAGTGATATTGCACTGGTTAGATAGGGCAGTGAGCTGGGTCTGCTCCTGATTATTATTGTTATCCTTTATTTATATGGCGCCACAAAGGTTCCGCAGTGCCCAATTACAGAGTACATAAACAAATAAACAGGAAAACAACAACTTACAGTTGATGACAGTACAGGTTGATTATCCCATATCCAAATATTCAGAATTACAGACTTTTTTGAGTGAGAGTGAGATAGTGAAACCTTTGTTTTTTGATGGCTCAATGTACACACACTTTATTTAATGCACAAAGTTGTACAAAATATTGGCTAAAATGACCTTCAGGCTGTGTTATAAGGTGTATATGTAACATAAATGCATTCTGTGCTTAGATTTAGGTCCCATCACCATAATATCTCATTATGGTATGCAATTATTCCAAAATACGGAAATATCCGATATCTAAAATTCCTCTGTCCCAAGCATTTTGGATAAGGCATACTCAACCTGTATAGGACAAGTAGAGGGTAAATACACATAGTTACATCAGCAGATGACACTGGAATAAGTATCAGGTGGCAGAAGACTGCTGGATGTGGTACAGTTGAAGATTATTAAAGTAAGAAAAGGATAAGCACATGAGGGAAGAGGGCCCTGCTCGTGTGAGCTTACATTCCAAAGGGGAGAGGTAGACAGACATGGGTGACACAGATGGGGTACATAGAGAGCGTGGATACAGGTTAAGTATGGTGGGGCCTGGTGGATGTGACCAGTGGTGACAGCGTGACCCCACACACATCACCGGGGTGGCAGAGCTCTCTCCTGGCCCCCAGCTCGCACCTGGCACTCTCACCTGTGGCGTTGGTGCAGCGTTCCGGTGTCACCGTCCACAGTCTCACCCACTCCGTCCGTGTGATTCCCCGTCTCAGAGCTGTCGGGCCGGCAGTCCAGGCTCTGTGGTGTGGAGTCCGGGCCTCTGGCAATGGTGTGTGCGGAGGAGGTGGCGGGTCTCTGTACGCGGCGCAGGGAGGGCTATGAAAGCCTTCTCCTGCGCTACCCATCCCTCCTAATGTGTATGGCGGCAGCAGTTGTTGTTGTTCACCCGGCGCCGCGGCCTGGGAGTCGAAGTTGCTGATGGCGTAAGTGGTGAGATGGACAGGCAGCAGGAGCAGAGACTTGCTGCACATGTGGTGGGTGGGCTCTGTGACTCCGCCCAGTGTTAGAGGGCCAGGCACAGAGTCACAGGGCTATTATGTAGGAGATATATAGTAACAATAAAGGGACATGACAATAGAGGTGAGGGGATCTGGGAGCGTCCCAGTGACATCACTTATATCTATAGTAATAATACAGGGACATTACTGGGGAGGTGATGGGATCTGGGAGTATCACAGTTACAACACATATCTACAGTAATAATACAGTGACCTGACTGGGGAGATGAGGGGATCTGGGAGCGTCACAGTGACATTATTTATATCTATAGTAATAATACAGGGACATGACTGGGGAGGTGAGCGGGATATGGGAGTGTATGCAGTAATATTTGGTGTCTTTCACAATATAAAGGATTACACCATAGTGAGGAAGATATCTGTTGAATGTGAGACACCCAGCAGCCTTCCCGTTGTGTCAGGAGTACTGAGCAGGACCCAGAGCCCCATCACGGTGCTTCCACCTCACTCACTGATACATGAGAGACACAATGACCAGAAGATCCTGGAACTCACCAACAAGATCATTCAGCTGCTGACTGGAGAGGTGACTGCTGGGAATGGGACATTATACAGTAACACCAGGGGACGTGTCTGGGTGATGACTGGAGAGGTGACTGCTGGGAATGGACCATTATACAGTAAAACAAGGGGACGTGTCTGGGTGATGACTGGAGAGGTGACTGCTGGGAATGGGGCATTATACAGTAACACCAGGGAATGTGTCTGGGTGATGACTGGAGAGGTGACTGCTGGGAATGGGACATTATACAGTAACACCAGGGGATGTGTCTGGGTGATGACTGAAGAGGTGACTGCTGGGAATGGGGCATTATACAGTAACACCAGGGGATGTGTCTGGGTGATGACTGGAGAGGTGACTGCTGGGAATGGGACATTATACAGTAACACCAGGGGACGTGTCTGGGTGATGACTGGAGAGGTGACTGCAGGGAATGGGACATTATACAGTAACACCGGGGAATGTGTCTGGGTGATGACTGAAGAGGTGACTGCTGGGAATGGGGCATTATACAGTAACACCAGGGGATGTGTCTGGGTGATGACTGGAGAGGTGACTGCTGGGAATGGGACATTATACAGTAACACCAGGGGATGTGTCTGGGTGATGACTGTATCATTGTGTGTGTCAGGTTCCTATAAGGTGTCAGGATGTCACTGTCTATGTCTCCATGCAGGAGTGGGAGAATATAGAGGAACACAGGGGTCTGTACAAGGACGTGATGATGGAGAATCACCGGCCCCTCACATCACTGGGTAAGAGGAGACTGTCATGTATTGTACAGGGGAGAGCAGGTATGGGGGGCCCCTATATACACACACATCACCTGATAATCACATATATACACTGTACTCAGTCACTGTGTGTCTCCTACAGATGGGCCCAGTAACAGAGATACCCCAGAGAGATGTCCCCGTCCTCTGTATTCCCAGGATTGTACAGAGGAGAATCACAGTACCCCACAGGAGGATCAGGTAGGTGGGATTTAGGGTCTCCCCAATATAGCAAAGTGACGGTCACTGTATCAGTCATACCAGGTGATAATGAGACACAGGGAAAGCAGAGTAATTGGGGGGTCTCTGGCCCCATACACCACAGTAGGACCCTGATAACAACATGAAAACATCTATCCCTGTATAAGAAAGCAGATGGGGATCACAGATGTATTGTACATGTGTCACAAAGTGTAATATGTGAGAAATATATCTGGGCAATTAGTTCTATTGTGTTATTTCTCTTAAATATTTTTCTCTGACGTCCTAGTGGATGCTGGGACTCCGTAAGGACCATGGGGAATAGCGGCTCCGCAGGAGACAGGGCACAAGAATAAAAGCTTTAGGATCAGGTGGTGTGCACTGGCTCCTCCCCCTATGACCCTCCTCCAATCTTCAGTTAGATTTTTGTGCCCGAACGAGAAGGGTGCAGGCTAGGTGGGTCTCCTGAGCTGCTTAGAATAAAAGTTTATTTTAGGTTTTTTATTTTCAGTGAGTCCTGCTGGCAACAGGCTCACTGCATCGTGGGACTAAGGGGAGAAGAAGCGAACTCACCTGCGTGCAGAGTGGATTGGGCTTCTTAGGCTACTGGACATTAGCTCCAGAGGGACGATCACAGGTTCAGCCTGGATGGGTCCCGGAGCCGCGCCGCCGGCCCCCTTACAGAGCCAGAAGAACGAAGAGGTCCGGTGAAATCGGCGGCAGAAGACGGTCCTGTCTTCAGACTAAGGTAGCGCACAGCACCGCAGCTGTGCTCCATTGCTCTCAGCACACTTCACACTCCGGTCACTGAGGGTGCAGGGCGCTGGGGGGGGAGCGCCCTGAGACGCAATATAAACAGATAATACCTTAGGTTGGCAAAAGAATACATCACATATAGCTCCTGGGCTATATGGATGTATTTTATCCCCTGCCATTTTACACAGAAAAAGCGGGAGATAAGGACGTCGTGAAGGGGCGGAGCCTATCTCCTCAGCACACAAGCGCCATTTTCCCTCACAGCTCCGCTGGAAGGACGGCTCCCTGACTCTCCCCTGCAGACCTGCTACAGAATCAGGGTAAAAAAGAGAAGGGGGGGCACTATTGGCAGCTAATTAATAATAATAAAGCAGCTATAAAGGGAATAACACTTATATAAGGTTATCCCTGTATATATATATATAGCGCTTGGTGTGTGCTGGCAGACTCTCCCTCTGTCTCTCCAAAGGGCTAGTGGGGTCCTGTCCTCTATCAGAGCATTCCCGGTGTGTGTGCTGTGTGTCGGTACGTGTGTCTCGACATGTATGAGGAGGAAAATGATGTGGAGGCGGAGCAATTGCCTGGGTTAGTGATGTCACCCCCTAGGGAGTCGACACCTGACTGGATGATCGTATTTAAAGAATTACGTGACAATGTCAGCACTTTGCAAAAAACTGTTGACGACATGAGACAGCCGGCAAATCAATTAGTGCCTGTCCAGGCGTCTCAGACACCGTCAGGGGCCCTAAAACGCCCGTTACCTCAGTGGGTCGACACAGACCCAGACACAGATACTGAGTCTAGTGTCGACGGTGAGGAGACAAACGTAATGTCCAGTAGGGCCACACGTTACATGATCACGGCAATGAAGGAGGCATTGAACATTTCTGACACTACAAGTACCACAAAGAAGGGTATTATGTGGGGTGTGAAAAAACTACCAATAGTTTTTCCTGAGTCAGATGAAATAAATGAGGTGTGTGATAAAGCGTGGGTTTCCCCCGACAAAAAACTGCTAATTTCTAATAAATTATTGGCACTATATCCTTTCCCGTCAGAGGTTAGGACACGTTGGGAAACACCCCCTAGGGTAGATAAGGCGCTCACACGCTTATCAAAACAAGTAGCGTTACCGTCTCCGGATACGGCCACCCTAAAAGAACCAGCTGATAGAAGGCTGGAAAATATCCTAAAAAGTATATACACACATACTGGTGTTCTACTGCGACCAGCAATCGCTTCAGCCTGGATGTGCAGTGCTGGAGTCGCATGGTCGGATTCCCTGACTGAAAATATTGATACCCTGGATAGGGACAATATATTGTTAACTGTAGAGCATTTGAAGGATGCATTACTATATATGCGTGATGCACAGAGGGATATTTGCACCCTGGCATCAAGAGTAAGTGCTATGTCCATTTCTGCCAGAAGAGCGTTATGGACGCGACAGTGGTCAGGGGATGCGGATTCCAAACGACATATGGAAGTATTGCCGTATAAAGGGGAGGAGTTATTTGGGGCTGGTCTATCGGACCTGGTGGCCACGGCAACGGCTGGAAAATCCACCTTTTTACCCCAGGTCACCTCACATCAGCAGAAAAGACACCGTCTTTTCAAACTCAGTCCTTTCGTTCCCATAAGTACAAGCGAGCAAAAGGCCACTCTTTTCTGCCCCGGGGTAGAGGAAGAGGAAAAAGACTGCACCATGCAGCCGCTTCCCAGGAGCAGAAGCCCTCCCCTGCTTCTGCCAAGTCTTCAGCATGACGCTGGGGCTTTACAAGCAGACTCAGACATGGTGGGGGCCCGTCTCAAGAATTTCAACGCGCAGTGGGCTCACTCGCAAGTGGACCCCTGGATTCTACAGGTAGTATCGCAGGGGTACAAACTGGAATTCGAGGCATTTCCCCCTCGCCGGTTCCTGAAGTCTGCTCTACCAACGTCTCCCTCCGACAGGGAGGCAGTTTTGGAAGCCATTCACAAGCTGTATTCCCAGCAGGTGATAATCAAGGTACCCCTCCTACAACAGGGAAAGGGGTATTATTCCACGCTGTTTGTGGTACCGAAGCCGGACGGCTCGGTGAGACCAATTTTAAATCTGAAATCCTTGAACACTTACATAAAAAGGTTCAAATTCAAGATGGAGTCACTCAGAGCATTGATAGCGAACCTGGAAGAAGGGGACTATATGGTGTCTCTGGACATCAAAGATGCTTATCTCCACGTCCCAATCTACCCTTCTCACCAAGGGTACCTCAGGTTTGTAGTACAAAACTGTCATTATCAGTTTCAGACGCTGCCGTTTGGGTTGTCCACGGCACCTCGGGTCTTTACCAAGGTAATGGCCGAAATGATGATTCTTCTTCGAAGAAAAGGCATCTTAATTATCCCTTACTTGGACGATCTCCTGATAAGGGCAAGGTCCAGGGAACAGTTAGAAGTCGGAGTAGCACTATCTCAGGTAGTGTTACGTCAGCACGGGTGGATCCTAAATATTCCAAAATCGCAGCTGATTCCAACGACACGTCTACTGTTCCTAGGAATGATTCTGGACACAGTCCAGAAGAAGGTGTTTCTCCCGGAGGAGAAGGCCAGGGAGTTATCCGAGCTAGTCAGGAACCTCCTAAAACCGGGCCAGGTGTCAGTGCATCAGTGCACGAGGGTCCTGGGAAAAATGGTGGCTTCTTACGAAGCGATTCCATTCGGAAGATTCCATGCAAGAACGTTTCAGTGGGATCTACTGGACAAATGGTCCGGATCGCATCTTCAGATGCATCAGCGGATAACCTTGTCGCCAAGGACAAGGGTGTCTCTTCTGTGGTGGCTGCAGAGTGCTCATCTACTAGAGGGCCGCAGATTTGGCATTCAGGATTGGATCCTGGTGACCACGGATGCCAGCCTGAGAGTCTGGGGAGCAGTCACACAGGGAAGAAATTTCCAGGGCTTTGTGGTCAAGCATGGAAACATCTCTTCATATAAACATTCTGGAACTAAGGGCCATTTACAATGCCCTAAGTCAAGCGAAACCCCTGCTTCAGGGTCAGGCGGTATTGATCCAATCGGACAACATCACGTCAGTCGCCCACGTAAACAGACAGGGCGGCACGAGAAGCAGGAGGGCAATGGCAGAAGCTGCAAGGATTCTTCGCTGGGCGGAAAATCATGTGATAGCACTGTCAGCAGTGTTCATTCCGGGAGTGGACAACTGGGAAGCAGACTTCCTCAGCAGACACGACCTTCACCCGGGGGAGTGGGGACTTCACCCAGAAGTCTTCCACCTGATTGTAAACCGTTGGGAAAAACCAAAGGTGGACATGATGGCGTCCCGTCTAAACAAAAAACTAGACAGATATTGCGCCAGGTCAAGGAACCCTCAGGCAATAGCGGTGGACGCTCTGGTAACGCCGTGGGTGTACCAGTCAGTGTATGTGTTCCCTCCTCTGCCTCTCATACCAAAAGTACTGAGAATCATAAGAAGGAGAGGAGTAAGAACTATACTCGTGGTTCCGGATTGGCCAAGAAGGACTTGGTACCCGGAACTTCAAGAGATGCTCACGGACGAACCGTGGCCTCTACCTCTAAGAAAGGACCTGCTCCAGCAGGGGCCTTGTCTGTTCCAAGACTTACCGTGGCTGCGTTTGACGGCATGGCGGTTGAACGCCGGATCCTGAAGGAAAAAGGCATTCCAGATGAAGTCATCCCTACCCTGGTCAAAGCCAGGAAGGACGTAACCGTAAAACATTATCACCGCATTTGGCGAAAATATGTTGCGTGGTGTGAGGCCAAGAAGGCCCCTACAGAGGAATTTCAACTGGGTCGTTTCCTACATTTCCTGCAAACAGGACTATCTATGGGCCTAAAATTAGGGTCCATTAAAGTTCAAATTTCGGCCCTGTCGATTTTCTTCCAGAAAGAACTGGCTACAGTGCCTGAAGTTCAGACTTTTGTAAAAGGGGTACTGCATATACAGCCTCCTTTTGTGCCTCCAGTGGCACCTTGGGATCTCAATGTTGTGTTGAGTTTCCTAAAGTCACATTGGTTTGAACCACTCACCACTGTGGACTTAAAATATCTCATATGGAAGGTGACGATGCTGTTAGCCCTGGCTTCAGCCAGGCGTGTGTCAGAATTGGCGGCTTTATCATATAAAAGCCCTTACTTAATTTTTCATTCTGACAGGGCAGAATTGAGGACTCGTCCTCAATTTCTCCCTAAGGTGGTTTCTGCATTTCACATGAACCAACCTATCGTGGTACCTGCGGCTACTAGGGACTTGGAGGACTCCAAGTTGCTTGACGTGGTCAGGGCCCTGAAAATATATGTTTCCAGGACGGCTGGAGTCAGAAAATCTGACTCGCTGTTTATCCTGTATGCACCCAATAAACTGGGTGCTCCTGCTTCTAAGCAGACGTTTGCTCGTTGGATTTGTAGTACAATTCAGCTTGCACATTCTGTGGCAGGCCTGCCACAGCCAAAATCGGTAAAAGCCCATTCCACAAGGAAAGTGGGCTCATCTTGAGCGGCTGCCCGAGGGGTCTCGGCTTTACAACTTTGCAGAGCAGCTACTTGGTCAGGGGCAAACACGTTTGCTAAATTCTACAAATTTGATACCCTGGCTGAGGAGGACCTGGAGTTCTCTCATTCGGTGCTGCAGAGTCATCCGCACTCTCCCGCCCGTTTGGGAGCTTTGGTATAATCCCCATGGTCCTTACGGAGTCCCAGCATCCACTAGGACGTCAGAGAAAATAAGATTTTACTTACCGATAAATCTATTTCTCGTAGTCCGTAGTGGATGCTGGGCGCCCATCCCAAGTGCGGATTGTCTGCAATACTTGTATATAGTTATTGTTACAAAAATTCGGGTTATTATTGTTGTGAGCCATCTTTTCAGAGGCTCCTTTTCGTTTTATCATACTGTTAACTGGGTTCAGATCACGAGTTGTACGGTGTGATTGGTGTGGCTGGTATGAGTCTTACCCGGGATTCAATATCCTTCCTTATTATGTACGCTCGTCCGGGCACAGTATCCTAACTGAGGCTTGGAGGAGGCTCATAGGGGGAGGAGCCAGTGCACACCACCTGATCCTAAAGCTTTTATTCTTGTGCCCTGTCTCCTGCGGAGCCGCTATTCCCCATGGTCCTTACGGAGTCCCAGCATCCACTACGGACTACGAGAAATAGATTTATCGGTAAGTAAAATCTTATTATTTCATTTATATATAACGGCACCTAAACATTTTATCTGATAGCGATTATATTAATTACAAATGTATTGCTTTTCAAATGTCAGGGGTACAAATAAGGCAAATGGACTGGAAGGGGGAACCCAGCGGGATATGACTGAGAACCATTGCACTATATGGTCTGTACAGAGCTGTGTGTCTAATACTCTGATAGTCTCCTGATTACTATGAGTAATGATGTCCGGCATTAATAACGCATTCATTTCTGCAGCGGGGTACACTGTGTTCCACAGGGAATACATTGGGGTGTAGAGATGGATCTTGATCCAGAGGCACCAACAGGCTAAAGCTTTAGACTTTCCCAGAATGCATTGCAGGGGCCTCCTCTATAACCCCGCCTCCAGGCACTGAGAGCTCAGTTTTTGAGTTCGGGCCAAGTAGATCACTTAAGAGAGGGACTGCGCTGGGCAACACTGAAAAAAGCTTTAAGAAGACTTCAAGGGACACATTACTTGCATGTCAGAGTAAGATTCTGTGCTGCGGCTACATCACCTCCACAGCGGCGTCGCATACTCCCGCTGGCTGTATTCCCGGGTACTTGCGGCAGAGGCGCTCCGGTTATAGGCACACCATCGAAGATGCTCTCCTGGTTCGCATTGCTGCTACTGATGGGCGGAGGTAAGAAGGTCCCCCAGGCGGGACACGCCATTACATCGCGTTGCAGTCTAAGGAGTCTGACCGCAACGCTGGCATGGACACTGTAACAGAGCAGGGACCCCACTATATCCACCAGGGCATGGGAGCACAGGTCAGGTAGTAAAATATCCTTTTTAATAAGGCTCCATAGTACCCGGTGGTGAGAACCAGCATAGGGGATAAGGCGCTTGTCCTGTAGTCTCCCCCCCCCCCCGCCTCCGGGCGCTATTTACTGCTGTTGTTCCCGCCCTGGAGCTGCCTCACACTCTCCCTCACTCCCCTGACTGAGACGCTGGGCGCCATCTTCTCTGAGTAGCTGTGGCCGGTCTCCGGGACTCCAGGGCAAGTTCTCCTCTGTAAAACCGCCTGTACATCAGCGCTGTGATTTTACAGACACTTAAGTATTCTACATGTCATTTTAAGACAGTGTTCGTTAAGAACAATTGTACTTCTACCAGAATATATTGTACGAGTATTCTGATATATACATCCGGTCTCATATATAGAGATATATATAGATATTTAGATATTGTCATGTTTAAATACAGAAAGGAGGATCACAAATTATATGTGATCTAAGGTGTGGTGATTACCAACAGGAATAATCACCAATAATGTTTTCAAGTGACTGTTCATATATAATTTTGTATTCTTTCAGCTTAGATGTGACAAAATGGATGACAGGCAATGTTCTGCGTTTAACCTCCATACATCTAGGCTGGGGGACCATAATGTTAGGGATGAAAGCAATGACATGTGCAATGACCAGACCAGAGGTTATAAACTCTGATAAAAGGGAGATGGCTCGATCAGTTACCTGATGGAAAGTAAAAGAAGTCCACATGTTTAGAAAACTAAGCCACTAAACTTCCTGGCTAGTCATAAAGCTGTCCAGGGGTGACAAGGTGCAGATCCTCACAAACCTCACTCTCTTTGAATGAGATTTCAATGCTACACCCCCTCCCCTTCTCCTGTGTTTCTTTCTATCACCAACAATATGTAAAGATGGTGTATGTTTAGTGTCCAGCAGGGAAGTAGTTAAAAATCCCAATTGTGGGGGCTGCTGGAGACTGCATCTGTCTCCCTCATGAAAAGAGAAAGTGTGATCTCTTGAGGACTCAACAATACGTTGGAGATGACCTAAGTTATTCTGTGAATTCCCCCACAACAGAAACAACTAAAGTCATTTGAGTAAGTGAATTAGGGTTTTCAAAATATTCTTAATAATCTTTGTACCCTTTGTGTAACTAAAGGTAGGAAGTATTCTTGAAATTAAAATTCTAATTTTAGTTCTGATTCTGTGATTCTTATGAACTCAGGGCCTGTGTGGCTCACGTCTACCTGTTTTTCTAAGTATTGCAGTGTGTGTGTGACAGGTAAAGCTAAAGCTAAAGACGCCTGCAACGTCCTTAATACGTTGAAAAGTCTTTGCTGGTGTACTAGTCCTGTGCAGTTTTATTGTCTGACTAAAATAATTATCTTCATTGTTAATGTGACTTTGTGTGCCTGTATCTGCTGTGTGGATTTCACTTTCAGTGTATCCCAGCTATAGCTATCACTGTATTCTGTACCCTAAGGGACTAGGTGCGTCAGGGTCTCATACTGTATATAGTGCTGCGCAGTATTTACAGTTAAGTGTATTCTACTGTGTACTCAGTCACCTAATACCGCATTTGTTCTCTGTTTTGTGTACTGTGTACATTAATTTGGGGGATTTATTTGCAGGTATTGTATTTTGTCTGGCTATATCGTACTCATGGTTACATTTACCATAATGTCTAACACAGGACAGGAAATCCGCGGACGCTCCTGTATTATGCAGCGCTTGCGCCAAGGATTTGCCAGAGGGGTAAGCTTTGAATGATAGTCTGTGAAATATGTGCCATATATCTCCCAGTCAGTCCGCAGCTCCTGCAGCCAATCAGGAGCCACCTTGGGCGGCGTTCTCAACTATGCTCAATATGCTTGTGACATGCCTTACGCCCCTTATGGGACCTCCTGTGCCATTACAGCCACATATTGTCCCTGTGATGAATCCGCCTTGGGCGGATACTTTGTCTACTCAGTTGCAAAAACTGAAACAATCTCTGGTTAGACAAAAACCTACCCCATGTCCCTCTGGTGTCAAGGGGTCTTCTAAGTGGGCCGCTTCCTCCTCACAATCCACTAATCTCTCGGAAGACTCTTCTGATGAGGATGGGGAGTATACTGACCCGTCAGACACTGATACAACTGCTTCAGACGAGGACTCTACGACTCAGGTTGATGTCCCTGACCTAGTGGAGGCTATTAAGCAGATTCTACAAATCGATGATTATGTAGATCCCACTACTGTGTCTAAGAAACCTGATAAGTTTAAACGTCAGAAGATAACTAAGGTATCATTACCGCGTTCTGACCATTTAGTAGACATACGTCTAGAACCCTGGCCTTTTCCAGGAAATAAATTCTCCCTTTCTAAAACGATGCTCGCTCGTTATCCTCTCCCTGCTGAGTTGTGTAACAAGTGGGAAAATTCACAGCCTGTGGATTCCCATGTCATCCATCTTGTGGTGTCATCTACACTGCCTGTCACCACTGTCACCTCACTGAAGGAACCAACAGATAAGTGAGTGGAGGGATGCCTGAAGTCTATTTACTCCCTTACAGGTGCTGTACATAGACCCACTATTGCAGCCTCCTGGGCTGCAAAAGGAATTGAAGCATGCGTTCAGGCAATAGAGGAAGAGCTGCCTCAGGATATATCTGACATTGCCAGACAATACCTGTCTCATATTACCACCGCCTCCCATTAAATTCATGAGGCGTCCTCGGAGGCAGGTGTGTTGGCTGCCAAGGCATTGACTACGTCCATCCTGGCTCTCCATATTCTGTGGTTGAGGCCATGGAAGGTGGACCTGGACTCCAAAAAGACTTTGAAGGTACTCCCTTTTAAGCAGCTGCAAAGACTGCATATCTCCTGAATACTAATCCTTTGCACAGAAGGCAAAAGGTTCCAATTTTTTGCTCCTTTTGACTCCAAGGGAAAGCTAAAGGTCAGGCATACCCAAGACAATCTCGTGCTCCCAAAACCACTAAGCCCAAAGCAGAACAATCCTGAGCTGCCCGTCAGCCTGCTTCTAAACAAGATAAGCCTGGTGCATGACTGGGTTTGTCTCCCCCTGGGGGATCCCAGGTTGGGAGGCCGACTTCTGTGGTACGCAGTGTCATTCAAGAGACATCCCCCTCACCAGTTCTGCACAATGGTTATTCCTTTGGATCCGTTGAAGGCGCAAGCTCTACAGCTGGTTGTGCGTTCCCTCCTGGATACAGGAGTGGTAGTGCCGGTACCTCTTCCCAGAGAGGAGGAAAATACTACTCAACCCTGTTTCTAGTCCCGAAACCCAATTGCATTTCTGGCCTATACTCCACCTTAAATCACTGAACAAGTTTGTGAGAGTGTCCAAGTTCCGTATGGAAATGCTGCGCTCAATTGTACTGTCCATGGAACCCTCAGATTATATGGATGGTATCCCTGGATATACAAGATGCTTATCTGCACACACCTATTGCCATACATATCGCATCAGCAATATCTGCAGTTTGCTATTAGCAACCCTCACTATCAACTCCAGGCTCTGCCGTTTGGACTGGCCACAGCTCCTTGGAACTTTACCAAGGTTATGGTCGTGATAACGGCCTATCTCCATCTTCAGGGTGTCATGATCCTGCCGTATCAGGACGACTTGCTGATTCTGGCGAACTCCCAAGATGTCCTACTCAGTCATCTACAACTGATAGTAAACTTCCTACAAGCCCACGGGTGACTCGTCAACTGGAAGAAGTCCTCACTGTTCCCTGCTCGGAGCATGGTGCACTGGGGGCACTGCTGGACACACACAGTCAATGGCTGTTTCTGTCTCCAGAGAAGGTCCTGAAACTTCAGGACAGGATCAGATACTTCCTCTCTCGCCCAAGAGTGTCAATACACTCGGCGATGCAAGTACTAGGCCTCATGGTGTCGGCTTTCGACATGGTAGAGTACGCTCAGTTTCACTCCCGCCCCCTACAGAGGTTGATTCTTTCCAAGAGGGCTCCCCTACCTCATCGGATCATGTCCTAAATGATCTCCTTGACTCTGAAGGTTCATCTGTCACTGACCTGGTGGCGACAAGACCAACAGTTTAGCAAGGGCCGTCCCTTCTACTGACTATGGACGCCAGTCTCAGGGGTTGGGGCACGGTGTTGGAGCAACACTCTTTCCAGGTTCGGTGGACCAAGGAGGAATCACTCCTCCCGATAAACATTTTGGAATTGTGGGCAGTGCTCAGTGCTTTGTCTCTCGCCCTGCCTCTTATGCAGAAAAGGCCTGTTTAAGTACGGTCAGACAATGCCACCACGGTGGCGTACATAAACCATCAAGGCGGCACTTGAAGTCGCATGGCAATGATGTAAGTGTCAAAAATCCTTAGTTGGGTGGAACACCATCTGCCAGCGATATATCGGCAGTGTTCATTCCGGGAGTCCTCCACTGGGAAGCAGATTTCCTCAGTCGTCAAGACATACACGCGGGAGAGTGGAGTCTTCATCCAAAGTCTTTTAACTCCTAGTGGACAGGTGGGGTTTACCAGATATAGACCTGATGGCGTCTCGACACAATCACAAAGTTCCGGTCTTTGAATCAAGAACCAGGGATCCTCAAGCACTGTTTGTGGATGCACAGGCAATTCCATGGAACTTTCGCTGCCCTACGTGTTCCCTCTGGTGTCACTCCTGCCCAGGATAATACGGAAGTTCAAACAAGAAAAATACTACTTCTAGTTGCTCCAGTGTGGCCCAGACAGCATTGGTTCTCAGACCTGCAGGGTCTATCAATAGAGCGTCCTCTTCTACTTCCTCAGCGACCAGACCTCCTCGTTCAGGGCCCTTGTGTCTACCCGGACCTGGCCAGACTGGCTTTGATGGCGTGGCTCTTGAAGCTTCACTCCTGAGGGCCAAAGGATTCTCCAAGGTGGTTATCCAAACTATGCTAAAGGCCTGCAAACCGGCCTCTGCACGGATTTATTATAGGGTCTGGAATTCTTACTTCACCTGGTGTGCTGCTAAGAATTACGATGCTTACAAATTTAGTACTTCCAGACTTCTGTCTTTTTTTGCAACAAGACCTGGATTTCTGACTTTGTCTGGCCTCCCTCTAGGTTCACATAGCTGCCTTGTCGGTGTGGTTTCAGAGAAAAATTGCGTCTCTACCTGACGTTCATACATTCACTAAGGGCATATTACGGATTCAGCCTCCCTATGTCCCTCCTGTGGCTCCATAGGGTTTGTCTGTTGTCTTGAATGCCCTACAAGAGTCTCCATTTGAACCTCTTGAGTCGGTGGACCTTAAATGGCTTACAGCTAAGGTTCTTATTGGCTATTGCCTCTGCTAGAAGGGTATCAGACTTAGGCGCTTTGTCCTGTCGTCCACCCTTTTTGATATTTCATCGTGAACGAGCAGTTCTTCGAACTCGCCTCAGTTATTTGCCTAAGGTGATGTCACCATTTCACCGTAACCAAGAGATTGTAGATCCGACCTTCATCTCTTCTGAATTGTCCTCCAAAGAGCGGTCTTAGGATGTGGTAAGGGCTCTCCATATATATGTGGAGAGGACTTCCTCTATTAGGAGGTCAGATGCCTTTTTTGTACTGTTTGGTTGTTTTGTTGGCCTTTCAATAAGCAAACCTTAGTCAGATGGATAAGAATGGTGATTGCACAAACCTATGCACAGTCTGGACTCCCAGATCCTGCTGCTATTAAAGCCCATGCTAGTCGGTCTGTTGGACCTTCATGGTCGGCCCATCGTGGCGCGCCCGCAGAACAATTTTGCAAGGCAGCTATGTGGTCCTTGGTGAACACATTTATTAGGTTATATGCCTTTGATACTTCCGCCTCCCTGGATGCTTCCTTTGGACGCCGGGTTCTCATATCCGCTGAGCCGCGTCCTCTCCCTTGAGGAACTGCTTTAGTACATCCACTATGTATTCCCTGTGGTACACACTGTACCCCGCTACAGAAAAGATTTATGGTAGACTTACCATAGTTAAATCTCTTTCTGAGAGAGTACACTGGGTTCCACAGGGCGCCCACCCTGACGTACTTAGCTTCTTTGGGTTTGTATGGCATTAGCCGCTAGTCCCTTCTCCTGTCGTGAGAACGTGGTTCTGTGTGACTAACATCTGCTTTCTCTTTTACCTGCTCCTGCATTGGACTGGTTAACAAAACTGAGCACTCAGTGTCTGGAGGCGGGGTTATAGAGGAGGCCCCTGCAATGCATTCTGGGACAGTCTAAAGCTTTAGCCTGTTGGTGCCTCTGGATCAATATCCATCTCTACGCCCCGATGTATTCCCTGTGGAACACAGTGTACCTTGCAGAAAGAGATTTAACCATGGTAAGTTTATCATAAATCTCCATTTATATATGTATTATTTAGGGTGAATCTCTTACAAATATGACGGCAGAAGATATAGAGGGAGAAGTAGAGACGTATGTAACTGATATGAGGGCAGAAGAAACTGAGGAAGAAGAAGAGACATATGTGACCGATATGAAGGCAGAAGATACAGAGGGAGAAGAACAGACATATGTGACTGATATGAAGGCAGAAGATATAGAGGGAGGAGAAGAGACGTATGTGACTGATATGAAGGCAGAAGATACAGAGGGAGGAGAAGAGACGTATGTGACTGATATGAAGGCAGAAGATATAGAGGGAGAAGAAGAGACGTATGTGACTGATATGAAGGCAGAAGATACAGAGGGAGAAGAACAGACGTATGTGACTGATATGAAGGCAGAAGATATAGAGGGAGAAGAAGAGACGTATGTGACTGATATGAAGGCAGAAGATACAGAGGGAGAAGAAGAGACATATGTGACTGATATGAAGGCAGAAGATACAGAGGGAGAAGAAGAGACGTATGTGACTGATATGAAGGCAGAAGATATAGAGGGAGAAGAAGAGACGTATGTGACTGATATGAAGGCAGAAGATATAGAGGGAGAAGAAGAGACGTATGTGACTAATATGAAGGCAGAAGATATAGAGGGAGAAGAAGAGACGTATGTGACTGATATGAAGGCAGAAGATATAGAGGGAGAAGAAGAGACGTATGTGACTGATATGAAGGCAGAAGATATAGAGGGAGAAGAAGAGACGTATGTGACTGATATGAAGGCAGAAGATACAGAGGGAGAAGAACAGACGTATGTGACTGATATGAAGGCAGAAGATATAGAGGGAGAAGAAGAGACGTATGTGACTGATATAAAGGCAGAAGATATAGAGGGAGAAGAAGAGATGTATGTGACTGATATGAAGGCAGAAGATACAGAGGGAGAAGAAGAAATGTATGTGAGGGAAGATCAGCAGTGTATGGAGGCCAAAATCCCTTCAGATATCAGCACAGGTGAATAATAAGCACTTATTACAGGAAATAGTCACATATTCTCCTTGCACAATTACTACAAAAATCTCTCATACTTCACCCTCTTTTCAAACTAATGAGGGAAATGTATCTGCAAAGTGGGGGAGTCAGGAGCCATCAGCCCCTATTATACTCCTGCTCTCCCCCTCACATCATGTCACTGTGTGTTACCAGCCCAGAGATCTGACCAGTCTCCTCCCCACACTCTCTGGTGTATCTCATACATCAGGAGCCATCAGCCCCTATTATACTCCTGCTCTCCCCCTCACATCATGTCACTGTGTGTTACCAGCCCAGAGATGTGACCAGTCTCCTGTCCATACTCTCTGGTGTATCTCATACATCAGGAGACATCAGCCCCTATTATACTCCTGCTCTACCCTCACATCATGTCACTGTGTGTTACCAGGCCAGAGATCTGACCATTCTCCTCCCTACACTCTCTGGTGTATCTCATACATCAGGAGTCTTCAGCCCCTATTATACTCCTGCTCCCACTCACATCATGTCACTGTGTGTTACCATCCCAGAGATCTGACCAGTCTCCTCCCCATTCTGGTGTATCTCATACATCAGAATCCATTAGCCCCAATTATACTCCTGCTCTACTCCTCACATCATGTCACTGTGTGTTACCAGCCCACAGATGGGACCAGTCTCCTTCCCACACTCTCTGGTGTATCTCATACATCAGGAGCCATCAGCCCCTATTATACTCCTGCTCTCCCCCTCACATCATGTCACTGTGTTTTAAGCGATGTTTCTGAGTGCCACTGCTTGTTATGTTGTGCTGTATCTATTTGTTCCAGAGGGCACCAGAGCAGGAATTACCAAGTGGCAGCAATAGAGGGTCTAACAGCACCAGGGGAGCCCAAGCTGAGATATGTTTCCCTCTGTCACACTTCACAGGGATTGCCAAGCAGCAATAGAGGGTCTAACAGCACTGGGGGAGCCCAAGCTGAGATATGTTTCCTTCCGTCACACAAATCACAGGGATTGCCAAGCAGAAGCAATAGAGGGTCTAACGGCACCAGGAGAGCCCAAACTGAGATCTGTTTCCTTCCGTCACACTGATCACAGGGATTGCCAAGCAGAAGCAATAGAGTGCCTAACAGCACCAGGGGAGCCCAAGCTGAGATATGTTTCCCTCCATCACACTGATCACAGGGATTGCCAAGAAGGCGCAATAGAGGATCTAACAGCACCAGGGGAGCCCAAGCTGAGATATGTTTCCCTCCATGACACTGATCACAGGGATTGCCAAGCGGCAGCAATAGAGGGTCTAATAGCACCAGAGAGCCCAAGCAGAGGTGATCAGGTGATCAAGCTCCCAGAGCTAAACGTGCGTCACTTCCGGTTCCGGTGTCCAAATTTCCGTCCGCACGGACCGCAGACATCGGCACCCAGCTCCTGGCTCAGCGTCCCCTTTCCTCAGAGGGAAGGCACCCATCCAGGCACACGGGACCCCCTCTAACCATCCACACTGCCCACCAATGATCGGAGGCACCAGATGGCGAACTACACATTTGGTGAGGTAAACACCGGCAACGGCCGGGGAAATTGATCAAAATCTATATCTTCACATACCTCATATATTGTAAATGATCTTTTCTCTTACGTCCTAGAGGATGCTGGGGACTCCAAAAGGACCATGGGGTATAGACAGGATCCGCAGGAGACATGGGCACACTAAAAGACTTTGACTGGGTGTGAACTTGCTTCTCCCTCTATGCCCCTCCTCCAGATTCCAGTTAAACTCTGTGCCCAGGAGTGACTGGACACACACTAGGGGAGCTCTACAGAGTTTCTCTGACAAGACTTTGTTAGGTTTTTTATTTTCAGGGAGACCTGCTGGCTACATGCTCCCTGCATCGTGGGAGTGAGGGGAGAGAAGTCAGACCTACTTCTTCTGAGTTAAAGGCTCTGCTTCTTAGGCTACTGGACACCATTAGCTCCAGAGGGTTCGATCACTTGGTGCGCCTAGCTGCTTGTTCCCAGGGCCGCGCCGTCAACCCCCTCACAGCAGCCAGAAGAAAGAAGCCGGGTGAGTATATAGAAGAACAGAAGACTTCAGTGACGGCAGAAGACTTCAGTAACGAGGTACATTGCGGTGGTCGCGCTGCGCGCCATGCTCCCACACATACTCCAGCGGCACTTACAGGGTGCAGGGCGCAGGGGAGGGGGCGCCATGGTCAGCATGTTACTGAAGGTTAGACTGGCTAAAAAAGTTTTATTATAAGTGCCTAGGCACTAAATATAAGACCCCGCCAGTATAAATATTAAAAATTGCGCCGGACTACAGCGTGCCGGGAGGGGGCGTGGCTTAGCCCTCAGAGCTTACAAGCGCCATTTTCTCTCTTCACAGACTTGAAGAGATGCTGGCCCGGACCTACACTCTCCTGATCAAGTACAGGGAGCAAAATGGGGGGGGAGAACACAGTTATTGGTGCTATTATAACAGCGCAGACATCATATATTCTTTCTCATTATTATATGGGTGCTGGGGTGTGAGCTGGTAAACTCCCTTTGTGTTTCTCTATCAGGCTTCCCTGTGGGTCTGTCCCCTATAGCCATTGTGAGCGTGTGCGTGTCGGTATGGTGTGTCGACATGTCTGATGCTGAGTGCTCCTCCCCTGAAAAAGTTACTGGGGGCGCAGAGAAGGATTTGGGAGTGACTCTGTCGGCACCACCGACTGCTGATTGGGTGAATATGTTGAGTACATTGAATGCAAATGTGGCGTTGTCTAAAAGGCTGGATAAATCTGATTCTCAGACACAAACGTGGAGAAAATCCATGGAGGACGCCTTGTCTCAGGTACAGGTCCCCTCAGGGTCACAAAAGCGTTCATTTACCCAGATAGCTGATACGGATACCGACACAGACTCTGACTCCAGTGTCAACTATAGTGAGGCCAGTTTACATCCAAAGGTGGTTAAGAGTATTCAGTACATGATTGTGGCTATTAAAGATGTTTTACATATTTCTGAAGTACCGGCTGTTCCTGATACAAGGGTTTGTTTGTATAAGGGAAAGAAGCCTGAGGTGACGTTTCACCCCTCTCATGAACTGAACGCTCTTTGTGAAAAGGCTTGGGAATCGCCTGATAAAAGGTGGCAGATTCCCAAGAGAATTTTTATGGCATATCCTTTCCCCTCTGACAACAGGGAAAAATGGGAGTCCTCTCCCAATGTGGACAAAGCTCTGTCAAGGCTGTCCAAGAAGGTGGCACTTCCGTCTCCCGACACTGCTGCCCTCAAGGACCCTGCAGATCGTAAGCAGGAAATTACATTAAAGGCCATTTATGTCACTACGGGTGCACTCCTCAGACCTGCCGTGGCGTTGGCATGGGTGAGTAGTGCTATTGGTAAGTGGGCTGATAATTTGGCATCTGACATGGATACCCTGGATAGGGATAACATTCTTTTGACTCTTGATGATATCAGGGACACTGCAGCTTACCTAAAGGATGCGGCGAGGGATATTGGCCTCTTGGGATCAAGGGCAATGCCATGGCAGTCTCGGCCAGGAGAGCGCTGTGGATTCATCAATGGAATGCAGATCCCGACTCCAAGAAAGCTATGGAAGCCCTCCCATATAAAGGTAGTGTCTTGTTTGGTGACGGCCTCGCTTACCTGGTGTCTACAGCTACAGCGGGTAAGTAATCTTTTCTTCCTTATGTTTCAGCACAACAGAAAAAGGCACCCCATTATCGGATGCAGTCCTTTCGGCCTAATAAATACAAAAAAGGAAGAGGCTCGTCCTTCCTTGCTTCAAAAGGTAGAGGACGGGGACATAGGTCACCTGCTGTGTCAGGCTCCCAGGAGCAAAAGTCCTCTGCCAAGTCCACCGCATGACGCTGGGGCTCCCCTACGGGAGTCCGTGCCGGTGGGGGCGCGTCTTGAGTCAGGTCTGGTTTCACTTGGGCCTAGATCCCAAAGTCACAGTTGATTCCGACAACTCTGCTGTCTTTCTTGGGCATGATACTGGACACAGAACTGCAGAGAGTGTTTCTCCCAGCGGAAAAAGCTCTGGAAATCCAGACCATGGTCAAGGAGATTCTGAAACCAGCAAGAGTGTCGATCCATCAATGCACTCGGGTGCTGGGGAAGATGGTTGCAGCTTACGAAGCCATTCCGTAGGCAGGTATGCCCGGGTGTTTCAGTGGTACCTGTTGGACCAGTGGTCCGGGTCTCACCTGCACATGCACTGGAAAATAAGTCTATCTTCCAGGACCAGAATATCTCTCCTGTGGTGGCTTCAAAGTTCTCACCTCCTAGAGGGACGCAGGTTCGGGATTCAGGATTGGGTCCTGCTGACCACGGATGCAAGTCTCCGAGGCTGGGGAGCAGTCACACAAGGAAGAAGTTTCCAGGGAAAATGGTCAAGCCAGGAAGCTTGTCTCCACATAAACGTTCTGGAACTAAGAGCCATTTACAACGGCCTTCTGCAAGCGAAACACGTTCTTCAAGGTCTCCCTGTCCTGATTCAGTCGGACAATGTAACAGCGGTGGCATACGTTAACCGCCAGGGTGGAACAAAGCGGCGATGGCGGAGGCCACGAAAGCTCTTCTCTGGGCGGAAAAGCACGTGAGTGCTCTGTCAGCAGTCTTCCTTCTGGGCGTAGACAACTGGGAAGCAGACTTCCTCAGCAGACAGGATCTCCATCCAGGAGAGTGGGGTCTTCATCAAGAGATCTTTGCAGAAGTGACAAGTCGTTGGTGAATACCTCAAATAGACATGATGGCGTCTCGCCTCAACAAGAAGCTTCCGAGGTATTGTTCCATGTCAAGGGACCCTCAAGCCAGTGCGATGGACACCCTGTTAACTCCGTGGGTGTTTCAGTCAGTAGTGTTGAGGATCATAAGATGAACAAGGGTTCAGGCAGTACTCATTGTTCCAGATTGGCCACGGATGGCCTGGTATCCAGATCTTCAGGAATTGCTCATAGAAGATCCTTTGCCTCTTCCTCTCGGAGAAGATCTGTTACTGCAGGGGCCATGCGTATTTCAAGACTTACCGCAGCTGCGTTTGACGGCGTGGAGGTTGAACGCCAAATCCTAGCTCGAAAGGGTATTCCCGGGGAAGTCATCCACACTCTCCTTAAGGCTAGAAAGGAGGTCACAGCGAAGCATTATCACCGTATTTGGAGGAAGTATGTATCATGGTGTGAAGCCAAGAAAGCTCCAATGGAGGAGTTTCAGCTGGTGCGTTTCCTCCATTTTTTGCAGGCATGCGTGGATGCAGGCCTGAAATTGGGTTCCATAAAACTGCAGATTTCGGCTTTGTCTATTTTCTTTCAAAAAGAATTGGCCACCCTTCCAGAGGTTCAGACTTTCGTGAAGGGAGTGCTGCACATTTATTCTCCGTTTGTGCCACCCGTGGCACCGTGGGATATTGACGTTGTGTTGCAATTTCTTATGTCTCACAGGTTTGAACCTTTGCGAAAGGTTGAGTTGAAATTTCTCACTTGGAAAGTGGTCATGTTTTTGGCCTTGGCGTCCGCAAGACGGGTGTCAGAGTTGGCGGCTTTGTCTCACAAGAGCCCCTATTTGATTTTCCATGAGGATAGAGTGGAGTTGAGGACTCGTCAACAATTTCTGCTGAAGGTGGTTTCTTCGTTTCACATAAACCAACCCATTGTGGTGCCTGTGGCTACGGGTGCCTTGGCTGTGTCGAAATCTCTTGATGTAGTTAGAGCCTTGAAAATGTATGTCACCAGAACGGCTAAAATTAGGAAATCAGAGGCTCTGTTTGTTATGTGGGCTCCCAACAAGATTGGGGCTCCTGCTTCCAAGCAGACTATTGCACGCTGGTTCTGTAATACGATTCGGCATGCTCATTCTTCAGCTGGTTTGCCGTTGCCGAAGTCAGTGAAAGCCCATTCTACCAGGAAGGTGGGCTCGTCTTGGGCGGCTGCCCGAGGTGTCTCAGCGCGTTACCCGCTCAGCGAAGGAATGCAGTGCAGGGAGGCACTGGGACGGATAGGCGCTTCCCCTGCTCTGCATTCCTTCCCTGCTGCGCCGTCCTGTCCACCCTGCTGCTGCTGCCACTGCTGTGTCTGTCACTGTATGACAGGCACTGGCAGCGGGCACCTGCAGTATGAAACGCCTCCTCCCTCCCCTCACCTCATCTCATCTGTGTGAGAGCGCCGAGTACTGGGCAGAAGGGGGCGGAGCTACACTGGACAGTAGGGGGCGTGGCTAGATGAATCATAAGGGGTGGAGCTACACGGACCTGGCTGCTGTACAGAGAGAGACTGGATTAGGTAAGTGGAGGGTGAGAGAGAAGTTTGTGTGTGTGTGTGTGTGTGTGTGTGTGTGTGGATTGTGTGTATGTGAGGTATGTCTGTGCGCGTGCTCTATGGACGCCACTACTGGGGGGGCATAACGTATAAGGATGCTATTACTACAGGGGGGCATTACGTGTAACAACGCTACTACTGGGGGGGCCATTACGTCTAAGGACGCTACTACTACTGGGATTGGGGGCATTACGTATAAGGACGATACTACTACTGGGGTGCACTACGTATAAGAACGCTACTACTACTGGGGGGGCATTACGTATAAGGACGCTACTATTACCGGGAGGGCATTACGTATAAGGACGCTACTATTACCGGGAGGGCATTACGTTTAAGTACGATACTACTACTTGGGGGCATTATGTATAAGGACGCTACTATTACCGGGAGGGCATTACGTATAAGGATGATACTACTACTGGGGGTGCACTACGTATAAGGACACTACTACTACTGGGGGGGGCATTACATATAAGGACGATACGAGTACTTGGTGGCATTATGTATAAGGACGCTACTATTACCGGGAGGGCATTACGTATAAGGATGATACTACTACTGGGGGTGCACTACGTATAAGGACGATACTACTACTTGGGGGCATTATGTATAAGGACGCTACTATTACCGGGAGGGCATTACGTATAAGGATGATACTACTACTGGGGGTGCACTACGTATAAGAACGCTACTACTACTGGGGGCATTACGTATAAGAACGATACTACCACTGGGGGTGCACTAGGTATAAGGACACTACTACTACTGGGGGGGCATTACGTATAAGGATGATACTACTACTTGGGGGTATTATGTATAAGGACGCTACTACTACTGGGGGAAGGGCATTACGTATAAGGATGCTACTACTGCGGGGGGCATTATGTATAAGGACGGTGCTTCTACTGGGGGCGCATTACGTATAAGAACGCTACTACTACTGAGATGGCATTACGTATAAGGACGCTAATACATTATGTATAATGACACTACTACTACGGGTGTGCATTATGTATAAGGACACTACTACTACGGGGGTGCATTATGTATAAGGACACTACTACTACGGGGGTTCATTATGTATAAGGACACTACTACAGTGGGCATTATGTATAAGGATGCTACTACTACTGGAAGGGCATTATGTATAAGGATGCTACTACTACTGGGGTGCATTACATATAAGGACGCTACTACTACGGGTGGGGCATTACATAAAAGGACGCAACTACTACGGGTGGGGCATTACATATAGGATTAATAAGATTGTGCTACATTGGGGCGTAATTTTAAATGGGGGTACTACTGTGTGGCCATGCCCCTTACTTGTGAGACCACACCCCTTTTCCCGGCGCGCGCCATAGGAATATGGGAGGGCACAAATTTATAGTTTGCAGGGGGGCGACAAAACACCCTAGCACTGGTGGTCGGGTTCAAACACTTTTGCTAAGTTCTACAAATTTGATACCCTGGCTGATGAGCACCTCATGTTTGATCAATCGGTGCTGCAGAGTCGTCTGCACTCTTCCGCCCGGTCTGGTGCTTTGGTATAGCCCCATGGTCCTTTTGGAGTCCCCAGCATCCTCTAGGACGTAAGAGAAAATAAGATTTTACTTACCGGTAAATCTATTTCTCGTAGTCCGTAGAGGATGCTGGGCGCCCGTCCCAAGTGCGGACTTCTTCTGCAATACTTGTATATAGTTATTGCTTACATAAGGGTTATGTTATAGTTTATCGGTTGAACCGAGGCTATGTTGTTGTTCATACTGTTAACTGGGTAGTTTATCACAAGTTATACGGTGTGATTGGTGTGGCTGGTATAGATCTCGCCCTTAGATTTACAAAAATCCTTCCTCGTACTGTCCATCTTCTCTGGGCACAGTTTCCTTAACTGGGGTCTGGGGGAGGGGCAGGGAGGGAGGGGCCAGTGCATGCCGGAGTCCGGGGCTTTTTTGGAGTGCCCTATCCAGCCCGTCTATCCCGTCGTTACTCTGTCATTTCAGCCACATCTGAGTGTCGTCTGGACTGGACCCTTGGATACAGGATATAGGGGTATATTTACTAAGCTCCCGATTTTGACCGAGTTGGTGTTTTTTCTTCAAAGTGACCCCACTTAACCTCGCAGTCTACCGCAGCCCGCAAAGTTCCCCCACTGGATATAATGTAGCGGTGGTACGCTACATTGTATCCACTGTACTCCGCCTGACTGACAGTGCAGGCGCGCACAGCCAATCAGGAGAGTGCCATGACGTGGCACTCCCTGATTGGCTGAAGGGACCCTCTTTGACAGGAGTCACGGGGGGTCCCGCCAGATGGGGAAAGGGGTTCCATGTGTAAACATGGGGACCCCTTTCAGGGCGTGGACCGGGCATTTTTTTTTTTTTTTTTATCAAGTACGTCGATTATAACTTTCAAGAAGAGGGCCGATCTACACAGGATTCTTTGTAAGTATAATTTTATTGACAGGTACTCGTGGATTCTAGAGGAGAAGAGGACCGTCGTCCTCCCCCGCATGCTGGTACTTGTGGTATTCCAAGCACCAGCTTGCGGGGGAGGCCTGCTAGGTCTTGTAGTTCTGCTACAAAAAACAATATTCTTTTTTGACACAAGGCTATCGTCCCCCCTATCCATTGCCCAGGGATGGGGGGACAGCCTCGGGCTTCATCCCTGGCCCTTAGGTGGCTTGTGGGGGGACCCCTTGATTTAAGGAGTCCTCACTCCAGGGTACCCCGGCCAGGGGTGACTAGTTGGTGATTTAATGTCCGGGCCGCAGGGATCAATATAATAGTGTCCCCCGGCTGTGTCATTATATCTCTGACTAGTGAAGCCTGGTGCTGGTGTTTAAAATACGGGGGACCCCTACGTTTTTTTTGCACCAGGACCAGGCGACAGAGCAATTCTTCTGGAAGCTATCCAAAAATTGGTAGTGTACGAGGTCATTGTTTCAGTTCCGCCTCATCAGTGGAACAAAGGTTGCTATTCAAACCCTTTTTTGTGATACCGAAGCTGGATGGCTCGTTACGGCCAATTCTGAAATTAAAATCTTTGAACCCTTATCTCAGGGAGTTCAAGTTCAAGATTGAGTCTCTGAGAGCTGTCATCTCAGGACTGATGGAGGGGGAATTCCTGGTGTACATGGACATCAAGGATGTGTACCTCCACATTCCCATTTGGTCGCCGCATCAGGCATATCAGGTTTTAAAGAAGAAGGAAAAAAATCGGCTGCGCTTGGGGTGCTTTACAAAGAGGTATAAATCATGGAGAGTTGACAGATTTATATAAAAAACAGATTTATTATCTTAAAAGTACATCAGCAAATCATGTATAACATGGTAGATAAATAACTGTACTCTGAAACACCGTTATATAACTCACAGTATCTATCCAGCTCTATGTATAATGTTCCCCTAATTTAGGTTTCGGATTGTTACTTATTATCAATTGTAACCAATATAAAGCTCAAGTGGATACAATTAAACTCTGCAATGAATTGTAACTTAAAAATGAATAAAGACAACAGAAAGTTTTTCTTTCTCCACTCCAGTAACAAAGAAGCAAGGGCCCAGCGAAAGAATGGAATAAATTAGGCAATATGCAGTTTTTACCTCTCCTGTGGGCTGGTGCTACCGAGCGTCCTCGGTACAGTCCTATATTGGGCCCACCATGTGATGTTTAAGGAGAGGGATATGGTGGAACGATGTTGATCCCAATTTGCTGTTGGATGAGTGAGTCCCAAATGCAAGATGATAATTGTGTTTTACCTAGGGCTGGTGGAAATCCTTTAGGTGCCCTGAGCATAGGTAATAGCACACGCTGTTGCCGCTAATTGCGGTGGAGACTCACAGGTGCAGTGCAGGTCGGACCTGCCGCCTCGGCATGCACAGGAATGGAACGCTGTCCCGTATCCAAGGAGCTATTTGAAATGATACTGGCTGGCGTTACCAGATCAGATGTAGCTGTATGGCGGTGATGCAGGTTGTGGTTTTCCCACTGCCGGGGAACAACTGTTAGAGCTTACAATGTCCCGCGGCTCGTGTCAGCCGTCAGACGCCGTTCAGAGATGGCGGTGTGGCCGCCGTGCAGGCTGAAAAACTCTCCGTGAAGGGCAGAGTTTCTTGGAGCTGTGGGACTGTGGTGTCGGTGAATCGGAGACAGAAACGGGGGAGGAGCCTAACGCGTTTCGTCACGATTAACGTGACTTTTTCAAAGGAATACCTCCTCCACTGGGTGCATCCTATATATAGCATTAATAGGTATACTGTCATGTGTAGCTAATAAAAACTAATTAAAACTCTATTAAGAAGTCAACTCTCCAATTATTTAACACCTGAGTGACTATCAGTGTGTTTGTCTGAAAAATTTCAATATACATATATATATAGATATAATTAACCATATTGAAAATAAAAAAACTAAAATTTAGAAACAATAAAAATATATTTATCATAAAGTTGTAGTTAAATGCCTATTAAATAAGTAGGTCTTATAGATTCCATATTCAATAATGTACTAAGGCGCAGGAGATTAAGGACAGCATGATAGCGATTTTATTGAGATCACAGCGGAGGTGCTATTAATCATTCATGATACGATAAGAGAGACCATAGGGGGCATGATTTGACTAGAACATACCACGATTTTTTATTCTTTCGTGGCATAATAAGAAGACAGACAGATTGGTTTACATTGGTTATAGTCAATGACTGGGACCCAATGTATTAAATAGAATTAATTATACATAGATTAGATACTATCCTGTATTTGATGTAGATGAAAAATATATATCGTGCCCGTAAAGGGATTGTATTTAATATATGCTAATGTTTTTATATACTGGGCGGTATACTGAGGACAGCGGGCCATAGACCAGAAATACCCCCCCCGTAAATGGGTGAATACTGTATATGGTATATTATATAATGTATCCCCTAGATAGGGACATATTTGTACATAGTCTGACATGGACACCCATACCAGTATGCAGCATAAAGAAATTTGTTCATGATTTTGAGATATACCTCAGATCATATTAGGGGTCGAATTCAATTGTTTCGTTGAGTCCCTCGGGAACGAGGGTTTTCAACTGATGTATCCAAAAGTTTTCTCTTTGGCACAGTTTCCTGTATCTATCACCTCCCCTAGGGGTTGATGGGATGGTTTCAATGCCTATGAGGTGAACATGCTGAGGGTTCTTTTCATGGAATTCTGCAAAGTGTCGAGAGACACTATGCAGGGAATATCCCTTTAAAATATTGCGCCTGTGTTCTAAAAAGCGAATTTTCAATTTACGTGTAGTCCGTCCTACATAGATCAGTCTGCAACTACAGACTAGTATGTATATGACAAACACACTGTTGCAATTGATAAATGAACCAATTGTAAATTGTGTATTATCTGATGATAAGAAAATTTTGGTTTTATTCTTTATATATGAACAGGTTAGGCATTTGTTCGCACCACATTTAAAGCAGCCTCTTGTTTTGGTTAGCCATCCCAAAGAATCAGGTAATTTATCTGACTGCAATGAGGTTCTTCTATCAATAAAAAAACTTGGTGAAAGGTGTTGTTGTAGATTGCTAGAACGTTTGAAAATAACTGATGGTTTTCTCAGGTTATCTCAGGTTTTCACTGTTAGACGATCACTATCAGTTTCAGGCACTGCCGTTCGGTCTCTCCATGGCACCGAGGGTCTTCACCAAGGTGATGGCAGAGATGATGGTTCTCCGCAAGCAGGAGTTGAACATAATTTCATATCTGGACGATCTCCTTATCAAGGCGTCATCCAGGGAGAAGTTGTTAAGATCCATTGCTCTCACGACACGTCTGCTCAAGGAGCACGGTGGGATCCTGAACCTTCCAAAGTCTCATCTGGGGCCGACAGGGAGGCTGTCTTTCCTGGGGATGATTTTCGACATGGAGGTTCAGAGGGTGTTTCTACCAGTAGAGAAAGCATTGGTGATACAAATAATGGCCCAGGATGTCTTGAAGCCTTCCCGGGTATCGGTTCATCAGTGCATCCGCCTTCTGGTGAAGATGGTTGCCTCTTACGAGAATCTGCAGTACGGAAGGTTTCATGCTCGATCCTTTCAGCTGTATCTCTTCGACCAGTGGTCAGAAATTCGCCTACATATGCACCAGAGGATACGTCTGATCAAAAGCCAGGATTTAGCTCCTCTGGTGGCTACAACTACCACACCTTCTGGAAGGCCAAAGGTTCGGAGATCAGGACTGGATCCTTCAAACCCCGGGTGCAAGTCTAAGAGGTTGGGGAGCAGTCACTCAGGGAGAAACCTTCCAAGGAAGGTGGTCGTATCAAGAATCCCTTCTTCCAATAAACATCCTGGAGCTAAGGGTCGTGTACAACTGCCTTCTTCAAGCAGCACGCCTTCCTCAAGCAGCACACCTTCTACAGGATCGAGCTGTTCAGGTGCAGTCTGACAACGTGATCACAGTGACCTACATAAACAGACAAGGCGGAACAAAGAGCAGGGCTGCAATGTCGGAGGTGTCAAGAATCCTCCTCTGGGCAGAAAGGCACGCAGTGGCAATGTCAGCAATCTTCATTCCGGGAGTAGACAACTGGGAAGCAGACTTCCTCAGCAGACACGATCTCCATCCAGGATAGTGGGGCCTTCATCCGGAGGTGTTCAAGGAGGTAACTGGTTGATGGGGGGTTTCTCACATAGACATGATGGCCTCCCGCCTCAACAAGAAGCTATGGAGGTACTGTTCCAGATCGAGAGACCCGCAGGCAGTGGTGGTGGACGCACTGGTAACACCATGGGTGTTCACGTCTGTGTATGTATTCCCTCCACTTCCTCTGATTCCAAAAGTTCTTCAACTTGTAAGAAGAACAAAGGTTCTCCCAATCCTCATTGCTCCAGACTGGCCAAGGAGGGCTTGGTACGCGGATCTGCTGGATCTTCTGCTGGAAGATCCAAGGCCCTTACCTCTTCAGGAGGATCTGCTGCTGCAGGGGCTTATCAAGACTTGCCACGTCTATGTTTGATGGCATGGCGGTTGAGTGCCAGATCTTAGCTCGGAAGTGTATCTCGATGGATGTGATTCATACCCTGATACAAGCTAGGAAGGTGGTAACGACTAAACATTACCATCGCATTTGGAAAAAATATGTGTCTAGGTGTAAATCCAAGAAATTTCCTGTGGTGGAGTTTCAACTTGGACGTTTCTCCTTTTCCTGTAAGCAGGTGTGGATATTGCCCTGAGATTGGGCTCCATCAAGGTCCAGATCTCAGCTTTGTCCATTTTTTTCCAAAAACAATTAGCTGTCCTCACTGAGGTTCAGACCTTTTCGAAAGGGGTTCTGCCCATCAAGCCTCCCTTTGTGGCACCAGTGGCACCCTGGGATCTTGATGTGGTATTGCAGTTCCTGCAATCTAATTGGTTTGAGCCTCTACAGGAGGCTGAAATCAAGATTATCACGTGGAAGGCGGTCACTTTGTTGGCCTTAGCTTCTGCTTGACACGTGTCGGAATTGGGGGCTTTGTCCTGTAAAAGTCCCTATCTGATCTTCCATGAAGATAGGGCGGAACTCCGGACTCGTCCGCAGTTCCTGCCTAAGGTTGTTTCAGCCTTTCATATCAATCAACCTATTGTGGTGCCAGTGGCTACTGACTCCTCAATTGCTTCAAAGGCCTTGGATGTTGTGAGGGCTTTGAAGATTTATGTGAAGAGGACCGCTCATCATAGAAAAACTGACTCACTGTTTGTCCTCTATGGTCCCAAGAAATTTGGGTGTCCTGCTTCTAAGCAGTCAATTTCACGCTGGACCAGTTTCACCATCCAGCATATATATTCTATGGCAGGCTTGGTGTGTCCAAAATCCGTAAAGGCCCATTCTACTCATAGGGTGGGCTCTTCCTGGGCGGCTGCCCAGGGTGTCTCGGCTATATAGCTTTGCCGAGCAGCTACTTGGTCTGGGTAGAACATGTTTGCTAAGTTTTATAAGTTCGATACTTTGGCCTCTGATGACCTCAAGTTTGGTCAAGCAGTTTTGCAGAAGCCTCCGCGCTCTCCCTCCCGTTCTGGGAGCTTTGGTACATCCCCATGGTACTAATATGGACCCCAGCATCCTCTAGGACACAAGAGAAAATAGGATTTGAATTACCTACCGGTAAATCCTTTTCTCGCAGTCCGTAGAGGATGCTGGGCGCCCGCCCAGCGCTTCGTTTTCCTGCATTGGTTTTATAGTTCGGTACTGCCTGGTTCCTAGGTAAGTTCTGCGTTGTTTACCGTTTCAGTACTGTTTCAGCTGTTGCTGAGTTCTCCGGCCTGTTGGTCGGTTTTGCCTGTTGTCTGATCTGGTATGAATCTCTCCACTATCTGTGTATTTCCTTCTCTCGAAGTATGTCGTTTCCTCAGGCACAGTTTCTAGACTGAGTCTGGTAGGAGGGGCATAGAGGGAGAAGCCAGCCCACACTCTCAAACTCTAAAAGTGCCAATGGCTCCTGGTGGACCCGTCTTTACCCCATGGTAATAATATGGAGCCATCGCTGTGCCATTACATTGGCCCTTCTTATGTTGGGGGTGTTTATTATAGACTCTTTCGAAAAGTTAGTGAAGGAAGATCTTGAGAAAACAACTTTCAAACCTTGTAGGAATCTAAACTTAAGTAGAAAACAAAGGGAAGCAATAAAAACACTTAAAAGCAATGGTCAAGGAGTTAAAAAGTGTCAGTCTATAAGAAAGGAGAGAGACACTTATGGGAAACCCCTGAAACAACCTCTAAAAACGGTGTTTGTGACCTTTTTTATAAATTTCCTCTTCTATTGCTGGGATCATTTGTCTGTATATGTTGGTATTTGGTGCAGGTGTACACCACGAGAGAAGGACCAGCTGCTAATCCAGTAGGTGCTGTATAAGAGAACAAAACGTTTTGTGCCATGCCTGAACATAGTTCCTGCTAATTCTATATTATCCTTGGTTATTGCCTTTGCCATTTGTTTCCTTTTGTGCTTCTCTACCACAGCTCAGCCTGCTAGCCTCCCTACCTAGCTGCACTGTGCTCAGTTACCTAACCACATATATTGTCCCACCCACTGCTGCTGTGACCCGTATCCTGCCAGTTACCTAGGGTGTGCCCTTCCCTTGTTGGCTATCAGTCTGCCTAGCGTTATTACTGTAAATTATTCTGTGGTCTCCAGCCAATTGTGTAATCCCATCCTGCTCGAGGTTTAAGACCTGGTGGCATCCTAAGTACTGGTGTGTACATAAAACACTAAGGGAACAGAGGGGGATGTTACAGGCAGAAGAACCTCACAGTGGCTCTAGGAGGCTCATACAATTGTGCTGGAGTTCCATAACAATAAGAGGAAAGACCTGGTAGTCTTGTAAATCTTCAAGGCACATTTAGTTGGGGCTGTCAAAATTTCTTAGCACCGGCACCTACAGGGGACTTGTGCAAGGCTGCAGTTGTCTTCACTCTACAAACACCTCTTGTATTTCACCAATTCTGTAGGCACACAATGTGGAAAGAAAATCCTTTAAGTTATGGTGCAATAATGTGTATAACACAGGTCTTCTTCAGTGAATAATTATTTCACATGCTTCCCCCATATAGAACCTGCTTTGGTACATCTCCTTAGTCATGGAGTTTGAAAGAGAAACAAATTATGTTGCCTGAGAATTTTGTTACTTTGAAGAACTCCATGGTATCCCCATATATCCCTCTCTTCTTTGTGTTTATATTTTGCAGAAATAGTTGTGGAATTCACTTCAGACAAGGATGGTAGAGAGGAGATCAGTGATAGACCTTCTGGGGATGTGAACTTTTACCTGTATCTCATGAGGAAGAGGCTATATCCCCCTAGCTATGGCTGCCGTGTAGTTCTTCCAGTAACATAATTTGCTTATATATATATTTTATTCCCTGTAGGTGAATGCAACAGAAGAAATATATTGGCTGAACGTCCCATTGTATCGCGAGATTGTGAAATTGAAGCTAAAGATATCATGCGAGATTCTCTGGAAAACTCTGTGATCCCAATTCTACATCCAGAGCCTCAAAGTGCAGATATATTATCTCTTACCTCTAACCAAGAGGAATTTTCACCTGTTAACTCAGATATTGGTCCGTCCATCACATCTCTTAGAGAAGATACAATATTTCCCAGTACTGTACAGGACAAATGCTTTACACAGAGCACGAAGCTTATTACCCATCAGCCACCTGAGACAGGCGAGAGGCCATTTCCATGCTGTAAGTGTGGAAACTGTTTTTCACAGAAATCACATCTTCTTCTACATGAGAGAAGTCACACCGGTGAGAGGCCATTTTCCTGCTCTGAATGTGGAAAATGTTTTAAACTCGAATCACAGCTTGTTAAACATCAGAGAAGTCACACAAGTGAGAGGACATTTCCATGCTCTGAGTGTGGGAAATGTTTTACATGCAAATCACAGCTTGTTATACATGAGAGAAGTCACACAGGTGAAAAACCATTTCGATGTTCTGAGTGTGGGAAATGTTTTACATGCAAATCATATCTTGTTAAACATGAGAGAAGTCACACAGGTGAGAAACCATTTCCATGTTCTGAGTGTGGGAAATGTTTTAATCAGAAATCAGATCTTGTTATACATGAGAGAAGTCACACAGGTGAGAAACCATTTCCATGTTCTGAGTGTGGGAAATGTTTTACACGCAAATCATATCTTGTTAAACATGAGAGAAGTCACACAGGTGAGAAACCATTTCCATGTTCTGAGTGTGTGAAATGTTTTAATCACAAATCAGATCTTGTTATACATGAGAGAAGTCACACAGGTGAGAAACCATTTCCATGTTCTGAGTGTGGGAAATGTTTTACTTGCAAATCAGCTCTTGTTAATCATTATAGAAGTCACACAGGTGAGAGGACATTTCCATGCTCTGAGTGTGGGAAATGTTTTACATGCAAATCACAGCTTGTTATACATGAGAGAAGTCACACAGGTGAGAAACCATTTCCATGTTCTGAGTGTGGGAAATGTTTTACACGCAAATCATATCTTGTTATACATGAGAGAAGTCACACAGGTGAGAAACGATTTCCATGTTCTGAGTGTGGCAAATGTTTTAATCAGAAATCAGATCTTGTTATACATGAGAGAAGTCACACAGGTGAGAAACCATTTCCATGTTCTGAGTGTGGAAAATGTTTTGCACACAAATCACAGCTTGTTATACATGAGAGAATTCACACAGGTGAGAAACCATTTCCATGTTCTGAGTGTGGGAAATGTTTTACTTACAAATCAACTCTTGTTAATCATTATAGAAGTCATACAGGTGAGAGGACATTTCCATGCTCTGTGTGTTGGAAATGTTTTGCACACAAATCACAGCTTGTTATACATGAGAGAAGTCACACAGGTGAGAAACCATTTCCATGTTCTGAGTGTGGGAAATTTTTTACACGCAAATCATATCTTGTTATACATGAGAGAAGTCACACAGGTGAGAAACCATTTCCATGTTCTGAGTGTGGGAAATGTTTTAATCACAAATCACATCTTGTTATACATGAGAGAACTCACACAGGTGAGAAACCATTTCCATGTTCTGAGTGTGGGAAATGTTTTGCACGCAAATCACATCTTGTTATACATAAGAGAAGTCACACAGGTGAGAAACTATTTCCATGTTCTGAGTGTGGGAAATGTTTTACATGCAAATCAAAGCTTGTTATACATGAGAGAAGTCACACAGGTGAGAAACCATTTTCGTGTTCTGAGTGTGGGAAATGTTTTACATGCAAATCAAAGCTTGTTATACATGAGAGAAGTCACACAGGTGAGAAACCATTTCCATGTTCTGTGTGTGGGAAATGTTTTACTTTCAAATCAACTCTTGTTATGCATCAGAGAAGTCACACAGGTGAGAAACCATTTCCATGTTCTGAGTGTGGGAAATGTTTTAATCACAAATCAGATCTTGTTATACATGAAAGAAGTCACACAGGTGAGAAACCATTTCCATGTTCTGAGTGTGGGAAATGTTTTGCACGCAAATCACATCTTGTTATACATGAGAGAAGTCACACAGGTGAGAAACTATTTCCATGTTCTGAGTGTGGGAAATGTTTTACTTACAAATTACATCTTGCTGTGCATGAAAGAAGTCACACAGGTGAGAAGCCATTTCCATGTTCTGAGTGTGGGAAATGTTTTACTCTCAAATCAAATCTTGTTAAACATCAGAGAAGTCACACAGGTTAAAAGCCATTTCCCTGCTCTGAGTGTGGGAAATGTTTTGCAGAAAATCAACTCAATATTTCTAGAGAGGATATTCTAGAGTTGGCTTTGACATAAATGGACATCAGCAGACGCAGCCTAATTAATAAAGGGAATAGAAAAGTTATAAAGAGTTTAGAAAAATTTGTTTCATTTGTATAAAAAAACAAGCCCTAATTAAAATTTATAAATAAATTTGAGATATATACAAAGATTTAACAAGCACATCACACTATGCTCATGTACAATTTTGCCATTATTTTTATGATTGCATTTTTTTCTTGTTTTTATATTTTCTTAATACTTTACAAACAATATAGTACAGGCAATTTGTTACGTTACTGGCGCTGTGCAAACTCTACGTAGATATAGAAAAAAGGATGAGACTTTGTATCAAACATTAATAAAGTGTAAATGTAATTATTATAAAATGTCATTTGCATAAAGTCTCAATAAAGTGAAGATGAAATAACACATAAGTTGTGTCTTATTGGTGTTAGTGGTGCCCATATGAAATTTATGGAATACCACATTACAGTGTAGATCTACCTATTGCTAGAACTCCATTGGTGGGATGTGATGGAGTCCAGGATCGCTGGAGGTGCAGGATGCTGGATGATCTCAGACGTTTTTGTAAAGGCACAATCACAAGGCGTGGTTTTGCATTGTAAGGTATTGCCCCTTTAAAAAAAAAGATCGTCTGGAATCCCGCACCTCTGGAAATCTCAGACTTCATCACATCCCGCCGCATATGTTCTTTCCAAGGATGGTCTAATAAAAAGGAAACTTCATCCTCCCTGACATCCTGCCGGTAGCCTCTGTAAAGCCAATGTTATGGAGAATACTCCTGGTGTAACAAGATCTGCAATAGCACAAATGATATGGACAGTGCATTCAATGTTCTGTTTAGTGTCATCAAAAATTATATAATAAAATACACAAATATGTCTAGATTACATTGTTCAAAGATAGAAAATATGGCTATCCCGGACCATGTGCCGATATGCTTCACACTGACGCTCTCTTCCCCTAGATTGCTCTCCTTTAATTGGAGGACTCTGTCTTATTTAGTAAACTCACCAGACTTTGGAGCATCGCTTTTTAAATTATGCAGCTGACAATATCCATCATACAGCTGACATACATTTGTTTTGAGCTGCATCCAAGTCTGTACTCCGGGGTCACGTTATTGTATATGTCACCGCTAAGCACTAAAGAGGCTGCAGAAACTTAGTTTAGCTGTCTCCAATTCTTACTCCGACCTGCTGAATAGCAACACCCCGGAGACCCGTCAGGTGTACACAGACACTAAATCACTGTATGATACTTTATGCACAGAGCCCAATACTCCCTGGACTACCAAAAACCCTGATACTTTACATAGGGCAATAAAGCTGGCAAGTTAGTAGCCCCCGTGGTTCACAGTCCACAACCCCCGGTAAACATCCTGAAAATCACCTGAGACACAGGACAACTGACCTCTGCTCCTGACATTGGGGGTAATTCCAAGTTGATCGCAGCAGGATTTTTGATAGCAATTGGGCAAAACCATGTGCACTGCAGGGGAGGCAGATATAACATGTGCAGAGAGAGTTAGATTTGGGTGGGTTATTTTGTTTCTGTGCAGGGTAAATACTGGCTGCTTTTTTTTACACTGCAAATTAGATTGCAGATTGAACACACCCCACCCAAATCTAACTCTCTCTGCACATGTTATATCTACCCCTCCTGCAGTGCTCATGGTTTTGCCCAATTGCTAACTTTCTTGCTGCTGCGATCAACTCAGAATGAGGGCCATTGCTAATTTGTTTTTAGATTATTATACGCCTTTATATACTGCTCCCCCTGATAACCCGTCTCTAGGTATGGAATTTATTAGGAAGGTCGGAGCCCTGACATTAACAGAGGACGAACATGACGCCTTAGTAGCTCCCTTTTCAGAACAGGAAATTTGTTCTACTATTAGTTGATTAGCTAACTGTAAAGTCCCAGGTCCTGATGGACTAGGTGCTGAATACTATAAACTGCTGTACCCTCATTATTACCGCGTCTACTAAAATTATTTCATTCCACATTGTCAGGTGAAAAATCCCCGCCTGACTTTAATCAGGTCAGGATCACTATACTGCTAAAACCAGGGAAAGACCCCAACACAAGTCCAATCACTTCCTTATTGAATCTTAAATTAACAAGTATAGCGGCACAGCGTTTACAGGTCATCTTGCCAAAATTGCTCCAACTCTTTCAAAGAGGTCGATCATCGGTGCATAATATTCGACAGGTAGTGGCGGTGCTGACTCAATCAGCGAATGAACCCTCAGGCACAGGTCCCGGAAGTGATCAAGCCAGTACACCAGGTGAAACGCATCCTCAGAACTGCAACACTGCCGTGGTCATTCTTCACTAAGGGACCTCTGCTCACTCCTCCAGCATCCGTGTTCAGCTCGCACAGCCTGCAGCATGGGAGTCCTACACAGCTAGTTTCTGGCCGGCACTAAAGGGGGAAACAATTCACTGTTTCCAGCATGACCAGTGTTTCCCTAATGCAAGCCTACAATCCCTATTTACACATTGTAGTGCATGCAGGACAGCGTAGCTCAATTGTTGCCCCAGGTGGGGTCACAACCACAAATGGTGCATTAATGTACACAGTGTCCATTTACAACTTTGTGTATTGCTGTATGAACCAGCAGCTGGGGAATTTTCATGATGAATTGGGAGTTGTTTTATTTTGTCATTCGTTTTTGATACCTATATGAGAGTGACCTTATTTGCTTCCTTCATAGCGTTTTTTTCTTATGACTTGGAACTCCTAATAACCATATAATGCTATCCCTGTGTTGTTGGGTAAAATAAACCAATTGTTGGTGCTTTTTAAAATCTATGTATCCTTTATACTTATTTTTTCAAATGGACTCTCATTGATTCAGGAGTACAATACATCATATCTAAACCCTGTCTAACATGGACAGCAGATCTGTTCTATACTTCTTGCTATTTCTTGCTGATTTCTATACTGGTAGATTTACAGAAATTACCAATTTCTTGCACCTCTGAGTGCTGGGTGGACTCTCATTTGTGATCCTTGAGTCATCACTCGGTATAATTACTACTATCATACTACACTGTCAATGTCCAATACCGTCCGATCTTGCAAGCTAAGCAGTGGTGGGCTTGGTCAGTACCTGGGGGTAAATTTACTAAGGTGGGAGTTCTATTTAAGATGGGATGTTGCCGATAGCAACCAATCAGATTCTACTTCTCATTTATCTAGACCCTTCTAGAAGATAATACCTGGAATCTGATTGGTTGCTATGGGCAACTTTCCATCTTAAATAGAACTCCCATATTAGTAAATTTATCCCCTGGATGGGTGACCTCCTGGGAATACCAAATGTAGGAATTGGGACATCATTTGACTCTGTGCCCAACACTGACAGCAGATCCACCTTCTATAACTTCCTTCTCTCTATGGTTAATCTCCATATTTGAATCCTCATAATTTGTTATCTTTTCCTCCCGACATCATATGTTTGAATATTGAAGTTTATAGTGGGGTCAAGTAGGAAATGGATCTGGCCTGGGGTCTTTGTGATAAACTTACAAATTTTCTGAAATTGTGTGTACTGTATATGTTAAAAGTGCAAATTAGAAGAATTTGAAATATCTTGAAATAATCACATTGACCCCTCCCGACTTTATAAGTGTTGTGTAATTACACTTTTATTTCTATTCTAGTATATATCGACATGTTCACTATAATAAAAGTTAAATTTTATTGCTATCTTCATCACATTATTTATGTTCTAAAGGGTGCACCCAAAAGGTCTTCTTTTCTTTCCCTATTATCTACATATGAGACCCTCCAGTTTCCCCTCGATCCTCACCAATGACTTACTGATCGCAACCATTTGCAAAGCCTGGCGACATTCTCCAGAATGGGAGTCTCAACACATAATACAATTTTTCTCCCACTCTCTCATAATTGTTAGGCGCCGCAGTCCGTGGCGCCGCTCGGTCCGTTTCCTAGCGACGACCGTGGCCGCTACACCTTCCTCCTTGCCCGCCCGGCGCCTAGCATCTAGGGATGCCGTGCATGCTGAGCCGCCGGGTCCCTAGCAACTAGGGCCGCTGTGCGTGCTGAGCCGCCGGGTCCCTAGAAACGCTAGGACGCCATGCGCTCCGAGCCGCCGGGTCCATAGCAACCGGGATGCCACAGGCGGACCGCGTTCCCCATTGCAGGTATTGATTAATTAAGTGTTCACACATGTTTCTCTGATCGTGCAGCAAGGCAGCTGCACAACATTTTTTGTAATTGGGCTCAGTGCTCTTATTGGAGGGTTCCCTGTTAAATGCCTCCTCCGTGCCTCACACAGACGCCGGTGATAGCTTCCTGCATGCTGCTCATGTTTGGTGAACGTCTGTTCCTGGTCTGCTGTGCCCGGTCCCTCCAGTTCTGAGTTCCTGAATCTTGGAGTTCGTCACCCGGTCCCAAGAAGTTCTTCTGGTCCTCATTTACTTATGGGAGTCGATCGAGGTTCTCACTTGGTTTCGTGAGTGGCGGCCCTGCTGCGTGTTTCGGTCTAGGCCGCTTTAGTATCGTTTTCTTGTACTGGAGCATTTGTGGAGGTTTCCGCTTCCATAGTCCTCTCCGGAACTCGGCGGTGCCGTGTAGGAGAGTGGACAAGTGGAATATTTTGGTTGTTCTTTTCCCTGGTGGTAAGCCGCCCATACTTTTAGTTTCAGGTTAGCCAGTAGCCCCTGGCCTTGTTGTTTCAGTTAGAGGGCCCTTCGTTATCACCCTGTCTCAGTTCACTCTTTGTCTCTCATTAAGACCTGAGGGGGCATCGGAGTTGGGCAGACGTAATCCGCCCTTCAAACGCGGCTGCCATGGGCCCAAGAAACCATAGTCTCGCAAGAGTGAACTGACAGCACGGATAAGACTACGGAGATAGGGTGCCAGGGGCTATTCCCATTCCGTTTCCCTTTCCCAGCATTACGTCCTGGTACTCAGGTCCTACCGTATAAGACCTCCCCTGACCTGAGTATCAGGATCATAACATTATCACCGGCCCAAAACATAAAAAGAAAAAAAGGGGTTTAATTTTTTCCATTTTTGTTTTGGTGAGTCTAAAAATTCGGCTTCATGAATCCGGCAGGTTTAGGGCCGAATCCCGGTCAGCTTTTGGTTAACCAAATTCAAGAACTAACTCAGATTGTTCAGGACCTTACTCTTCGGGTGAAATCGCAGGAAGATCTTTTGCGAGCCTCCCCGAGTGTGGTCCCAGAACCAAGAATGCATTTACCTGACCGTTTTTTGGGTAACCGAAAAGATTTTTTTAATTTTAAGGAAGCTTGTAAGCTTTATTTTCGTTTAAGGCCTCGTTCCTCTGGTACTGAGTCTCAGCGGGTTGGGATTGTTGTGTCATTGCTCCATGGTGATCAACAGACCTGGGCGTTTGGGTTAAGAACAGATGATCCTGCTTTGTTATTAGTAGATGCCTTTTTTAAATCTTTAGGCCTGTTATATGATGACCCAGATAGAGAGGCATCAGCTGAGAGTCACCTGCGTGCCCTTAAACAAGGAAAAAATCCAGCAGAGGTGTATTGTACCGAATTTCGCCGTTGGTCAAACGACTGTGGCTGGAATGACCCGGCCCTGCGCAGTCAGTTTCGCCTCGGTTTGTCTGAACTTATTAAAGACAGTCTCCTTCAGTACCCCGCTCCTGAGACTCTCGACAAACTCATGGAGCTTGCTATTAAAATAGATCGTCGTCTCCGAGAGCGGAGGGCTGAAAGAGGAACAACTTTTAGGCCTAATCCTTGTGTTTATACCTTTCCTGATGACGTCAAGGAGCCCATGCAGATGGGTCTCTCCCGGCTGTCCCCAGGGGAAAGAACCAGAAGATTAAGTTCTGGTCTTTGTTTGTATTGTGGTGGTAAGGGACATATTGCTCGCAACTGCCCAAACAAGTCGGGAAACGCTCTGACCAAGTGAATTGTGAGGGGGTTCACTTGGGTCTGCAGCTAATCTTCTCTAATGATTCTCTATTAGTTCCTGTTAAGATTTCCTTTGGCAGCCTCAGTTCATTGGTGTCGGCCTTCGTCGACAGTGGAGCTGCAGGAAATTTTATGTACTTAGCTTGGGATAAGGCTTTAGGCATTCCACAGATACCATTAGATAAACGTATCACCATGCACGGCTTGGATGGGGGTCCGCTTTCCAATGGAATAATTACTCACCGCACACCTCCAGTATTGCTGACAGTGGGGGCCTTACATTAAGGAAGACATAGAATTTTACCTTACACATTGTCCGGCAGTTCCTGTAATTTTGGGTCACCCCTGGCTTGCCTTTCATAATCCCACCATTGATTGGCGGTCTGGGGAGATTTCCCAATGGGGTCCTTTTTGTGTTAAGGAATGTATTTCCCATCCAGTCCGGGTTGCGGCAGTCGTCCCAGAACTTATTCCTGTGGAATATCAGGATTTTGCCGGTGTTCTCCAAAGGCAATGCGGACATTCTGCCTCCCCATCGGTCCTATGACTGTGCGATAGAGTTAGTTCCAGGTTCCACTTTACTTAAGGGGAGATTATATGCCCTGTCCAGGCCAGAAACCACGGCCATGGATAATTACATTCAGGAAAGCCTGCAAAATGGCTTTATTAGGCCTTCGAAATCTCCATTGTTGAAAAAAGATGGGTCGCTCAGACCATGTATCCTTTGCCATTGATTTCAGTGCTTTTTGATCAGTTACGCTCCGCCGTGATCTTCTCAAAAATCGATCTTAGGGGAGCTTACAACCTCATCCGAATAAGATCTGACGATGAGTGGAAGATGGCTTTCAGCACTCACTCGGGTCACTATGAATACCTGGTGATGCCGTTTGGGCTGTCAAATGCTCCTGCGGTATTTCAAGACCTCATCAACGATGTTCTCCGTGACTTCCTTGGGAAGTTCATAGTCGTTTATTTAGACGACATTTTGATATACTCTGAGTCTATGGAACAACATATTACCCAGGTACGTCTGGTTCTTCAAAAACTACGGGAGAATCCTTTATACGCTAAGCTTGAGAAATGTGATTTTCACATCACAGAAGTGTCCTTCTTGGGGTACCAGGGATTTTTCATGGAACCGAAAAAACTCCAGGCCATCCTTAATTGGGCGCAACCCACTAATTTAATAGCAATTCAGCGCTTTTTAGGGTTTGCAAATTATTATAGGCGATTCATTCATACCTTTTCTGATCTGGTCGCTTCTATAGTAGCAATGACTAAAAAAGGAGCGGATCCTTCCAATTGGTCGCCTGAAGCTGAGTCTGCCTTTCGGGCCTTGAAGCAGGCCTTTGTCTCGGCTCCTGCCCTCAGACACCCTAATCCGGAGCTCCCCTTTATTGTTGAGGTTGATGCCTCAGAGTTTGGAGTGGGGGCTATCCTTTCTCAGGAAGAGTCGGAGTCTCAGGAATTACATCCTTGTGCCTTCATGTCCAGGAAATTCTCCTCCGCAGAATCAAACTATGACGTCGGTAATCGAGAATTGCTGGAAGTAAAATGGGCTTTCGAGGAGTGGAGGCATTGGCTGGAGGGAGCTAGGCATACTATTACAGTATTTACTGACCATAAGAACCTGCAATATGTTGAGTCAAACGGCTTAATGCTCGGCAGGCACGTTGGGCATTGTTTTTTACTCGTTTCAGGTTTATCACCACCTTCAGGCCTGGTTCCAAGAATATGAAAGCTGATGCCCTGTCACGTTGCTTTCTTCTGGTTCACAATAGCAATCCTGTTACTACCCCCATAGTTCCATCTTCAGTCATCCGGGCAGGCCTCACACAGGATTTATTTACTCAGTTAAACCAGCTTCAACAGCAGGCTCCTAGAATTACTCCTGCTGGTCGTCTTTTTGTCCGTGAATTTTTGAGAGGCACTGTTTTAGCTGAGTTTCATGACAACAAAGTCTCCGGTCATCCAGGTATCACTAAGACCTTGGAGTTAGTCTTTCGCTCGGTGTGTTGGCCTAGTCTTTCTAAAGATGTAAGGGAATTTGTCCATTCCTGTCAGGTTTATGCACAGCATAAGGTCCCTTGTTCGTTGCCGATTGGGCAACTCATACCTTTAGCCGTTCCTCTCAGGCCGTGGTCTCATATATCCATGGATTTCGTGGTGGACCTTCCCCTTTCAGCTGGATTTCGAGTCATTTGGGTGGTAGTGGACCGTTTTAGTAAAATGGCTCATTTCAATGCTCTTCCCCGATTACCCTCTGCTCAAGGGTTGGCAGTTTTGTTCCTCCGCCATGTGTTCGGGCTCTATGGTTTGCCCACTGACATTGTCTCTGTTCGGGGTCCGCAATTCATCGCACGATTCTGGAAACATTTCTGTGACTCATTGAATATGAAACTGTCTTTAACATCTGGTTATCATCCACAGTCTAACGGGCAAACCGAACGAGTCAACCAGTCATTAAAACAATATTTATGCTTGTATTCGGCCAAACTCCAGAATGATTGGTCTGAATTTCTTCCTTTAGCCGAATTTGCTTATAATAACTCTTGTCATTCTTCCACCAAGGAGTCCCCATTCTTTTCAGTCTTTGATTTTCATCCTAGAGCCAACTCTTTTTTTCCATCATTTTCAAGTATCCTCATTGACCTTAACCTCCCATCTCAGAACAATTTGGAGAAAAGTGCACTTTGCCCTGAGAAAAGCTCCCTTCCGAGAAAATAAATATTTTGATAGGCTCCGACGTCCTTGCACTTTTAAGGTGGGAGATAAGGTGTGGTTGTCAACTCGCAACATCAAGCTCCGACAACCCTCGGCTAGATTGGGACCCAAATTTATTGGACCGTTCCTTATCATTTAGAAGGTCAACCCAGTTGCCTTTCGGCTACGCTTGCCAAGATCTCTCAGAATTGGAAATACTTTTCACTGTTCCCTTTTGAAACAGTATTTTTCTTCCAGGAGATTTCCTCGGAGGACTTCCCAGGGTAGTTCTCCGGTGGATGTTCAGGGGCAACAGGAGTTCTTGGTAGAGAAGGTTTTAGATTCAAAAGTTTCCCGGGGCCGGCTTTATTTTTTGGTTCACTGGAAAGGCTATGGTCCTGAGGAAAGGTCTTGGGTCCTGGATAAGGATCTACATGCCCCTAAACTCAAGAGATTATTCTCTCAGGAATTTCCTCAGAAACCTGGCTTTAGGGGTTCTTTAACCCCTACTCAAAGGGTGGGTGGACTGTTAGGCACCGCGGTCCGTGGCGCCGCTCGGTCCATTTCCAAGCGACGACCGCGGCTGCTACACCTTCCTCCTTGCCCGCCCGGCGCCTAGCAACTAGGGACTCCGTGCGTGCTGAGCCACCGGGTCCCTAGCAACTAGGGACACCGTGCGCGCTGAGCCGCCGAGTCCCTAGCAACGCTAGGATGCCGAGCCACCGGGTCCATAGCAACGGGGACGCCACAGGCGGACCGTGTTCCCCGTTGCAGGTATTGATTAATTAAGTGTTCACACATGTTTCTCTGGTTGTGCAGCAAGGCAGCTGCACGACATTTTTTGTAATTGGGCTCTGTGCTCTTATTGGAGGGTTCCCTGTTAAATGCCTCCTCAGTGCCTCACACAGATGCCGGTGATAGCTTCCTGCATGCTGCTCATGTTTGGTGAACGTCTGTTCCTGGTCTGCTGTGCCCGGTCCCTCCAGTTCTCTGAGTTCCTGAATCTTGGAGTTCGTCACCCGGTCCCAAGGAGTTCTTCTGGTCCTCATTAACTTGTGGCAGTCGATCAAGGTTCTCACTTGGTTTCGTGAGTGGCGGCCCTGCCGTGTGTTGCGGTCTAGGCCGCTTTAGTATTGTTTTCTTGTACTGGATCATTTGCGGAGGTTTCCGCTTCCATAGTCCTCTCCGGAACTCAGTGGTGCCGTGTAGGAGAGTGGACAAGTGGAATATTTTTGTAAGCCGCGCATACTTTTAGTTTCAGGTTAGCCAGTAGCCCCTGGCCTTGTTGTTTCAGTTAGAGGGCCCCTTGTTATCACCCTGTCTCAGTTCACTCTTTGTCTCTCATTAAGACCTGAGGGGGCATCGGAGTTGGGCAGACGTAATTCGCCCCTTCAAACGCGGCTGCCATGGGCCCAAGAAACCGTAGTCTCGCAAGAGTGAACTGACAGCACGGGTAAGACAACGGAGATAGGGTGCCAGGGGCTATTCCCATTCCGTTTCCCTTTCCCAGCATTACGTCCTGGTACTCAGGTCCCACCGTATAAGACCTCCCCTGACCCGAGTATCAGGATCATAACAATAATGGGGGTAATTCTGACGCTTGCTAGTGTTTTTTACAGCGCTACAGTTAGGTCAGAACTGAACATACGTATGCACCGCAATGCGCAGGTGCGTTGCATGGATACAAAGCGGATCATTGCTGTGTGATGGGTTTTATGAAGAATCCATTTGCACGGCCGATCGCAAGGTGATTGACAGGAAGAAGGCATTTGCGAGTGGCAACTAACCGTTTTCTGGGAGTGGTTGGAAAACCACAGGCGTGTCCAAGTGTTTGCAGGGCGGGTGTCTGACATCAGTTTCGGCCCAAGACAGGTTTTAGTGATCGCAGCGGCTGAGTAAGTTCTGGGCTACTCGGAAACTGCACAAAGATTTTTTGTACCGCTCGGCTGCACATGCGATCACACACTTAAAATACACTCCCTGGTGGGCGGCGACTATGCAAACGCACGACTGCAAGAAACAGCTAGCGATCAGGTCTGAATGACCCCAATGTCAGTGTTTGCAATTCTTCAGCCCACGGCTCTACTTTAGACAACGCCTGGGAAAGGGGTGGACTTGGTTTATACTATTTCATATCTTGGAGGAGACCTGCTTGAAAATATCACCCTTCATCAATTGCGTGAAAAATACCCAAATCTCTCTGTCCCACTATTTGTATACTACCAAACACGTAGTTATGCTTCTAGTTTACCTTCTCCGAAACGGCGTCTACTGATGGGTGTTTCCTCAGATTCCAAGTGTTTTATATGTGCTGCACCAGGCGCGGATTTGTACCATTGTATCTGGAGCTGCCCTGAGCTCAATAAATATTGGATAACAATATGTAAATACATAAAAGATGCCTATACATGTCTCCATCACTCCCACTCCGGAGTGGGCTCTTTGGGATATATACACATCCCCAGTGCAAAACAGACCATCGGTAGGGCAATAAATATTAACAATACTATCTCAATGGATCTCATCCGATACATTTACATTGTCCCTGTACTTACCTCGGGTTACATACTTATTCCAAAAGGATTGGCTTTATAAAGAAGCCTTAATAAAGAAAAGACTGAAGAATTATTTGATATTTGGTTGCCCCATCATAAATCGTTTTCTCCGGCAGGGTCCACAGGATAACAATGGGATATGATGGAGCGACAGCGGATTGGCACCAATCGATCAAAGCTTTCTGGCCTCCCAGGATGCAATGGGCCCGTCCATATATCCCCGCCTACTGACTCAGGCAAATCAGTTTTTTGTTTGGTGCGGCAGGAGCCAGACCATGGTCAGAGGGCTGCTATTTTTTTAGCAGCCATAAGCTTTCTTCTTTTATTTTTAGAGTCCTACTAGTGTCTTATACGTGTATTAGAAAGAGTCGCTCCAACAACTCTCCGCCGGGTCGTGACGGTGCTTACCCACAAGTACAGTGCTGTTCCGGTGAGCATCTGTGTCGGATATACTAGCAGGTCCAGCAGACGTTACCAGGCTGTGGCCAGAACGCGGGGAGAAGGTAAGGCATCGGTTCTGCTTACCTAGATGGAATACGGACACAGCCACACTGTTTTGGGAGGAGACTACCAATCAGTAGCTGACGAGGCTGCCACCGCAGGTGCACCAGCGCTAGGCCTTAGGGATCATAGGCTCCAGGAATAGCATGAGGCTATGATCCCTAGGGTTGATGTCCGCAGGGGGAGTCAGACGCTCTCCTAGTCGCCCCTCCCCCCGGTTCATGACCAGTTTCCTCCGAGTCTCCCACCATGAACTGTTTGCTCGCATCCATCCCAGACGCTGTGCATGAGGGGATCAGGTCGCAGCATAGGCGGCTCTATGACCAATGTGTCTGTGTTCGCTATAGGTTCATGGAGCGGCAGTGTACAATAGTAACGTCTGGATCCACTCAGCGTTCGCTATCGTATTGATCGATCCTGTATCCCACTCTACTGAGTACGGGTTATACAGTACTACATCTCTACCTTTTTGAGTACGAATAGTTAGATAAGTGCCTATTGCATATAAGTCTGTATACATTTACTGTTTCTTTCGCATTGCGTCTGAATACGTTTAAACATGATCAGTAATATGTTCTACTACATACTTAAAAATGTGTTTGTAGTTGATGATGTGCTCATATTGCTAATGTATAACGTGACTGACTGCTAGTGTGATTGCTGACTTTACTATATGTTTGTCAGTTGTTTTTCTGATCCTCAATGCTGGTGCATGGGTAGGGTCAGACTATGTCACTTTAGAAAGTTTAAAGTGATTATAGTCACAAATTGTGTAGTACACTGTGAAAGCGCTGATTATTTATCATGTCTAAGAGCGGCAAAGGAGAGGAAGGTACACTCACAGCAACACCAACACTCGCATCATGTTTGTCTTGCAAAACTGTATTATCCTCTCAGGATCTGGTTCAGGATGGTTTGTGTACAAATTGTTTTAGTTTTAAGCAAAATACAAGGCAGATCCCTGTACAACGTCAGGTACAGATGGATCCACCTTGGTCTGTGTTTGCACAGACCTTGTCCAGTATAGCTGAATGGATAATTTATACAGCTTCTGTAGCAGGAATGGGTTACACTATTAACCCTTACATGCAGCTCCCTACCTATGGTATATCATTTCACCCAGAAGCTTTTCAAATAAAACAAGCTGATAAACCAACAGTAAGTAAATCTTCACCTTCACAGGCTACACATGAGGATTCATCGGAAGATGAAAGCTCAATTAATTCTACTCTGGCATATGAAGTGGAAGAAGAAGGTCTCAGCTCAGTGGATATAGCCAAGTTAATTAGAGCAATGAAAGCCATTCTATCCTTAGAGGATTCAGCAGAGCCTGTGTAAAAAACCAAGGCACCTGTGTTTAAACATCCCAAGACAGTTAAGACTGAGTTTCCAGGGTCAGCTCAGCTGATGGAAATCATGGAAGAGGCTTGGGCTGCGCCCAATAAGAAATTTAGGATTCCAAAAAAATGGGATTCCAATTATCCTAAAGTAGATGCACACGTGATTCGATTAGTGCGAAAGTCTATATTGCCTTTGCCTTCAACATCATTAAATGATGTCACGGATAGGAGAGTAAATGGTTTTCTAAAAACCCTATTTTCAATGTCCGGGGCAGTCATAAGGCCAGCCATGGCTTCAGCTTGGATGGCAAAGGCAGTGGCTGCCTGGGCTGATACATTTGAGGGGGGTTTTTCAGTAGCTTCTAGAGAGCAGAAATCCCATATAGCTCATATAAAACAGGCTGCAATATTCTTGGAAGAAGCAGCATGTCAGGAATCGTCTTATCAGACTGGCATCCGTCCGCCGCTGCGGACTCCGTCCTGGCTCCCTGCGGTCACCTGTCACCTATGCCCCTGCCATGGGACATCATCTGGATCCTGGGGGCACTCCTGAACCAGCGGGCGTGTGCGCGCCGCGTCCCCGCTAGGCCGCGGCGTGGGCGCCGCCATGACAGTCTCCAAACAGCTAGTATGCTGCGGCCAATCCGGTGCGTGGCCGCACCCACTTTCCTTTTCTCCATCCAATCCCTGCACACCATGGGGTATATAGGAGGCACAGTTTCACCTCACAGGCATCCTGGACTTTGTGTCATTCTGACTACCTGCATGAAAGGATCAGCTCCTGTCTCTCCTGAGTTCCTGCTAAGAACTTATACTCCTGGTGATTCTGCTTGCTTCCGTGGAACTTCAAGGCTCAGCAATACCGGCAACCTGCATTGGGCTTCACACCCATCACAACCTTGTGTGCTTCAGCCTGCGGTTGAAGACTAAACTCCAGGTGTGTTCATTCCTCCACCTGTGACACAGCTTGCTGCTGCCAGTGCCTGATCACCTGCACTGTGAGTTGGTCTCCTGCTAATGCTCAGGTTTGCAATTTCCATCAACTGCCTTAGTTCTTTGTTTTAAAACCCTGCTCTGGTTTCTAAACCAGTATCATTTCATTGACATTCATTCTGCTGTTTTATTTTCCGGATATGATTTCTCAAGTCACCTATCATTCATTGCCATAGACTATTTGTTACCATTTCAAGTATTTTCCATCTGCTATTATTTCTGCTGCATTTCTGTTATTATTTATCTGCTGAATAAATACCATTGCGCTCATGCGCAAGAACGTGATACAACCTCCTCGTCTCTTTCCTCCTACCTCCACTGACCCACTAGCGCCCCCTCCGGGGACACAGACCAAACACAATCTGACAGTAAGTCCAGGATCGATGGACTCGGATGGTGGACGGAGTGTGGGGTCAGAGGCCTTGCAAAATCTGGTCTCCCGTCTGGATGGTCAAGAGGTTGCGCAGCAGCAGATGCTTCACTTTCTACAAGGGATGTCCTCCCGATTGGATACACTGCAGCAGTCCCTGCCAAGTGTACTCTCACCTACTGTTACCCCAGCACCTGCCAGTGCTGTAAGTTCTTCTGTGTCGGCTGCATCAGCTCCAGTGTCACGTCTGCACCTGCCCGTGCCGAGCAAATATGATGGCAGTCCTAAATTATGTCGCGGGTTCCTTAACCAGTGCGAAATACAGTTTGAGTTATTGCCACATAACTTTCCTACACCAAGGTCCAAGGTTGCCTACATCATTTCCTTACTCTCTGGATCTGCTTTGAATTGGGTGTCTCCTCTGTGGGAACGTGCTGACCCCCTGATCAATAACTACTCTGACTTCGTGTCAACCTTTAGACGGATCTTTGACGAGCCTGGTCGTGCAACATCAGCTTCGGCAGACCTGATCCAAATTCGTCAAGGCAACCGAAGCATGGGACAGTATGTCATCCAGTTCCAGACGTTGGCTGCAGAGGTCCAATGGAACAACCAAGCTCTGGTAGCAACCTTCTGGCACGGACTTTCGGATCGGATCAAGGACGAACTGGCAACCCGTGACATTCCTGTTCAACTGTCTGACTTGATCTCCCTGTGTATAAAGCTGGACTCTCGCATCCGCGAACGCAATAATGAACGCGCTCGGAGTGAGCCTCGCAGAATAAGGTTCATACCCCCTGTACAGTTCCAGCCTCCTTCTCCTTCTGACGAGCCTATGCAGGTAAATAGGTCCCGCCTAACCCATGAGGAACGGGCAAGAAGAATACGAGAGAGGCTCTGCCTATACTGTGCTGCTGCGGGTCACCAAATTAACTCCTGCACGATGCGTTCGGGAAACGCCAGATCCTGACTTGGAAAGGAGGAGTCAAGTTAGGATCATTCAGTCAAGCTCCTTCTCAACAAGATCTCATTATTCCGGTGACGCTAGAAACTTCCGTTGGGCTCCAGTCTGCGTCAGCATTAGTGGACTGCGGTGCTGCAGGAAATTTTATCACCCAAGCTGCGGTAAACAAATATTGCCTGTCTACCTGTGAACTTTCTTGTCCTGTTTACATTACTGCTGTGGATGGTAGTAGAATCTCCAAAGGGAACATTTCACATCAAACTACCCCAGTGGTTCTGGGAGTTGGATTTCTCCATTCAGAAATTATCAAGTTCCTGGTCATTCCTCAAGCCACCCAGGAGATTGTCTTGGGCATGCCTTGGCTCCAGCTACATAACCCACAGTTCGACTGGACAACGTTGCAGCTTACCTCATGGGGTTCACACTGTCATCATTCCTGCTTAGCCCAAGTGTGTCCTCTTAAGTCCACCGAAGTGAAGTCACAGCTAAGTCTTCCAGCAGTTTATCAAGACTTCGCAGACGTCTTCTGCGAAAAAGCTGCTGATATCCTGCCGCCCCATAGGGAATGGGATTGTCCCATTGATCTCCTTCCTGGCAAGAAGCCACCCAGGGGGCGCACCTATCCTTTGTCTGTTCCTGAAACAGAGGCGATGAGTAACTACATTAGAGAGAATCTTCAGAAAGGATTCATCCGTCCGTCATCATCACCCGCTGGCGCAGGTTTCTTCTTTGTCAAAAAGAAGGATGGAGGACTGCGTCCATGCATTGACTATCGGGGTCTCAACGACATTACCGTCAAGAATAGTTATCCTTTACCACTCATTACCGAACTGTTTGATAGAGTTAAGGGGGCTCGCATCTTCACCAAGTTAGATCTCCGCGGTGCCTATAATCTCATCAGAATCCGGAGTGGTGACGAGTGGAAGACAGCCTTCAACACTCGTGACGGCCATTATGAATACCTGGTAATGCCATTTGGGTTGAGTAATGCTCCAGCGGTATTCCAACACTTCGTGAACGAAATTTTTCGTGATGTCCTGTATAAGTACCTCGTTGTTTACTTAGATGATATTCTTATCTTTTCTCAAGACCTTCCATCTCATCGCCTACAAGTCTGTGAAGTTCTCCGACGTCTTCGTGAGAACCGTCTCTACGGGAAGTTATCCAAATGCACCTTTGAAGTTCCCTCTATACCCTTCCTGGGGTATATAATTTCCGGATCGGATCTTCAGATGGACCCGGCAAAATTGGAAGCCATTGCCAATTGGTCCATTCCAAACTCCCTCAAGTCAATCCAGCGATTCCTGGGTTTTGCCAACTATTATAGAAAATTTATTCGAGGATTCTCCACTCTCATCGCTCCCATTACCAACCTGACTCGGAAAGGGGCAGATCATTCCAACTGGTCAGAAGAAGCCTTGGCAGCCTTCCGGAAGATCAAGTTAGCCTTTATGTCTGCTCCAGTGCTGTCACAGCCAGATGTCAACAGGCCGTTCGAGTTGGAGGTAGATGCCTCTAATGTTGGGGTTGGAGCTGTTCTCTCCCAGAAGGGATCTGATGGGAAAGTCCACCCTTGTGGATTCTACTCTCGCAAGTTTCTTCCTGCAGAAGCTAACTACTCCGTGGGAGATCAAGAGTTATTGGCAATCAAACTGGCTCTCGAGGAATGGAGATATCTCCTAGAAGGGGCCAAACATCCGTTTAACATCTTCACGGATCATAAGAACCTGCTATACCTAAAAGCAGCTCAGTGCCTTAACCCTCGCCAGTCCAGGTGGGCTATGTTTTTCTCTCGTTTTAATTTTAGGCTTCATTTCCGCCCAGGTTCACAGAATGTGAAAGCCGACGCATTATCCCGGTCCATGGAATCAGAAGAGGGAACATCTGACTCTGTGCCACATTCCATCCTGAGTCCCGTGGTTTTCGCTACCTCTCAAGTCTCTCCAGCTCCACCTCCGGGTAAGACTTTTGTTTCCCCAGAACTCCGTCCCAAGTTGCTAGCTTGGGCCCACCAATCCAAGTTTACTGGTCATCCTGGTGTCCTGAAGACATTCAAGTTCCTTTCTGCGTCATATTGGTGGCCGAAGATGAAAGTGGACATCCAGGATTTCGTGGCATCCTGTCCTAAATGTGTGCAGCACAAGACTCCTCGTCAGTCTCCAGCAGGTCAGTTGCAACCCTTATCAGTCCCTAGTCGTCCTTGGTCTCATCTATCAATGGACTTTATCACTGATCTTCCACCTTCTCAGGGACATAACACTATTTGGGTTGTAGTGGACAGATTTTCCAAGATGGCTCATTTCGTTCCTCTCCAGGGTCTCCCTTCTGCCCCGAAACTAGCCCAGATCTTCCTACAGGAGATCTTCCGTTTACACGGGTTACCCTCCGAAATAATATCTGATCGGGGGGTACAGTTTGTAGCAAGGTTTTGGAGGGCCCTCTGTTCTGCCATGCAGATAAAATTGAAATTCTCGTCTTCATACCATCCTCAGACGAATGGGCAGACAGAGAGAGTCAATCAGGAACTTGAGACTTTCCTACGGCTATATGTGACATCCTCCCAGGATGATTGGTTTAATCTGCTCCCATGGGCCGAGTTTGCCCATAACTTTCGTTACCACACTGCTACAGACACGACACCATTCTTTGCAGTCTATGGGCAACATCCCCGAGTACCTGAATTTCAAGAACTTCCGCACATAGATGTTCCTGCTGCCACTACTGCTCTGACCCAGTTTTCCTCCATCTGGAAAAGAATTCACGTTTCCCTCAAAAAAGCCTCCAGTCGATATAAGGTCTATGCCGACCGTAAAAGACGTGCGGTTCCCCATTTGAAACCGGGGGACAGGGTTTGGTTATCAACCCGCAACCTTCGTCTCAGGGTTCCATCCATGAAGTTCGCACCACGCTTCATTGGTCCTTACCCTATTGAGAGTGTCATCAACCCAGTGGCTTACAAGTTGAAATTACCACCTTCACTTCGTGTTCCTAATGCCTTTCACATTTCTCTCCTCAGACCTCTAGTCCTAAACCGCTTTCAGAATACTCTTCCAGCAGGTCCCAAGGTTCGAACTCAGCGGGGCGTGGAATTTGAGATCAACAAGATTCTGGACTCTCGTTGCCGGTATGGACGTCTCCAGTACCTGGTCGATTGGTTCGGTTATGGTCCAGAGGAGAGAAGCTGGGTGAATTCATCTGATGTCCATGCTCCTAGGTTGGTCCGTGTTTTCCACAGCACTCATCCCTCCAAACCACGTGGGTGTTCGGTGTCCACCCCTAAAGGAGGGGGTACTGTCAGGAATCGTCTTATCAGACTGGCATCCGTCCGCCGCTGCGGACTCCGTCCTGGCTCCCTGCGGTCACCTGTCACCTATGCCCCTGCCATGGGACATCATCTGGATCCTGGGGGCACTCCTGAACCAGCGGGCGTGTGCGCGCCGCGTCCCCGCTAGGCCGCGGCGTGGGCGCCGCCATGACAGTCTCCAAACAGCTAGTATGCTGCGGCCAATCCGGTGCGTGGCCGCACCCACTTTCCTTTTCTCCATCCAATCCCTGCACACCATGGGGTATATAGGAGGCACAGTTTCACCTCACAGGCATCCTGGACTTTGTGTCATTCTGACTACCTGCATGAAAGGATCAGCTCCTGTCTCTCCTGAGTTCCTGCTAAGAACTTATACTCCTGGTGATTCTGCTTGCTTCCGTGGAACTTCAAGGCTCAGCAATACCGGCAACCTGCATTGGGCTTCACACCCATCACAACCTTGTGTGCTTCAGCCTGCGGTTGAAGACTAAACTCCAGGTGTGTTCATTCCTCCACCTGTGACACAGCTTGCTGCTGCCAGTGCCTGATCACCTGCACTGTGAGTTGGTCTCCTGCTAATGCTCAGGTTTGCAATTTCCATCAACTGCCTTAGTTCTTTGTTTTAAAACCCTGCTCTGGTTTCTAAACCAGTATCATTTCATTGACATTCATTCTGCTGTTTTATTTTCCGGATATGATTTCTCAAGTCACCTATCATTCATTGCCATAGACTATTTGTTACCATTTCAAGTATTTTCCATCTGCTATTATTTCTGCTGCATTTCTGTTATTATTTATCTGCTGAATAAATACCATTGCGCTCATGCGCAAGAACGTGATACAACCTCCTCGTCTCTTTCCTCCTACCTCCACTGACCCACTAGCGCCCCCTCCGGGGACACAGACCAAACACAATCTGACAGTGCATTAGATATGGGTACTATCACCTCCAGGCCATCAGCTTCAACAATAGCTGCTCGCAGAGCAGTTTGGTTACGTATGTGGAAAGCGGATTCAGAATCTAAGAAGGTTTTGGAATCTTTGCCTTTTCTGGAAATATTCTTTTTGGTAAAGAATTGCCAGATAGTCTTGAGTCAAAAGCAGACTCCAAAAAGGTCAAGTTCCCTTCCACATACAGCTACAAACTTAAAGTTCTGGTTTTCCGTCCCTTTCGGTCTCAAGGAAAAGCTAAGGGAAAAAGTGATCGCAAGCCCCAATACAACAAGTCTGGTAAGACTAAAAACATTGGGCTAACAGGGGGCCGGCTTCCAAATCAGAAAATATTCCATCAGTCTGATGGTGCGGGCCTCCACCTGGGGGACCCCAGGGTAAGGGGTCGACTTCTTCAGTTTGCACAGATCTGGCAGCAGTCTACAACAGATGCCTGGGTGCAGGAAGCGGTATCTCTAGGTTATGCTTTTCCCTTCAAGAATGTCACGCTCGGCTGGAAATGAGAATCCGGCAACTGAGGTTTGCCTGAGGAAGCAGACACTGGCGAGGGAAGAAGATGAGGTGGAGGTTACCAAGATGAGATAGTCACTGAAAATAATGAACTGCCGGTGATAATCTGTGACTTGAAAACTGAAGACTGTGAGCTGTGGCTTGAATAACAAGGCTGAGGAGCACTGAAGATGAAGGACTGTGAATGGTGAGCTGTGGCTTGGATAACGAGGCTGAAGAACACTTGAAGATAATGAACTGTGGTTTGAAATACAAGGTTGAAGTACACTGAAGAAGGACTGTGAACGTTGAGCTGTGGCTTGGATAATGAGGCTGAAGAGCATGGTAACTGTCGACGACCAAGATCCTTGAAGAAACAAGATTACCGAGTACGCCCCTCTCAGATGGTATCAGGTTAGAGACGGTGGGACTGCTGCAATCAGAAAGACCGAGGCAGTGCAAAACTGGAGAGTAACCAAGGTACCGAAGTAACCTGGGAGCACAGGGCTGGAGATCCTACACCTAAGTAGTAACTTGAAGCACTGGCACTCATAACCTGACCCAGCTCCCTTTTAAGAGGAGAGATCTCCCTATATTGGCTGGACAGAATGAGCCTGTTCAATAGGTACAAGCTTTGGTCTCCAACATGGCCGCTCCTGTGCAGCAGACACATTTTAGTGTTTACCACCAGAACTCCCCCTGGCCTCTCCGGATGCACTCCCTAGTGCCAGCAAGCCCGCTGCAGCAGCCTCCGGCTACTACCAGCGGACCCGCCAGCATCTCCGCACATGGACCCATCGCAGCATCCCAGCACCGCCACTGCCCGCCAAACACCTGAGCAGTAACCACCATGGCTCTGATCGTACGGTAAGGATCCGGGACGTGACAGTACCCCCCCTTTGATGGTGGACTCCGGACACCTTCGTGGTTTGATTGGACACCTGGCATGAAAGGCTTGAATTAGTCTTGGAGCGTGGACATCCTCTGCAGATACCCAAGACCTCTCCTTAGGTCCATATCCTTTCCAGTCAATAAGATATTGGAGACTACCATACCGCTTCCGAGAGTCGATCTGGTTAATTTCAAATTCATCTTCTTGAGCAGACTGGATTTTAAGAGTCTTAGGCAAAGCAGCCTGAAATCGGTTGAGAACTAGAGGTTTCAAGAGAGAAATATGGAAAGCGTTCGGAATTTTCAAAAGGGGAGGTAGTTTTACCTTGTAAGCTACTGAGTTTAAGACCCTTTCAATCATGCTCATCTCCCTACTCCGGCTAATGTCTCTGCATACTCTACACGTAAGGTAGGTCCTTCATGGGCAGCACAATAGGGTGCTTCAGCAGAACAGATTGGTAAGGCAGCCACATAGGTCTTCCATTTACACTATCATTAGACATTATGCCATGGATACTTTTGTCTCTCATGATGCTAAATTCGGGTGAAAGGTCTTCGTGTCTAAACAGGAGCGTCCCCGCCACTTAAACTGGCTTTGGGAATCCCAATGTTATCCTGTGGATAACCTGTGGACCCAGCCAGAGAAATTTACTGTTATGCTAACAGCTTACCGTTGATAACGGGATTTCTCTTATGTCCACAGGTATCCACAGGGGTCCCTCCCTGATGCACCTGATTTGAGGATCTTGACAATCTCTAAACCTCTTCTTTCTTGTATGGAAGGGCGTGCATGTGTGTTCTTATTGCCTGAACAGGGTACTACCTGATGCTCCTGCCTAAATTGCTGTGGAAAGAACTGATTTGACTGAGTCAGTGGGCGGCATATATGGAGAAGCCCCGATGCATCCTGGGAGGCCAGAAAGCTCATGACTGATTGGTGCCAATTCCGCTGTCGGTCCGGCATATCCCAATGTTATCCTGTGGATACCTGTGGACATAAGAGAAATCCCGTTATCAATGGTAAGTTCTTACCATAACGGTACATTTTTAATTGTTTGTAGAGTTAAACCGGTTTGTGAGAAATATTTGTAGGAAACATTTCTTTGATAGTACTAAAAAGGCCCTTAGCTCAGAGACATCAGCTGTATTGGACCAACATGATCAATCAGGTCTAGATATCCTAAATTAATTATTATTGGAAAATATTGATCTAGACAAGCTATAGCTGAGCTTCCTATTTTTGATGTGAATAATGTGGAGCCTGTACAGTTTAAGAACAAATCTCAATTTTATCCAGTACAACACAAAACTAGTGCCATAGACACTTTCTACAATAAGACTTTGGAGGAATTTCACCAATTGTGCGATACAAAAATTCATCCCTGTCAGTTTAACTTAACCTCCAATGAGCGGAATACTCTAAAAGAACTGTCTAATGATTCCTCCCTTACAATTAAACCAGCAGCTAAGGCGGGGGAAGGGCAGTGATACAAGATACCTCTGATTATATCAAAGAGGCTAAATGTCAATTATCAAATGTTCTGTTTTATAATCAATTAGACACGGACCCGACTAGGACCTTTAAAAAAAATAATATATATATATATATATTGAAAACAGCTCAAGAAAAAGGTACATTACTGGGGATGAATTTGACTTCCTCTACCCCCTCCACCCTATCACTCCTATTTATTACCACCTCGCCAAAATCCATAAAACACTACACAAACCCCCGTGGCGTCCTATTATTTCTGGGATTGAGGGCCTTACATCTAATTTATCCTTTTTTGTTGATCACTATTTACAACCCTGCACCACATTTGAGGTCCCATATTCATGATACCACCGATTTTTATCAAACGGGTGCAGGGCCACAAATGGGCTCCAGGATATAGATTTGTGACTTGTGATGTCCAAGCTTTATATACGAATATCCCACATGATAAAGGGGTAGAGTCTGTGGACATCTCATTAAGGAAAGTTTATTTTGACACTATTTTTATTTTTATTTGATCAGGGTTATTTTTTACAAGTCCTTGGTATGGCGATGAGGACCAGGTTTGCACCGAGCTTTGCAAACATCTATATGGGCAATTTTAAACAATCTCACATATGGGATGGCCCATACTTGGCGTACCTGGTCCTCTATGGTCACTATATCGACGACCTGTTTTGTATTTGGAATGGTAACACTACTTCTATCACTAATTTTGTTTATTATTTAAACACTAATGATTATGGTTTGTCCTTCACGTGCACACACAATTCTTCACAGATTAATTTTTTTAGATGTAATGGTGGAGGTGGTAGAGGATAGTCTTATTGTTTCATCATATAAAAAAGCAGAAGATGTGTGTAGTTACATACCCTATACATATAATCACAAGAAAAACTGGCTAAATAAGGTACCTAAGAGCCAGTTGTCTAGAATTAGACGGAATTGCACAGTGGATTCCAAGTTTGAAGAACAGGCGGAGGGACTTATAAATTCTGTTCGAGAATGGGAATACCCTACACAAGTATTAGATCAAGCCATACAATACTCACGAACCCTTAACAGGGATACCCTGTTATCTATACACCCTAAGGGAGAAGGCCAATTAAATATTAATGAACCTATAGAAGACAATTAGAGGAACACCCTTATACAAGTACGAGGGATGCACTCTACTAACAATATGAAACATAAAAGTAAACAGAAAACAAAGACTCAAGACTATTTGGCGTTTAAATCCAAATATAACGTAAAAGCCAATAAAATATTGTATATTATTAAACAAAACTACAAATTACTTTTCACTGACCCAGTTCTAAGCACTAGTTTGCTTAAGAATCCAACCATTATCTTTAAAAAAGCAAGGAACCTGAAGAACATCTTGGCTCCTAGCTTCTTTAAAAGACATCCAGATAAAACTTCTAGAGTGGGACAACAGACTCTGGTGGGTCCTCAGGTTGTGGGATTCTATAGGTGCAACCACACTAGATGTACCACTTGTACACATGTAGCTAATAAAACCAAAAGTGTTCTTTCCTCATGTTCCAAGCAGGAATATAAGATTGAAACCTTCATCAATTGAAATAGCCATTTTATCGTGTATTTGCTATGGTGTTCATGTCAATGGTGTTATGTGGGATGTACTACTAGAGCTCTGAAAATAAGATTTTACTCACCGGTAAATCTATTTCTCGTAGTCCGTAGTGGATGCTGGGACTCCGTAAGGACCATGGGGAATAGCGGCTCCGCAGGAGACTGGGCACAACTAAAGAAAGCTTTAGGACTACCTGGTGTGCACTAGCTCCTTTCACTATGACCCTCTTCCAGACCTCAGTTAGGATACTGTGCCCGGAAGAGCTGACACAATAGGGAAGGATTTTGAATCCCGGGTAAGACTCATACCAGCCACACCAATCACACCGTACAACTAGTGATACTATACCCAGTTAACAGTATGAAATACAACAGAGCCTCTCAACAGATGGCTCAACAATAACCCTTTAGTTAACAATAACTATATACAAGCATTGCAGACAATCCGCACTTGGGATGGGCACTCAGCATCCACTACGGACTACGAGAAATAGATTTACCGGTGAGTAAAATCTTATTTTCTCTGACGTCCTAAGTGGATGCTGGGACTCCGTAAGGACCATGGGTATTATACCAAAGCTCCCAAACGGGCGGGAGAGTGCGGATGACTCTGCAGCACCGAATGAGCAAACTCAAGGTCCTCCTCAGCCAAAGTATCAAATTTGTAGAATTTAGCAAAAGTGTTAGACCCTGACCAAGTAGCAGCTCGGCAAAGTTGTAAAGCCGAGACCCCTCGGGCAGCCGCCCAAGAAGAGCCCACCTTCCTTGTGGAATGGGCTTTTACAGATTAAGGATGCGGCAGTCCAGCCACAGAATGCGCACGCTGAATAGTGCTACAGATCCAGCGAGCAATAGTCTGCTTAGAAGCAGGAGCACCCAGCTTGTTGTGTGCATACAGGATAAACAGCGAGTCAGTTTTCCTGACTCCAGCCGTCCTGGAAACATACATTTTCAAGGCCCTGACTACGTCCAGCAACTTGGAATCCTCCAAGTCCCTAGTAGCCGCAGGCACCACAATAGGTTGGTTCAAGTGAAAAGCTGATACCACCTTAGGGAGAAACTGGGGACGAGTCCTCAATTCTGCCCTATCCATATGGAAAATCAGATAAGGGCTTTTACACGCCAAAAAGCCGCCAATTCTGACACACGCCTGGCCGAAGCCAAGGCCAATAACATGACCACTTTCCACGTGAGATATTTTAAATCCACGGTTTTAAGTGGCTCAAACCAATGTGATTTTAGGAAACTCAACACCACGTTGAGATCCCAAGGTACCACTGGAGGCACAAAAAGGGGCTGAATATGCAGCACTCCCTTTACAAATGTCTGAACTTCAGGCAGTGAAGCCAGTTCTTTCTGGAAGAAAATCGACACAGCCGAAATCTGGACCTTAATGGAACCCAATTTTAGGCCCATAGTCACTCCTGACTGTAGGAAGTGCAGAAATAGACCCAGCTGAGAATTCCTCTGTTGGGGCCTTCCTGGCCTCACACTACGCAACATATTTTCGCCAAATGCGGTGATAATGGTTTGCGTTTACTTCTTTCCTAGCTTTAATCAGCGTAGGAATGACTTCCTCCGGAATGCCCTTTTCCTTCAGGATCCGGCGTTCAACCGCCATGCCGTCAAACGCAGCCGCGGTAAGTCTTGGAACAAACAGGGGCCCTGCTGCAGCAGGTCCTGTCTGAGCGGTAGAGGCCATGGGTCCTCTGAGATCATTTCTTGAAGTTCCGGGTACCAAGTTCTTCTTGGCCAATCCGGAACAATGAGTATAGTTCTTACTCCTCTTTTCCTTATTATCCTCAGTACCTTGGGTATGAGAGGAAGAGGAGGGAACACATAAACTGACTGTGTCACTAGAGCGTCCACAGCTATTGCCTGAGGGTCTCTCGACCTGGCGCAATATCTTTCTAGCTTTGTGTTTAGGCGGGACGCCATCATGTCCACCTGTGGCCTTTCCCAACGGTTTACAATCAGTTGGAAGACTTCTGGATGAAGTCCGCACTCTCCCGGGTGTAGGTCGTGTCTGCTGAGAAAGTCTGCTTCCCAGTTGTCCACTCCCGGAATGAACACTGCTGACAGTGCTAACACGTGATTTTCCGCCCATTGGAGAATCCTTGTGTCTTCTGCCATCGCCATCCTGCTTCTTGTGCCGCCCTGTCGGTTTACATGGGCGACTGCCGTGATGTTGTCTGACTTGATCAGTACAGGCTGGTTTTGAAGCAGGGGTCTTGCCTGACTTAGGGCATTGTAAATGGCCCTCAGTTCCAGAATATTTATGTGTAGGGAAGTCTCCTGACTTGACCAGAGTCCTTGGAAGTTTCTTCCCTGTGTGACTGCCCCCCAGCCTCGAAGGCTGGCATCCGTGGTCACCAGGACCCAGACCTGTATGCCGAATCTGCGGCCCTCTTGGAGATGAGCACTCTGCAGCCACCACAGCAGAGACACCCTGGTCCTTGGAGACAGGGTTATCAGCCGATGCATCTGAAGATGCGATCCGGACCACTTGTCCAACAGGTCCCACTGAAAAGTTCTTGCATGGAACCTGCCGAATGGAATTGCTTCGTAAGAAGCTACCATCTTTCCCAGGACTCGCGTGCAGTGATGCGCAGAGACCTGTTTCGGTTTCAGGAGGCCTCTGACTAGAGATGACAGCTCCTTGGCTTTCTCCTCCGGGAGAAACACTTTTTTCTGGTCTGTGTACAGAACCATCTCCAGGAACAGTAGACACATCGTAGGGACCAGCTGTGACTTTGGAATATTTAGAATCACACCGTGCTGTCGTAGCACTTCCTGAGATAGTGCTACCCCGACCAACAACTGCTCTCTGGATCTCGCCTTTATTAGGAGATCGTCCAAGTATGGGATAATTAAAACTCCCTTTTTTCGAAGGAGTATCATCATTTCGGCCATTACCTTGGTAAATGTCCTCGGTGCCGTGGACAGCCCGAACGGCAACGTCTGGAATTTGTAATGACAATCCTGTACCACAAATCTGAGGTACTTCTAGTGTGGATGGTAAATGGGGACATGCAGGTAAGCATCCTTGATGTCCAGCGATACCATGTAATCCCCCTCGTCCAGGCTTGCAATAACCGCCCTGAGCGATTCCATCTTGAACTTGAATTTTTTTATATATGTGTTCAAGGATTTCAAATTTAAAATGGGTCTCACCGAACCGTCCGGTTTCAGTACCACAAACATTGTGGAATAGTAACCCCTTCCTTGTTGAAGGAGGGGCACCTTGACTATCAAATGCTGGGAATACAGCTTGTGAATTGCCTCTAGCACAGCCTCCCTGCCTGAGGGAGTTGTTGGCAAGGCAGATTTGAGGAAACGACGGGGGTGAGACGTTTCGAATTCCAGCTTGTACCCCTGAGATACTACTTGTAGAATCCAGGGATCCACCTGTGAGCGAGCCCACTGATTGCTGAAATTTTTGAGCCGGCCCCCCACCGTACCTGGCTCCGCCAGTGGAGCCCCACCGTCATGTGGTGGCTTTGGAGGAAACGGGGGAGGACTTTTGTTCCTGGGAACTGGCTGTATGCTGCAGCTTTTTCCCCCTACCTCTGCCTCTGGGCAGAAAGGACGCTCCTTTTCCCCGTTTGCTCTTCTGGGGCCGAAAGGACTGCACCTGATAATACGGTGCTTTCTTTGGCTGTGAGGGAATATGGGGTAAAAATGCTGACTTCCCAGCTGTTGCTGTGGAAACTAGGTCCGTGAGACCGTCCCCAAATAACTCATCACCCTTGTAAGGCAAAACTTCCATGTGCCTTTTAGAATCTGCATCACCTGTCCACTGCCGAGTCCATAACCCTCTCCTGGCAGAAATGGACATTGCACTTATTTTAGATGCCAGCCGGCAAATATCCCTCTATGCATCTCTCATGTATAAGACTGCGTCTTTTATATGCTCTACGGTTAGTAATATGGTGTCCCTATGGTGTCCCTATCAAGGGTGTCAATATTTTCTGATAGGGAATCTGACCACGCAGCTGCAGCACTGCACATCCATGCTGAAGCAATAGCTGGTCTCAGTATAATACCTGAGTGTGTATACACAGACTTCAGGATAGCCTCCTGCTTTCTATCAGCAGGCTCCTTTAGGGCGGCCGTATCCGGAGACGGTAGTGCCACCTTCTTTGACAAGCGTGTGAGCGCTTTATCCATCCTAGGGGGTGTCTCCCAATGTGACCTATCCTCTGGCGGGAAAGGGTACGTCCTTAGTAACCTCTTAGAAATTACCAGTTTCTTATCAGGGGAAGCCCACGCTTCTTCACACACTTCATTTAATTCATCAGAAGGGGGAAAAACCACTGGTAGCTTTTTCTCCCCAAACATAATACCCTTTTTAGTGGTACCTGGGGTAAGATCAGAAATGTGCAACACATTTTTCATTGCCTCAATCATGCAACGAGTGGCCCTATTGGACATTACATTAGTCTCATCATCGTCGACACTGGTATCAGTATCCGTGTCGACATCTGTGTCTGCCATCTGAGGTAGCGGGCGTTTTAGAGCCCCTGATGGCCTTTGAGATGCCTGGGCAGGCACGAGCTGAGAAGCCGGCTGTCCCGCATTTGGCATGTCGTCAAATTTTCTATGTAAGGAGTTGACACTTTCACGTAATTCCTTCCACAAATCCATCCACTCAGGTGTCTGCCCCGCAGGGGGGTGACATCACATTTATAGGCATCTGCTCCGCCGCCACATAAGCCTCCTCGTCAAACATGTCGACACAGCCGTACCGACACACCGCACACACAGGGAATGCTCTGACTGAGGACAGGACCCCACAAAGCCCTTTGGGGAGACATAGAGAGAGTATGCCAGCACACACCAGAGCGCTATATAACACAGGGATCCCACTATAAATGAGTGTTTTTTCCCCTTATAGCTGCTTATATTATATATACTGCGCCTAAATTTAGTGTCCCCCCTCTCTTTTTTACCCTTATGTAGCTTGACACTGCAGGGGAGAGCCAGGGAGCATCCTTCCAGCGGAGCTGTAAGGGAAAAATGGCGCCAGTGTGCTGAGGGAGATGGCCCCGCCCCTTTTTCGGCGGACTTCTCCCACTTTTTTCAGGAATTCTGGCAGGGGTATTTTATCACATATATAGCCTCTGGGACTATATATTGTGATGATTTTGCCAGCCAATGTGTTTTTATTGCTGCTCAGGAGAGCACCTAGTGTGCATTCAGCTCAGCCGGGCACAAGATTCTAACTGAGGTCTGGAGGAGGGTCATAGTGGGAGGAGCCAGTGCACACCAGGTAGTCCTAAAGCTTTCTTTAGTTGTGCCCAGTCTCCTGCGGAGCCGCTATTCCCCATGGTCCTTACGGAGTCCCAGCATCCACTTAGGACGTCAGAGAAATTACATTTCATGGCGCACAGGAGAAATCTACTAAACAGATATATGAACCACAGTGTCTCACGGCACTTTGTAGAAACACACGCAGGGAATCCTGCATGCTTAGAATTAGTTGGCTTAGAACACATTGCTATTATAATATAAAGTAGAGGAGGAGATCGGTTTAGAACACTGTGTCAGCAAGAAGCGGCTTGGATTCTTAAATGACAGTCCCTGAAACCACAAGGCCTCAATGAGACGATTGATTTAGAATTTATATGAATATGTGGTCTTATATATGGAACATCCTGTTATGTATTTGTTTGTACTTTTAGAGTATCCGTACCTTCTTTCTATATCTCTTTTCCAAAGTCCCTTGTTTCCTTCTTTATAAATTGCAGAATCCAGATGTGTGCCCTTGAGGTCTTTGGATTGGCATATTGAGCTAGGTCACATGTGGATGCAGCGCAGTATAAGAGCTCCTTATGAGCTATTGTAATGGGCTAGTGTTCTGGCTCTGGTTGTGTTTGGACAGGGCATGGCTCCTATATTGCTAGGGGTGTGCCCATCTAAATGCACGAATACTCCGTGAGCCTTAGACTCTTTGGTCTATTCATGTAGTAGAAATCCTACGAGGTGTGGATGAAGAGATATATGAAGCTTATTCCCTGTTCTTTATTCCTGCCTTGTTATAGTTGTATTAACTGTATATAGGAGGTCATTCCGAGTCGTTCGCTCGGTAAATTTCATCGCATCGCAGCGATTTTCCGCTTAGTGCACATGCGCAATGTCCGCACTGCGACTGCGCCAAGTAAATTTGCTATGAAGTTAGGAATTTTACTCACGGCTTTTTCATCGCTCAGGCGATCGTAGTGTGATTGACAGGAAATGGGTGTTACTGGGCGGAAACAGGCCGTTTTATGGGCGTGTGGGAAAAAACGCTACAGTTTCTGGAAAAAACGCAGGAGTGGCCGGAGAAACGAGGGAGTGTCTGGGCGAACGCTGGGTGTGTTTGTGACGTCAAACCAGGAACGACAAGCACTGAACTGATCGCAGATGCCGAGTAAGTCTGAAGCTACTCTGAAACTGCTAAGAAGTTTGTAATCGCAATATTGCGAATACATCGTTCGCAATTTTAAGAAGCTAAGATTCACTCCCAGTAGGCGTAGGCTTAGCGTGAGCAACTCTGCTAAAATCGCCTTGCGAGCTAACAACTCGGAATGACCTCCATAGTTGGATTGAGTCCATGTAGATATGGATAATAAACAGTATCACACACAATGAAACAGTGTATCTGTGAACATTAGGACTGAGCATACAGTTATCAGATACATTTGTTTAGTTTATCATGTTGACCGATATATATTTTTTCATAAAAATAAAAGCAATAATTCTAAATGAAAAAATAAGAATTTACTCACCGGTAATTCTATTTCCCCTAGTCTGTAGTGGATGCTGGGAACTCCGTAAGGACCATGGGGAATAGCGGCTCCGCAGGAGACTGGGCACAAAAGTAAAGCTTTAGGACTAGCTGGTGTGCACTGGCTCCTCCCCCCATGACCCTCCTCCAAGCCTCAGTTAGGATACTGTGCCCGGACGAGCGTACACAATAAGGAAGGATTTATGAATCCCGGGTAAGACTCAAACCAGCCACACCAATCACACCGTACAACTTGTGATCTGAACCCAGTTAACAGTATGATAACAGAGGAGCCTCTCAAAGGATGGCTCACTACAACAATAACCTGATTTAGTTAACAATAACTATGTACAAGTATTGCAGATAATCCGCACTTGGGATGGGCGCCCAGCATTCACTACGGACTACGAGAAATAGAATTATCGGTGAGTAAATTCTTATTTTCTCTGACGTCCTAGTGGATGCTGGGACTCCGTAAGGACCATGGGGATTATACCAAAGCTCCCAAACGGGCGGGAGAGTGCGGATGACTCTGCAGCACCGAATGAGAAAACTCCAGGTCCTCCTCAGCCAGGGTATCAAATTTGTAGAATTTTGCAAAGTGTTTGCCCCTGACCAAGTAGCAGCTCGGCAAAGTTGTAAAGCCGAGACCCCTCGGGCAGCCGCCCAAGATGAGCCCACCTTCCTTGTGGAATGGGCTTTTACAGATTTTGGCTGTGGCAAGCCTGCCACAGAATGCGCAAACTGAATTGTACTACAAATCCAAAGAGCAATAGTCTGCTTAGAAGCAGGAGCACCCATCTTGTTGGGTGCATACAAGATAAACAGCGAGTCAGATTTCCTGACTCCAGCCGTCCTGGAAATATATATTTTCAGGGCCCTGATAACGTCCAGCAACTTGGAGTCCTCCAAGTCCCTAGTAGCCGCAGGCACCACAATAGGCTGGTTCACGTGAAACGCTGAAACCACCTTAGGGAGAAATTGAGGACGAGTCCTCAATTCTGCCCTGTCCGTGTGAAAAATCAGGTAAGGGCTTTTATAAGATAAAGCCGCCAATTCTGAGACACGCCTGGCTGAAGCCAGGGCTAACAGCATTACCACCTTCCATGTGAGATATTTTAATTCCACAGTGGTGAGTGGTTCAAACCAATGTGATTTTAGGAACCCCAAAACCACATTGAGATCCCAAGGTGCCACCGGAGGCACAAAAGGAGGCTGTATATGCAGTACTCCTTTGACAAACGTCTGAACTTCAGTCACTGAAGCCAGTTCTTTTTGGAAGAAAATCGATAGGGCCGAAATTCGAACCTTAATGGACCCTAATTTTAGGCCCATAGACTGTTTGCAGGAAATGTAGGAAACGACCCAGTTGAAATTCCTCTGTAGGGGCCTTCTTGGCCTCACACCACGCAACATATTTTCGCCAAATGCGGTGACAATGTTTTGCGGTTACATCCTTCCTGGCTTTGATCAGGGTAGGGATGACTTCTTCTGGAATGCCTTTTTCCTTCAGGATCCGGCGTTCAACCGCCATGCCGTCAAACGCAGCCGCGGTAAGTCTTGGAACAGACAAGGCCCCTGTTGGAGCAGGTCCTTTCTTAGATGTAGAGGCCACAGTTCCTCCGTGCCCATCTCTTGAAGTTCCGGGTACCAAGTCCTTCTTGGCCAATCCGGAACCACGAGTATAGTTCTTACTCCTCTCCTTTTTATGATTCTCAGTACTTTTGGTATGAGAGGCAGAGGAGGGAACACATACACTGACTGGTATACCCACGGTGTTACCAGAGCGTCCACCGCTATTGCCTGAGGGTCCCTTGACCTGGCGCAATATGTGTCTAGTTTTTTGTTGAGACGGGACGCCATCATGTCCACCTTTGGTTTTTCCCAATGGTTTACCATCTCCGGAATGAACACTGCTGACAGTGCTATCACATGATTTTCCGCCCAGCAAAGAATCCTTGCAGCTTCTGCCATTGCCCCTCTGCTTCTCGTGCCGCCCTGTCTGTTTACGTGGGCGACTGACGTGATGTTGTCCGATTGGATCAATACCGCCTGACCCTGAAGCAGGGGTTTTGCTTGACTTAGGGCATTGTAAATGGCCCTTAGTTCCAGAATGTTTATATGAAGAGATGTTTCCATGCTTGACCACAAGCCCTGGAAATTTCTTCCCTGTGTGACTGCTCCCCAGCCTCTCAGGCTGGCATCCGTGGTCACCAGGATCCAATCCTGAATTCCGAATCTGCAGCCCTCTAGTAGATGAGCACTCTGCAGCCACCACAGAAGAGACACCCTTGTCCTTGGCGACAGGGTTATCCGCTGATGCATCTGAAGATGCGATCCGGACCATTTGTCCAGTAGATCCCACTGAAACGTTCTTGCATGGAATCTTCCGAATGGAATCGCTTCGTAAGCAGCCACCATTTTTCCCAGGACCCTCGTGCATTGATGCACTGACACCTGGCCTGGTTTTAGGAGGTTCCTGACTAGCTCGGATAACTCCCTGGCCTTCTCCTCTGGGAGAAACACCTTTTTCTGGACTGTGTCCAGAATCATTCCTAGGAACAGTAGACGTGTCGTTGGAATCAGCTGCGATTTTGGAATATTTAGGATCCACCCGTGCTGACGTAACACTACCTGAGATAGTGCTACTCCGACTTCTAACTGTTCCCTGGACCTTGCCCTTATCAGGAGATCGTCCAAGTAAGGGATAATTAAAATGCCTTTTCTTCGAAGAAGAATCATCATTTCGGCCATTACCTTGGTAAAGACCCGAGGTGCCGTGGACAACCCAAACGGCAGCGTCTGAAACTGATAATGACAGTTTTGTACTACAAACCTGAGGTACCCTTGGTGAGAAGGGTAGATTGGGACGTGGAGATAAGCATCTTTGATGTCCAGAGACACCATATAGTCCCCTTCTTCCAGGTTCGCTATCACTGCTCTGAGTGACTCCATCTTGAATTTGAACCTTTTTATGTAAGTGTTCAAGGATTTCAGATTTAAAATTGGTCTCACCGAGCCGTCCGGCTTCGGTACCACAAACAGCGTGGAATAATACCCCTTTCCCTGTTGTAGGAGGGGTACCTTGATTATCACCTGCTGGGAATACAGCTTGTGAATGGCTTCCAAAACTGCCTTCCTGTCGGAGGAAGACTTTGGTAGAGCAGACTTCAGGAACCGGCGAGGGGGAGACGCCTCGAATTCCAGTTTGTACCCCTGTGATACTACCTGCAGAATCCAGGGGTCCACTTGCGAGTGAGCCCACTGCGCGTTGAAATTCTTGAGACGGGCCCCCACCGTGTCTGAGTCCGCTTGTAAAGCCCCAGCGTCATGCTGAAGACTTGGCAGAAGCAGGGGAGGGCTTCTGCTCCTGGGAAGAGGCTGCATGGTGCAGTCTTTTTCCTCTTCCTCTGCCCCGGGGCAGAAATGAGTGGCCTTTTGCTCGCTTGTACTTATGGGAACGAAAGGACTGAGTTTGAAAAGACGGTGTCTTTTTCTGCTGAGAGGTGACCTGGGGTAAAAAGGTGGACTTTCCAGCCGTTGCCGTGGCCACCAGGTCCGATAGACCGGCCCCAAATAACTCCTCTCCCTTATACGGCAATACTTCCATATGTCGTTTGGAATCCGCATCCCCTGACCACTGTCGCGTCCATAACGCTCTTCTGGCAGAAATGGACATAGCACTCACTCTTGATGCCAGGGTGCAAATATCCCTCTGTGCATCACGCATATATAGTAATGCATCCTTCAAATGCTCTATAGTTAATAATATGTTGTATCCAGGGTATCAATATTTTCAGTCAGGGAATCCGACCACGCGACTCCAGCACTGCACATCCAGGCTGAAGCGATTGCTGGTCGCAGTATAACACCAGTATGTGTGCATATACTCTTTAGGATATTTTCCAGCCTTCTATCAGCTGGTTCTTTGAGGGTGGCTGTATCAGGAGACGGTAACGCTACTTGTTTAGATAAACGTGTGAGCGCTTTATCTACCCTAGGGGGTGTTTCCCAACGCGCCCTAACCTCTGGCGGGAAAGGATATAGTGCCAATAATTTATTAGAAATTAGCAGCTTTTTGTCGGGGGAAACCCACGCTTTATCACACATCTCATTTAATTCATCTGACTCAGGAAAAACTATTGGTAGTTTTTTCACACCCCACATAATACCCTTCTTTGTGGTACTTGTAGTGTCAGAAATGTTCAATGCCTCCTTCATTGCCGTGATCATGTAACGTGTGGCCCTACTGGACATTACGTTTGTCTCCTCACCGTCGACACTAGACTCAGTATCTGTGTCTGGGTCTGTGTCGACCCACTGAGGTAACGGGCGTTTTAGGGCCCCCTGACGGTGTCTGAGACGCCTGGACAGGCACTAATTGATTTGCCGGCTGTCTCATGTCGTCAACAGTTTTTTGCAAAGTGCTGACATTGTCACGTAATTCTTTAAATACGACCATCCAGTCAGGTGTCGACTCCCTAGGGGGTGACATCACTAACCCAGGCAATTGCTCCGCCTCCACATCATTTTCCTCCTCATACATGTCGACACACACGTACCGACACAACAGCACACACACAGGGAATGCTCTGATAGAGGACAGGACCCCACTAGCCCTTTGGGGAGACAGAGGGAGAGTTTGCCAGCACACACCAGAGCGCTATATATATACAGGGATAACCTTATATAAGTGTTTCTCCCTTTATAGCTGCTGTTTTATATATTAGCTGCCAATAGTGCCCCCCCTTCTCTTTTTTACCCTGATTCTGTAGCAGGCCTGCAGGGGAGAGTCAGGGAGCCGTCCTTCCAGCGGAGCTGTGAGGGAAAATGGCGCTTGTGTGCTGAGGAGATAGGCTCCGCCCCTTCACGACGTCCTTATCTCCCGCTTTTTCTGGAAATTGGCAGGGGTTAAATACATCCATATAGCCCAGGAGCTATATGTGATGTATTTATTTTAGCCACATAAGGTATTATCAGTTTTTTATTGCGTCTCAGGGCGCTCCCCCCCAGCGCCCTGCACCCTCAGTGACCGGAGTGTGAAGTGTGCTGAGAGCAATGGCGCACAGCTGCGGTGCTGTGCGCTACCTTATATGAAGACAGGAAAGTCTTCTGCCGCCGCTTTCTCCGGACCTCTTCGCTCTTCTGGCTCTGTAAGGGGGCCGGCGGCGCGGCTCCGGGACCCATCCAGGCTGAACCTGTGATCGTCCCTCTGGAGCTAATGTCCAGTAGCCTAAGAAGCCCAATCCACTCTGCACGCAGGTGAGTTCGCTTCTTCTCCCCTTAGTCCCACGATGCAGTGAGCCTGTTGCCAGCAGGACTCACTGAAAATAAAAAACCTAAAATAAACTTTTATTCTAAGCAGCTCAGGAGAGCCACCTAGCCTGCACCCTTCTCGTTCGGGCACAAAAATCTAACTGAGGCTTGGAGGAGGGTCATGGGGGGAGGAGCCAGTGCACACCACCTGATCCTAAAGCTTTTATTCTTGTGCCCTGTCTCCTGCGGAGCCGCTATTCCCCCCCCTCCCCCCCCCCCCACATGGTCCTTACGGAGTCCCAGCATCCACTAGGACGTCAGAGAAATGTATTACAATTCTGATTAGTAATGTTTGGAGATTGCACCTGCGTTTTTTTTTTCCTAGGTAAGGAGATTAGCCTTATATATTGCAAGGCCGACCTCCTTTTATTAGGAGAATTCAGACTAGACATTGTGCAAATGACGTGATGGTCGTCTTGATTTCCCTTCTTCCCCAGAACAAGTGATATAGTGTGTACACACTGTGCAATCCTTCAAATGAACGAATGATACATCTTGCATTGTTTGGTCATTTGATCAGTAACAATATATGTCTGGTTGGCCGTACACACTACACGATTTGCACATAACCATTAAAGATAACTTCTGATCTGCTTGCACTGCATGGCATGTCATGTCAGTGGGTAGTGGCACAGCCTCCACCACTCACAATACCTAGAAAATATAAGATACAGTATACAGTCACACTGTAGAAGAAGCAAGCGGGGCAATGATAATGACCACCCCATTTCTGCTGCCACAAAAATGCATACAAGAGTCATGTGACCCAGTTTAAGCACCATAAATACTTTTATTATAACCAATAATAAACTTCTATACTGTTATCTGATGTTACTTTAGCTTTATTGAGGGGTACAGGCAGATTTACCCAAATTTCACTTTTAACTGCTGGCAATTATTTTGCAGTAATCCCATTTTCGTGAATTTGCAATTCAATAAATGAATTGCGGGAGCGTAAAAAAGCTGCAAGAAGAGAAATCATTGTAATTATGTGGCTAATTGAATTCCTCCCTATAAGTTAAAGTATTATTCCATTTTACAATGCATACTCATTACTCATTTCGTGAGACATTTATAAATAATATACACATTTACATTGTTAGTTAAGGTATTAGAGGTGAGAATATATACAAAAAAAGCATTTATGGTATTAATTAGGGGAGGTACATAGGTAACGTGTTTCTTAGGATTGTTTAAAAATGTTTTTACAAAATTCAATATCATATCTCTAACATGAATTTTCTTATACAATTTGGATTTACAAAAACAAAACAGAAGGGATTAGATATTAAAATAATTTCAATTGTTTAGATAATGGGTTTGATATGCTTTCCTTTAATCCCCTAATGCAGGAATGTCCAAACTGCGGCCCTCCAGCTGTTGAGAAACTAGACATCCCAGCATGCCCTGACACAGCTTTAGCATTCTCTGACAGCAAAACTGTGTCAGGGCATGCTGGGATATGTAGTTTCACAACAGCTGGAGGGCCGCAGTTTGGACATGCATGCCCTAAAGGATCCTGCAATCCACATACATCATTTGAGAAATGGAACCTTAACCCTTACACTCAGCAACACCAAATTTTCAGTTTACTTATTTCATTATTTTGTCTCATGTCTTTATTTATTTTGAACTCAATTTTATTTTTGTATTTTCACTACCTTATTTTTTCATTTATTACTTCAATTTTATTTTTTATTTAATCTTTTATTACTTTTATATTGATTTATATTTTTTGATTTTTGTTTATTTTTCTCTGTACTTTTATTTTTTTTCATTTTTATTTATCTTTCACTCATTTCCACCACCTATGGATAATTTCCTCCACGACGCCTATAGGTGGTGGAAACGAGTGAAAGATAAATAAATGTTTCCTCAGTGTCATCATTCTTCTCCCTTTTTTCATTCTTATACTTTATTTCTCCCATCTACTTTTTTCTTTCCTTAAAAGCATATCACAACATTATCAGAAACATGAGGCCGCCGACGAATTTTACTCCTGTTTCCGGGCATTTCTGGTATTTTCAATAAAGTTTTTTTTTACCTATTTAAAGACCGACCTGCAAGTAAAAAGCATCCTTGAAAAAGATTCTGAATAGATTTGAAATGTGTTGGTGAAACAGAGGAGCGGAACAGCAGCAAAGATATAATTGTTGAAGACACGCTGCTCAGCTAGATACAATGACACTAAATATAATGAAACAAAAATTAACAATTTATTAATACAAACATATGGCCATACATTAAAAACACCTGACATCATACCATAGTCTTTAAATACTTTTTATAAATATATTGGAAAAAGACGATACCCGCAATTAGATATTAGTTCAAAGAATTCCAAAACAGCACTATATGCAACCTCCAATTTTAGAGGTTTTTAGTAGTGAGCAGCTTTTAGCCTGCAGCGCACCAGAGTCCCGAATTCCCATATGTAGCGTGGGTACCGATAATCATGAGAACAGGTGTATGAAGGAGGTATCCTGTAACGCGTTTCCCCGCCTCTCGCTGTGAGTAATAAGCGGCTTCCTCAGACAGTAAGGATATTGTACTGCCCATGATTTGCTTTTAAACCCTGCTATTTAATTGATGCCTTTAAACAATGCACACCTGTAGTGCTCTTTAGCCTCTTCCGACTTGCATTCCATTGGTCAGACATCCACGTTCCAGCGGCTGCGGCTACCAGCGTTCCTTTGCTCCAAATCTATATACCAACAGTTCTTATCAGTATTATTAATACTAATAATATTAGCGCTAATCAGTACTCTTATATAGGTTACTGTTTCTATTCTAACGGTTAATATATTATCTCCATTGACAACTTCACAACAAATATAAAAACATAATAGTTAATTATAATATAATAATTTTCCTAACATAAATAATATATAGATATAAAAAAGACATCATAGGATATATATATATATATATATATATATATATATATATATATATATATAGTGGTGCCAGGATGGGTGCTGGTACTGGCTACCTAAGCAGAGGTGACATGAGGACAGATGTGGCAGAGAGTATCCCAGTACTGACAGCCGTGTGACTGCAGTGAAAGCAGGGAGCAGGAGTTGCTGTTGGAAGAGCCGACTTCAGTGACAGGACTGAGAGAGAGCATCCACTGGCCACCAATAGGAGAGTGCAGAGCGGAGTCGGGGGAGTGGCTACAGACCACAGCAGCATGAGCAGCTGAAATAGAATGAACAGCTGGAGGATGAGACCTAAGCAAGCACACTGCACCCCTCACTGGTAACTAGAGTTTAGGGATAAGACTGGCACTACTTCATATCCCAAGCAAGGTCAGCCATTCTGCATATACATATATCCTGTCTTCCTGCAAACCTCCATGAGTAGATGAAGTTCATTCTATAGCTGCTGCCAACACACTTAATGCTTAGCAAACCAACGCCACCTACTGGCCACATGCGGCATGGCTTGATAGTGGTTGTCTATCTAAGCTACAAGGCTCAGCAATGACACAGATACTAGGCCAGTGGTTCTCAAATTGTGTGCTGTGTGACGGATACTCAAGGGCGCCATGATTAAAAAAAAGTTGGGGAACCACTGGACTCGGCTAATAGCCATAACCCTATACAGTGCGGTAGTGGTGGCAGCACATAACCCTGCCTGTGCCGCATTCAGATAGGAAGATATCGGCAACTGCATTAGTGCATAGCAATAGAACTATAGATATTGATATAATTGCAGTTAGCTTCTAATTATCACAGACTGTAGTAGAGGATTTGTGAATTAGAATTGTTTTTCTAAAGCATTTGGTTACATTACAACATGTTAAGTGTTGGCAGAGTGTACTGGGCTATCTGGTGCAGTGACGTCAGTCCACACACTTGAAGACTTAAACAGTAATGCAGGTTTATTTAGTGTACACAGGTGACCCAGATGTAACACTGATAGCGGTAATCAGGAGCCCATATATCACACAAGGTAACAGCATTAGATAGTGGTACTTATCAGGAGGTGTCTGTGGTGGTGAAGCATGGAGGACTGCACAGCCGTGCAGTGTGACTCCCACTGCAGAGAAGATTTATTTATTTATTACCAGTTATTTATATAGCGCACACATATTCCGCAGCGCTGTACAGAGAATATTTTCCCATTCACATCAGTCCCTGCCCCAGTGGAGCTTACAATCTATATTCCCTAGCACATATACACACAGACACATTCACACTAGGGTTAATTTTTGTTGGGAGCCAATTAACCTACCTGTATATTTTTGGATTGTGGGAGGAAACCGGAGTACCCGGAGGAAACCCACGCAAGTACGGGGAGAATATACAAACTCCCCACAGTTAGGGCCATGGTGGGAATCGAACCCATGACCTCAGTGCTGTGAGGCAGTAATGCTAACCATTACACCATCCGTACTGCCCAAGATGATGCATGCACTGGAACACTGTGAGTCTCTGTAGCTGAGATCTGCTCCCAGTCTCAGCTCTGCATACTTGTATACACAGGACTCTGTCTCTCAGTCTCTCTCTCTGTGTATCACACTCTCCCTGAGATGGAGGAACAGGAACTTACATCATATGACTCCGCCTCCGAGTGACTCCTGGCACTAGAGCTCTAACACTAGGGGATGCACCCATAGACTAATACACAGAAGGAGAAAGGCACAGAGCACACCATATCCTAACATTAAGTCCTTAAGATCCCGACCGGCGGTAGACTAACTACATCCCATAACAGACTTATGGCTAGAGTTCCATCCCAGTTATGGAGAAACTGTTGTAGCATTTTGCAGTGAGAACCACAAGGATATCATTACTTCTGAAAGCTACCACTGATATCAGATCGGAGAGTTATGTTTAATACTAAGAGAACTGACCCTGATTTCTGAGACAATAATCACTACATCTTTAAGCTTTAAAGAATTACAAGCTACAGGCATATTGTTACCAGATGAGTCAATGGAAGGAGAATATTACTGTAAGAGTAGTAATCACCCTTTACTCAAGGTGAAGTGATTCAATTTATAGCGACCGGGACAAATATATTGGATGTCAACATAAAAGCCCCAACTGTGCACCAACGATACTGCGGGGAACTAAAACACACTAGGCACCCAGGCTTATTTATAGCGTTAGTATTGCCTGCACTATAGATCGTATTTACTATAGTAATGTAAGTTTCCATACAAGTTAGATATTGTACCAATTGTGGCTAATGTGTGCCTAGACAACCTTTATATATATTTATGTATATTACATTCAGTACACTTACCTGCTGACTAAACATGCATGTGTATTCTTGGAGGGAGAGAGAGAAGTCAGGTTTAATGTTATACCAACCTAATATAATTTATACTTAAAGCATACTGTATATGAGGGTGTTAAAATAAGAATTTACTTACCGATAATTCTATTTCTCGTAGTCCGTAGTGGATGCTGGGAACTCCAGTAATGGGTTGGGGGTTTGGAATCCGCACTGGTTCAGATTGTGATTGAGTGATAGCAGTTTTTAAGCAAATTTTTATCTGCAGTAAGAGGCAGAAATCATGTTAATAACCAACGTAAAACTACCAATTCACCTGGCTGGCTTGTAAGGTAGTGTGGGGTTGGCGGTGCTCCCGGACATAAGTTCAGAACAAACTTTGAAAAAGGGTTTTTTTGCAAAGAAGAAAATATAAAGACTGTTTGGATGTCTTTCTGGGGCACACTTTAGATAAATTGATTTAAAGAGGATAGTGTAATGAAATGTGATTGTAAAGATAAAACTTAACTTTTATTACACGTCAGACGATAAAAAAAGGGGGGGAAAAAGACAAATTAGATAAATGATGCTGTATATATCAGCAAGATAGATAAAAAGAGTATTAAATCACAAATTGACGATATGTCATATCGTCAATTTGTGATTTAATACTCTTTTTATCTATCTTGCTGATATATACAGCATCATTTATCTAATTTGTCTTTCCCCCCCCCCTTTTCTTTTTTTATCGTCTGACGTGTAATAAAAGTTAAGTTTTATCTTTACAATCACATTTCATTACACTATCCTCTTTAAATCAATTTATCTAAAGTGTGCCCCAGAAAGACATCCAAACAGTCTTTATATTTTCTTCTTTGCAAAAAAAACCCTTTTTCGATGCTGGGAACTCCTTAAGGACCATGGGGAATAGCGGCTCCGCAGGAGACTGGGCACAAAAGTAAAGCTTTAGAACTACCTGGTGTGCACTGGCTCCTCCCCCTATGACCCTCCTTCAAGCCTCAGTTAGATACTGTGCCCGGACGAGCGTACACAATAAGGAAGGATTTATGAATCCCGGGTAAGACTCATACCAGCCACACCAATCACACCGTACAACTTGTGATCTGAACCCAGTTAACAGCATGATAACAGAGGAGCCTCTGGATAGATGGCTCACAACAACAATAACCCGATTTAGTTAACAATAACTATATACAAGTATTGCAGACAATCCGCACTTGGGATGGGCACCCAGCATCCACTACGGACTACGAGAAATAGAATTATCGGTAAGTAAATTCTTATTTTCTCTGACGTCCTAGTTGATGCTGGGAACTCCATAAGGACCATGGGGATTATACCAAAGCTCCCAAATGGGCGGGAGAGTGCGGATGACTCTGCAGCACCGAATGAGAAAACTCAAGGTCCTCCTCAGCCAGAGTGTCAAATTTGTAAAATTTTACAAAAGTATTTGACCCTGACCAAGTAGCAGCTCGGCAAAGTTGTAAAGCCGAGACCCCTCGGGCAGCCGCCCAAGATGAGCCCACCTTCCTTGTGGAGTGGGCTTTTACACATTTTGGCTGCGGCAGGCCTGCCACAGAATGTGCAAGCTGAATTGTACTACAAATCCAGCGAGCAATAGTCTGCTTAGAAGCAGGAGCACCCAGCTTGTTGGGTGCGTACAGGATAAACAGCGAGTCAGATTTTCTGACTCCAGCCGTCCTGGAAACATATATTTTCAGGGCCCTGACAACGTCCAGCAACCTGTAGTCCTCCCAGTCCCTAGTAGCCACAGGTACCACAATAGGCTGATTCAGGTGAAACGCTGAAACCACCTTAGGGAGAATTTGAGGACAAGTCCTCAATTCTGCCCTGTCCGTATGAAAAATCAGGTAAGGGCTTTTACAGGATAAAGCCGCCAATTCTGACACACGCCTGGCGAAGCCAGGGCCAACAGCATAACCACTTTCCATGTGAGATATTTTAAATCCACAGTATTGAGTGGTTCAAACCAATGTGATTTTAGGAAACCCAAAACAACATTCAAATCCCAGGGTGCCACTGGAGGCACAAAAAGAGGCTGTATATGCAGCACTCCCTTAACAAACGTCTGGACTTCAGGCACTGAAGTCAGTTCTCATTGAAAGAAAATCGACAGGGACAAAATCTGGACCTTAATTGATCCCAATTTGAGGCCCATAGACACTCCTGCTTGCAGGAAATGCAGGAATCGACCCAGTTGAAATTCCTCCGTCGGGGCCTTTTTGGCCTCGCACCACGCAACATATTTCCGCCAGATGCGGTGATAATGCTTTGCGGTTACATCCTTTCTGGCTTTTATCAAAGTAGGGATGACTTCGTCTGGAATGCCTTTTTCCTTTAGGATCCGGCGTTCAACCGCCATGCCATCAAACGCAGCCGCGGTAAGTCTTGGAACAGACAGGGTCCCTGCTGGAGCAGGTCCCTTCTCAGAGGTAGAGGCCACGGGTCCTCTGTGAGCATTTCTTGAAGTTCCGGGTACCAAGTCCTTCTTGGCCAATCCGGAACCACGAGAATAGTTCTTACTCCTCTCCGCCGTATAATTCTCAGCACCTTGGGTATGAGAGGCAGAGGAGGGAATACATACACTGACTGGTACACCCACGATGTTACCAGAGCGTCCACAGCTATTGCTTGAGGGTCCCTTGACCTGGCGCAATATCTGTCCAGTTTTTTGTTGAGGCGGGACACCATCATGTCCACATTTGGTTGTTCCCAACGGCTTACAAGCATGTGGAAGACTTCTGGATGAAGTCCCCACTCTCCCGGGTGGAGGTCGTGCCTGCTGAGGAAGTCTGCTTCCCAGTTGTCCACTCCCGGAATGAACACTGCTGACAGTGCTATCACATGATTTTCCGCCCATCGGAGAATCCTTACCGCTTCTGCCATCGCCCTCCTGCTTCTAGTGCCGCCCTGTCTGTTTACGTGGGCGACTGCCGTGATGTTGTCTGACTGGATCAGCACCGGCTGACCTTGAAGCAGAGGACTTTCTTGGCTTAGGGCATTGTAAATGGCCCTTATCTCCAGGATATTTATGTGAAATGATGTCTCCAGGCTTGACCACAAGCCCTGAAAATTTCTTCCCTGTGTGACTGCTCCCCAGCCTCGCAGGCTGGCATCTGTGGTCACCAGGACCCAGTCCTGAATGCCGAATCTGCGGCCCTCTAGAAGATGAGCACTCTGCAACCACCACAGGAGAGACACCCTTGTCCTTGGTGACAGGGTTATCCGCTGATGCATCTGAAGATGCGATCCGGACCATTTGTCCAGCAGGTCCCACTGGAAAGTTCTTGCGTGGAATCTGCCGAATGGAATTGCTTCGTATGAAGCCACCATTTTTCCCAGGACCCTTGTGCATTGATGCACTGATACTTGGCCTGGGTTTAGGAGGTTTCTGACTAGCTCGGATAACTCCCTGACTTTCTCCTCCGGGGGAAATACCTTTTTCTGGACTGTGTCCAGGATCATCCCTAGGAATAGAAGACGTGTCGTCGGGATCAGCTGCGATTTTGGAATATTGAGAATCCAACCGTGCTGCCGCAACAGTACTTGAGATAGTGCTACCCCGACTACCAACTGTTCGCTGGATCTTGCCCTTATCAGGAGATCGTTCAAGTAAGGGATAAATAAAACTCCTTTCCTTCGCAGGAGTATCATTTCGGCCATTACCTTGGTAAAGACCCGGGGTGCCGTGGACAATCCAAACGGCAGCGTTTGAAACTGATAGTGGCAGTTCTGTACCACAAACCTGAGGTACCCTTGGTGAGAAGGGTGAATTGGGACATGGAGGTAAGCATCCTTGATGTCCAGAGACACCATATAATCCCCTTCTTCCAGGTTCGCGATCACCGCTCTGAGTGACTCCATCTTGAATTTTAACCTCTGTATGTAAGTGTTCAATGATTTTAGATTTAAAATGGGTCACACCGAGCCGTCCGGCTTCGGTACCACAAACAGCGTGGAATAATACCCCTTTCCCTGTTGTAGGAGGGGTACCTTGATTATCACCTGCTGGGAATACAGCTTGTGAATGGCTTCTAATACCGCCTCCCTGTCGGAGGGAGTCCTCGGTAAGGCAGACTTTAGGAAACGGCGAGGGGGAGACGTCTCGAATTCCAATTTGTACCCCTGAGATACTACCTGAAGGATCCAGGGGTCCTCTTGTGAGAGAGCCCACTGTGCGCTGAAGTTCTTGAGACGGGCCCCCACCATACCCGAGTCCGCTTGTAGAGCCCCAGCGTCATGCTGAGGACTTGGCGGAAGCGGGGGAGGACTTCTGTACCTGGGAACTGGCTGTTTGCTGCAGCCTTTTTCCTCTCCCTCTGCCACGGGGCAGAAATGAGGAGCCTTTTGCCCGCTTGCCCTTATGGGGCCGAAAGGACTGCGCCTGATAATGCGGCGTCTTCTTATGTTGGGAGGCTACCTGGGGTAAAAAATAAGATTTTACTCACCGGTAAATCTATTTCTCGTAGTCCGTAGTGGATGCTGGGAACTCCGTAAGGACCATGGGGAATAGCGGCTCCGCAGGAGACTGGGCACAAAAGTAAAGCTTTAGGACTACCTGGTGTGCACTGGCTCCTCCCCCTATGACCCTCCTCCAAGCCTCAGTTAGGATACTGTGCCCGGACGAGCGTACACAATAAGAAAGGATTTATGAATCCCGGGTAAGACTCATACCAGCCACACCAATCACACCGTACAACTTGTGATCTGAACCCAGTTAACAGTATGATAACAGAGGAGCCTCTCGAAAAGATGGCTCACTACAACAATAACCCGATTATTTTACAATAACTATGTACAAGTATTGCAGATAATCCGCACTTGGGATGGGCGCCCAGCATCCACTACGGACTACGAGAAATAGATTTACCGGTGAGTAAAATCTTATTTTCTCTGATGTCCTAGTGGATGCTGGGAACTCCGTAAGGACCATGGGGAATATACCAAAGCTCCCAAACGGGCGGGAGAGTGCGGATGACTCTGCAGCACCGAATGAGAGAACTCCAGGTCCTCCTCAGCCAGGGTATCAAATTTGTAGAATTTAGCAAACGTGTTTGCCCCTGACCAAGTAGCTGCTCGGCAAAGTTGTAAAGCCGAGACCCCTCGGGCAGCCGCCCAAGATGAGCCCACCTTCCTTGTGTAATGGGTATTGACAGATTTTGGCTGTGGCAGGCCTGCCACAGAATGTGCAAGCTGAATTGTATTACAAATCCAACGAGCAATAGTCTGCTTTGAGGCAGGAGCACCCAGCTTGTTGGGTGCGTACAGGATAAACAGCGAGTCAGATTTTCTGACTCCAGCCGTCCTGGAAACATATATTTTTAGGGCCCTGACAACGTCTAGCAACTTGGAGTCCTCCAAGTCCCTAGTAGCCGCAGGCACCACAATAGGTTGGTTCAAGTGAAACGCTGAAACCACCTTAGGGAGAAATTGAGGACGAGTCCTCAATTCCGCCCTGTCCGAATGGAAAATCAGATAAGGGCTTTTACAGGATAAAGCCGCCAATTCTGACACATCCTGGCCGAGGCCAGGGCCAATAGCATGACCACTTTCCATGTGAGATATTTCAAATCCACGGATTTAAGTGGTTCAAACCAATGTGACTTTAGGAACCCAAAAACTACATTGAGATCCCAAGGTGCCACTGGAGGCACAAAAGGAGGCTGTATATGCAGTACCCCTTTTACAAACGTCTGAACTTCAGGAACTGAAGCTAGTTCTTTCTGGAAGAAAATTGACAGGGCCGAAATTTGAACCTTAATGGACTCCAATTTCAGGCCCATAGACACTCCTGTTTGCAGGAAATGTAGGAATCGACCCAGTTGAAATTCCTCCGTCGGGGCCTTACTGGCCTCGCACCACGCAACATATTTTCGCCAAATGCGGTGATAATGTTTTGCGGTTACATCCTTCCTGGCTTTGATCAGGGTAGGGATGACTTCATCCGGAATGCCTTTTTCCTTCAGGATTCGGCGTTCAACCGCCATGCCGTCAAACGCAGCCGCGGTAAGTCTTGGAACAGACAGGGTCCTTGCTGGAGCAGGTCCCTTCTTAGAGGTAGAGGCCACGGATCCTCCGTGAGCATCTCTTGAAGTTCCGGGTACCAAGTCCTTCTTGGCCAATCCGGAGCCATGAGTATAGTTCTTACTCCTCTCCGTCGTATAATTCTCAGTACCTTGGGTATGAGAGGCAGAGGAGGGAACACATACACTGACTGGTACACCCACGGCGTTACCAGAGCGTCCACAGCTATTGCCTGAGGGTCCCTTGACCTGGCGCAATACCTGTCCAGTTTTTTGTTTAGGCGGGACGCCATCATGTCCACCTTTGGTTTTTCCCAACGGTTTACAATCATGTGGAAAACTTCTGGATGAAGTCCCCACTCTTCCAGGTGGAGGTCGTGCCTGCTGAGGAAGTCTGCTTCCCAGTTGTCCACTCCCGGAATGAACACTGCTGACAGTGCTATCACATGATTTTCCGCCCAGCGAAGAATCCTTGCAGCTTCTGCCATTGCCCTCCTGCTTCTTGTGCCGCCCTGTCTGTTTACGTGGGCGACTGCCGTGATGTTGTCCAACTGGATCAACACCGGCTGACCTTGAAGCAGAGGTCTTGCTAAGCTTAGAGCATTGTAAATGGCCCTTAGCTCCAGGATATTTATGTGAAGTAATGTCTCCAGGCTTGACCATAAGCCCTGGAAATTCCTTCCCTGTGTGACTGCTCCCCAGCCTCGCAGGCTGGCATCCGTGGTCACCAGGACCCAGTCCTGAATGCAGAATCTGCGGCCCTCTAGAAGATGAGCACTCTGCAACCACCACAGGAGAGACACGCTTGTCCTTGGTGACAGGGTTATCCGCTGATGCATCTGAAGATGCGACCCGGACCATTTGTCCAGCAGGTCCCACTGGAAAGTTCTTGCGTGGAATCTGCCGAATGGGATTGCTTCGTAGGAAGCCACCATTTTCTCCAGGACCCTTGTGCATTGATGCATTGAGACCTGGCTCGGTTTTAGGAGGTTCCTGACTAGCTCGGATAACTCCCTGGCTTTCTCCTCCGGGAGAAACACCTTTTTCTGGACAGAAGACGAGTCGTCGGAATCAGCTGCGATTTTGGAATATTGAGAATCCAACCATGCTGCCGCAACACTACCTGAGATAGTGCTACTCTGACCTCCAACTGTTCCCTGGATCTTGCCCTTATCAGGAGATCTTCCAAGTAAGGGATAACTAAAACTCCCTTCCTTCGAAGGAGTATCATCATTTCGGCCATTACCTTGGTAAAGACCCGGGGTGCCGTGGACAATCCAAACGGCAGCGTCTGAAACTGATAGTGACAGTTCTGTACCACAAACCTGAGGTACCCTTGGTGAGAAGGGTAAATTGGGACATGAAGGTAAGCATCCTTGATGTTCAGAGACACCATATAGTCCCCTTCTTCCAGGTTCGCAATCACCGCTCTGAGTGACTCCATCTTGAATTTGAACCTCTGTATGTAAGTGTTCAAAGATTTTAGATTTAAAATCGGTCTCACCGAGCCGTCCGGCTTCGGTACCACGCATAGTGTGGAATAATACCCCTTTCCCTGTTGCAGGAGGGGTACCTTGATTATCACCTGCTGGGAATACAGCTTGTGAATGGCATCCAATACTGCCTCCCTGTCGGAGGGAGACGTCGGTAAAGCAGACTTTAGAAATTTGTACCCCTGAGATATCACCTGAAGGATTACGGGGTCTACTTGCGAGTGAGCCCACTGCGCGCTGAAATTCTTGAGACGGGCCCCCACCGTGCCCGAGTCCGCTTGTAAAGCCCCAGCGTCATGCTGAGGGCTTGGCAGAGGCGGGAGAAGGCTTCTGTTCCTGGGAACTAGCTGTTTGCTGCAGCCTTTTTCCTCTCCCTCTGCCACGGGGCAGAAAAGAGGAACCTTTTGCCCGCTTGCCCTTATGGGAACGAAAGAACTGCGCCTGATAATACGGCGTCTTCTTATGTTGAGAGGCGACCTGGGGTAAAAACGTGGATTTCCCAGCAGTTGCCGTGGCCACCAGGTCTGAAAGATCGACCCCAAATAACTCCTCCCCTTTATAAGGCAATACTTCCATATGCCGTTTGGAATCCGCATCACCTGACCACTGTCGTGTCCATAACCCTCTTGTGGCAGAAATGGACAGCGCACTTACTCTTGATGCCAGTCGGCAAATATCCCGCTGTGCATCACGCATATATAGAAATGCATCTTTTAAATGCTCTATAGTCAGTAATATACTGTCCCTATCTAGGGTATCAATATTTTCAGTCAGGGAATCCGACCACGCCAACCCAGCACTGCACATCCAGGCTGAGGCGATTGCTGGTCGCAGTATAACACCAGTATGTGTGTAAATACATTTGAGGATACCCTCCTGCTTTCTATCAGCAGGATCCTTAAGGACGGCCATCTCAGGAGAGGGTAGAGCCACCTGTTTTGACAAGCGTGTGAGCGCTTTATCCACCCTAGGGGGTGTTTCCCAACGCACCCTAACCTCTGGCGGGAAAGGATATAATGCCAATAATTTTTTAGAAATTATCAGTTTTTTATCGGGGGAAACCCACGCTTCATCACACACTTCATTTAATTCCTCAGATTCAGGAAAAACTACAGGTAGTTTTTTCTCACCGAACATAATACCCTTTTTAGTGGTACTTGTATTATCAGAAATGTGTAAAACATTTTTCATTGCCTCAATCATGTAACGTGTGGCCCTACTGGAAGTCACGTTTGTCTCTTCACCGTCGACACTGGAGTCAGTATCCGTGTCGGCGTCTGTATCTGCCATCTGAGGTAACGGGCGCTTTAGAGCCCCTGACGGCCTATGAGACGTCTGGACAGGCACAAGCTGAGTAGCCGGCTGTCTCATGTCAACCACTGTCTTTTGTAAAGAGCTGACACTGTCACGTAATTCCTTCCAACAGTTCATCCACTCAGGTGTCGAACCCCTAGGGGGTGACATCACTATTACAGGCAATTGCTCCGCCTCAACATCATTTTCCTCCTCATACATGTCGGCACAAACGTACCGACACACAGCACACACACAGGGAATGCTCTGATAGAGGACAGGACCCCACTAGCCCTTTGGGGAGACAGAGGGAGAGTTTGCCAGCACACACCAGAGCGCTATATATATATATATATATATATATATAGGGATAACCTTATATAAGTGTTTTTCCCCTTATAGCTGCTGTATTGTTAATACTGCGCCTAATTAGTGCCCCCCTCTCTTTTTTAACCCTTTCTGTAGTGCAGTGACTGCAGGGGAGAGCCAGGGAGCTTCCCTCCAACGGAGCTGTGAGGGAAAATGGCGCAAGTGTGCTGAGGAGATAGGCTCCACCCCCTTCTCGGCGGCCTTTTCTCCCGCTTTTCAGTGTAATCTGGCACGGGTTAAAATTCATCCATATAGCCCTGGGGGCTATATGTGATGTATTTTTGCCAGCCAAGGTGTTTTTATTGCTGCTCAGGGCGCCCCCCCCTAGCGCCCTGCACCCTCAGTGACCGAAGTGTGCTGAGGAGCTATGGCGCACAGCTGCAGTGCTGTGCGCTACCTTGGTGAAGACAGGATGTCTTCTGCCGCCGATTTTCCGGACCTCTTCTTGCATCTGGCTCTGTAAGGGGGCCGGCGGCGCGGCTCTGGGACCGGACTCCACGGCTGGGCCTGTGTTCGATCCCTCTGGAGCTAATGGTGTCCAGTAGCCTAAGAAGCCCAATCCACTCTGCAAGCAGGTGAGTTCGCTTCTTCTCCCCTTAGTCCCTCGATGCAGTGAGCCTGTTGCCAGCAGGTCTCACTGAAAATAAAAAACCTAAAACTAAACTTTTCACTAAGCAGCTCAGGAGAGCCCCTAGTGTGCACCCTTCTCGTTCGGGCACAAAAATCTAACTGAGGCTTGGAGGAGGGTCATAGGGGGAGGAGCCAGTGCACACCAGGTAGTCCTAAATCTTTACTTTTGTGCCCAGTCTCCTGCGGAGCCGCTATTCCCCATGGTCCTTACGGAGTTCACAGCATCCACTAGGACGTCAGAGAAATGTGGATTTTCCAGCAGTTGCCGTGGCCACCAGGTCTGAAAGACCTACCCCAAATAACTCCTCCCCTTTATAAGGCAATACTTCCATATGCCTTTTAGAATCGGCATCACCTGACCACTGCCGCGTCCATAACCCTCTTCTAGCGAATATGGACAGCGCACTTACTCTTGATGCCAGTCGGCAAATATCCCTCTGTGCATCACGCATGTATAAAAATGCATCTTTTAAATGCTCTATAGTCAGTAATATATTGTCCCTATCCAGGGTATCAATATTTTCAGTCAGGGAATCCGACCAAGCCACCCCAGCACTGCACATCCAGGCTGAGGCGATTGCTGGTCACAGTATAACACCAGTGTGAGTGTATATACATTTTAGGATATTCTCCTGCTTTCTGTCAGCAGGATCCTTAAGGGCGGCCGTATCCGGAGACGGTAGTGCCACCTGTTTAGACAAGCGTGTGAGCGCTTAATCCACCTTAGGGGGTGTTTCCCAACGTGCCCTATCCTCTGGCGGGAAAGGGTATGTTGCCAATAACCTTTTTGGAATTATCAGTTTTTTATCGGGAGAAACCCACGCTTCATCACACACTTCATTTAATTCCTCAGATGCAGGAAAAACTACAGGTAGTTTTTTCTCATCAAACATAATACCCTTTTTAACGGTACTTGTACTATCAGAAATGTGTAAAACATTTTTCATTGCCTGAATCATGTAACGTGTGGCCCTACTGGAAGTCACATTCGTCTCTTCATCGTCGACACTGGAGTCAGTATCCGTGTCGGCGTCTGTATCTGCCATCTGTGATAGCGGGCGTTTTAGAGCCCCTGATGGCTTTTGAGACGCCTGGACAGGCACAAGCTGAGTAGCCGGCTGTCCCATGTCATCAAACTTCTTATGTAAAGAACTGACACTTTCACGTAATTCCTTCCATAAGCCCATCCACTCAGGTGTCGACCCCCTAGGGGGTGACATCTCCACTACAGGCAATTGCTCCGCCTCCACATAATTTTCCTCTTCATACATGTCGACACAGCCGTACCGACACACATCACACACACAGGGAATGCTCTGAGAGGACAGGACCCACCTAGCCCTTTGGGGAGACAGAGGGAGAGTATGCCAGCACACACCAGAGCGCTATATATATACAGGGATAACACTATATAGAGTGTTTTTCCCCTTATAGCTGCTGTTTTTAGTTATACTGCGCCCAATTAGTGCCCCCCCTCTCTTGTTTTACCCTTTTCTGTAGTGCAGGACTGCATGGGAGAGTCAGGGAGATGTCCTTCCAGCGGAGCTGTGAGGGAAAATGGCGCCAGTGTGCTGAGGAGATAGGCTCGCCCCCTTCTCGGCGGACTTTTCTCCCGCTTTTTACTGTAATCTGGCAGGGGTTAATATACATCCATATAGCCCTGGGGGTTTTATGTGATGTATTTTTGCCAGCCAAGGTGTTTATATTGTTGCTCAGGGCGTGTCCCCCCCCCCCCCCCCCCCCCCAGCGCCCTGCACCCTCAGTGACCGGAGTGTGTGGTGTGCATGAGGAGCAATGGCGCACAGCTGCAGTGCTGTGCGCTACCTTGGTGAAGACTGATGTCTTCTGCCGCCGATTTTCCGGACCTCTTCTTGCTTCTGACTCTGTAAGGGGGCCGGCGGCGTGGCTCTGGGACCGGACTCCGAGGCTGGGCCTGTGTTCGGTCCCTCTGGAGCTAATGGTGTCCAGTAGCCAAGAAGCCCAAGCTGTCTGCAAGCAGGCAGGTTCGCTTCTTCTCCCCTTAGTCCCTCGATGCAGTGAGCCTGTTGCCAGCAGGTCTCACTGAAAATAAAAAAACTAAAACTAACTTTTCCTAAAAAGCTCAGGAGAGCCTCCTAGATTGCACCCGTCTCGGCCGGGCACAAAAATCTAACTGAGGCTTGGAGGAGGGTCATAGGGGGAGGAGCCAGTGCACACCGGGTAGTCCTAAAGCTTTTCTTTTGTGCCCAGTCTCCTGCGGAGCCGCTATTCCCCATGGTCCTTACGGAGTTCCCAGCATCCACTAGGACGTCAGAGAAATATGAATATTACACACCTACATGTAGGAGAATATTAGATTACCTATATATATACCTGTATATTAATAGGATGTCACAGGCCGCTCCACCTGTATAATAGGATGTCACAGGCCACTCCCCCTGTATAGTAGGACACCGCAAGCCTCTCCATCTGTATAGTGGTATGTCACATGCTACCCCCCTGTATAATTGGACAACACAGGCCGCTCCCCCTGTATAATAGGATGTCACAGGCCACTCCCCCTGTATAGTAGGACACCGCAAGCCTCTCCATCTGTATAGTCGTATGTCACATGCTACCCCCCTGTATAATTGGACAACACACGCCACTCCCCCTGTATAATAGGATGTCAAAGGCCGCTCCACCTGTATAATAGGATGTCACAGGCCACTCCACGTGTATAGTAGGACGCCTCAGGCTGCTACCCCTGTATATTAATGGTCAGTGCCCATTGTATCACGGTAAATGCGGGGTCTGCGCCACCTGTATTACGGTAACTATGGGGTCTGCACCACCTGCATTACAATAATAGGACACTAGAGTGTTAGCTACCTGTACAGGGATAATGCAGCACCAGAGTCTGCTCCAGCTGCACTGTAACAAGGCACCAGAGGCTGCTCCCACTGTAGTACAGCAACCTGACACCAGAGCTGCTCAGCCTATAGAATAATAATAATAATAATAATAATAATAATAATAATAATAATATCATTACATGCTGCCAGACACAGCAATGGCTGCTCTCTGCTCTTGCTGCCTTGTGGGAATGATAGAAGGAAGGCGGAGCTCAAACCAGGGGAAAATGGTCGCCGCTCCTGACGTCACTACGCGGCCGGGGAACCTATTGCTGCTACAGCTGCCGGACTAGTCTACAAGAAAATGGCCGCCGGCCTCCTGCACTGAAGACTTGTATGGTAATACTTATTACAGACGGAGGTGCTGTATCCTGAGTGTGGGAGGAGAGGGGCCAGACACCATGAAGCAGCCTGTGCCAATCATACCCTACTTCCGGCCTGTGCGGTCCACCTTACTTCCGGCCTGTGCGTTCCACACACGGGAAGTGGGTGATCATCGATTGCTGCAGCCTCTCACTGTCGGTCGAGGTCAGGTAATGATTGGTTCTGAATCTACCATCAACCGTCAGGTAATGGCGTCTTCCTATACAGGGGGAGCAGCCTGTGGTGTCCTGTCATTATTATTATTATACAGGGGGAGCAGCCTGTGGTGTCCTGTTATTATTATTAATATTATTATTATACAGGGGGAGCAGCCTGTGGTGTCCTGCTAGTATTATTATTATTATTATAAAGGGGGAGATGCCTGTGGTGTCCTTTCGTTATTATACAGATGGAGCAGCCTGTGGTGTCCAGTTATTAGGATTATACAGGGACAGTGGCCTGTTATTATTATACAGAGGGAGCAGCATGTGGTCTCCTGTTATAATTATACAGGGGGAGCAGGTTGTGGTGTCCTATTATGATTAGTATACAGGGGGAGCAGCCTGTGGTGTCCTGTTATGATTATTATACAGGGGGAGCGGCATGTGGTGACCTGTTGTTGTTGTTGTTATTATTATTATTATACAGGGAGAGCTGCCTTTGGTGTCCTGTTATTATTACTATACAGGGAGAGTGGATTGGGGTGTCTTGTTACTAGTATTATAGGGGGGGGGGGAGTGATGTCCTACAATACAGGAATAGTGGTCTGGGATGTCCTGTCTTTAATATACAGGGAGAGATGTCTGTGGTATCCTGTTCTTATTATTATTATACAGGGGGAGCAGCCATTAGTGTATTATTATTATTATTATTATTATTATTATTCAGGGAGAGCTGCCTTTGGTGTCCTGTTATTATAGAGGGGGAGCTGCCTGTGTATCCTGTTATTATTACTATACAGGGAGAGTGGATTGGGGTGTCTTGTTATTATTTTTATACAGGGGGAGCAGCCATTAGTGTATTAATAATAATAATAATAATATTATATGTAATTGTAGGGACTGAATATTTCTGAAGCAGGGTACATTGTGTTCCACAGGGAAACATCGAGGGTGTAGAGTGGATCTTGATCCAGAGGCACCAACAGGCTAAAGCTTTAGGCTGTCCCAGGATGCATTGGGGCCTCCTCTATAACCCAGCCTCCAGGCACTGTGAGCTCAGTTTTGAGTTGGTTCCTGCAGCAGCAGGTCTCTTAACTGGGGGGCTGCGCTGGGCAGCCTTGAAAAAGCTTTCTAAGAAGATTTCAGGGGCCGCGGCGCTGATATGTCAGTGTGACATTCAGAGCTGCGGCTCCATCACCTCCCTAGCGGTGTCGCATACTCCTGCGGCCTGTTCCCGGGTACTTGCAGTGGAGATGCTACGGCTTTAGGCACACGGTCGCAGACGCTCTCCTGGTTTGTGTAGCTGCTACGGGGAGAAGGTAAGAGGATCCACAGACGGGACCCGTCATAAAAAAAACACGTTTAGCTGCTGCTGGTCTCCAAGACTGCAGGGCGAGGTCTCCCTAGTAAAGCCATCTGTATACAGCGCTGTGACTTTACAAACACTTGAGTATTCTACATGTCTCTATACAGTCAGCGTTAGTTAAGAAAATTATCTATCTATCTATCTATCTATCTATCTATCTATCTATCTATCTATCTATATATAGAATCTGTACATATACTAGTCCAGTGCAGTTTTGTTGTCATAATAATTATATGCATTGCCTGTGACTGTGTGTGCCTGTATCTGCTGTGTGGTTTCACTTTCATTGTTTCCCAGATATCACTATAACTATATTCTGTACCCTAAGGGACTAGGTGCGTCAGGGTCATATATATGGTGCGTCACAGTATTTACCCAATACGTGTATTCTACTGTGTACTCACTTACATAATACCGGATTTATTTGCAGATGTTGTGTACTGGATATTCAGTTACATCCTAACGGATTTATTAGCAGGTGTTATACTCTGTCTGGCTTTATCGTACTAAATCGCTCTGTGTTACATTTGTGTACAATGTCTAACAAGAAGGGCAGTAAGTCTGTGGATGCTCCTGCATCATGCAGAGCAGGCGCCAAGGATTTACCAGAGAGGGAAGTTCTGCATGATGGTCTGTGTACTGTGTGTCATACATCTCCCAGTCAGTCCGCAGCTTCTGTAACTAATCAGGAGCCACCCTGGGCTGCATTCTCAAACCTACTGGGTACTCTGATGGAACACCTTACACCCCCTATGGTACCACTTGTGCCACTACAGCCACAAATTGCTCCTATGGTTAATCAGCCTTGGGCGCAAAATTTGTCTATTCATTTGCAGCAGTTAAATCATTCCTTGGTCAGACAAAAACCTACTCCAGGTCACTCCTGTGTCTCTGGGTCATCTAAGCGGGCTGCTTCCTCCTCACAATCCACAAATCTCTCAGAAGTTTCATCTGAAGAGGCGGGGGAGCATACTGTCCTGTCACACACTGAATCAGGTGTTTCTGACAAGGATTCTCCATTGCAAATTGATGTCCCTGCTCTAGTGGTTGCTATTAAGCAGATCCTACAAATCACTGATGATTAGGATTCCACTACTGTAGCTAAGTAAACTGCTATGTTTAAATGGCAGAAGATGGTTAAAAATCTATTACTCCATTCTGACCATTTGGTGGACATCAAACGGGAACCCTGGTCTAATCCAGGGAAGAAATTCCCTCTGTCTGAACGGGTTTTAGCTCGCTATCCTTTCCCTGCAGAGTTATGTAGTGGGGAAATTCACAGCCGGTGGATTCTCATGTCACCCGCCTAGTGGTGTCGTCCACTCTGCCTGTCACCACTGTCACTTCACTGAAAGAATTGACAAATAAGTGTGTGGAGGGATGCCTGAAATCTGTTTACTCCCTTACAGGTGCTGTACATAGACCCACTATTGCGGCCTCCTGGGCTGCAAAAGGAATTGAAGCATGGGTGCAGGCATTAGAGAAAGAGCTGCCCGAGGATATATCTGACAATGCCAGACAATACCTGTCTCACATTACCACTGTCGCCTATTACATTCAGGAGGCGTCCTCTGAGGTGGGTGTGTTGGCTGACAAGGCGTCGACCACGTCTGTCCTGGCTTACCCTATTCTGTGCTTGAGGTCATGGAAGGTGGACCTAGACTCCACAAAGACCTTGAAGGTACTCCACTTTAAGGGGGATATTTTGTTTGGGGAAGACCTAAATAGAATTGTGTCTGAACTGGCGGCTTTCTCCCAAATACTAATCCTTCTGCACAGAAGGCTAAAGGTACCACTTTTCGTTCCTTTCGGCCTCAAGGGAAAGCAAAAGGTCAGGCATACCTGATACAATATCGTGCTCCCAAAACCACTAAGCCCAAGACAACGCAGTCCTGGGCGGGCCGTTAGCCTGCTTCCAAACAAGACAAGGCTACCGCATGATGGGGCCGGTCTTCCCCATGCGGGGACCCCAGGGTGGGAGGCCGACTTCTGCATTTCACCCAGGTCTGTTTATAGACCACTTCAGATGCATGGGTGCGAGAAGTTGTCTCTCACGGATACGCAGTTTCTTTCAAGAGACGTCCCCCTCACCAGTTCTGCACAATAGTTATTCCTTCGGATCCGTTGAAGGTGCAAGCTCTACAACTGGTTGTGCGTTTCCTCCTGGATACATGAGTGGTAGTGCCGGTACCTCTGTCCCAGAGAGGAGGAGGAGGATACTACTCGACCCTGTTTCTAGTCCCGAAACCCAATGAGTCTTTCTGGCCTGTACTCCACCTCAAATCACTGAACAAGTTTGTGAGAGTGTCCAAGTTCTGCATTAAAACACTGCACTCAATTGAACTTGCTATGGAACCTGGAGACTATATGGTATCCCTGGATATACAGGATGCATACCTGCATATACATATTGCCAAGTCACAGCAGTATCTGCGGTTTGCTATTGGCAACCTCCATTATCAGTTCAAGGCTCTACTATTTGGACTGGCTATGGCTCATTGGCTCTTCACCAAGGTTATGACTGTAATGACGGCCCATCTCCGTTGCCAGGATCCTGCAGTATCTGAATTACTTGCTGATTCTGGCAAACTCCCACGATGTCCTCCTCCGTCATCTGCAACTGACAATAAGCTTCCTACAAGCCCATTGGTGGCTCATCAATTGGAAGAAATCCTTGCTGGTCCCAGCACAGAGCATGGTGCATTTGGTGGCACTCCTGGACACACACAGTCAGCGACTGTTTCTGTTCCCGGAGAACGTCCTGAAGCTTAAGGACAGGATATGATGCTTCCTTTATTGTCCCAGAGTGTCAATGCACTCGGCAATGCAAGTACTTGGCCTAACGGTGTCGGCATTCGACATGGTGGAGTACGCTCAATTACATTCCCGCCCTCTGCAGAGGTTAATCCTTTCCAAGTGTGATGGCCTACCTCATCGAATCAGATCTCACATGATCACTTTGACTCCGTAGGTTCGTCTGTCGTTGACCTTGTGGCTACAGGACCAGCAAATTAACAGGGTCCGTCCCTTCTGGATCCCCGACTGTGTCTTGCTGACAACAGATGCCAGAAATCACTCCTCCCAATAAACATTCTGGAGCTGTGGGCAGTTTTCAACGCAATAACTCCCGCCCTTCCTCTGGTACAGAACAGGCCTGTTCAAATACAGTCAGACAACACCACCACGGTGGCATACATAAACCATCAGGGCGGCACTCAAAGCCACATGGCAATGATGGAAGTGTCAAAAGGGTCCTTAGTTGGGCGGAGCGCCATTTTCCAGCATTATTGGCAGTGTTCATTCCGGGTGTCCTAAACTGGGAAGCGGACTTCATCAGTCATCAGGACGTGCACGCCGGAGAGTGGAGTCTTCATCTAGAAGTCTTTTAACTACTAGTGGACATGTGGGGCCCACCAGATGTAGACCTGATGGCATCTCGACACAATCACAAAGTTCCGGTGTTCGGATCAAGGACCAGCAATCCTCAAGCAGTGTTCGTGGACACACTAGCCATTCCATGGAACTTTTGCTTGCCCTACATATTCCCTCCAGTGTCACTCCTGCCCAGGGTCCTGCGAAGTTCAAGCAAGGAGGAAAACAACTTCTAGTCGCTCCGGTGTGGCCCAGATGGCATTGGTTCTCAGACCTGCAGGGTCTATTGAGAGAGCGTCTCCTGCTACTTCCTTAGCACCCAGACCTCCTCGTACAGGGCCCTTCTCTACCCAGACGTGGCCAGACTGGTTTTGATAGCGTGGCTCTCTATGCATCACTCCTGAGGGCCAAGGGATGCTCTGAGGCATTTATACAAACTATGTTGAAAGCCCACAAACCGGCATCTGCGCGGATTTAATATAGGGTCTGGAATTCTTATTTCACCTGGTGTGCTGATAAGAATTCTGATGCATACAGATTCAGAACTTCCAGAATTCTGGCTTTTCTGCAACAAGACCTGGACTTAGGTCTTCGTCTGGCCTCCCTCAAGGTTCACATATCTGCCTTGTTGGTATGGTTTGCCCTGCAAGAGTCTCCATTTGAACCTCTTCATTCTGTGGACCTTAAGTGGCTCACAGCCAAGGTCCTGTTTTACTGGCTATTGCCTCTTCTAGAAGGGTGTTGGACTTAGGCGCATTGTCCTTTCGTCCACCCTTTCTGATATTTCATCATGACCGGGCAGTTCTTAGAACGCGCCCAGCTTATTTGCCTATGGTGGTGTCATCTTTTCACCTCAACCAAGGGATTGCGGTCCCGGCTTTTATCTCTTCGCTCTTTGGAGGACAAATCAGGTCTTTGGATGTGGTAAGGGCTCTCCGTATATATGTGGAGAGTACTGCCTCTATCGGGAGGTCAGATACCCTTTTCGTACTGTTTGGTTTCCACAAACCTGGCTGGCCTGCGAATAAGCAAACCTTGGCCAGTTGGATTAGAATGGTGATTGCACAAGCTTACGCGAAGGCTGGTCTCCCAACTCCTGCTTATATTATAGTCCATTCTACGCTGTCTGTTGGACCGTCTTGGGCGGCCCACCATGGCGCGTCTGCTTAACAATTGTGCAAGGCGGCTACGTGGTCCTCAGTGAACACGTTCATTAGGTTCTATGCCCTTGATTATTCCGCCTCCCAGGATGCTTCCTTTGCACGCCGGGTTCTCATACCCACTAAGGCGCATTCACTTCCTTGAGGAACTGCTTTAGGACATCCCCAGTTTTTTCCTGTAGAACACAATGTACCCCGCTGCAGAAAAGGAGAGTTATTGTAGATTTACCATAGTTTACTCTCTTTCTGCGAGGTACATTGGGTTCCACAGGATGTCCATCCTGACATAACTAACTTCTATGGGTTTGTATTATGGTGGCCAATCCCGGGATCAGGATCGGCGGGATCGCAGGATTTAGGCCCAAGAATGGCCGGGATTCAATCCCGGGATTGGAAGCTCTAATCCCGGGGATTGAGGGATCAGCGTTGAGCGTCCACAGGATGCTCAAACGCTGCCCGGCTTCCTGCTTCCGGGTCCCCAGTGCAGCGTGAGAGGTCACGCTGCGCTGTTAGCTGCTGGTTGGAGCCGGCAGCAGTGTTTACAGTATTTCCCTGCCCGCCTCCGGTAAATGGTGAGTTATATGTGCAGGGCGGGGTGGGGCGAGGGGGCGGCCACCTAGGTAAACGCCACATTCTCATGCCAGGAGAAGGGACCAGCGGCTAATGCCATACAAACTAGGGAAGCCAATCCCGGGCCATTTTTTCAATCCTGGGTATCGGGATTGAAAAATGGCGGAATGGCTACCCTAGTTTGTATGGCATTAGCCGCTGGTCCCTTCTCCTGGCGTGAGAATGTGGTTCTATGTGACTAACATCTACCTTCTCACCTGCTTCTGCATTGGACTGGTTAACGAAACTGAGCTCACAGTGCCTGGAGCCGGGGTTATAGAGGAGGCCCCAATGCATCCTAGGCAGCCTAATGCTTTAGCCTGTTGGTGCCTCTGGATCAAGATCCACTCTACACCCCCGATGTTTTCCTGTGGAACCCAATGTACCTTGCAGAAAGAGAGTTAACCATGGTAAGTCTACCATAACTCTCCTTATTTTCTAGGATATATTAAAACAGAGCCCATAATATCCCTAATGTCCCCGTGTCAGACATGTGTAACAGATGATAGTCGGAGCAGTGTGAAGCAGATGTGTGTCAGACTCCCGGCCATGAGGTGTGTGGTATAACCATTTAGCAATACAGCATTGTGTGTGTTAGTCACTGGGGAGTCATATGTGTGCCCAGGGCTATAAGAGGAGAATTTAACGATCACTCAGTGCTTATTATTTGACTATATTACATGTGTGCTCTGTGGTGTTTATTATGATTATTATACTTACTCCTAGACCACTGAGCTTTGAGGAACCAGAGTGTTTACTAGACGTGAGGATGAGATGCGTCACTGATTCCCTGAGGATTGATGTCTGTTATTATCTTAAACCATAAAGCTATACCTTTAAACACACCTTTACCATGGAGCTGCTGCGGTCGCTAGCTCACGCTACGTACTTCGTACGCTATTTGCGCACAGAGTCCCGTACGGTGTACGCACTTAGCGTACAAACGCCGCACTGCGGGTACAAAGTACACGCAGTGCGTTCGCACCCACTTAATACACCTTAAAACCTTATATAGTTATACAATGCAATGATATGATTACACTTTAAACCTTATGCAACTAAGCTCTGCAATGATGTTACACCTTAAACCTTATCAATACACTCTAAAAGCTTATACAGTTAGGTAATGTTATATGCTTTAAAACCTAGCAGGGAAATGAGGACACAACACCGTTTTGTAGTAAACCGCTGGGCTCTAACACCACAGTGGATTATTTGAAAGGGGAAAACAGTACAGTTTATACACTACAGGCTAACAAGATAAATCTACAACAGAGTAAATGGCTACAGTCAATGTACATACGTTTGAATATTCGCAAGCGCTTCCCGGTTCCGGTCCTCCGCTAATCAGGTTGAAAGCGTTAAGAGTCTGTGATTGTGACCTGGCCTGCAGCTCGCTCTTTATTCAGTAGATCAAAACATAATACAATAGACACTGTGTGCTCTTCTTCCATTGGTTCGGGGGTGGGACATATCCTGTACAGGGGACCATTGGTCAGTTCAAGAAGTGGGCGATGGCTAGGACTTGAGATGTGGTCTCTGTTGTTAACTTCTGAGTTCCCGCCCCATGATCAGTTAAACCCATCACATTAATCATAAATCTGGTATTATTAATAACTTAATGAGGTAAGATTTAATAATGTTCTTATTCCCACCAGATTAATGTTTACGTGACACTGAACAATATGATTCCACACATGATATGATTATCTATTTCAATCTTAAAGATATACATATATATATATATATATATATATACATACATATACATACGTACACACATACTCCTGCTATTACAATTTGTTAGGAATTATATATTTATTCATTTATATATATATATATATATATATATATATTACATATTTATAAATGAACACCTTTATCTCCATGGGTTTTAGACTAGGAATGTTAATATCTTAAATTCCTATCTGTCTGGTCTTGTGTTGTGGTTAGCTATTGTTTCTGATTTTCTTATTCCCACCAGATTAATGTTTATGTGACTCTGAACAATATGATCCCACACATGATATGATTATCTATTTCAATCTTCAAGATATACATATATCCACATATTCACACACATATATATATATATATATATATATATATATATACATACGTACACACATACTCCTGCTATTACAATTTGTTAGGAATTATATATTTATTCATATATATATATATATATATATATCATACGTAGAAACAAAGTAGGCGGCACTCAGGAGACAGTAATACGGTGAAACCAACGGGTGCTTTACTTCAACGTTTCGGGGTTCGGGACCCCGTCTTCAGGACACACACAGTGAACAACGTGCAAAATAACAATTGAAATACCTTACCTGGCGCCTCCCTGGCCGTCCTCACCGCGCCTCCGCTCGGCTTCCGGGATCCAGGCTTCTGGTCCCGGATGCGATCACATGACCAGATACCCGCTCACCATGCCGTCATCGGGGGGCGTGGGGGAGTGTTGCCAGGATACGCCTGACAACAATAGTGCAATCACATTATTAAGTGCATAAAAGACAGTGGATCATATAAAACATCATAAAACATATAAAAATATTATAAGACAGGCTAGCATTCACACTGCCTGAACAATTACTAGCAATTAGTGCCTACAACATAGACTACAAACAATAAATATATCACAGTGATACATGTGCGCTAATCCTTATAATACTAAGTGAATTAAAAACAATTAAACATTTTTAGCACAGTGTCCCGCGATCGCACAACTTCAATTTGTCAGCTTGTGCGGCCTATCAGCTACTTTCTTGGGACCAATGGAATACTAGCACGTCTACATTATTTAAATAATCCAATAATGGAATAAGACTATGTGATATTAAACGGAACCCATGTTCCATCAGTTCTGAATGGCCATTCACTGGTCTGTCACACACGGGTGTGAGCAAAGTGCCAAAAAGTATTGCCTACATCTCTAACCCTGAAAGGAACCCTCAATTCCCCTAAGGTAGGTATAACCTGTGTATAACGGTCCTTTATATAAAATTACTCATCCCTAGGGATTCATTGAGTCCCTTCGGACTAAGTGTGTTGAGCATTAAAATCCACCTTGTTTCCAACTGGAGCAGATGTTTGGCCCTGTCACCCCCTCTGATTGAAAAGGGGGTCTGGTCTATAATGCTGTACCTCAGTGTAGCCAGGCTGTGCTTGGCTGCTGCAAAATACCTGGCTACAGGTTGCTCACTTGTACCCGTATTCAGGGCTGCCCTAATGGCTGACCTATGTTGGGTCATTCTAACTTTAAAGCTACATTCAGTTTTCCCCACATAGTGTTGACCGCAGGGACATTTGAGCAGATATATCACAAACTTGGAATTACAATTGACCGAAACCCGGATACCAATCCTTTTACCAGTATATGGATGCTGGAATGAATCTCCAGGTATCAGGAAATTGCACGTGGTGCATCCACATTTGTAACAGCCTTTTTTCTGTCTGAAAATGTGTGGCTGTGACAGTTTTTTTGGAAACATCTGATTTAACCAGTGGACTCCTGAGATTTTTGCTGCTGGTATAACTGGGCATGAGTTTACTATTTTTAAACATCCATAATTCTGGGTCAGTTTGAATAATGGGCCACAGCTCTTTGGCTTTTTTAGTGGTGCATCTGCTAGCCATATTGTATTGATTGACCCATGGAAAAATGTTCCCTTGGGCCTTTTTATCTTTACTTTCCAGTAGTTGCTGTCGTGGCTTGCTCAATGCTCTATGCCGAGACTGTTGTAGCAACTCAATGGGATATCCCCTATCAGAAAATTTGGATGTCATACTGTCAAGTTGTTTATCCCGTATGCTAGGGTCACTATTTATTCTGCATACTCTTAGCATCTGCGAATAAGGTAGACCATATATAGTGGCCTTAGGATGGAAACTGTCAAACCTTAATATAGTATTGCGGTCTGTTTCTTTTGTGTACATAGATGTGCTGATCACACCCTTCTCAACCGAGATCTGTAGATCTAAAAAATTGATCTGCTGGGTGTCCAACACCATGGTAAATTTGACCGGGCTGGAGGATGCATTATGTGCGTTGATCATTTTCTCCAATTCACTTTTAGGTCCTGGCCATATTACCAACAAATCATCAATGTACCTAGTATATAAAACCAGATGTTGCAAAATTATGGGTTGTGACAAAAATAAATCCTTATCCGTCTCCCACATAAATGTATTTGCAAACGAAGGGGCCACACAGGACATCGCACACCCTGTGAGCTGTAAATAAAATTAATTATCATACAAAATAATTATGTTTGAGCGTGAATTCTAATAATGCCAAAAAGAAATCAGGATCTGGACCAGTGTATAGCGGATTATTGGTGATGAGGATTCTTACTGCCTGTATTCCCTGTTGATGTGGAATATAAATGAACACCTTTATCTCCATGGGTTTTAGACTAGGAATGTTAATATCTTAAATTCCTATCTGTTTGGTCTTGTGTTATGGTTAGCTATTGTTTCTGATTTTCTAAACAGCTTCGGTTCCTGGGTATTGTCACTTTGTTTTTGCTTTCAGGTGAGACAATGACATTTCCGTACTCATTGTTTTAAATAGAAACTTGCCTATTTTAGTAACCAAAGGTGTTTGCCTTCACCATAGAATTTCAAAGCTTAGTGTAAATAAGGCCATTGTATTTTAGTCTCTGGGAGTTTAATTTATGTGTGACTGACCTTCCTACTTTTTCCCTCCACATACGTCATATACAGTAAATACAGTTTAAACCTATATTCTGCTTCTGCATCTAACTATTCTTAGGAACATGCGATCTTCCTCAAACCAACACCAGAATGTTTCCCTTAAAATACCCTACAGCTGGATACCAAACATCACCTTATAGCCTTAGTCTGTTCCCTCTTATCCTGCAAAGGTGAATCCCTTTGTTCTGGAATCATTTAAACAGTTCTAACTTTCTGATGTGGTACAAGGGAGCTATATCTAAAATGTACACTATTTGGGTTAAATATGTAATGTTCTAATAACCCTCTATGCGTTCACAAACTCTACCGTAAATGCGCATACCACGCGCTAAGGTGCATGGCCGTGGGGAGCTACTTTACGCAAATTGCGGATATGCGCCCGCACGGCGGAATAAGTGCACGCCCAGCGGGCATATGTGTGGGGTTAGTACATGGGGTATGCATTACAATATTTTTCAACTTTGACAGGATGAACAAGGACGGGAGTCACATGTCTGAGAGGATCCTAAATCTCACCCTGGAGATCATCTATCTGCTGACTGGGGAGGTGAGGGGATCTGGGAGTGTCACAGTGACATCACTTATATCTATAGTAATAATACAGGGACATGACTGGTGTGGGGATCTGGGAGCGTCACAGTGACGTCTCATATCTTTAGTAACAATAGAGGGACATGACTGGGGAGGTGAGTGAATCTGGGATATCACACATATATATATATATACTAGGTGCTTCATCGCGCCTTACGGGCGCTTTTCACACCGTGTGAAGGGGCTGCACCCCCTTAACCCCTTCACGCCTTTCTGGGGTTTAATATTTGTGGGAGATAGAGACAAAGGGCGGTAGGGAGGGGATACAGAGATGCGGGGCGGTAGGGAGGAGGCAGAGAAGCAGGGCGGTAGGGAGGAGGCAGAGAGAGACTGGGCGGTAGGGAGGAGGCAGAGAGAGACTGGGCGGGAGGAAGGGGACAGAGAGAAGCGGCGGTAGGGAGGGGACACAGGCGCAGACTGGTAAGGAGGGGACGCAGAGAGGCGGGGCGATAGGGAGGGGACGCAGAGAGGCGGGCGATAGGGAGGGGACGCAGAAAGGCGGGACGGTAGGGAGGGGACGCAGAGAGGCAGGGTGGTAGGAAGGGGACGCAGAGAGGCAGGGTGGTAGGAAGGGGACGCAGAGAGGTGGGGCGTTAGGGAGGGGATACAGAGATGCGGGGCGATAGAGAGGGGATGCAGAGACATGGGGCGGTAGGGATGGGACGCAGAGACATGGGGTGGTAGCGAGGGTATGCAGAGCGGTAGGGAGGGGACGCAAAGAGGCGGGGCGGTAGGGAGGGGACGCAGAGACGCGGGCGGTAGGGAGGGGACGCAGAGACGCGGGCGGTAGGGAGGGGACGCAGAGAGGTGGGTGGTAGGGAGGGGATACAGAGACGCGGGGCGGCAGGGAAGGGATAGAGAGACGAGGGGCGGCAGGGATGGGATAGAGAGATGCGAGGTGGCAGGGAGGGGATAGAGAGACGCAGGGAGGGGATAGAGAGACGCGGGGCGGCAGGGAGGGGATAGAGAGACGAGGGGTAGCAGGGAGGGGATAGAGAGACGCGGGGCGGCAGGGAGGGAATAGAGAGACGCGGGGCGGCAGGGAGGTGATACAGAGATGCGGGGCGGCAGGGAGGTGATACAGAGATGCGGGCGGCAGGGAGGTGATACAGAGATGCGGGGCGGTAGGGATGGTCCCCAGTGAGGAAGGTGATGGAGAGCAGGGAAAGTAGTGGAGGGGATGGACACCAGAAGCGGAGACCTAGGGAAGAGGAAGTGATATTGCACTGGTTAGATAGGGCAGTGAGCTGAGTCTGCTCCTGATTATTATAGGAAGGGTACAGAGAGGCAGGCCGGTAGGGAGGGGACGCAGAGACGTGAGGCGGCAGGGAAGGGATAGAGAGACGCGGGGCGGCAGGGAGGGGATAGAGAGACGCTGGGCGGCAGGGAGGGGATAGAGAGACGCGGGGCGGCAGGGAGGGGATAGAGAGACGCGGGGCGGCAGGGAGGGGATAGAGAGACGCGGGGCGGCAGGGAGGGGATAGAGAGACGCGGGGCGGCAGGGAGGGGATAGAGAGACGCGGGGCGGCAGGGAGGGCATGGAGAGACGCGGGGCGGCAGGGAGGGCATGGAGAGACGCGGGGCGGCAGGGAGGGCATGGAGAGACGCGGGGCGGCATGGAGGGCATGGAGAGACGCGGGGCGGCAGGGAGGGGATAGAGAGACGCGGGGCGGCACGGAGGGGATAGAGAGATGCGGGGCGGCACGGAGGGGATAGAGAGACGCGGGGCGGCAATGAGGGGATAGAGAGACGCGGGGTGGCAGGGAGGGGATAGAGACGCAGGGAGGGGATAGAGAGACGCGGGCCGGCAGGGAGGTGATACAGAGATGCGGGGCGGCAGGGAGGTGATACAGAGATGCGGGGCGGTAGGGAGGGTCCCCAGTGAGGAAGGTGATGGAGAGCAGGGAAAGTAGTGGAGGGGATGGACACCAGAAGCGGAGGCCTAGGGAAGAGGAAGTGATATTGCACTGGTTAGATAGGGCAGTGAGCTGAGTCTGCTCCTGATTATTATAGGAAGGGTACAGAGAGGCAGGCCGGTAGGGAGGGGATGCAGAGACGTGGGGCAGTAGGGAAGGGACGCAGAGAGGCGGGGCGGTAGGCAGGGGACGCAGAGGGGAGTTAGGGAGGGGACGCAGAGAGGCGGAGCGGTAGGGAGGGGACGCAGAGAGAAGGGACGGTAGGGAGGGGACGCAGAGACGTGGGGTGGTAGGGAGGGGACGCAGAGAGGCTGGCGACAGGGAGGGGATAGAGAGACGCGGGGCGGTAGGGAGGTGATACAGAGATGCGGGGCGGTAGGGAGGGTCCCCAGTGATGAAGGTGATGGAGAGCAGGGAAAGTAGTGGAGGGGATGGGATAGAGAGACGCGGGGCAGCAGGAATGGGATAGAGAGACGCTGGGCGACAGGGAGGGTATAGAGAGACGCGGGGCGGCAGGGAGGGGATAGAGAGACGCTGGGCGGCAGGAAGGGGATAGAGAGACGCGGGGCGGCAGGGAAGGGATAGAGAGACACAGGGCGGCAGGGAGGGACCCCAGTGAGGAAGGTGATGGAGAGCAGGGAAAGTAGTGGAGGGGATGGACACCAGAAGCGGAGACCTAGGGAACAGGGAAGAGGAAGTGATATTGCACTGGTTAGATAGGGCAGTGAGCTGATTCTGCTCCTGAATATTATAGAAGGGTACAGAGAGGCAGGCCGGTAGAGAGGGGACGCGGGGCGGCAGGGAGGGTATAGAGAGACGCGGGGCGGCAGGGAGGGGATAGAGAGACGCGGGGCGACAGGGAGGGGATAGAGAGATGCGGGGAGGGGATAGAGAGACTCGGGGCGGCAGGGAGGGGATAGAGAGATGCGGGGAGGGGATAGAGAGACGCGGGGCGGCAGGAAGGGGATAGAGAGATGTGGGGAGGCAGGCACGGGATAGAGAGACGCGGGGCGGCAGGGAGGGGATAGAGAGACACAGGCGGCAGGGAGGGGATAGAGAGACGCGGGGCGGCAGGGAGGGGATAGAGAGACACAGGCGGCAGGGAGGGGATAGAGAGATGCGGGGCGGCAGGGAGGGGATAGAGACGCGGGACGTCAGGGAGGGGATAGAGAGACGCGGGACGGCAGGCAGGGGATAGAGAGACGCAGGGAGGGGATAGAGAGACTCGGAGCGGCAGGGAGGGGATAGAGAGACGCGGGGAGGGGATAGAGAGACGCGGGGCGACAGAGAGGGTATAGAGAGCCGCGGGGCGGCAGGGAAGGGATAGAGAGCCGCGGGCGGCAGGCAGGGGATAGAGAGATGCGGGGCGGCAGGGAGGGGATAGCGAGACGCGGGCGGCAGGGAGGGGATAGAGAGATGCGGGGCGGCAGGGAGGGGCTAGAGAGACGCGGGGCGGCAGGGAAGGGATAGAGAAATGCGGGGCGTCAGGGAGGGGATAGAGAGACGCAGGGAGGGGATAGAGAGACGCGGGGCGGCAGGGAAGGGATAGAGAGACACGGGGGAACAGCAGGGAGGGGATATAGAGACGCATGGAGGTGATAGAGAGATGCGGGGCGGCAGGGAGGGGATAGAGAGACGCAGGACGGCAGGCAGGGGATAGAGAGACGCGGGGTGGTAGGGAGGTGATACAGAGATATGGGGCGGTAGGGAGGGTCCCCAGTGAGGAAGGTGATGGAGAGCAGGGAAAGTAGTAGAGGGGATGGGATAGAGAGACGCGGGGCAGCAGGAATGGGATAGAGAGACGCTGGGCGACAGGGAGGGTATAGAGAGATGCGGGGCGGCAGGGAGGGGATAGAGAGACGCTGGACGGCAGGCAGGGGATAGAGAGACGCGGGGAGGGGATAGAGAGACGCGGGCGGCAGGGAGGGGATAGAGAGATGCAGGGCGGCAGGAAGGGGATAGAGAGACGCGGGGCGGCAGGGAGGTGATACAGAGATGCGGGGCGGTAGGGAGGGTCCCCAGTGAGGAAGGTGATGGAGAGCAGGGAAAGTAGTGGAGGGGATGGACACCAGAAGCGGAGACCTAGGGAACAGGGAAGAGGAAGTGATATTGCACTGGTTAGATAGGGCAGTGAGCTGAGTCTGCTCCTGATTATTATAGAAGGGTACAGAGAGGCAGGCCGGTAGGGAGGGGACGCAGAGAGGCGGGCGGTAGGGAGGGTATTGAGAGACGCGGGGCGGCAGGGAGGGGATAGAGAGACGCGGGGCGGCAGGGAGGGGATAGAGAGACACAGGCGGCAGGGAGGGGATAGAGAGATGCAGGGCGGCAGGGAGGGGATAGAGACGCGGGACGTCAGGGAGGGGATAGAGAGACGCGGGACGGCAGGCAGGGGATAGAGAGACGCAGGGAGGGGATAGAGAGACTCGGAGCGGCAGGGAGGGGATAGAGAGACGCTGGGAGGGGATAGAGAGACGCGGGGCGACAGAGAGGGTATAGAGAGCCGCGGGGCGGCAGGGAAGGGATAGAGAGCCGCGGGCGGCAGGCAGGGGATAGAGAGATGCGGGGCGGCAGGGAGGGGATAGCGAGACGCGGGCGGCAGGGAGGGGATAGAGAGATGCGGGGCGGCAGGGAGGGGCTAGAGAGACGCGGGGCGGCAGGGAAGGGATAGAGAAATGCGGGGCGTCAGGGAGGGGATAGAGAGACGCAGGGAGGGGATAGAGAGACGCGGGGCGGCAGGGAAGGGATAGAGAGACACGGGGCAGCAGGGAGGGGATATAGAGACGCATGGAGGTGATAGAGAGATGCGGGGCGGCAGGGAGGGGATAGAGAGACGCAGGACGGCAGGCAGGGGATAGAGAGACGCGGGGCGGTAGGGAGGTGATACAGAGATATGGGGCGGTAGGGAGGGTCCCCAGTGAGGAAGGTGATGGAGAGCAGGGAAAGTAGTAGAGGGGATGGGATAGAGAGACGCGGGGCAGCAGGAATGGGATAGAGAGACGCTGGGCGACAGGGAGGGTATAGAGAGATGCGGGGCGGCAGGGAGGGGATAGAGAGACGCTGGACGGCAGGCAGGGGATAGAGAGACGCGGGGAGGGGATAGAGAGACGCAGGGCGGCAGGGAGGGGATAGAGAGACGCGGGCGGCAGGGAGGGGATAGAGAGATGCAGGGCGGCAGGAAGGGGATAGAGAGACGCGGGGCGGCAGGGAGGTGATACAGAGATGCGGGGCGGTAGGGAGGGTCCCCAGTGAGGAAGGTGATGGAGAGCAGGGAAAGTAGTGGAGGGGATGGACACCAGAAGCGGAGACCTAGGGAACAGGGAAGAGGAAGTGATATTGCACTGGTTAGATAGGGCAGTGAGCTGAGTCTGCTCCTGATTATTATAGAAGGGTACAGAGAGGCAGGCCGGTAGGGAGGGGACGCAGAGAGGCGGGCGGTAGGGAGGGTATTGAGAGACGCGGGGCGTCAGGGAGGGGATAGAGAGACGCGGGGCGACAGGGAGGGTATAGAGAGACGCGGGACGGCAGGCAGGGGATAGAGAGACGCGGGGCGGCAGGGAGGGGATAGAGAGATGCGGGGAGGGGATAGAGAGATGCGGAGTGGCAGGAAAGGGATAGAGAGATGTGGGGAGGCAGGCAGGGGATAGAGAGACGCGGGGAGGCAGGGAAGGGATAGAGAGACACAGGCGGCAGGGAGGGGATAGAGAGACGCGGGGCGGCAGGGAGGGGATAGAGAGACACAGGCGGCAGGGAGGGGATAGAGAGACGCGGGGCGGCAGGGAGGGGATAGAGAGACGCGGGGCGGCAATGAGGGGATAGAGAGACGCGGGGCGGCAGGGAGGGGATAGAGACGCGGGGCGGCAGGGAGGGGATAGAGAGACGCGGGGCGGCAGGGAGGGGATAGAGAGACGCGGGGCGGCAGGGAGGGGATAGAGAGACGCGGGGCGGCAGGGAGGGGATTGAGAGACTTGGGCTGCAGGGAGGGGATTGAGAGACGCAGGGCGGCAGGGAGGGGATAGAGACGCGGGGCGGCAGGGAGGGGATAGAGACGCGGGGCGGCAGGGAGGGGATAGAGAGACGCGGGGCGGCAGGGAGGGGATAGAGAGACGCGGGGCGGCAGGGAGGGGATAGAGAGACTTGGGCTGCAGGGAGGGGATAGAGAGACGCGGGGCGGCAGGGAGGGGATAGAGAGACGCAGGGAGGGGATTGAGAGACTTGGGGCGGCAGGGAGGGGATAGAGAGACGCAGGGAGGGGATTGAGAGACTTGGGGCGGCAGGGGGGGGATAGAGAGACGCAGGGAGGTGATAGACGCAGGGAGGGGAGAGAGAGACGCGGGCGGCAGGGAGGGGAGAGAGACGCGGGGCGGCAGGGAGGGGAGAGAGAGACGCGGGGCGGTAGGGATGGGATAGAGAGACACGGGGCGGCAGGGAGGGGATAGAGAAATGCAGGGAAGGGATTGAGAGACGCGGGGCGGCATGGAGGGGATAGAGAGACACGGGGCGGCAGGGAGGGGATAGAGAGACGCGGGCGGCATGGAGAGGATAGAGAGACACGGCGGCAGGGAAGGGATAGAGAGACGCGGGGCGGCAGGGAAGGGATTGAGAGACTTGGGGCGGCAGGGGGGGGATAGAGAGACGCAGGGAGGTGATAGACGCAGGCGGCAGGGAGGGGATAGAGAGACGCGGGCGGCAGGGAGGGGAGAGATACGCGGGGCGGCAGGGAGGGGAGAGAGACGCGGGGCGGTAGGGATGGGATAGAGAGACACGGGGCGGCAGCGAGGGGATAGAGAAATGCAGGGAAGGGATTGAGAGACGCGGGGCGGCAATGAGGGGATAGAGAGACGCGGGGCGGCAGGGAGGGGATAGAGAGACGCGGAGCGGCAGGGAGGGGATAGAGAGACGGGGGGCGGCAGGGAGGGGATTGAGAGACTTGGGGCGGCAGGGAGGGGATTGAGAGACTTGGGGCGGCAGGGAGGGGATTGAGAGACGCAGGGCGGCAGGGAGGGGATTGAGAGACGCTGGGCGGCAGGGAGGGGATTGAGAGACGCGGGGCGGCAGGGAGGGGATTGAGAGACTTGGGGCGGCAGGGAGGCGATTGAGAGACTTGGGGCGGCAGGGAGGGGATTGATAGACTTGGGGCGGCAGGGAGGGGATTGAGAGACTTGGGGCGGCAGGGAGGGGATAGAGAGACGCGGGGCGGCAGGGAGGGGATAGAGAGACGCAGGGAGGGGATTGAGAGACTTGGGGCGGCAGGGGGGGGGATAGAGAGACGCAGGGAGGTGATAGACGCGGGTGGCAGGGAGGGGAGAGAGACGCGGGGCGGCAGGGAGGGGAGAGAGAGACGCGGGGCGGTAGGGATGGGATAGAGAGACACGGGGCGGCAGGGAGGGGATAGAGAAATGCAGGGAAGGGATAGAGAGACGCGGGGCGGCATGGAGGGGATAGAGAGACACGGGGCGGCAGGGAGGGGATAGAGAGACGCGGGGCGGCATGGAGAGGATAGAGAGACACGGCGGCAGGGAAGGGATAGAGAGACGCGGGGCGGCAGGGAAGGGATAGAGAGACGTGGGGCGGTAGGGAGGTGATACAGAGATGCGGGGCGGCAGGGAGGTGATACAGAGATGCGGGACGGTAGGGATGGTCCCCAGTGAGGAAGGTGATGGAGAGCAGGGAAAGTAGTGGAGGGGATGGACACCAGAAGCGGAGACCTAGGGAAGAGGGAAGAGGAAGTGGTTAGATAGGGCAGTGAGCTGGGTCTGCTCCTGATTATTATTGTTATCCTTTATTCATATGATGCCACAAGGGTTCCGCAGTGCCCAATTACAGAGTACATAAACAAATAAACAGGAAAACAACAAGTTGATGACAGTACTACAGGTTGAGTATCCCATATCCAAATATTCCGAAAATACGGACTTTTTGGAGTGAGATAGTGAAACCTTTGTTTTTTTTGATTGCTCAATGTACATAAACTTTGTTTAATACTCAAAGTTATTAAAAATATTGGCTAAAATGTCCTTCAGGCTGTGTGTATAAGGTGTATATGAAACATAAATGAATTGTGTGCTTAGATTTAGGTCCCATCACCATAATATCTCATTATGGTATGCAATTATTCCAAAATAAGGAAATATCCAAAATTCCTCTGTCCCAAGCATTTTGGATAAGGGATACTCAACCTGTATAGGACAAGTAGAGGGTAAATACACATAGTTACATCAGCAGATGACACTGGAATAAGTATCAGGTGGCAGAAGACTGCTGGATGTGGTACAGTTGAAGATTATTAAAGTAAGAAAAGGATAAGCACATGAGGGAAGAGGGCCCTGCTCGTGTGAGCTTACATTCTAAAGGGGAGAGGTAGACAGACATGGGTGACACAGATGGGGTACATAGAGAGCGTGGATACAGGTTAAGTATGGTGGGGCCTGGTGGATGTGACCAGTGGTGACAGCGTGACCCCACACACATCACGGGGGTGGCAGAGCTCTCTCCTGGCCCCCAGCTCGCACCTGGCACTCTCACCTGTGGCGTTGGTGCAGCGTTCCGGTGTCACCGTCCACAGTCTCACCCACTCTGTCCGTGTGATCCCCCGTCTCAGCGCTGTCGGGCCGGCAGTCCAGGCTCTGTGGTGTGGAGTCTGGGCCTCTGGTGATGGTGTGTGCGGAGGAGGTGGCGGGTCTCTATACGCGGCGCAGGGAGGGCTATGAAAGCCTTCTCCTGCGCTACCCATCCCTCCTAATTTGTATGCTGGCGGCAGCAGTTGTTGTTGTTCGCCCGGCGCCGCGGCCGGGGAGTCGAAGTTGCTGATGGCGGAAGGGGTGAGATGGACAGGCAGCAGGAGCAGAGACTTGCTGTACATGTGGTGGGCGGGCTCTGTGACTCCGCCCAGTGTTAGAGGGCCAGGCACAGAGTCACAGGGCTATTATGTAGGAGATATATAGTAACAATAAAGGGACATGACAGTGGAGGTGAGGGGATCTGGGAGCTTCCCAGTGACTTCACTTATATCTATAGTAATAATACAGGGACATTACTGGGGAGGTGATGGGATCTGGGAGTATCACAGTTACAACACATATCTACAGTAATAATACAGTGACCTGACTGGGGAGATGAGGGGATCTGGGAGCGTCACAGTGACATCAGTTATATCTATAGTAATAATACAGGGACATGACTGGGGAGGTGAGCGGGATATGGGAGTGTATGAAGTAATATTTGGTGTCTTTCACAATATAAAGGATTACACCATAGTGAGGAAGATATCTGTTGAATGTGAGACACCCAGCAGCCTTCCCGTTGTGTCAGGAGTACTGAGCAGGACCCAGAGCCCCATCACAGTGCCTTCACCTCACTCACTGATACATGAGAGACACAATGACCAGAAGATCCTGGAACTCACCAACAAGATCATTCAGCTGCTGACTGGAGAGGTGACTGCTGGGAATGGGACATTATACAGTAAAACAAGGGGACGTGTCTGGGTGATGACTGGAGAGGTGACTGCTGGGAATGGGACATTATTCAGTAACACCAGGGGATGTGTCTGGGTGATGACTGAAGAGGTGACTGCTGGGAATGGGACATTATACAGTAACACCAGAGGACGTGTCTGGGTGATGACTGGAGAGGTGACTGCTGTGAATGGGACATTATACAGTAACACCAGGGGATGTGTCTGGGTGATGACTGGAGAGGTGACTGCTGGGAATGGGACATTATACAGTAACACCAGGGGATGTGTCTGGGTGATGACTGGAGAGGTGACTGCTGGGAATGGGACATTATACAGTAACACCAGGGGATGTGTCTGGGTGATGACTGTATCACTGTGTGTGTGTCAGGTTCCTATAAGGTGTTAGGATGTCACTGTCTATGTCTCCATGCAGGAGGAGGAGTATATAGAGGAACACAGGGGTCTGTACAAGGACGTGATGATGGAGAATCACCGGCCCCTCACATCACTGGGTAAGAGGAGACTGTCATGTATTGTACAGGGGAGAGCAGGTATGGGGGCCCCTCTATACACACATCATCTGATAATCACATATATACACTGTACTCGGTCACTGTGTGTCTCCTACAGATGGACCCAGTAACAGAGATACCCCAGAGAGATGTCCCCGTCCTCTGTATTCCCAGGACTGTACAGAGGAGAATCACAGGACCCCACAGGAGGATCAGGTAGGTGGGATTTAGGGTCTAACCAATATACCAAAGTGACGGTCACTGTATCAGTCATACCAGGTGATAATGAGACACACAGGGAAAGCAGAGTAATTGGGGGGTCTCTGGCCCCATGCACCACTAGGACCCTGATAACAACATGAAAACATCTATCCCTGTATAAGAAAGCAGATGGGGATCACAGATGTATTGTACATGTGTCACAAAGTATAATATGTGAGAAATATATCTGGGCAATTAGTTCTATTGTGTTATTTCTCTTAAATATTTATTTCATTTATATATAACGGCACCTAAACATTTTATCTGATAGCGATTATATTAATTACAAATGTATTGCTTTTCAAATGTCAGGGGTACAAATAAGGCAAATGGACCGGAAGGGGGAACCCAGCGGGATATGACTGAGAACCATTGCACTATATGGTCTGTACAGAGCTGTGTGTCTAATACTCTGATAGTCTCCTGATTACTCTGAGTAATGATGTCCGGCATTAATAACGCATTAATTTCTGCAGCGGGGTACACTGTGTTCCACAGGGAATACATTGGGGTGTAGAGATGGATCTTGATCCAGAGGCACCAACAGGCTAAAGCTTTAGTCTTTTCCAGAATGCATTGCAGGGGCCTCCTCTATAACCCCGCCTCCAGGCACTGAGAGCTCAGTTTTTGAGTTTGGGCCAAGTAGGTCACTTAACAGAGGGACTGCGCTGGGCAACACTGAAAAAAGCTTTAAGAAGACTTCAAGGGACACATTACTTACATGTCAGAGTAACATTCTGTGCTGCGGCTACATCACCTCCACAGCGGCGTCGCATACTCCCGCTGGCTGTATTCCCGGGTACTTGCGGCAGAGGCGCTCCGGTTATAGGCACACCATCGAAGATGCTCTCCTGGTTCACATTGCTGCTACTGAAGGGCGGAGGTAAGAAGGTCCCCCAGGCGGGACCCGCCATTACATCGCGTTGCGGTCTAAGGAGTCTGACCGCAACGCTGGCATGGACACTGTAACAGAGCAGGGACCCCACTATATCCACCAGGGCATGGGAGCACAGGTCAGGTAGTAAAATATCCTTTTTAATAAGGCTCCATAGTACCCGGTGGTGAGAACCAGCATAGGGGATAAGGCGCTTGTCCTGTAGCCCCCCCCCCGCCTCCGGGCGCTATTTACTGCTGTTGTTCCCGCCCTGGAGCTGCCTCACACTCTCCCTCACTCCCCTGACTGAGACGCTGGGCGCCATCTTCTCTGAGTAGCTGTGGCCGGTCTCCGGGACTCCAGGGCAAGTTCTCCTCTGTAAATCTGCCTGTACATCAGCGCTGTGATTTTACAGACACTTAAGTATTCTACATGTCATTTTAAGACAGTGTTAGTTAAGAACAATTGTACTTCTACCAGAATATATTGTACGAGTATTCTGATATATACATCCGGTTTCATATATGGAGATATATATAGATATTTAGATATTATCATGTTTAAATACAGAAAGGAGGATCACAAATTATATGTGATCTAAGGTGTGGTGATTACCAACAGGAATAATCACCAGTAATGTTTTCAAGTGACTGTACATATATAATTTTGTATTCTTTCAGCTTAGATGTGACAAAATGGATGACAGGCAATGTTCTGCGTTTAACCTCCATACATCTAGGCTGGGGGACCATAATGTTAGGGATGAAAGCAATGACATGTGAAATGACCAGACCAGAGTAGTGTTCTTTCTAGCACCCTGCACCTTTCAAAATCCGTGCAGTTCCTCTTCCCTGCCTGGGGTGTCGCTCTCTGCTGTGGTGCTTCTCAGCACACTGATCTGTTACTCAGTGCTGTGATACAGAGCTGTGTGTGCTGAGAAGCTCCAGAGCAGAGAGCGACACCTCAGGCCGGAAAGAGCAACTGCACAGGATTTGAAAGGTGCAGGGTGCTAGAATGAACACTACCAGAGGTTATAAACTCTGATAAAAGGGAGATGGCTCGATCAGTTACCTGATGGAAAGTAAAAGAAGTCCACATGTTTAGAAAACTAAGCCACTAAACTTCCTTGCTAGTCATAAAGCTGTCCAGGGGTGACAAGGTGCAGATCCTCACAAACCTCACTCTCTTTGAATGAGATTTCAATGCTATACCCCCTCCCCTTCTCCTGTGTTTCTTTCTATCACCAACAATATGTAAAGATGGTGTATGTTTAGTGTCCAGCAGGGAAGTAGTTAAAAATTCCAATTGTGGGGGCTGCTGGAGACTGCATCTGTCTCCCTCATGAAAAGAGAAAGTGTGATCTCTTGAGGACTCAACAATACGTTGGAGATGACCTGAGTTATTCTGTGAATTCCCCCACAACAGAAACAACTAAAGTCGTTTGAGTAAGTGAATTAGGGTTTTCAAAATATTCTTAATAATCTTTGTACCCTTTTTGTAACTAAAGGTATGAAGTATTCTTGAAATGAATATTCTAATTTTAGTTTTGATTCTGTGATTCTTATGAACTCAGGGCCTGTGTGGCTCACGTCTACCTATTTTTCTAAGTATTGCAGTGTGTGTGTGACAGCTAAAGCTAAAGACGCCTGCAACGTCCTTAATACGTTGAAAAGTCTTTGCTGGTGTACTAGTCCTGTGCAGTTTTATTGTCTGAATAAAATAATTATCTTCATTGTTACTGTGACTTTGTGTGCCTGTATCTGCTGTGTGGATTTCACTTTCAGTGTATCCCAGCTATAGCTATCACTGTATTCTGTACCCTAAGGGACTAGGTGCGTCAGGGTCTCATACTGTATATAGTGCTGCGCAGTATTTACAGTTAAGTGTATTCTACTGTGTACTCAGTCACCTAATACCGTATTTGTTCTCTGTTTTGTGTACTGTGTACATTAATTTGGGGGATTTATTCGCAGGTATTGTATTTTGTCTGGCTATATCGTACTCATGGTTACACTCACCATAATGTCTAACACAGGACGGGAAATCCGCGGACGCTCCTGTATTATGCAGCGCATGCGCCAAGGATTTGCCAGAGGGGTAAGCTTTGAATGATAGTCTGTGAAATATGTGCCATATATCTCCCAGAGCCCGCAGCTCCTGCAGCCAATCAGGAGCCACTTTTGGCGGCGTTCTCAACTATGCTCAATACGCTTGTGACATGCCTTATGCCCCTTATGGGACCTCCTGTGCCATTACAGCCACATATTGTCCCTGTGATGAATCCGCCTTGGGCGGATACTTTGTCTACTGGGTTGCAAAAACTGAATCAATCTGTGGTTAGACAAAAACCTACCCCATGTCCCTCTGGTGTCAAGGGGTCTTCTAAGTGGGCCGCTTCCTCGTCACAATCCACTAATCTCTCGGAAGACTCTTCTGATAAGGATGGGGAGTATACTGACCCGTCAGACACTGATACAACTGCTTCAGACGAGGACTCTACGACTCAGGTTGATGTCCCTGACCTAGTGGAGGCTATTAAGCAGATTCTACAAATCGATGATTATGTAGATCCCACTACTGTGTCTAAGAAACCTGATAAGTTTAAACGTCAGAAGATAACTACGGTATCATTACCGCATTCTGACCATTTAGTAGACATACATCTAGAACCCTGGTCTTCTCCAGGAAATAAATTCTCCCTTTCTAAAACGATGCTAGCTCATTATCCTCTCCCTGCTGAGTTGTGTAACAAGTGGGAAAATTCACCGCCTGTGGATTCCCATGTCGCCCATCTTGTGGTGTCGTCTACACTGCCTGTCACCACTGTCACCTCACTGAAGGAACCAACAGATAAGTAAGTGGAGGGATGCCTGAAGCCTATTTACTCCCTTACAGGTGCTGTACATAGACTCACTATAGCAGCCTCCTGGGCTGCAAAAGGAATTGAAGCATGCGTTCAGGCAATAGAGGAAGAGCTGCCTCAGGATATATCTGACACTGCCAGACAATACCTGTCTCATATTACCACCGCCTCCTATTAAATTCATGAGGCGTCCTCGGAGGCAGGTGTGTTGGCTGCCAAGGCATTGGCTACGTCCATCCTGGCTCGCCGTATTCTGTGGTTGAGGTCATGGAAGGTGGACCTGGACTCCAAAAAGACTTTGAAGGTACTCCCTTTTAAGAGAGACATCCTATTTGGGGAAGATCTCGATAAGATTGTGACTGACTTAGCAGCTGCAAAGACTGCATATCTCCTGAATACTAATCCTTTGCATAGAAGGCAAAAGGTTCCAATTTTTTGCTCCTTTTGACTCCAAGGGAAAGCTAAAGGTCAGGCATACCCAAGACAATCTCGTGCTCCCAAAACCACTAAGCCCAAAGCAGAACAATCCTGAGCTGCCCGTCAGCCTGCTTCTAAACAAGATAAGCCTGGTGCATGACTGGGTTTGTCTCCCCTGGGGGATCCCAGGTTGGGAGGCCGACTTCTGTGGTACGCAGTGTCATTCAAGAGACATCCCCCTCACCAGTTCTGCACAATGGTTATTCCTTTGGAGCCGTTGAAGGCGCAAGCTCTACAGCTGGTTGTGCGTTCCCTCCTGGATACAGGAGTGGTAGTGCCGATACCTCTTCCCAGAGAGGAGGAGGATACTACTCGACCTTGTTTCTAGTCCCGAAACCCAATTTGTCTGTCTGGCCTATACTCCACCTCAAATCACTGAACAAGTTTGTGAGCGTGTTCAAGTTCCGTATGGAAATGCTGCGCTCAATTGTACTGTCCATGGAACCCTGAGATTATATGGATGGTATCCCTGGATATACAAGATGCTTATCTGCACACACCTATTGCCATACATATCGCATCAGCAATATCTGCGGTTTGCTATTAGCAACCCTCACTATCAACTCCAGGCTCTGCCGTTTGGACTGGCCACAGCTCCTTGGAACTTTACCAAGGTTATGGTCGTGATAACGGCCTATCTCCATCTTCAGGGTGTCAGGATCCTGCCGTATCAGGACGACTTGCTGATTCTGGCGAACTCCCAAGATGTCCTACTCAGTCATCTACAACTGATAGTAAACTTCCTACAAGCCCACGGGTGACTCGTCAACTGGAAGAAGTCCTCACTGTTCCCTGCTCGGAGCATGGTGCACTGGGGGCACTGCTGGACACACACAGTCAATGGCTGTTTCTGTCTCCAGAGAAGGTCCTGAAACTTCAGGACAGGATCAGATACTTCCTCTCTTGCCCAAGAGTGTCAATACACTCGGCGATGCAAGTACTAGGCCTCATGGTGTCGGCTTTCGACATGGTAGAGTACGCTCAGTTTCACTCCCGCCCCCTACAGAGGTTGATTCTTTCCAAGAGGGATGGCCTACCTCATCGGATCATGTCCCAAATGATCTCCTTGACTCTGAAGGTTCATCTGTCACTGACCTGGTGGCGACAAGACCAACAGTTTAGCAAGGGCCGTCCCTTCTACTGACTATGGACGCCAGTCTCAGGGGTTTGGGCATGGTGTTGGAGCAACACTCTTTCCAGGTTCGGTGGACCAAGGAGGAATCACTCCTCCCGGTAAACATTTTGGAATTGTGGGCAGTGTTCAGTGCTTTGTCTCTCGCCCTGCCTCTGATGTAGAAAAGGCCTGTTTAAGTACGGTCAGACAATGCCACCACGATGGCGTACATAAACCATCAAGGCGGCACTTGAAGTCGCATGGCAATGATGGAAGTGTCAAAAATCCTTAGTTGGGCGGAACACCATCTGCCAGCGATATATCGGCAGTGTTCATCCCGGGAGTCCTCCACTGGGAAGCAGATTTCCTCAGTCGTCAAGACATACACGCGGGAGAGTGGAGTCTTCATCCAAAGTCTTTTAACTCCTAGTGGACAGGTGGGGTCTACCAGATATAGACCTGATGGCGTCTCGACACAATCACAAAGTTCCGGTCTTTGAATCAAGAACCAGGGATCCTCAAGCACTGTTTGTGGATGCACAGGCAATTCCATGGAACTTTCGCTGCCCTACGTGTTCCCTCTGGTGTCACTCCTGCCCAGGATAATACGGAAGTTCAAACAAGAAAAATACTACTTCTAGTTGCTCCAGTCAGCATTGGTTCTCAGACCTGCAGGGTCTATCAATAGAGCGTCCTCTTCTACTTCCTCAGCGACCAGACCTCCTCGTTCAGGGCCCTTGTGTCTACCCGGACCTGGCCAGACTGGCTTTGATGGCGTGGCTCTTGAAGCTTCACTCCTGAGGGCCAAAGGATTCTCCAAGGTGGTTATCCAAACTATGCTAAAGGCCTGCAAACCGGCCTCTGCACGGATTTATTATAGGGTCTGGAATTCTTACTTCACCTGGTGTGCTGCTAAGAATTACGATGCTTACAAATTTAGTACTTCCAGACTTCTGTGGTAAGGGCTCTCCATATGTATGTGGAGAGGACTTCCTCTATTAGGAGGTCAGATGCCTTTTTTGTACTGTTTGGTTGTTTTGTTGGCCTTTCAATAAGCAAACCTTAGCCAGATGGATAAGAATGGTGATTGCACAAACCTATGCGCAGTCTGGACTCCCAGCTCCTGCTGCTATTAAAGCCCATGCTACTCGGTCTGTTGGACCTTCAAGGTCGGCCCACCGTTGCGCGTCCGCAGAACAATTTTGCAAGGCAGCTATGTGGTCCTTGGTGAACACATTTATTAGGTTATATGCCTTTGATACTTCCGCCTCCCAGGATGCTTCCTTTGGACGCCGGGTTCTCATATCCGCTGAGCCGTGTCCTCTGCCTTGAGGAACTGCTTTAGTACATCCACTATGTATTCCCTGTGGTACACACTGTACCCCGCTACAGAAAAGATTTATGGTAGACTTACCATAGTTAAATCTCTTTCTGAGAGAGTACACTGGGTTCCACAGGGCGCCCACCTTGACGTACTTAGCTTCTTTGGGTTTGTATGGCATTAGCCGCTAGTCCCTTCTCCTGTCGTGAGAACGTGGTTCTGTGTGACTAACATCTACTTTCTCTTTTACCTGCTCCTGCATTGGACTGGTTAACAAAGCTGAGCTCTCAGTGTCTGGAGGCGGGGTTATAGAGGGGGCCCCTGCAATGCATTCTGGGACAGTCTAAAGCTTTAGCCTGTTGGTGCCTCTGGATCAAGATCCATCTCTACACCCCGATGTATTCCCTGTGGAACACAGTGTACCTTGCAGAAAGAGATTTAACCATGATAAGTTTATCATAAATCTCCTTTTATATATATGTGTTATTTAGGGTGAATATCTTACAAATATGATGACAGAAGATCTAGAGGGAGAAGTAGAGACGTATGTAACTGCTATGAAGGCAGAAGAACTGGAAGGAGAAGAGACGTGTGTGACCGATATGAAGGCAAAAGGTATAGAGGGAGAAGAAGAGACATATGTGACTGATATGAAGGCAGAAGATATAGAGGGAGAAGAAGAGACGTATGTGACTGATATGAAGGCAGAAGATACAGAGGGAGAAGAAGAGACATATGTGACTGACATGAAAGCAGAAGATACAGAGGGAGAAGAGACGTCTGTGACTGATATGAAGGCAGAAGATATAGAGGAAGAAGAAGAGACGTATGAGACTGATAATAAGGCAGAAGATATAGAGGGAGAAGAAGAGACGTATGTGACTGCTATGAAGGCAAAAGGTATAGAGGGAGAAGAAGAGACGTATGTGACTGATATGAAGGCAGAAGATATAGAGGGAGAAGAAGAGACGTATGTGACTGATATGAAGGCAGAAGATATAGAGGGAGAAGAAGAGACGTATGAGACTGATATGAAGGCAGAAGATATAGAGGGAGAAGAAGAGACGTATGTGACTGATATGAAGGCAGAAGATATAGAGGGAGAAGAGACGTCTGTGACTGATATGAAGGCAGAAGATATAGAGGGAGAAGAAGAGACGTATGTGACTGATATGAAGGCAGAATATACAGAGGGAGAAGAAGAAATGTATGTGAGGGATGATCAGCAGTGTATGGAGGACAAAATCCCTACAGATATCAGCACAGGTGAATAATAAGCACTTATTACAGGAAATAGTCACATATTCTCCTTGCACAGTTATTACAAAAATCTCTCATACTTCACCCTCCTTTCAAAGTAATGAGGGAAATGTATCTGCAAAGTGGGGGAGTCAGGAGCCATCAGCCCCTATTATACTCCTGCTCTCCACCTAACATCATGTCACTATGTGTTTCCAGCCCAGAGATCTGACCAGTCTCCTCCCCACACACTCTGATGTATCTCATATATCAAGAGCCATCAGCTCCTCATACTCCTGCTCTCCCCCTCATATCATGTCACTGTGTGTTACCAGCCCAGAGATGTGACCAGTCTCCTCTCCATACTCTTTGGTGTATCTCATACATCTGGAGCCATCAGCCCCTATTATTCTCCTGTTCCCACTCACATCATGTCACTGTGTGTTACTAGCCCACAGATATGACCAGTCTCCTCCCCACCCTGGTGTATCTCATACATCAGGAGCCATCAGCCCCTATTATACTCCTGCTCTCCTCCTCACATCATGTCACTATGTGTTACCAGCCCACAGATCTGACCAGTCTCCTCCCCACACTCTCTGGTGTATCTCATACATCAGGAGCCATCAGCCCCTATTATACTCCTGCTCTGCTCCTCACATCATGTCACTGTGTGTTACCAGCTCAGAGATCTGACCAGTCTCCTCCCCACCCTGGTGTATCTCATACATCAGGAGCCATCAGCCCCTATTATACTCCTGCTCTGCTCCTCACATCATGTCACTGTGTGTTACCAGCTCAGAGATCTGACCAGTCTCCTCCCCACCCTGGTGTATCTCATACATCAGGATCCATTAGCCCCTATTATACTCCTGCTCTCCTCCTCACATCATGTCACTATGTGTTACCAGCCCACAGATCTGACCAGTCTCCTCCCCACACTCTCTGGTGTATCTCATACATCAGGAGCCATCAGCCCCTATTATACTCCTGCTCTGCTCCTCACATCATGTCACTGTGTGTTACCAGCCCAGAGATCTGACCAGTCTCCTCCTCACACTCTCTGGTGTATCTCATACATCAGGAGCCATCAGCCCCTATTATACTCCTGCTCTGCTCCTCACATCATGTCACTGTGTGTTACCAGCTCAGAGATCTGACCAGTCTCCTCCCCACCCTGGTGTATCTCATACATCAGGAGCCATCAGCCCCTATTATACTCCTGCTCTGCTCCTCACATCATGTCACTGTGTGTTACCAGCTCAGAGATCTGACCAGTCTCCTCCCCACCCTGGTGTATCTCATACATCAGGATCCATTAGCCCCTATTATACTCCTGCTCTCCTCCTCACATCATGTCACTGTGTGTTACCAGCCCACAGATGGGACCAGTCTCCTTCCCACACTCTCTGGTGTATCTCATACATCAGGAGCCATCAGCCCCTATTATACTCCTGCTCTCCCCCTCACATCATGTCACTGTGTTTTAAGCGATGTTTTGAAATTCATGCTCTTTCTGAGTGCCGCTGCTTGCTATGTTATGCTGTATCTATTTGTTCCAGAGGGCACCAGAGCAGGAATTACCAAGTGGCAGCAATAGAGGGTCTAACAGCACCAGGGGAGCCCAAGCTGAGATATGTTTCCCTCCGTCACACTTCACAGGGATTGCCAAACAGCAATAGAGGGTCTAACAGCACCAGGGGAGCCCAAGCTGAGATATATTTCCCTCCGTCACACTGATCACAGGGATTGCCAAGAAGGCGCAATAGAGGATCTAACAGCACCAGGGGAGCCCAAGCTGAGATATGTTTCCCTCCGTGACACTGATCACAGGGATTGCCAAGCGGCAGCAATAGAGGGTCTAATAGCACCAGAGAGCCCAAGCAGAGGTGATCAGGTGATCAAGCTCCCAGAGCAAAACGCGCGTCACTTCCGGTTCCGGTGTCCAAATTTCCGTCCGCACGGACCGCAGACATCGGCACCCAGCTCCTGGCCCAGCGTCCCCTTTTCTCGGAGGGAAGGCACCCATCCAGGCACACGGGACCCCCTTTAACCATACACACTGCCCACCAATGATCAGAGGCACCAGATGGCGAACTACACATTTGGTGAGGCAACCACTGGCAACGGCTGGGGAACTTGATCAAATTCTATATCTTCACATACCTCATATATTGTAAATGATCTTTTCTCTTACGTCCTAGAGGATGCTGGGGACTCCAAAAGGACCATGGGGTATAGATGGGATCCGCAGGAGACATGGGCACACTAAAAGACTTTGACTGGGTGTGAACTGGCTCCTCCCTCTATGCCCTTCCTCCAGACTCCAGTTTGACCTTGTGCCCAGGAGTGACTGGACACACACTAGGGAAGCTCTACAGAGTTTCTCTGAAAAGACTTTGTTAGGTTTTTTATTTTCAGGGAGACCTGCTGGCTACAGGCTCCCTGCATTGTGGGAGTGAGGGGAGAGAAGCTGACCTACTTCTTCTGAGTTAAAGGCTCTGCTTCTTAGGCTACTGGACACCATTAGCTCCAGAGGGTTCGATCACTTGCTCCGCCTAGCTGCTTGTTCCCCGGGCCGCGCCGTCAACCCCCTCACAGCAGCCAGAAGAAAGAAGCCGGGTGAGTATAAAGAAGATCAGAAGACTTCAGTGACGGCAGAAGACTTCAGTAACGAGGTACATCGCGGTGGTCGCGCTGCGCGCCATGCTCCCACACATACTCCAGCGGCACTTACAGGGTGCAGGGCGCAGGGGGGGTGGCGCCCTGGGCAGCCTGTTACTCAAGGTTAGACTGGCTAAAAAAGTTATATTATAAGTGCCTAGGCACTAAATATAAGACCCCGCCAGTATAAATATTCAACATTGCACGGGACTACAGCGCGCCAGGAGGGGGCGTGGCTTAGCCCTCACAGCTTACAAGCGCCATTTTCTCTCTTGACAGACTTGCAGAGACGCTGGCCCGGACCTCCACTCTCCTGATCAAGTACAGGGAGCAAAACGGGGAGGGGGGGACACACAGTTATTGGTGCTATTATAACAGCGCAGACATCATATATTCTTTCTCAGTATTATATGGGTGCTGGGGTGTGAGCTGGTAAACTCCCTTTGTGTTTCTCTAACAGGCTCCCCTGTGGGTCTGTCCCCTATAGCCAGTGTGAGTGTGTGCGTGTCGGTATGGTGTGTCGACATGTCTGAGTGACTCAGTTGGCACCGCCGACTGCTGATTGGGTGAATATGTTGAGTACATTGAATGCAAATGTGGCGTTGTTGTCTAAAAGGCTGGATAATTCTGATTCTCAGACACAAACGTGGAGAAAATCCATGGAGGACGCCTTGTCTCAGGTACAGGTCCCCTCAGGGTCACAAAAGCGTTCATTTACCCAGATAGCTGATACGGATACCGACACGGACTCTGACTCCAGTGTCGACTATAGTGAGTCCAGTTTACATCCAAAGGTGGTTAAGAGTATTCAGTACATGATTGTAGCTATTAAAGATGTTTTACATATTTCTGAAGTACCTGCTGTTCCAGATACAAGGGTTTGTTTGTATAAGGGAAAGAAGCCTGAGGTGAAGTTTCCCCCCTCTTATGAACTGAACGCTCTTTGTGAAAAGGCTTGGGAATCGCCTGATAAAAGGTGGCAGATTCCCAAGAGAATTTTTATGGCATATCCTTTCCTCTCTGACAACAGGGAAAAATGGGAGTCCTCTCCCAATGTGGACAAAGCTCTGTCAAGGCTGTCCAAGAAGGTGACACTTCCGTCTCCCGACACTGCTGCCCTCAAGGACCCTGCGGATCGTAAGCAGGAAATGACATTAAAGGCCATTTATGTTACTACGGGTGCACTCCTCAGACCTGCCGTGGCGTCGGCATGGGTGAATAGTGCTATTGGTAAGTGGGCTGATAATTTGACATCTGACATGGATACCCTGGATTAGGGATAACAGTCTTTTGACTCTTGGTTATATCAGGGACGCTGCAGCTTACCTAAAGGATGCGGCGAGGGATATTGGCCTCTTGGGATCAAAGGCCAATGCCATGGCAGTCTTGGCCAGGAGAGCACTGTGGATTCATCAATGGAATGCGGATCCCAACTCCAAGAAAGCTATGGAAGCCCTCCCATATAAAGGTAGTGTCTTGTTTGGTGACGGCCTCGCTGACCCGGTGTCTACCGCTACAGCGGGTAAGTCATCTTTTCTTCCTTATGTTCCAGCACAACAGAAAAAGGCACCCCATTATCGGATGCAGTCCTTTCCGCCTAATAAATACAAAAACGGAAGAGGCTCGTCCTTCCTTGCTTCAAAAGGTATAGGAAGGGGAAAAAGGTCACCTGCTGTGTCAGGCTCCCAGGACCAAAAGTCCTCCCCGGCCTCTTCCAAGTCCACTGCATGACGCTGGGGCTCCCCTACGGGAGTCCGTGCCGGTGGGGGCGCGTCTCCGACTCCTCAGTCAGGTCTGGTTTCACTCGGGCCTAGACCCCAAAGTCACAGTTGATTCCGACAACTCGGCTGTCTTTCTTGGGCATGATCCTGGACACAGAACTGCAGAGTGTTTCTCCCAGCGGAAAAAGCTCTGGAAATCCAGACCATGGTCAAGGAGATTCTGAAACCGGCAAGAGTGTCGATCCATCAATGCACTCGGGTGCTGGGGAAGATGGTTGCAGCTTACAAAGCCATTCCATTTGGCAGGTTTCATGCCCGGGTGTTTCAGTGGGACCTGTTGGACCAGTGGTCTGGGTCTCACCTGCACATGCACTGGAAAATAAGTCTATCTTCCAGGACCAGAATATCTCTCCTGTGGTGGCTTCACAGTTCTCACCTCCTAGAGGGACGCAGGTTCGGGATTCAGGATTGGGTCCTGCTGACCACGGATGCAAGTCTCCGAGGCTGGGGAGCAGTCACACAAGGAAGAAGTTTCCACGGAAAATGGTCAAGCCAGGAAGCTTGTCTCCACATAAACGTTCTAGAACTAAGAGCCATTTTCAACGGCCTTCTGCAAGCGGAACACTTTCTTCAAGGTCTCCCTGTCCTGATTCAGTCGGACAATGTAACAGCGGTGGCATACGTAAACCGCCAGGGCGGAACAAAGTGGCGATGGCGGAGGCCACGAAAGCTCTTCTCTGGGCGGAAAAGCACGTGAGTGCTCTGTCAGCGGTCTTCCTTCCAGGCGTAGACAACTGGGAAGCAGACTTCCTCAGCAGACACGATCTCCATCCAGGAGAGTGGGGTCTTCATCAAGAGATCTTTGCAGAAGTGACAAGTCGTTGGTGAATTCCTCAAATAGACATGATGGTGTCTCGCCTCAACAAGAAGCTTCCGAGGTATTGTTCCAGGTCAAGGGACCCTCAAGCCAGTGCGATGGACGCCCTGGTAACTCCGTGGGTGTTTCAGTCGGTAGTGTTGAGGATCATAAGATGAACAAGGGTTCAGGCAGTACTCATTGTTCCAGATTGGCCACGTAGGGCATGGTATCCGGATCTTCAGGAATTGCTCATAGAAGATCCTTGGCCTCTTCCTCTCAGAGAAGATCTGTTACTGCAGGGGCCATGCGTATTTCAAGACTTACCGCGGCTGCATTTGACGGCGTGGAGGTTGAACGCCAAATCCTAGCTCGAAAGGGTATTCCCGGGGAAGTCATCCCCACTCTCCTTAAGGCTAGAAAGGAGGTCACGGCGAAGTATTATCACCGTATTTGGAGGAAGTATGTATCATGGTGTGAAGCCAAGAAAGCTCCAACGGAGGAGTTTCAGCTGGTGCGTTTCCTCCATTTTTTGCAGGCACGCGTGGATGCAGGCCTGAAATTGGGTCCCATAAAAGTGCAGATTTCGGCTTTGTCTATTTTCTTTCAAAAAGAATTGTCCGCCCTTCCAGAGGTTCAGACTTTTGTGAAGGGTGTGCTGCACATCCATTCTCCGTTTGTGCCACCCGTGGCACCGTGGGATCTTGACGGGATCCGGACTGAAAGTCGACAGTAACTAGGTCGACAATGTCTAGGTCGACCACAATGTCTAGGTCGACAGGGTCTTTAGGTCGACAGGTCAAAAGGTCGACAAGACGGGTGTCAGAGTTGGCGGTTTTGTCTCACAAGAGCCCCTATTTGATTTTCCATGAGGATAGAGTGGAGTTTAGGACTCGTCAACAATTTCTGCTGAAGGTGGTTTCTTCGTTTCATATAAACAAACCCATTGTGGTGCCTGTGGCTACGGGTGCCTTGGGCTGTGTCGAAATCTCTCGATGTAGTTAGAACCTTGAAAATTTATTTCACCAGAACGGCTAAAATTAGGAAATCAGAGGCTTTGTTTGTCCTGTGGGCTCCCAACAAGATTGGGGCTCCTGCTTCCAAGCAGACTATTGCACGCTGGTTCTGTAATACGATTCGGCATGCTCATTCTACAGCTGGTTTGCCGTTGCCGAAGTCAGTGAAAGCCCATTCTACCAGGAAGGTGGGCTCGTCTTGGGCGGCTGCCCGAGGTGTCTTAGCGCTTCAACTTTGCCGAGCAGCTATGTGGTCGGGTTCAAACACTTTTGTTAAGTACTACAAGTTTGATACCCTGGCTGATGAGCACCTCATGTTTGCTCAATCGGTGCTGCAGAGTCGTCCGCGCTCTCCCGCCCGGTCTGGAGCTTTGGTATAGACCCCATGGTCCTTTTGGAGTCTCCAGCATCCTCTAGGCCGTAAGAGAAAATAAGATTTTACTTACCGGTAAATCTATTTATCGTAGTCCGTAGAGGATGCTGGGCGCCCATCCCAAGTGCGGACTTCTTCTGCAAGGCTTGTATATAATTATTGCTTACATAAGGGTTATGTTATAGTTTATCGGTTGAACCGAGGCTATGTTGTTGTTCATACTGTTAACTGGGTAGTTTATCGCAAGTTATACGGTGTGATTGGTGTGGCTGGTATGGATCTCGCCCTTAGATTTACAAAAATCCTTCCTCGTACTGTCCATCTTCTCTGGGCACAGTTTCCTTAACTGGGGTCTGGGGGAGGGGCATGGAGGGAGGAGGGGCCAGTGCACGCCTGGATGCCGGGGATTTCTTGGAGTGCCCTATCTCCTGCGGAGCCCGTCTATCCCGTCGTTACTCCGTCATTTCAGCAACATCTGGGTGTCGTCTGGACTGGACCCTTGGATACAGGATATAGGGGTATATTTACTAAGCTCCCGATTTTGACCGAGTTGGTGTTTTTTCTTCAAAGTGACCCCACTTAACCTCGCAGTCTACCGCAACCTGCAAAGTTCCCCCACTGGATATAATGTAGCGGCGGTACGCTACATTGTATCCACTGTACTCTGCCTGACTGACAGTGCAGGCGCGCACAGCCAATCAGGAGAGTGCCATGACGTGGCACTCCCTGATTGGCTGAAGGGGCCCTCTTTGACAGGAGCCACGGGGGGTCCCGCCAGATGGGGAAAGGGGTTCCATGTGTAAACATGGGGATCCCTTTCAGTGCGTGGACCGGGTTTTTCGTTTTTTTTTTTTTTTTTTTTATCAAGTACGTCGATTATAACTTTCAAGAAGAGGACCGATCTACACAGGATTCTTTGTAAGTATAATTTTATTTACAGGTACTCGTGGATTCTACAGGAGAAGAGGACGAGTGCTTCGTGTCAACATAGTTTGTTTTTATTTGGGTATTTTTTTTGTAGTAGAACTACAGGTACCAGCGGGCCCGTTCCCCCCCCCCCCCCTCGCATGCATGGACACGAGGCTATCGGCCTCCCTATCCACCAGCCAGGGATGGGGGGGGACAGCCTCGGGCTTCATCCCTGGCCCTTAGGTGGCTGGAGGGGGGGAACCCCTTGCTTTAAGGAGTCCCCACTCCAGGGTACCCCGGCCAGGGGTGACTAGTTGGTGATTTAATGCCAGGGCCGCAGGGACCAATATAAAAGTGTCCCCCGGCTGTGACATTATCTCTCTGACTAGTGAAGCCTGGTGCTGGTTTTTAAAATACAGGGGACCCCTACGTTTTTTATCCACCGTATTTTTTGCACCAGTACCAGGCGCGGAGCCCGGTGCTGGTTTTTAAAATATGGGGGAACCCCAGTCAATGTTTCCCCTGTATTTTTACAACCAGGACCGTCTCAAAGAGGCCGATGCTGGTTATGCTTAGGAGGGGTGAACCCACTCAATTTTTGGGGGGATTTTTAACACTTTATAGACTTTTTAAGGTACACAATGAAGCTCTGCACGGATCTCTCAGATCCGGCCGGGATTCATTGTGTTAAGTTCGTCAGCGTTTTACTAATCACTCCCGTAAAACACTGCCTGACATTACAAATGACATCGACATCGGAAAACATGAAAATGCAGAATACGACAGCATAGTAAATGAGGCGTAAAAAAACAAAAAGTTGCAAATTCACACATTCGATGTAATTCTTGTTTAATCTCCCTCCAAATCCCGACCATTACGAATCTTAGTAAATATACCCTATAGTGTCCAAGGGTTACAGACTGGAGATTCAAACTCTCGCACTTCACCGTTTCTTCAAATCAGGCTTGCCAGCTTTGCCGGCAGACAGAGCAATTCTTCTGGAAGCTATCCGAAAATTGGTAGTTTCTGAGGTCATTGTTTCAGTTCCGCTTCATCAGTGGAACAAAGGTTACTATTATAACCTTTTTTTGTGGTACCGAAGCCGGATGGTTTGTAACGGACAATTCAGAAAGTAAAATCTTTGAACCCTTATCTCAGGGAGTTCAAGTTCAAGATTGAGTCTCTGAGAGCTGTCATCTCAGGACTGATGGAGGGGGAATTCCTGGTGTACATGGACATCAAGGATGTGTACCTCCACATTCCCATTTGGTCGCCGCATCAGGCATAACTCAGGTTTTCACTGTTAGACGATCACTATCAGTTTCAGGCACTGCCGTTCGGTCTCTCCATGGCACCAAGGGTCTTCACCAAGGTGATGGCAGAGATGATGGTTCTCCGCAAGCAGGGGTTGAACATAATTTCATATCTGGACGATCTCCTGATAAAGGCGTCGTCCAGGGAGAAGTTGTTAAGATCCATTGCTCTCACGACACGTCTGTTCAAGGAGCACGGTTGGATCCTGAGCCTTCCAAAGTCTCATCTGGGGCCGACAGGGAGGCTGTCTTTCCTGGGGATGATTTTTGACATGGAGGTTCAGAGGGTGTTTCTACCAGTAGAGAAAGCATTGGTGATACAAACAATGGTCCAGGATGTCTTGAAGCCTTCCCGGGTATCGGTTCATCAGTGCATCCGCCTTCTGGGGAAGATGGTTGCCTCTTACGAGACTCTGCAGTACGGAAGGTTTCATGCTCGATCCTTTCAGCTGTATCTCTTCGACCAGTGGTCAGGATCTCACCTACATATGCACAGGAGGATACGTCTCATCAAAAGCCAGGATTTCGCTCCTCTGGTGGCTATAACTACTACACCTTCTGGAAGGCCAAAGGTTCGGAGTTCAGGACTGGATCCCTCAAACCACGGGTGCAAGTCTACGAGGTTTGGGGAGCAGTCACTCAGGAAGAAACCTTCCAAGGAAGGTGCTTGTATCAAGAATCCCTTCTTCCAATAAACATCCTGGAGCTAAGGGCCGTGTACAACCGCCTTCTTCAAGCAGCACACCTTCTACAGGATCGAGCTGTTCAGGTGCAGTCGGACAACGTGATCACAGTGACCTACATAAACAGACAAGGCGGAACGAAGAGCAGGGCTGCAATGTCGGAGGTGTCAAGAATCCTCCTCTGGGCAGAAAGGCATGCAGTGGCAATGTCAGCAATCTTCATTCCGGGAGTAGACAACTGGGAAGCAGACTTCCTCAGCAGACACGATCTCCATCCAGAAGAGTGGGGCCTCCATCCGGAGGTTTTCGAGGAGGTAACTGGTTGATGGGGGGTGTCTCACATAGACATGGTGGCCTCCCACCTCAACAAGAAGCTGTGGAGGTACTGTTTCAGGTCGAGAGACCCGCAGGCAGTGGCGGTGGACGCACTGGTAACACCATGGGTGTTCACGTCTGTGTATGTATTCCCTCCACTTCCTCTGATTCCAAAAGTTTTTCAACTTGTAAGAAGAACAAAGGTTCTCCCAATCCTCATTGCTCCGGACTGGCCAAGGAGGGCTTGGTACGCGGATCTGCTGGATCTTCTGCTGGAAGATCAAAGGCCCTTACCTCTTCAGGAGGTTTTGTTGCTGCAGGGGCTGTTCGCTTATCAAGACTTACCATGGCTACGTTTGATGGCATGGCGGTTGAGTGCCAGCTCTTGGCTCGGAAGGGTATCTCGATGGATGTGATTCCTACCCTGATACAGACTAGGAAGGTGGTAACGACTAAACATTACCATCGCATTTGAAAAAAATATGTGTCGGTGTGAATCCAAGAAATTTCCTGTGGTGGAGTTTCAACTTGGACGTTTCTCCTTTTCCTGCAAGCAGGTGTGGATATGGCTCTGAGATTGGGCACCATCAAGGTCCAGATCTCAGCTTTGTCCATTTTCTTCCAAAAACAATTAGCTGTCCTCACTGAGGTTCAGACCTTTTTGAAAGGGGTTCTGCACATCCAGCCTCCCTTTGTGGCGCCAGTGGCACCCTGGGATCTTGATGTGGTATTGCAGTTCCTGCAATCTGATTGGTTTGAGCCTCTACAGGAGGCTGAAATAAAGTTTATCACGTGGAAGGCGGTCAGTTTGTTGGCCTTAGCTTCTGCTCGACGCGTGTCTCAATTGGGGGCTTTGTCCTGTATAAGTCCCTATCTGATCTTCCATGAAGATAGGGCGGAACTCCGGACTCGTCCGCAGTTCCTGCCTAAGGTTGTTTCAGCCTTTCATATCAATCAACCTATTGTGGTGCCAGTGGCTACTGACTCCTCAATTGCTTCAAAGGCCTTGGATGTTGTGAGGGCTTTGAAGATTTATGTGAAGAGGACCACTCATCATACAAAAACTGACCCACTGTTTGTCCTCTATGGTCCCAAGAAATTTGGGTGTCCTGCTTCTAAGCAGTCAATTTCACGCTGGACCAGTTTCACCATCCAGCATACATATTCTACGGCAGGCTTTGCGTGTCCAAAATCTGTAAAGGCCCATTCTACTCATAAGGTGGGCTCTTCCTGGGTGGCTGCCCAGGGTGTCTCGGCTATACAGCTTTGCCAAGCACCTACTTGGTCTGGGTAGAACACGTTTGCTAAGTTTTATAAGTTCAATACTTTGGCCTCTGATGACCTCAAGTTTGGTCAAGGAGTTTTGCAGAAGCCTCCGCGCTCTCCCTCCCGTTCTGGGAGCTTTGACACATCCCCATGGTACTAATATGGACCCCAGCATCCTCTAGGACATAAGAAAAAATATGACTTTAATTACATTACCTACCGGTAAATCTTTTTCTCGTAGTCCGTAGAGGATGCTGGGCGCTTCGTTTTCCTGCATTGGTTTTATAGTTTGGTACTGCCTGGTTCCTAGGTAAGTTCTGCGTTGTTTACCGTTTCAGTACTGTTTCAGCTGTTGCTGAGTTCTCCGGCCTCTTGGCCGGTTTTGCCTGTTGTGTGAGCTGGTATGAATCTCTCCACTATCTGTGTATTTCCTTCTCTCGAAGTATGTCGTTTCCTCGGGCACAGTTTCTAGACTGAGTCTGGTAGGAGGACCATAGACGGAGAAGCCAGCCCACACTTTCAAACTCTTAAAGTTCCAATGGCTCCTTGTGGACCGTCTATACCCCATGGTACTAATATGGACCCCAGCATCCTCTACGGACTACGAGAAAAGGATTTACCGGTAGGTAATTAAAATCCTATTTCTCTGATGTCCTTGTGGATGCTGGGACTCCGTCAGGACCATGGGGAATAGCGGCTCCGCAGGAGACTGGGCACAAAAGTAAAAGCTTTAGGACTACCTGGTGTGCACTGGCTCCTCCCCCTATGACCCTCCTCCAAGCCTCAGTTAGATTTTTGTGCCCGAACGAGAAGGGTGCATACTAGGTGGCTCTCCTGAGCTGCTTAGTGTAAAAGTTTAAGGTAGGTTTTTTATTTTCAGTGAGTTCTGCTGGCAACAGGCTCACTGCACCGAGGGACTAAGGGGAGAAGAAGCGAACTCACCTGCGTGCAGAGTGGATTGGGCTTCTTAGGCTACTGGACATTAGCTCCAGAGGGACCGATCACAGGCCCAGCCATGGATGGGTCCCAGAGCCGCGCCGCCGGCCCCCTTACAGAGCCAGAAGACAGAAGAGGTCCGGGAAATCGGCGGCAGAAGACGTCCTGTCTTCAATAAGGTAGCGCACAGCACCGCAGCTGTGCGCCATTGCTCTCAGCACACTTCACACTCCGGTCACTGAGGGTGCAGGGCGCTGGGGGGGGCGCCCTGAGACGCAATAAAAACACCTTAGATGGCGAAAAATACATCACATATAGCTCCTGGGCTATATGGATGCATTTAACCCCTGCCAGTTTTCCTTAAAAAAGCGGGAGAAAGGCCACAGAGAAGGGGGCGGAGCCTATCTCCTCAGCACACAAGCGCCATTTTCCCTCACAGCTCCGCTGGAAGGACGTCTCCCTGACTCTCCCCTGCAGTCCTGCACTACAGAAACAGGGTAAAACAAGAGAGGGGGGGGGCACTAAATTGGCAGATTAATCAATACAGCAGCTATATAAGGGAAAAACACTTATATAAGGTTATCCCTGTATATATATATAGCGCTCTGGTGTGTGCTGGCAAACTCTCCCTCTGCCTCCCCAAAGGGCTAGTGGGGTCCTGTCCTCTATCAGAGCATTCCCTGTGTGTGTGCTGTGTGTCGGTACGTTTGTGTCGACATGTATGAGGAGGAAAATGGTATGGAGGCGGAGCAATTGCCTGTAATAGTGATGTCACCCCCTAGGGAGTCGACACCTGACTGGATGGTCTTATGGAAGGAATTACGTGATAGCGTCAGCACTTTACAAAGGACTGTTGACGACATGAGACAGCCGGCAAATCAGCTAGTGCCTGTCCAGGCGTCTCAAACACCGTCAGGGGCTCTAAAGCGCCCGTTACCTCAGATGGTCGACACAGACCCAGACACGGACACTGACTCCAGTGTTGACGGTGAGGAAACAAACGTGATTTCCAGTAGGGCCACACGTTACATGATCACGGCAATGAAGGAGGTTTTGAACATTTCTGATACTACAAGTACCACAAAAAAGGGTATTATGTGGGGTGTGAAAAAACTACCCGTAGTTTTTCCTGAATCAGATGAATTAAATGAGGTGTGTGATGAAGCGTGGGTTTCCCCCGATAAAAAACTGCTAATTTCTAAAAAATTATTGCCATTATACCCTTTCCCGCCAGAGGTTAGGGCGCGTTGGGAAACACCCCCTAGGGTAGATAAGGCGCTCACATGCTTATCAAAACAAGTGGCGTTACCGTCTCCTGATACGGCCGCCCTCAAGGAGCCAGCTGATAGGAAGCTGGAAAATATCCTAAAAAGTATATACACACATACTGGTGTTATACTGCGACCAGCAATCGCCTCAGCCTGGATGTGCAGTGCTGGGGTGGCTTGGTCGGATTCCCTGATTGAAAATATTGATACCCTGGACAGGGACAGTATATTATTGACTATAGAGCATTTAAAGGATGCATTGCACTCTGGCATCAAGAGTAAGTGCGCTGTCCATTTCTGCCAGAAGAGGGTTATGGACGCGACAGTGGTCAGGTGATGCGGATTCCAAACGGCATATGGAAGTATTGCCGTATTAAGGGGAGGAGTTATTTGGGGTCGGTCTGTCGGACCTGGTGGCCACGGCAACGGCTGGGAAATCCACCTTTTTACACCAGGTCACCTCTCAGCAGAAAAAGACACCGTCTTTTCAGGCTCAGTCCTTTCGTCCCCATAAGGGCAAGCGGGCAAAAGGCCACTCATTTCTGCCCCGGGGCAGAGGAAGGGGAAAAAGACTGCAGCAGGCAGCCGCTTCCCAGGAACAGAAGCCCTCCCGCGCTTCTGCCAAGTCCTCAGCATGACGCTGGGGCCTTACAAGCGGACTCGGGTACGGTGGGGGGCCGTCTCAAGAATTTCAGCGCGCAGTGGGCTCACTCGCAAGTGGACCCCTGGATCCTGCAGGTAGTATCTCAGGGGTACAAATTGGAATTCGAGACGTCTCCCCCTCGCCGGTTCCTGAAGTCTGCTTTACCAACGTCTCCCTCCGACAGGGAGGCGGTATTAGAAGCTATTCACAAGCTGTATTCCCAGCAGGTGATAATCAAGGTACCCCTCCTACAACAGGGAAAGGGGTATTATTCCACGCTGTTTGTGGTACCGAAGCCGGACGGCTCGGTGAGACCTATTTTAAATCTGAAATCCTTGAACACTTACATACAAAGGTTCAAATTCAAGATGGAGTCACTCAGAGCAGTGATAGCGAACCTGGAAGAAGGGGACTATATGGTGTCTCTGGACATCAAGGATGCTTACCTCCATGTCCCAATTTGCCCTTCTCACCAAGGGTACCTCAGGTTTGTGGTACAGAACTGTCATTATCAGTTTCAGACGCTGCCGTTTGGATTGTCCACGGCACCCCGGGTCTTTACCAAGGTAATGGCCGAAATGATGATTCTTCTTCGAAGAAAAGGCATCTTAATTATCCCTTACTTGGACGATCTACTGATAAGGGCAAGGTCCAGGGAACAATTAGAGGTCGGAGTAGCACTATCTCAAGTAGTGCTACGACAGCACGGGTGGATTCTAAATATTCCAAAATCGCAGCTGATTCCGACGACACGTCTGCTGTTCCTAGGGATGATTCTGGACACAGTCCAGAAAAAGGTGTTTCTCCCGGAGGAGAAAGCCAGGGAGTTATCCGAGCTAGTCGGGAACCTCCTAAAACCAGGCCAAGTGTCAGTGCATCAATGCAGAAAGGTCCTGGGGAAAATGGTGGCTTCTTACAAAGCGATTCCATTCGGCAGATTCCACGCAAGAACTTTTCAGTGGGATCTGCTGGACAAATGGTCTGGATCGCATCTTCAGATGCATCAGCGGATAACCCTGTCTCCGAGGACAAGGCTGTCTCTCCTGTCGTGGTTGCAGAGTGCTCATCTTCTAGAGGGCCGCAGATTCGGCATTCAGGACTGGGTCCTGGTGACCACGGATGCCAGCCTGAGAGGCTGGGGAGCAGTCACACAGGGAAGAAATTTCCAGGGCTTGTGGTCAAGCATGGAAACGTCATTTCACATAAATATCCTGGAACTAAGGGCCATTTACAATGCCCTAAGTCAAGCAAGGCCTCTGCTTCAGGGTCAGCCGGTGTTGATCCAGTCGGACAACATCACGGCAGTCGCCCACGTAAACAGACAGGGCGGCACAAGAAGCAGGAGAGCGATGGCAGAAGCTGCAAGGATTCTTCGCTGGGCGGAAAATCATGTGATAGCACTGTCAGCAGTGTTCATTCCCGGAGTGGACAACTGGGAAGCAGTTTTTCTCAGCAGGCACGATCTCCACCCGGGAGAGTGGGGACTTCATCCAGAAGTCTTCCAAGTGATTGTGAACCGTTGGGAAAAACCAAAGGTGGACATGATGGCGTCCCGCCTCAACAAAAAACTAGACAGGTATTGCGCCAGGTCAAGGGACCCTCAGGCAATAGCGGTGGACGCTCTGGTAACACCGTGGGTGTACCAGTCAGTGTATATGTTCCCTCCTCTGCCTCTCATACCAAAGGTACTGAGGATTATAAGACGGAGAGGAGTAAGAACTATACTCGTGGCTCCGGATTGGCCAAGAAGGACTTGGTACCCGGAACTTCAAGAGATGCTCACGGAGGATCCGTGGCCTCTACCTCTAAGAAGGGACCTGCTTCAGCAAGGACCCTGTCTGTTCCAAGACTTACCGCGGCTGCGTTTGACGGCATGGCGGTTGAGCGCCAGATCCTGAAGGAAAAAGGCATTCCAGATGAAGTAATCCCTACCCTGACCAAAGCCAGGAAGGATGTAACTGCACAACATTATCACCGTATTTGGAGGAAATGTGTTGCGTGGTGCGAGGCCAGGAAGGCCCCGACAGAGGAATTTCAACTAGGTCGTTTCCTGCATTTCCTGCAAACAGGATTGTCCATGGGCCTAAAATTAGGATCCATTAAGGTTCAAATTTCAGCCTTGTCGATTTTCTTCCAGAAAGAATTGGCTTCAGTTCCTGAAGTCCAGACTTTTGTAAAGGGGGTACTGCATTACAGCCTCCCTTTGTGCCTCCAGTGGCACCCTGGGATCTCAATGTGGTGTTGGGATTCCTAAAATCACATTGGTTCGAACCACTTGCCACAGTGGATTTAAAATATCTCACATGGAAAGTGGTCATACTGTTGGCCCTGGCTTCAGCCAGGCGCGTATCAGAATTGGCGGCTTTATCCTATAAAAGCCCTTACCTGATATTTCATTCGGATAGGGCGGAATTGAGGACTCGCCCTCAATTTCTCCCTAAGGTGGTTTCAGCGTTTCACCTAAACCAACCTATTGTGGTGCCTGCGGCTACTGGGGACTTGGAGGATTCCAAGTTACTGGATGTAGTCAGGGCCCTGAAAATATATGTTTCCAGGACGGCTGGAGTCAGGAAATCTGACTAGCTGTTTATATTGTGTGCACCCAACAAGCTGGGTGCTCCTGCTTCTAAACAGACTATTGCTCGTTGGATTTGTAGTACAATTCAGCTTGCACATTCTGTGGCAGGCCTGCCACAGCCAAAATCTGTCAATGCCCATTCCACAAGGAAGGTGGGCTCATCTTGGGCGGCTGCCCGAGGGGTCTCGGCTTTACAACTTTGCCGAGCAGCTACGTGGTCAGGGGAAAACACGTTTGTAAAATTCTACAAATTTGATACCCTGGCTAAGGAGGACCTGGAGTTCTCTCATTCGGTGCTGCAGAGTCATCCGCACTCTCCCGCCCGTTTGGGAGCTTTGGTATAATCCCCATGGTCCTGACGGAGTCCCAGCATCCACAAGGACGTGGATGCTGGGCGCCCATCCCAAGTGCGGATTGTCTGCAATACTTGTACATAGTTATTGTTGCCAAAAATGTGGGTTTTGTTGTAGTGAGCCATCTGTTCTGGAGGCTCCTCATGTTATCATACTGTTAACTGGGTTAGATCACAAGTTATATGGTGTGATTGGGGTGGCTGGTATGAGTCTTACCCGGGATTCAAAAATCCTTCCTTATTGTGTACGCTCGTCCGGGCACAGTATCCTAACTGAGGCTTGGAGGAGGGTCATAGGGGGAGGAGCCAGTGCACACCAGGTAGTCCTAAAGCTTTTACTTTTGTGCCCAGTCTCCTGCGGAGCCGCTATTCCCCATGGTCCTGACGGAGTCCCAGCATCCACTACGGACTACGAGAAATAGAATTATCGGTAAGTAAATTCTTATTTTTTCTCCCCCCTCCTGTTACCAAACTGCTTTTTCTTTTGAATTTCTACCCAGAGAATTGGCAGCTAACAGCATAAGCTGTGAATAAACTGGGCCTCAGATATCTATGTCAGCTGTGATTGAATTGGGGCTCACTGCCTCATGTGTTATAGCGTGTCAGCATCTACTGAGCACATTAAGTGTTAGGCTTGCTACTCTATTTATCACACTCATTTGTTGTAAAGCCGGGGCACTTTTTGCTTCATAGTACCTATTGCTCATGTGGAATGCTTGTGAACCTAGAATTATTTCTACTGTGGCATTTCTGTACAATATGTGAGCAATCCAGGACTTGCTACTCTCTCTGTCACACTTATTATTTTATGTACAGTTGTGAACAAGCTGGGGCTCGTTGCTCCACAGGTTACACTTAGTCTGTGTTGTGTAGTCTAGATATAGTTTGCGTCAGTAGGATTTATTCTTCAACTTCAGCAATACGCTATTATTGAATATGGTTACAATCTGTACAATTTTGGGCATTACCCTTTGTGTACAGCTTAAATCCAATCCTTAAATTCTCTCTTCAATTTCGGGGTTACTCTCTCATCCCACGATTAACAGTGACGTTCTGCAATGCTCATGGTAACAGAACGCCACTCCCTGTAGGGACAGCAGAAGTACCACTCTACCCTTACATCGGAGCCACTGTCCGTTTCTGATCACTCTCATTCGGTCATTCGATGTTGAGACAGATGACTGAACAGCAGAAGTGTTAGAATATTTAGACTTGGCTCCCGCTTTTATATATCTACTGCACACACAGGTTTAAATCAACACACTCCAAGACACATACTACCTAGCAACATTCATCTTGCTACACCATTGGAACCAACCTAGACACACATTGGTCCAAATTATCATTGCCATACACAAGTCTTGTAACCTGGCTCATTCAGCAATACTCTCCTAGCTACCTATTAGAACAAACTCATGCACACACCTGTATCAAGTAACATTGATATATTTAAGTCCCACAGGTTCCGGTGTGCTTGAAACATTGGGGGTCATTCCGAGTTGTTCGCTCGCAAGCCGATTTTAGCAGAGTTGCTCACGCTAAGCCGCCGCCTACTGGGAGTGAATCTTAGCATCTTAAAATTGCGAACGACGTACCAGGGGAGCCCAAGCTGAGATATGTTTCTCTCCATCACACTGATAACATGGCTTGCCAAGTGGCAGCAATAAAGGATCTAACAGCACCAGGGGAGCCCAAGATGACATGTTTCCCTCCGTCACACTGATCACAGGGATTGCCAAGCTGCAGCAGTAGAGGGTCTAACATCACCAGTGAAGCCCAAACTGAGATATGTTTCCCTCCATTACACTGATCACAGGGATTGCCAAGCGGCAGCAATAGAGTATCTAACAGCACCAGGGGAGCCCAAGCTGAGTTATGTTTCCCAAAGGTGGAGAAGACATGCAATTGCTCAAACTTGTGTTACAAGCCACCACTGCGGCTTGTCTCCCCGACAAGTCTCAGTTGTTGTTAGGCAAGCGGGACACCTTGTCATCCGGATACAATGCCTAAAGGTCCAGCTGGTTGCTAGGCTATCGGGATGCCAGACAGCTATGGCGACTGTGGCTACCTAACAGTCTGGATGCTTAGGCTATGTGCAGCAGTGAACCTGTATGAGATTTCTAATTATGTGGACCTACCCATTCTGGCTTTTCTGATGGGTTGGGTATGGTTTACCGGCAGCCGGCATGCTGGTTGTCAGTATACCAACAGCAGCTGGAATTCCATCAGTGTGGCACCACACGGGCTCACTCCTCTTCAGTTCTATTCCCACTCGGTTGGTGGCATGGACCAGCCAACCGAGTGGGAATACCGGGCATTGGTCGGGATTCAGGGTGTCGAGATTACACTGCTGTTGGATTCCGGCACCGGTCTTCTGAGCACTAAGATCCCGACAGCCAGCATTTTAACTGGTTCTGATTGGTCCTACTTTCTGTTATAAGGCAGTCAGCTCTACCCTGCCAGTTGTAGCTTATACCGTAGTGTAAGTTGCTGGTCTGTGTCCCAGAATCGTGTGCTCTGATACTGTTCCTGTGAATGAGCTGCGTGTCAGTGCTTGGATTCTCTGCCATGCCTGAACCTAGTTCCTGCTAATTCTATATTATCCTTAGTTATTGCCTTTGCCATTTGTTTCCTTTTGTGCTTCTCTACCACAGCTCAGCCTGCTAGCCTCCCTACCTAGCTGCACTGTGCTCCTTTGCCTAACCACATATATTGTCCCACCTGCTGCTGCTGTGACCTGTATCCTGCCAGTTACCCAGGGTGTGCCATAGCATTATTACTATAAATGAATCTGTGGTCTCCAGCCAATTGTGTAATCCCATCCTGCCTGAAGTTTAAGACCTGGTGGCATCCCAAGTACTGGTGTGTGCATAAAACACTAAGGGAACAGAGGGTGATGTTACAGGCAGAAGACCCTCACAGAGGCTCCAGGAGGCTCATACAACTGTGCTGGAGTTCCATAACAATAAGAGGAAAGACCTGGTAGTCTTGTAAGTCTTCAAGTCACCTTCAGTTGGGGCTGTCAAAATTTCTTAGCACAGGCACCTACAGGGGACTTATGCAAGGCTGCAGTTGTCTTCACTCTACAAACCTCTTGTATTTCACCAATTCCATAGGTATACAATGTGGAAAGAAAATCCTTCAAGTTATGGAGCAAGAATGTGTATAACACAGGTTTGCTTTAGGGAATAATTATTTCACATGCTTCCCCCATATAGAACCTGCTTTGGTACATCTCATTAGTCATGGAGTCTGAAAGAGAAACAAATTATGTTGCCTGAGAATTTTGTTACTCTGAAGAACTCCATGGTATCCCCATATATCCCTCCCTTCTTTGTGTTTATATTTTGCAGAAATAGTTGTGGAAGTCCCTTCAGACAAGGATGGTAGGGAGGAGATCAGTGATAGACCTTGTGGGGATGTGAACTTTTACCTTTATCTCATGGGGAAGAGGCTTTAACCCCCTAGTTATGGCTGCCGAGTAGCTCTTCAGTAACATAATTTGTTTTTATATATATATATATATATATATATATATATACACACACACTTTTTTTTTCCTGTAGGTGAATGTAACAGAAGCAATATATTGGCTGAACGTCCCATTGTATCGCGAGATTGTGAAATTGAAGCTAAAGATATCATGCGAGATTCTCCGGAAAACTCTGTGATCCCAATTCTACATTCAGAGCCTGAAAGTGCAGATATATCATCTCTTACCTCTAACCAAGAGGAATGTTCACCTGTTAACTCAGATATTGGTCCGTCCATCACATCTCTTAGAGTAGATACAATATTTTTCAGTACTGTAGAGGACAGATGTTTTACACAGAGCACGAATCTTATTACCCATCAGCCACCTGAGACAGGTGAGAGGCCATTTCCATGCTGTGAGTGTGGAAAATGTTTTAAACTCAAATCACAGCTTGTTATACATGAGAGAAGTCACACAGGTGAGAGGACATTTCCATGCTCTGAGTGTGGGAAATGTTTTACATTCAAATCACAGCTTGTTATACATGAGAGAAGTCACACAGGTGAGAAACCATTTCCATGTTTTGAGTGTGGAAAATGTTTTAATCACAAATCAGATCTTGTTATACATGAGAGAAGTCACACAGGTGAGAAACCATTTCCATGTTCTGAGTGTGGGAAATGTTTTGCACACAAATCTCAGCTTGTTATACATGAGAGAAGTCATACAGGTGAGAAACCATTTCCATGTTCTGAGTGTGGGAAATGTTTTACACGCAAATCATATCTTGTTATACATGAGAGAAGTCACACAGGTGAGAAACCATTTCCATGTTCTGAGTGTGGGAAATGTTATAATCACAAATCAAATCTTGTTATACATGAGAGAAGTCACACAGGTGAGAAACCATTTCCATGTTCTGAGTGTGGGAAATGTTTTGCACGCAAATCACATCTTGTTATACATGAGAGAAGTCACACAGGTGAGAAACTATTTCCATGTTCTGAGTGTGGGAAATATTTTACTTGCAAATCAACTCTTGTTAATCATTATAGAAGTCACACAGGTGAGAGGATATTTCCATGCTCTGAGTGTGGGAAAGGTTTTACATGCAAATCACAGCTTGTTATACATGAGAGAAGTCACACAGGTGAGAAACCATTTTCATGTTCTGAGTGTGGGAAATGTTTTAGTTGCAAATCATCTCTTGTTATACATCAGAGAAGTCACACAGGTGAGAAACCATTTCCATGTTCTGAGTGTGGGAAATGTTTTAATCACAAATCAACTCTTGTTAAACATCAGAGAAGTCACACAGGTGAGAGGACATTTCCATGCTCTGAGTGTGGGAAATGTTTTGCACACAAATCACAGCTTGTTATACATGAGAGAAGTCACACAGGTGAGAAACCATTTCCATGTTCTGAGTGTGGGAAATGTTTTACACGCAAATCATATCTTGTTATACATGAGAGAAGTCACACAGGTCAGAAACCATTTCCATGTTCTGAGTGTGGGAAATGTTTTAATCACAAATCAGATCTTGTTATACATGAGAGAAGTCACACAGGTGAGAAACCATTTCCATGTTCTGAGTGTGGGAAATGTTTTGCACGCAAATCACATCTTGTTATACATGAGAGAAGTCACACAGGTGAGAAACTATTTCCATGTTCTGAGTGTGGGAAATGTTTTACTTACAAATCACATCTTGCTATACATGAGAGAAGTCACACAGGTGAGAAGCCATTTTCATGTTCTGAGTGTGGGAAATGTTTTTCTAACAAATCACAGCTTGTTAAACATGGGAGAAGTCACACAGGTTAAAAGCCATTTCCCTGCTCTGAATGTGGGAAATTTTTTGCACACAAATCACAGCTTGTTATACATGAGAGAAGTCACACAGGTGAGAAACTATTTCCATGTTCTGAGTGTGGAAAATGTTTTGCACACAAATCACAGCTTGTTATACATGAGAGAAGTCACACAGGTGAGAAACCATTTCCATGTTCTGAGTGTGGGAAATGGTTTGCACACAAATCACAGCTTGTTAATCATTATAGAAGTCACACAGGTGAGAGGACATTTCCATGCTCTGTGTGTGGGAAATATTTTGCACACAAATCACATCTTGTTATACATGAGAGAAGTCCCACAGGTGAGAAACTATTTCCATGTTCTGAGTGTTGGAAATGTTTTACTTGCAAATCATCTCTTGTTATACATCAGAGAAGTCACACAGGCGAGAAACCATTTCCATGTTCTGAGTGTGGGAAATGTTTTACTTACAAATCACATCTTGCTATACATGAGAGAAGTCACACAGGTGAGAAGCCATTTCCATGTTCTGAGTGTGGGAAATGTTTTACTAACATCACAGCTTGGTAAACATCAGAGAAGTCACACAGGTTAAAAGCCATTTCCCTGCTCTGAGTGTGGGAAATGTTTTGCAGAAAATCAACTCAATATTTCTAGAGAGGATATTCTAGAGTTGGCTTTGACATAAATGGACATCAGCAGACGCAGCCTAATTAATAAAGGGAATGGAAAAGTTATAAAGAGTTTAGAAAATATTTGTTTAATTTGTATAAAAAAACAAGCCCTAATTAAAATATATAAATATATTTGAGATATATACAAGATTTAACAAGCACATCACACTGTGCTCATGTACAATTTTACCATTATTTTTATGATTGTATTTTTTTCTTGTTTTTATTTTTTTATTAATACTTTACAAACAATATAGTACAGGCAATTTATTACATGTTACTGGCGCTGTGCAAACTACGTAGATATAGAAAAAAGGATGATACTTTGTATCAAACATTAATAAAGTGTAAATGTAATTATTATAAAATGTAATTTGCATAAAAAGTCTCAATAAAGTGGAGATGAAATAACACATAAGTTGTGTCTTATTGGTGTTAGTGGTGCCTATATGAAATATATGGAATACCACATGACAGTGTAGATCTACCTATTGCTAGAACTCCATTGGTGGGATGTGATGGAGTCCAGGATCGCTGGAGGTGCAGCATGCTGGATGATCTCAGATGTTTTTGTAAAGGCACATTCACAAGGCGTGGTTTTGCATTGTAAGTCATTGCCCCTTTAAAAAAAAAGATCGTTTGGAATCCCGCACCTCTGGAAGTCTCGGACTTCATCACATCCTGCCATTTATGTTCTTTCCAAGGATGGTCTAATAAAAAGGAAACTTCATCCTCCCTGATATCCTGCCGGTAGCCTCTGTAAAGCCAATGTTATGGAGAATACTCCTCGTGTAACAAGATCTGCAATAGTACAAATAATATGGAAAGTGCATTCAATGTTCTATTTAGTGTCATCAAAATGATATAATAAGATACACAAATATGTTCAGAGTACATTGTTCAAAGATAGAAAATATTGTTATCCCGGACCATGCGCCAACATGGTTCACACGGACGCTCTCTTCCCCTAGATGGCTCTCCTTTATTTGGAGGATTCCGTCTTATTTAGTAGACTCACCAGACTTTAAATCATCTTTGGAGCATCGCTTTTTAATTTATACAGATGACAATAGCCAACATACAGAAGACATAAATTTGTTTTGAGCTGCATCCAAGACGGTACTCCGGGATCACGTTACTGCATATGTCACCGCTATAACACTAAATAAGAGGCTGCAGGAACTTAGTTTAGCTGTCTCAAATTCCTACTCTGACTTGCTGAATAGCAAAAAACCCTGGAGACCTGTCATGTGTACACAGACACTAAATCACTGTATGATACTTTATGCACAGGAAAAGTCCAATACTCCCTGGACTACCAAAAACCCTGATACTTTACATGGGGCAATAAAGCTGGCATGTTATTAGCCTCCATGGTTCACAGTCCACAAACCCCAGTAAACATCCTGAAAATCACCTCAGACGCAGGACAACTGACCTATGCTCCTGACATTGATCATTTATTTTTAGATTATTATACACCTTTATATACTACTCCCCCTGATAACCCGTCTCTAGGTATGGAATTTATTAGGAAGATCGGAGCTCCGACATTAATAGAGGATGAACATGACTCGCTTAGTAGTCCCCTTTTCAAAACAGGAAATTTGTTCTACTATTAGTTGATTAGCTAACGGTAAAGTCCCAGGTCCTGATGGTCTAGGTGCTGAATACTATAAACTGCTGTCCCCTCATCTATTACCGCATCTAAAATTATTTCATTCCACATTGTCAGGATCACTATACCGCTAAAACCAGGGAAAGACCCCACACAAGTCCAATCACTTCCTTATTGAATCCTAAATTAACAAGTATAGCGGCACAGCGTTTACAGGTCATGTTGCCAAAATTGCTCTATCTCTCTCAAAGAGGTCGATCATCGGTGCATAATATTCGTCAAGTAGTGGCAGCGCTGACTCAATCAGTGAATGAACCCTCAGGCACAGGTCCCGGAAGTGATCAAGCCAGTACAGCAGGTGAAATGCATCCTCGGGACTGCAACACTGCCGCGGCCATTCTTCACTAAGGGACCTCTGCTCACTGATTCAGTGTTCTTGTTCAGCTGCAGCATGGGAGTCCTACACAGCTAGTTTCTGGCCGGCACTAAAGGGGAAACAATTCACTGTTTCCAGCATGACCAGTGTTTCCCTAATGCAAGCCTACAATCCCTATTTACAAATTGTAGTGCATGCAGGACAGCGTTGCTCAATTGTTGCCCCAGGTGGGGTCACAGTGTCCATTTACAACTTTGTGTATTGCTGTATGAACCAGCAGCTGGTGAATTTTCATGATGAATTGGGAGTTTTATTTTGTCATTCATTTTTGATACCCATATGAGAGTCACCTTATTTGCTTCCTCCATAGCGTTTTTTTCTGATGACTTGGAACTCATAATAACCATATAATGCTATCCCTGTGTTGTTGGGTAAAAGAAACCAATTGTGGATGCTTTTTAAAATTTAGGTATCCTTTATACTTATTTTTTCAAATGGACACTCATTGATTCAGGGGTACAATACATCATATCTATCCCCTGTCTAACATGGACAGCAGATCTGTTCTATACTTTCTTCTTGCTATTTCTTGCTGATTTCTATACTGGTAGATTTACAGAAATTACCAATTTCTTGCACCTCTTTGAGTGCTGGGTGGACTCTCATTTGTGATCCTTGAATCATCACTCGGTATAATTACTACTATCATACTACACTGTCAATGTCCAATACCGTCCGATCTAAGCAGTGGTGGGCTTGGTAAGTACCTGGATGGGTGACCTCCTGGGAATACCAAATGTAGGAATTGGGACATCATTTGACTCTGTGCCCAACACTGACAGCAGGTCCACCTTCTATAACTTCCTTCTCTCTATGGTTAATCTCCCATATTTGAATCTTCATAATTTGTTATCTTTTCATCCTGACATCATATGTTTGAATATTGAAGTTTATAGTGGGGTCAAGTAGGAAACGGATCTGGCCTGGGGTCTTTGTGATAAACTTACAAATTTTCTGAAATTGTGTGTACTGTATATGTTAAAAGTGCAAATTAGAAGAATTTGAAATATCTTGAAATAATCACATTGACCCCTCTCGACTTTATAAGTGTTGTTTAATGACACTTTTATTTTTATTTCTATTCTAGTATATATCGACACGTTGACTATAATAAAAGTAAAATTTTATTGCTATCTTCATCACATTATTTATGTTTTAAAGGGTGCACCCAAAAAGTCTTCTTTTCTTTCCTTATTATCTACATATGAGACCCTCCAGTTTCCCCTCGATCCTCACCAATGACTTACTGATCGCAACCATTTGCAAAGCCTGGCGACATTCTCCAGAATGGGAGTCTCAGCATATAATACAATTTTTCTCCCACTCTCTCATAATGGGGGTAATTCTGACGCTCGCTAGTGTTTTTTACAGCGCTACAATCAGGTCAGAACTAAACATGCGTATGCACCGCAATGCGCAGGTGCGTTGCATGGATACAAAGCGGGTTGCTGTGTGATGGGTTTTATGAAGAATCCATTCGCACAGCCGATCGCAAGGTGATTGACAGGAAGAAGGCATTTGCGAGTGGCAACTGACCGTTTTCTGGGAGTGGTTGGAAAACCGTAGGCATGTCCAAGTGTTTACAGGGCGGGTGTCTGAAATCAGTTTCGGCCCAAGACAGGTTGAAGTGATCGCAGCGGCTGAGTAAGTCCTGGGCAACTCAGAAACTGTACAAAGATTTTTGTATCGCTCGGCTGCACATGCGATCACACACTTGCACAGCTAAAATACACTCCCTGGTGGGCGGCGACTATGCAAACGCACGACTGCAAGAAACAGCTAGCGATCAGGTCTGAATGACCCCAATGTCAGTGTTTGCAATTCTTCAGCCCACGGCTCTTCTCTAGCCAATGCCTGGGAAAGGGGTGGACTTGGTTTATACTATTTCATATTTTGGAGGAGACCTGCTTGAAAATATCACCCTTCATAAATTGCGTGAAAATACCCAAATCTCTCTGTCCCACTATTTGTATACTACCAAACACGTAGTTATGCTTCTAGTTTACCTTCCCCGAAACGGCGTCTACTGATGGGTGTTTCCTCAGATTCCAAGTGTTTTATATGTGCTGCACCAGACACGGATTTGTACCATTGTATCTGGAGCTGCCATGAGCTCAATAAATATTGGATAACAATATGTAAATACAAAAAAGATGCCTATACATGTCTCCATCACTCCCACTCCGGAGTGGGCTCTTTGGGATATATACACATCCACAGTGCAAAACAGACCATCGGTAAGGCAATAAATATTAACAATACTATCTCAATGGATCTCATCCGATAAATTGACATTGTCCCTGTACTTACCTCGGGTTACATACTTATTCCAAAAGGATTGGCTTTATAAAGAAGCCTTAATAAAGAAAAGCCTGAAAAATTATTTGATATTTGGTTGCCCCATGATAAATCTTTTTCTCCTTCAGGGTCCATAGGATAACAATGGGATATGATGGAGCGACAGCGGATTGGCACCAATCGATCAAAGCTTTCTGGCCTCCCAGGATGCAATGGGCCCATCCATATATCCCCGCTTACTGGCTTAGGCAAATCAGTTTTTTGTTTGGTGCGGCAGGAGCCAGACCATGGTCAGAGGGCTACTATTTTTTTTTTAGCAGCCCTAAGCTTTCTTCTTTTATTTCTCTGACGTCCTAGTGGATGCTGGGGACTCCGTAAGGACCATGGGGAATAGATGGCTCCGCAGGAGACTGGGCACTCAAAGAAAGCTTTAGGACTACCTGGTGTGCACTGGCTCCTCCCCCTATGACCCTCCTCCAAGCCTCAGTTAGATTTCTGTGCCCGGCTGAGCTGGATGCACACTAGGGGCTCTCCTGAGCTCATAGAAAGAAAGTGTTTGTTAGGTTTTTTATTTTCAGTGAGACCTGCTGGCAACAGGCTCACTGCATCGAGGGACTAAGGGGAGAAGTGAACCTACCTAAGTGGTGGTAGCTTGGGCTTCTTAGGCTACTGGACACCATTAGCTCCAGAGGGATCGAACACAGGACCCGACCTCGTCGTCCGTTCCCGGAGCCGCGCCGCCGTCCCCCTTACAGAGCCAGAAGCAAGAAGGTGGTCCGTAAAATCGGCGGCTGAAGACTTCTGTCTTCTCCAAGGTAGCGCACAGCACTGCAGCTGTGCGCCATTGCTCCTCATGCACACCACGCACTGCTGTCACTGATGGGTGCAGGGCGCTGGGGGGGGGCGCCCTGAGCAGCAATATTAACACCTTGGCTGGCAAACTATTACCATATATAGCCCCAGGGGCTATATAGGTGTTTATTAACCCCTGGCAGAAGCGTTAAAATAGCGGGAGAAAGCCAGCCGAAAAAGGGGCGGAGCCATCTCCCTCAGCACACTGGCGCCATTTTTCCCTCACAGCTCTGCTGGAAGGAAGCTCCCTGGCTCTCCCCTGCAGTCCTGCACTACAGAAAAGGGTAAAAAAGAGAGGGGGGGCACAAATTAGGCGCAGTATAAGTATATATGCAGCTATAAGGGGAAAACACACTTTTATAGGTGATATCCCTGTGATATATAGTGCTCTGGTGTGTGCTGGCATACTCTCCCTCTGTCTCCCCAAAGGGCTTTGTGGGGTCCTGTCCTCTGTAAGAGCATTCCCTGTGTGTCTGCTGGGTGTCGGTACTGCTGTGTCGACATGTATGAGTAGGAAAATTATGTGGAGGCGGAGCAAATGCCTGTGAATGTGATGTCACCCCCTGCGGGGTCGACACCTGTGTGGCTGGACTAATGGAAGGAATTGCGTGAAAGTGTCATCTCCTTACACAAAAGGTTTAACGACATAGGACAGCCGGCTACACAGCTTGTGCCTGTTCCAGCGTCTCAAATGTCATCAGGGGCTTTAAAACGCCCGCTACCTCAGGTGACAGATACAGATGTCGACACGGATACCGACTCCAGTGTCGACGATGATGAGACTAGTGTACTCTCCAGTAGGTCCACCCGTTACATGATTGAGGCAATGAAATTTTTTTTACACATTTCTGATAATACCCCAGGTACCACAAAAAAGGGTATTATGTTTGGTGATAAAAGACTACCCGTAGTTTTTTCTGCATCTGAAGAATTAAATGAGGTGTGTGAGGAAGCGTGGACTTACCCCGATAAGAAATTGATAATTTCAAAACGGTTATTGGCAGCGTACCCTTTCCCGCTAGAGGATAGGTCACGTTGGGAAATACCCCCTAGGGTAGATAAGGCGCTGACACGCTTATCAAAGAAAGTGGCACTACCGTCTCCGGATACGGCCACCCTGAAGGAACCTGCTGATAGAAAGCAGGAAGCTACCCTAGAAGCTATTTACACACACACGGGCATTGTATTGCGACCAGCGATTGCATCAGCTTGGATGTGCAGTGCTGCTGCTGCGTGGTCAGATTCCCTGTCGGATAATATTGATACCATGGATAGGGACAATATTTTGCTGACGATTGAGCATATAAAAGATGCAGTCTTATACATGCGTGATGCACAGAGGGATATTTGCCGGTGGCATCAAGAATAAGCGCTATGTCCATTGCCGCCAGAAGGGGGTTATGGACTCGGCAATGGTCTGGCGATGCCGACTCAAAGCGGCACATGGAGGTTTTGCCCTATAAGGGGGTGGAACTGTTTGGGGATGGTCTTTTGGACCTCGTGTCCACAGATACTGCTGGGAAATCGACCTTTTTGCCACATGCTGCCCCACAACAAAAGAAAGCACCGTATTATCAGGTACAGTCCTTTTGGCCCAAGAAAAGCAAGAGGGCTAGAGGCTCATCCTTTCTGCCAAGAGACAAAGGTAGAAGAAAAAAGCTGCAACACACAGCTAGTTCCCAAGAGCAGAAGTCCTCCCCTGCGTCCGGTAAGTCCACAGCATGACGCTGGGGCTGCTCAGGCGGACCTGGGTACGGTGGGCGCCCGTCTCATAAAGTTCAGCGCACAGTGGGCTCTCTCACAAGTGGATCCCTGGGTGCTTCAAGTAGTACTTCAGGGGTACAGGCTGGAATTCGAGACGTCTCCCCCCGCCGTGTCCTAAAATCTGCCTTACCGGCGACTCCCTCGGCCAGGGAGGCAGTGTTGGTGGCTATTCAAAAACTGTATTCACAGCAAGTGATTGTCCTTCAGCAAGGAACTACTATTCCACAATGTTTGTGGTACCGAAACCGGACGGTTCGGTGAGGCCCATCTTAAATTTAAAATCCTTGAACACTTATATCAAGAGGTTCAAGTTAAAGATGGAATCGCTCAGGGCGGTTATTGCGAGCCTGGAAGAGGGGGATTACATGGTCTCCCTGGACATCAAGGATGCGTACCTGCATGTCCCCATTTACCCTCCTCACCAGGAGTACCTCAGATTTGTGGTACAGGACTGTCACTATCAGTTCCAGACGCTGCCGTTTGGGTTGTCCACGGCACCGAGGGTCTTTACCAAGGTAATGGCCGAAAGGATGATACTCCTTTGCAAGAAAGGAGTTTCAATTATCCCGTACTTGGACGATCTCCTGATAAAGGCATGGTCCAAGGAACAGTTGGTAGTGGGGGTTGCACTTTCTCGGGAAGTGCTACAACAGCACGGCTGGATTCTCAACATTCCAAAGTCACAGCTGGTCCCGACGACACGTCTTCTGTTCCTGGGAATGATTCTGGACACAGACCAGAAAAGAGTGTTTTTTCTAGAGGAAAAAGCCGAGGAATTGACATCTCTAGTCAGAGACATCCTAAAACCAGGAAAGGTGTCGGTACATCAATGCACACGAGTCCTGGGAAAAATGGTAGCTTCATACGAAGCAATTCCATTCGGAAGGTTCCACGCAAGGACGTTTCAGTGGGACCTGTTGGACAAATGGTCCGGGTCCCATCTCCAGATGCAACAGCGGATAACCCTATCGTCAAGAACCAGGGTGTCGCTTCTGTGGTGGCTGCAGAGGGCTCATCTACTAGAGGGCCGCAGATTCGGAATACAGGACTGGGTCCTGGTGACCACGAATGCCAGCCTTCGGGGCTGGGGTGCAGTCACAAAGGGAAGAAATTTCCAAGGACTGTGGTCAGATCAGGAGATTTCTCTTCACATAAATATCCTGGAGCTAAGGGCCATTTACAATGCCCTAAGCCAGGCAAGGCCCCTGCTTCAGAACCAGCCGGTACTGATCCAGTCAGACAACATCATGGCGGTCGCCCATGTAAACAGACAGGGCAGCACAAGAAGCAGGATGGCGATGGCAGAAGCCACAAGGATTCTCCGATGGGCAGAGAATCATGTGTTAGCACTGACAGCAGTGTTCATTCCGGGAGTGGACAACTGGGAAGCAGACTTCCTCAGCAGGCACGACCTCCACCCGGGAGAATGGGGACTTCATCCAGAAGTCTTCCAAATGCTGGTAAACTGGTGGGAAAGACCACAGGTGGACATGATGGCGTCCCGCCTCAACAAGAAGTTGAAAAGATATTGCGCCAGGTCAAGAGACCCTCAGGCGATAGCTGTGGACGCTCTAGTGACACCATGGGTGTACCAGTCGGTTTATGTGTTTCCTCCTCTACCTCTCATACCCAAGGTACTGAGAATAATAAGAAGGCGAGGAGTGAAAACTATACTCGTGGTTCCGGATTGGCCAAGAAGAGCTTGGTACCCGGAACTTCAAGAGATCCTTGGCCTCTGCCGCTCAGACAAGACCTGCTGCAGCAGGGACCCTGTCTGTTCCAAGACTTACCGCGGCTGCGTTTGACGGCATGGCGGTTGAACACCGGATCCTAAAGGAAAAGGGTATTCCGGAGGAAGTCATCCCTACCCTGATCAAAGCCAGGAAGGATGTCACTGCAAGACATTATCACTGCATTTGGCGGAAATATGTTGCTTAGTGTGAGGCCATGAAGGCCACGACGGAGGAATTTCAACTGGGTCGATTCCTGCACTTCCTGCAAGCAGGGGTGACGTTGGGCCTCAAATTGGGGTCCATCAAGGTCCAGATTTCGGCTCTGTTGATTTTCTTCCAGAAAGAACTGGCTTCATTGCCTGAAGTTCAGACTTTTGTCAAAGGAGTGCTGCATATTCAGCCTCCTTTTGTGCCCCCAGTGGCACCGTGGGATCTCAATGTGGTTTTGGCATTCCTGAAATCACATTGGTTCGAACCACTTAAGACTGTGGATTTAAAATATCTCACGTGGAAAGTGGTCATGCTGTTAGCCCTGGCTTTGGCCAGGCGGGTTTCAGAATTGGCGGCTTTGTCTTGTAAAAGCCCTTATCTGATTTTCCATATGGATAGGGCAGAATTGAGGACTCGTCCCCAGTTTCTCCCGAAGGTGGTCTCAGCTTTTCACTTGAACCAACCTATTGTGGTGCCTGCGGCTACTAGGGACTTGGAGGATTCCAGGTTGCTGGACGTAGTCAAGGCCCTGAAAATGTATGTTTCCAGGACGGCTGGAGTCAGAAAAACTGACTCGCTGTTTATCCTGTATGCACCCAACAAGCTGGGTGTTCCTGCTTCTAAGCAGACTATCGCGCGCTGGATTTGTAGCACTATTCAGCTGGCGCATTCTGCGGTAGGATTACCGCAGCCTAAATCAATAAAAGCCCATTCCACAAGGAAGGTGGGCTCATCTTGGGCGGCTGCCCGAGGGGTCTCGGCTTTACAACTTTGCCGAGCAGCTACTTGGTCAGGGGCAAACACGTTTGCAAAATTCTACAAATTTGATACCCTGGCTGAGGAGGACCTGGAGTTCTCTCATTCGGTGCTGCAGAGTCATCCGCACTCTCCCGCCCATTTGGGAGCTTTGGTATAATCCCCGTGGTCCTTACGGAGTCCCCAGCATCAACTAGGACGTCAGAGAAAATAAGAATTTACTCACCGGTAATTCTATTTCTCGTAGTCCGTAGTGGATGCTGGGTGCCCATCCCAAGTGCGGATTGTCTGCAATACTTGTACATAGTTATTGTTACAAAAATCGGGTTGTTGTTGTGAGCCATCTATTCAGAGGCTCCATTATTATCATACTGTTAACCGGGGTTTCCTATCACGTGTTATATGGTGTGATTGGTGTGGCTGGTATGAGTCTTACCCGGAATTCAAAATCCTTCCTTATTGTGTCAGCTCTTCCGGGCACAGTTCCTAACTGAGGCTTGGAGGAGGGTCATAGGGGGAGGAGCCAGTGCACACCAGGTAGTCCTAAAGCTTTCTTAGAGTGCCCAGTCTCCTGCGGAGCCATCTATTCCCCATGGTCCTTACGGAGTCCCCAGCATCCACTACGGACTACAAGAAATAGAATTACCGGTGAGTAAATTCTTATTTTTTATAGTCTTACTAGCGTCTTATATGTGTATTAGAAAGAGTTGCTCCAACAACTCTCCGCCGGGTTGCAACAATGCTTACCCACAAGTACAGTGCTGTTTCGTGAGCATCTGTGTCGGATATACTAGCAGGTCCAGCAGACGTTACCAGGCTGTGGCCAGAGCGCGGGGAGAAGGTAAGGCATTGGTTCTGCTTACCTAAATGGAATACGGACACAGCCGTACTGTTTTGGGAAGAGACTACCAATCAGTAGCTGACAAGGCTGCCAACGCGGGTGCACCAGCGCTAGGCCTTAGGGATCATAGGCTCCAGGAATAGCATGAGGCCATGATCCCTAGGGTTGATGTCCGCAGGGGGAGTCAGACGCTCTCCTAGTCACCCCTCCCCCCGGTTCAAAGGAGAGGAAGGTACACTCACAGCAACACCAATACTCATATCATGTTTGTCTTGCAAAACTGTATTATCCTCTCAGGATCTGGTTCAGGATGGTTTGTGTGCAAATTGTTTTAGTTTTCAGCAAAATACAAGGCAGATCCCTGTACAACGTCAGGTACAGATGGATCCACCTTGGGCTATGTTTGCACAGACCTTGTCCAGTATAGCTGAATGGATAATTCTTACAGCTTCTGTACTAGGAATGGGTTACACTATTAACCCTTACATGCAGCTCCCTACCTATGGTATATCATTTCCCCCAGCAGCTTCTCAAATGAAACAAGCTGATAAACCGATGGTAAGTAAATCTTCACCTTCACAGGCTACACATGAGGATTCATCGGAAGATGAAAGCTCAATTAATTCTACTCTGGCATACGAAGAGGAAGAAGAAGGTCTCAGCTCAGTGGATATAGCCAAGTTAATTAGAGCAATGAAAGCCATTCTATCCTTAGAGGATTCAGCAGAGCCTGTGTTAAAAAACCAAGGCACCTGTGTTTAAACATCCCAAAACAGTTAAGACTGAGTTTCCAGGGTCAGATCAGCTGACGGAAATCATGGAAGAGGCTTGGGCTGCGCCCAATAAGAAATTTAGGATTCCAAAAAAATGGGATTCCAATTATCCTAAAGTAGATGCACACGTGATTCGATTAGTGCGAAAGTCTATATTGCCTTTGCCTTCAACATCATTAAATGATGTCATGGATATGAGGGTGGATGGTTTTCTAAAAAACATTTTTTCCCTGTCTGGGGCAATCATAAGGCCAGCCATGGCTTCAGCTTGGATGGCAAAGGCAGTGGTTGCCTGGGATGATATATTTGAGGGGGATTTTTCAGTAGCTTCTAGAGAGCAGAAATCCCATATAGCTCATATAAAACAGGCTGCAATATTCTTGGAAGAAGCAGCATTAGATATGGGTACTATCACCTCCAGGACATCAGCTTCAACAATAGCTGCTCGCAGAGCAGTTTGGTTACGTATGTGGAAAGCGGATTCAGAATCTAAAGGTTTTGGAATCTTTGCCTTTTTCTGTAAATGTTCTTTTTGGTAAAGAATTGCCAGATATTCTGGAGTCAGAAGCAGACTCTAAAAAGGTCAAGTTCCCTTCCACATACAACTACAAACCTAAAGTTCTGGTTTTCTGGCCGTTTCGGTCTCAAGGAAAAGTAAAGGGAAAAAGTTATCGCAAGCCCCAATACAACAAGTCTGGTAAGACTAAAAACATTGGGCCGGCTTCCAAATCAGAAAATATGCCATCAGCCTGATGGTGCGGGCCTCCACCTGGGGTACTCCAGGGTAGTGGGCCAACTTTTTCAGTTTGAACAGATCTGGCAGCAGTCTACAACAGATGCCTGGGTGCAGGAAGCGGTATCTCTAGGTTATGCTTTTCCCTTCAAGAATGTCACGCTCGGCTGGAAATGAGAATCCGGCAACTGAAGTTTGCCTGAGGAAGTGGACACTTGCAAGTAAAGAAGACGAGGTGGAGGCTACCGAGATGAGATAGTCACTGAAAATAAGGAACTGCGGGTGATAATCTGTGACTTGGAAAACTGAAGACTGTGAGCTGTGGCTTGAATAACAAGGCTGAGGAGCACTGAAGATGAAGGACTGTGAATGGTGAGCTGTGGCTTGGATAACGAGGCTGAAGAACACTTGAAGATAATGAACTGTGGTTTGAAAGACGAGGTTGAAGTACACTGAAGAAGGACTGTGAACGGTGAGCTGTGGCTTGGATAATGAGGCTGAAGAGCATGGTAACTGTCGACGACCAAGATCCTTAAAGAAACAAGATTACCGAGTACGCCCCTCTCAGATGGTATCAGGTTAGAGACGGCGGGACTGCTGCAATCAGAAAGAACGAGGCAGAGCAAAGCTGGAGAGTAACCAAGGTACCGAAGTAACCTGGGAGCACAGGGCTGGAGATCCTACACCTAAGTAGTAACTTGAAGCACTGGCACTCATAACCTGAACCAGCTCCCTTTTAAGAGGAGAGATCTCCCTGGATTGGCTGGACAGAATGAGCCTGTGCAACAGGTTCAAGCTTTGGTCTCCAACATGGCCACCCCTCTGCAGCAGACACATTTTAGTGTTTACCACCAGAACTCCCCCTAGCATCTCCGGAAGCGCTCCCTAGTGCCAGCAAGCCCGCTGCAGCAGCCTCCAGCTACTACGAGTGGACCCACCAGCATCTCCTCACCGCCGCACATGGACCCATCACAGCAGCCCAGTACCGCTGCTGCCCGCCAGACACCTGAGCGGTAACCTCCGTGGCTCTGATCGTACGGTAAGGATCCAGGATGTGACAAAGAAGCCTCCTCTAAGGTTTTTCTGTACCAGCCATCTTGGGTAGAGATGAAGGCAAGGGCTTTCCAAGAAGCAGTTCAGAAATTGCTTCAGTCAGGAGTAATTATTCCAGTTCCCCCTGCACAACGAGGACATCGTTTTTATTCCAACCTATTTTTGGTTCAGAAGCCAAATGGGTCATTTCGGCCCATTCTCAATCTCAAAATGTTGAACAAATATATTTGGGTACCTCGGTTTCACATGGAGACGTTTCGTTCCATAATCTTGGCCATGGAGCCAGGAGATTATATGGTATTCCTGGATATACAGGATGCTTACCTACATGTTCCTATAGCACTGTCCCATCAGTGTTATCTCAAGTTTGCTATCCTTCAACAGCATTTTCAGTTCCAGGCTCTACCCTTTAGGTTGGCCACAGCCCCCAGAGTATTTACCAAGATTATGGTGGTTATGGCATCTTATCTCTGCCAGCAGGGGATAAGAATTTTCCCATACCTTGACGATCTTTTAATCCTGGCACAGTCACAGGAATTGCTCCTATGTCATCTTCAACAGACTAGTCTGCAGAGACATGGGTGGCTCATAAATTGGGCAAAATCGTCTCTAGTTCCCTCACAATGGATGACTCACTTGGGGGGCTGTACTGGATTCAGGTCTGCAGAGAGTAATTTTACCTCGGAACAAGATATCCAAGGTACAGTCAAGGATTCAGGACTTGCTACACAGTCAAACGTTATCCATTCACGCAGCAATGCGAGTGATGGGTTTGATGGTGTCAACATTCGACATAGAAGTATGCACAATTCCACTCAAGACTTTTGTAGCGTCTGATTCTTGCTGAATGAAATGGATTACATCAGATGATAAAGAAACAGACTATGGTACTTTCGGTAAAAGTAAGAAGGTCACTAGCCTGGTGGTTACAGTCATCCCATCTAGACAAGCGGAGACCCTTTTGGATATCAGATTTGGAGATTCTGACAATAGATGACAGTCTCCAGTGTCCGGAAGATTGTGGTTCCAGGGGCAATGGACCAAAGACGGTTGCCTTCCAATAAATGTGTTGGAACTTCGGGCCATATACATGGCACTGATTCAGGCAAAGGACATTCTTCAAGGAAAACCAGTCCAGATCCGCTCTGACAATGCGACGGCAGTAGCGTACCTCAACCATCAGGTAGGAACTCACAGCCAAAAAGCAACGAAGGAGGTAAGTCACATACTAAAGTGGGCAGAACTTCATCATCCAGCCTTGTCCGCAGTGTTCGTTCCGGGAGTCCTAAACTGGGAAGTGGACTTTCTCAGTCGACACACCATTCAAGCAAGCAAATGGGCTCTACACCCGGAGGTCTTCCAGACTCTAGTAGACAAATGGGGGTTACCAGAGATAGATCTCATGGCATCCTATCTGATCAACAGAGTGCCCGCATATGGGTCAAGAACAAAGGATCCCAGAGCAATCTTTGTGGACGCCTTGTCGGTGAGATGGGTCTTTCATCTGGCTTATGTGTTTCCTCCGATCACCCTATTACCCAGGGTGGTGAGAAAAATAAAGCAAGGAAGGGGTGCCGTGATACTAAAAGTTCCGGCTTGGCCCAGAAGGCATTGGTATACGGATGTGCAGAGAATGTTGATGGATGCTCCATTTCTGCTCAAAGTCCAGACCTACTGGCGCAGGGTCCTTGTTATCACAGACATCTGGATTGACGGTCTTACATGACGTGGCTCTTGAAAACCTCTATCCTGAAGTCAAGAGGATTCTCACAACATACATATATAGTGGCAGATGCTCAATTAGCTTAGTGATATCATTCAGGTGCTTGAAAGGGAGGGGTATTTCTAAGCAAGAAAAAAAGGCATTTTGTTTCCCCCAGATTCTCACAACAGGTAATTCAAACAATGCTCAGAGCAAGAAAAGCTTCCTCACCTCGTATTTATTACCGAATATGGCAGGCCTATATTCATTGGTGCAGTGAAGGAAAGGTGGACCCTAAATCTTTCAGCGTTTCCAGGGTCTTGGCATTCCTTCAGGCAGGAATGGATAAAGGTTTGAAGGTGGCTTCCTTGAGAGTGCAAGTGTCGGCATTGACTGTATGGTTCCAAAAGAAAATTACCAATTTACAGAATGTGCGTACTTTTTTCCCAGGGAATGCTGCACATTCGACCTCCGTTTGTTCTGCCTACAGTGTCTTGGGACTTATATTTAGTTCTGAAAGCCCTTCAAGTTGCCCCATTTGAACCACTTAATAAAGTGGATCTTAACTGGTTGACAGCCAAAGTGCTCTTTCTACTAACTATGGTATCAGCTAGAAGATTATCAGATTTAGGGGAGCTGTCATGTCATTCCCCATTTCTGATTTTTTATCCAGATAAAGCAGTTCTTAGAACTAGATCTGGGTATCTTCCTTAGGTGGTATCTAAATTCCACCTTAATGAAGAAATTGTAGTCCCAGCTTTTCAGGTACCGGGACTTACTGCGGGAGAAACGTCGCTGGACGTAGCATTAAGGATCTATGTGGATCGTACCAGTGCAATCAGAAAGACAGATTCTCTCTTCATTCTCTACAGATTTCACAAGAGAGGATGGCCTGCTAGTAAACAGATGCTGGCAAGATGGCTTTATATGACGATTTCAGAAGCATATTCTTAAGCTCTTCTCCCTGTTCCGGCTAATGTCTCTGCTCACCAGGGATGTGCAGTCAGGGGAGGCAGTGCCTCCCCTGTCATAATGATTAAAATAATAAAAAGATATTTATAACAGAGTCTGTGCTAAATATATTATTTTATTATTTTAATAATCTCCCCCCGTGAAAATGTTAGGCTGGGAGGCAGCGGGAGAAGTGCCTCCCGCACCTAACATTAAAGTCCGGGCAGCGGGGGGCTGGCAGGGGGTGGGGCGCAGCAATGGGCTGTGAAAGCCCATTGAAAAAGAACGGGGAAGTGGCACCTTTACTGATGCCTCAATGACAGGGGCGTGCATTCAGCCCCGATGAATGCACGCCCCTGTCATTCCCCCAGATGTGATTGGCCCAGCGGATCTGGTGCTGGATCCGCTGTCCAATCACTAGTGATCCCCCTTCCCGGCTGCAGCAGGCGCCGTGGGCTGTGTGGGCGCCCGCTGCAGCCGGCGCCGCTGACTGACACTAGAGGTCATAATTGACCCCTAGTGTCTGAGCAGCGCAACAGTGGGAGAGACGTTGTGAGTCATGACGTCTCTCCCATAGTACAGCAGAGAGGAGCGGCGGACAGAGACGGAGGCAGCGCTGCAGGAGTGGTAAGTATTGTGTGTGTGTGTTTTTTTATTTTATGTGTGTGTTTGAGGCACAGTAACAGGGGCACAGTACAAGGGGGCAGCTACATGGGCACAACTACAAGGGGCACAGTACAAGGGGGGCAGCTACAGGGGCACAACTACAAGGGGCACAGTACAAGGGGCGCAGCTACAGGGGCAGAGTACAAGGGGCGCAGCTACAGGGGCACAGTACAAGGGGCACAGCTACAGGGGCACAACTACAAGGGGTGAACGTCCTCCCGCATCAGTGAGGGCATAATATGAATTCATTCGTTTGTAAGTATAATTTTCATTTTTATAGGTACCCCTTTTGGATTCTACTAAACAAGTGGACGTGACCGGCGTGGGATGTAGGTAAGTATGTGTGTGTGTAAGTGTGTTTTAATACATTTTAACTTTCACGGTGTGTGTGTGTTGTGTTTTTGTTTGGGTATTTTTTGTTGTTGTAGAACTACAGGTACCAGCGGGCCCGTTATTTCCCCGCATGCTGGTACTTGAGGTTCTCCAAGTACCAGCAAGCGGGGGAGGCTTGCTGGGCCTTGTAGCTCCACAACAAAAAACAATTATTTTTTTTTTACACACTTATGGCTATCAGCCTGGCACCCACCACCCAGGGGTGCTGGGGGCAGCCCTGGGCTTCACCCCTGGCCCTTGGGTGCCTGGAGGGGGGACCCCTTGATTTAAGGGGTCCCCACTCCTCCAGGGAACCCCGGCCAGGGTTGACTAGTTGGAGGGGGGGGGTAATGCCACGGCCGCAGGGACCTACATAAATGTGTCCCCCGGCTGTGGCATAATGTCCCTGGCTAGTGGAGCCCGGTGCTGGTTTTAAAAATACGGGAACCCCTACATCTTTTGTCCCCCGTATTTTTGTAACCAGGACCGGTCTAAGAGCCCAGTGCTGGTTGTCTAAATACGGGGAACCCCTGTCCAATTTTTTCCCAGTATTTACACAACCAGGACCAGCTCAAAGAGCCCGAGGCTGGTTATGCTTAGGAGGGGGGACCTCACGCATTTTTTTTAAAACATTTTTTAACCCATTAAGTTAATGGAAACCCTGGACAACAAAATTGCATTCATGTCCTCCTCCCACTCCCTTCCCAGTCCCAAACACTCATTTTTATTTTTTTTCTATAAAAATGTACAATATATCACAAGTTTGATGAGAGGCAGGCAGCGGGCATTGGCGGCATCGGACTGAGATGCAAATTAGTGGCGGAGGCCTGGGTCAGTTGATGGTAGGCAAGTTTGTAAGCCATTGGCCGTGGCAGCAGGCATTAGGGGTCATCGGCAGGATCCGGTGGACATAATGACTGTAGTGCCTCACCAGCCACTGACCTCACCGCACGCCACTGCTGCTCACTCTACTCGTAAGGTAGGTCCTTCATGGGCAGCACAGCGTGGTGCTTCAGCAGAACAGATATGTAAGGGCAGCCACATGTTCTTCCATTAACACATTCATTAGACATTATGCCTTGGATACCTTTGCTTCTCATGATGCTGAATTCAGGCAAAGGGTTCTCCTGTTCAATCAGGAGCGTCCCCACCACTAAATTGCTGTGGGAAATCCCATTGTTATCTTGTGGACCCTGCCGGAGAAATATGTTATGGCATTTCTCCTAAGTCCACAGGGATCCCACCCTGACGCACCTGATTTGAGGATCCTTCTACTCACTAACCTCTTCCTTCTTGTACGGAAGGGTGTGCATGTGTGTTCTTCTTGTCTGATTAGGGCTCTACATGATGCTCCTGCCTTGTGCTTTGGAACACAACTGATTTGCCTGAGGCAGTAGGCGGGGATATATGAATGGGCCCATTGCATTCTGGGAGGCCAGATAGCTTTGATCGATTGGTGCCAATCTGCTGTTGCTCCATCATATCCCATTGTTATCAATGGTAAGTTCTTACCATAATGTATATATTCCCCCCCATTCAGAATACATTATAAACAGAGGTATCTTTGCTTTCTTGGAACAACCTTGAAGTACTCACGACCGGCCATCATCCGTTTTAAATGTATTATGTTGCAAGTAGTCCTCTTCCTGAGTACCTCTACATCCATATTGATGGTTTTGTTATAATGTGTGTTCTCTGTACATTAGGGGCATAACTCAAGGGTGATTGCTAAACAACAATTTCCTCTAATGGGCAAAACCATGTGCACTGCAGGTGGGGCAGATGTAACACATGCAGATAGAGTTAGATTTGGGTGGGTTATGTTGTTTCTGTGCAGGGTAAATAGTGGCTGCTTTATTTTTACACTGCAATTTAGATTTCAGTTTGAACACACCCCACCCAAATCTAACTCTCTCCGCATATGTTATATCTGCCCCACCTGCAGTCTAAATAGTTTTGCCCATTAGAGAAAAATGTTGCTGTTTCGGTCAGGTCTGAATCAGACCAGGAGTTTGAATAGGGGATCATCGTAGGCTGCTCAATAAGAGGTATGAGTGAGAAGCATTGCGGGTGTTAGGAAAGTTTCTAAATCCACTGTGTTTTTTTACATTAATGTGTGACAGAAGAATGGTCATTGCAGGAATGCACATCACCCTGGAAGACCCCTGAAACTGCACCACAGGGACTGGAGAGTGCTAACCAGGGAATTGCAAACAGGGGTCGTCCCATGCATACCATTGCACATGAGTTCCAAAAGCCACTAGTAGGCCGGTTTCCACAAGAACACTTCATTGGGAGGCCCATGCACTTGGACATTATGGGCGAGCAGCTGATCATAAACCTCTAATCACAAAGAAGAATGGAGCCCAGTGCTTACGATGGTGTAGCGTGTGCAAAAACTAGCTAGTGGAACAATGGCGGCAAGTGGTATGGAGTGATAAATCACGATTTACACTTCAGATGAGATGGACGTGTTTGGGTTTGGCGATTGCCAGGAGAACGTCTAATGCCAGAATGTACAGTACCTACAGTAATTGTCTGTGGTTATAGACATCTTAGTCCAAGAGCCAATCTGACACGTATCTGAAAAAGACAGCTTGAGCAAAGGCGGATAAGCTTGGAACTCCCAACCCTCCAACAGAGCAGTAATTTGGCCATTCCGATTTAATTTTTTTACCATTTCAAATAAATGTAAAAAAGGATCGGTTACACAAAGCAATGTTGGCCATGGACAAGGATATAAGCAACATCTGCATAACATATGAGATCTGTGGAAAGAGAACACTTTTATCTGCCCATCAGAGATGTAGAGATTTCAGAGATGTAGAGATTTCTACATCTGCCCATCAGAGATGTAGAGATTTCCAAGAGTTAGGTCCAGCCCACTAAGATCCCGTGGAACCTATTGTATGGCTATAGTGGGCTGGGTACAGAATCCTGATGATCAGTACAAGTACTGACACCAGAATCCCAACTGTCAGAATGCTGGCAGGGGGGAAAGCGGAAATGAAGCCCCTTGCGGGCTCGGTGGTTCCCTTAGCTCGCCACAGGTTCTATTCCCACGCCATGGTTGTCGTGGACACCCAGGAGTGGGGATAGCTGTGGCGGCGCTGCCGGTATTGTGGCTGTCAGGATTCCGGTGTTGGTATTTTGACCATCGGGTTTAAATAGGGTCCATTAAGAGAACTAGATACCAACAGGGTCATTTTTTAGATAATACCTGAAGGACGGGGGAAACCCCAAGTCCTATCACCCAGTTTCACCATTACAACAGGTACGAACCACTTGTGGGAACCCCAAAAAGAGCAAGAGAAACAGACAAGCGAGACGAGGTGGACAGAGAAAGGGAAAAATCATTGACTTCAGTAGAACATGTAGGGATTTTTAATTTATCATCTAAACCTCTAACACAAATGGAAACCAATATTCTCTCTAAGGCAATGAACTTTGCTCCAACGTCACAACCCAATTTTTGTAATTGTTTGTAGAGTTAAACCGGTTTGTGAGAAATATTTGTAGGAAACATTTCTTTGATAGTACTAAAAAGGCCCTTAGCTCAGAGACATCAGCTGTATTGGACCAACATGATCAATCAGGTCTAGACATCCTTAATGAATTATTATTGGAAAATATTGATCTAGACATCACTTTGCTCAGCTTGTTCTTAATAGTGCTGTTCACACTTTCCACTTTCGCACTCATCTGTGGGCGGTATGGAGTGTGCAGCTTACTATTAATTCCCATCAGTTTGCACATTACCTGAAAGACTTCACCTGTAAAATGGGTACCCCTATCGCTTTCAATTATCCTAGGGATACCATATCTGCACACAAATTCCTGCACAATTTTCTTTGCAGTAAACGTAGCAGTATTTGTGGCAGCGGGGAACGCTTCTACCCAATTTGAAAACACGTCAATACAAACTAACACATACTTTAAATTTCTGCAGGGTGGCAACTGTATGAAATCAATTTGTATTACCTGAAAAGGGCCGTCTGTCGGTGGGATATGGGATGGTTCTGTTGGTATTGACTTTCCAATATTCTTCCTCAAGCAGATAAGGCATGTCATTGCTCTCTTACCCACATGAGAAGAGAATCCTGGCGCACACCAGTAGGCTTTCACCAGCTTACACATACCCTCTTTGCCCAGATGAGTCAGACCATGTGCCGCCTCAGCTAAACTTGGAAGGTATGCTCTGCGGGCTACTGGCTTACCCTGTCCATCTGTCCAGAGTCCTGAGGACTCCTGGCCATACCCTTTTGACCTCCAGACTGCCTTTTCCTGTGGAGAACAGAAATTTTGCATTTCACTTCATTTTTGTGTGTTGACGGTATTGAATACCATCAGTTGTGTGATGTCTGTCTGTCTGTCTGTCTGGAAGTGCTGGCTGCTGATTTAGCAGCTTCGTCTGCCCGGCTGTTACCAAGTGACACTGGGTCTTGGCTGTAAGTGTGGGCTTTGCACTTGATAACAGCCACTCTGTCAGGTTCCTGTATCGCTGTTAGAAGTCTTTTGATGTGGGTCGCATGCGCCACTGGTGTGCCAGCTGCCGTCATTAAATTTCTGAGGCGACATAGTGCCCCGAAATCATGCACTACTCCAAAGGCATACCTAGAATCTGTGTAGATATTGTCTGACTTACCCTTATCCAATTCACACGCTCTGGTTAGGGCGACCAGCTCAGCAACTTGTGCTGAGTGCGGTGGGCCCAGGGGTTCAGCTTCTATGATACCTTTGCCATCTACGACTGCGTATCCAGTACACAAGTCTCCCAAGTCCGTCTGTCTGTGGCAACTACCGTCAGTGTAAAAAGTAAAATCTATGCCTTCCAGTGGGTTGTCACTGATGTCGGGTCTTGCAGTGAAAGTTTGGTTCAGATATTCCATACAATCATGTGTGTCAGTGTCTGTACTAAATCCTCCTTCACCATTATTCTCATACTCCACCCTTTGTGCCTGTCCAGGCACACCTGGTAAATAAGTTGCAGGATTTAGTGCGCTGCATCTCTTTACGGTGATGTTTGCAGGGGCCATTAGTGCTAACTCCCACCTTGTAAACTGTGCTGATGAGACATGTCTGGTTTGGGCAGAATTCAGTAAGGCTGACACTGCATGAGGTGTATGGATGGTCAGGTTGTGTCCCAACACTACGTCTTCGCTTTAACTCACTAGCAATGCTATCGCTGCAACACTTCGCAAACATGTGGGGAGAGATCGTGCTACGGTGTCCAACTGTGCACTGTAGTAGGCTACCGGCCTGCTGGCATCACCATGTCTCTGGGTTAAAACACCTGCCGCACACCCAGCACTTTCTGTACCGTACAACTCAAAGGGTTTCCCATAATCTGGCATACCTAATGCAGGTGCCTGTGATAGGCACTGTTTGAGTCTCTCAAGTACCAGTTTGGACTCATCTGTGTGCGAAATCCGATCTGGTTTGTTTGAAGAGACCATCTCTTGTAAAGGTAAAGCCAGTATGGAGAACCCTGGGATCCAGTTTCGGCAGTACCCACACATTCCTAGGAAAGTGCGGATCTGCTGCTGGGTTTGTGGCAGAGCCTGTATTCTATCAGCGGGGAGGTGTCTCAGTCCTTGTGTTAAGCAATATCCCAAATATTTTACCTTGGTCTGGCACAACTGTAACTTATCCTTTGAAACCTTGTGTCCTGTATTAGAAAGGTAAAACAGTAGCTGTTTCGTGTCTTTCAAGGACGATTCGTGTTAGTCAGAACACAGCAGTAAGTCATCTACATACTGTATTAATACTGATCCGCTCTCAGGTTGAAAGGATTGTAAACAGTCATGCAAAGCCTGGGAGAAAATACTTGGGCTGTCAATGAAACCTTGGGCAAGGCGAGTCCAAGTGTACTGTACTCCCCTGTATGTAAATGCAAACAAGTATTGGCTGTCAGGGTGCAGAGGGACCGAAAAGAAAGCAGAACAGAGGTCAATGACAGTGAAAAATTTCGCAGTAGGGGGAATTTGCATGAGGATGACAGCTGGATTTGGCACTACGGGGAATTGGCTCTCAACTATTTTGTTGATCCCCCTTAGATCCTACACTAGCCTGTAACCCCTCCCCCCACTCTTTTTCACAGGGAAGATGGGACTATTGGCAGTGCTGGACTCCTGACTAGGATGCCCTGTTGCAGCAAGCGCTCTATGACTGGGTACACTCCTAACTCCACCTCTGGCTTCAGAGGATACTGCGGGATTTTTGGAGCTATCCTACCATCTTTTACTTGCACAACTACAGGAGCTACATTTGCCATCAATCCAGTGTCTTGTCCATCTTTGGCCCAGAGGGATTGCGGTATCTGGGAGAACATTTCCTCTACCTTGGATGGACACCTGTCTATAACAGCAGAGTGTGACATTAACCTTTGTGGGGTGTCTAACATATCCTGCACTTCCTGAACGTGATTCTCGGGTATATCTAAGAAGACACCCTCAGGAGTACAATATATGACACACCTCATCTTACACAATAAATCTCTTCCAAGTAGATTAGTCGGAGCTGATGCAGCTAACAAAAAGGAATGCTTGGTCTGCAAAGGCCCTATCGTAATCTCCGCCGGTCTACTTAAAGGGTAGTGTTGCACTACTCCTGTTACCCCCATTGCTGAAATTGTCTTACCCGTGGTCTTCATACCTACCGTTGAATTTAACAGTGACCTGACCGCCCCTGTATCTACAAGGAAAGGTAGTGATCTACCAGCTACATCAACTGTAACCTCGGGTTCATTTCCAAGGCTAGCAATCAACTTCACTGGCTGCAAACTACAGGTGTGGCCTAACCCCTATTGTATGTTGTGACCCTCCTTCAGCGTGCTGGCAGCTACGATATGTGGGGGGGTAGCTGAGAATTTCCAGAGGGCTGCCAGTCCCTCCTAGGTGGTTACCTCCTGGTTTCCCCTGCATGTGGCTCATAACTCCTCCTATGCGGTCCCTGATCCCAATTACGTGCGTCATACTGTGTGTCATGTTCTGGTCTAGGGGATCAATATACCTTATGTGGGTCTTAAAATTACAGTTCCGTGCGTAGTGTCCTTCCCTTTTACATTTAAAACATTTTACCACATATGACTTACCATCAGGGGTCTGGGGTTTAGGTTGATGTGGCTTTGTTGTCAGGGCTTTTATACTTACTGTCATCAGCTTATCCCCCTGTGACTCCCTGTGCCTAATGATGTTCCGATCATGCTCAATAGCGGACTCTCTTAACGCAGCCACCGAGATACCTCTCCAGCTAGGTTGAGTGGTTTGTACCCTTGTTCTCAACGTTTCTTTTAAACCGTCCATTAATACGGACACCGCTACCTCTCTATGATGTACATTTTCCTTAATATCCGCGACCCCAGTGTATCTAGCCATTTCCTGCAGTGCTCGATGGAAATATTTAGAAGCCGTTTCACCTTCTTTTTGTCTAATGGAGAAGATTTTATTCCACTTGACAACAGTTGGGAAGTATACTCCTAATTGCAGATTGATCTGTTTTACATTCTCCTGATTGTATTTATCAGTGAGAGGTACCTCTGCGTCTAATTTACAGTCAGCAATGAATTTCACAGGGTCAATATTAGAGGGCAAACATGCCCGTAGCACTGTCCGCCAATCTTTGTTTGTGGGTTCGGTGGCGTTACCTAATTCTCTAATAAACCTCTGACATGCGGCTAGATCTTTCCTGGGATCGGGAAATTCAGACATAACTGTCCTCAATTCTGTCCGGGACCAGGGACAATGCATAGCAATGTTCCTGACGGGAGTGATTCCCTAAGTGTCAGTCTTCCCGTTGGGGACTGCGATCACCCTGACAGGATTTAGTTCAATTACATCATTCTGGGTTGCTTATACAATGTGAGGTGCAATTGTCTCTGCATAATGTACTGTACCGTACTTACCTGTGGACACGACCTCACCTGTCCCTCCGCTAGGGACCTTTGCTACTGTTCTTACTGGTTGGGCCGTGTCCACTTGTGTGTCTTGTATGGTGACTGCTAGAGAGAGTGCCAATATCGTGCTGGGCACATCTTCTTGGTCGCAGACCTGAGGGAAGTTTAAGATGGGATACAACTTGCACGTGTTAGCATTAACACATTTATTAAGTTCACTCTTATTATATATTAGTATGCCATTGTCTGTAGCCACTTTCTCTCCTGTAATGTACGGTGGTGGTGGTGCTGTTGCTATCAGTTTCCTGCTAGGGTTGGAACCAGATGTTAGAGCTAGTCCCCTTTGCCTATCTCCCTCTTTTTGCCATAAATGTAAACAATCTGTATGTCTAATCCTTTGTTTTCTGGATTTTATTAGACATATCCTTCTCCTTAAATTTTGCAACATCTCAGGACTAAAACTGCCTACCTTAGGGAATGGTTCCCTATCTTCCGCAGTCATACGTTCCCATTCATTGCATAAAACCTCTGCGTGTGATCCATATTTTTCACACATTATGTACCTCGCCGACCCTTTGGGCCGCGGAATATCAACCTGAACCCTGGTTGATCGTCCCTTACTTGAGCAACTGGCCCCCATTCTTTGCAGGAATTGCCTTCTCAGCTAATTCCTACAAAAACCAAAATACTCAGTGGTAAGGCGACGGTGAAAGTTCTCAGAGCGCTCCCACTCACGCCCACGTTGGCCAATACACCTAAGCACTGTCCTCAGCACCGGTCGTACCCAACCTAGGGCTCTATGTAACCTCTATTTACTGAGAGTATGTGGGAGTGACTTACCCTTCCCAGTAAATATCGCTCGTTGGAGATTTCCTGAGTGACCAGCGAAACTCCCTTAAAATAAAAAATTGTTACACAAATCACGTTGCGTGTGCTACAATTAGCGTCTATGATCCCGCAAATGGCGTAATGGGTATCAAGTTGAACTAACTATTGCACAAACTAACGCGCGTTACAATCGCACGGCATATAAGTAACTGTTACTTATCCGCTGTACGACCAATGGAATCATTTTTCAGGCTGCGAAACCTCAGCCGGAGCTTTTCAGAACAGGCCTATATGGGTACTACGCCAACCCCCGGGGCTGCGGTCTCTCCGCTGACCTTTTAGGCCACGGTATTCAGAGCTTTGCTTGACTTTGTCAGCGGTTTTTTGACTTCGCTGACCTCTTGGTCTGCTGTTATACTAATTGCTCCTTTGTACTCTAATCAATATTAACGTGAGAAAGCCACTCCCACGCCACCAAGTGTCCACTCACCTGATGTGGTCTCCTACGGGATTCCGAATTCCCTGGGTCCACAAAACCTTTATTGTTTGCACACCCACGCTCGTTCACTCATATACACTTTGTTTTTTCTGTACAGAAAATTTACTTTCATTCAGATAAAACAGACTAGTCCCAGAGGTGACACAGTAAGAGAAGGTTCTTTTAAACTAAATATTGGAAACTGAACAAACTTGTGCTATTATCGTGTGGCTACCGTATCGCCTAAACTGAAACAATGCTATTGTGTGATTTGTAGGGATCCGGTCTAAGTCGACAGTAACTAGGTCGACAATGTCTAGGTCGACCACTATTGGTCGACAGTAACTAGGTCGACAGGGTGTCTAGGTCAACAGGGTCTTTAGGTCGACATGTTCTAGGTCGACAGGTCAAAAGGTCGACATGAGTTTTTCACAATTTTTTTTATTTTTTTGAACCTTTTCTTACTTAACGATCCACATGGACTAAGATTGGAACGGTAAACTGTGCCGAGCGAAGCGAAGGCACCATGCCCGAAGCATGGCTAGCGAAGCGGTGCACTAATTGGGGTTCCCGGTCACTCCCGACACCAAATTAACATAAAAAACTCATGTTGACCTTTTGACCTGTCGACCTAGAACATGTCGACCTAAAGACCCTGTCGACCTAGACACCCTGTCAACCTAGTTACTGTCGACCAATAGTGGTCGACCTAGACATTGTTGACCTAGTTACTGTCGACCTTCAATACCACACCCGATTTGTATTTAGGGGGCGTACCTGTACACACGTTGCGTAAACACGCCACGTGTGTAGGCCTTTACAATGCGTACGCAGTCCCGAACGCTGTCCGAGACACGTGTACAAATTCCGTAAGTCCGCAGTACTACAAATCCCACACTTTTATAAATGTAAGCGATATTAAACTATAATCGCTCACTTAACACTACACACAGTTTCCACTGTATCAACCTTTACAACTAGGCCAGGCTGTGTGTGCGTCTTACACTTACTCCTTAAATATTAACTCTATATGTTAACTAAATAGCAACCAATTTTCCAGTACAGGTCAAAATAAATCTAGTAATCAGTAATTATGGCGATAGTGTGAGCAGATATGCAAAGTACAAAATACAGGTGTGTGCGTGTGATGTGTGCGCATTTGGCGCCAAACAGAAATTTCACAGATGTAAAATTAGCTTTTGTGTTCTTACCTTACGGATCCCTCCAGCATCCCTTCAAACCATGCAGGGCAGACGCTTATCTAATCAGCACTTATTGTATCCCCCGACCAAGAGAAGGTTTACAGGGGATACCCCTCCGCCCTTTGCTGATAGATAAAATCGGCGAAAACTCTGCTAGGCTGCGGGTATGAGAAGGAACCGGACGAGCTCCCAATTGATAATGTCGATATTATCTTAGACCGTAAAGCTATACCCCTAAATACACTATTACCGTGGAGCCGCTATGGCCGCTAGACTGAACGCACGTGCTACGTACTTTGTACGCTATTTGCGTACAGAGTCCTGCTCGTGGTACGCACTTGGCGTACACACGCCGCGCTGAGTGTACAGTGAACACACAGCGAGCGCACACACAATTGATAACCTTTAAACCTTGTTAAATGATACTATGTAATGATATGCTTACACTTGAACCCTTAACAGCAAAGTACTGTAATGATGTTATATCCTAAACCTTAAGTAGCGCTGACGGTATAAAATATCCGCAGTGCGTAAACCTTATCAATGCTTATACACCTTATACAGATAAATCTACTTTAAAGCCCATGCAGGAAAGTGAAAACACAACACCGATTTGTATTTGAAACCACCAGGTTCTAAGGCCACAGTGGATTGATTCCAAAAGATAAAAACAATACAATTTATACACTACAGGCTAACAAGTAAATCTAAACAGAATAATGGCTACAGAGAATGTACATACATGAGAATGTTTCACAAGCGCAACCCGGCTGGGTCCTCCGCGTTTAGAGTCTCCTGACCGGCCAGGCAACAATGGTCCTTTTATACACAACATGCATACACAATACAATGGTGACTGTAATCTCATTGTCCATTGGAAACAGGAATGTGTCTTTACATTACAGAAGAGGTCATAGGTGGATTTGAATAGGTGGGCGATGTCTTTCCCCAACTGCTCTTGTGGGTGGTATCCTCTGGATTCCCGCTGCATACATAAAATACAGTAAATACAGTTAAAGTTCATATTCTTTTTTTGCACATAACTATACGCAGGAATAAGCTTTCTTTCTCTAACCAACACCGGAATGTTACCCTCAAAATACCCTACAGCTGGATACTAGACATCACCTTCCAACCTTTATCTGACCCTTCCTATCATGCAAAGGCGAATCTCTCTGTCCAGGAACTGTTTAAACTAGTAATACTCGCTGACATGGTAAAAGGGAACTATGGGTACAAAATGCACTATTTGGGTTAAATATGTAATGTTCTAATAACCCGCTATGTGCTCACAAACTCCACCATAAATACCCATATCATGCGCATGATCACCGGAGCGAACCTACGCAAACTGCGGATATGTGCACGCATGGCAGACTGAGTGCACGAGCAGCGGGCTGTTATGCACACCAGTGCCTGCAGGATTGTACTGGTGTCTGAACTGTTATGCACACCAGTGCCTGCAGGAATGTACTGGTGTCTGAACGGAGAGGAATGCAAAACAAATGAACTCACAGACAGACTGGGGAATGTGACATTACGTACACAGAAGGTGATAGGGTAACAAAATAAACACAAAGTGACAAAGTGAACAGAGAAGCCCAGAGGCTAAGAAACTCGGTGTCTCCCTAGTATTAGGAATGCTCAGATGGGAAAAAGCAAGATGTTGTGTTTTAATACGTAGAGAACCCGAAATGCTGTTGCTAAGGGCAACAGCAAAACCCTACAGGGTTACCAACGGGTGTGGCAGTAAACTCCTTGGTCAGAGATGGAATAATAGACACAAGGAGAGTCTCCACAATCCTAATCCTCACTTGTAGTGCACAGGTTCAGCTTACTGCCACTAAACTGACACCTGCACACCTTGCACAGTGAGAAAGGATTTTGGCAGGCAAGTCTGAGAATACAGCCGCAAACTTGCTAAGTTCACAGAGTAGCAAAAGAATCCCAGCAAGTTAAACGGCTGACTCCAGTCTTACTGCTAGGTCTGGATTGGCAGAGTGTAGTACCAAATCCCCAGGCCTATTTGCAGTAAGCAACAACAAATACAAAGCTACACAGTACTAGCTAACTTTCAGGAACTGACTAACCAACAAAGATTCAGCAGCATCTGCTTAACCTGAGAAGAGGGTTTATAAAGCAGGTGCTGTCCACGCCCCACTCAGACCTCACAGACTGTGAGCACAAAAACCAGCACCGGATCCCCTGCCGTACACAGAGCCTGTAACCACTGCACAGCAAAAGACCCGAACCGGAGTATCAGCTGCGCTCAGGTTACTCTGCTAGCACTTGTCTCCCGGTTGCCATGACGACGTGGCAGCACAGGGCAGGAGACCCTAACAGTACCCACCCTCTGATGAGGGGTCAAAGAACCCCTACCGACGGGTTTATCGGGGAACTGCGAGAAGAAAGAGCGTATCAGTCTGGGGGCATGAAGATCACAACTGCGCAACCACGACCGCTCCTCCGGGCCATACCCCTTCCAGTGCACCAAAAATGACAGCCGACCCCGAACGATCTTGGAGTCAAGAATCCTTTCAACAACAAACTCCCTCTGGCCACGTATCAGAAGAGGGGAAGGTCTTCCACTGGAAGAAGGATTACTAATCGCCCGTTTTAAAAGGGAACAATGAAATGATTTATTGATACCCAAAGAACGGGGCAGATCTAACTGAAATGCCACCGGATTGATAACCCTGGTGATCTTATAAGGGCCGATGAACCGGGGGCCTAACTTATGAGATGGCTGTCTCAACTTCAAATTCTTGGTAGACAACCAGACGAAGTCTCCTAATTTGAAGCTGCAGGGTCTTTTCCGCTTATCAAAAACACTTTTGGTTACTAATGGACACAGACACAAGGGCTTTCTTCACTTTCCGCCAAATACCTCTAAGGACCGAAACCACAGAGGAACCACCAGGCGTGGAGTCCAGGGGGTCAAAAGAATTGGCCTTAGGATGATGCCCATATACACAAAGGAAGGGAGAGATCCCTGTAGCAGAGTGAGCCGCGTTGTTATAGGCAAACTCTGCCATGGACAGATGAGCAACCCAGTCAGTCTGTGTCAGGCCCGGGTGTTTTTGTGAATCCGTTAACCCGGAACCAACCACAGGTTTAGGTGCTGGGGTATGAAGAAAGCAGGGAGGACAAAGAAAGTTCTGCTTCATATATTTATTAAATAACAATTCAGTAAGGAGTTAAATGACTAGTTGTTAATCATCATTGTGAGGATACGGATTCTCAGATCACTCAGGTAAACAGTTTAGTAAAGTGGCAAATGCCCTTTATTGTAAATATACACACACAGTACACAATAACATTAACAATTACGTGCCAGGATGGTATCTTACCTACTAAGTTCCCACAATAGTATGTGATTACAGATGTGTGAGGGAGTATCTGTATAGCAGAGCCAACAAGTCTGCACTCCCAGGAAAAGCTTGTCATCCAGTGTCCACAATGCGTTCAGACACAATCCTCACTCAGCACACTGGCAGCCTCGTCCTCAGTGCATGTCCAGTAGCCTTTTTGAAACGAGAGGATAACAACAATACTTCTATGCCTCAGCACACTGGAAGCGCTATCCTACCAGTAGCTTTCAGAAGCCAAACACATCACTCCTCTCAGGTCAAGAACTCCACTCTCTCTGACCTTCTGTCCAGAACTCTCCCTCACCAGAAGAGCTCACTCTTGTTATCCCCTCCCCTGTCTGTTCATCACACAAGCTGGTCAGTCAGGAGGTCACAGAGGAGACGAGGTGTCTGGGCTCCTGTACACAATGGGGTGTATGTGATCAGATTACCTGCAGTCTCTATACAGAACCTGTTTACTACTGAACCTACTCATCCTAATCACATCTGATTGTACAGCTAGGGGACTTACATTACAATGAATTGTTTACCAGGTTAAATAACACTCTGGCATAGACTTATTCCTGTTAATAATGACACACATTGAACACAGTATAACCAAATAAACCGCATAGTCCAAATATAACTGTACAATATAATAACACAACACAATACATTCATATATATACATCTTCATATACATTCTGTACAAAACATCAGGCTGGACATATTATTCCCTGATAAACACAAACACATATAACAGAGGGATGATGTTTCACAATAATATGTGATGTCCATTTCTATTGGGAATCCAGGCAGCATGCTGTATAGGTGAGTTCTGTCCTGTCTCTTTACACTAACGCACTGAATCCAGAAATAGGCTGGCAAAAAGTACTCCTCAAGAGCCAGCTGCAGCTGCATCCGTTACATACCTCCCCTACTTTTTCCAGCCGCTGCGATTCAGTGACAAGAGTAAGCCATTTGGGATGGGCAGACATCACATCTGGACCGCCTGGGTCAAACAAGTGTGGGCTTACATTTCCATCTGGCGGTGGAGGGTCTGGGCTCAGCAGTTCACAGTTTGTAAGACCCCCTCCAGTATCCCAGGCACTGTGTTTAAACAGCCTGATTGGTGGTGGGTATCCTTGATCATCAGAGATGCTTCCCTCACCACCCTCCTTTTTGGGTGACAACACTCCTTTTATCTTTGGTGCATCAGAGAGGAGAGTGAGCTGCAGCAACAAAATCTGGTGTCTGGGGTCCTCACTCTCCCTCCCCAACACTATATTCCCTGGGAACTCCACCTCCATCACCTCTGGTGCATCTGGACAGTGGCTTGCCTCCCCCTCCCCCATTTTGTGTGACGTTTCTCCCTCTACTTCTGAGGTATCACAGGGTAGCACAATCTGCATCACCAGCCTTGCATCAGGAAACCTGGCAGGGATAGTCAGTGGTTGGGGCCCTTCTTCTGTACTTAACCACTGGGATGAATTTGGCTGCAGGGGAGCAGCGAGTATCTGTAATTCTTCTCCACGTGCTCCCCCCTCAAAAGCCTCTACCCCCTCCCTTGGGTCTGAAATGTCTTCTACGCCCTCAATTGATAATTTCTGGGCCTCCCCTAGCATAGTAAACTGAGCAGCTGGTTCAGGTGCCACTGGCAGACTAGACCTCACCTGCAGCAGTGAGTCCTCGGCCCTTATCAGCTCCTTGGTGCCCTTGACACCAACATCTTCTTGGAACTGGCATTCATTCACCATTTCTTCATTTTCCACCTCTGAAAAGGGAAAGCTGGGTAGCAGCACCTCTGCTTGGTCTGTAGTTATATCAAGCAGATCCTCACTCTGTGTCTTGTCCTCTGTGTGTGGGGTATCGAGCCCTCCCACCACAGGCACCTTAGCTGACTGGTTAGTACTTTGTAAAGGAATGCTAGAACTCAGCTGTTCCTCAGATATTTCTTGCATAGAATAGCACAGGGTAGCATTCACTGCACTTACCCGCACAGTATGGTCCAGACTCCATGTACGCCTTTCTGGGGATAACTGCCTCCTGGAGTGATCCAACACACCTTGCTCCCTGGTCTGTTCATGCCACCTTAGAGTGGATTCCATCAGCCGACTGCTCGAGCTCTCCATCCTCTGACCCAGTCGCTGGTTTGGAAAATCTCCTCTGTATGAAACTTCAGGCGCCAGGTTGCGTCGCTGACAACTTCTCAGGGGCACATCCTGATGGGACAGGGCAGTCTGTAGAATGGTGGCTGCTGGTGCAAGAGTCCGCACTGTAGGACTGTCTTCTGGTAATCCCAGCACCTCCTTTATTACCCGCATCCGATCCTCGGGTGTCGCGCCATCTCCCAGTGCTTCTAGACGGGCCTGTAATAACTCTGGTGTCTTTTCAAACTTCTCTCCAACCTTCCCCTCTCCAAGGGCTTTCAGACGGGGTTGTACTAACCCTCGGGATCCCACCTCCGATCCACCGCTCTCCCTGCGATTACTGGCATCGAATGTCCCGGCTGTAGGTCTCAACCACTCCGTCACTTGTTCCTCCTCATCTGACTCCTCAGAGTCCTCCTCCTCATCACAAGGGTGTTCTTGATCCCATTTCAGCAATTTCGCAATTAGGGATTCCTTTCCATCTGTTGCGGTCACCATAATACCGCGCGCTCGACAGACCATATGCAGGAATCTCTTGTTGAGGTTTTTGTACACCTCTATTTCTGCCTCCATGCTGCTGACTTTCCAAACGTACTAACAACTTTTCAGCAAGATACCCGCTACTGTGTGCCAAACTGTTTACAAGGCTCTTAGGTGCCCTCCGCTGACACCTCTCGCAGCCTTACCCAGGGTAAACTGGGACTGAGTGACCCCACTGCTTGCCACCAATTGTGAAGATACGGATTCTCAGATCACTCAGGTAAACAGTTTAGTAAAGTGGCAAATGCCCTTTATTGTAAATATACACACACAGTACACAATAACATTAACAATTACGTGCCAGGATGGTATCTTACCTACTAAGTTCCCACAATAGTATGTGATTACAGATGTGTGAGGGAGTATCTGTATAGCAGAGCCAACAAGTCTGCACTCCCAGGAAAAGCTTGTCATCCAGTGTCCACAATGCGTTCAGACACAATCCTCACTCAGCACACTGGCAGCCTCGTCCTCAGTGCATGTCCAGTAGCCTTTTTGAAACGAGAGGATAACAACAATACTTCTATGCCTCAGCACACTGGAAGCGCTATCCTACCAGTAGCTTTCAGAAGCCAAACACATCACTCCTCTCAGGTCAAGAACTCCACTCTCTCTGACCTTCTGTCCAGAACTCTCCCTCACCAGAAGAGCTCACTCTTGTTATCCCCTCCCCTGTCTGTTCATCACACAAGCTGGTCAGTCAGGAGGTCACAGAGGAGACGAGGTGTCTGGGCTCCTGTACACAATGGGGTGTATGTGATCAGATTACCTGCAGTCTCTATACAGAACCTGTTTACTACTGAACCTACTCATCCTAATCACATCTGATTGTACAGCTAGGGGACTTACATTACAATGAATTGTTTACCAGGTTAAATAACACTCTGGCATAGACTTATTCCTGTTAATAATGACACACATTGAACACAGTATAACCAAATAAACCGCATAGTCCAAATATAACTGTACAATATAATAACACAACACAATACATTCATATATATACATCTTCATATACATTCTGTACAAAACATCAGGCTGGACATATTATTCCCTGATAAACACAAACACATATAACAGAGGGATGATGTTTCACAATAATATGTGATGTCCATTTCTATTGGGAATCCAGGCAGCATGCTGTATAGGTGAGTTCTGTCCTGTCTCTTTACACTAACGCACTGAATCCAGAAATAGGCTGGCAAAAAGTACTCCTCAAGAGCCAGCTGCAGCTGCATCCGTTACAATCATTATACTGAAGTATTGCAAGAATGGCAGAAATAATATGCAAGAGAAAACTCAAAAATAAATAAAAGAAATGTTCATGGAATCATATGCAATTACAAGCTGAAGAATAAATGTTGGATTGTCCAAATATAAACAAGCTTTGATGCTGAACTGCAGATTGTGTTTAACTGGTTAATGCAGACATGGTGAATTAACTGTAAGAATTTGCAATGGAGTTTTGAGGGTTAACTGAGAGACTGTGATGAATTATCCTTGTAATGACAACATAGCAAATAAAAAGTACTGAATTGGGTTAGTTGCGGGTTCCGGAGATCACTGTGAAACTGTAGTAGAAGACAAGGTGATGAATGGGTTAAATGCAGAGTTGAACAAACGAACAGCTGAGAGAAACAGAATCCTCCATGCTTTGAATGATAGGCAGACTGACAAGGTAACCTCATGCAGGACACTGGGAATCCAACTATTTCCAATAGGAGTGCAATTAACTGACAGCACAGCAGAGAGCCGGTGGATCTTTCAGCAGTGAAGGCTGCAGACGGACCTCTGGGAACGGAGGTGATATCTGGACCACGGGAATCACACAGGAATGCACGGAGAGAGCTCAGAGCTAGAGCATAGCGTCGATACAACAAAGCACTGGCCCAGAGTGACATAATCCCAGCCTACTTAAAGGCAGCACAAGCACGGGATTGGCTTACACCTGCCCACAGGTGTTTTCACAAGTGCTCAGTATTAGCTATTTGGTCTCCAACATGGCCACCTCCTATACAGCAGACACACCGCAGTGCCTTAGGCCATTTGGTCCCCGCACTCACAGTTCCCAGACTCTGCATTACCTGTGCCATTGATCACGCCGTGTCCCCACACGGGCGCACAGCACCGCGAGCAACCGCACTGGCAACGGATGAACCCCAGAACCCGCAAAGGTGAGAGACCGGTTCGTGACAGTCTGACACTTGGAGACATAACACCTGAGGAACTGCTCCAAGGACTGGTTCACCCTTTCAGTCTGCCCATTAGACTGCGGATGGTAGCCTGACGACAAGCTGACAGAAATCTGGAGATCAGAACAAAATGCCCTCCAGAATTTGGCCACAAACTGGGATCCGCGGTCAGAGACCACATCAAGTGGCAACCCGTGCAGACGCACAACATGCAGCATAAATAATTCAGACAGGCGTCTGGCCGATGGCAGCCCAACCAGTTGAACGAAGTGCGCCATCTTCGAAAACCTGTCAACGACAACCCAGATGGCTGTCATCCCCGAGGATTTGGGCAAGTCCACCACAAAATCCATTGAAATGTGGGTCCATGGCTTAGATGGAATAGAGAGTGGATGTAATGGGCCAACAGGAACCCCTCTAGGAGTCTTATTTCGGGCACAGATGTCACATGCCCGAACCCACTGATCCACATCCTTAGCCACCGAGGGCCACCACACCGCCCTAGATATCAACTCCCGAGTTCTGGCAATACCCGGGTGACCTGCCGACTTCTTGGCATGGAATTCCAGGAACACTCACTGTCTTAACCTAGGAGGCACAAACAAAAGACCTACCGGAAGGTCTGGAGGAGCCTGCTCCTGTGCTCTAAGGACTAATGACAAGAGGTCCTGGGTAATGCCCACTTTAATACATGATGGGGACACAATGGGCAACGGCTCCTCGGTGGTCTCCTGGATTGGAGCAAAACTCCGCGAGAGCGCATCAGCCTTGATGATTTTTGACCCAGGGCGATATGTTATCAAAAAATTAAAGCGAGCAAAAAACAAAGCCCATCGTGCCTGCCTGGCATTGAGACGCTTCGCTGACTCTACTTATGGCCGGTGAGAATTGAGACCACAAACTTAGCCCCCTCAAGCCAGTGTCTCCACTCCTCGAGTGCATCCTTAATAGCCAACAATTCCCGGTTACCCACGTCATAATTCATCTCGGCAGGCGAAAATTTACGGGAAAAGTAAGCACAGGGATGAAGGCGATTATCAGACACTCCCATCTGAGAGAGCACTGCCCCAATACCCATCTCAGAGGCATCCACCTCCACCACAAAAGGACGCTCTGGATCTGGGTGTCGCAGCACCTTGGCCGAGACAAATGCCCTTTTGAGACGGGCAAAAGCCGCTTTGGCCTCACAAGACCAGTGAGCAACATCCGCCCCTTTCTTAGTGAGTGCCACCAAGGGCGCCACTATAGACGAAAATTCAGCGATAAATCGTCTATAAAAATTTGCAAAGCCCAGGAAACGCTGAAGCGCCTTCAAACTAGTGGGCTGCACCCAATCCAGGACTGCCTGTACCTTGGAACCCTCCATTTGGAAACCTTCTGGGGAGATAATATATCCTAGAAATGCGATTTGCTGAACTTCAAATTCGCACTTCTCCAGCTTCGCCCCAAGCCGGTGGTCTCTGAGTTTCTGGAGGACTAAGCGTACATGCTTCCGATGTTTCTCCAGGGAATGGGAGAAGATTAGGATGTCATCTAAGTATATAACTAAGAATCTATCCAAATATTCCCTGAGCACATCGTTCATGAAATCCTGGAAGACTGCCGGGGCATTACAGAGCCCAAAAGGCATCACCAAATATTCATAATGCCCTGAGTGGGTATTAAAGGCAGTCTTCCATTCATCCCCCTCTCTTATTCGGATTAGATTGTACGCACCGCGTAGGTCAATCTTAGAAAAAATGGTGGCAGTACGAAGCTGGTCAAACAAGACCGAAATGAGAGGCAGTGGGTATGAGTTTTTAATCGTGATACGGTTCAATTCCCTGAAGTCGATGCAGGGTCGCAGCGAACCGTCCTTTTTACCCACGAAGAAGAACCCCGACCCAACTGGAGACTGTGAAGGTCTGATAATTCCCTTAGCCAAGTTCTCCTGAATGTACTCTGCCATAGCCTGAGTCTCAGGACGTGACAGGGAGTACAACCTGCTCTTGGGAAGCGGAAGCTTAGCATTCGGCAACAAATCAATGGCACAGTCATAGGGGCGATGGGGAGGTAGTACCTCTGCAACTTTTTTGGAGAACACATCCGCAAAATCTGCATAACACCCTGGCAATCCTGGCAAACTTAGCTGCGAGAGCCTGACTGGAAGGCTCAAGCAACTCCTGAAACAATCAGTACCCCAACTAAGAATCTCCCCAGAGACCCAGTCAAATTGAGGATTGTGGGCCCTTAACCAGGGTAACCCCAACACCAATGGGGCAAAAGTACAGACAGTCACATAAAAGGACAATTTTTCAGAGTGTGTGGCTCCAATAAACAAAGAAATCTGGCTAGTGCAAGAGGTAATTTTACCCTGGGATAATGGTTCCCCGTTTAACCCACAAATCTCAATTTCCGATGCCAAGGGTACTAAGGGAACAGAGTGTTTCAGGGCGAATTGGCAGTCCATAAAAACCCTGTCGGCCCCACTGTCCACAAAGGCCTCAGTCTTGACAGTTTGACCGAGGATCTTCAAGGTCACCGGAATGATAAAAGTCTTCTTGGGAAATTCTGACTTCTGGCCTGACAGGATATTTCCCATCACCCTCAGGCCCTGAAGTTTTCCTGCTTTTCTGGGCATGATACTACCACATGACCTTTATTCCCACAGTACAAACACAACCCCTGCTGTCTCCTCCGCGTCTTCTCACGCGAGGAGAGGCGGGTAGCCCCAATCTGCATAGGCTCCTCGGAAAATTCCTCAGAGTCTGAGGTTCCCTTGGGAAAGAAGGAAACCTCGGTCTCCCTTTCAAGCCTACGCTCTCTCAACCGTCTATCCACCCGGATGGATAACTGCATGAGCTGATCCAAGCTATCAGGCAAGGGATATTGTACCAGTTGGTCTTTTATCTGGTTAGAAAGACCTCTTCGGTACTGGTGTCTCAGGGCTGGGTCATTCCACTGGGTATCATGGGCCAACCTCCGAAACTCCGTACAGTAAACCTCAACTGGCCTTCGCCATTGCTTAAGGATCGAAATCTGAGCCTCGGCTGAGGCCGTCTTGTCAGGGTCATCATACAACATGCCCAGTGCCGTAAAAAAAGCATCAACACTTTTAAGTGACGGACAGTCAGGCTGCAACCCATATGCCCAGACCTGTGGGTCTCCTTGTAGCAAGGAAATCACTATGCCCACCCGCTGAATCTCCGACCCAGAAGACTGAGGCCTAAGCTGGAAATATAGCTTGCAGCTCTCCTTGAAACAAAAGAACTGCGAGTGATCTCCAGAAAAACAATCCGGAAGATTTACTTTCGGCTCTTTAACCCCTGAAGGTGCTGCTGCTGCGGGAGCTCCGCCAGTGGCCTGGGAGGTGTGCATTTTAATGGACAAATCATTAAATTGTCGAGTCAGCACCTGCACCTGATCAACCACCTGTTGCAACGTATTTTGAGGGGTATGCTCCATATTCCCACAAAATTTCAACAGGAGTATTAGGCTGCTGAATATGTTATGCACACCAGTGCCTGCAGGATTGTACTGGTGTCTGAACTGTTATGCACACCAGTGCCTGCAGGAATGTACTGGTGTCTGAATGGGGAGGAATGCAAAACAAATGAACTCACAGACAGACTGGGGAATGTGACATTACGTACACAGAAGGTGATAGGGTAACAAAATAAACACAAAGTGAACAGAGAAGCCCAGAGGCTAAGAAACTCGGTGTCTACCTAGTATTAGGAATGCTCAGATGGGAAAAAGCAAGATGTTGTGTTTTAATACGTAGAGAACCCGAAATGCTGTTGCTAAGGGCAACAGCAAAACCCTAAAGGGTTACCAACGGATGTGGCAGCAAGTTAAACGGCTGACTCCAGTCTTACTGCTAGGTCTGGATTGGCAAAGTGTAGTACCAAATCCCCAGGCCTATTTGCAGTAAGCAACAACAAATACAAAGCTACTGTTAGGTTCCTGGTGCTCAGAACAAGGGAGATGTTCATGAAGTGAGTCCAGAGCACCAGGACGTAACGCTGGAAAAGGGGAATGGAAAGGGAATAGCCCCTGCCACCCTAACTCTGTTGTCTCATCCGTGCTGTCAGAAATCCCTTGCGAGACTATGGTTTCTTGAGCCCCTGGCAGCCACGTTTGAAAGGCGGATTATGTCTGCCCAACTCCAGTGCCCCCCGGTCTTAGTGAGAGACAAAGGGAAATCCGAGACAGGATGATAACAAGAGGCCCTCTAGCTAAGCAAACAGGCCAGGGGCTACAAGCTAACTAAAAACCTAAAGTATGTGCGGAGAAACCGCCAAAGGAAAATAACAACAAAGGAAATGCTGATCACACGCCGACACAATACCCTTGTGTACCGGCGGTGACAGCACAAGCAGAACCCTCTGCAAAACACCAGGGACAGAAACAATAATGAAATATAGCGGCCTAGGCCAACGGATGCGGCAGTGCCGCTACTCACGGAACCGGTACGAATACTGGCAAACGGACAGGAACCCTCAATGATGCCGACACACTCTCAGAACTGGAGGACAGGCAGAATCCCAAACGACAGACCGGTGGATCCCAGGAAGTTGACCAGGATAGGCAAAGTCACTGGACCTCAGGGCAGGAACGCCTAACAGCAGGACACGGGACAAGACACAGGAATCGACACAGGGACTGACACAGGAATCAACACTGGAAGCAGCTAGTCAGACACTGCTATACATGAGCTCAGGGACTGGCAGGAACCAGGTCAGACTTCAAACAGACTGAAAACCAAGAAATATCACCAGCGTCTGTGAATTGCAGTCAGCCAGCATATAACAGAGAGGCCTAATTAATAATCCCATGCAGCTGCCCTGTTGCATGATTCCAACTGACAAGATGCAATTAGCAGCCAGGTGAGGCTGAACACATGGGAACAAGCTGCAATTACACAGACTCACCAGCAGCAGCAGACAAGAGTATACTAAAACAGAGCAACAGGAAATCCTGGCATGCAAGACAACTTAATAAACATAAAATAGGAATGAACCACTACCTGTGGTTCATAACAGTATCCCCTCCTTAAGGGTGAGCTCCGAGCACCCCATGACACCCACGGGGAACATAAACAGAAGTATAACATAAAATACAGAACAAAAATGCAAAACAGGAATGGGCCACAGCCGTGGCTCATAACATTACCCCCCCCCCCTTGAGGAGGGGTCCAAAAAAACCCAAAATTCAGACTGTCCAGAACAAGGGATAAAAGGGACTGACACAGGAATCAACACTGGAAGCAGCTAGTCAGACACTGCTATACATGAGCTCAGGGACTGGCAGGAACCAGGTCAGACTTCAAACAGACTGAAAACCAAGGAATATCACCAGCGTCTGTGAATTGCAGTCAGCCAGCATATAACAGAGAGGCCTAATTAATAATCCCATGCAGCTGCCCTGTTGCATGATTCCAACTGACAAGATGCAATTAGCAGCCAGGTGAGGCTGAACACATGGGAACAAGCTGCAATTACACAGACTCACCAGCAGCAGCAGACAAGAGTATACTAAAACAGAGCAACAGGAAATCCTGGCATGCAAGACAACTTAATAAACATAAAATAGGAATAAACCACTACCTGTGGTTCATAACAGTCTCCCCTCCTTAAGGGTGAGCTCCGAGCACCCCATGACACCCACAGGGAACATAAACAGAAGTATAACATAAAATACAGAACAAAAATGCAAAACAGGAATGGGCCACAGCCGTGGCTCATAATATTACCCCCCCCCCCCCTTGAGGAGGGGTCAAAAAAAAACCAAAATTCAGACTGTCCAGAACAAGGAATAAAAGAAAAAAAACTGACACACTGGTCTAACAGACAAGAAAACAAAAACAAGCTGTAGCAACAACTTGTAACAGTGCCCTCCCCCTAACGGTAGCCACAGGACAAGGAGAAAAAAAATATGTCTTTTTTTTTTTAATCAAGGCAAGAGTCAAAAAATTATTTATTTTTCTTCTTCTTTTTACAAAGCTTTTTAGGTCTGACCAAGGTAATTCCCCAAACATTGTCTGAACTGATGGTACCACCCAGCAAGGCTGCGTTCAGATCAGAGACAGGTTTCTTACCCTTGGGAGCTGAACTTTCTGGCAAAGTACTATTATTAGAAGAAGTCAGAAAAGCACATCCTGCAGTCAAAACAACGGGCTGAGACTCTTGTGCTGAGTTTATAGTATTTGGTGGACTCTCAGCAGACAAGACGGCTAACCTAGAGGAACCTGAACCAATTTCTTTGGAACCATATCTTTTAATAATTGCATCACTGAATGCTGGGGGATCCTGAAGAATGGGATCTTCAGCTTTCATTAAGCTGGTCGCCCACTCAAAAGGCTCTCTTCTAAAAGAAGAAATCAGATAGAGCACAAGGTTCTCTGAAGTGATGCCCAGAAATGGTCTAGACAACATAATAATGTAATAGTGTTTGTAAAGCGCCAGAAATTGGGCTAAGTCCCCATCAAAGATTATGGATGTTGAGATATCAGAGTCAGGATCTGTTTCCTTCTCATCTGACTGACTGGAGTGCTTTGCTAGGACCTGGTAACTATTGACCTTACTCGAAGCTGAGACTCTCTGAACCCCACACGGGGCAGTGACTTTCTGAACCCCACACGGGGCAGTGACTTTCTGAACCCCACCCGGGGCAGTGACTTTCTGAACCCCACCCGGGGCAGTGACTTTCTGAACCCCACCCGGGGCAGTGACTTTCTGAACCCCACCCGGGGCAGTGACTTTCTGAACCCCACCCGGGGCAGTGGCCTCCGGGAACCCCGCTGGGGCAGTGGCCTCCGGGAACCCCGCTGGGGCAGTGGCCTCCGGGAACCCCGCTGGGGCAGTGGCCTCCGGGAACCCCGCTGGGGTCAGCACCTCGGATTCTTTTACTGGGACCGGGCCGTTGGCCTCCGTGACTGGGATCGGGCCATCAGCCTCCCTCTCTGAGTTGATAATTATCGAAAGTTCTCCCGGGACTATGACTTCCGGGACTTTTGCTGAAGTAATAACGTTCAGATCCTCCACTAATGCTATGCTTCTTAAGTTCTCTCTTGGGGAAGCGACTTCTAGACCCTTCTTTGGGGCTGCGTCTTCCGAGACCCCACTTGGGGATATTACTTCAAAGATCCCTTCTGGGGTTTTGCTTCTCGAGTTCCCTTCAAAAACTAAGGTTTTAGAGACCCTTTCTAGTGTTGCGCTCTTCAAGTCCCTACCTGGGGTAACAGCTTCTGAGACCCCTTCTGGTATGGACACCTGAACTACAATATTTGATGTCCCTCTATAAGCTTGGGCATCGGGTACCGCACCAGCACTCTGGGCATCGGGAACCGCACCAGCACTCTGGGCATCGGGTACCGCACCAGCACTCTGGGCATCGGGTACCGCTCCAGCACTCTGGGCATCAGGTACCGCTCCAGCACTCTGGGCATCGGGTACCGCTCCAGCACTCTGGGCATCGGGTACCGCTCCAGCACTCTGGGCATTGGGTACCGCACCAGCACTCTGGGCATCGGGTACCGCACCAGCACTCTGGGCATCGGGTACCGCACCAGCACCCTGGGCATCGGGCACCACTCCAGGAGCTTGCAACTCCGCTTCCACAGGAACCTCAAGAGAGGAGAGAAACATTCTCTTTTGATTCCTGAATCTATAATGGGGCTCCCTTGCCCAAGGACCCCAATTATAGGACAGAGAGTTTTTTTGTGTGGGTTGTGTGACAAGTACCTCTGCCACAGTAGAGACAGTAGTAGGTCTTGTATCCTGACTCAACTTGGCCAGAGGGCAAGACTCGTCACCACACTTTGGCTTGCGCAACTCACAGGTCTGCAGATAGTGGCCTAAACCCCCACAATATAGGCACAAGTTTAAGTTTCTGCGACGCAGCCGCTCCTCTTCTGAGAGCCTGGGCCGCAGAAAACTTTTAAACCTTTTCTCTTCAATTAAACCAGAGGATTCTCTTGTCACCATACTGTGAACAAGAGTTTCTTTAGAGATAGATGTACTCTCAACGACTTCTGGCAAGATGAGCAAGATTTTAGTCAGAAGGTTTTGCAGTTGCTTTAGGGATTGCTGCAAAACTTCTAGTCGCTCTGGTCTCAAAGCACTGAATGCAGAGTTCAGGGCTGCGAGAGATGCCTGCAGGGCTTGCATAGTAGGCATAGGAGGATTTAAGACTAGACAAGGCAAGACTAGACAAGGCAAGACTAGACAAGGCAAGACTAAATTTTACTAAACAAAACAAGACTTCTTTAAACAGTGAACTGGATTCTAAACAGCGGACTGGATTCTAAACAGCGGACTGGATTCTAAACAGCGGACTGGATTCTAAACACCGGACTGGATTCTAAACACCGGACTGGATTCTAAACACTGAATTCTAGACAGGACTGGATTCTAGACTAGACACTGGACTGGGCCAAAAAAGAAAAAAAAAAGTTTTATTTCTTTTTTGTGGTATGGCTGGTGATAATGTTAGGTTCCTGGTGCTCAGAACAAGGGAGATGTTCATGAAGTGAGTCCAGAGCACCAGGACGTAACGCTGGAAATGGAAAGGGAATAGCCCCTGGCACCCTTACTCTGTTGTCTCATCCGTGCTGTCAGAAATCCCTTGCGAGACTATGGTTTCTTGAGCCCCTGGCAGCCACGTTTGAAAGGCGGATTATGTCTGCCCAACTCCGGTGCCCCCCGGTCTTAGTGAGAGACAAAGGGAAATCCGAGACAGGATGATAACAAGAGGCCCTCTAGCTAAGCAAACAGGCCAGGGGCTACAAGCTAACTAAAAACCTAAAGTATGTGCGGAGAAACCGCCAAAGGAAAATAACAACAAAGGAAATGCTGATCACACGTCGACACAATACCCTTGTGTACCGGCGGTGACAGCACAAGCAGAACCCTCTGCAAAACACCAGGGACAGAAACAATAATGAAATATAGCGGCCTAGGCCAACGGATGCGGCAGTGCCGCTACTCACGGAACCGGTACGAATACTGGCAAACGGACAGGAACCCTCAATGATGCCGACACACACTCTCAGAACTGGAGGACAGGCAGAATCCCAAACGACAGACCGGTGGATCTCAGGAAACCAGGAAGTTGACCAGGATAGGCAAAGTCACTGGACCTCAGGGCAGGAACGCCTAACAGCAGGACATGGGACAAGACACAGGAATCGACACAGGGACTGACACAGGAATCAACACTGGAAGCAGCTAGTCAGACACTGCTATACAGGAGCTCAGGGACTGGCAGGAACCAGGTCAGACTTCAAACAGACTGAAAACCAAGAAATATCACCAGCATCTGTGAATTGCAGTCAGCCAGCATATAACAGAGAGGCCTAATTAATAATCCCATGCAGCTGCCCTGTTGCATGATTCCAACTGACAAGATGCAATTAGCAGCCAGGTGAGGCTGAACACATGGGAACAAGCTGCAATTACACAGACTCACCAGCAGCAGCAGACAAGAGCAACAGGAAATCCTGGCATGCAAGACAACTTAATAAACATAAAATAGGAATGAACCACTACCTGTGGTTCATAACAGCTACACAGTACTGGCTAACTTTCAGGAACTGACTAACCAACAAAGATTCAGCAGCATCTGCTTAACCTGAGAAGAGGGTTTATAAAGCAGGTGCTGTCCACGCCCCACTCAGACCTCACAGACTGTGAGCACAAAAACCAGCACCGGATCCCCTGCCGTGCACAGAGCCTGTAACCACTGCACAGCAAAAGACCTAAACCGGAGTATCAGCTGCGCTCAGGTTACTCTGCTAGCACTTGTCTCCCGGTTGCCATGACGACGTGGCAGCACAAGGCAGGAGACCCTAACACGGGCATGTGCATGGGGTTAGTACAAGGCATATGCATTATGATATTTTTCAACTTTGACACTACGTACTTATTACACCATTAGCGTACAGAGCCATGTACCGTGTACGTACTTTGCGTACAAACGCCGCACTGGCTGTACAAAGTACACTCAGCGCTTACACACCCAAAGATACACCATGAACCCTTAATAGCTATGCCTGCGATAGTAATACACTTTAAACCTTAGCAGGGAAAGTGAAACACGACACCAGATTGTATTTAAAATGCCGGGTTCCGACACCACAACATATTATTACTGAAAGGGGGTTACAATAACAAAGCAATACAATACAATAGAATAATGGCTACAATCAATGATACATACGTGTTTGGTTTTCCCGCGCTACCCAGTCTGGTCCTCGGTCATCTAGATAGATAACTTTTAGAGTCTTGTGTGACCAGGCCTGCAGCTGGCTCCTTTTATACAATCTTCCAAAACTTAACACAATGATTACTGTAATATCTTTGTCCATTGGACACAGGGATGGTCATTTACAGTACAGGGGAGGTCATAGGTTGGTTTGAATAGGTGGGCGATGTCTGTTCCAGATGCACTTGTGGGTGGTCTCCTCTGGGTTCCCGCCACATACCTAATGTACAGTAAATACAGTTTATATCTATGTTCTGCTCCTGCACACAACTATTTGCAGGAACGTGCGATCTTCTGCAAACCAACTCCGGAATATTACCCTTAAAATACCCTACAGCTGGATACGAAACAGCAACTTATAACCTTGTTCTGTCCCCTCCTATCCTGTAAAGGTGAATCCCTTTGTTCTGATACCATTTAAACTGTTGTAACTTGCTGGTGTGGTGCAGGGAGACTATGTGTATATTGTGCACTATTTGGATTAATTATGTAATGTGTTTTGATAGCTTTTCCATGCGTCCACAAACTCTACCATAAATACTCATGCCACGCGCTAATGTGCAGGACCGTGGGAGTGACCTTACGCAAACTGCGAATATGCGCACCCAAGGCAGAACAAGAACACGCACGGAGGCCATCTGTGTGTAGTTTGTACGTGATGTGTGTACTGCAATATTTTTCAACTTTGACAGTCCACCATTTGGCAGTCACCAATAACTGCCACTATCTAATCAATAAATAGAAAAATATCTAAACAATATCTACAGATGCTTGGATGGTCGGGGGAGAGTTGTAGGTGGGAAATGTATGACCTAGTGGGATAGTAAAAGCATGTATGTATGAATCCATGTCTGAGGGGCATGTATCATCGTGCCGTATATGTTCTACATAAGCTTCAAGGTATTGCGGGGATCACGGGGATGGGGACTGAGGTGACCCAGTATATGCTGGGTTCGTAAAACTAGTGTGTCTGTGTGTGTGTGTGTGTGTGTGTGTGTGTGTGTGTGTGTGTGTATGTATATATCTATATATATATATCTACACATATATATATACATATATACACATACATATATATATATATACACACATACATATACACATATACATAGCATATTAAACATGCATATATATATATATATATATATATATACACACACACACATACAGTACACACATATATATATATATATATATATATATATACAGATGTATATACATATCATATGTGTGTGTGTTTATATGTATGTATATACATGTGTATATATGTATGCAAATGGGTATATATGTACTATAATTAAAATAGAGTAAACTTTTATTGCACTTACAAGTGCCACCAGGAAGACAGCAGGCTGCAGCCATTAATAATACTCATGCAGCTAAAAAAATATATATATATATATATATATATATATATATTTTTTTTTAGTTGAGGGGGGTTTCTGGGTGCTTGGAAACCCCCCCTGGGTGCGCCACTGCGCCACCTGTATTATGGTAACGGTGAGCTGTGCACCACCTGTATGATGGATTGCACCTGAATGAGGAGGGGACAGTGGTGCTGGGGAAAGGATGGTTAGAAAGTTGGAGGAGATTTTAAACTAGGTGCCTGGGGGAAGGGTTTAGCAAGAAATTACGGGTCATTCAGTAAGAATAGCAGGGGTGGCGTTAGTGAACAAAATGCGGGAGGAGTAGGGGGGAGGTATAGAGTAGACAGCAAGGGTAGTAACATGGGAACTAAACAGGGTTTTAGAATAACAGTAACCAATGGCGATTACGGGTCATCTTTGCTGCATAAGAAGTATGATGTCCCTACCATAAGGGGAAATACATATCTCAATTGTATGTATGTAAATGCTAGAAGCCTTACAGGTAAAAAGGGGGAACTAGAAATTCCTTGCAGCAAGGATTATGATATTATAGGCATTACTGAAACTTGGTGGGACAAATCTCATGATTGGACAGTCAATAGAGTAGGGGTGGGCAAAATACGGCCCGCGGCCTCCCACCAGCGACCAATGACAAGCGGCCCGAATGGCTGAGCTGCTTGTCATTGCTCTGAGCTGCAGTACCTCCAAGCTGCCGGTGGCGCCTCTCTCCCCTGCTGCTGCGTTGTAGCAGCCTCCTCCAGAGTCCCCAGTGACAATGGCTGGGTTCAGCCAAATAGGGGCGGAGCTACGTGTCGAGGAGGGGACGGGGCTACATGGGACCTCAGGGGGCGGAGCTACACGTGACAAGAGCCAGACTTGTACAGAATAGATCCATCCTTCCTGCCACTGCCAGCCAGCCAGATCAGTATAGTTAATGGGAAAAGTGAGTGAGAGAAAGAAAGGTGTGTGTGTGTGCGTGTGATAGTGTGTGTATATTTGTGTGTGCGGGCAGTGGCGTCAGTCTGTTTTTAGGTTTGGGGGAGAGATCTTTAGCTCTCGCTGTACCAACCCCTCCCGTGTTCTGTCACCCCTGTGTTCTGTCACGTATAACCCCCCGTGTTCTGACACCCCCCGTGTTCTGTCACTGTGTCACCCCCACCGTGTTCTGTCACCGTGTCACCTCCACCGTGTTCTGTCACCGCGTCACACACCCCGTATTCTGTCACCGCGTCACCCCCACCGTGTTCTGTCACCCCCACCGTGTTCTGTCACCGTGTCACACACCCCGTGTTCTGTCACTGTCACCCCCCCGTGTCACCCCCCGTGTTCTGTCACTGTGTCAACCCCCCTGTGTTCTGCCACCGTGTCACCCCCCCGTGTTCTGTCACCGTGTCACCCCCCCCGTGTTCTGTCACCGTGTTACCCCCCCTGTATTCTGTCACCGTTTCACACACCCTGTGTTCTTTCACCGTGTCACCCACCCCGTGTTCTGTCACTGTCACCCCCCCTCCCCGTGTTCTGTCACTGTGTCACACCTTTCCCCAGGGGCCATAAGACACTGGATAATTTGCTTGCTGCACAATAATTATCCTAAATAAAATGTTAATGTGTAAAAGGGGGCTCTACCTGCTGTAATGTGTAAAAGGGGGCTCTACCTGTAATAATGTGTAAAAGGGGCTCTACCTGCTGTAATGTGTAAATGGGGCTCTACCTTCCATACTGTGTAAAAGGGGCTCTATCTGGTGAAGTGTGTGTAAGTGGCGCTGTATGGCGCAATTTGAATAATGGAGACTATTGTGCAGCCTAATATGAATCTGTATTATTTTTTGCCCACGCCCCTTCCACATGAAGCACGTCCCTATATTATTGGCAAGTGGGGGGAGCTGCTATTTTGTATGTGGCCCTCGGATACTGACAGGAAATGTCAAGTAGCCCCCCCAGCTGAAATAATTGCCCACCCCTGATCTAGAGGGTTACACTCTGTACAGGAGAGACAGACTAAATAAATGGGGTGGAGGGGTATGTCTTTACGTAAAGCCATTTCTAAAACCTGTTATACGGGAAGATATTCAAGAAGGGACTGTTAATACTATTGAGACGTTATGGGTAGAAACTGCATGTGGGGGTAAAGGAATAAAGAAGTTATTATTGGGATTATGCTACAGGCCACCCGGTATTAATGTGTCTGACGAGAAACTGTTACTGATTCAAATAGAAAGAGCAGCAGGAATAGGAGACATAGTAGTGATGGGAGACTTTAACTATCCTGAGATACACTGGAAAATCAATTCATGTGATACTGCTAGGGGTAATATGTTTTTAAACACGCTAAATGATAATTACTTAGTTCAATTAATCGAGGAACCAACTAGGTACAATGCAATCTTAGACCTGGTATTAACTAACAATGGGGAATTGGTATCAAATATTGAAGTAGGAGAGCCCATAGGTAACAGCAACCACAATATGGTCACATTCAATATCAGTTTTCATAAGCAGTCCTATACTGGCTCAACTAGGACTCTAAACTTCAGAAAAGCCAACTTTGACATGATGAAGGAAGCGTTAAGGGACATTGAATAGGAAATTCTGTTTCAAGGAAAAAATACTACAGAGAAATGGGATGTATTAAAATCACTGCTAATTAATAATACTCATAAATGTATTCCCACCAGCAGCAAAAAAAGGAATAAAATCCCAAACCAATGTGGTTTAACAAAAATATAAAGGAATGAATGGACAAAAAAAGACGAGCATTTAAAAAATACAAATCTGAGGGGGATGCGGAGTCATTTCAGCACTATAAGAATTGTAACAAAATATGAAAAAAAAAGGAATAAGAGCGGCTAAAGTAGAAACTGAAAAATTAGTTACAAAGGAAACCAAAGCAAAGCCCAAATTTTTTTTTAAGTTCATCAACAGAAAGAGACTACAGGAGAGTATAGGCCATTTAAAGGACAAAATGGGAGTCTTAATCAAAAATGATAATGACATAGCAAACAAACTAAACAAGTTTTTTTCAACTGTATTTACCAGAGGACCAAATGCTGGGTCTAACACAAAATCTCAACAAAGATAATGTCCCACTGCTAAATGCTTATTTATATGAGGAGGTAGTCTGTGACCGATTAAAAAAAGTTAAAGATTAATAAGTCACCGGGTCCCGGTGGAATTCACCCGTGGGTTCTTATGGAACTGTACGCTGAACTAGCAAGACCTCTATTTTTGATCTTCATGGATTCAGTTAAGTCGGGTATGGTTCCCAAAGACTGGCGTACAGCGGAGGTAGTGCCGATATTCAAAAAGGGGAGCAAAGCTGAACCGGGTAATTATAGACCAGTTAGTCTTACATCTATAGTTGGGAAAATATTGGAAGGTATTCTAAGGGACAGTATTCAAAAGTTCCTTGAAGTCAATAAGGTCATTAAAAGGAACCAACATGGATTTGTGAAGGACAGATCATGTCAAACCAACTTACTTGGCTTTTATGAAACAGTAAGTGCGTACCTTGATCAGGGTAAGGAGGTGGATTTAATCTTTTTAGACTTTGCCAAAGCTTTCGACACAGTACCACACATGCAACTTATCTTTAAGCTACAAGAAATAGGGCTAGGGAGCACAATATGCACTTGGGTCAGTAATTGGTTAGATAATAGGGAGCAGCATGTTGTGAATGGATCATTTTCAAATTGGACTAAAGTACTAAGTGGTGTGTCTGTACTTGGACCACTTTTCTTCAACATTTTCATCAATGACCTAACAGTAGGTCTAGAGAGTATGGTGTCAATTTTCGCAGATGATACCAAATTGTGTAAAATTATAAATACGGAGGGGGATGCAGAGTCTCTTCAGAACGACTTAACTAAACTGTAATCATGGGCAGCAAAATGTAGAGTGAGATTCAACACAGACAAGTGTAAGGTAATGCACTGTGGGGGTAAGACCAAAAATAACACCTACATACTAAATGGGGTAATATTAGGGGATTCTGTACTGGAAAAAGACTTGGGTGTTCACATAGATAACAAATTAAGCATCAGCACCCAAAGTAGGAGTGCAGCAAAGAAGGCTATTAAGACTTCTCATACGTCCTAGAGCAGGCTTTTTCAACCAGTGTGCCGTGGCACACTAGTGTGCCGCGACCAGTTGCAAGGTGTGCCGCAGAGCAAGAGCAGCTTCCTGCACCTTCAGAGTGAACTGTTGACCCGGGCTCTTCTTAAGAGGATCAGTCGTGCTCCGGCCATGACCTATGCCTTGCAAACAATGTGATATCACCCGCCTGCATACACATCTTCCAGTTCCCGTCTGCATACACAGCTTTCCTTGCCCACCCACATCCACACCTGCCCGACCGCCCACTGCTCAGTATTCGCAGAACTCCACTATGAACAACCCCCGCCACTGAGGGACAGGGAGGAGGACAGCTGATAATGGGGCAGATGTATTTACGTGGAGAAGGTATAAGGCAGTGATAAACCAGTGATATTTGCAAGATGATCCTAACTGTTAATTTACATATTGAAGCTGATTGCCTGGTGCCTTTATCACCTTGCACATATCACTGGTTTATCACTTCCTTATGCCTTCTCCAGGTTAATACATCTGCCCCAATATTTGTTATTTTATTTCTCCTGTGGGGAACAATAGGATTTCAATAGAATTTATGTGGGTAGAATAAGAATATGGGGGGAACAATGTGAACAATTCATGTGGGAAGCAATAGGATTTATGAGGGGAGCAATGTGATTGATTTATGTGAGAAGCAGTAGGATCTATGTAGGGAGCAACATTTTTTATGTGGGGAGCAATGCGATTGTTTTTTCTGTGTAGTCCAATGTATGTGTGGATTTTCTTTTCTTTTTTTCTTTTTTACGGTGATAGGGTCAATGTGTGTATTTTGTTTTTTTCTGTGGGGAACTGTTGGTGTGCCTTGGCAATTTTAAAATATTGTTCGGTGTGCCGCGAGTAAAAAAAGGTTGAAAATTACTGTCCTAGAGGATGCAGGGGACTCTGTAAGGACCATGGGGTATAGACAGGATCCACAGGAGACATGAGCACACTATAAGACTTTTACTGGGTGTGAACTGGCTCCTCCCTCTATACCCCTCCTCCAGACCTCAGTTAGATTCTGTCCCGTGGAGTGACTGGACACACACTAGGGGAGCTCTACTGAGTTTCTCTAAAAGATTTTATTGTTAGTTTTTTTATTTTCAGAGAGACCTGCTGGCTACAGGCTCCCTGCTTCGTGGGACTGAGGGGAGAGAAGTCAGACCTACTTCTGTGAGTTAAAGGCTCTGCTTTTAGGCTACTGGACCCCATTAGCTCCAGAGGGTTCAATCACTTGGTGGGCCTAGCTGCTAGACCCCGGAGCCGCGCCGTCACCCCCCTCACAGAAGCCAGAAGAAAGAAGCCGGGTGAGTATGAGAAGAACAGAAGACTTCAGTGACAGCAGAAGACTTCCGAGTCTCAGAGGTATCATGCAGTGGTCGCGCTGCGCGCCATTGCTCCAACACACCAATGGCTCTACAAGGGTGCAGGGCGCAGGGGGGGTGCCCTGGGCAGCAATATATACTTCAATTCAGTCTGGCTAAGCATGTGTATAGTGCGTAGGCACTGTATACGGACCCCTGCCAGCATATAATGTAAAGCTATATTAATAGCGGGGCTGAAGCGCGCGGAGAAGGGGCGGGGCTTAGCCCTCACAACAAGATTCAGTGTCATTTTCTCCATGTCCCCACCAAAGCAATGTGTAAAGTGCAAACGAGGGGGGGCACAGTGTTTTAGTGCTATATAGAGGGAAATATAGCACTATTCTATATAATGGGCATATAATCATTGTGTTGTGCATATATGTCTGTGTGTTCCCTGTCAGATATACCCACTATAGCTTTTTAGTCCATGTCGACATGTGTGAGTGCTTTGTCAAAAACAGCTCTTGGGATCCCTGTCGGTATCTCCGACACCTGTTGATACTTGATTCTGTCAATGTTGTGTCAGCTGGTCGGTTTGTATGCTTTTCAAAAGTAAACACTGTATGGGAGACACAGTAATATGTGGGTGACCCTGTCGGCACTAACTGTTATTGCTGGGTGTAAATTAACATGCTGTAACTAACTTATACCTGCAGTGTTTTATTATTGGTTGTGTTACATATTCTTTCAGCATGTGGCTGTGTATTGTTCATACCATTGACTGGTATTCTATTGAATGCTGCGTTCTGTGGTATGTTCGTGGTGTGAGCTGGTACGACACTCACCGTGTTTAAACAATAAATTCTTACCTCGAAATGTCCGTCTCCATGGGCACAGTTTTCTAACTGAGGTCTGGAGGAGAGGCATAGAGGGAGGAGCCAGTTCACAGCCATTCAAAGTTTTATAGTGTGCCCATGTCTCCTGCTGATCCCGTCTCTACCCCATGGTTCTTACGGAGTCCCCAGCATCCTTTACGGACTAAGAGAAAAGGATTTACTGGTAGGTATTAAAATCCTATTATTAGCATGCATAAAATGGGGAATTGATGCAAGGGACGAGAGTATTGTACTCCCATTATATAAATCACTAGTGAGGCCACATCTTGAATACTGTGTGCAATTTTGGGCACCATATAACAAAAAGGATATCCTGGAGCTAGAAAAGGTTCAGAGGTGGGCGACCAAACTAATTAAGGGCATGGAGACGCTGGAATACGAGGAAAGGCTTGCAATGCTAGGCATGTTTACATTGGAAAAGAGGAGACTAAGAGGGGACATGATCAACATCTACAAATATATAAGGGGTCAATACATAGAGCTTGGGAGGGACCTGTTTTCTATAAGATCAGCACAGAGGACACGTGGTCACTCACTTAGGTTAGAGGAGAGGAGTTTCCGCACATTGAGGCGAAAAGGTTTTTTCACAGTAAGGACAATACGTGTTTGGAATTCCCTGCCTGAGAGAGTAGTAACAGCGGACTCAGTCAACACCTTTAAGAATGGGTTCGATAAATTCCCATTGGATAAAGATATTCAGGGTTATGGTGCGTAGGCACGCATTATAGTTACTATAACTAGTCCTAACATAAAAATAACTAGTCCTATAATAAGACGGCATAGGAGACCATAAGTAGGTTGAACTCGATGGACAAGTGTCTTTTTTCAACCTAGGTTACTATGTATTACGGTAACGGCGGGGTCTGCGCCACCTGTATTACAGTAACACGGGATCTGCGCCACCTGTATTACAGTAACGACGGTGTCTGCGCCACCTTACTACGGTAACGGCGGGGTCTGCGCCACCTGAATTATAGTAACGGCGGGGTCTGTGCCACCTGTATTACGGTAACGGCGGGGTCTGCGGCACCTGTATTACGGTAACGGCGGGGTCTGCGGCACCTGTATTGCGGTAACGACATGGTCTGCGCCACCTGTATTACAGTAATGGCGGGGTCTGCGCCACCTGTGTTACGGTAACAGCGGGGTTTGCGCCACCTGTATCACGGTAACAGCTGGGTCTGCGCCACCTGTGTTACGGTAACGGCGGCGTCTGCGCCACCTGTGTTATGATAACGGTGGGGACTGCGACACCTGTGTTACAGTAAATGCGGGGTCTGCGCAACCTATATAACGGTAACGGCGGGATCTGTGCCACCTGTATTACGGTAACGGCGGGGTCTGCGCCACCTGTGTTACGGTAACGGCGGGGTTTGCGCCACCTGTATCACGGTAACAGCTGGGTCTGCGCCACCTGTGTTACGGTAACGGCGGCGTCTGCGCCACCTGTCTTATGATAACGGTGGGGACTGCGACACCTGTGTTACGGTAAATGCGGGGTCTGCGCAACCTATATAACGGTAACGGCGGGATCTGTGCCACCTGTATTAAGGTAACGGCGGGGTCTGCGCCACCTGTGTTACGATAACGGTGGGGTCTGCGACACCTATGTTATGGTAAATGCGGGGTTTGCGCCACCTGTATTACGGTAACGGCGGGGTCTGCGCCACCTGTATCACAGTAATAGGACACTAGAGTGTCAGCCACCTGTACAGGGATAATGCAGCACCAGAGGCTGCTCCAGCTGCACTAAAACAAGGAACCAGAGGCTGCTCCCCCTGTAGTACAGCAACCTGACACCAGAGCTGCTCAGCCTATAGAATAATAATATAACCTGCTGCCAGATACAGCAATGGCTGCTCTCTACTCCTGCTGCCTTGTGGGAATGACAGAAGTAAGGCGGAGCTCAGACCAGGGGAAAATGGCCGCCGCTCCTGACGTCACTACTCGGCCAGTGAACCTATCGCTGCTACAGCTGCCGGACTGGTCTCCAAGAAAATGGCCGCCGGCCTCCTGCACTGAGGACATGATTGGTAATAGTCTTTACAGACGCCGGGGTGTAGGAGGGGAGGAGCCAGACACCAGGAAGCAGCCTATGCTAATCATACCCTACTTCCGGCTTGTGCGTTCCACCTTACTTCCGGTCATTGCGTTCCACACACAGGACGTGAGTTTCTGTAACAATACTTCAGTTCTGTGTATTTAAACTTCTTTCTGGTACTTACTGTTAAAGAAAATCTTACTATAATAGTCGTACTTATTTGTTGCTGGTTTTCTTGATGTTTTCTTCCAATGTAGTCTCGTAAGTAACATACAATCAGACAATATAAAGCCACTGACCCACAAACTTTTAGTTTATTATTACATATAACGATTCAATGGAGATTTCACCTTTTCCGTCTAGTATTATTTTACAATAAACCATAACATTACTTCTGACAATTACGGACTTATAAGTATACGTTAGTGATACTTCCAACAGTAACCTTACCGAGTTCAATACAAGTTCTATGCATGTAACGACAAAGTGTTCATTTAGCTCTCTTAACAACTATAATAAATAGTATACACTATCATTCTGTAATTAATTATTAAGGTATCTCTTTTTAGTATATGGCATCTAGTCTAGGTATATACTTTATTGTCTATACTGCGCAGTGTATAAAGGCCTTTGCGTTGGTGCACATGAAGTTTTCTTCCAGATTTTCCTTTTTAGTTTTATATAATTCCGGTCTTTATAATCCAGATAGTCCTAGTGTGGTGACACTCTCTCTATCCTGTGTGTACTGTATATTATATTAAGGGTATAGATTTTAGACTGCTTGAGGCTACGACTTGGTTACACTATGCTCCAGTTCCTTAAGTATATAATCACCGCTGTATTTCCGTAGGAACTAGTATAATAGTATCTCGGCTAATCTGTAGTCTGCTGTGCTACAAGTTATTTTGTTATCTTTTCTTAAGTATGCCGGAGATTGGTTACAAACTAGTGAGTTGCTCTGTAACAGGATTCTGGACACAGAACTCAGGATGACAGCGGACTTGACATAGATATAATTGGTAGTTCAGTGTACACACTGCCTTGGATAGTTATTTAAATATTTCAGAGTTGCTAACTTCAGGTTGCTGCAATAACTTAACACGAGTGACCGGTGGGTTACTTTTTATTATGAGTCACTTCACTATATTTCTTGTCAGCGAATGACATCCAAGGCTACTGTGGATATAAGCCTTCCTCTTTCTTTTCTCTGCTACATCCTGATCCGCCTCCCTATTCAGCCTCTTGCCTCCCTCTTTCTACTGCGTCACAGGAGTTCTAGCTGGGTGAGACTATACAGCCAGACTGGCCTCCCTAGAGAGCTTTTCCAGACAGGCTTTCCCAACACGGCCGTCGGGAATCTCCCCAGTACCTGAATTTCAGCCACTCTGTTTTTCTCTGCTTAGCGCTTCTCAGCCAGATCTCCGGCTGCGGCTCAGTGAAGCTCCGTCTCCTCCGTCGTTCACTCCTCTATCTCCGGTCACGACACTCACTATCGCTCTGTATGCAGCAGCTCCATGCAGCAGCTCCGCTCTCCGCTCGGTCGGACCCCTCGAGACCCCAACGGTCCGCCCGTCTCTCCTTATATCTTCCCCTTCAGTACCCGGATCAGTCCCGCCAGGTCACAGCCGCACGCGCTGGTATTTTTTCGTTACTTGTCTTAGTTCCCCTTCTTTACTGGGACCACGTTTTCCGTCCCTGCTTCCATATGCATACACTAGTCCTGATTCCCCTCTGTGAGGGATATATATATACCTGCTATTTTACTTAGCTCCATGAGAGTGCCATATTGGGATTCTATTTTCTTTCTATAAGGGTCATTCCTTCACTCCAAAACTACATATATATATATCTCTACACCGCAGTTTCCCCTCAACAGATACCATTTTTAATATTTGAATTTATATCTAATTCATCCCCTATTCTCCACCACAATAAACAGGGTATTACATGTCTCCCCGCTAAAAATGATGCGTGTCCTCACGCGACCTCAAGATAAAATAAAAGTTAGATCAACTGTTTATATTAGCAATTTCTGGATGATACCCCTCCTACATTAATACATATATATTTATTCATTCATAAAGGTAGGAGAGATTAGGACAGATCATTTTCGTTCAATCACGATACCTCAAAGGCAATTGACCTCTAGTATTGCGTGTCGATCTTCTACTAGCTGATATCGAGACTTCACCTTCGGTCTGAACTTTTTCCTTATATATAGAATCAGTACACGCAATGGGTTCCTTTATTTCGAATGTTGAGGGCGACATTTCTACCGAATCCGTCCGAATTGTACCATTCATGAACAACAAAAGTTCCATAGGATTATGTAGTGGAATGTTTCCCGGGGTTGCTTGACTTTCGTTCGAAACTGAATCTTCTCTTACTCTTGGAATTTCCACAGTGCAGGGTTTAAGCTGTTCTCTAGCTACGACTCGGACTGGCCCTCCGTCACTATGACGGATCCGATAGGTGTAGTGGTTACCCATGGGAACACCAACTACAACGTAGGGGACGTCCTCCCACATAGAGTCTAATTTACTACACCGATGATGCTTTCTCTTCCAGACTTTGTCACCAGGCTGTAAGATAGTAGCTCGGCCCTGGGCATTATAATACTTCTCTTGCCGATGATGTACCATCTCCATTCTGGACACTACAATCTCTTGAGCCGTTTTTATTCGATCTTGGTGTGTTCGCACCCAGTCATTCTGTATCTTCCCAGATTCATTTATTTCTGGGAGTAGTTCCAGATCTTTGGGGAGTTTGCCTTGTCGGCCGAAAAGCAAATAAAAGGGTGTGAACCCGGTGGAGCAGTGTTCTGTGTTATTGTAGAAATAGGTCAATTCGGGTAGGTAGACTGGCCACTGGGCACGTTTTTCGGCTGACAAGCTACGAAGGAGTCCAATGATGGTTTGATTGGCCCTTTCACACAATCCATTACCCTGTGGATGGTAGGCGGTTGTTCGAATTTTCTTACATCCATACAGAGAGCAAAGTTCTTGAAATAGTTGAGACTCAAATGCTGGGCCTCGGTCTGTTAGAATTTTTTCAGGATACCCGTATGGTCGAGCGAAATGTCTTAGAAACAGGTTAGCCGTGGTTCTAGCAGTCAGATCACGGGCGGGTACAACAACTAGGAATTTACTGAAATGATCAATAATCGTCAGAGCGTATTGAAAACCACTAGAACTGGAGTCAAGTTTGACGTGATCTAAGGCCACAATTTCTAATGGCCGGCTGCTTTTAATGGGATGCAAAGAATCTCTTTGTTTTGGGTCAGGGTTTCGCTTAAGGTTACAGGTCGCACAATTACGACACCACTCATCAATGTCTGTCTTCATTCCCACCCAGAAATACCTCTGACGGAGGACAGCTTCCGTTTTCTGAGTGCCAAAGTGGCCAGAATGATTATGATAAGAGTTGAGAAGTAACTCGCTCTGTCGTCGGGGTACTACAATTTGGGTAATAAGTTGATGAGTGCCGGGATCCAGACTTTCCCTAGTGATAAGACCATGTTTAATCTGAATTCGGCCACGGTGTCTGAGTAATTTCACCAATTCGGGCTCAACAGCATCTCGTTGAACTTTGGTAAGCTGTCTCTTTTGACGGATAAGGTCCATGAATTGACACAGCACTGGATCAGTTTCTTGAACTTGTTTCCAATCCAACAGCAAGGTGTCCGGTTCTAAGCTTTCAGGATGTGATACGGGATTAGCGGTTACTGGATCAGAGATGACAGTCTGAGTTGGTTTCCTGATGAGCTGAAATACAGGGCTCTCTACTTCTTCTGCGTGATCTTTTTCCTGTTCTGCGAGGTCGATGGTGGGTAACCTAGACAGAGCATCAGCATTGCCATTGGATCTACCACTTCTGTAACTGACAGTATACCGGAAATTGGACAAACGCGACATCCACCTCTGCTCGAGTGCTCCAAGGCGGGCAGTAGATAGATGGGCTAAGGGATTGTTATCAGTGACTATCACGAATGGGGTAGCGGCGAGGTAATTTCTAAATTTTTCCGTAACAGCCCAAATGAGAGCGAGTAACTCTAATTTGAAGGTACTATAATTTTCATTGTTTCGTTCAGTCTTGCGGAGACCTCGACTAGCATACGCTATTACTCGCTCCTTTCCATCCTGCATTTGAGATAGTACTGCCCCTAACCCTCGGTGACTCGCATCGGTGTAAACCAGAAAGGGCTTGTCATAGTCTGGGTAAGCAAGCAATGGGGCTTCTATCAGGGAAGCTTTCAATTGAGTGAAAGCGTGTTGGTGTTCTTCCAACCAGGTAATCTCAGTCGCACTCCGTTTCTCCTGACCGGACTTACCCCGTAACAGTTCGTGAAGTGGAGTTGCCACTCTTGCAAAGCGTTCTATAAAGCGCCGGTAATAGCCGACGAAGCCCAAAAAACTTCGGACATCCTTCACTGTTTTAGGCGCCGGCCAATCTCGCACCACTCTGATCTTTTCCGGATCGGGTTTCACACCTTCAGCACTAACAATATGCCCTAGGTAGTGTACTTCGGGTTTCAATAGGTGACATTTGGAGGGTTTCAATTTTAAACCGGACTTGGCCAGCTGTGTGAACACCTCTTCGAGATGTTTAAGGTGTTCCTCATAATTCTTGGAAAATATTATTACGTCATCTAAGTATAATAGTACCATTTCAAAATTGCGATGTCCCAGGCAGTGCTCCATGACTCGTTGAAATGTGGCGGGAGCATTACAAAGTCCGAATGGCATCCGGTTGAATTCAAACAGACCCATTGGCGTAGTAAACGCAGTCTTTTCTCGATCTTCAGGGGCCATCGGAATCTGCCAGTATCCACTCGTCAGGTCTAATGTGGAAAAATAAGCTGCTGTCTTCAAGGCTGTTAGAGATTCCTCAATCCTGGGTAACGGGTAAGCATCCTTGTGGGTTACTACATTCAGCTTGCGGTAATCCACGCAAAAACGTAGACTACCATCTTTTTTTTTTACTATAACAATTGGGGCCGCCCAGGGACTGTGGCTCTCTTGAATTACGTTTGCCTCTTTCATTTCCGTCAGCATATTTCGGACTGGTTGGTACATTGCTGGAGGTAAGGGTCTATGCCTCTCCTTAATAGGAGGATTTGTACCAGTGGGTATATAATGGTATACCTTTTCTGCTAGCCCAAAGTCCGATGGGTGTTGACTGAAAGCTATGGCATTACGCTGTACCACTTGGAGGACTCCTTGTCGTTGTTCCTCCGGGGTATCGACAGTCCCAATTTGTAACTCATTCCACCACGGAAGTTCATCAGTAGCAACAGCGGTCGGCTCGGTTATTGCTCCTTGGGTTACTGATGTCCCACTCTCTCCAAGTATGTCTTGGAAATCTACCTTCATTACTCGGGCTACCGGACAGTGTTTAAAAAGTCGAATAGGGTAATTATGTGGATTGAGAATGCGGATTGGTACCTTGCCTCGTTCCACTCTTGCCAAGGTTCTGGCGATTGCAAATGGTTGTCGCCCATCCGTGTCACAACTTTCAATTATTGCCTCATAATCTTTCCCTCCGGGCCCAATCCGGGCCTTACACCAAACAACATGTTCAGAGTTGGGTAGGAGTAGTATTGGACGTCTGTCAGCTATTCTAGCCTTTCCGACTTCTCCGAGGGCATTGGTAAATTTACGGTGTCCTTCCAGCAACCGTGCCGTTTGTTGTAGGGCTTTCTGTTCCCTTGGAGTGGCTGTCCGCATTTTTAATTTTAGAGCCTCCACCCATTCTTCCGGACAATTCTTCAGGACATTCATTCCAAGTATTACTGGAGGTAGGTGTTCGTTCCAGTTGGTAGTTATTAAGCACCCTTGTCTCGGGAGTTTCGTTTGGCCAATGTTTAGTTCGGCCTCCCAATAGCCCTGGTAAAGGATTGGCTGTCCGTTACTTGCTAGCAGTTGTAACCAGGTGGTAGGTGGAGTCACTATCTCTTTTGCATCCCAATGTTGACAAAACTCTGGCATTTGAATAGTGGTGACTTGAGAACCGGTATCTAATAAGGCTATTACTTCTACATCATTAATTTTAATCTTTAACCGGGGACATTCTCCAACATACCGGGGCCACCATTCTTGTGTCACAGGACCTACTGTTGTATTTCCTCCCGAGGGTCGGTCCCTTGCCTCGGGGTCCCGCCATTTAAATCACCCTGGCGACAATTTCTTTCAATATGTCCTGGTTGTTGACAACCTCTGCATATGGGTCTTCCGCTTTGGTCAAACTGGTCAGTTGGACGTCGACCCGTTTCACGTGGAATTTCCCATCTGGCCCTATTTCTCCCTCCACGTTCTTGTTGCCAATCTCGCCGACGAGTCCCAGCTTGCTCCAGACGCATTTCTTTAATTTCTCTCATCATCTCAGTGATGGCTTTGGTCAGAGTTCCCATGGGGTCTTGGCCCACCTGTACTTGTTGAGTAACTAATTTCTTTTTAGGTTCTAAGTCAGGAGTCATATATGAATTAACTTCTTCCCATTCCCCACTCTCCTCTACTATGGGGGATGGGTTATATTCTAGATCCGAGTTCTGATTCAACCCTAGAATGTCTAAAACAGCTTCCTTGAAGTCAGGAAACGTACATACAGGGTTTTGCCGTCTCCACATTCGGAGTTGAGCTCTGATGGACTCACCTTGAGCCCCTTCAATGAACAAGTTGATAAGGGTCTCATCAACCTGCTCAATTTCTGTTGCCCCATGTGCTCGGATGGCCCGCATGGCTTCTTGTAATCCTAGGGCAAATTCTCTTAGAGATTCTTGCGGCTGCTGTTTTCTCGCGTATAGTCGGCTCTTAAGCTCAGCGATAGTTCTTGAGTTGAAGATGCGTTCTAATTTTTTAAAAATGTCTTCAGCTGTTGTTCTCTCTTCTTCTTCCCACGCTTTAGCTTCACGTAAGGCCGAGCCTTGTAATTGTCCCAACACTATCTGTACCCTCTGTTCTTCCTTTAGCGGGTATAGCTTGAACATTGAACGCAGTTTATCTCTAAAGTCTCTAAAAGTACTTGTACTCTTTGACCGGGTGTCTCCCGAGTAGATTGGAAGCCATGAAGCGCCAAAATAATACGGCATGGTGATCGCCGTTGTTTGTGTCGTTGCCACCCCTTCCTTGTTTGGTGACTCATTGGTGGGTGTTAATGACCTCTGTCCCGGAGATGTCGGTAATAATCTTCGACCTGATGATGATGCCTGAGGTTCCGTCATTATTCTGCCGTACGTGCTTTTCGTATCCTGTTCGTGGACGCCACTTTTTGTAACAATACTTCAGTTCTGTGTATTTAAACTTCTTTCTGGTACTTACTGTTAAAGAAAATCTTACTATAATAGTCGTACTTATTTGTTGCTGGTTTTCTTGATGTTTTCTTCCAATGTAGTCTCGTAAGTAACATACAATCAGACAATATAAAGCCACTGACCCACAAACTTTTAGTTTATTATTACATATAACGATTCAATGGAGATTTCACCTTTTCCGTCTAGTATTATTTTACAATAAACCATAACATTACTTCTGACAATTACGGACTTATAAGTATACGTTAGTGATACTTCCAACAGTAACCTTACCGAGTTCAATACAAGTTCTATGCATGTAACGACAAAGTGTTCATTTAGCTCTCTTAACAACTATAATAAATAGTATACACTATCATTCTGTAATTAATTATTAAGGTATCTCTTTTTAGTATATGGCATCTAGTCTAGGTATATACTTTATTGTCTATACTGCGCAGTGTATAAAGGCCTTTGCGTTGGTGCACATGAAGTTTTCTTCCAGATTTTCCTTTTTAGTTTTATATAATTCCGGTCTTTATAATCCAGATAGTCCTAGTGTGGTGACACTCTCTCTATCCTGTGTGTACTGTATATTATATTAAGGGTATAGATTTTAGACTGCTTGAGGCTACGACTTGGTTACACTATGCTCCAGTTCCTTAAGTATATAATCACCGCTGTATTTCCGTAGGAACTAGTATAATAGTATCTCGGCTAATCTGTAGTCTGCTGTGCTACAAGTTATTTTGTTATCTTTTCTTAAGTATGCCGGAGATTGGTTACAAACTAGTGAGTTGCTCTGTAACAGGATTCTGGACACAGAACTCAGGATGACAGCGGACTTGACATAGATATAATTGGTAGTTCAGTGTACACACTGCCTTGGATAGTTATTTAAATATTTCAGAGTTGCTAACTTCAGGTTGCTGCAATAACTTAACACGAGTGACCGGTGGGTTACTTTTTATTATGAGTCACTTCACTATATTTCTTGTCAGCGAATGACATCCAAGGCTACTGTGGATATAAGCCTTCCTCTTTCTTTTCTCTGCTACATCCTGATCCGCCTCCCTATTCAGCCTCTTGCCTCCCTCTTTCTACTGCGTCACAGGAGTTCTAGCTGGGTGAGACTATACAGCCAGACCGGCCTCCCTAGAGAGCTTTTCCAGACAGGCTTTCCCAACACGGCCGTCGGGAATCTCCCCAGTACCTGAATTTCAGCCACTCTGTTTTTCTCTGCTTAGCGCTTCTCAGCCAGATCTCCGGCTGCGGCTCAGTGAAGCTCCGTCTCCTCCGTCGTTCACTCCTCTATCTCCGGTCACGACACTCACTATCGCTCTGTATGCAGCAGCTCCATGCAGCAGCTCCGCTCTCCGCTCGGTCGGACCCCTCGAGACCCCAACGGTCCGCCCGTCTCTCCTTATATCTTCCCCTTCAGTACCCGGATCAGTCCCGCCAGGTCACAGCCGCACGCGCTGGTATTTTTTCGTTACTTGTCTTAGTTCCCCTTCTTTACTGGGACCACGTTTTCCGTCCCTGCTTCCATATGCATACACTAGTCCTGATTCCCCTCTGTGAGGGATATATATATACCTGCTATTTTACTTAGCTCCATGAGAGTGCCATATTGGGATTCTATTTTCTTTCTATAAGGGTCATTCCTTCACTCCAAAACTACATATATATATATCTCTACACCGCAGTTTCCCCTCAACAGATACCATTTTTAATATTTGAATTTATATCTAATTCATCCCCTATTCTCCACCACAATAAACAGGGTATTACATGGAAACATCGACTGCTGCAGCCTCCCAGTGTCCGTTGGAAACCAGACGCTACCGTGTCCGTTGAGGTCAGGTAATGGCGTCTTTACTATACAGGGGGAGCAGCCTGTGGTGTCCTGTTATTATTATACAGGGGGAGCAGCCTGTGGTGTCCTGTTATTATTATACAGGGGGAGAAGCCTGTGGTGTTCTGTTGCTATTATTATAATTATACAGGGAAGAGGCATGTAGTGTCCTGTTATTATTATACAGGGGGAGCAGCATGTGGTGTCCTGTTATTATTATACAGGGGGAGCAGCCTGTGGTGTTCTGTTGCTATTATTATAATTATACAGGGAAGAGGCATGTGGTGTCCTATTATTATTATTATTATGCAGGGGGAGCAGTCTAAGGTGTCCTTTTATTATTAGTGTGCGGCGAATGTCCGTTGTGGCATGAAACGCGTTGACGCTACTCTCGAAAATTAGCACTGCACCGATCTATCACTAAGGGAACGATTATCTCCAGAGATCCTCCACCGATATCCCGCTGCCGCACCCTTGTAAACAGCACCGCGCTGCCGCCAGCCAGCCATTTACCTTCTCACCAGCTTGTCAGCTGATTACCATCACGGTGTGTGAGACTATGAGCGGGAGCCTGCAGCTCGTACATACGGACATTCGGCACACACTACCTGGGGCGGTGATAGCTTCACCACCGGGAGAGGAGGGACGGATGCACCAACTCAGTGGGAGCAATTTGTGGTACATATATCACACCACTTTCAGCCTTACATTGAACTGTCATTTATAGCCGGGACGCCGGCATTTAAAGCTTATAACAACTTGTGTGGATTGTGCAAGAGCAAGTGCAACATTTGTTGCACATTGTCTACAAAGGACACTCAACTATCTATTCATTAAGCACTGTATACTTATTTAGAGAATTGTTACAAAATTATAACCATCTATTGGCACGTTTACCAGGGATTTCCCCTCTGGAACTATATATATGTGTATATATATATATATATACACTGTATATACACTGTATATACATGAGATATTCGGCACTCACTGCTTATACAGAAAGTACAACCTGCCGGGTGCCCTCCGCAGCAAACAGCATAAAGTATACACCGAAACGTTAAGCGCTAATTGACTGGTCTGGTCTTTTGGCTTTGAAAAGCCTGTGAGTGCAGCCGACATCAGTGTGTGTGTGTATATATAGATATAGATATAATATAATTTTTTTTTAAACGTGCTTGATGTAGTATTAGTACTCTTTTGCTTTTATATGTTTCTTTATTTATATATTTTAATTTTGTAGTTTTTGTATTGTTTAATATGAAATAAATGTTATTTTATTATACCTAGGGAGTTTCCCGACCTTATTTCTGATACATTCACAGCCATCTCTTTATTCTTATATAGTTTTTGAATATCTAATTAATTCACAGCGCAATGTTTTAATTTTCTTTCAGACAAAAATCTACTCCATGTCAGTCACGTGTCTCTGGGTTATCTAAGCGGGCTGCTTCCTCCTCACAATTCACAAATCTCTCAGATGTTTCATCTGAAGAGGCGGGGGAGCATACTGTCTTGTCACACATTAAATCATGTGTTTCTGACGAGGATTCTACAATGCAAATAGCTGTCCCTGCTCTAGTGGTTGCTATTAAGCAGATCCTACAAATCACTGATGATGAGGATTCCACTACTGTAGCTAAGTAAACTGATATGTTTAAACGGCAGAAGATGGTTAAAAATCTATTACCCCATTCTGACCATTTGGTGGAACCCTGGTCTAATCCAGGGAAGAGTTATGTAAGAAGTTGGAAAATTCACAACCGGTGAATTCTCATGTCACCCGCCTAGTGGTGTCGTCCACTCTGCCCGTCACCACTGTCCCCTCACTGAAGAACTGACAGATAAGAGTGTGGAGGGATGCCTGAAATCTATTTACTCCCAAACAGGTGCTGTACATATTGAAGCATGGGTTCAGGCGTTAGAGGAAGAGATGCCCGAGGATATATCAGACAATGCCAGACAATACCTGTCTCACATTACCACTTCCGCCTATTACATTCAGGAGTCGTCCTGTGAGGCGGTTGTGTTGGCTGCCAAGGCGTCAACTACGTCTGTCCTGGCTCGCCATATTCTGTGGTTGAGGTCATGGAAGGTGGAACTAGACTCCAAAAAGACCTTGGAGGTACCCCCCTTTAAGGGGGATATTTTGTTTGGGGAAGACCTAAATAAAAAAAATTTCTGTACTGGGGGGCTTTCTCCCAAATACTAATCCTTCTGCATAGAAGGCTAAAGGTACCACTTTTCGTTCCTTTCGGCCTCAAGGGAAAGCAAAGGTCAAGCATACCCGAAACAATCTCGTGCTCCCAAAACCACTACAACCAATTGTACTGGCTATGGAACCCGGATACTATATGGTATCCCTGGATATTCGGGGTGTGTACCTGCATATACCTATTGCTAAGTCACATCAGCAGTATCTACAGTTTGCTATTGGCAACCTCCGTTATCAGTTCCAGGCTCTGACATTTTGGACTGGCTATGGCTCCTCGGATCTTCACCAAGGTTGTGGCCATAATGACGGCCCATCTCCTCCGTCATGGAGTCAGGATACTGCAGTATATGAACGACTTGCTGATTCTGGCAAACTCCCACAATGTCCTCCTCAATCATCTGCAACTGACGGTAAGCTTTCTACAAGCCCATGGGTGGCTCATCAATTGGAAGAAATCCTTGCTGGTCCCAGCTCAGAGCATGGTGCACCTGGTGGCACTCCTGGACACACACAGTCAGTGACTGTTTCTGTCTCCGGAGAAAGTCCTGAAGCTTCAGGACAGGATACAATGGTTCTTTTGTTGTCACAGAGTGTCAGTGCACTCGGCGATGCAAGTACTTCACCTAACGGTTTCGGCATTCGACATGGTGGAGTACGCTCTACATATTCCCTCTAGTATTACTCCTGCCCAGAGTCCCGCGGAAGTTCAAGCAAGAAGGAGGAAATACTACTTCTAGTCACTCCGGCGTGGCCCAGACGGCATTGGTTCTCAGACCTGCAGGGTCTATCGACAGAGCATCTCCTGCTACTTCCTTAGCGCCCAGACCTCCTCGTACAGGGCCCTTGTCTCTACCCAGACCTGGCCAGACTGGCTTTGATGGCGTGGCTCTTGAAGCACCACTCCTGAGGGCCAAAGGATTCTCCAAGTCGGTTATACAAACTACGTTGAAAGCCCGCAAACCGGCATTTGCTCGGATTTATTATAGGGTCTGGAATTCTTATTTCACCTGGTGTGCTGATAAGAATTATGATGCATACAAATTCAGAACTTCCAGAATTCTGTCTTTTCTGCAACAAGGCCTGGACTTAGGCCCTCGTCTGGCCTCCCTCAAGGTTCACATATCTGCCTTGTCGGTATGGTTTCAGAGAAAGATTGCGTCTATATCTGACGTTCATACATTCACTCAGGGTGTCTTATGGATTCAGCCTCCCTATGTCCCTCCTGTGGCTCCATGGGATCTGTATGTTTTACTGAATGCCCTGCAGGAGTCTCCATTTGAACCTCTTGAGTCAGTGGACCTTAAATGACTAATGGCCAAGGTCCTATTTTACTGGGTATTGCCTCTGCTAGAAGGGTGTCGGACTTAGGCGCATTGCCCTGTCATCCACCCTTTCTGATATTTCATCATGACTGGGCAGTTCTTAGACCTCACCCAGGTTATTTGCCTACAGTAGTGTAATCTTTTCACCTTAACCAAGAGATTGTGGTCCCGGCATTTATCTCTTCTGATTTGTCCTCCAAAGAGCGGGTTTTGGATGCGGTAAGGGCTCTCCGTATCTATGTGGAGAGGACTGCCTCTATCAGGAGGTCAGATACCCTTTTTGTCCTGTTTGGTTTCCACAACGTGGCTGGCCTACGAATAAGCAAACCTTGACCAGATGGATTAGAATGGTGATTGCACAAGCTTATGCGAAGGATGGTCTCCCAACTCCTGCTGCTATTATAGCCCATTGTAATCGGTCTGTTGGACCTTTTGTGGCTGCCCGCCGTGGCGCGTCCGCAGAACAATTGTGCAAGGCGGCTACGTGGTCCTCAGTGATCACATTCATTAGGTTATATGCCTTTGATGCTTCCGCCTCCCAGGATGCTTCTTTTAGACGCCGGGTTCTCATACCCGCTAAGGCACATCCCTTCCCTTGAGGAACTGCTTTAGGATATCCCCGATGTTTCCCGGTGAAAAACAATGTACCTCACAAAAAAGGAGAGTTATGGTAGACTTACCATGGGTAACTCTTTCTGCGAGGTACATTGGGTTCCACAGGGCGCCCACCCTGACACACCTAGCGTCTATGGGTTTGTATGGCATTAGCCGCTGGTCCCTTCTCCTGTTGTGAGAATGTGGTTCTATGTGATTAACATCTGCCTTCTATTTACCTGCTCCTGCTTTGGACTGGTTAACAAAACTGAGCTCTCAGTGCCTGGAGCCGAGGTTATAGAGGAGGCCCCACAATGCATTCTGGGACAGTCTACAGCTTTAGCCTGTTGGTGCCTCTGGATCAAGATCCATTTTACACCCCCGATGTTTCCCTGTGGAACCCAATGTACCTTGCAGAAAGAGAGTTAATCATGGTAAGTCTACCATAACTCTCCTTATTTTCTAGGATATATTAAAACAGAGCCCATAATGTCCCTAAATTCCCTGTGTCAGACATGTGTAACAGATGATAGTTGGAGCAGTGTGAAGCAGATGTGTGTCAGACTCCCGGCCATGAGGTGTGCGGTGTAACCATTTAGCAATACAGCATTGTGTGTCAGTCACTGGGGAGTCTTATGTGTGCCCAGGGCTATATGAGGAGAATTTAAGGGTCACTCAGTGCTTATTATTTAACTATATTACATGTGTGCTTTATATTTACAGTATATTACATGTGTGCTCTGTGGTGTTTATTATAATTATTATACTTACTCCTAGACCATTGAGCTGTGAGGAACCAGAGTGTTTACTAGACGTGAGGATGAGATGCATTACTGATTCCCTGAGGATGGACAAGGACAGCAGTCACGTGACTGAGAGGATCCTAAATCTCACCCTGGAGATCATCTACCTGCTGACTGGGGAGGTGAGGGGATCTGGGACTGTCACTGTGACATCACTTATATCTATAGTAATAATACAGGGAAATTACTGTAAAGGTGAGGGGATCTGGGAGCATCACAGTGACATCACTTATATCTATAGTAATAATACAGGCACATGACTGGGGAGGTGAGGGGATGTGGGAGCATCACAGTGACATCACTTATATCTATAGTAATAATACAGGCAAATGGATGGGGAGGTGAGGGGATCTGGGAGCGTCACAGTGACATCACCTATATCTATAGTAATAATACAGGACATGACTGGGGAGGAGAGGGGATCTGGGAGTGCCACAGTGACATCACTTATATCTATAGTAATAATACAGAGATATGACTGTGGAGGAGAGGGTATCTGGGAGTGTCACAGTGACATCACTTATATCTATAGTAATAATACAGGGACATGACTGGGGAGGTGAGGGGATCTGGGAATGTCACAGTGACATCACTTATATCTATAGTAATAATACAGGGACATGACTGGGGAGGTGAGGGGATCTGGGAGTATCACAGTGACATCACTTATATCTATAGTAATACAGAGACATGACTGGGGAGGTGAGGGGATCTGGGAGCATCACAGTGACATCACTTATATCTATAGTAATAATACAGGGACATGACTGGGGAGGTGAGGGGATCTGGGAGTGTCACAGTGACATCACTTATATCTATAGTAATACAGAGACATGACTGGGGAGGTGAGGGGATCTGGGAGTTTCACAGTGACATCACTTATATCCATAGTAATAATACAGGGACATGACTGGGGAGGTGAGGGGATCTGGGAGCATCACTGTGACATCACTTACATCTATAGTAATAATACAGCGACATGACTGGGGAGGTGACGGGATCTGGTAGTGTATGCAGTAATATTTGGTGTCTTTCACAATATAAAGGATTACACCGTAGTGAGGAAGATATCTGTTGAGTGTGAAATACCAAGCAGCAGTTCCAGTAAGTCAGAAGGACTGAGCAGGACCCAGAGCCCCAGCGTGGTGCCTCCACCTCACTCACTGATACATGAGAGACACAATGACCAGAAGATCCTGGAACTCACCAACAAGATCATTCAGCCGCTGACTGGAGAGGTGACGGATGGGAATGGGGCTTTATACAGAAACGCCAGGGGATGTGTCCGGGTGATGACTGGAGAGGTGACTGCTGGGAATGGGGCATTGTACAGTAACACCAAGGGATTTGTCCGGGTGGTGACTGGAGAGGTGACTGCTGGGAATGGGGCATTTTTCAGTAACACCAGGGGACGCGTCTGGGTGATGTCTGGAGAGGTGACTGCTGGGAATGGGACATTATACAGTAACGCCAGAGGATGTGCCTGGGTGATGACTGGAGAGGTGACTGCTGGGAATGGGACATAATGCAGTAACACCAGGGGATGTGTCTGGGTGATGACTGGAGAGGTGACTGCTGGGAATGGGACATTATACAGTTACACAAGGGGACGTGTCTGGGTGATGACTGGAGAGGTGACTGCTGGGAATGGGACATAATGCAGTAACACCAGGGGACGTGTCTGGGTGATGACTGGAGAGGTGACTGCTGGGAATGGGGCATTATACAGTAACACCAGGGGACGTGTCTGGGTGATGACTGGAGAGGTGACTGCTGGGAATGGGGCATTATACAGTAACACCATGGGATGTGTCTGGGTGATGACTGGAGAGGTGACTGCTGGGAATGGGACATTATACAGTAACACCAAGGGATGTGTCTGGGTGATGACTGTATCACTGTGTGTGTCTGGTTCCTATAAGGTGCCAGGATGTCACTGTCTATGTCTCCATGCAGGAGGGGGAGTATATAGAGGAACACAGGGGTCTGTACAAGGACGTGATGATGGAGAATCACCGGCCCCTCACATCACTGGGTAAGAGGAGACTGTCATGTATTGTACAGGGGAGAGCAGGTGTGGGGGCCCCTATATACACACACATCATCTGATAACATATATACACTGTACTCAGTCACTGTGTGTCTCCTACAGATGGGCCCAGTAACAGAGATACCCCAGAGAGATGTCCCCGTCCTCTGTATTCCCAGGAATGTACAGAGGAGAATCACAGGATCCCACAGGAGGATAAGGTAGGTGGGATTTAGGGTCTCACCAATATACCAAAGTGACTTTACATTGTATGATGTGTATAGTGTATGTGTTTATGCCTGATATTTAAAAGGGTAATACTTTTACTAGCAAGATACATCTAGTAAAAACATTGCCCTTTTTTTAATTATTGGGAATAAGCATCATTTGTCACTTCGTAAATAAACCTTTATAAGTGTAATGCACAGATAGTGTTGACTTTAATCTCAAGTAATTACATAAAGGCATTATTAAAGTGTTATTTTGTGGATTATTTAGGGTGACAGTCTGACTGATATGAAGGCACAAGATACAGAGGGAGAAGAAGAGACATATGTGACTGATATGATGGGAGAAGATATAGAGGGAAAAGAAGAGACGTATGTGACTGATATGAAGGCAGAAGATATAGAGGGAGAAGAAGAGACGTATGTGACTGATATGATGGGAGAAGATATAGAGGGAAAAGAAGAGACGTATGTGACTGATATGAAGGCAGAAGATATAGAGGGAGAAGAAGAGACGTATGTGACTGATATGAAGGCAGAAGATACAGAGGGAGAAGAAGAGACATATGTGACTGATATGATGGGAGAAGATATAGAGGGAGAAGAAGAGACGTATGTGACTGATATGAATGCAGAAGATATAGAGGGAGAAGAAGAGACGTATGTGACTGATATGAAGGCAGAAGATATAGAGGGAGAAGAAGAGATGTATGTGACGGGTGATCAGCAGTGTAAGGAGGAGAAAATCCCTACAGATATCAGCACAGGTGAGTAATAAACTATTTTCTCTGACGTCCTAGTGGATGCTGGGGACTCCGTCAGGACCATGGGGGATAGCGGCTCCGCAGGAGACAGGGCACAAAAAGTAAAGCTTTTAGGATCACATGGTGTGTACTGGCTCCTCCCCCTATGACCCTCCTCCAAGCCTCAGTTAGGTTTTTGTGCCCGTCCGAGCAGGGTGCAATCTAGGTGGCTCTCCTAAAGAGCTGCTTAGAGAAAGTTTATTAGGTTTTTTCTTTCAGTGAGACCTGCTGGCAACAGGCTCACTGCTACGAGGGACTTAGGGGAGAAGAAGTGAACTCACCTGCGTGCAGGATGGATTTGCTTCTTAGGCTACTGGACACCATTAGCTCCAGAGGGATCGAACACAGGCCCAGCCATGGAGTCCGGTCCCGGAGCCGCGCCGCCGACCCCCTTGCAGATGCCGAAGAGCGAAGAGGTCCAGAAACCGGCGGCAGAAGACTTTCAGTCTTCATGAGGTAGCGCACAGCACTGCAGCTGTGCGCCATTGTTGTCACACACTTCACACCGGCGGTCACGGAGGGTGCAGGGCGCTGGGGGGGGGGGGGGGGCGCCCTGGGCAGCAATGTAAATACCTTTTCTGGCAAAATGAATACATCACATATAGTCCCTGGGGCTATATGGATGTATTTAACCCCTGCCAGGTCTCAGCAATAACGGGAGGAAAGCCCGCCGAAATAGGGGGCGGGGCTTATTCTCCTCAGCACACAGCGCCATTTTCCTGCACAGCTCCGCTGAGGGGAAGGCTCCCAGACTCTCCCCTGCACTGCACTACAGGAACAGGGTAAAACAGAGAGGGGGGGCAATTTTTGGCGATATTATATATATTTAAGCGCATATAACAGAAACAACACTTTTATAGGGTTGTTTGTATATATTTTTATAGCGCTTGGGTGTGTGCTGGCAAACTCTCCCTCTGTCTCCCCAAAGGGCTAGTGGGGTCCTGTCTTCGATAAGAGCATTCCCTGTGTGTCTGCTGTGTGTCGGTACGTGTGTGTCGACATGTATGAGGACGATGTTGGTGTGGAGGCGGAGCAATTGCCGGTAATGGTAATGTCACCCCCTAGGGAGTCGACACCAGAATGGATGGCTTTATTTATGAAATTACGTGATAATGTCAGCACGCTGCAAAAGTCGGTTGACGACATGAGACGGCCGGCAAACCAGTTAGTACCTGTCCAGGCGTCTCAGGCACCATCAGGGGCTGTAAAACGCCCCTTACCTCAGTCAGTCGACACAGGTACCGACACGGACGAATCTAGTGTCGACGGTGAAGAAACAAACGTATTTTCCAGTAGGGCCACACGTTATATGATCACGGCAATGAAGGAGGCTTTGCATATCTCTGATACTGCAGGTACCTCAAAAGGGGGTATTATGTGAGGTGTGAAAAAACTACCTGTAGCTTTTCCTGAATCAGAGGAATTGAATGACGTGTGTGATGAAGCGTGGGTTACCCCCGATAGAAAACTGCTAATTTCAAAAAAGTTATTAGCATTATACCCTTTCCCGCCAGAGGTTAGGGCGCGCTGGGAAACACCCCCTAGGGTGGATAAGGCGCTCACACGTTTATCAAAGCAAGTGGCGTTACCGTCTCCAGATACGGCCGCCCTCAAGGATCCAGCTGATAGGAGGCTGGAAACTACAATGAAGAGTATATACACACATACTGGTGTTATACTGCGACCAGCAATAGCCTCAGCCTGGATGTGCAGTGCTGGGGTGGTGTGGTCGGATTCCCTGACTGAAAATATTGATACCCTGGATAGGGACAGTATTTTATTGACAATAGAGCATTTAAAGGATGCGTTTCTTTATATGCGGGATGCTCAGAGAGATATTTGCACTCTGGCATCGAGGATAAGTGCGATGTCCATATCTGCCAGAAGAAGTTTATGGACGCGACAGTGGTCAGGTGATGCGGATTCCAAACGGCATATGGAAGTATTGCCGTATAAAGGGGAGGAATTATTTGGGGTCGGTCTATCGGATTTGGTGGCCACGGCAACAGCCGGAAAATCCACTTTTTTACCTCAGGTCACCTCCCAACAGAAAAAGACACCGTCTTTTCAGCCGCAGTCCTTTCATTCCTATAAGAACAAGCGGGCAAAAGGACAGTCATATTTGCCCAGAGGCAAAGGAAGGGGTAAGAGGTTGCAGCAAGCAACTTAGGGGTCGACTAAAGAGTTTCAGCACACAGTGGGCTCACTCTCAGGTGGACCCTTGGATCCTGCAGGTAGTATCTCAGGGTTACAAGTTGGAATTCGAGAAGTCTCCCCCTCGCCGGTTCCTAAAGTCTGCTTTGCCAACGTCTCCCTCACACAGGGCGACAGTATTGGAAGCCATTCACAAGCTGCATTCTCAGCAGGTGATAGTCAAGGTACCCCTCCTACAGCAGGGAAAGGGGTATTATTCCACACTTTTTGTGGTACCGAAGCCGGACGGCTCGGTAAGACCTATTCTAAACCTGAAATCCTTGAACCTGTACATACAAAAGTTCAAGTTCAAGATGGAGTCACTCAGAGCAGTGATAGCGAATCTGGAAGAAGGGGACTTCATGGTGTCCCTGGACATAAAAGATGCTTACTTGCATGTCCCAATTTGCCCTTCACACCAAGGGTACCTCAGGTTCGTGGTACAAGACTGTCATTATCAGTTTCAGACACTGCCGTTTGGTTTGTCCACGGCACCTCGGGTCTTTACCAAGGTAATGGCCGAGATGATGGTTCTTCTACGAAGAAAAGGCGTATTAATTATCCCTTACTTGGACGATCTCCTGATAATGGCAAGGTCCAGAGAACAGCTGGAGGTCGGAGTAGCACTAACTCAAGTAGTGCTTCAACAACACGGGTGGATTCTGAATTTTCCAAAATCTCAATTGACCCCGACGACACGTCTGCTGTTCCTGGGAATGATTCTGGACACTGTTCAGAAAAAGGTGTTTCTTCCGGAGGAGAAAGCCAGGGAGTTATCCGAACTTGTCAGGAACCTCCTAAAACCAGGAAATGTGTCCGTGCATCAATGCACAAGAGTCCTGGGAAAGATGGTGGCTTCTTACGAAGCAATCCCATTCGGCAGATTCCACGCACGAATATTTCAGTGGGATCTGCTGGACAAATGGTCCGGATCGCATCTACAGATGCATCAGCGGATAACCCTGTCGCCAAAGACAAGGGTGTCTCTTCTGTGGTGGTTGCAGAGTGCTCATCTGTTAGAGGGACGCAGATTCGGCATACAGGACTGGGTCCTGGTGACTACGGATGCCAGCCTGCGAGTCTGGGGAGCAGTCACACAAGGAAGAAACTTCCAGGGCGTGTGGTCAAACCTGGAGACGTCTCCTCACATAAATATACTGGAGCTAAGAGCGATTTACAATGCTCTAAGCCTGGCAAAACCGCTGCTTCAGGGTCAGCCGGTGTTGATCCAGTCGGACAACATCACGGCAGTCGCCCACGTAAACAGGCAGGGCGGCACAAGAAGCAGAAGGGCAATGGCAGAAGCTGCAAGGATTCTTCGCTGGGCGGAAAAATCATGTCATAGCACTGTCAGCAGTGTTCATTCCGGGAGTGGACAACTGGGAAGCAGACTTCCTCAGCAGACACGACCTCCACCCGGGAGAGTGGGGACTTCATCCAGAAGTCTTCCACATGATTGTGAACCGTTGGGAAAAACCAAAGGTGGACATGATGGCGTCCCGCCTCAACAAAAAACTGGACAGGTATTGCGCCAGGTCAAGGGACCCTCAGGCAATAGCTGTGGACGCTCTGGTAACACCGTGGGTGTACCAGTCGGTGTATGTGTTTCCTCCTCTGCCTCTCATACCAAAGGTACTGAGAATTATACGGCTACGGGGAGTAAGAACAATACTCGTGGCTCCGGATTGGCCAAGACGGACTTGGTACCCGGAACTTCAAGAGATGCTCACGGAAGATCCGTGGCCTCTACCTCTAAGACGGGACCTGCTTCAGCAGGGACCTTGTCTGTTCCAAGACTTACCGCGACTGCGTTTGACGGCATGGCGGTTGAACGCCGGATTCTAAGAGAAAAAGGCATTCCAGAGGAAGTTATTCCTACTTTAATTAAAGCCAGGAAGGAAGTGACCGCACAACATTATCACCGCATTTGGAGAAAATATGTTGCTTGGTGTGAGGCCAGGAAGGCCCCGACGGAGGAATTTCAGTTGGGTCGATTCCTACATTTCCTGCAAGCAGGATTGTCTATGGGCCTCAAATTGGGATCTATTAAGGTGCAAATTTCGGCCCTGTCAATTTTCTTCCAGAGAGAATTGGCTTCAGAGCCGCGCCGTCGTCCTCCTCGCAGAGCCGGAAGATAGAAGCCGGGTGACTATAAGAAGAAAGAAGACTTCTAAGGTGGCAGAAGACTTCGGATCTTCACTGAGGTAAGCTGCGCGCCATTGCTCCCACAAGTTACACACACGGCAGGCACTGATGGGTGCAGGGCGCAGGGCGGGCACCCTGGGCAGCAATATATACAGTACTTCTATTTTTGGCATGTTAGATACATATGGGCTGCGGAGTCAGTGAATATGTTTATTCCCCGCCATTGATTGGGAATTTGAGCGGGACCGAAGCCTGCCACTAGAGGGAGCGGAGCTTGGTCGCACAGCACTAACCAGCGCCATTTTCTCCACAGTGTGCTGAAGAGAAGCTGGCTCCCCGGACTCTCCCCTGCAGAACTGTGACACAGGGCTGAAAAAGAAGGGGGGGCACATTTTGGCGCAGTGAGTGTATTACACGATTGACATAATATAAAAGCGCTATATCTGGGAATTGTTTCCAGTGTCAGTTGGCGCTGGGTGTGTGCTGGCATACTCTCTCTCTGTCTCTCCAAAGGGCCTTGTTGGGAACTGTCCTCTTATAGATATATCCCTATGTGTGTGTGCGGGTGTCGGTACGCGTGTGTCAACATGTCTGAAGTGGAACGCTCATCCAAGGAGGAGGTGGAGCAGATAATTGTGGTGTCTCTGTCGGCAACGCCGACTCATGATTGGTATGATATGTGGAATATTTTAAATGCTAATGTGACCGTATTACATAAGAGAATGGACAAAGCTGAGTCCAAGGAAACAGCAGGGAGTCAATCCGCGGATTTGGCTGGGTCACAGGGCCCGTCAGGTTCTCAAAAGTGTCCCCTATCACAAATAGCAGACACTGATACCGACACGGATTCTGACTCCAGTGTCGACTATGATGAGGCAAGGTTGCACCCTAAGGTGACCAAAAGTATTCATTATATGATTATGGCAATAAAAGAGGTTTTGCATATTACAGATGACCCCTCTGTTCCTGACACGAGGGTACACATGTTTAAGGGAAAGAAACCTGAGGTAACGTTTCCTCCATCTCATGAACTGAACGAATTGTTTGAAAAAGCTTGGGAAACTCCAGACAAAAAACTGCAGATTCCCAAGAGGATCCATATGGCGTATCCTTTCCCTGCAAAGGACAGGGTACGTTGAGAATCCTCGCCCAGGGTGGACAAGGCGTTAACGCGTCTGTCCAAGAAGGTGGCGCTACCATCTCCTGACACCGCAGCCCTTAAGGATCCTGCGGATCGAAGACAGGAAACTACCTTAAAGTCTATTTATGCACATACAGGGGCTTTACTCAGACCGGCAATAGCATCAGCATGGGTCTGTAGCGCTGTTGCAGCATGGACAGCTATCTTATTGGCTGACATGGATACCCTGGACAAGGATACCATTGTACTGACTTTGGGCCACATTAAGGACGCAGTCTTGTATATGAGAGACGCTCAAAGAGACGTGGGACTGCTTGGTTCCAGAGCCAACGCCATGGCAGTTTCGGCACGGCGAGCTCTGTGGACCCGCCAATGTTCGGGTGATGCTGACTCAAAAAAGCATATGGAGGTTTTACCTTACAAGGGTGAAGTTTTGTTTGGGGATGGTCTTGCGGACCTGGTTTCCACAGCTACCGCGGGTATATCTACATTTTAGCCTTTTGTTCCCCCACAGCAAAAGAAAACCCCACAATATCAGATGCAGTCCTTTCGGTCGCATAAGTCCAGAAGAGGTCCGGGCTCCTCTTTCCATCGCCAGAGGTAAGGGTAGAGGTAAGAGAACACCTGCTTCGGCTAGTTCCCAGGAGCAGAAGTTCTTCCCAGCTTCTGCTAAATCCACCGCATGACGCTGAGGCTCCACGGAGGGAGTCTGCACCGGTGGGGGCACGTCTTCGACTCTTCAGCCAGGTCTGGGTCCTATCAGGCGTGGATCCTTGCATTGGAAATTGTATCCCAAGGTTGCAAACTGGAGTTCGAAGAGGTGCCCCCTCGCCGATTTCTCAAGTCGGGCTTGCCAACCTCTTCCCCGGAGAGGGAAGTGGTATTAGATGCAATTCAAAAGCTGTGTCAACAGCAAGTGATTGTCAAGGTTCCCCTAGGCCAACAGGGCAAAGGGTACTATTCAATATTGTTTGTAAACCTGTACTTGAAAAAGTTCAAATTCAAGATGGAATCACTCTGGACTGTGATATCCAGTCTGGAAGCAGGGGATTTTATGGTGTCGCTGGACGTGAAGGATGCCTACCTTCATGTCCCCATATTTCCTCTTCATCAAGAATACCTGCGTTTCGTGGTACAGGACTGTCATTACCAGTTTCAGACGTTGCCGTTTGGGCTTTCCACGGGCCCGAGGATTTTCACCAAGGTAATGGCCGAAATGATGGTGCTCCTGCGCAAGCAGGGTGTCACAATTATCCCGTACTTGGACGATCTCCTGATAAAGGCGAGATCAAGGGTTCAATTGCTGAAAAGCGTGTCACTCTCCCTGAGAGTGTTACATCAACACGGTTGGATTCTCAATCTGCCAAAGTCACAGTTGCTTCCAACGACTCGACTATCATTCCAAGGCATGATTCTGGACACGGAACAGAAGAGGTTTTTTCTACCAATAGAAAAAACCCAGGACATCCAGAACATGGTCAGGGACCTGCTAAAACCAAAAAGAGTGTCTGTTCATCAATGCACTCTAGTTCTGGGAAAAATGGTGGCAGCCTACGAGGCCATTCCCTTCGGCAGGTTCCATGCAAGGATGTTTCAGTGGGACCTTCTCGACAAAATGGTCGGGGTCCCATCTACACCTTCATCAAAATATAAGCCTGTCCCCCAGGGCCAGGGTGTCTCTCCTGTTGTGGCTTCAGAGTGCTCACCTTCTAGAGGGTCGCAGGTCTGGCATTCAAGACTTGGTTCTAGTGACCACGGACGCGAGCCTCCGAGGAAGGGGAGCATTCACAAAAGGAAGAAATTTTCAGGGGATATGGTCAAGCCAGGAGGCTTGTCTACACATCAACGTACTGGAATTGAGGGCCATATACAACGGCCTACGACAAGCGGAGTATCTTCTTCGCGTCCTACCGGTTCTGATCCAATCAGACAACATTACGGCAGTGGCTCATGTAAACCGCCAAGGCGGGACAAGGAGCAGAGTAGCGGTGGCGGAAGCCACCAGAATTCTGCGCTGGGCAGAAAATCACGTAAGCGTTCTGTCAGCAGTCTTCATACCGGGAGTGTACAACTGGGAAGCAGACTTCCTCAGCAGACACGTTCTCCATCTAGGAGAGTGGGGACTTCATCAAGAGGTCTTTGCAGAGATAGCAAGTCTTTGGGGACTTCCTCAAATAGACATGATGGCGTCACGCATCAACAAAAAGCTTCGGAGGTATTGTGCCAGGTCAAGGGACCCTCAGGCAGTAGCGGTAGACGCCCTGGTGATACCATGGGTGTTTCAGTCAGTCTATGTGTTCCCTCTTCTACCTCTCATCTCAAAAGTGTTGAGAATCATAAGACGAAGCAGAGTACAAGCAATACTTGTGGTTTCAGATTGGCCTCGAAAGGCCTGGTATTTGGGTCTTCAGGAAATGCTCACAGAAGATCCGTGGTCTCTTTCTCTCAGGGAAGACCTGTTACAGCAGGGGCCTTGCATGTTCCAAGACTTACCGCGGTTGCGTTTGACGGCATGGCGGTTGAACACCGAATCCTAGCAGAGAGAGGTATTACGGAGGAAGTTATCCCTACTCTGATAAAGGCTAGGAAGGAGGTAACGGTGAATCATTATCACCGTATCTGGAGGAAGTATGTATCTTGGTGTGAAACCAAGAATGCTCCTACGGAAGATTTCCATCTGGGCCGTTTTCTCCACTTCCTACAGACGGGAGTGGATATGGGCTTAAAATTAAGATCCATTAAGGTACAGATTTCGGCCCTATCTATATATTTTTTAAAGGAATTGGCTTCTCTCCCAGAAGTCCAAACTTTCGTGAAGGTAGTGCTGCACATCCAGCCTCCTTTTGTGCCACCAGTGGCACCATGGGACCTTAACGTGGTGTTACAGTTCCTTAAATCACATGGGTTTGAACCTCTTCAAACGGTGGAATTAAAATTTCTCACCTGGAATGTGGTTATGTTATTAGCCTTGGCATCTGCACGGCGGGTGTCGGAGTTGGCGGCCTTGTCTCACAAGAGCCTCTACTTGATTTTTCTGCCTAAGGTGGTCTCTTCTTTTCATTTGAACCAACCTATTGTGGTGCCTGTGGCTACGGGTGACTTGGAGGATTCCAAGTCCCTGGATGTGGTCAGGGCCTTACAAATTTACGTAGCCAGGACCGCTAGGGTTAGGAAAACAGAGGCTCTGTTTGTCCTGTATGCAGCCAACAAGGTTGGCGATCCTGCTTCTAAGCAGACTATTGCTTGCTGGATCTGTAGCACGATTCAGCAGGCTCATTCTACGGCTGGATTGCCATTACCAAATTCGGTAAAGGCCCATTGCATTAGGAAGGTTGGGCTCTTCTTGGGCGGCTGCCCGAGGCGCCTCGGCATTGCAGTTGTGCCGAACTGCTACTTGGTCGGGTTCAAACACTTTTGCAATGTTCTATAAGTTTGATACCCTGGCTGATGAGGACCTCACGTTTGCTCAATTGGTGCTGCAGAGTCATCCGCACTCTCCCGCCCGGTTTGGAGCTTTGGTATAAACCCCATGGTCCTTACGGAGTGCCCAGCATCCTCTAGGATGTAAGAGAAATTAAGATTTTAAACAAACCGGTAAATCTTTTTCTCCTAGTCCGTAGAGGATGCTGGGCACCCGTCCCAGTGCAGATTAAACCTTCAAGACTTGTATATAGTTGTTGCTTACATAAGGGTTATGTTACAGTTGGAATCGGTCTTTGAGTGACACTGTTTGTTTCGTTCATACTGTTGACTGGTTCGTATATTCTAAGTTATACGGTGTGATTGATGTGGCTGGTATGAATCTTGCCCTAAGATTTACAAAATCCTTTCCTCATATTATCCATCTCTTCTGGGCTCAGTTTATCTAACTGAGGTCTGGAGGAGGGGCATAGAGGGAGGAGCCAGTGCACACCCATACTAAAAGTTCTTTAGAGTGCCCATATCTCCTGTGGAGCCTGTCTATACCCCATGGTCCTTACGGAGTCCCCAGCATCCTCTACGGACTAGGAGAAAAAGATTTACTGGTAGGTTTAAAATCTTATTTTCTGCTGCGGGGTACACTGGGCTCCACAGGGAATGATATTGGGGTGTAGAGTAGGATCTTGATCCGAGGCACCAACAGGCTAAAAGCTTTGACCTTGACTTCAAGGGCTGCAGCAGAGGCGCTGTCTGTGTCAGATGTCAGTCAGACATCTCCTGCTGCAGCTCCATCACTACCCCAGCGGCGAAGGATACTCCCGCGCCCTGGTTGCCGGGTAACTACAGCGAAGGCTCCGGTGTTCTTCCACACAGTCACACACACTCGCTGCTGCCCTCCGGGATTGCGGGAACCGCTGGTAGAAGGGGAGGTAAGCGGGTCTCTTCAGCCTGCTGTAATCGCGATCCGGCGCGGCCATGGGAGGCGTGCTGGCGTGGACACTGTAAGGGGCAGCCGCTCCACTAGTCACCGGGACACAGGGCACTGGTGGGGTTTTTTTCTCTCATGAAACCTTGTTTTACATTGCCCGCAACGCCCGGTGGGGATGCCAGCAGGGAGATAAGGCCTAACCTGTAGCCCTTCCCCCAGCTCTAGGGCGCCATTTGGGTAAATGTTCCCGCCCTGGAGCTGCATATCTCTCCCTCACTCCCTGTCAGCCGCCATTACACGGAGCTGCGCTGTTCCAGGGACTGCTTGGGCAAATCCTCCTCTGTAAAGCCGCCTGATCACCAGCGCTGTGCTTATTACAGGACACTTAAGTATTCTACCTGTCAAGGGACAGTGTTAGTTAAGAAAGGGTGCACTCAGTCAGGGTTGTGTAGTACAAACACCCTGTGATATACATCCAGTATTTACTGTGCCTTGTTATATCTACTGTTTACATATATCTGCATATATACCTTTCTCTTACATCCTAGAGGATGCTGGGGACTCTGTAAGGACCATGGGGTATAGACGGGCTCCGCAGGAGACATGGGCACTTTAAGACCTTTCAATGGGCGTGAACTGGCTCCTCCCTCTATGCCCCTCCTCCAGTTAGATTCTGTGCCCAGAGGAGACTGGTCGCACACTAGGGGAGCTCTACTGAGTTTCTCTGGAAAAAGACTTTGTTAGGTCTTTTATTTTCAGGGAGCACTGCTGGCAGCAGGCTCCCTGCATCGTGGGACTGAGGGGAGAGAAGCAGCCCTACTTAACTGATAGGCTCTGCTTCTTAGGCTACTGGACACCATTAGCTCCAGAGGGTCGGAACACTTGGTACGCCTAGCTGTTCGTCTCAGAGCCGCGCCGCCGTCCTCCTCACAGAGCCGGAAGATAGAAGCCGGGTGAGTATGAGAGGCAAGAAGACTTCAGATCTTCGCGAGGTACCATGCAGCGGTCGCGCTGTGCGCCATTGCTCCCACACACACGAGGAACAGCAAGGGTACAGGGCGCAGGGGGTGGGGGCGCCCTGAGCAGCAATAATTACCTAATAAAAGTTCACTGGCACGCATAGATACTGCATGGGCAGTATATACAGACCCCCGCCAGTATAAAAATTAGCGGGACCGGAGTTTAGTCCCTCAGCTCTAACCAGCGCCATTTTCTCCACAGCTTGCTGCAGAGACGCTGCTCCCAGACTCCCTTCACCGCTGTATACAAGTCACAGGGTGCAAAACAGGGGGGCACATTAATTTGGTGCTAGTGTGATCCAGAAAGCGCTTACACGTCTTGGACATTATTAATATTTCAGACCGCAGTGGTGCTCGGTGTGAGCTGGAAAACTCCCTCTCTGTCTCTCTAAAGGACCTTATTGTGGGTCTGTCCGCTATATCCCAGTGTGTGTGGGGGTGTCAGTACGTGTGTGTCGACATGTCTGAGGTGGAAGGCTCTTCCAGAGAGGATGCAAAGCAGAATGTAATAGTGACTCCGTCGGCACCGCCGACTGCTGATAGGGTAGACATGTGGAATGTTTCGAATGCAAGTGTGGCTTTATTACATAAAAGGTTGGACAAATCTGAGTCCCAGAACCAAGCATGGAGACAATCCATGGATATTAATGTGTCACAGAACCCATCAGGGTCCCAGAAACATCCCTTTACCCAGATAGCAGACACTGATAGCGACGCGGATTTCGACTCCAGTGTCGACTATGATGACACTCGGTTACACCCAAGGGTGGCCAAGAGTATTCAGTACATGATTATTGCAATAAAAGATGTATTACATATCACAGAGGACCCTTGTGTCCCTGACACACGGGTCTGTATGTTTAAGGGGAAGAAACTCGACTGTGGTTTTTGGGCATGATTCTGGACACGGAACGGCAGAGGGTTTTTCTCCCATTGGAAAAAGCTCTGGAACTCCAGAACATGGTCGGGGATCTGCTGAAACCAAAAAGAGTGTCGATTCATCAATGCACTTGAGTGTTGGGAAAGATGGTGGTGGCCTACGAGGCCATTCCGTTTGGCAGGTTCCATTCAAAAACTTTTCAGTGGGACCTACTGGACAAATAATCAGGGTCCCATCTCCAAATGCATTGGATGATAAGCCTGTCCCCCAGGGCCAGGATATCTCTCCTGTGGTGGCTCCACAGTGCTCACCTCCTAGAGGGTCGCAGGTTCAGAATCCAGGATTGGGTCCTGGTAACCACGGACGCGAGCCTGCAAGGCTGGGGAGCGGTCACACAAGGAAAAAAATTTCAGGGAATATGGTCAAGCCAGGAGGCTTGTTTGCACATAAATGTGCTGGAATTGAGGGCCATATACAACGGCCTGAGACAGGCGGAGCATCTTCTTCGCAACCTACCTGTACTGATTCAGTCAGACAACATCACAGCCGTGGCACATGTAAACCGCAAGGGTGGAACAAGAAGCAGAGCAGCGATAGCGGAGGCCACCAGGATTCTTTGCTGGGCGGAAAATCATGTAAGCTCTCTGTCAGCTGTTTTCATCCCGGGAGTGGACAACTGGGAAGCAGACTTCCTCAGCAGACACGATCTCCATCCAGGAGAGTGGGGGCTTCATCAAGAGGTCTTTGCAGAAGTGACAAACGGTTGGGGACTCCCTCAAATAGACATGATGGCGTCACGCCTCAACAAAAAGCTTGGGACGTATTGTTCCAGGTCGAGGGACCCTCAAGCAATAGCAGTAGACGCACTAGTGACACCGTGGGTGTATCAGTCGGTCTATGTGTTCCATCCACTTCCACTCATCCCAAAGATATTGCGGATCATAAGAAGAACAAGAGTTCAAACGATACTCATTGTTCCAGACTGGCCTCGAAGGGCCTGGTATCCAGATCTTCAGGAAATGCTCACAGAAGATCCTTTGCCTCTTCCTCTAAGAGAGGACCTGTTACAACAGGGGCCGTGTGTGTTCCAAGACTTACCGCGGTTATGGTTGACAGCATGGCGGTTGAACACCAAATCCTAACTAGGAAAGGTATTCCAGGGGAGGTCATCTCTACTCTGCTTAAAGCTAGGAAGGAGGTAACGGTGAAGCATTATCACCATATCTGGAGGAAGTATGTGTCTTGGTGTGAATCCAAGAATGCTTCTACGGAGGTTTTTCAGCTGGGTCGTTTTCTCCATTTTTTATAGGCGGGGCTGGATATGGTCCGAAAGTTAGGCTCCATTAAGGTGCAGATTTCAGCCTTATCAATATTTCTCTTACGTCCTAGAGGATGCTAGGGACTTCGTAAGGACCATGGGGATAGACGGGCTCCGCAGGAGACATGGGCACTTTAAGAAAGACTTTAGATCTGGGTGTGCACTGGCCCCTCCCTCTATGCCCCTCCTCCAGACCTCAGTTTACTACTGTGCCCAGAGGAGACTGGGTGCTTTTCAGGGAGCTCTCCTGAGCTTCCTTACAGAAAGTATATTTGTTAGGTTTTTTATTTTCAGGGAGCCTGCTGGAAACAGACTCCCTGCATCGAGGGACTGAGGGGAGAGAAGCGGACCTACTTCTTTGAGTTGAAAGGCTCTGCTTCTTAGGCTACTGGACACCATTAGCTCCAGAGTGATCGGTACACAGGTCTCGCCCTCGCCGTCCATGCCAGAGCCGTGCCGCCGGCCCCCTCGCAGAGCCGGAAGATAGAAGCCGGGTGAGTATGAGAAGAAAAGAAGACTTCAGAGGCGGCAGAAGACTTCATGATCTTCACTGAGGTAACGCACAGCAGTAAAGCTATGCGCCATTGCTCCCATACACCTCACACACGGCAGTCACTGTAAGGGTGCAGGGCGCAGGGGGGGGCGCCCTGGGCAGCATATAGACCTCTTTTTGGCACAAGTATATATACAGCTGGGCACTGTGTATATATATATATATAAAGAGCCCCCGCCAATTTTTACTGTTTAATGCGGGACAGAAGCCTGCCGCCGAGGGGGCGGGGCTTCTCCCTCATCGCTCACCAGCGCCATTTTCTCCACAGCACTGCTGAGAGGAAGCTCCCCGGACTCTCCCCTGCTTATACCACGGTAGAAAGAGGGTTTTAAAGAAGAGGGGGGGCACATAATTAGGCGCATATTGTATATGTAAAACAGCGCTATCTGGGTAAACATAAAATTATTGTGTTTTTTTTCCTGGGTCATATAGCGCTGGGGTGTGTGCTGGCATACTCTTTCTCTGTCTCTCCAAAGGGCCTTGTGGGGGAACTGTCTTCAGATAAGAGGATTCCATGAGTGTGTGGTGTGTCGGTACGCATGTGTCGACATGTCTGAGGTAGAAGGCTTTCAGGAGGTGGAGGAGGTGAAAATGAATGAGGTGTCCCCGCCGACACCTGACTGGATGAATATGTGGAATGTTTTAAGTGCTAATGTAAACTTATTGCACAAAAGATTAGACAAAGCTGAAGCTAGGGAACAGTCAGGGTGTCAACCCATGCCTGTCCCTATGTCGCAGGGACCTTCGGGGTCTCAAAAGGGCCCACTATCCCAAATAGTGGACACAAATACCGACACGGATTCTGACTCCAGTGTCGACTACGATGATGCAAAGTTACAGCCAAAATTGGCTAAATGTATTTAATATATGATTATTGCAATAAAAGATGTTTTGCATATCACAGAGGAAACCCCTGTCCCTGACACGAGGGTACACATGCATAAGGGAAAGAAACCTGAGGTAACCTTTCCCCCCTCACATGAGTTGAACGAATTATGTGAAAAAGCTTGGGAATCTCCAGACAAAAAACTGCAGATTCCCAAAAGGATTCTTATGGCGTATCCTTTCCCGCCAACGGACAGGATACGGTGGGAATCCTCCCCTAGGGTGGACAAAGCTTTAACGCGCTTATCCAAGAAGGTAGCGCTGCCATCCCAGGATACCGCTACCCTCAGGGATCCTGCTGACCGCAAGCAGGAGGTTACCCTAAAGTCCATTTACACACATTCTGGTACCTTACTCAGACCGGCAATTACGTCGGCCTGGGTTTGTAGCGCTGTAGCAGCATGGACAGATACCTTATCAGCGGAGATTGAGACCCTAGATAAGGATACCATTTTATTGATCCTAGGGCATATAAAAGATGCTGTCCTATATATGAGAGATGCTCAAAGAGACATTAGTCTACTGGGTTCTAGAATCAACGCTATGTCAATTTCTGCTAGACGAGTCCTATGGACCTGGCAATGGACAGGTGATGCCAACTCAAAGAGGCATATAGAGGTTTTACCTTACTAAGGTGAGGAATTGTTTGGAGAAGGTCTCTCGGACTTGGTCTCCACAGCTACAGCTGGTACATCTAATTTTTTGCCTTATATTCCCTCACAGCCTAAGAAAGCACCACATTATCAAATGCAGTCTTTTCCATCACAGAGAAACAAGAAAGTACGAGGTGCGTCCTTTCTTGCCAGGGGTAGGGGCAGAGGGAAAAAGCTGCACAACACAGCTAGTTCCCAGGAACAGAAGTCCTCCCCGGCCTCTACAAAATCCACCGCATGACGCTTGGGCTCCGCTAAGGGAGTCCGCCCCAGTGGGGGCACGTCTTCGAATTTTCAGCCACATCTGGGTTCACTCACAGGTGGATCCCTGGGCAATAGAAATTGTTTCTCAGGGTTACAAGCTGGAATTGGAAGAGGTGCCTCCTCACCGGTTTTTCAAATCGGCCCTACCATCTTCTCCCCAGGAAAGGGAGATAGTGTTAAATGCAATTCACAAATTGTGTCTTCAACAAGTGGTGGTCAAGGTTCCCCTGCTTCAACAAGGAAGGGGATATTTCTCGTCCCTGTTTGTAGTCCCGAAACCGGACGGTTTGGTCAGACCCATATAAAATTTAAAATCCCTGAACCTAAACTTGAAAAGGTTCAAGTTCAAGATGGAATCTCATCGCCAACCTGGAAAGGGGGGATTTTATGGTATCTCTGGACATAAAGGATGCATACCTTCATGTTCCCATTTATCCACCTCATCAGGCATACCTAAGATTTGCGGGACAGGATTGTCATTACCAATTTCAGACGTTGCCGTTTGGTCTCTCCACGGCCCCGAGAATTTTCACCAAGGTAATGGCGGAAACGATGGTGCTCCTGCGAAAGCAAGGTGTCACAATTATCCCGTACTTGGACGATCTCCTCATAAAAGCGAGATTAAGAGAGCAGTTGCTGAACAACGTATCACTTTCACTGAAGGTGTTACAGCAACACGGCTGGATTCTCAATATCCCGAAGTCGCAGTTGGTTCTTACGACTCGTCTGACTTTCTTGGGCATGATTCTGGATACGGACCAGAAAAGAGTTTATCTTCCGATAGAAAAGGCCCAGGAACTCATGACTCTGGTCAGGAACCTATTGAAACCAAAACAGGTGTCAGTGCATCACTGCACTCGAGTCCTGGGAAAGATGGTGGCATGCGAGGACCTTCCAATGGGACCTACTGGACAAGTGGTCCGGGTCTCATCTACAGATTTATCAGTTGATCACCCTGTCCCCCAGGGCCAGGGTATCTCTCCTGTGGTGGCTGCAGAGTGCTCACCTTGTAGAGGGCCGCAGGTTCGGCAATCAGGACTGGATCCTGGTGACCACGGACGCAAGCCTTCGAGGTTGGGAAGCAGTCACACAGGGAAGAAATTTCCAAGGTCTATGGTCAAGTCAAGAGACTTGTCTTCACATCAACATCCTGGAACTGAGGGCCATATACAACGCCCTACGTCAAGCGGAGACCTTACTTCGCGACCAACCAGTTCTGATCCAGTCACACAACGTCACCACAGTAGCTCATGTAAACCGCCAAGGCGGAACAAGGAGCAGAGTGGCGATGGCGGAAGCCACCAGAATTCTTCACTGGGTGGAGAATCATGTAAGCGCACTGTCAGCAGTGTTCATTCTGGGAGTGGACAACTGGAAAGCAGTCTTCCTCAGCAGACACGACCTGCATCCAGGAGATTGGGGACTTCATCAGGAAGTCTTCGCTCAGATTACAAGTCGGTGGGGACTGCCCCAGATAGACATGATGGCGTCCCGCCTCAACAAAAAGCTACAGAGGTATTGCGCCAGGTCAAGAGACCCTCAGGCAGTAGCTGTAGACGCCCTAGTGACACCGTGGGTGTTCCGGTCGGTTTATGTATTTCCTCCTTTTCCTCTCATACCCAAAGTGTCATACCCAAAGTGTTGAGAATAGTAGGAAAAAGAGGAGTGAGAACAATCCTCATTGTTCCAGATTGGCCACAAAGGACCTGGTATCCGGATCTGCAGGAAATGCTCACAGAAGATCCGTGGCCTCTACTCTAAGACAGGACCTGTTGCAACAGGGACCCTGTCTGTTCTAAGACTTACCGCGGCTGCATTTGACGGCATAGCGGTTGAACGCCGGATCCTAGCGGAAAAGGGTATTCCGGATGAGGTCATTCCTACGCTGATAAAGGCTAGGAAGGACGTGACATCTAAACATTATCACCGTATATGGCGAAAATATGTTTCTTGGTGTGAGGCCAGGAATGCTCCTACGGGAGAATTCTATCTGGGTTCACTTCCTTCACGTCTTACAAACTGGAGTGAATTTGGTCCTAAAATTAGGCTCTATTAAGGTTCGGATTTCGGCCTTATCCATTTTCTTTCAAAAGGAATTGGCCTCTCTCCCTGAAGTACAAACTTTTGTGAAGGGAGTACTGCATATTCAGCCTCCTTTTGTACCTCCGGTGGCTCCTTGGGACCTTAACGTGGTGTTAAATTTCCTTAAGTCGCACTGGTTTGAACCACTTAAAACGGTGGAGTTGAAATATCTCACTTGGAATGTGGTCATGTTATTCGCCTTGGTTTCGGCTAGGCGAGTGTCGGAATTAGCGGCTTTATCACATAAAAGCCCCTATCTGGTTTTCCATATGGATAGAGCGGAATTGCGGACCCGTCCTCAATTCCTGCCAAAAGTGGTCTCATCTTTTCATATGAACCAACCTATTGTGGTGCCTGTGGCTACGCGTGACTTGGAGGATTCCGAGTCCATGGATGTGGTCAGGGCTTTGGAAATTTACGTGGCCAGAACGGCTAGAGTCAGAAAAACAGAAGCACTGTTTGTCCTGTGTGCAACCAATAAGATTGGCGCCCCTGCTTCAAAGCAAACTATTGCTCGCTGGATCTGTAACACGATTCAGCAGGCACATTTTACGGCGGGATTGCCGTTACCTAAATCGGTCAAGGCCCATTCCACTGGGAAGGTGGGCTCTTCTTGGGCGGCTGCCGAGGGGTCTAGACACTACAGCTGTGCCGAGCTGCTACTTGGTCGGGTTCAAACACCTTTACAAAGTTCTATAAGTTTGATACCCTGGCTGAGGAGGACCTCCTGTTTGCTCAATCGGTGCTGCAGAGTCATCCGCACTCTCCCGCCCGTTTGGGAGCTTTGGTATAATCCCCATGGTCCTTACGGAGTCCCCAGCATCCTCTAGGACGTAAGAGAAAATAAGATTTTAAACCTACCGGTAAATCTTTTTCTCGTAGTCCGTAGAGGATGCTGGGCGCCCATCCCAAGTGCGGACTACTTCTGCAAGACTTGTATATAGTTATTGCTTACATAAGGGTTATGTTATAGTTTCATCGGTCTTGAACTGATGCTATGTGGTTTTCATACTGTTAACTGGGTAGTATATCACAAGTTATACAGTATGATTGGTGTGGCTGGTATGAATCTTGCCCTTGGATTAACAAAAATCCTTTCCTTGTACTGTCCGTCTCCTCTGGGTACAGTTTCTCTAACTGAGGTCTGAAGGAGGGGCATAGAGGGAGGGGCCAGTGCACACCCAGATCTAAAGTCTTTCTTAAAGTGCCCATGTCTCCTGCGGAGCCCGTCTATCCCCATGGTCCTTACGGAGTCCCCAGCATCCTCTACGGACTACGAGAAAAAGATTTACCGATAGGTTTAAAATCTTATTTTTTTCAGAAGGAATTGTCCTCTCTTCCAGAAGTGCATACTTTTGTGAAGGGAGTACTGCACATCCAACCTCCTCTTGTGCCACCAGTGGCACCGTGGGTCCTTAACATGGTGTTACAGTTCCTTAAATAACATTGGTTTGAACCACTTCAAGAGTTAAAATTTCTCACTTGGAAAGTGGTCTGTTATTGGCCTTGGCATCTGCAAGGAGGGTGTCAGAATTGGCGGCCTTGTCTTACAAGAGCCCCTATCTGATTTTCCATATGGATAGAGCGGAATTGAGAACTCGTCCACAATTTCTACCTAAGGTGGTTTCGTCGTTTCACATGAACCAACCTATTGTAGTGCCGGTGGCTACTGATGTCTTGGAGGATTCCAAGTACCATGATGTAGTCAGGGCTTTAAAAATCTATGTAGCCAGAACGGCTCGTATTAGGAAAACGGAGGATCTGTTTATCCTATATGCAACCAAGCAGACTTTCGCACGCTGGATCTGTAACACGATTCAGCAGGCTCATTCTACGGCTGGATTGCCGTTGCCAAAATCGGTAATGGCCCATTCCACTAGGAAGGTGGGCTCTTCTTGGGCGGCTGCCCGAGGCGTCTCGGCGTTACAGCTACTTGGTCAGGTTCAAACACTTTTGCAAAATTCTATAAGTTTGATACCCTGGCTGATGAGGACCTCTCTTTTGCTCAATCGGTGCTGCAGAGTCATTCGCACTCTCCCGCCCAGTCTGGAGCTTTGGTATAAACCCCATGGTCCTTACGGAGTCCCCAGCATCCTCTAGGATGTAAGAGAAAATAAGATTTTAATCCTACCGGTAAATCTTTTTCTCCTAGTCCATAGAGAATGCTGGGCGCCCGTCCCAGTGCGGAATAAATCTGCAGTACTTGTACATAGTTATTGATACGTCTACACAAGGGTTATGTTGCAGTTCAGATCAACCTGTTGCTGATCTTATTTGTTCATACTGTTAACTGGTTTAGTTATATCCCAGGTTGTACGGTGTGTTGTGGTGTGAGCTGGTATGTATCTCATCCTTAATTAACAAAAATCCTTTTCCTCGAAATGTCCTTCTCCCTGGGCACAGTTCCTATAACTGAGTTCTGGATGAGGGGCATAGAGGGAGGAGCCAGTTCATGCCCATTGAAAGGTCTGAAAGTGCCCATGTCTCCTGCGGAGCCCGTCTATACCCCATGGTCCTTACGGAGTCCCCAGCATCCTCTACGGACTAGGAGAAAAAGATTTACCGGTTGGTTTAAAATCTTATTTTCTAGCTCTACTCAGTATCACTTTGTATTGCTAGTCCAGTGCAGTCTTATTGTTTAGTATAACTTCTGCATGGTACCTATGTGACTATATATATGTTTGTGTGTGTGTGCATGTAGCTGCTGCATGGCTGCCTTCTAGAGTATCTCACTCAGCGTGCTATTCCTATATTCTGTAACCTGAGGGGCATGTGTGTCAGGTTTATTTTCTAATATAGGTATTTCACAGAACATGCTGCGTTTGTATTATTTTTTCTGTGGTTTATCGTCACGATATATATCTCTGAGATTCCCGGTCTGTGTAAACCCACTGCACCGGGGGTTTTGGTAGGTATATTGCTGATAATTTTGTACTAGGTTTCCTGTTATTGTGCTTATTATAATTATTATGTCTGCTACAAGGGGCAACGGTTCTGGGACGTCTCCCACACAGCGTGGTGGTGACGCTGCAGATCATTTTGAGGATAATATGGGAGCAGAGAGTTCAGGTTCTGGGGGTTCTTTACCCCCCAGTGGGTCTGTAGCACTGGGGGCCACCACTGACCCACCTTGGGCTACATTCTCCGCGCTGTTAACTACGCTAGTGACTAAACGGACGCCACCTGTGGGACCTCCTGTGCCAGTACAGCAGTTTATGGTCCCTGCAGTCAATCCGCCATGGGCGGGTCAAATCTCTCAGTTACAGCATTTGAACCGCTCTATGACTAAACATAAGTCTCACTCTCGCTCACCTGCCCGCGACTAAGAAGTCTTCTAAATGGGCCATTACTTCCTCACAATCCACCGCTCTGCCGGACATGTCCTCTGAGGAGGACGGGGCATACACTGACCTCACAGACTCTGATTCTGTCTCCTCTGATGGGGAAGGGAAATCGATGGTGGATATTCCTGATTTGATTGAGGCTGTCAGGATCATTCTTCAGGATTCTGATGACCCTGAGCCTGAGGTGGCCTCCAAGACGCCTGATAGGTTTAAACGCAAGAAGGTGGTTAAACAGGTTTTCCATCCTTCTCAACATTAACTGATATACGTCAGGAATCCTGGGGGAGCCCGGGAACTAAATTCACACCACATAAGAGACTGTTGGCTCGATATCCTCTGTCTGCGGAGCTCACTAAAAATTGGGAAACTCCCCCGCCTGTGGATTCTCAGGTGGCGAGCCTGGTAGTTTCTTCCGCTCTGCCTGTAACTACCATCACCTCTCTGAAGGAAGCGACGGATAGGCGTGTGGAGGGTTGTTTGAAGGCAATTTACACCCTAGTGGGGGGTGTACATAGGCTTACCATTGCTGCAACGTGGGTTGCTGAAGCTATTGAGGCATGGGCCCAGGAGCTGGAGGAAGAGCTACCGTCCAATGCTTCTGATCATGCTAGACAATGTCTCTCGTATATTGTCACGGCCTCTGTTTACCTTTCGGAGGCGGCTTCTGATGCCGGGGTGCTTGCGGCAAAGGCTGCTACTACGTCCATCCTGGCTCGCCGTATCCTGTGGTTGAGGTCCTGGTCGGTGGATATGGACTCTAAGAAAACCCTGGAGGTGCTTCCTTTTAAGGGAGACATTCTTTTTTGGAGAAGATCTCAATAAGATTGTGGCTGCTCTGGCTACTGCTAAAACAGCATGCCTACCAAGTACGGCTCCTTCTGCTCCGAAGGCTAAAAGTACTTTCCCTTGTCCCTTTCGTACCCCAGGGAAAGCTAAAGGTCAGGCGTACCCGAAACAAGCTTGTGCTTCCAAACCTGCCAAGCCCAGACAAAAGCGGGCCGTGGGCTGACTATCAGCCTGCTTCCAAAACTGACGAGCCTGCCGCATGATGGGGCGGGCCTCCCCCTGGGGGGATCCCATGGTAGGGGGTCGACTACTAGGGTTTGCCCAGGAATGTTTGAAGACCACTTCGGATGCCTGGGTATGGGAAGTCGTCACTTACGGTTACGTCGTTTTCTTCAAGAAACGTCCCCCTCAACGGTTTTGCCTGACAGACATCCCTTTGGACCCGGTAAAGGCAAACACTCTTCATTCAGTAGTACATTCCCTCCTGACTACAGGAGTGGTGGTAAAGGTGCCTCTGTCTCAGAGGGGCAAGGGGTACTATTCACCACTGTTCCTATTTCTGAAACAGAATGGGTCCTCGCTGCCCATTCTCAATCTCAAGGCATTGAACAAGTTTGTGAGGGTCTCCAAGTTTCGTATGGAAACTCTCCGCTCTATTGTTCTGGCCTTGGAGCCTGGTGACTATATGGTCTCCCTGGACATACAGGATGCCTACCTGCATATTCCTTTTGCACTGTCACATCAGCAGTACCTGGAGTTTGCAGTGGGCAACCTTCATTACCAATTTTGGGCGCTGCCTTTTGGTTTGACACTGGCTCCGCGTGTTTTCACCAAAGTTATGGCGGCGATGACAGCTGCGCTCTGCCGTCAAGGGGTCAGGATCCTGCTGTATCTGGACGATTTGTTGATCCTGGCAAATTCCTCCGAAATTCTCCTGTGTCATCTTGATCTGACGGTCCAGTTTGTGACAGCCCACAGGTGGTTAGTCAACTGGAAGAAATCTTCCCTGGTTCCTGCTCAACGCATGGTACACCTGGGAGCGTTATTGGACACTCACAACCAGCGGTTGTTCTTGTCTCAGGAGAAAGTCCTGAAGCTTCAGGACAAGATTCGATGCTTCCTATCTCGTCCAGAAGTGTCGATACACTCGGCAATGCAGGTACTAAGTCTCATGGTGTCGGCATTCGACATGGTGGAGTATGCTCAATTCCATTCTCGCCCTCTGCAGAAGCTGATTCTTGCCAAGTGGGACGGCCTGCCTCACCGGATCAGATCTCAAATGATCTCCTTGTCTCCGGAGGTCCACCTGTCACTGAACTGGTGGCTTCAGGACCAACGATTGAGCAGTGGATGTCCCTTCTGGATATCCAACTGGGTCCTGCTGATGACGGATGCCAGTCTGAGAGGTTGGGGCGCAGTGTTGGAGCAGCACTCCCTTCAGCGTCTGTGGACCATGGAGGAGTCTCTCCTCCCGATAAACTTTCTGGAACTGCAGGCAGTGTTCAATGCACTGAACCTGGCCCAGCATCTGGTACAGAACAGGCCTGTTCAAGTACAGTCGGACAATGCCGCCACGGTGGCCTACATAAATCATCAAGGCGGCACTCGAAGCCGCATGGCAATGAAGGAAGTATCACGGATTCTTCAGTGGGCAGAATGCCATCTGCCGGCCATATCCGCAGTGTTCATTCCAGGAGTCCTCAACTGGGAAGCGGACTATCTCAGTCATCAGGACGTACACACAGGAGAGTGGAGCCTTCATCCGGAAGTATTTCAACTCATAGTGGGTCCTACCAGATGTAGACCTGATGGCGTCTCTACACAATCACAAGGTTTCGGTCTTCGGAGCAAGGACAAGGGATCCTCAAGCAGCATTCGTGGACGCTCTGGCAATTCCGTGAAACTTTCAGCCGCCGTACGTGTTCCCTCCAGTGTCACTCCTGCCCAGAGTACTACAGAAGTTCAAGCAAGAAGGAGGAAACCTCCTCCTTCTGATTTTTCACCGTGACAGGGCGGTTCTTCGAACGCGCCCTGGTTATTTACCTAAGGTGGTATCTTCCTTCCACCTTAACCAGGAGATTGTGGTTCCGGCCTTCAATTCTCCGGAGTTGTCTGCCAAAGAGCGGTCTTTGGATGTGGTACGGGCTCTCCGTATCTATGTGAAGAGAAATGCCTCCATTAGGAAATCTGATTCTCTTTTGTTCTGTTTGGTTTTTACAAACGTGGCTGGCCTGCTAACAAGCAGACCCTGGCCAGATGGATTAGAATGGTGATTGCACATGCTTATGTACAGGCTGGTCTTCCGGCTCCTGCTACCATCAAAGCCCATTCTACTCGGTCTGTCGGACCTTATTTATTTATTATTATTATGTATTTATTACCAGTTATTTATATAGCGCACACATATTCCGCAGCGCTTTACAGAGAATATTTTGCCCATTCACATCAGTCCCTGCCCCAATGGAGCTTACAATCTATATTCCCTACCACATGTACACACAGACACATTCACACTAGTGTTCATTTTGTTGGGAGCCAATTAACCTACCAGTATATTTTTGGATTGTGGGAGGAAACCGGAGTACCCGGAGAAAACCCACGCAAGTACGGGGAGAATATACAAACTCCACACAGTTAGGGCCATGGTGGGAATCGAACCCATGACCTCAGTGCTGTGAGGCAGTAATGCTAACCATTACACCATCCGTACTGGACCTTCTTGGGCAGCCCGCTGTGGTGCGACCCTTGATCAATTGTGCAAGGTGGCTACATTTTCCTCGGGGAACACGTTTATAAGGTTCTATGCCTTTTGATACTTCCGCCTCCCAGGATGCCTCATTTGGACGCCGTGTTCTTGTGCCCGCTTCAGTGCGTCCCCTCCCATAAGGAACTGCTTTAGGACATCCCCAATGTTATTCCTTGTAGAGCCCAGTGTACCCCGCAGCAGAAAACGAGATTTATGGTAAGAACTTACCTTTGTTAAATCTCTTTCTGCGAGGTACACTGGGCTCCACAAGGCGCCCACCCTGAAGCACTTTGCTTCTTTGGGTTGGTATAGCATAGCCGCTGACACACTCTCCTGTGGTGAGTGTGTGGTGTAATTGGCTACGAGCGATTGTCGTCTCTGGTACCTGCTACTGTATTGGGCTGGTTAACGAAACTGAGCTCCTGTGCATTGAGGCGGGGTTATAGAGGAGGCGGCGCTGTGCATCTTGGGAACAGTCAAAGCTTTGAGCCTGTTGGTGCCTCGGATCAAGATCCTACTCTACACCCTGATGTTTTCCTTGTGGAGCCTAGTGTACCTCACAAAAAGAGATTTAACAACGGTAAGTTCTTACCATAAATCTCGTTATATACATCAGTCGCTTTGTGTCTCCTACAGATGGGCCCAGTAACAGAGATACCCCAGAGAGATGTCACCGTCCTCTGTATTCCCAGGATTGTACAGATGAGAATCACAGGATCCCACAGGAGGATCAGGTAGGTGGGATGTAGGGTCTCGCCAATATACCAACGTTACTTTTCACTGTATCAGTCATTCCAGGTCATAATGAGAGTCGCAGGGAAAGCTGTGTAATTGGGGGTCTCTAGCCCCATACACCACAGGAGAACCCTGATAACATGAAAACATCTATCACTGTATAAGAAAGAACATGAGGATCACAGATTTATTGTACAGTTTACATATGTCACAAATTGTAATAATTGAGAAACATATCTGGGCAATTAGTTCTATTGTGTTATTTTTCTTACGTACTAGGGGATACTGGGAATCCATTAAGTACCATGGGGTATAGACTGGTCCACTAGGAGCCATGGGCACTATAGAAGTTTGAATGTGTGGGCTGGCTCCTCCCTCTATGCACCTCCTACCAGGAAAAAGCTGTTAGAGAACATTGCCCTCTCAACCAGACTACTCCTGGATCATGGGTGGATTCTGATCCTACCAAAATCTCACCTAGAACCAGTGCAGAGGCTTCAGTTCCTGGGGATGATACTGGACACAGAGTCTCAGAAAGTATTCCTTCCCTTGGAAAAGGCATGGTAATCCAGTCGATGGTTCGGGTCATCTTGAAGCCGATCCGAATCTCTGTGTATCTCTGCATACGCCTTCTGGGGAAAATGGTGGCTTCTTGCGAAGCAATTCAGTACGGAAAGGTTTCATGCGAGGGCCTTCCAGCTGGATCTGTTGGACAAGTGATCCGGATCGCATCTTCACATGCACCAGAGGATTCGTCTGTCACCAAAAGCCAGGATCTCCCTCCTGTGGTGGCTACAGACTTCTCACCTAGTCGAGGGTCGGAGGTTCGGGATTCAGAATTGAATTCTGCTAACCACAGATGCAAGCCTCAGAGGTTGGGGAGCAGTCACAGATGGGGTGCAGTTTCAGGGAAGATGGTCATGTCTGGAAGTCGTCCTTTCCGATAAACATCCTAGAATTCAGGCATATCTACAACGCCCTTCCGCAGACCTGATCTCTTCTCCAGAATCTGGCCATTCAGGTCAAGTCGGACAATGTGACGGCGGTAACGTACATAAACCGACAGGGCGGAACGAAAAGCAGAGCCGCCATGTCAGAGGTAATAAGAATTCTCCTCTGGGCGGAAAAACTTGCCATGGTTTTGTCGGCGATCTTCATTCCGGGAGTAGACAACTGGGAAGCAGACTTCCTCAGCAGACATGATCTGCACCCGGGGGGATTGAGGCCTCCACCCGGAGGTGTTCCAGTGGTTAACACGTCAGTGGGGTTATCCACAAACTGACATGATGGCCTCTCGACTCAACAAGAAGCTCAAGCGGTGCTGTTCCAGGTCGAGGGACCCACAGGCTGTAGCGGTAGACGCCCTGACAACTCCGTGGGTTTACTTAATTTTCCATGAGGACAGAGCTGAACTCAGGACTCGTCACCAATTTCTTCCTAAGGTGGTGTCCGCGTTTCACATCAACCAACCTATTGTGGTTCCGGCTGTTACAGACGCGTCTGCTACTTCAAAGTCTTTGGATGGGAGGGAAAGAGCAGCCGGTAAAGGTATTAACATGGGTACTAAAAAGGGTTTTATCAAAACACTAACTAATGACGATTACGGCTCATCGATGCTGCATAAAGTGAATGATGTCCCTAGCACAAGGGGAAATACTTATTTTAATTGCATGTATGTAAACGCTAGAAGCCTTACAGGTAAAAAGGGCGAACAAGAAATACTTGCAGCAAGCAAACAGTATGATATTATAGGCATTACTGAAACTTGGTGGGATGAATCTCATGATTGGACAGTCAATCTAGAGGGCTATACACTGTTCAGGAGAGACAGATTAAATAAACGGGGTGGAGGGGTATGTCTTTATGTAAAGCCGTTTTTAAAACCTGATATATGGGAAGATATTCAGGAGGGGACTGTAGACACTGAGATGTTATGGGTAGAAATTGCATGCGGGGCAAAGGAATAAAAAAGTTAGTATTGGGTGTAAGCTATAGGTCGCCTGGTATTAATGTGCCTGATGAGGAAATGAGGAATTGTTACTGAAGTAAATTGAAAGAGCAGCAGGAGTAGGAGACATAGTAGTGATGGGAGATTTTAACTACCCAGAGATAAATTGGATAAACGATTCTTGTGATACTGCTAGGGGTAACATGTTTTTCTCTTACGTCCTAGAGGATGCTGGGGACTCCGTAAGGACCATGGGTTATAGACGGGCTCCTCCCTCTATGCCCCTCCTCCAGACCTCAGTTAGATCCTGTGCCCAGAGGAGACTGGGTGCATTACAAGGGAGCTCTACTGAGTTTCTCTGAAAAAGAATTTTGTTAGGTTTTTTTATTTTCAGGGAGCACTGCTGGCAGCAGGCTCCCTGCATCGTGGGACTGAGGGGAAAGAAGCAGACCTACTTAAATGATAGGCCCTGCTTCTTAGGCTACTGGACACCATTAGCTCCAGAGGGTTGGGACGCAGGTCTCACCCTCGCCGTTCGTCAAGGAGCCACCGTCCTCCTCACAAAGCCGGAAGATAGAAGCCGAATGAGTATAAGAAGAAAGAAGACTTCAAAGGCAGCTGAAGACTTCAGATCTTCTCTGAGGTAACGCTGCGCGCCATTGCTCCCACACACAACACACACAGCGGGCACTGAAGGGTGCAGGGGGGGGGTGCCCTGGGCAGCAATAATAAACCTCTAGGGCAGAGGTTCTTAAACTCGGTCCTCCGGGGCCCACACAGTGCATGTTTTGCAGGTCTCCTCACAGAATCACAAGTGAAATAATTAGCTCCACCTGTGGACCTTTTAAAATGTGTCAGTGAGTAATTACTACACCTGCTGGGTTACCTGCAAAACATGCACTGTGTGTGCTGCCGAGGACCGAGTTTGAGAACCTCTGCTCTAGGGATTCTCTAACATGTATATAGGCTGCGGAGGCTGTATATTTAATAATCCCCCGCCAGTATTGAAAATTTGAGCGGGACCGAAGCCTGCTGCTGAGGGAGCAGAGCTTGATCCTCCAGCACTAACCAGCGCCATTTTCTTCACAGCACACTGCAGAGAAGCTGGCTTCCCGGACTCTCCCCTGCTGAACAAGGTGACAGAGAGCAAACAAGGGGGGGGGGGGGCACTTTTAATTGGCGCAGTGAGTCTATATATATATATATATATATATATATATGTGCGCTGTTTTGTCTGTGAATTTGGTTTCCAGTGTCCGGTGGCGCTGGGTGTGTGCTGGCATACTCTCTCTCTGTCTCTCCAAAGGGCCTTATTGGGGAACTGTCTCCATATAGATATATCCCTGAGTGTGTGGGGGTGTCGGTACGCGTGTGTCGGCATGTCTGCAGCGGAAGGCTCATCTATGGAGGAGGTGGAGCAGATGATTGTGGTGTCTCCGTCGGCAACGCCGACACCTGATTGGTTGGATATGTGGAATGTTTTAAATGCAAATTTGTCTTTATTACATAAGAGATTGGACAAAGCAGAGTCCAGGGATAGAACAGGGAGTTAATCCATGGCTTTGACTATGTCACAGGGCCCTTCAGGGTCGCAGAAACGTCCCCTGTCCCAAGAAGCAGACACTGATACCGACACGGAATCTGACTCCAGTGTCGACTACGAAGATGCAAGGTTACACCCTAGGGTGGCCAAAAGTATTCATTGTATGATTATTGCAATAAAGGATGTTTTGCATATCACAGATGACCCCTCTGTCCCTGAGAAGAGGATACACATGTTTAAGGAAAAGAAACCTGAGGTAACCTTCTCCCCATCTCATGAACTGAAACCGTTATTTGAAAAGGCTTGGGAGACTCCAGACAAGAAACTGCAGATTCCCAAAAGAATTCTTGAGGCGTATCCTTTCCCTGCACAGGACAGGTTATGGTGGGAATCCTCAACCAGGGTGGACAAGGCGTTAACGCGCTTGTCCAAAAAGGTGGCGCTACCGTCTCCAGACACGGCAGCCCTCAAGGATCCTACTGATTGCAAACAGGAAACTACCTTAAAATCAATTTATACACATACGGGTGCCTTGCTCAGACCGGCAATAGCGTCGGCTTGGGTTTGTAGTGTGGTTGCAGCTTGGACAGATACCTTCTCTGCTGACATTGATACCCTAGATAGGGATACCATTTTATTGACCTTAGGTCACATTAAAGACGCAGTCTTATATATGAGAGACTCTCAGAGAGACATTGGTCTGCTAGGTTCGAGAGCCAACGCCATGGCGATTTCTGCTAGGTGAGCCCTGTGGACCCGCCAATGGGCGGGTGATGCCACTCAAAGAGGCATATGGAAGTTTTACCTTACAAAGGTGATGATTTATTTAGGGAAGGCCTCGCGGACCTGGTTTCCACAGCTACCGCTGGTAAATCTACTTTTTTACCTTGTGTATCCCCACAGCAAAAGAAAACGCCGCAATATCAGATTCAGTCCTTTCGGCTGCATAAGTCCAGAAGAGGTCAGGGCTCTTCCTTCCTCGCCAGAGGTAAGAGTAGAGGGAAAAGACTCCCTGCTATGACTAGTTCCCAGGAGCAGAAGTCCTCCCCGGCTTCTACTAAATCCACCACATGACGCTGGGGCTCCACTGAGGGAGTCTGCGCCGGTGGGGGCACGTCTTCGACTCTTCAGCCACATCTGGGTTCAGTCAGACGTGGATCCTTGGGCGATGGAAATACCAACTGGAATTCGAAGACGTGCCTCCTCGCCGGTTTTTCAAATCGGCTTTACCAGCTTCTTCCCCAGAAAGGGAGATAGTTTTAGCTGCAATTCACAAACTGTGTCAACAACAAGTGGTTGTCGAGGTTCCCCTAGTTCAACACGGGAAGGGGTACTATTCAACCCTCTTTGTGGTCCCAAAAACGGATGGCTCGGTCAGACCCATTCTAAATTAAAAATCCCTAAACCTGTACTTGTTCAAATTCAAGATGGAATCGCTCCGGGCAGTTATCTCCAGCCTGGAAGGGGGGGATTTTATGGTGTCACTAGGCATAAAGGATGCATACCTTCATGTCCCCATATATCCTCCTCATCAGGCATACCTGTTTTTCGCTGTACAGGACTGTCATTACCAGTTTCAGACGTTGCTGTTTGGGTTTTCCACGGCCCCGAGTGTTTTCACCAAGGTAATGGCGGAAATATGGTGCTCCTACGCAGGCAGGGAGTCACAATTATCCCATACTTGGACGATCTCCTGATAAAAGTGAGATCAAAGGAACAGTTGCAGAAAAGCGTGTCGCTCTCCCTGAGAGTGCTGCAGCAGCATGGCTGGATTCTAAATCTACCAAAGTCACAGTTGGTTCCAACGACTCGGCTATCTTTCTTAGGCATGATTCTGGACACAGTACAAAAGAGGGTTTTTCTCCCGATGGAAAAAGCCCAGGATCTCCAGAACATGGTCAGAGACCTGTTAAAACCGAAAAGAGTGTCAGTCCATCAATGCACTTGAGTACTGGGAAAAATGGTGGCAACCTACGAGGCCATCCACTTCGGCAGGTTTCATGCGAGGACATTTCAGTGGGACCTTCTGGGCATGTGGTCTGGGTCCCATCTTCAAATTCATCAGAAAATAAGCCTGTCCCCCAGGGCCAGGGTGTCTCTCCTGTGGTGGCTGCAGAATGCTCACCTTCTAGAGGGTCGCAGGTTCGGCATTCAAGACTGGGTTCTGGTGACCACAGACGCGAGCCTCCGAGGATGGGGAGCAGTCACACAAGGAAGAAATTTTCAGGGACTATGGTCAAGCCAGGAGGCTTGTCTACACATCAACATACTGGAATTAAGGGCCATATACAATGGCCTACGACAAGCGGAGAATCTTCTTTGCGACCTACCGGTTCTGTTTCAATCAGACAACATCACAGCCGTGGCTCATGTAAACCGCCAAGGCGGGACAAGGAGCAGAGTGGCAATGACGGAAGCCACCAGGATTCTTCGCTGGGCGGAAAATCACATAAGTGCTCTGTCAGCAGTCTTCATTCCGGGAGTGGACAACTGGGAAGCAGACTTCATCAGCAGACACGATCTCCATCCAGGAGAGTGGGAACTTCATCGAGAAGTTTTTGCAGAGATAATCAAGTCATTGGGGACATCCTCAAACAGACATGATGGCGTCACAAGTCATTGGGGACATCCTCAAACAGACATGATGGCGTCACGCCTCAACAAGAAGCTTCGGAGGTATTGAGCCAGGTCAAGGGACCCTCAAGCAGTAGCAGTAAACGCCCTGTTGACACCATTGGTGTTTCAGGCGGTCTATGGGTTCCCTCCTCTTCCACTCATCTCAAAGATATTGAGAATCATAAGACGAAAAAGAGTGCGGACAATTCTCTTTGTTCCAGATTGGCCTCGAAGGGCCTGGTATTCAGATCTTCAAGAAATGCTCACAGAAGATCCGTGGCCTCTTCCTCTCAGAGAGGACCTGTTGCAACAGGGGCCCTGCGTGTTCCAAGACTTGCCGCGGTTACGTTTGACGGCATGGTGGTTGAACACCGAATCCTAGCAGGGAAAGGCATTCCGGAAGAAGTCATCCCTACTCTGATAAAGGCCAGGAAGGAGGTGACAGCGAAACATTATCACCGTATCTGGAGAAAGTATGTATCTTGGTGTGAAGCCAAGAATGCTCATACTGAGGAATTCCATCTGGGTCGTTTTCTCCACTTTCTATAGACAGGAGTGGATATGGGCCTAAAATTAGGCTCCATTAAGGTACAGATTACGGCCCTATCAATTTTCTTTCAGAAGGAATTGGCTTCTCTCCCAGAAGTCCAGACTTTTGTAAAGGGAGTGCTGTACATCCAGCCTCCTTTTGTGCCTCCAGTGGCACCATGGGACCTTAACGTGGTGTTACAGTTCCTAAGATCTCACTGGTTTGAACCTCTTCAAACGGTTGAATTAAAATTTCTCACTTGGAAAGTGGTCATGTTGTTGGCCTTGGCATCTGCAAGGCGGGTGTCAGAATTGGCGGCTTAGTCTCACAAAGGCCCCTATCTGATTTTCCATGTGGATAGAGCAGAGTTGAGGACTCGTTCTCAAATTTTGCCTAAAGTGGTTTCATCTTTTCATATGAACCAAACTAATCACTGTTTATCCTGTATGCAGCCAACAAGGTTGGCGCTCCTGCTTCTAAGCAGACTATTGCTCGTTGGATCTGTAACATGATTCAGCAGGCTCATTCTATGGCTGGATTGCCGTTGCCAAATTCGGCCCATTCCATTAGGAAGGTGGGCTCTTCTTGGGTGGCTGCCCGAGGCGTCTCGGCATTACAGCTTTGCCGAATGGCGACTTGGTCGGGTTTAAACACTTTTGCAAAATTTTACAAGTTTGATACCCTGGCTGATGAGGACCTCATGTTTGCTCAATCGGTGCTGCAGAGTCATCCGCACTCTTCCGCCCGGTCTGGAGCTTTGGTATAATCCCCATGGTCCTTACGGAGTCCCCAGCATCCTCTAGGACGTAAGAGAAAATAAGATTTTAAACCTACCGGTAAATCTTTTTCTCCTATTCCGTAGAGGATGCTGGGCGCCCGTCCCAGTGCGGACTTATTTCCGCAAGACTTGTATATAGTTGTTGCTTACATAAGGGTTATGTTACAGTTGAGATCAGTCTTTGGCTGATGCTGTTTTTGTTCATACTGTTGACTGGTTGTGTATATTCCAGGTTATACGGTGTGGATGGTGTGGTCTGATATGAATCTTGCCCTTAGATTAACAAAAATCCTGTCCGTCTCCTCTGGGCACAGTTCTCTAACTGAGGTCTGGAGGAGGGGCATAGAGGGAGGAGCCAGTGCCCACCCATCTAAAGTTCTTTATAGTGCCCATGTCTCCTGCGGAGCCCGTTTATACCCCATGGTCCTTACGGAGTCCCCAGCATCCTCTACGGACTAGGAGAAAAAGATTTACCGGTAGGTTTAAAATCTTATTTTAAACACACTAAATGATTACTTAGTTCAACTAATCAAGGAACCTACTAGGTACAATGCAATCTTAGACCTGATGTTAACAAACAATGGGGAATTGGTATCAAATATTATAGTAGGAGAGCCCATAGGAAACAGCGACAACAATATGGTCACATTCAATATCAGTTTTCATAAGTAGTCCTATACTGGCTCAACTAGGACTCTAAACTTTAGCAAAGCCAACTTTGACATGATGAGGGAAGCTTTAAAGTATATTGAATGGAGAATTTTGTTTCAAGGAAAAAATACTACGGAGAAATGGGATGTATTAAAATCACTGCTAGTTAAAAATACTCTAAACTTTATTCCCACGAGCAGCAAAAAAAGGAATAAAAATCCCAAACCAATGTGGTTCAACAAAAAGGAAGTTATGGGCAATAAAAGGCGAGCATTCAAAAAATACAAATCTGACAGGAATGCAGAGTCATTTTAGCACTGTAAGGACTGTAACAAAATATGCAAAAAAGAAATAAGAGCGGCTAAAATAGAAACTGAAAAACTAGTAGCAAAGGAAAGCAGTGTGAATCCCAAAAAATTATTTGAATACATCAACAGCAAGAGATTAAATAAGGAGAGTATAGGCCCTTTAAAAGACAAGTTGGGAGTCTTAGTCAAAAATGATAATGACATAGCGGACAAACTAAATGAGTTTTTTTCAACGGTATTTACAAGAGAGGACCAATTTCAGGGACTAACACACAATCTCAATAATGATAATGTCCCACTGATAAGTGCTTATTTAAGTGAGGAGGTAGTCTGTGACCGATTAAAAAAATGTAAAGATTAATAAGTCACTGGGTCCCGATGGAATTCACCCAAGGGTTCTAATGGAGCTTCACGCTGAACTTGCAAGACCGCTATTTTTGATCTTTAAAGATTCAGTTATATAAGGTATGGTTCCCAAAGACTGGCGTATAGCGGAAGTAGTGCCAATATTCAAAAAGGGAAGTAAAGCTGAACCGGGTAATTATAGACCAGTTAGTCTTACATCTATAGTGGGGAAAGTATTGGAAGGTATTCTAAGGGATAGTATTCAGAAGTTCCTTTAAGTCAATAAGGTCATTAAAAGGAATCAACATAGATTTGTGAAGGACAGATCCTGTCAGACTAACTTACTTGGCTTTTATGAAACAGTAAGTGCGAACCTTGATCAGGGTAAGGAGGTGGATGTAATCTTTTTAGACTTTGCCAAAGCTTTTGACACTGTACCACACATGCGACTTATCTGTAAACTACAAGAAATAGGGCTAGGGAGCACAATATGCACTTGGGTCAAAAATTGGTTAGATAATAGGGAACAGCGCTTTGTGGGTAATTGGATCATTTTCAAATTGGACTGAAGTACTAAGTGGTGTGCCACAAGGGTCTGTACTAAGACAACTATTGTTCAACATTTTCATTAACGACCTAACAGAAGGTCTAGAGAGCATGGTGTCAATTTTTGCAGACGATACCAAATTGTGTAAAGTTATAAATACGGAGGGGGATGCTGAGTCTCTTCAAAATAACTTAGTTAAATTAGAAGCATGGGGAGCCAAATTGAGAATGCGCTTCAACACAGACAAGTGTAAGGTAATGCACTGTGGTAGCAAGAACAAAAATTACACCTACATATTAAATGGGGTAATATTAGGGGATTCTGTACTGGAAAAAAGACTTGGGTGTTCACATAGATAGCAAACTAAGCAGCAGTACCCAAAGTAGGAGTGCAGCAAAGAAGGCTAATAAGATACTAGCATGCATAAAACGGGGAATTGATGCAAGGGACAAGTGTGTTATACTCCCATTATATAAATCACTAGTGAGGCCACATCTTGAATACTGTGTACAATTCTGGGCACCATACTACAAAAAGGATATTCTGGAGCTAGAAACGGTTCAGAGATGGGCGACCAAACTAATTAAGGGCATGGAGACGCTGGAATACAAGGAAAGGCTTGCAGGGCTAGGCATGTTTACACTGGAAAAGGGGAGACTAAGAGAGGGGGCATGATCAACATCTACAGATATATAAGGGGACAGAGTTTGCGCGGGACCTGTTTTTGGTAGGATCAGCACAGAGGACACGTGGACACTCGCTTAGGTTAGAGGAGAGGAGATTCCGCACAATGCAGCGTAAAGGCTTTTTCACGGTAAGGACAATACGTGTTTGGAATTCCCTGCCCGAGGGAGTTGTAATGGCGGAATCTGTCAACACCTTTAAGAATGGGTTAGATAAATTCCTATTGGAAAAGGATATCCAGGGTTATGGTTCGTAGTATATCAGCATCAGACAAAATTTAGACCAAAAAAATGCTGCATAGGAGACCACAAATAGGTTGTACTTCATGGACAAATTGTCTTTTTTCAACCTTAGATACTATGTTACTATGTGATGTCTGATAAAGCTGATTCTTATACTCTACAACATAAGCTATTAAATCTATACCGTGAAGACGTAATGGCCGCTGAACCTCGTGCACGTGCTACGCACTCCGTACGCTATTTGCGTAAGAATACCTTGCACGTGGTACGCAAGTTACGCACACACGCTGCGCTGGGTGTATGGAACACACACAGCGAGCGTACACACAGATGATAACCTTTAAAACCTTACACAGCGTATGAATATACTATAATGGTAAGACACTGGTTAACCTTGTTAATATAAAAAGCTATTTGAGCGGTTGAGACGCTCCGATTACCCACAGTAATGTAATGAACACTCGATACTTTGCTAAGGTTCCAAAACCTTTACTAACAAGCTTTTAGTTATATCAAAAAGGGGAAACACAGTTGACAAGTCATACACTACAAGCTAACATATAATTCTAACAGAATATCTAGACAGAAATATACGCAATAGTGAACGATCACAAATACAAATACATAGACTAAGAATGAATGGCTAACATTACACGGGTAACAAAATGGCCACAGAGAAACATACCATACAGGGAACACTCGCAAGCGCAACCGGAATCCAGTCCTCCAATTATCAGAGATAAATGTTGGAGAGAGAGAGTACTGGCCGGTCTGGGGACAGTGACCCTTATATACACAACGTACAGTGTACTACAAAGGGCCCTACAATCCTATTGTTCATTGGACACAGGAATGTCTCTCTGCACTGTAACAAAAGGTCATAGGTGGATTTGAACAGGTGGGCTGTGACTATTACAAACTGCTCAGGTGGGAGGGAATCTCAGGATTCCCGCCGCATGGATAATGAACTGCAAATATAAGAAATGTCCAGAAACTACTAATGGCCATAACTATACGCAGGAGCGATTAATCTTTACCTAACCAACACCGGATTGTTGCTATTAAAATACTCTTCGGTTAGGTACCAGACACCACTGTTCAACCTTAGTCAGACCCTTTGTATCACAAAAAGAGGGATTCCTATGTCCATGAACAAGTCATATTAAACAAACTTACAGTTATCTTTAAGGGGAACTTTACCTATAAAACCTGCTATATGGATTTATTAAGTAACGTTTGAGTCGCCCACTTGACGCACACAAACTCTACCGTAAATGCACATACCATGCGCTCGAGCGCACGCCCGTAGAGGCGCCGTCACGCAATTGCGAATATGTGCATGCACGCCAGAGAAAGTGCATGTGCAGCGGGCAAGCGCATGAGGTGAATATATGGCAATGTGTAGCATGATATTTTTCCGACTTTGACAGTCCACCCTTTGGCAGTCACCAATAACTGCCACTTCCTAAAACAGTTCACAAAGAGAAAAATATTTGTCACATGTAAATACATTTCTGTGATTGGGTAAGGGAGGAGAGAAGAAGGTGGGAAAAGGTATGACCTAGTGAGATAGTAGAAGCATGTGTGTATGAATCCATGTTTGAGGGGTCATGTATCATCGTGCCGTACGTGTTTTAAATCAAGCTTCGAGGTATTGCGAAGTATACATTTGAATCCTTCTTATCCCGTATTAAGGGTCTGTGGATGGGCTGTCAAACTTTACCGAGCTCTTTTCGGCTTTTGGTTGCAACAAAATGGGGGAGCACATTTTAGTTGATAATACATGAATGGGGGGGAGATGTGAGTGCTGATATCTGTGTCTATATTCCCTATCGACTATGTGTGTCATTACCTGAAGGTTGTAGAAATGAAGATAAGAAGCAATTATGGTAAATGCAGTCATAAACTATGTGAGTTTAATATACATTTGCCGATTGAGGTCTTGTCTTGTCTCGATGTACATGTTGACTGTAGTCTCCCGATGCTTTTGCTATAAATGGCGGCAAAAGTTTTTCCATTGTCCAGAAAATTACAGTCTCTATAATATTTGGGGCTATCGTAAAATTTAAAGTCACTATGGATATTGGGGGTCTGTATTATAGTCCAGCGATGGTCTGTATAAAAGAGGTTGTCAAATTCTTCTTCCAAGCGGATGTCTTTGTACCTTGGAGGAAAACAAAGGAGAAACGGGTGAAAGAAACGGACCGTGGAATCACATTTTCATCACAACATTGTCTCTATCGTTGGGTCATAAACCAAATTAGTCGTTGTTATTACAGTGTCTTCGCTCCTTAAACTCATTACTCTGGTGTTACCTTTACACTTTGTTAAAATCCGAACACATCTAAATATCAGGCCAACAAATATGACGACTCCCAATATACACAAGAGAAACTTCCCTACATCCATGATAATTCCTTGGGCCCATTCTCCTAAGCCCGAGAACCAATTTCGTCGGTTCAACCATGACACCCAACCGGTCAGCTCATTACCCACAGCAGCGAGAGTGAGATTATGTCTCCTTCAGAACTCCCATTTTAATTGCAAAATGTCATCCATCTTTTGGTCTATGACCTCGACCGGGTCCTCAGTGCTGTTTGTAATATATGTGCAGCACTTTATTCCATACTGAGTCGCCAAGGTAACACAATACCCGCCTGTTACTGCCGTGAGGTAATTGAGAACCATCCTATGCTGAACCAGTTCTGTTTTGTATGCTTGTAACTCTCTCCCAGTATACCTGAATGTGTCGTCATACATTTCGGTGATATTGTCTAATAAATTTGCAAGCGCAGATATATATCTATAATTTAACACTCCTCTGGCGGTACGAGTGACATCTAACGCGAGTAGGACTTGAATCCCGGTGGATTCATGAATCAAATCAGAGGCATGATGCTCTGTTTTCTCCATCAGTTGTCTTTTAACGACATGCTCGTAATGAGTGTGAGTATAAGGAGCTTGGGCACCACGGTGAATATCTTTCATTTTAGTGTGGGATACAGTCATTACCTCAGGCAGTACTTTTCCAATATAACACAATCCCTCTGAGTTTGGGGCAAGCCACTTATACGCCTTCCTCCCGCGCATATGAAATATGCATCATCGGGGAGAACATATGGGACGGAGTAGGACATAACCATATTACACATCTTCCATGTGAAATCTCCTAACCCTAATTCTCCCATCTGTCTAGTACACGTATCAGTTTGTACGATCTGTGCACAGTATCCTTCTCCAACTCGCATGATCCTACTTCCTAAGGTGTACCTATACCGAAAGAATTTCCTATGGTCGGCTATCTGGCGTATAAGTTCTGTGTCTATGGGCATTCTGTCGGCTCTGTGTGAAAATGTCATGGTTTGATTACTCCATGACACTTCCCAATTTCCCGGCTTTCGGGGATTGGGAATGTTAAAACACACTAAGGACCTATCCACATGATATTGGTGGAGCTTCAAACTAGGAGGACTAGAGATATTAAACCTCCTGTCCACCGGCCTCCCACCACTTAGCTCAAGTACCTCTCCTACATTTAAAGGGAATGGTACTAGTCCTGATTTGCTATGGCCTTGAGGTACTTGAGAGCATACCCAACAATCTGTCTGATTTAGCACTTTACCCACTAAGGAGTGATAGTCACCCAATGGATGCCGGTCCATGTGGATATTAAAACTGGATTGACATATCTTGATGCACCCATCCTCAACTATACTGTCAGTGTCTACAGATGCAGTTCTCTTCAGCTAACAATCCTTCACAATTCCTTCTATTGTCAATGCTACCAGATCGTTTTCTGATACTCGCCTTTACTCGGTGATTGTGTTGTTCTTGGAAATCTACGCCTCCATCCTGGCCATCAGAACCCATTCCAGATCCTTTCTCGACTTCCATGGTACTCTCACCGAAACAGACTGCTCTGGTCAACATCATAGTCAACAGGAAAATCCGTATCACAGTCTCTTGGGGCAAGTCCATCTTAGAGGAGTAAAAGGAGAAAAATAAGAAGGGGGAAGGGAAATAGGAGGGAGGTGGGAACTGGAGAAAATAACAAATGGGAAAAAGAAATCTGGCTCGACAAGCTTCTGGTCTTATTATTTTCAGCGCTCAGGTATCGTCTCAATCTTCCCTGAACAGACACTCTAGTGATACAACCTCTACTATCTGTTCTTTATCACGCGACCTCTCTGGGTCGGCAACCTTTTTACAATGAGACAAATGGACCCAAGTCTCTCTCTCGGCAACCTTCAAAGCAGTTGTGCTGGTCAATAAGACTTGATATGGTCCTTCCCATCTGTCAATAAGGCAACCTGAGCGTAGAAAATTCCGTATCATTACATAATCCCCAGGTTCAATGTCATGACAATTACTGTCTGGTAAATCAGGAATCACCAACTTTAGATTATCATTCTGATTCCTCAATTGCTTACTCATCTTTACCAAGTACTTTACGGTTACTTCATTGTTACATTTCAAATCATCCTGGGGGTTAATCATAACATGGGGTTGTTGACCAAACAGAATTTCAAAAGGAGACAGATTAAGAGGGGACCTGGGAGTGGTTCTGATGCTGTATAATATGATTGGCAAAGCTTCAGGCCATAACAGTCCTGTTTCAGTCATTACCTTGCTCAATTTATTTTTAATAATGCTGTTAACTCTTTCCACCTTCGCAATCGCCTGGGGGCGATACGGAGTGTGCAGCTTACTATTAATTCCCATCAACTTACACATTGTTTGAAAGACTTCACCTGTAAAATGGGTACCCCTATCACTCTCAATGATTCTAGGGATACCGTACCTACACACAAATTCCTGCACAATTTTCTTTGTAGTGAACACAGCGGTATTTGTGGCCGCGGGAAATGCTTCGACCCAATTTGAGAATACATCAATACAGACCAAAACATATTTTAAATTTCTACAAGGTGGTAATTGTATGAAATCAATCTGTATTACCTGGAAAGGGCCATCTGTCGGGGGGATATGGGATGGCTCTGTCGGTATTGCCTTTCCGATATTCTTCCTCAAGCAGGTGAGACATGTCATTGCTCTTTTACCCGCATGGGAGGAAAATCCTGGGGCGCACCAATAAGCTCTTACTAGCTTACACATCCCTTCTTTGCCCAGATGAGTCAGCCCATGTGCTGCTTCCGCTAGACTTGGAAGATATGCTCTGGGTGCCACTGGTTTACCATGTCCATCTGTCCAGAGTCCTGAGGACTCCTGGCCATATCCTTTTGACCTCCAAACTGCCTTTTCCTGCGGAGAACACAAATTTTGCATTTCACACAATTTCTGTGTGTTGACAGTATTTAATACCATCAGTTGTGTGATGTCTGTCTGTCTGGTGGTACCTGCTGCTGATTTAGCAGCTTCGTCTGCTCGGCTGTTACCAAGTGATACCAGGTCTTGGCTATACGTGTGAGCTTTACACTTGATAACAGCCAATCTGTCGGGTTCCTCTATCGCTGTTAGAAGTCTTTTGATGTGGGCTGCATGCGCTACGGGTGTGCCAGCTGCCGTTATTAAATTTCTGAGGCGCCATAGGGCTCTGAAATCATGGACTACTCCGAATGCGTACCTAGAATCTGTGCAGATATTGGCTGACTTGCCCTTAGCCAATTCGCATGCTCTGGTTAGGGCAACCAGTTCAGTAACTTGTGCTGAGTGTGGTGGGCCTAGCGGTTCTGCTTCTATGGTACTTTGGTCATCTACGACTGCGTATCCAGTACACAAGTCTCCCGAGTCCGTCTGTCTGTGACAACTACCGTCAGTGTAGAAAGTAAAATCTACATCTTCCAGTGGGTTGTCACTGATGTCAGGCCTTGCCGTGAAATTTTGGGTCAAATATTCCATACAATCATGCGTGTCATCCCCTGTACTAAATCCGCCTTCACCATCACTCTCATCCTCCACCCTTTGTGGCTGTCCAGGCACACCTGGAAGATATGTTGCAGGATTTAGTGCGCTGCATCTCTTTATAGTGATGTTTACCGGGGCCATCAATGCCAATTCCCATCTTGTAAACCGTGCTGATGAAACGTGTCTGGTTTGGGCAGAATTCAGCAAGGCCGACACTGCATGTGATGTGTGGATTGTGAGGTTGTGTCCTAGCACTACATCTTCGCTTTTTGTGACTGGCAATGCTATTGCTGCAACACTTCGCAAGCATGTGGGGAGGGATCGCGCTACCGTATCTAGCTGAGTGCTGTAGTAAGCTACCGGCCTGCTGGCATCACCATGCTTCTGGGTTAAGACACCTGCTGCGCACCCAGCACTCTGTTCAGTACAGCTCAAAGGGTTTCCCATAGTCTGGCATACCCAATGCCGGTGCCTGCGTTAGGCACTGTTTAAGTCTCTCAAATCCCATCTCAGATTCGTCTGTATGCGAAATCCGATCAGGTTTACTTGATGAAACCATCTCCTGCAAAGGTAAGGCGAGTATGGAAAAACCTGGGATCTAGTTACGGCAATACCCACACATTCCTAAAAATGTTCTAATGTGTTGCTGGGTTTGTGGCAGAGTCATGTCACGAATTGCTTGAATTCTATCAGCGGTGAGGTGTCTCAGTCCTTGTGTCAAACAGTGTCCCAAATATTTCACCCGGGCCTGGCATAATTGTAACTTGTCCTTGGAAACCTTGTGTCCTGTGTCTGAAAGATGAAACAGGAGTTGTTTCGTATCTCTCAGGGACGCTTCCAGTGAATCTGAACACAGTAGTAAATCATCCACATACTGTATCAATACTGATCCACTCTCTGGTTGGAAAGACTGTAAACAATCATGTAGGGCCTGTGAGAAGATACTTGGACTGTCTATGAAACCTTGTGGTAAGCGAGTCCATGTGTATTGAACTCCTCTGTATGTGAATGCGAATAAGTATTGACTGTCAGGGTGCAGAGGTACCGAGAAGAAAGCGGAGCAGAGGTCAATCACAGTGAAACATTTGGCAGTGGGAGGGATTTGCATAAGGATAACAGCTGGATTTGGCACTACGGGGAATTGACTCTCAACTATTTTGTTGACCCCTCTAAGATCCTGTACTAATCTGTAACCCCTCCCCCCACTCTTTTTAACAGGGAAGATGGGACTATTGGCAGTGCTGGACTACCTTACCAGAATGCCCTGTTGTAGCAGGCGCTCTATTACAGGGTAAACTCCTAACTCCACCTCTGGCTTCAGAGGGTATTGTGGGATTTTTGGAGCTATCCTACCATCTTTTACTTGCACAACTACTGGGGCTATATTTGCCATCAATCCAGTGTCTTGTCCGTCCTTGGTCCAAAGTGACTCTGGTATCTGGGAAGTCATTTCTTCTACCCTGGATGGACACCTATTTACAATAACAGTGTGTGACATTAATCTTGTTGGGGAGTCTAGCATATCTTGCGCTTCCTGAGCGTGGTTTTCGGGTATGTCCAAGAACACACCTTCAGGAGTACAATATATGACGCATCCCATTTTGCACAGTAAGAGATTAGTCGAAGCCGATGCAGCCAGCAGAAAAAATGCTTGGTATGCAAAGGCCCTATCGTAACCTCTGTTGGTTTGCTTAAAGGGTATTGTCGTACTACTCCTGTTACTCCCATGGCTGGAATTGTTTTACCAGTGGTTCTCATGCCCACGGTCGAATTTATCACTGACTTGGCCGCCCCCGTATCTACAAGGAAATTTAGAGATTTACCAGCTACATCAATTGTGACCTCGGGTTCACTTCCAAGGCTCGCAATCAATTTCACTGGCTGCAGATTACAGGTGTGGCCCCACCCCTATGGTGTGTGGTGACCTCCCTGCATTGCAGTGGCAGCTATCACCTATGAAGGGGGTGAATGGGTATTATCAGAAACTTGCCAGTCTCTTTTTGGGGGATACCTTCTTGTTTCCCCTGCGTGTGGCTCATAACTCCGTCTCTGCGGTTCTTGATCCCAATTTCGTATATGTCATGTTGTTGTCTAGGGTTTTTATGTGCATTATGTGAATTACTGGTGCAGTTACGTGCAAAATGTCCTTCCCTATTACAATTGTAACATTTTGCCATATACGGCTTACCACCAGGGGTCTGTGATCTGGACTGAGGTGGCCTTGTTGTAAGGGCTTGGATACTTATTGCCATCAGTCTATCACTCTGTGACTCCCTGCGTCTTGTGATGTTCCTGTCGTGCCCAACAGCAGTCTCTCTTAAGGCGGCCACCGACATACCTCTCCAGTTAGGTTGAGTGGTTTGTACTCTATTCCTTAATACCTCCTTTAAACCGTCCATCAAAATGGACACCGCTACCTCTCTATGGTGTATATTTGCCTCAATGTCCACGATCCCAGTATACTTAGCCATTTCCTCCAGTGCCTTGTGGAAATAGTCAGGGGCAGTTTCCCCTTCCATTTATTTGATGGAAAATATTTTGTTCCATTTTACCACAGCTGGGAAGTATACTCCCAACTGTAAAAGATTCTGGTTACATTGTCTTGATTATATTCATCCGTAAGGGGTACCTCCTCATCTAATTTACAGTCAGCTATAAGCTTTACAGGGTCAATACTAGAGGGCAGACATGCCCGCAGTAGTGTCCGCCAATCTTTGTTGTTAGGTTCAGTAGAGTTACCTAGGTCCTTAATGAACCTCTGACGGCTAAATCTTTTCTGGGATCAGGAAATTCAGACAAAATTGTTCTTAATTCTGCTCGGGACCAGGGACAGTGCATGGCAATATTCCTTATGGGTGTGGCTCCACTTGTGTCAGTCCTCCCATTGGGGACCGCTATTACTCTAACAGGGTTAAGATTAATTACTTCACTCTGGTTTGATTCTACAGCGTGTGGTGCAATAGTTTCAGCATATTGTACAGTGCCGTACTTACCTTGAGACACAACCTCACCTGTCCCTGAGCTATGGGCCTTTGATACCACTCTTACTGGTTGGGCGGTGCCCACTGGAGTATCGCTTATGGTGGCCGCTAGAGAGAGAGCTGAAATCGTAGTGGGCTCATCTTCCTTGTCGCATTCCTGGGGGAAGTTTAACATAGGATACAACTTGCATGGGTTAGCGTTAGTATCAACATTTGCATTAACTTTTATCTTAATCTTATCACTACTACATTGATTAAGTGCACCCTTATCGTACACCCGCATGCCATTCTCTGCAGCCACTTTGTCCCCTACTATATATGGTGGTGGTGCCGTTGCTATTAGATTTCTACCAGGATTTGGAATTGCTTTCTGAGCTAATTCCTGTTGTATTTCACTTTCCTGTTGCCATATCTGTAAACAATCATAATGTCTAATCCTCTACTTTGCAGATTTTATTAGACCTATCCTTTTTCTTAGGTTCTGCAATACCTCAGGGTTCAGACTGCCTACCCGGGGAAACTGCTCCCCATCATCCTCTGTCATTCGTTCCCATTCTTTGCATAATACCTGTGTGTGTGATCTGTATTTTTCACACATTATATACCGTGCGGACCCTTTGGGCCAGCAACTACCAACGTGAACCCTTGTTGGACGTCCCTTCTTTGAACAACTGGCGCCCATCGTTTGCAGATATTGCTGTCTTAGCTAATTCTTACAAACAGACCAAATTGCCCGCGGTAAGGCGACGGTGAAAGTTCAACTAGTGCCTTCACTCACTCTGCGCCCCAATTGGCCAATACAAGTTCCAGTAATGTTCCCACCACTGGACGTACCCAATTCGTAGGATCTTTTAGTAACCTCTATTTACTGAGGCGCGTGGGAGTATGCTACCCTCCCCAGCAAATATTGGTTGTTGGAGATTTCCTGAGTGAACAGTGAAACTCCCTTAAAATAACAAAAACCTACACAAATCACGTTAGAATGTACAAATAGCGTTTATGATCCCACAGTAAATTTTAAATGGGTATCAAGGTAACAAACTAATGCACACAATTACGTGCGGTCCAGTCGCACTGCGTATAAGTAACTTAATATTTATCTGCTTTACGACCAACGGAATCGGTTGTTTAGGCTGCGAAACCTTCAGCCGGAGCTCAACTTGTGTCTATATGGGTGCTACGCAAAACCCCCCGGGCTGCGCTTAAACCTTCGCAGTCCTTTTGTCTGCGGATACTACTTGCTCCTTTTACCTTCTATAATGTTAACGCGGGCAAGCCAGTCCCACGCCACCAAGTGTCCACTCACCTGATGTAGTCTCCGACGGGATCCCGATTTGTGGGTTCACAAAAAATAATACCTTTATTTCCACACTCACTCCTACTCACTCATATGCACACTGATCTTTCTGTACAGAAATTCCTTTCATACAGGCAGGTCCAATCCCTGGGTTTTGCAATAGAAAAAGGTTCTCTTTTAACTAATACTTTTTGGAAAACTGAACAAATCTGTGCTATTATCAGGTGGCTATACTATACCGCCCACACTAAAACAATGTTATTGTGTGATTTGAGCCTCGGTGGGCGTATCCGTACACACCGTTGCGTAAACACGCCACGTGTGTATGCCTTTGCGTCACGTACGTGATTTCGCACGTTTGTCCGAGACACGTATGCACAAAGTTCAGATATGCCCACAGCGACACAACTAACACGCTTCTATAAATGTAAACGATGTTCAACTGTAATCGCTTACCGTACACCACACAGTATTTGCTATGCTGTGTGCGTGTCCTTTACAATTATTCCCTTAAAAATTATCCTATTTAATCTCAACTAAATAGCACCAGATTTCCTCAGCACGTGTCTAATAATCAATTCTAATGGCAACAAGGGAGTGAGCTGCAACAATGTAGATGTGTGCGTGCGTGCGTGTGTGCGTACGCAAAAACAGAAATAAACAGTTTTAAAAGATAATAGCGTATTGTTCTTACCTCCGGTTACGGATTCCACCAGCACTCCTACAACGTAGCGAAACAGGCGCTTATCTAGCCAGCACTACTGCCTTCCCGCCCTTGCTGGCAGATAACGTTTGTTTTCGTTAGTGCGGATATGTGGAGGACGGACGAGCCCTCAATTGATAAAGCTGATTCTTATACTCTACAACATAAGCTATTAAATCTATACCGTGAAGCCGTAATGGCCGCTGAACCTCGTGCACGTGCTACGCACTCCGTACGCTATTTGCGTAAGAATACCTTGCACGTGGTACGCAAGTTACGCACACACGCTGCGCTGGATGTACGGAACACACACAGCGAGCGTACACACAGATGATAACCTTTTAAAACCTTACACAGCGTATGAATATACTATAATGGTAAGACACTGGTTAACCTTGTTAATATAAAAAGCTATTTGAGCGGTTGAGACGCTCCGATTACCCACAGTAATGTAATGAACACTCGATACTTTGCTAAGGTTCCAAAACCTTTACTAACAAGCTTTTAGTTATATCAAAAAGGGGAAACACAGTTGACAAGTCATACACTACAAGCTAACATATAATTCTAACAGAATATCTAGACAGAAATATACGCAATAGTGAACGATCACAAATACAAATACATAGACTAAGAATGAATGGCTAACATTACACGGGTAACAAAATGGCCACAGAGAAACATACCATACGGGGAACACTCGCAAGCGCAACCGGAATCCAGTCCTCCAATTATCAGAGATAAATGTTGAAGAGAGAGAGTACTGGCCGGTCTGGGGACAGTGACCCTTATATACACAACGTATGGATAATGAACTGCAAATATAAGAAATGTCCAGAAACTACTAATGGCCATAACTATACGCAGGAGCGATTAATCTTTACCTAACCAACACCGGATTGTTGCTATTAAAATACTCTTCGGTTAGGTACCAGACACCACTGTTCAACCTTAGTCAGACCCTTTGTATCACGAAAAGATGGATTCCCATGTCCATGAACAAGTCATATTAAACAAACTTACAGTTATCTTTAAGGGGAACTTTACCTATAAAACCTGCTATATGGATTTATTAAGTAACGTTTGAGTCGCCCGCTAGACGCACACAAACTACCGTAAATGCACATACCATGCGCTCGAGCGCACGCCCGTAGAGGCGCCGTCACGCAATTGCGAATATGTGCACGCATGCCAGAGAAAGTGCATGTGCAGCGGGCAAGCGCATGAGGTGAATATATGGCAACGTGTAGCATGATATTTTTCCGACTTTGACATGTCGTAAGGGCTTTGAAGGTCTATATGAAGAGAACTGCTCGTCACAGGAAATCGGACTCGCTGTTCCATCTTTATGATCCCAATAAAATGTGGGTGTCCTGCTTCGAAGCAGTCCATTGCACAGTGAATCAGGCTCACTATCCAGCATGCTTATTCCACGGCAGGTTTGCCAATTCCAAAATCTGTTCAAGCCCACTCTAATAGGTCGGTGGGTACCTCTTGGGCGGCTGCCCGGGGTGTCTCGGCTTTACAGCTCTGCTGAGCAGCAGCTTGGTTGGGTTCCAACATGTTTGCTAAGTTCTACAAGTTCAATACCTTGACCTCTGAGGACCTTCAGTTTGGTCTATCAGTTCTGCAAGAACCTCAGCACTCTCCCACACTGTTTAGGAGCTTTGGTATATCCCCATGGTACTAAATGGATTCCCAGTATCCCCTAGGACGTAAGAGAAATTAGGATTTTAATTACCTACCGGTAAATCCTTTTCTCATAGTCCGTAGAGAATACTGGGCGCCCGCCCAGTGCTTTCTACTAAATGCTCTGTTGCTTGGTTAAGTAATGTTGTTTGGTTCAGCTGTTGCTGTCCCTGTTTACAAGTTTGGTTAGCACGGCTTTCCTCTTGTTCTGGTTGTGCTGGTTTGAATTCTCACCACTTTCCTTCTCTCAAAGTATGTCCGTCTCCTCGGGCTCAGTTTCCTAGACTGAGTCTGGTAGGAGGAGCATAGAGGAAGGAGCCAACACACACATTCAAATTTCTATAGTGCCCATGGCTCCTAGTGGACCCATCTATACCCCATTGTACTAAATGGGTTCCCAGTATCCCCTAAGGACTATGAGAAAAGGATTTACCAGAAGGTAATTAAAGTCCTATTTTTTCTTTAAATGTTTATTTCTTTTACATATAACGGCACATAACCTTTTTTCTGCTGCGGTGTACACTGGGCTCCACAAGGAATGGACAATGGGGGTGTAGAGTAGGATCTTGATCCGAGGCACCAACAAGCTCAAAGCTTTGACTGTTCCCAGAATGCATAGCGCCGCCTCCTATATCACCCTGCCTCCCTGCGCAGTAGCAGGCACTTAACAGAGGTGCTGCTCCAGGCAGCCCTAAGAAGAGCTTTCTTTCTGAGGAAAAAAGTGAAGACTTCAAGGGCAGCAGCAGTGTTACATGTCAGTGAACATTCACGGCTGCAGCTCCGGCTCTCCCCAGCGGCGCTGTACACTCCCGAGCCCTGGTTGCCGGGTAACTACAGCAGGAGGCTCTGTTTTTCATCTTGTGAGGCACACACGACGGGGGCTCTCCGTGATCACGTGGCCGCGCTTCGGGAGGTGGTAAGTGGGTGCTGCGTACGGGACCCGGTCTTTATCGCGATCCGGCGCGGTTAGTGGGAGGCGGGCCGCGCATGCTGGCGGTGGACACTGTGGCAGTACAGGCGATCCCACTAGATCACCAGGGCATGGGACAGGTCAGGTTTTCTCTATAAACCATTTTATTAGAGCCCGCAGTACCCGGTGGTTTTGCCAGCAGGGAGATAGAGCTTGGACCTGAAGCCCCTCCCCCAGCCCCAGGGCTCCATTTTCTACAAATGTTCCCGCCCTGGAGCTGCATATCTGTCTCTCCCTCACTCCCTGGCAGTGTCTGCGGCGCCATTATCCCTCAGCTCACTGTTCCTGGGACTGCTTGGGCAAATCCTCCTGTGTAAAGCCGCCTGGTTGTCAGTGCTGTGACTTTACAAGACACTTAAGTATTCTACCTTCCTTTTTAGTCAGTGTTAGTTAAGAAAGAGTGCACTTAGTCAGGGTTTCCTAGTACAATTACCCTGTGATATACATCCAGGTCTTACTGTGTACTGTTATATCTATTGTTATATAGCTGTGTAAGCTAGTCCAGTGCAGTATTATTGTTAGTAATAACCTCTGCATTGTACAGACTGTGACTATTTGTGTGTGCATTAGATAGCTGAGTGGTGTACATTTTGTGTCTTTCACTCAACCTGCTATCCCTATATTCTATAACCTGAGGGGGCTTGGTGCGTCAGGTGTTATCTATTATAGGATTTTCACAAAGATATACTGTATAACGTATTTTTCTCTGTGATTTAGTCACCATATCTCTCCTTTATCTCTGCTGGTGCTGACTACACTGTGCAGAGGTTTGGGCTAGAGGTATTGTGCTGCTGACAAATTGTACTGTGTTACCTGATATTGCAAGGTATATCATGTCTGCTTCTGCGGGAAACGGTTCTAGGGCTGAACACACTGCCGGTGTTGCTGAAGCCGCAGATACCTATGAGGAAAATATAGCAGCTTTGGGCTCTGGTTCTGGGGGCTCCTTGCCCTCAAGTGGGACGGTGGCAACGGGGGCAAATAATGACCTGCCGTGGGCCGCTTTTTCCACGCTTCTGCCTACGCTAGTTCATAAACTAACACCCCCTATGGTACTCCCTAATGCTGGTGCAACCGTTTGTGGTCCATGCAGCTAACCCGCCGTGGACGGACGATTTATCTGCTCAAATAAAGAAGTTGAACCAGTCCCTGACTACTAAAAAGTCTGACCAACGCTCGCCTACGTCCAAGGGGTCCTCTAAGCGAGCGCTTGTCTTCTCACAATCCACTGCGGTCACTGACACCTCGTCGGATGAAGACGGCACTTACACTGACCCCACATGTTCTGACTCAGATACGGCAGATGGGAAGGGGGGTTCACATGTGGATGTTCCTGAACTTTTGGAGGCTATTAAGTTAACTTTACAGATTACGGATGATCCCGAGCCATCCGTTCCTCCTAAGAAACCAGATAGGTTCAAGCGTCAGAAGGTGATTAAACAAGTTTTACCTCACTCTGACCACCTAATTGATATACGTCAGGAACCCTGGGAAAACCCGGGTACGAAGTTTGTGCCTCAAAAGAAGATGCTGGCTCGCTATCCCTTTGAGCCGGAGCTGTCTAAGAATTGGGAAATGCCTCCTCCAGTGGACTCGCATGTGGCTAGGATGGTGGTTTCCTCAGCTCTATCGGTCACCACCGTCACGTCTCTAAAAGAGCCTACGGATAAACGTGTGGAGGGTTGTCTGAAAGCGATTTACACCCTCATGGGTGCTGCACTAAGGCCCACTATTGCAGCTACTTGGGCTGCAGAGGCCATTGAAGCATGGACCTTGGAGTTAGATGCAAAATCTCCTCTGACCATGCTAGACCATGCTAGACAATGCTAGACAATGCTTGTCGCTATATTAAAGAGGCGGCTTCTGATGCCGGTATCCTGGCAGCCAAGGCCTCTACTACGTCAGTCCTGGCTCGCCTTATATTGTGGCTGAGTTCCTGGTCTGTGGATCTGGACTCTAGAAAAACCCTGGAGGTACTCCCTTTTAAGGGAGATATTCTGTTTGGGGAGGATTTAAATGAGATTGTGGATGACTTGGCTACTGCCAAAACTGCCTGTCTGCCAAGTACTGCTCCTTCTGTGTCGAAGGCTAAAAGTACTTCCTTTCGCTCCTTTCGTCCTTAAGGTAAAGCAAAAGGTCAGGCGTACAAACCTGGTAAGCCTAAGCCCTAAAGAGCCTGGGCGGCCCGTCGGCCAGCTTTTAAGACAGATAAGCCTGCCGTATGACGTGGCGGGCCTCCATCTGGGGGATCCCAGGGTGGGAGGCCGGCTTCTAGGGTATACCCAGGAATGGTTGAAGACCACTTCAGATGCCTGGGTACGGGAAGTCGTCACTTGAGGTTACGCCATAGCCTTCAAAAAACCGACCTCCTCATCGATTTTGCCAGACAGATGTCCCGTTGGACAAGACAAAGGCAAACACTCTACATTCGGTGGTACAGACCCTCCTGGATACAGGAGTCGTAGTACAGGTGCCTCTTGCGCAGAGGGGCCGAGGGTACTATTCTCCGCTGTTTCTAGTCCCAAAACCGAATGGGTCCTCCCGGCCCATTCTCAACCTCAAGACATTGAACAGGTTTGTGAAGGTTTGTGAAGGTTCCCAAGTTCCGGATGGAAACCCTTTGCTCTATAGTTCTGGCCTTGGAACCTGGGGACTTCATGGTCTCCCTGGATATACAGGATGCTTACCTGCATATTCCTATAGCAGTGTCTCATCAGCAATACCTGAGATTTGCGACTGGCAACTGCCATTACCAGTTTCGGGCGTTACCTTTTGGTTTAACAATGGCTTCGCAAGTCTTTACAAAAGTCATGGCGGTGATGACGGTGGTACAACGCCGTCAAGGGGTCAGGATACTGCCGTATTTGGACGACTTGTTAATCCTGGCAAATTCCCCAGAACTTCCCCTGCGTCATCTAGATGTGACGGTCCGGTTTCTGCAAGCCCACGGGTGGCTCATCAACTGGAAGAAGTCATACCTGATCCCTGCTCAGAGCATGAGTATTGGACACTCACAACCAACGGAGAAAGTCAGGACAGGATTCTTTGCTTCCTATCTCGTCCGCAAGTGTCGATACATTCGGCGATGCAGGTGCTGGGCCTCATGGTGTCCGCATTCGACATGGTGGAGTACGCTCAATTTCACTCTCGCCCTCTCCAGAGGCTGATTCTAGCCAAATGGGATGGCCTGCCTCACCGGATCAGGTCTCAAATGATCTCATTGACTCCGGAGGTCCGTCTGTCGCTGCTCTGGTGGCTCCGGGACCAACAACTGTGCAGGGGCCGTCCGTTCTGGATATCCGACTGGGTCCTGTTGACGACAGATGCCAGTCTAAGAGGTTGGGGCGCGGTGCTGGAGCAACACTCCCTTCAGGGGCGGTGGACCAAGGAGGAGTCCCTACTCTCGATCAATATTCTGGAGTTGCGGCCGGTCTTCAGTACCTTGAACCTAGCCCAGCATTTCATTCAGAACCGTCCTGTTCAAGTACAGTCGGACAACGTCACCACAGTGGCTTACGTAAATCATCAAGGCGGCACTCGAAGCCGTCTAGCAATGAAGGAAGTCTCACGGAATTCTACAGTGGGCAGAATGCCATCTACCGGCCATATCGGCAATATTCATTCCGGGAGTCCTGAATTGGGAAGCGGACTCTCAGTCGTCAGGGCGTGCATGCCGGCGAGTGGGGCCTCCATCCTGAAGTGTTTCAACTCCTAGTGGAAAGTTGGGGCCTTCCAGACGTAGATCTGATGGCGTCTCGACACAATCACAAGGTTCTGGTCTTCAAAGCAAGGATAAGGGATCCTCAAGCAGCATTTGTTGATGCGCTGGCGGTACCGTGGAGGTTTCGGCTGCCGTACGTGTTCCCTCCGGTGTCCCTCCTGCCCAGGGTAATTTGGAAGTTCAAGCAAGAAAAAGGAATTCTGCTTCTCATAGCTCCAGCGTGGCTCAGATGGCACTGGTTCTCAGACCTGCAAGGCCTATCGTCAGGGCGTCCAATTCTACTTCCACAACGCCCAGACCTACCATGACCTAGCCCGGCTGTCTTTGACGGCGTGGCTCTTGAAGCTTCCATTTTAAGGGTTTTCTGAGGCGGTCATTCAAACTAAGTTGCGGGCCCGGAAACCGGCTTCGGCTCGGATTTACTATAGGGTCTGGCATTCTTACTTTGTTTGGTGCGCATCTAACGATTATGAAGCTTCCAAGTTTAGTATAGCCACGTTGTTGGCTTTTGTTCAGCAGAGCCTGGACTTAGGCCTGCGTCTGGCCTCCCTCAAGGTTCAAATATCTGCCTTGTCGGTGTGGTTTCAGAGAAAAATTGCGACCTTACCTGATGTGCATACCTTTACTCAGGGCGTGTTGCGTATCCAACCTTCCTATGTCCCGCCCATGGCTCCTTGGGACTTGTCGGGGGTTTTGGTGGCATTAAAAGAGTCTCCGTTTGAACCTCTTGGTTCAGCTGACCTTAAGTGGCTTTCCCTTAAGGTGGTGTTTCTGCTGGCTATTGCTTCAGCTAGAAGAGTGTCGGATTTGGGTGCCTTGTCCTGTAGCTCCCGATATCTGATATTTCACCGTGACCGAGCGGTTCTTAGGACTCGTCCCGGCTATCTACCTAAGGTGGTTTCTTCATTCCACCTTAATCAGGAGATTGTAGTTCTGGCACTTGTTTCTCCTGATCTGTCTCCCAAAGAGTGGTCTTTGGATGTGGTATGGGCTCTCCGTATCTATGTGAAGAGAACTGCTCCTATTAGGAAATCTGATTCTCTTTTTGTTGTGTTTGGGTTTCACAAATGTGGCTGGCCTGCTCACAAGCAAACTCTGTCCAGATGGATTAGAATGGTGATTGCACATGCTTATGTGAAGGCTGGTCTCTCTGCTCCTGATCACATAAAGGCCCATTCTACTCGGTCTGTTGGACCTTCTTGGGCGGCCCAACGTGGTGCAACCCTTGAACAATTGTGCAAGGCGGCTATGTGGTCCTCTGTGAACACGTTCATAAGGTTCTATGCCTTCGATACTGTCGCTTCCCAGGATGCTTCCTTTGGACGCCGGGTTCTTGTGCCCGCTACAGTGCATCCCCTCCCATAAGGAACTGCTTTAGGACATCCCCATTGTCCATTGCTTGTGGAGCCCAGTGTACCCCGCAGCAGAAAATGAGTTTTACGGTAAGAATTTACCTTTGTTAAAACTCTTTCTGCGATGCACACTGGGCTCCACAAGGCGCCCACCCTGACGCACTTAGCTTCTTTGGGTTGGTATGGCTTTTGCCGCTGACACGTCTCCTGTCGTGAGAATGTGGTGTTGTGGCTACTAACCGTTGTCGTCTCTTTTCCTGCTACTGCATTGGACTGGTTAACTAAAAACTGAGATCCTGTGCAGGGAGGCGGGGTGATATAGGAGGCGGCGCTATGCATTCTGGGAACAGTCAAAGCTTTGAGCCTGTTGGTGCCTCGGATCAAGATCCTACTCTACACCTCCATTGTCCATTCCTTGTGGAGCCCAGTGTACCTCACAGAAAGAGTTTTAACAAAGGTGAATTCTTACCATAAAACTCATTATCTGATAGCAATTATATTCATTACAAATGTATTGCTTTGCAAATGTCAGGGGTACAAATAAGGCAAATAGACTGAAAGGGGGAACCCAGTGGGATATGACGAAGAACCATTGCGCTATATGGTCTGTACAGAGCTGTGTGTCTAGTACTCTGATAGTCTCCTGATTACTCTGAGTAATGATGTCCGACATTATTAAAGTTTTCATTTATATATGGGTTATTCAGGGTGAAGATCTGACAACTATAAAGGGAGAAGAGACATATGTGACTGATATGAGGGCAGAAGATATAGAGGGAGAAGAAGACACGTATGTGACTGATATGAAGGCAGAAGATATAGACAGAGAAGAAGAGACGTATGTGACTAATATGAAGGCAGAAGATATAGACAGAGAAGAAGAGACGTATGTGACTGATATGAAGGCAGAAGATACAGAGGGAGAAGAAGAGACGTATGTGGCTGATATGAATGCAGAAGATACAGAGGGTGAAGAAGAGATGTATGTGACTGATATTAGGGCAGAAGAAATGGAAGAAGAAGAGATGTATGTGACTGATATGAAGGCAGAAGATACAGAGGGAGAAGAAGAGACGTATGTGACTGATATGAAGGCAGAAGATATAGAGGGAGAAGAAGAGACGTATGTGACTGATATGAAGGCAGAAGATATAGAGGGAGAAGAAGAGACGTATGTGACTGATATGAAGGCAGAAGATATAGAGGGAGAAGAAGAGACGTATGTGACTGATATGAAGACAGAATATACAGAGGGAGAAGAAGAGACGTATGTGACTGATATGAAGGCAGAAGATATAGAGGGAGAAGAAGAGACGTATGTGACTGATATGAAGGCAGAAGATACAGAGGGAGAAGAGACGTATGTGACTGATATGAAGGCAGAAGATACAGAGGGAGAAGACGAGATGTATTTGAGGGATGATCAGCAGAGTAAGGAAGAGAAAATCCCTACAAATATCAGCACAGGTGAGTAATAAGCACTTATTACAGTAAATATTCACACATTCTCCTTGCTCAGTAACTACAAAAATCTCCCATACTTCACCCAACTCTGTCATTTCAAACTAAGGTAAATGTATCTGCAAAGTGGGGAAGTCAGGAGCCATCAGCCTCTGTTATGCTCCTGCTTTCCCCCTCACACAAGCCCAGTGATCTGACCAGTCTATTCCCAACACTCTCTGGTGTATCATACATCAGGAGCCATCAGCCCCTATTATACTCCTGCTCTCCCCCTCACATCATGTCACCATGTTGGTAATAGTCACTCCAATGCAATACACCAACCGCTGTGCCTTCCTCTCATACCATATGGCAATAAGGTTCCTGAAACAGACAAAACACAAGAACTAGGCGGCACTCGTCGGATTTATCACTCAAGATAACGTGTATTTAGGTCTTAAATTAAATGTGCAGGCATAATGTCCACTAACGTTTCAACGCCGCGCAGGGCGTTTTTTTCAAGGTATAATGCTCAGAACTGTTAAAGAAACAAGAGTGTTACAATGTTACCTTAAATAAGGGTGTATATGATGCCTCCTTTGTGATGACAGCGGCGGGCCAGAAGTCTGGACCGCGTCAAGCACTGGGATCCACATGATGATGTCACATTGTCTGGCAACCTCAGACGCCCGAATCAATGATGGCTGCGGACGGAGATGTGTTTCCCTCCATCACACTGATCACAGGGATTGCCAAGTGGCAGCAATAGAGACCACAGGTTATCCACAGGATAACAATGGGATATGATGGAACGTCAGCTGATTGGCATCAATTGATCAAAGCTTTCTGGCCTCCCAGGATGCAACGGACCCGTACATATATATCCCCGCCCACTGGCTCAGGCAAATCAGTTTTTTGTTTGGTGGTCAGAGAGCTGCTGGTCTTTGCAGCCCTAAGCTTTCTTATTTTATATCTTATTTTATATTTATAGTCTTACTAGGTTTTTTTGAGTGATCTTTCTAAACAGCGTCTTATATGTACATTAGAAAGAGTCGCTCCAACAACTCTCCGCCAGGTCGTGACAACGCTTACCTACAAGTACAGTGCTGTTTCGGCGGGCGTCTGTGTCGGATATAGTAGCAGGTCCATCAGACGTTACCAGGCTGTGGCCGGAGCATGGGGAGAAGGTAAGGCATCGGTTCCGCTTAGCTAGATGGAATACGGACACAGCCGCACTGTTTTGGGAGGAGACTACCAAACATTAGCTGACGCGCCGCCACCGTGGCTGCTCCAGCGCTAGGCCTTAGGGATCATAGGTTCCAGGAATAGCATGAGGCCGCGATCCCTAGGGTTGATGTCAGCAGGGGGAGTCAGACGCTCTCCTGGTCGCCCCTCCCCCCCCGGATCATTACCAGTTTCCACCGAGTCTCCCACCATGAACTGTTTCCTCGCTTCTGTCCCAGACGCTACCACGAGGGGACCGTCCGCAGCATAGGGGGGCTGTAGACTGGTGCGTCTGTGTTCACTAATTGCTACCGCGAGGGGACCCGGTCGCAGCATAGGCGGTAGTGTGACCGGGGCGTCTGTTCACTGTGTGTTACCCCAAGGGGATTTGGGCGCAGCATAAGCGGCTGTTTGACCGGAGCTTCTGTGTTCACTAGGTTCAGGGAGCAGCAGTATACACTAGTAGCGTCTGGATCCACTCAGCGTTCGTTAACGTATGATCGATCTTGGAAGTGGGGTGAGTCTCCCCGTATCCCACTTTGAGTACGGGTAATGCAGGACTAAATCTCTATCTACCTTTTGAGTACGGATAGTTAGATAAGTGCCTATTGCATATGAGTCTGTATACCATTACTGTTGTTTCTTTCGCATTGTGTCTTAATACGTTAGATCTGTTTAAAACAGGAATCAGTAAATGTGTTCTCCTACATATTTAAAATGTTATTTGTAGTTGATGATATACTCATATTGCTTATTATACTAAGGTATAAACATGTGACTGTCTGCTAGTATGAGGCTGACTTTACTATACGTCTGTTAAGTTTGTCTTACAGATCCTCAATGCTGAGCATAGGAGGGTCGGATGGATATCATTAAAACATTTCTTTAAAGTGATTACAGTCACAAAATTGTGTAGTATACTGTGGAAGTGCTGATTATGAAGACGGCAAAGGTGAGGACACTCATTATGTTTGTTTTACAAAGCTGTAATATCCTCTCATGATCTGGTTCTGGATGGTTTGTATGCATAGTGTTTTAGCTTCAACAAAAAATACAAGGCAGATTCAGGTACAAGTGTATCCACCTTGGGCTATCTTTGCACACTTTTATCCAATAAGCGGAATGGATAATTCCTCCAAAATCCTGTAACGGGTATAGTCTATCCATGCAGGTCCACCTATGATGTATCACTCCCAGCATCAGCTTCTCAGAGCCGTGGTAAGTAAAATCTTCACATTTACAGGCTACACATTGTCAAATTCATCGGAAGATGAAAGCCCAATTTATTCTATTTCATAATACAAGAAAGAGGCAGGTCTCAGCTCTGCAATATAGTTGAGTTAATTAAAGCAATGAAGGAGCCTGTGTTAAAAACCAGGGCACCTGTGTTTAAACATCCTAAAACCTGAGTGCCCAGAGTCAGATCAGCTGACAAAAATCATGGAAGAGGTTTTGGGCTATGCCCAATAAGAAGTTAGAATTCCTGAGAAATGGAATTCTAATTATCTTCTTCCAGTTGGGGATGTTTAAAAAGAGGTGGCTCCTAAGGTAGTTATGCAAGTGATCTACTTTATCTTTGCTTTCCCTGTCTAGGGCAGTCATAGGGCCATGCCTTGGCTTCGGCTTAAATGGCAAGGGCAGTGGTTGCCTGGGCTGATGCATTTGAAGGAGATTTGTTCAAGAAGGGCAAAAATCTCATATAGATTTCCTCTAAGGCATCAGCCCCAAATATACCTGCTCGCAGAGCAGTTTAGCTGGAACATGGAAGCTGATTCAGAATCTAGGAAAGATTTTTGAATCCTTTTCTGGAAATATTCTCTTGGTAAATAATTAACAGATATCTGGAGTCAGAAGCAGACTCCAAAAAGGTCAAGTTCCTTCCACATACAGTTTTAAACCAAAAATTCTGCATTTCAGCCCTTTTTTGATTTTTAGGAAGTGCGAAAGGAAAAAGCCAACACAACAGGTCTGGGAAGACTAGTAAGTCCGGTTGGGATCTACAGCTACACCACACTGGATAGGCCGAATTTCATCTGAGTTTGGAAGCTAAGCAGTGTTGGGCCTGGTTAGTACCTGGATGGGAGACCATCTGGAAATACCAGGTGCCGTAGAAAAACAACCATCAGTTATACCAGTGTCCATTAGTGTTAATTAAGGGTTTGCGATCCTCCAACAGCATTTTTAGTTCTTGGCCTTACCCTTAGGGTGGGCTACAGTCTCCGAAATGTTTACCAAGAATAGGGGGGTGATAACATCTTATCTCTGCTAGCAGGGGTTAAGAATTTTTCCATACCTAAACGATCTTTAATCCTGGCACACAGGGATTGCTCTTACGTCATCTGCAGCAGACAATTGAATCATTAATGGGCCAGAAGTGTCTCCAGTTCCGTCACACCGGATGATTCTCTTGGGGGCTGTACTGGATCAGGTCTGCAGAGAGAAATTTTTACCTCGCAACAAAAAATCCAGGGTTTAGTCTAGGATTCAAAACCTGTTACACAGTGAAACGGTATCCATTGATGCAGCAATGTGGGGGATGAGTTTGATGGTATATACATCAACAGAGTGAAGTATGCACAATTCCACTGGAGGCCTCTGCAGCGTCTGATTTTTACCAAATAATATCTACAGTCACACCACACTGAATATACCTAATCTCATTGGATCGTGGAAGATAAGCAGTGTTGGCCTGGTTGGTACTTGAAGGGAATTCAAGGTGCTGTAGGTATTAGTGGATTGCATCACATAATGAAAACAGACTATGGTACTTACGATAAAAGTAAGAAGGTCATCAGCCTGGTGGCCACAGGCATCCCAGCTAGACAAAAGGAAATCCTTTCGATATCAGATTGGGAAAACTCTGACACTGAGGAACAGTGTCAGGAAGGTTGTGTTCCCAAAGAAGAAAGTTGTCTGCAATTAAAGGTTGGAACCTCGGGACATATACAGGACACCGCTGTAGGCACATGACAGTCTTCCGAGAAAACCAGTCCAGTTCCGGGCGGACAATGCAACGATAGTAGCGTACCTCAACATCAGGGAGGAACTTGCAGCCGAAAAGCGATGAAGGTAAAGCACATACTAAGATGGGCAGATCATCCAACCTTGTCTGCTGTTTTCATTCCAGATCCTAAGAGGGGAGGCGGAATTTCTCAAGTTGAAACATCATTCAGTGAAGTGAATGGCTCTACACCCGGATATTTATCCGGACTCCAGTAAACTAGAGGTGCTTATTAGAGATATATCTCATGGAGTCTTGTCTGAACAACAAAGTGCTCACATACGGGTCTGGAACAAAGAATCCCAGAGTGATCTTTGTAGATGCCTTATCGGTGAGATGAGACTTTCTTCTGGTTTATATGTTTCTCCAATCACCCTATTACCAACAGGGTGGTGAAAAAGCCACTGACGTAAGGTCCTTGTTCGTACAGACATCTGGATTGACTGTTTTTGATGGCGTGGCCTTTGAAACATTTATTCTGAGGTTAATAGGATATTTTCATCAATTGATTCAAACAATGTTCAGAGCAAGGACATTTTCCTTAGCTCGCCTTTATCACAAAATATGGCAAGCCTATGTTCAGGGATGCAGTGAAAGAAGGTTGGACCCTAAATCTTTCAGCGTTCCGGGATCTTAGCATTCTTTCGGGCACGAATAGATAAAGGTTTGAAGGTGGCTTCGTTGAAAAAGCAAGAGTCCGCATTGACTGTAGGGTTCCAAAAGTAAATGACCAATTTACAGGATGTGTGTACTTTATTCCAGGGTATGCTGCCCATTCAGCCTCTGGTTGTTTCTCCTACAGTGCCGTGGGACTTGTGTTAGTCCTGAAAGCCCTTCAAGTTGCCCATTTGAACCAGTCATTAAAATGGATCATAAGTGATTTTTCTACTGACTATGGTGTCAGTTAGAAGAATATCAGACTTGGGGGCATTGTCATGTAGTTCCCCATTTCTAATTTTTCTATCCAGATAACCCAGTTCTCAGAACTAGATCTGGGTATCTTCCTAATGTGATGACTAAGTTCCACCTTAATGAAGAAATTGTTGTCCCGGCTTTTCAGGTTCCGAGCCTTTTCTGCAGGAGATGCATCGCTGGACGTGATCCGTGCATTAGGGATCTACGTGGATTGTACCAGTGCCATCAGAAAAGCAGATTCTCTCTTCATTCTCTATGGATTTCACAAGAGAGGATGGCCGGCTGGTAAGCAGATGCTGGCAAGATAGCTTCAGATGACGATTTCAGAAGCATATTCTCTAAGCTGATCTCCCTGTTACGGCTAATGTCTCTGCTCACTCTACCCATAAGGTAGGTCCTTTTTGGGCAGCACAATGTAGTGCTTAAAACAGAACAGGTATGTAAGGCAGACATATGGTCTTCCGTTTACACATTCATTAGACATTATGCCTTGAATACCTTTGCCTCTCACAATGCTGAATTCGGGCGAAGGATACTCGTATGCATCAGGAGCAAACCCCACCACTATATTGCTTTGGTAAATCCCATTGTTATCCTGTGGATAACCTGTGGACGATGCCAGAGAAATATACGTTCTGGTAAGAACTTACCGTTGATAACGATATTTCTCCTAAGTCCAAAGGTTCCACAGGGGTCCCACCCTGACGCACCTGATTTGAGGATACTTTTACTCACTAACCTCTTCTTTTTTGTACGGAAGGGTGTGCATGTGTGTTCTTCTCGCCTAATTAGGGCTCTACATGATGCTCCTGCCTTGGAATACAAACGGATTTGCCTGAGCCAGTGAGCGGGATATATGGACGGGACCGTTGCATCCTGGGAGACCAGAAAGTTTTGATCGATTGGTGCCAATCCGCTGATGCTACATCATATCCCATTGTTATCCTCTGGAACCTGTGGACTTAAGAGAAATACCGTTATCAACGGTAAGTTATTACCATCACGTATATTTAACAGTACCTGGGTAGCCCAAGCTGAGGTATGTTTCCCTCCATCACACTGATCACAGGGATTGCCAAGCAGCAGCGATAGAGGGTCTAACAGAACTAGGGAAGTCCAAGCTGAGATATGTTTCCCTCCATCACACTGATCACAGGGATTGCCAAGCGACCGCAATAGAGAATCTAATAGCACCAGGGGAGCCCAAGCTGAGATATGTTTCCCTCCATCACACTGATCACAGGGATTGCCAAGCTGTAGCAATAGAGGGTCTAACAGCACCAGAGGAGCCCAAGCTGAGATATGTTTTCCTCCATCACACTGATCACAGGGATTGCCAAGCGACCGCAATAGAGAATCTAATAGCACCAGGGGAGCCCAAGCTGAGATATGTTTCCCTCCATCACACTGATCACAGGGATTGCCAAGCAGCAGCGATAGAGGGTCTAACAGAACTAGGGAAGTCCAAGCTGAGATATGTTTCCCTCCATCACACTGATCACAGGGATTGCCAAGCAGCAGCGATAGAGGGTCTAACAGAACTAGGGAAGTCCAAGCTGAGATATGTTTCCCTCCATCACACTGATCACAGGGATTGCCAAGCAGCAGCGATAGAGGGTCTAACAGAACTAGGGAAGTCCAAGCTGAGATATGTTTCCCTCCATCACACTGATCACAGGGATTGCCGAGCTGTAGCAATAGAGGGTCTAACAGCACCAGAGGAGCCCAAGCTGAGATATATTTCCCAAAGGTGGAGAAGACATGCAATTGCTCAAACTTGTAAGTGTTACAAGCCACCGCTGCGGCTTGTTTTCCCGACAAGTCCTATTTGTTGCTAGGTTACCGGGACACCTTCTTATCCAGCTGCAATGACTAAAGGTCCCGCTGGGTGCTAGGCTACCAGGATGCCAGACAGCTATGGCGACTGTGGTTACCTAACAGTCTGGATGCTTAGGCTATGTGCAGCAGTGCAGTTGCATGAGATTTCTAATTATGTGGACCTTCCCATTCTGGCTGTTCTGATGGGTTGAGTATGATTTACCGGTATCCAGGATGCTGGCTGTCGGTATACCAACAGCAGCATCCCAGCTGATGAAATTCCAGCACTGCGCCCCCTCCATGGCTCGCTCCTCTTCGGTTCTATTCCCACTCGGTTGGTGGCATGGACCAACCAACCAAATGGGAATACCAGGCATTGGTCAGGATTCTGGGCGTCGAGATTCCACTGCATTTGGATTCTGGCGACGGTCTTCTGAGCGATGAGATCCTGACTACCGGCATTTTAACTACATCTGGTTCTGATTAGTCCTACTTTGTGTTATAAGGCAGTCAGCCCTGCTCTAACCTGCCGGTTGTAGCTTATACCGTAGTGTAAGTTTCTGGTCTGTGTCCCAGAATCCTGTACTCTGATACTGTTCCAGTGCTTGGATTCTCTGCCATGCCTGAACATAGTTCCTGCTAATTCTATATTATCCTTAGTTATTGCCCTTGCCATTTGTTTCCTTTTGTTCTTCTCTACCACAGCTCAGCCTGCTAGCCTCTTTACCAAGCTGCACTGTGCTCAGTTGCCTAACCACATATATTGTCCCACCCGCTGCTGCTGTGACCCGTATCCTGCCAGTAACCCAGGGTGTGCCATTCCCTTGTAACTATCAGTGTGTCTAGCGTAATTACTACATTTTATTATGCAGTCTCCAGCCAGTTGTGTAAGTCCCCCTGCTTGAGGTTTAAGACCTGGTGGCATCCTAAGTACTGGTGTGTGCATAAAACACTTAAGGGAACAGAGGGAGATGTTATAGGCAGAATACAATCACAGTGGCTCTAGGGGGCTCATACAACTGTGCTGGAGTTCCATAACAATAAGAGGAAAGACCTGGTAGTGTTGTAAGTCTTCAAGTCACATTCAGTTGGCGCTGTCAAAATTTCTTGGCACAAGCACCTACAGGGGACTTATGCAAGGCTGCAGTTGGTTGTCTTCACTCTACAAACACCTCTTGTATTTCACCAATTCCGTAGTTACAGAATGTGGAAAGAAAATACTTCAAGTTATGGAGTAAGAATGTGTATAACACAGGTTTGCTTCAGTGAATATTTATTTTACATGCTTCCCCCATATAGAACTTGTTTTGGTACATCTCCTTAGTCATGGAGTCTGAAAGAGAAACAAATTATGTTGCCTGAGGATTTTGTTACTCTGAAGAACTCCATGGTAGCCCCTCTCTTCTGTGTTTATATTTTGTAGAAACAGGTGTTTTCAGACAAGGATGGTAGAGAGGTCAGGGATAGACCTTCTGGGTATGTGAACTTTTACCTGTATCTCATGGGGAAGAGGATTTATCCCCCTAGTTATGACTGCTGTATAGTTCTTCCAGTAACATAATTTGCTTATAAATATTTTATTCCCTGTAGATAAATGTAACAGAAGAAATATATTGGCTAAACATCCCATTGTATCGCCAGATTGTGACATTGAAGCTAAAGACATCATGGAAGATTCTCTGGAAAACCCTGTGATCCCAATTATACATCAAGTCCCTCACCATGCAGATATATCATCTGTTACCTCTAATCATGAGGACTGTTCACATGATACCTCAGATATTGGTCCATCTATCACAGCTCTCAAAGTAGGTAGAACATTTCCCAGTGTTGTACATGACAAATGTTTTATTCAGAGCACAAAACTTATTACCCATCAGCCACCTAAGACAGGTAAGAGGCAATTTCCATGCTCTGAGTGTGGGAAATGTTTTAAAGAGAAAACAGGTCTTGTTATCCATGAGATGAGTCACAGAAGTGAAAGACCATTTTTATGCTCTGAGTGTACAAAATGTTTTACTTACAAATCACAGCTTGTTATGCATGAGAGAAGTCATACAGGTGAGATGCCATTTCCATGCTCTGAGTGTGGGAAATGTTTTGCTTACAAATCACAGCTTATTATACATGAGAGAAGTCACACAGGTGAGAAGCCATTTCCATGCTCTGAGTGTGGGAAATGTTTTGCTTACAAATCACAGCTTGTTATACATGAGAGAAGTCACACAGGTGAGAAGCCATTTCCATGCTCTGAGTGTACAAAATGTTTTACTCGCAAATCACAGCTTGTTAGTCATGTGAGATGTCATACAGGTGAGAGGCCATTTGCATGTTCTGAGTGTACAAAATGTTTTACTCACAAATCACAGCTTGTTAGACATGAGAGAAGTCACACAGCTGAGAAGCCATTTCCATGCTCGGAGTGTACAAAATGTTTTTCTCACAAATCACAGCTTGTTATACATTTAAGATGTCATACAGGTGAGAGGCCATTTAAATGTTCTGAGTGTGGGAAATGTTATAGACTCAAATTAGATCTTGTTAGACATGAGAGAATTCACACAGGTGAAAAGCCATTTTCATGCTCTGAGTGTGGGAAATGTTTTTCACATAAATCATATCTTGTTGAGCATGAGAGAAATCATAGAGGTGAGAGACCATTTCCATGCTCTGAGTGTTCAAAATGTTTTACTCACAAATCAAAGCTTGTTATACATGAGAGAAGTCACACAGGAGAGAAGCCATTTCCATGTTCTGAGTGTGGGAAATGTTTTACTCACAAATCAGCTCTAATTGAACATAAGAGAACTCATACTGGTGAGAAACCATTTCCATGTTCTGAGTGTGGGAAATGTTTTACACACAAATCAAATCATGTAAAACATCAGAGAATTCACAAGTGAGAGGCCATTTCCATTTTCTGAATGTTGAAAATGTTTTATACACAAATCACAGCTCGTTGAACATCAGAGAAGTCACACAGGTGAGAGGCCATTGCCATGATCTGAGTGTGGGAAATGTTTTACACACAAATCCACTCAGTATTTTTAGAGAGGATATATCTAGAGTTGGCTTTGACATAAAAGAACACCAGCAAATACAACCTGATTAATAAAGGGAATGGAAAAGTTATAAAGAGAGTTTACAAAAATATTTGTTTCATATGTATAAAAAAAGCAACCCCCATTGAGATGACCTAATTAAAATGTATAAATAGATTTGAGATATATACAAAGATTTAACAAGCCCATCACTCTATGCTCATGTACAATTTTACCATTATTTTTATGATTGCATTGTTTTCTTGTTTCAATATTTTTATTAATACTTTACAAACAATATAGTACAGGCAATTTGTTCCATGTTACTGGTGCTGTGCAAACGCTATGTAGATATAGAAAAAAGGATGAGACTTTGTATCAAAACTAATAATCAAAGTGTAAATTTAATTATTCTAAAATGTCATTTGCATAAAAAGTCTCAATAAAGTGGAGATGAAATAACACATAAGTTGTGTCTTATTGGTATTAGTGGTGCCCATATGAAATATATGGAATACCACATGACATTGTAGATCTACCTATTGCTAGAACTCCATCGGTGGGATGTGATGGAGTCCAGGATCGCTGGAGGTGCAGGATGCTGGATGATTTCAGATGTTTTTGATTTCAGATGTTTTTGGCACAATCGCAAGGCGTGGTTTTGCATTGTAAGTCATTGCCCCTTTAAAAAAAAAGATTGGGATCCCGCACCTCTGAAATCTCGGACTTCATCACATCCAGCCGCAAATGTTCTTTCCAAGGATGGTCTAATAAAAAGGAAACTTCATCCTCCCTGACATCCTGCCGGTAACCTCTGTAAAGCCAGTGTTATGGAGAATACTCCTGGTATAACAAGATCTGCAAGAGACAACGGAGTCAGGATTCCCGCTAGGTGTTGCTGCGTGTCCCAGTTCTGCCGCAGCTTCACGCATCTGTACTTGGAACTCTTCTGCTGCCACCCTATCTTCTGGGTTCCAAGTGCAGAGAAGGTAACAGAAGGTTGCTAAATTCACTTTGTCTTTTGTCATTAATGCATGGCAGAAGAACGGTCATTGCAGGAATGCACCTCACCCTGGAAGACTCCTGAAACTGCAACCCAGTGCTAACAAGGGAGCTGCAAACAGGTGTCGTCCAATGCATACCATTGCATACAAGTTCCAAATGGCCAGTAATGTGCTGGTTTCCACAAGATCACTTCATTGGGAGGCCCATCCACTTGGACATTATGAGCCAGCAGCTGCTCATAAACCTCTAATCACAAAGAAGAATGCAGTCCAGCGCTTACAATGGTGTAGAGAGCGCACAAACTGGCGAGTGGAACATAAGCGGCAAGTGGTATGGAGTGATAAATCACGATTTACACTTTTCAGATCAGATGGACGTGTTTTGGTTGGCGATTTGCCAGGAGAACATCTAATGCCTGAGTGTACAGTACCTACAGTAATTGTCTGTGATTATAGGTATAAACAGCTTAGTCCAAGAGCCAATCTGACACGTATCTGAAAAAGACAGCTTGAGCAAAGGCGAATGGGGTGGAATTCCCAACCCTCCAACAGAGCGTCTCATTTGTATTTTGGCCATTCTGATTTTAGTTTTTTTACCATTCCAAATAAATGTAGAAAAGGATCGGGTACACAAAGCAATGTTGGCCATGGACAAGGATATAGGCAACATCTGCATAACATATGAGATCTGTAGAAAGAGAACACTTTTAAGGAAAGCCTTATCTGCCCATCAGAGATGTAGAGATTCCCAAGAGTTAAGTAACTAGGATTTTCACTATAGTGGGAGGCGGGAGGGGGGGGGGGGGGAGCAGGGACTGAATAAACCGGATCAGAAATGATTAACAACATATCATTGGCAAATAGATCCAGCTTCAATTCAGTCCGGCCCACTAAGATCTGCTGGAACTCTGGAACCTAATGTATGGCTATAGTAAGGAGCTCTAAGGGTGCAATTCAACTGTTTATTGTTGTTTTTTGCCCTGATTGCGCCCATAAACGTCGGGCTTAGCCATACAAAGCTAAATCCAACCAAGGTGCTGAGCACGATCAGAAAAAGTGGCGTTTGGGTGTCCAAACTGGTCACTTTTTGTGCATTTGAGCTCGACACACCCAGGGGCTGCGAGCTGAAATGTGGGCGCCGGCAGCCATTGCACCCGAACGGAGCAACAATTGAATTTCTTTGTTGGGCACAATCTAGTGACTGCTGGCACAAGACTATGGTGGATAACAGTGGAGAGAGGGGACACCCTACCTAGTACCACATTGTATAGCAAATGTAAATGACTTATCCATTATATGCAATGTGAGAAGTAGAATCAATATAAAGCCTAGAGTAGGGTTATAATATCAGCGTGGAAACCAAAGCGAGACACGGGGCAGATTCAATTACTGGCAGGAAATTAGAAAAACCCCTCGGCACAGGGCTTTAGTAATCAACTGGGGGACAGAAAATGGGACACGGTGATTTCCCCCAAAGTGCATTATATATGCATCACTATGTATCTGCATTTCTATACAAATCATGGGGTAATTCAGAGTTGATCGCAGCAGAAAATTTGTTAGCAGTTGGGCAAAACCATGTGCACTGCAGGGGGGGGGGGGCAGATATAACATGTGCAGAGAGAGTTAGATTTGGGTGTTCTCCGTACATGCTTATTATGGTTGCATGTTAGAGGGATGGCTAGCACAGGACCCCTTTACCCTTAACCTGCTTTTTTGTGTTACTTGCTGAAATGTTGGGTGTCGGATCTGACCCCACATTTCTAGCTGCGGGTATCTCGTTGATGTTGTATTTGTTCATTTTTTCTCTCTTCATGTATATTTCTCTTACGTCCTAGAGGATGCTGGGGACTCTGTAAGGACCATGGGGTATAGACGGGCTCTGCAGGAGACATGGGCACTATAAACAACTTTTAGTATGGGTGTGCACTGGCTCCTCCCTCTATGCCCCTCCTCCAGACCTCGGTTAGATTCTGTGCCCAGAGGAGAATGGGTGCACTACAGGGGAGCTCTACTGAGTTTCTCTGATAAAAGATTTTTTATTTTCAGGGAGCACTGCTGGCAACAGGCTCCCTGCATCGTGGGACTGAGGAGAGAAGCAGACCTACTTGAATGATACGCTCTGCTTCTTAGGCTACTGGACACCATTAGCTCCAGAGGGATCGGAACGCAGGTCTCCCCCTGCCGTTCGTCTCAGAGCCGCGCCGCCGTCCTCCTTGCAGAGCCGGAAGATAGAAGCCGGGTGAGTATAAGAAGAAAGAAGACTTCTAAGGCGGCAGAAGACTTCAGATCTTCACTAAAGTAAGCCATTGCTCCCACACACAACACACACTGACAAGCACTGATGGGTGCAGGGCACAGGGGAGGCGCCCTGGGCAGCAATATAAACTTCTGCATTGGCATGTTTTTCACATATGGGCTGCAGAGTCAGTAGATATGTACATCCCCCGCAATTGTAATCTTGAGCGGGACCGAAGCCCGCCACTACAGGGGGCGGAGCTTGGTCTCACTGCACTAACCAGCGCCATTTTCTCCACAGTGATCTGAAGAGAAGCTGGCTCCCCGGACTCTCCCCTGCAGAACGATTACACAGGGCTGAAAGAGAGGGGGGGGGGGCACATTTAGGCGCAGTGAGTGTATTGCACTGTTAATATATATATATATAAAAGCGCTATATCTGGGAATTGTTTCCAGTGTCAGTTGGCGCTGGGTGTGTGCTGGCATACTCTCTGTCTCTTCAAAGGGTCTTGTTGGGGAACTGTCCCCTTATAGATATATCCCTGTGTGTGTGTGTGCAGGTGTCGGTACGCGTGTGTCGGCATGTCTGAAGCGGAAGGCTCATCCAAGGAGGAGGTGGAGCAGATGATTGTGGTGTCTCCGTCGGCAACGCCGACTCATGATTGGTATGATATGTGGAATATTTTAAATGCTAATGTGACCTTATTACATAAGAGAATGGACAAAGCTGAGTCCAAGGAAACAGCAGGGAGTCAATCCGCGGATTTGACTGGGTCACAGGGCCCGTCAGGTTCTCAAAAGTGTCCCCTATCACAAATAGCAGACACTGATACCGACACGGATTCTGACTCCAGTGTCGACTATGATGAGGCAAGGTTACACCCTAAGGTGGCCAAAAGTATTCATTATATGATTATGGCAATAAAAGATGTTTTGCATATCACAGATGACCCCTCTGTCCCTGACACGAGGGTACATATGTTTAAGGGAAAGAAACCTGAGGTAACGTTTCCTCCATCTCATGAACTGAACGAATTGTTTGAAAAAGCTTGGGAAACTCCAGACAAAAAACTGCAGATTCCCAAGAGGATCCTTATGGATATCCTTTCCCTGCAAAGGACAGGATACGGTGGGAATCCTCGCCCAGGGTGGACAAGGCTTTAACACGTCTGTCCAAGAAGGTGGCGCTACCGTCTCCAGACACCGCATCCCTTAAGGATCCTGCGGATCATAGACAGGAAACTACCTTAAAGTCTATTTATGCACATACGGGTGCTTTACTCAGACCGGCAATAGCATCGGTATGGGTTTGTAGCGCTGTTGCAGCATGGACAGATACCTTGTCGGCTGACATGGATACCCTGGACAAGGATACCATTGTACTGACTTTAGATCACATTAAAGACGCAGTCTTATATCTGAGAGACGCTCAAAGAGACGTGGGGCTGCTTGGTTCCAGAACCAATGCCATGGCAGTTTCGGCAAGAAGAGCTCTGTGGACCGCCAATGGTCGGGTGATGCCGACTCAAAGAAGCATATGGAGGTTTTACCTTACAAGGGTGAAGTTTTGTTTGGGGTTGGTCTCACGGGCCTGGTTTCCACAGCTACTGCAGGTAAATCTACATTTTTGCCTTTTGTTCCCCCACATCAAAAGAAAACCCCACAATATCAGATGCAGTCCTTTCGGTCGTATAAGTCCAGAAGAGGTTGGGGCTCCTCTTTCCTCGCCAGAGGTAAGGGTAGAGGTAAGAGAACACCTGCTTCGGCTAGTTCACAGAAGCAGAAGTACTCCCCGGCTTCTGCTAAATCCACCGCATGACGCTGGGGCTCCGCGGAGGGAGTCCGCACCGGTGGGGGCACGTCTTTGACTCTTCAGCCAGGTCTGGGTTCTATCAGACGTGGATCCTTGGGCGTTGGAAATTGTATCCCAAGGTTATAAACTGGAGTTCGAAGAGGTGCTCCCTCAACGATTTTTCAAGTCGGCCTTGCCAGCCTCTTCCCCGGAGAGGGAAGTGGTATTAGATGCAATTCAAAAGCTGTGTCAACAGCAAGTGATTTTCAAGGTTCCCCTAGGCCAACAGGGAAAAGGGTACTATTCAACACTGTTTGTGGTCCCGAAGCCGGATGGTTCGGTCAGACCCATTTTGAATCTAAAATCCCTAAATCTATACTTGAAAAAGTTCAAATTCAAGATGGAATCACTCCGGGCTGTGATATCCAGTCTGGAAGCAGGGGATTTTATGGTGTCACTGGACGTGAAGGATTCCTACTTTTATGTCCCCATATTTCCTCTTCATCAGGAATACCTGTGTTTCGCGGTACAGGACTGTCATTACTAGTTTCAGACATTGCCGTTTGGGCTTTCCATGGCCCTGAGAATTTACACCAAAGTAATGGCGGAAATGATGGTGCTCCTGCGCAAGCAGGGAGTCACAATTATCCCGTACTTGAACGATCTCCTGATAAAGGCGAGATCAAGAGATCAATTGCTAAAAAGTGTGTCGCTCTCCCTGAGAGTGTTACATCAACACGGTTGGATTCTCCAAAGTCACAGTTGATTCCAACGACTCGACTATCATTCCTAGGCATGATTCTGGACACGGAACAGAAGAGGGTTTTTCTACCAATAGAAAAAGCCCAGGACCTCCAGAACATGGTCAGGGACCTGCTAAAACCAAAAAGAGTGTCTTCATCAATGCACTCGAGTTCTGGGAAAAATGGTGGCAGCCTACGAGGCCATCCCCTTCGGCAGGTTCCATGCGAGGACGTTTCAGTGGGACCTTCTGGACAAATGGTCGGGGTCCCATCTACACCTACATCAAAAGATAAGCCTGTCCCCCAGGGCCAGGGTGTCTCTCCTTTGGTGGCTGCAGAGTGCTCACCTTCTAGAGGGTCGCAGGTTCGGCATTCAAGACTGGGTTCTGGTGACCACGGACGTGAGCCTCCGAGGATGGGGAGCAGTCACAAAAGGAAGAAATTTTCAGGGACTATGGTCAAGCCAGGAGGCTTGTCTACACATCAACATGCTGGAATTGAGGTCCATATACAACGGCCTACGACAAGCGGAGTATCTTCTTCGCGACCTACCGGTTCTGATTCAATCAGACAACGTCACAGCCGTGGATCATGTAAACCGTCAAGGCGGGACAAGGAGTAGAGTGGCAATGGCGGAAGCCACCAAAATTCTGCGCTGGGCGGAAAATCATGTAAGTGTTCTGTCAGCAGTCTTCATACCGGGAGTAGACAACTGGGAAGCAGACTTCCTCAGCAGACACGATCTCCATCCAGGAGAGTGGGGACTTCATCAAGAGGTCTTTGCAGAGATAGCAAGTCTTTGGGAACTTCCTCAAATAGACATGATGGCGTCACGCCTCAACAAAAAGCTTTGGAGGTATTGTGCCAGGTCAAGGGACCCTCAGGCAGTAGCGGTAGACGCCCTAGTGACACCATGGGTGTTTCAGTCGGACTATGTGTTCCCTCCTCTGCCTCTCATCTCAAAAGTGTTGAGAATCATAAGAGTACAAGCAATACTCGTGGTTCCAGATTGGCCTCAAAGGGCCTGGTATTTGGATCTTCAGGAGATGCTCACAGAAGATCCGTGGCCTCTTCCTCTCAGGGAAGACATGTTGCAGCAGGGGCCTTGCATGTTCCAAGACTTACCGCGGGTGTGTTTGATGGCATGGCGGTTGAACACCGAATCCTAGCTGAGAAAGGTATTCCGGAGGAAGTTATCCCTACTCTGATAAAGGTTAGAGAGGAAGTAACGACAAAGCATTATCACCGTATCTGGAGGAAGTATGTATCTTGGTGTGAAACCAAGAATGCTCCTATGGAAGATTTCCATCTGGGCCGTTCTCTCCACTTCCTACAGACACGAGTGGATATGGGACTACAATTAGGCTCCATTAAGGTACAGATTTCGGCCCTATCTATATTTTTTAGAAGCAATTGGCTTCTCTCCCAGAAGTCCAAACTTTCGTAAAGGGAGTGCTGCACATCCAGCCTCCTTTTGTGCCACCAGTGGCACCATGGGACCTTAACGTGGTGTTACAGTTCCTTAAATCACACTGGTTTGAACCTCTTCAAACGGTGGAATTAAAATTTCTCACCAGGAAGGTGGTACCATTAAGGTACAGATTTCGGCCCTATCTATATTTTTTAGAAGCAATTTGCTTCTCTCCCAGAAGTCCAAACTTTCGTAAAGGGAGTGCTGCACATCCAGCCTCCTTTTGTGCCACCAGTGGCACCATGGGACCTTAACGTGGTGTTACAGTTCCTTAAATCACACTGGTTTGAACCTCTTCAAACGGTGGAATTAAAATTTCTCACCAGGAAGGTGGTCATGTTACTAGCCTTGGCATCTGCAAGGCGGGTGTCAGAGTTGGCGGCCTTGTCTCACAAGAGCCGACAATTTATCTGGGCTAGGAACCATCCTAGAATCAAACTTTCCTTTTTGACTCGCTCTAGATTGACAGGGGGGGAGTCTACAACTTCCAGACTTTAAGCTCTATTACCAGGCTGTACATCTTAACAGGGTCCTGGCATGGACCAGGCATAGAGAATGTAAGCCATGAGTGGCCTTTTTTGTGAGTACCCCTATTGAACTTCTTCCCTGGTTCCCTTCTGTACACAAACTTACTTACCCTCACCCTACAGTTACCCCAACCTTAGCAATTTGGAAATCAATTAGATGCATATCAAATATTCTATTTTTGATCCACTGACTTCCTTTCTTGTTAACCCCTCTTTCTTACTTGTCTTACATATTTCTCAAACTGGGCTATGACCGGGCTTTTTAGGGTTGGCCAGTTGATGACTTGCTTGGGGATCAAATCGTTTGAGGAATTATGTGATGAATGGAATATTAAGCAATCTGATTTCTGGAAATTCCTCCAAGTACAACATTTTATGGACATGAAAAATAGATTGCTGTTGGCTAAGAGAGAGTTCACAACTTTTAAGAAAATGTGTGTTGCTCCTATTTCCTGGACTCACAATATTTCGATTTTATATAAAATGTTGCTGTCTTCACCGAGATTCTCCATCCCCCGATGGGTCAAGTCTTGGGAAACTGAATTGGGTATCACTTATTCTGATTTAGACTGGAAGAGAATCTTTCTGAAACTCATTGCAGCTCTACTTGTATTACAATTAAAGAAACGCAATATAAAGTTCTCATGCGATTATATAGACAGACTTCACTGCTATATGCCATATACCCATCAGATCCCAAGACCTGCTGGAGGTGTCCATCGGATACTGGAACTCTGAAACATATTTGGTGGAGTTGTTCCTCTCTTGCCACATATTGGTCCGACGTTATTGAAATTACAGGGCGATTATAACAGAGAGAGGTTCCATTTGACCATGCTTTTTGGCTGCTTAACCATTCCCATGTCCCACTGTCAAGATTTCAATCCTCTCTCCTTAGACACATAAGAAAACGCAGCACGTGCTACTATTCCGGTCCTATGGAAATCTACGATTCCTCCATGCCGTAGAGACTGGTTTAACAAACCAAACTATTTTATGTCTATGGGAGATATTTTGAATACTTCACCAGACAAATCACCTAGATTTACGGCCACTTGATTGCCTTGGTTGACATATAAGACTACAATCGACTAGGAGTTATACGTGTCAAAAGTATAAACCTATTACCATGACACTTTTTGGGAACTTAGAAGATCCCTCCCCCCCACCCCCACTCCCCTTCTATTCTCTTCACCTACTTCCTATTCTGAACTCTTTTATGTTCAAATTTTTTACATTTTTGTTATTTGTTGGATTTGCAGAGTATCTGATACAATGTTTTCTGCGATTGGACATTTTATCTTTAGTATTACTGAAAATGTATGCTTATTGGAATGTCTTTATCGTACATATGGTTTGGATATATATCTGCTCTTTGTTTATCTGTGTTAAAAAAAAATTGAATGCAAAAAAAAAACCCAACACAAACTGTCACCTGTATGAAATGTACTTGATTTGACGGGAACAAATGGGAGAGAATTCTTCAGTAACCCCCACGGAATAATCTTGAAAAATAAAAGAATCTTGAAAAAATGTTTGGTATAATTTATAGCATCTGGTCTGCGACTCCGTTCCCTGTCAGTCGCCAAAAGATGCTTACTCTCCGCTGTTGGATCGTAAGTGTCCATGTACTCAACACTCGCTGTCTTCTGGCAAAGTCAGGGGGTGGCGGCTGGTGCTGCGGTAGTGAGCGTTCACCCTCAGGGGGCCATACGATCAGCACCCTCAGGAGCTAATGCTGTCCTGTCAGCGGGAGCAGGAGCCATTAACTCTTCAGGAAGTTGGTTCCTGCTCCCCCCTGAGTCCCACGAAGCAGGGAGGCTGTTGCCAGCAGTCTCCCTGTAGTTTACAAAACTTAGAAATATTCTTTGCAGGCTCCTCTTCTGGAGCTCCACGGAAGTGCTGCCAAAGGTGCATCAAAAAAGTACTGAGCAAAGGCTGTGAATACTTATGTACATGTGATTTCTTAGTTTTTTATTTTTAAGAAACTAGCAAAAATCTCAGAAAAACTTTTTTCATGTTGTCATTATGGGGTATTGTGTGTAGAATTTTGAGGGAAAAAAATAATTTATTCCATTTTGGAATAAGGCTGTAACATAACAAAATGTGGAAAATGTGAAGCGCTGTGAATACTTTCCAGATGCACTATATGCCCCCACAGTGCCAGATACACATATGCTGCCACAGTGCCAGAGACATATTGCCCCACAGTGCCCCTCATCTCACTGTGCTGGTTGTAGCTTGCAGTGTGGTGTGTCAGGGGAGGAGAGCACAGCGTGCCTCTCCTGCACCTTAGTGCTCAATCCGGCGGCGGTGTATCTCAGCTGTCAGGGGCCAGGCAGGGAGGAGAGCACAGCTACGTTGGGCGGCGGCGTGTAGGACCTCAAACCAGCCGCCGGTTTGCAAGCCAATCAGAGTTTGCGGATCGGCAGTGGCGGTTCCTGATTGGCAGCTGGTCAGTGAGCTCTGGTTAGCTCACGAACCGGCAGCTGGTTTGAGTTCCTACAAGCCGCTCCCTGCCCTCACAGCTGTGACACGCTGCCGCCGGACATACCTGCGCTCTCCTCCCTGCCCTCACAGCTGTGATACACCGCAGCCGGACTGAGAACAAAGGGGCAGAAGAGGCGCACACTGCGCTTCTCCTCCCCTGACACAGCAGTGGGCCAGAACAAGTGGCTTTGCGGGCCTTATACGGCCCGCGAGCCGGACGTTCCCCACCCCTGCCATAAAGGATCCTGCAACCTACATACATTATTTGCGAAATATAACCTTAACACTTACACTCAGCAACACCAAATTTTTGGTTTACTTATTTCATTATTTTGTCCCATGTCTTTATTTATTTTGAACTTAAAATTTTATTTTTATATTCATATTTTCCCTACCTTATTTTTTCATTCATTACTTCAATTTTATTTTTTATTTCATCTTTTATTATTTTTGTTTTGTCTTTATTTTTTCTTACTTTATTTCCCTCTAAACTTTTCTTTTCATTTTTATTTAGATTTCACTCCACCACCTATGGATCATTTCCTCCACCACGCCCATAGGTGGTGGAAACGAGTGAAAGATAAATAAATGTTTCCTCAGTGTCATCATTCTTCTCCCTTTTCTTCCATTATTTTACTTTATTTCTCCCATCTACTTTTTTCTTTCCTTAAAAGCATATCACAACATTATCAGGAACCTGAGGCTGCCGCCGATTTTTACTCCTGGTTCCGGGCATTTCTGGTATATTAAATAAAGTTTTTTTTTTACCTATTTAACGACCGACCTGCAAGTAAAAAGCATCCTTGAAAAAGATTCTGAATAGATTTGAAATGTGTTGGAGAAACAGAGGAGCGGGAACAGCAGCAAATATATAATTGTTGAAGATGCGTTGCTCAGCTAGATACAATGACACATCAATATAATAAAAAAATGAAACAATTTATTAATACAAACATGTCCACATATGAAAAACACCTCACATCATACAATAGTCTTTAAATACTTTTTATAAATATATTGGAAAAAGACGATACCCGCATCTAGATAATAGTTCAAAGAATTCCAAAAAGGCACTGTATGCAACCTCCTGGGTTCACTCCGCAGTTGTTAACTTACAGTTTAGTTACGTTTAGCAGCGTATTTTCAGCCATTCCGACTCCCACTCTCATGAGGCGCTGAATGTCTTCCCTGCTACCTCGTTGGTGCCTGATTGTACGTGGCAGCCAATTTTAGAGGTTTTCAATAGGGAGCAGCTTTTAGCCTGCAGCATACCGGAGTCCTGAATTGCCATATGTAGCATGGGTACCGATAATCACGGGAACAGGTGTATGCATGTGGTATCCTGTAACGCGTTTCCCCGCCTCTCGCTGTGAGTAATAAGCGGCTTCCTCAGACAGTAAGGATATTGTATTGCCCAGGATTGGCTTTTAAACCCTGCTATTTATTTGATGCCTTTAAACAATGCACAGCTGTAGTGCTCTTTTGCCCCTTCTGACTTGCGTTCCATTGGTCAGACATCCGCGTTCCAGCGGCTGCGGTTACAAGCATTCCTTTGTCGAAATATATATACCAACAGTTCTTATGGGTTGTGACCGGACGGTCCCATACGAGAGCCCTCACCGCTTCGCCTCCCGCCCCCAGTCACAGAATGGAGTTTTAGGTCACACAGGACCTGGCCAAATAGAGGATTTCTGCTTACTGTCAGTAACCGCCTGTTACTGACTCCACCCATTGCAGCATAGGCGGGTACTACGCTGCCACCTCTAGACTCCTACCTTGATGTGGCGTCTGGAACCACGGTTCTGCTCGGTATGCGGACACGCTGTCTTACCACACCTGTGTGTTGTTGATGAATCCCCACTGGTCGCTTGACTAGGCTAGACTTGACTAGACCCGGTAGCTGGCTGGAAACGGAGCATGGAGGTGCTGGGTACACCCTGGACAGCTGGAAAACGGGGCTAGGTTTCGCCTAACCCTGCAGGTCACAAAATGAAACGGTCATCTTGAGGCAGAAGATAAATTATTTGCCCAAAAATAGTTCTGAAAAGAACTCAGCAATACAGCATATGTTTACAGCAGAATGAAACTGGTATAATACCACACTGGAGGCTCACAGGCCTCCTTTTTATGTCCATTTTCCACACAGTACCACAGGAGGTAAGTCCGCCATGTGGTTTACAACCAATCACTGTTTACCCATGTGCTGTGCATGCCTTGGTCACATGCACAGCTAACCCTGTCCTTTATGGACAGTGGGGAGTGGTCACTCTCCTTTGACCATCCTATCCTGGAGGATCGGTATCCGCCCCAGTGACGTTCAGTCTGGGCTGGAGGAAGTTTTCCTGCCTAAACTTACTTTCAGGAATCTGCCCGGGACCTAGCTCACCATCTGCAGCCTGGATTTGGGATCCAGAGATGGGCAGCCTAGATCCCCGGTCAGGGTTTCCTGCTCACCAAAGGTGATCTCTATGGAGCTCCAGAAAACCACACACTTTGTTGGGAAGCTGAGCTTCTCCTCTCTCTCCCCATGATATTTTTATGTGGGAGGCTAGAGCAGAAGGCATTCCATTTTTGGGGGAAAGGTCTGTAGGAATCCAACAGCCTGCAAAGCCATGGATTCCCCCCTCCTGGGACACACAACCAAGTAAGTGTATTTTCCTTTAAAAATTGGATTTTAATATACCTACCAGTAAATCCTTTTCTCGTAGTCCATAAGGGATATTGGGGACGTAATTAGTACGATGGGGTATAGACTGGCCCAAAGGAGCAAGTGCACTTTTAAATTCTTCCACTGGGTGTGCTGGCTCCTCCCCTGTATGCTTCCTCCTACAGCTCAGTTATAGGTAAAACAGTTCCTGAAGGAGAATGACATACTTCAGAGAAGGAACGTAACAGGTGTGGTGAGATTTAAACACCAGCACACCAATACATAACTTAGCCTGCAAGGTCTGGCAACATTACCAGCAACAGCTGAACAGGAACACATAACAGAGAACCTGCAGAAAGTCACCGCACAGAGGCGGGCTGCCAATATCCCTTATGGACTACGAGAAAAGGATTTACCGGTAGGAATAATAAAATCCTTTTTTCTGCAGCGGGGTACACTGGGTTGCAGAGGGATAACATCAGGGTGTAGAGTAGGATCTTGATCCGAGGCACCAACAGGCCAACAGCTTTGACTGTTCCCAATATGCCCAGCGCCACCTCCTCCACAACCCTGCCTCCGTGCACAGGAGCTCAGTCCTGTCAACCAGTTTGTAAGTTGGTGTCTGCGGTGCAGGACACTAACAGGTAGGGACTCCAGCAGCCCTGAAAAGAGCTTTTTTAAAGATAAGACTTCAAGTGCTGCAGCATAGGCACTCTTAGTGCTAGATGTCATTCTGACATCTCATGCTGCAGCTCCATCACCTTCCCCGGCGGCGCTGTATAATACCGCACCCTGGTTGCCATGTACTTACAGCGGAGGGCTCCGGTTCTTCTGGTAAGTCACACACACTCGCCGCAGCTGTCCCGGATCGTGTGGCTGCATCTGGGGAGGAGGTAAGATGGTTCCCCAGACGGGACCCGCTGTAAATCGCGATTCGGCGTGGTCATTAGGAGGCGGGCTGCGCGCACTGGCTTGGACACTGTTGGTACAGGGACCCCACTAGACCACCAGGGCAGGGGCACAGGTCGGTTTTCTGTATAAACCGTTTTATTATGGCCCACAGTACCCGGTGGTGAAGTCCAGCGAGGGGATAAAGCTTTGACCTGTAGCCCCTCCCCCAGAGCGCCATTTAGAGTAAATATTTCCACCCTGGAGCTGCAACTTTCTCTCTCCCTCACTCCCTGTCAGCGTTTGGACGCCATCACTACATGCCGAGTTGATTCTGGGACTGTATGGGCAAAGCCTCCTCTGTAAAGCCGCCTGCATTATCTGCGCTGTGTATTTTACAGGACACTTAAGTATTCTACATGTCTTTTGACAGTAATAGTTAAGAACAAGTGCATACTTCAGGGTTATATAGTACAAGTACCCTGTGATATACATCCAGTCTTTACTGTACATTGTTATATCTATTACTCTGTAAAGCTTTACTTAGTATTACTTAGTATTGCTAGTCCAATGCAGTTTTATTGTTTGTCATCCTTTCTGCATTGTACATGTGACTGTGTGTGTGTGCATATAGCTGCTGTGTGGTTTCTACTTTGTGTATCTCACTCGGATTGCTATCCCTATATTCTGTACCCTGGGGGGGCTAAGTGCATCAGGGTTATTGTTTGATATAGATATTTCACAGGATATACTCATTGTGTATTTCTCTGACGTCCTAGTGGATGCTGGGACTCTGTAAGGACCATGGGGAATAGCGGCTCCGCAGGAGACAGGGCACATCTAAAGAAAGCTTTAGGATCACCTGGTGTGCACTGGCTCCTCCCCCTATGACCCTCCTCCAAGCCTCAGTTAGATTTTCTGTGCCCGACGAGAAGGGTGCACACTAGGGGCTCTCCTGAGCTCTTTGTGAAAGTTTTAGTTTAGGTTTATTATTTTCAGTGAGACCTGCTGGCAACAGGCTCACTGCATCGAGGGACTAAGGGGAGAAGAAGCGAACTCACCTGCGTGCAGAGTGGATTGGGCTTCTTAGGCTACTGGACATTAGCTCCAGAGGGACGATCACAGGTTCAGCCTGGATGGGTCACCGGAGCCGCGCCGCCGGCCCCCTTACAGAGCCAGAAGAGCGAAGAGGTCCGGAAAAATCGGCGGCAGAAGACTTTCCTGTCTTCAGATAAAGGTAGGCGCACAGCACCGCAGCTGTGCGCCATTGCTCTCAGCACACTTCACACTCCGGTCACTGAGGGTGCAGGGCACTGGGGGGGCAGCGCCCTGAGACGCAATAAATCGATAGAATACCTTTTATGGCTAAAATAAATGCATCACATATAACTCCTGGGCTATATGGATGCATTTAACCCCTGCCAAAACATACAAGAAAACGGATGATAAGGACGCCGAGAAAGGGGCGGAGCCTATCTCCTCAGCACACTGGCGCCATTTTCCCTCACAGCTCAGTTGGAGGGAAGCTCCCTGGCTCTCCCCTGCAGTCACTACACTACAGAAAGGGGTTAAAAAAGAGAGGGGGGCACAAATTAGGCGCAGTATAAACAATACAGCAGCTATAAAGGGAAAAACACTTATATAAGGTTATCCCTGTATATATATAGCGCTCTGGTGTGTGCTGGCAAACTCTCCCTCTGTCTCCCCAAAGGGCTAGTGGGGTCCTGTCCTCTATCAGAGCATTCCCTGTGTGTGTGCTGTGTGTCGGTACGTTTGTGTCGACATGTATGAGGAGAAAAATGATGAGGAGACGGAGTAGAGTGTCTGTAATAGTGATGTCACCCCCTAGGGGGTCGACACCTGAGTGGATGTACTGTTGAAATTGCGTGACAGTGTCAGCTTTGTATAAAAGACAGTGGTTGACATGAGACAGCCGGCTACTCAGCTTGTGCATGTCCAGACGTCTCATACAGGGGCTCTAAAGCGCCCGTTACCTCAGATACAGACGCCGACACGGATACTGACTCCTGTGTCGACGGTAAAGAGACAACCGTGATTTCCAATAGGGCCACACATTGCATGATTGAGGCAATGGAAAAAGTTTACACTCTTCTGATAATATAAATACCACCAAAAAAAAGGGGTATTATGTTTGGTGAGGAAAAACTTCCTGTAGTTTTCCAGAATCTGAGAAATAAAATGAGGTGTGTGATGATGCGTGGGTTTCCCCCCGATAACAATTGATAATTTCTAAAAAGTTATTGGCAGTATACCTTTTCCCGCCAGAGGTTAGGGTGCGTTGGGAAACACCCCCTAGGAGGGATAAGGCGCTCACACGCTTGTAAGAACAAGGGCTCTACCCTCTCTTGAGATGGCCGCCCTTAGGGATCCTGCTGATAGAAAGCAGGAGCGTATCCTAAAATGTATTTACACACATACTGGTGTTATACTGCGACCAGCAATCACCTCAGCCTGGAGGTGCAGTGCTGGGTTGGCGTGGTCGGAATCCCTGACTGGAAATTTGATATCCTAGATAAGGACAGTATATTATTGCCTATAGAGCAATTAAAAGATGCATTTCTATATATGCATGATGCACAGCGGAATATTTGCCGACTGGCGTCAAGTATAAGTGCGTTGTCCAATTATACCAGTAAAGTGGTCAGGTGATGCGGATTCCAAACGGCATTTGGAAGTATTGCCTTAAAAAAGGGGATGTACCCCAGGTCGCCTCTCAAAATAAGACGCCGTATTATCAGGCGCAGGCCTGGTTGGCAAGCGGACAAAAGGGTTCCTCTTTTCTGCTCGTGACAGAGGGAGAGGAAAATGGCTGCAGAGATCAGCCAGTTCCCAGGAACAGAAACCCTTTTCCGCCTCTGCCAAGCTCTCAGTATGACGCTAGGGCTTTACAAGTTCAGGCACGGTGGGGGCCCGTTCTCAATGAATTTCAGTGCGCAGTGGGCTCACTCGCAAGTAGACCCCTGGATCCTTCAGGTAATATTTCAGGGGTACAAATTGGAATTCGAGACGTATTCCCCTCGCCGTTTTCCAAAAGTCTGTTTTACCGACGTCTCCCGCTGACAGGGAGGCAGTTTTGGAAGCCATTCACAAGCTGTATTCCCAGCAGGTGATAATTAAGGTACCCCTCCTGCAACAGGGAACGGGGTATTATTCCACACTATTGTGGTACCGAAGCCAGACGGCTCGGTGAGACCGATTTTAAAATCTAAAATCTTTGAACACTTACATACAGAGGTTCAAATTCAAAATTGAGTCACTCAGAGCAGTGATTGCAGACCTGGAAGAAGGGGACTACATGATGTCTCGGGACATCAAGAATGCTTACCTTCATGTCAAAATTTACCCTTCTCACCAAGGGTATCTCAGGTTATGATACAGAACTGTCACTATCAGTTCAGACGCTGCCGTAGGGATGGTCCACGGCACCCCGGGTCTTTACTGACGTAAGGACCGTAATGATATTCCTTCGAAGGAAGGGAATTTTAGTTATCCTTTACTTGGACGATTCCCTGATAAGGGTGAGATCCAGGGAACAGTTGGAGATCGGTGTAGCACTATCTCAGGTAGTGTTGCGGCAGCACGATTGGAGTCTCAATATTCCAAAATCGCAGCTGGTTCCGACGACTTGTCTTCTGTTCCTAGGGATGATCCTGGACACAGTCCAGAAAGAAGGTGTTTCTCCCGGAGGAGAAGGCCAGGGAGTTATCCGAGCTAGTCAGGAACCTCCTAAAACCAGGCCAGGTCTCAGTGCATCAGTGCACGAGGGTCCTGGGAAAAATGGTGGCTTCTTACGAAGCGATTCCATTCGGAAGATTCCATGCAAGAACGTTTCAGTGGGATCTACTGGAAAAATGGTCCGGATCGCATCTTCAGATGCATCAGCGGATAACCCTGTCGCCAAGGACAAGGGTGTCTCTCCTGTGGTGGCTGCAGAGTGCTCATCTACTAGAGGGCCGCAGATTTGGCATTCAGGATTGGATCCTGGTAACCACGGATGCCAGCCTGAGAGGCTGGGGAGCAGTCACACAGGGAAGGAATTTTCAGGGCTTGTGGTCAAGCATGGAAACATCTCTTCATATAAACATTCTGGAACTAAGGGCCATTTACAATGCCCTAAGTCAAGCAAAACCTCTGCTTCAGGGTCAGGCGGTGTTGATCCAATCGGACAACATCACGTCAGTCGCCCACGTAAACAGACAGGGCGGCACGAGAAGCAGGAGGGCAATGGCAGAAGCTGCAAGGATTCTTCGCTGGGCGGAAAATCATGTGATAGCACTGTCAGCAGTGTTCATTCCGGGAGTGGACAACTGGGAAGCAGACTTCCTCAGCAGACACGACCCTCACCCGGGAGAGTGGGGACTTCACCCAGAAGTCTTCCACCTGATTGTAAACCGTTGGGAAAAACCAAAGGTGGACATGATGGCGTCACGTCTAAACAAAAAACTGGACAGATATTGCGCCAGGTCAAGGGACCCTCAGGCAATAGCAGTGGACGCTCTGGTAACGCCGTGGGTGTACCAGTCAGTGTATGTGTTCCCTCCTCTGCCTCTCATACCAAAAGTACTGAGAATCATAAGAAGGAGAGGAGTAAGAACTATACTCGTGGTTCCGGATTGGCCAAGAAGGACTTGGTACCCGGAACTTCAAGAGATGCTCACGGACGAACCGTGGCCTCTACCTCTAAGAAAGGACCTGCTACTGCAGGGGCCTTGTCTGTTCCAAGACTTACCGCGGCTGCGTTTGACGGCATGGCGGTTGAACGCCGGATCCTGAGGGAAAAAGGCATTCCAGAAGAAGTCATCCCTACTCTGGTCAAAGCCAGGAAGGACGTAACCGCGAAACATTATCACCGCATTTGGCGTAAATATGTTGCGTGGTGTGAGGCCAAGAAGGCCCCTACAGAGGAATTTCAACTGGGTCGTTTCCTTCATTTCCTGCAAACAGGACTGTCTATGGGCCTAAAATTAGGGTCCATTAAGGTTCAAATTTCGGCCTTGTCGATTTTCTTCCAGAAAGAACTGGCTTCAGTACCTGAAGTTCAGACATTTGTAAAAGGGGTGCTGCACATACAGCCTCCTTTTGTGCCTCCAGTGGCACCTTGGGATCTCAATGTTGTGTTGAGTTTTCTAAAGTCACATTGGTTTGAACCACTTTCCACTGTGGACTTAAAATATCTCACATGGAAGGTGTCGATGCTGTTAGCCTTGGCTTCAGCCAGGCGTGTGTCAGAATTGGCGGTTTTATCATATAAAAGCCCTTACTTAATTTTTCATTCTGACAGGGCGGAATTGAGGACTCGTCCTCAATTTCTACCTAAGGTGGTTTCTGCATTTCACATGAACCAACCTATTGTGGTACCTGCGGCTACCAGGGACTTAGAGGACTCTAAGTTGCTTGACGTTGTCAGGGCCTTGAAAATATATGTTTCCAGGACGGCTGGAGTCAGAAAATCTGACTCGCTGTTTATCCTGTATGCACCCAACAAGCTGGGTGCTCCTGCTTCAAAGCAGACGATTGCTCGTTGGATTTGTAGTACAATTCAGCTTGCACATTCTGTGGCAGGATTGCCACAGCCAAAATCAGTAAAAGCCCATTCCACAAGGAAAGTGGGCTCATCTTGGGCGGCTGCCCGAGGGGTCTCGGCTTTACAACTTTGCCGAGCAGCTACTTGGTCAGGGGCAAACACGATTGCTAAATTTTACAAATTTGATACCCTGGCTGAGGAGGACCTGGAGTTCTCTCATTCGGTGCTGCAGAGTCATCCGCACTCTCCCGCCCGTTTGGGAGCTTTGGTATAATCCCCATGGTCCTTACGGAGTCCCAGCATCCACTTGGACGTCAGAGAAAATAAGATTTTACTTGCCGATAAATCTATTTCTCGTAGTCCGTAGTGGATGCTGGGCGCCCATCCCAAGTGCGGATTGTCTGCAATACTGGTACATAATTATTGTTACCAAAAAAATTCGGGTTATTGTTGTAGTGAGCCATCTTTTCTAGAGGCTTCTCTATTATCATGCTGTTAACTGGGTTCAGATCACAAGTTGTACAGTGTGATTGGTGTGGCTGGTATGAGTCTTACCCGGGATTCAAAATCCTTCCTTATTGTGTACGCTCGTCCGGGCACAGTATCCTAACTGAGGCTTGGAGGAGGGTCATAGGGGGAGGAGCCAGTGCACACCAGGTGATCCTAAAGCTTTCTTTAGATGTGCCCTGTCTCCTGCGGAGCCGCTATTCCCCATGGTCCTTACGGAGTCCCAGCATCCACTACGGACTACGAGAAATAGATTTATCGGTAAGTAAAATCTTATTTTTTCTCTGTGATTTTCAGTCACTCTATACCTCCTGAATCCTGTTTGTGCTCTCACGCTGCACAGGGGGTTCTTGGTTAGGTATTATACTGCTGATAATGTACTGTGTTGCCCGTGGTTCACGCGTTCATATTATTTCAGCTTCAAGGGGCGGTTTCTGTGGCTGATCCCGCAATATGCGGTGGTGATGTCACAGACACAGAGGAAAACATAGCAGTGGAGGGTTCAGGTTCTGGGGGTTCTCCACCCCCCAGTAGGTCTGTAGCAACGGCGGTACATAATGACCCGCCTTGGGCTACTTTCTCTACTTTACTAAGGCGATCATTCCAAGTTGATCGCTTGCTAGCAGTTTTTCGCAGCCGTGCAAACGCTATGCCGCCGCCCACCGGGAGTGTATTTTAGCTTAGCAGAAAAGTGAAAGCTTGTATCGCAGACTGGCTACAAAATTATTTTGTGCAGTTTCAGAGTAGCTTCAAACCTACTTTGCGCTTGCGATCACTTCAGACCATTCAGTTCCGGATTTGACGTCACAAACCCGCCCAGCCACGCCTGCATTTTTCCTGGCACGCCTGCGTTTTTCCGAACACTCCCTGAAAATGGTCAGTTCACACCCAGAAATGCCCACTTCATGTCAATCACTCCGCGGTAGCCAGAGCGACTGAAATGCATCGCTAGACCCTGTGTGAAACTACATCGTTCGTTGTACTCGTACGTCGCACGTGCGCATTGCGCTGCATGCGCATAACTGCTGTTTTTTTATCCTGATCGCTGCACAGCGAACAAATGCATCTAGCGATCAACTCGGAATGACCCCCTAAATACGCTAGTAACTAGACTTATGCCCCCTATGGGACCTCACGTTCCTGTACAGCCACATACTGTCCCTGCAGTTAATCCGCCATGGGCAGATCTCCTGTCCACTCAGTTACAGCAATTGAATCACTGATTGAACAAATAGAAACCTGAACCTCGCCCGCCTAATACCAAGGGGTCCTTTAAGCGGGCCATTACTTCCTCACAATCCACTCATGTGGCGTGTATACTGACCCCTCAGACACTGATCCAGATGCTTCTGATGGGGAATCTGTTTCACAGGTGGATGTTCCTGACCTATTAGGGGCTATCAGGCTGATTCTTCAAATTGATGATGACGCAGAACCTGTTGTTACCTCTAAGAAACCGGATAGATTCAAATGTCAGAAGGTTGCTAACTTAGTTTTACCTCATTCTGACCACTTAGTTGACATACGTCAGGAATCCTGGGAAAATCCAGGAAAGAAATTCACACCTCACAAGAAGATGCTAGCTCGCTATCCCCTCACTGCGGAGTTAAGTAAAAATTGGGAAGCGCCACCGCTGGTGGATTCGCAAGTAGCTCGGCTGGTGGTGTCCTCTGCTCTGCCTGTAACTACCGTCACCTATCTGAAGGAACATGTGGAGGGTTGCTTAAAGGCTATTTATACTCTTGCGGGAGCTGTGTATCGGCCCACTATTGCGGCTACTTGGGTTACAGAAGCTATTGAAGCGTGGCCTCAGGAGGTGGAAGCAAAGCTACCATCCAATTTTTCTGATAATGCTAGACAATGTCTTTCGTATAGTGTCACAGCCTCTCATTACATTAAGGAGGCAACTTCTGATGCCAGTGTTCTGGTGGCCAAGGTCTCTACTACGTCCATTCTGGCTTGCCGGATTCTCCATGGCAATTCCATGGAACTTTTAGCTGCCGTACGTGTTCCCTTTGGTGTCACTTCTGCCCAGGGTAATAAGGAAGTTCAAGCAAGAAGGAGGAATCCTGCTTCAATTCACTCCAGCGTGGCCCAGATGGCATTGGTTCTAAGACCTACAGGATCTCTCGATAGAGCGTCCTTTTCTACTTCCGCGAAGCCCAGACCTCCTCATTCAGGGCCCTTGTGTATACCAGGATTTGGCCAGGCTGGCTTTGATGGCATGGCTCTTGAAGCTTCAGTTCTGAGGACCAAAGGATTTTCTGAGGCGGTCATTAAAATATGTTGAAGGCCCGTAAGCCAGCTTAGGCCCGGATTTATCATAGGGTCTGTAATGCTTACTTTGCTTGGTGCGCATCTAACAATCATGATGCTTACAAGTTTAGTATGGCCAAACTTTTGATCTTCCTGCAACGGGGCTTGGACTTAGGCCTTCGTCTGGCCCCATCAAGGTTCATATTTTTGCCTTGTCGCTATGGTTCCATAGAAAAATTGCAACTCTGCCTGATGTTCGTACATTCACTCAGGGTGTGTTACGGATTCAACCTCCCTATGTCCCGCCTGTGACTCCTTGGGATTTGTTGATGGTTCTGGAGGCCTTGCAAGAGTCTCCGTTTAACCTCTTGAGTCTGTGGACCTTAAGTGGCTTACTCTTAAGGTTTTGGTTCTGCTGGCTATTGCCTCTGCTAGACGGGCTTCAGATTTGGGTACCTTATCCTTTCGGTCACCTTTTCACCGTGACCGGGTGGTTCTTCGGACACGCCCTGGTTATCTACCTAAGGTGGTGTCTTCTTTCCACCTTCACCAAGAGATTGTGGTTCTGGCCTTTATCTCTCCTGATTTGTCCTCCAAAGAACGGTCTTTGGATGTGGTATGGGCTCTCCGTATCTATGTGAAGAGGACAGCCTCCATTAGGAAATATGATTCTCTCTTTGTACTTTTTGGTTTTCACAAATGTAGCTGGCCTGCGAATAAGCAGACCCTGGCCAGATGGATTAGAATGGTGATTGCACAAGCTTATGTACAGGCTGGTTTTCCAGCTCCTGCTACCATCAAAGCCCATGCTACTCGGCCGGTTGGACCTTCTTGGGCGCCCGCCGTGATGCGACCCTTGAACAATTGTGCAAGCCAGCTACGTGGTCCTCAGTGAACACGTTCATAAGGTTCTATGCCTTCGATACTTCCGCCTCCCCGGGTTCTTGTGCCCGCTACAGTGCGTTCCCTCCCATGAGGAACTGATTTAGGACATCCCCGATGTTATCCCTGTGGAACCCAGTGTACCCCGCTGCAGAAAAGGAGATTTATGGTAAGAACTTACTGTTGTTAAACCTCTTTCTGCGAGGTACACTGGGTTCCACAGGGCGCCCACCCTGACGCACTTAGCGTTTTTGGATTCCTATGGCATTATCTGCCGATACCTTCTCCTGTTGTGAGAACGTGGTGTAAGTGGCTACTAACAGTTGTCGTCTCTTTTACCTGCTACTGCATTGGACTGGTTAACAGGGCTGAGCTCCTGTGCACGGAGGCGGGGTTGTGGAGGAGGTGGCACTGGGCATCTTGGGAACAGTCAAAGCTTTTGGCCTGTTTGTGTCTCGGATCAAGATCCTACTCTATACACCGATGTTATCCCTGTGGAACCCAGTGTACCTCGCAGAAAGATTTAACAACGGTAAGTTCTTACCATAAATATCCTTTTCTCTAGCATCCATAAGGGATATTGGGGATGGAATTAGTATGATGGGGATGTCCCAAAGCTTCCAGAATGGGCGAGAATGTGCAGAGACAACTGCAGCACCGCCTGCCCAAACTGGGTATCCTCTTTGGTCAGGGTATCAAATTTGTAGAACTTTGCAAAGGTGTTAGTCCCCGACCAGGTAGCAGCTCGGCATAGTTGTAGGGCCGAGACTCCAGGGGCAGCCGCCCAGGAAGAGCCCACCAATCCAGTAGAGTGGGCCTTTGGAGACTGTGGATACGGTAAGACTGAGGGCGCATAAGCCTGTTGGATCGTAAACTTAATCCAATGAGCAATGGACTGCTTTGAAGCAGGGCAACCCTTTTTCGTGCATCATACAGCACGAAGAAGGAATCTATCTTCCCAATCTGAACCGTCCTCTTGACATAGATCTGCAAGGCTCGCACCACATCCAATGCCTCCAGAATAGAAGCAGTGTCCGAACTGGATGGAATCACAATAGGTTGATTCAAGTGAAACGCGGAGACCACCTTGGACAGGAACTGCTGTCGAGTCCTGAGCTCTACTCTGTTCTCTTAAAAGACTAAGTACGGACTGTTGCATGACAAGGCCCCTAATTCTGAAACACGCCTAGCAGAAGCTAGAGCCAGTAACATCACCGTTTTCCACATGAGGTATTTATCCTCTACCGTCGTCAGAGGTTCAAACCAGGAGGACTGAAGAAAGCATAACATAACATCCAGATCCCAAGGCACAAAAGGAGGTTGTATATGAAGCACCCCTTGCAAGAAGGTCTGAACTTCTGGCAAGAGAGCCAACTTCTCCTGGAAGATGGAAAGAGCTAAAATCTGGACCTTAATGGATTCCAGACGTAAGCCCTTATCCACTCCAGCCTGCAGGAAATGCAGGAACCTTCCTAAGTGGAACTCCGCAGATCTCCTCGGGGTGGGTGGGCAATGTCATGCTGAAGTTTTTACGGAAGCAGAACTGGCGTTCTGGTCCTGAGACCCAACAACTGCTGGTTTTCTAGGTTTTCCCCTGGAGCCTCTTGCTGCGTTGGAGGCTCCTCTGGCTCTGGACTAAAATCTGGAGGACCGAAAGGACTGAGTAGACAGTCCCGGATAGGTACGTCTAGCAGGAGGGGCCCCCGAAGGGAGAAACATGGACTTCCCGGCCATATACATAGAAATCCAGGTGTCCAGGTCACCTCCAAAGAGCCATTCGCCTGTGAAGGGCAGAGATTCCACATTATGTTTTGAGTCAGCATCAGCGATCCACTGACGTAACCATATGGCTCTGCATGCAGACACAGCCATAGCTGTGGTTCTAGCATTAATAGTGTCAATCTCTTTTAGGGAGTCACAGAGGACTCTTGCCGTGTCCTGAATGCGAGTCAGGAAAGCCACAGTATCGACTAAGGTCATATCACCCGAGAGACCTTCCTTTATTTCACTAGCCCAGGAATGAATTGCATGTGTCATCCAGCAACCTGCGATGACCGGCCTTTGTGCTACGCCTGAAGCAATGTAAATAGATTTTACAGTGGTCTCTATTTTCCTATCTGCCGGGTCCTTAACCATAAGGGAGCCCGGAGCACTGCCTTTTTAGAAAGGCGATAGACTGAGACGTCTACTGCTGGAGATTCTTACCAAAACTTTCTGCCCTCGGGGGCAATGGGGAAGGTATTCAAAAACCTTTTTGTCACCTGATATTTTTTATCTGGATTCTACCAGGATAGTTTAAATAAGTCATCCAGTTCCGTGGAATCAGGGAATGTGACTCGTGGTTCCTCTTGAGGGAGGAAAAATGACTGCTGAGTATTTGCATCCCCCAGGGGAAACTTTAACACCTCCCTAAAAGCCAATATGAGTGGTTTGATACCCTGAATCGTGGTGGGATCGCCACTTATGGGGTACACATCATCCCCAGTATCCTGTATATCATCATCAGTATCTGATAGGAGTGCAGGTAGAGCATGTTTTTGTGCGCCTGAAGCAGGCAGGGAGGGACGCTTAGCAGTAAGGCTAGCCACTGCTTGTTGCAGTTCTTGAGTCTTATTGGCATTTTCAGTGAGCTGAGATGATCATAGTTTTGATAGCCCCCAACCAGGAGGACTCTGGACTCTCCCCCACATTGATATCAGCATGCTGAGATGGCTGACTACACTGCTCACAGGATATTGAATTGAGCTGGATGTACTAGGAGAGAACCTGGCATTACATACACTGCAAGACTTCTGTTTTACCATTGTGATCAGAAAAACAGGTACAATACACACACAATACATCCTGATATAATATATGACAATGTACAACAAAGTCAGAGAATTCCTGCTACACTGGCGCAAATAAAAGCTGCCCAGGACTGGGTTCCCTCCCCGAAATTTCACCACATTTCCATCCGGATTGTAATCAAGAAAGGTTTTGGGAGGAACCCGATCCCAGGCGCTAAACAAGACAATGTGAAATATTAACAATAGGTTCCTATCAGGATGATGTAACCCGGATATTTCTCTCCTTGCTTTCCTCTCTCAGACGTCACAGAGGAGTGGGGTTTGAAATCAAGTGATGTGATGAACATAGAAAAAATACAAAAACATACAATTAATGTGTAGCTCAATCAGTGAAATATAAAACTTTTGTGATATACCATAATCAAGTGATGTATTGAGGACACACTTCACAAATACGTTAATATTTAAAAGGATGTGGAATGTTTATTTTCTTTGAAAATAAAGTGATATTGTGATCAGTAGTGAGTTTCTTGTGAAAGCGTACCCCACTCACTATGATGTGTAAGATGGAGTAAGCACATAAAGGTATCTTTAACTTCCAGGGAACTTCATAGAAGGATAAGCATACCCTACTCACGGTGAAATGGATGATGTCAAGCACATCAAGGTATCTTTAATTGGACCAATTCGGAAATTCCATTTGAGGCCCGCCCTCTATTTCCACTCCAAATTAATTATAAAAGACAGAATAACACCCCAATGTGTGAGACAGTCTGACCGTTTCACATAGAGAGGGCTATCATTCAATGAATGGCAATACCATCCAAATGCATACTTTAACCAAAGGGGATTAGATTTATCACTGTATCTTTTTTCGATATCTAAACCCTATACACACAAAGTGATAAATGGTTAATTATATGGGCATACCCCACTCACTCTCTATGGAAGTAATAATAGACATATCAAGGTATCTTTGGTATAGAGTCATTTTCAAAAGCAGGCATACCACACTCACAATTGAATTAGAGGGTTTCAAAGCATGTAAAGGTATCTTTTCCGTTGACCGTCTCTGCCGTGTATTCAAGGGGATGTCTCGGCCCTCAACCTGAAAATAATATAAAATATCCACAAGATCATAAAAAAAAAAAATGTATTCCCAACAAGACAAAGGTTTTTCCTATACAATGGGCACAAGGTAAAAAACCAAAAACACGATAAAAAATACAATTGAAAGAGGGCAAGGTGAACAAACTATTTTACAGTTCTTTCAAAAGCATTAAAAAAAATGAAGATTCTGGTGCAGCATACCTCTTCCAAAGGTGGTATGTAAAAAAAATTGGCGTTTCGGTCACAAGGTGGCCTTTATCAAGACAATGGGCTAAGTGTGGAAAGCCAGATATTTAAATGTTGAACAGCCAATAGAGTCTGAGGGGAAGTGACCTCATTTAATTAAATGTTTAACTGTTTGTTAGCAGTCTCCACCATTAATCCACATTTTACATATTCAAAACAATGCATAAATATGTTATATTGTCATAGAAACATCCATCCATTAATATATTTTACATCTCTTAACAATATATGTGTTTATAATGTCCACATAATATACATTTTTCACAAGAATCTGAAAGCTGTTGTCATGGCAACGCTTCGGTCAATCAGGTACATCCGTGTATGTCCAAACAAAAGGGCTTTTTTCATACATGTTAAAAGCCCTTTTTACCAGTCCTATATGGGTCCCCCGAAACTGTGATCGACAATAAGTAAGCATTTTTGGATGCGGTCGTGCAGGAACGCATAGAGGACCGCATCTCTGATCTTCAAACCGGAAGTTTCACAACAGGAAGGATATACGGCGGCCAATCCCCTGTCAACTCCACTGAGCCGCACGTGGACCGCAAACCTGCAAACAGGAAGGTAGTCTTCTTTAATGTGCGGCCGTACATGCCCGCACATGGCTAGACCAGGTGACTTCCTACCAACGGTTATCAGACGAAAGTGACGTAATGACCTTCCGGAAGTGCCGTTATAACCATCCTTTAATGGAACGCTTGTTGGAGCGCAAGCAGGAAATCTCCCCTCGTAATGAGCTGATGCAGAAGCGGTTGCCATGGCAAACAGTGGTCACAATACATTCTTTGCATCTCAATGCTCCAAACAAGAGGGGATCATTCTTTATACAATCATTATAAATGTTCCATACAATCTAAAGAAAAAAAGAAGAGGGTTAAAGATTTGACTCATGAGTGGCAAAGTTATGATAAATCAGTTTAGATTAATGTTACCTCATTAGTTTAGGTGAAAAAATCATATATATCGGGAAAGGATTCTTGATCCAATCCCCTACTGGTTTACCTCAATGCTAATTCCTGAGGAGAACTACTAAAATGTATAAATCAAAAGAGATAATAACAAACACAAAACAATCCATGAAGAACAATGTTTTATAATAACACAAACCAATTAGAGATCCTTACCCTATTGGATAACACATGAACCCATAAGGTAGATCTCTAAAACAGGTTTATTAATGATATCTTCTTCGTTTGGAGGGGAGGAAGGGAAGAGTTAAAACTTTTTTGTGAATTTTTGTGAAAATAACGATAAGAACATCATTTTACGTTTTGATATACAAGAAAGCTCTATTAACTTTCTAGACATAACTGTTTATGTTGAAGAGCAACAAATTAATTTTAAAAATTATACCAAACCAACAGATTCAAATGCATATATAGCTGCGTCCAGTCGTCATCACAATTATTGGATAGACTCAATCCCCATCGGCCAATTCAAACATTTAAAAAGGAATTATTCTGATAGGATGGTCTTTGCTAATAAGGCCAAGAATATGGCAGATACATTTCTAGCATGTGGATATAAGAAAGAAAAGGTCTGTAAAGCCATAGAATCAGCCACTGCCAAAGAACAGGAAAACCATGTAAAAGTTTTGTACAAAATGTCCAGACCAAATAAGGGAGATGTTGAGTATGCTTTCATTACATAGTACACCACTGAACATAAAAACATTGAAAAAGTGTTTAAAAAACACTGGCATATTCTAAAGAGAGGCCCTATTCTGTGGTCCATATTGCCAGGCAAACCTAAACCCATACAGGAAAGCTCCCAATTTAAAGTCCAGACTGGTTAGTAGTACATATGCACCCACACCACAAAGGTCCAGCATTACATCTACTGGTTTTTATCGATGTGGGTCGGAAGTTTAAAAAAGATAGAACACATTAACATCAATGGTGTAGAAGTGAAGGTGAAAGAGTTCATGTCATGCAATTCCAAAAATATAGATTATGCAATCAAATGCAGTTGCAATAAATATTATATAAGTCGTACATCACAACCTTTTAAGGTACGCTTGGGAGAGCATTTGAGGAATATCAAAAAAGGGCTTGAATCTCATGCTCTTTCGGCACATTTTAAAAAAGAACATGAATGTTCCCTGAAGGGAATCTCAAGTTTCTCTGGCATCAAGGCCATAAAAGGGAATAAAAGACATCGTAATAATGCAACACAGTTAGCAAAAGCCGAAATTAATTTACTCTTCATCTGCAAAACTCTAATTCCCAATGGGCTCAATAGTGACTTTGAGCTCAAATGGTTCCTATAATGCCACCTCTCAGGGATCCACCTATTTTAGAGATCTACCTTATGGGTTCATGTAATATCCAATAGGGTAAGGATCTCTAAACGGTTTGTGTTATTATAAAACATTAGTGCATAGCACTAGAACTATAGATATTGATATAATTGCAGTTAGCTTCTAATTATCACAGACTGTAATAGAGGATTTGTGAATTAGAATTGTTTTTCTAAAGCATTTGGTTACATTACAACACGTTAAGTGTTGGCAGAGTGTACTGGGCTATCTGGTGCAGTGACGTCAGTCCACACACTTGAAGACTTAAACAGTAATGCAGGTTTATTTAGTGTACACATGTGACTCAGATGTAACACTGATAGCGGTAATCAGGAGCCCATATATCACACAAGGTAACAGCATTAGGTAGTGGTACTTATCAGGAGGTGTCTGTGGTGGTGAAGCATGGAGGACTGCACAGCCGTGCAGTCTGACTCCCACTGCAGAGAAGATGATGCATGCACTGGAACACTGTGAGTCTCTGTAGCTGATATCTGCTCCCAGTCTCAGCTCTGCACACAGGACTCTGTCTCTCAGTCTCTCTATGTGTCCCACTCTCCCTGAGATGGAGGAACAGGAACTTACATCATATGACTCCGCCTCCAAGTGACTACTGGCACTAGAGCTTTAACACTAGGGGATGCACCCATAGACTAATACACAGAAGGAGACAGGTACCCAGGCTTATCTCTATCGTTAGTATTGCCTGCATTAGAGATTGTATTTACTATAGTAATGTAAGTTTCCATACAAGTTACATATTGTACCAATTGTGGGTACCTAGACAACCTTATATATATATATATATATATATATATATTTAATACCTCGTCATCAGGATACAAAAGACAGAAACAAACTTACATTTAAAGACCTGCACCTCACCACGTGACGACGGCCGGCTCCGGAAGCTGAAAGACGGCGCCTGTTATGGCAACAGTGGTTAGAATGATGTCGTCATCGGTGGGCGCCGTCTTTCAGCTTCCGGAGCCGGCCGTCGTCACGTGGTGAGGTGCAGGTCTTTAAATGTAAGTTTGTTTCTGTCTTTTGTATCCTGATGACGAGGTAATAAATTCCTCGAAACGTTGAACAGCACTTAGTTGTGTTTGCCATATTTATTTGAGTGCCGCCGACTGCACACTATAAATTGGAATACCCCGTGCCGGGGACTCCTACGGAAGGCACCAGCATTTTGTGATTACAACACTGGGAGTGCTGCCTATTTGGACTCTATATATATATTTATGTATATTACATTCAGTACACTTACCTGCTGACTAAACATACATGTGTATTCTTGGAGGGAGAGAGAGAAGTCAGGTTTAATGGTATACTAACCTAATAGAATTTATACATACAGCATATATGAAGGTGTTAAATAAGATTTTAAACCTACCGGTAAATCTTTTTCTCCTAGTCCATAGAGGATGCTGGGGACTCCGTAAGGACCATGGGGTATAGATGGGCTCCGCAGGAGACATGGGCACTATAAAGAACTTTAGATGGGTGTGCACTGGCTCCTCCCTCTATGCCCCTCCTCCAGACCTCAGTTAGAGAAACTGTGCCCAGAGGAGATGGACAGTACGAGGAAAGGATTTTTGTTAATCTAAGGGCAAGATTCATACCAGCTCACACCATCCACACCGTATAACATGGAATATACGCAACCAGTTAACAGTATGAACAAAACAGCATCAGCCAACGACTGATCTTAACTGTAACATAACCATTATGTAAGCAATAACTATATACATGCCTTGCAGAAACAGTCCCCAGCATCCTCTACGGACTAGGAGAAAAAGATTTACCGGTAGGTTTAAAATCTTATTTTCTCTTACGTCCTAGAGGATGCTGGGGACTCCGTAAGGACCATGGAGATTATACCAAAGCTCCAGACCGGGCGAGAGAGTGCGGATGACTCTGTAGCACCGATTGAGCAAACATGAGGTCCTCCTCAGCCAAGGTATCAAACTTGTAGAATTTTGCAAAAGTGTTTGAACCCAACCAAGTCGCCGCTCGGCAAAGCTGTAATGCCGAGACGCCTCGGGCAGCCGCCCAAGAGAGTCCACCTTCCTAGTGGAACGGGCCTTTACCGAATTTGGTAATGGCAATCCAGCCGTAGAATGAGCCTGCTGAATCGTGTTACAGATCCAGCGAGCAATAGTCTGCTTAGAAGCAGGAGCGCCAACCTTGTTGGCTGTATACAGGACAAACAGTGCCTCTGTTTTCCTAACCCGAGCCGTCCTGGCTACATATATTTTTAAGGCCCTGACTACATCAAGGGACTTGGAATCCTCCAAGTCCTTTGTAGCCACAGGTACCACAATAGGTTGGTTCATATGAATCGATGAAACCACAGAAAAAACTGAGGACAAGTCCTTAATTCTGCTCTATCCACATGGAAAATCAGATAGGGGCTTTTGTGAGACAAGGCCGCCAATTCAGACACCCGCCTTGCAGATGCCAAGGCCAACAACATAACCACCTTCCAAGTGAGAAATTTAAATTCAACAGTTTGAAGAGGTTCAAACCAGTGAGATTTTAGGAACTGTAACACCACGTTAAGGTCCCATGGTGGCACAAAAGGAGGCTGGATGTGCAGCACTCCCTTTACAAAAGTCTGGACTTCTGGGCGAGAAGTCAATTCCTTCTGAAAGAAAATTGATAGGGCCGAAATCTGTACCTTAATGGAGCCTAATTTTAGGCCCATATCCACTCCTGTCTGTAGAAAGTGGAGAAAACGGCCCAGATGGAAAACTTCCGTAGGAGCATTCTTGAATTCACACCAAGATACATACTTTCTCCAGATACGGTGATAATGTTTCACTGTCACCTTTTTTCTAGCCTTCATCAGAGTAGGGATGACTTCTTCCAGAATGCCGTTCCCAGCTAGGATTTGGTGTTCAACCGCCATGCCATCAAATGTAACCGCTATAAGTCTTGGAACACGCAGGGCCCCTGTTGCAACAGGTCCTCCCTGAGAGGAAGAGACCATGGATCTTCTATGAGCATTTCCTGAAGATCAGAATACCAGGCCCTTCGAGGCCAATCTGGAACAATGAGTATTGTCTGCACTCTTTTTCGTCTTATGATTCTCAATATCTTTGAGATGAGTGGAAGAGGAGGGAACACATAGACCGACTTAAACACCCACGGTGTCACCAGGGTGTTCACAGCTACTGCCTGAGGGTCCCTTGACCTGGCACAATACCACCGAAGCTTCTTGCTGAGGCATGATGCCATCATGTCTATTTGAGGAAGTCCTCAATGACTTGTTATCTCTGCAAAAACTTCTTGATGAAGTCCGCACTCTCCTGGATGGAGATCGTGTCTGCTGAGGAAGTCTGCTTCCCAGTTGTCCACTCCCAGAATGAAGACTGCTGACAAAGGGCTTATGTGATTTTCCACCCAGTGCAGAATCCTGGTGGCTTCCACCATTACCACTCTGCTCCTTGTTCCGCCTTGGCGGTTTACATGAACCATAGGTGTGACGTTGTCTGATTGAATCAGAACCGGTAGGTCGCGAATTAGATTCTCCGCTTGACGTAGGCCGTTGTATATGGCACTCAATTCCAGTACGTTGATGTGTAGACAAGCCTCCTGGCTTGACCATATCCCCTGAAAGTTTCTTCCTTGTGTGACTGCTCCCCATCCTCGGAGGCTCGCGTTCGTGGTTACCAGAACCCAGTCTTGAATGCCGAACCTGCGACCCTCTAGAAGATGAGCTCTCTGCAGCCACCACAGGAGAGACACCCTGGTCCAGGGGGAAAGGCTTATTTTCTGATGAATTTGAAGATGGGACCCAGACCACTTGTCCAGAAGGTCCCACTGAAACGTCCTCGCATGAAACCTGCCGAAGGGGGTTGCCTCGTAGGTCGCCGCCAGTTTTCCCAGTACTCGAGTGTATTGATGAACTGACACTCTTTTCGGTTTTATCAGGTCTCTGACCATGTTCTGGAGTTCCTGGGCTTTTTCCATTGGGAGAAAAACCCTCTTTTGTTCCATGTCCAGAATCATGCCTAAGAAAGATAGCCTAGTTGTTGGAACCAACACACCTAAATATCAAGCCAATAATTATGACGACTCCTAGGATACAAAGAAGAAACTTTCCTACACTCATAATAAAATTTTGAGCCCACTCTCCTAACCCTGGGAACCAATTTCGTGGGTTCAACCATAAGACCCAGCCGGTCAGCTCATTACCCACAGCGGTTAGGGTAAGGTTGTATCTCCTCCGGAACTCCCACTTCAACTGCAAGATATCGTCCATCTTTTGATCGATGATCTCCGTGGGGTCGTCAGTGCCGTTTGTAATATACGTGCAGCACTTCACACCTTACTGAGTTGCCAAAGTGACACAGTACCCACCCGTCACGGCTGTGATATAATTAAGGACCATCCTGTGCTGGATCAATTCCGTTTTGTAAGCTTGTAACTCCCTTCCCGTATACCTGAAGGTGTCGTCATACATCTCAGTGATATTATCTATCATTTATAATTCCTCTGGCAGTACGGGTGATGTCTAATGCGAGAAGGAATTGAATCCCAGTGGATTCGTGGATCAAATCACAGGCTACATGCTCTGTCCTCTCTATGAGGTGTCTCTTGACGATGTGTTCATAGTGACTATGAGTTTAAGGAGCCTGAGCACTGCAGTGAACATCTTTAATTTTATCAAGGGTTATGGTCTTGACCTCTGGCAACACTCTTCCAACATAACACAATCCCTCTGAGTTCGGGTCAAGCCACTTATACGCCTTCCTCCCACATATGAAATAGGCATCATCGGGGAGAACATAGGGGACAGAATATGACACATTACCATATTACAAACTTTCCAAGTGAAAAACCCAATCCCTAGTTCTCCCATCTGCTCAGTACAAGTATCAGGCTGGATGATATGAGCACTGTACTCTGGTGATACTTCTCCAACCCACATGGTCTTGCTTCCTCGAGTGTACCTATACCGAAAATACGTTCCACTGTTGGCTATTTGGCGTACAAGTTCAGAGTCTATGGGTATCCTATCAGCTCTGTGCGAAAAGGCCATTGTCTGGTTATTCCACGTCACTTCCCAATTTCCCGGTTTTCGGTCATTGGAAATATTGAAACATAATAAGGATCTATCTACATGATACTGGTGGAGCTTCAAACTAGGGGGCCTAGAAATATTGAATTTCTTGTACACCGGTCTCCCACCCCGTAATTCGAGTACCTCCTCTATTGCTAAAGGGTACGGTACTAATCATGACTTGCTCTGACCTTGAGGTACTTGTGAGCACACTCAGCATTCTGTCTGGTTTAAGACCTTACCCACTAGTGAGTGGTAATTACTCAATGGATGACGGTCAATGTTGATATTAAGGCTGGACTGAGATCTCTGGATGCACCCATCCTCGACTATGTTCTCACAATTCCTACAAATGCAATTTTCCTCAGACAATAACCCTTCACAGTGCCTCCGAGCTCCCTGACTACCGGATTGTTTTCTGATACTCGCCTTTGCTTGAGTGGTGTGTTGCTCTTGAGATTCTACAAATCCATCCTCACCATCAGAACCCATTCCAGATACTTCCTCGACCTCTCTGGGACCCTCACCGAAACAGACTGTCCTGGTCAACAACAGGATTAACAGGAAAACCCGGAACGCAGTCTCTTGGGGTAAGTCCATCTTGTTAAGGGAAGAGAAGGGAAACAAGAAGGGGGAGAAAGAGAAGGAGGGTAGTGGGGGATAGAGGAAATTAAAAACTGACCGCCTCTGGTCTTGTTGTTCTCCACGCTCAGGTGCCGTCTTAACAGTACTGCCTCTCAACCTTCCCTGAATAGACACTCCAGTGATACGATGTTCTCTTCACTCTGCTCTTTGTCACGGGTTCTCTCTGGGTCAGTGACCTTTCTGTAGGGAATATAAATCTTGCATTTCAATGTGTTTAACTGTTGTGTATTATCGGTTGTGTGAAGTAGACCATCTGTGGAAAGTGAAAAGAGAGGGGAAATAATTAAAAGAAAATTTGTCAGATTTGCGTTCACCATCAGGCTGTCACACCATCATGTATATCGGTATCTATGCACAGTCTCCCTTCACCAGTATTCCCATTCTCCACCCTTTGTGCATGGCCAGGCACACTGATACTGGTGTCCCTATGCTGGTGAGATATACTGGGTTTGGGCAGAACTCTGAAAAGACCGAGTAGGCATGTGACGTTTGAACTGTAATCCTGTCGGTGAATTTAAGAGATGAAGAGGAAACTTTGAAGACAAATCACAGAGTTTAGTAACAGATAAGTTTGTAGAGGCAAAGAAGATTTTACAAAGTTTGACATCTGGATTGGGCACTACGGGGAATTATTCCCTAATCGGTCTGTTCCCCTACAAAAAAATTCTACATGTGTTATATCTCTGCTGGGACTATCCCAGCCATCAATCCAGTGTCTTGTCCATTCTAAGTTCATAAGGAACCCGGTATCTTTGAGATAATTTCCTCTACCTGTGATGGACATGCATCTAAAACAGTGAAATGCAACATTAGTCTTCGTGGGTATCTAACATATTTTGTGCTTCCTGGGTGGGAGCACTCTATATGTATACCATCTCTAACTAAACTCCTGTTAAGTTACTTAGAGGTCACTTCTGCTAGAGAGAGAAGAAGTTTAGAGACCTCCTCCTAACCCCAGTAAGTTCTGTCAAAAGGGTAAAGTCGCATTTATTCTGTTCTTCCCATTAACCGAATCTGTGTTTTCTATATTGTATTGTGATTCCTTACTATATTGTCCCTTGATCCCGTCTATGTGTTTAATAATGTGGCTTGTTTTCTCTGTCTAGGGGTCTATATTGGCTATGTGTTCTACTATACCTACAATCTCTGGCAAAATGCCCTTCATTCCTACAAATGTGGCATGTTCTCTGTCTTTTCCAAACAGCAGGGGTCTGGGGTTTAGGCTGATGAGACTTTGGTGCAAGAGCCTGTATACTTTCAATCCTCAGCCTCTCCTCCTGTTGTTTTCTACGCCTAACAATATTCTTGTGGTGTACAATTGCGCACTCTCTAAGGCAAGCTACTGTGATCCCTCTCCAATTAGGCAAAGATGTTTGTACTCTGTCCCTTACTGTCTTATCGAGTCCGTTCATTAGCACAGAGACAGCCACCTCCCTGTAATTTGTATCGTTCCCTGTATCCAATACCTCCATGTATCTATCCATTATTTGCAGGGCCCGATGGAAATATTCAGATGTCATTTCATTTTCCCTCTGCTTTATGGAGAAAATTCTTCTCCACTTAACAGTTGTGGGGAAATACAACTCTAGTTGCCTGTTAATTTGCTCTAAGTTCTCCTGATTGTGTTTGTCAGTCATAAGACTATCCGACTCTTACCAACAATCAGTGATACATTTTTGGTTGTCAATATTAGGGGATAGGCATGCTTTCAAAAGTATCCATCAGTGTTTATTTGTCGGTTCATACGCATTACCCAGATCTCTGATAAATTTCTGACATCTGGCTAAATCCTTCCGAGGGTCGGGGAATTCTGAAATGATTGATCGCAGCTCATCTCTGGTGCGTTATTCCTGGTGAGGATGACTCCCTGACTATCGGTTCCCCCATTGGGAGTTACTGTTCCCAAGACAGGGTGTAATTCTACCATTCCGTTCCTGATTTGTTTACTGTAGGGTGTTGTTGTCTCTGTGCAATGACCCGTCTCACACTTCTCGGTAGCTGTGACCTCACCAGTTCTTTCATTGGGGAATATTGTTACTGCACAACCTGGTTAGACAGACCCCACCTGATTGTCCTGCAAAGTGACTGCTTGGAGGAGAGCTGCGATTTGACTGGATCCTTCATCTTCCTGTGACCTATAACCTGGAAAAGACTTCAAAACAGAATACATCTTGCAAAAATTAGGGTTAATACATTGTTTTTGCATACTACTATCGTTTGACTGTAGCCATCTCTTCCCCTTCGACCTGTGTCGACACTGGTGTGTTTGTGTTTTCATTCCCGCTAGGTTTTGAACCTGTTTTGCGAATTTGTTCTCTTTGCATATCCCCCTCCTGTTGTCATAATTTTAAACAATCATTATGTCTAATCCTTTGTTTTCTGGATTTTTGAAGACATATTTTACTGCTTACATTCTGCAGTACCTCTGGTTCAAAGCTGCCCACCTTAGGGAATGGTTCCCTATCTTTGTCAGTCACACATTCCCTTTCAGACAAAAAGTCTTCAATACTTTTTCCTTTAAACTCCGCTGACCCCATGGGCCGCGGCTCTACAACCTGAACCCTGGTTAAACGTCCCTTACTTGAGCAACTGGCTCCCATAATTGTGGGCCTTTTCCCACAAACACCAAAATACACAATATAAGGTATTGGTGAAAGTTCTCAGAGCGCTCTTCACCCGCTCACCGCCCACATTGGCCAGTACTACCTGATAAAGCTAAATATTTATCTTATATAAAACCCTTTAAGAGGTCTAAGAACACTGTACGCTATTTAATGGAGTACCGTAAGGGTACGCACGTTGCGTAACAATCGCTTAGCCGTAGTCGAGACGCTCAAGCGTCACGTTCGCTCACGGCCAAGAGATCACAGGCAGGCACGCTATAGGCTGCCGACTAACTTAATGGTTCGCTATAGCGTAGCGGACGCTCGGGACCACGAGGAGATCACCAGCGGCGCAGACGCTCACAATGTTAAACCTTTATATCTAAACCATCAACAATGTATTATGCAGTAAAACCTTAGTGTAGTGATAGAGTGTAGATGCAACCTTGTGTAACCAGATTAACTTAAAAGCTGTTCGAGCGTCACCGACGCTCTGAGAATACTTAACACTATAAGAAAATACACAGATACCGTGCTTTAGGGTCTAACGCCTTATATGAATGTTATTACTTGCATAAAGAGTAATACAGTACAAGTCACACACTACAATATAACATAGACTAACTAACCAGATAACTACACAGGAAATACAATATAATTACGTTTAAGGGAAAATAAGAGAGAAGGAGGGGAAGGGAGAGAGAGAGAGAAATGGCTCACAATAACAATAAAGACAATATGATTGCGGAGAAAACTTACGCACAAAGGGGAACGATCGCATGCGCCTCGATATCCAGCTCCCGATTATCAGCAATGAGAACCGTTGAAGAGAGTGAGCTGGATACCATCGGCTTGTCTATTTATGCCCCACACACAATACAATTCAATGGTCCCTACAATCTCATTGTTCATTGGACACAGGAATTCGTCTTCGCATTATAACAAAAGGTCATAGGTTGATTCATACAGGTGGGCTGTGTCTACTTCCAACTGCTCAGGTGGGTGGGAAACTAGGTTTCCCGCCGCATGGCTAAGTAAGTGCAAATAATAGTAAATGGACATAAACTTCTTATGTCCATAACTATTCGCACGAGCGATTAATCCGCTTCAAACCAACACCGGAATATTGCTAATTAAATACTCTTCCGATGGATACTAAACACCACTGTATGACCCCTGTTGGACCCTTCGTATTAAACAAAGAGGGATCTCTCTGTCCATGAACATGCTACATTAACTAAACTTTCAGAATCTATCAAAGGGACCATAATCTACAAAATACATTATATGGTTAAAATGTGTAACGATTGAGTCGCACGCTACGAACACATAAACTCTACCGTAAATACGCATACCGTGCACCTGCGGGTGCACGTAACAGCGGGTATGCGCACGCACGGGAGAGTGTACGCATGCGCAGAGCGGACATGAATGAGGTGCAAATATGGCAGTGTGCATAGTGATATTTTTCTGACTTTGACATACCATACACTGTCGATAGCGAAGGCAATGTACCCAACTTAGGGCCCTATGTGACCTATATTTACTGGAAGTATTTAGGAATAACTTACCCTTTCCAGTAAAGTATCGGCCGTTGGACATTGTCCTGAGAGAGACCAGCGAAAACTCCCTATGCACTTTATTATACACAAATCGCGCTTGCGTATGTTCTATACAGCGCTGATGATACCGCGATTTTACGCAAAAAGCTCATAAAAAGGATATCATGTTGCGCTATATATCGCACCCACAAACGCGCGGTCCAATCGCACAGCGTATAGGTACTTGTTACTTATCTGCCGTACGACCACTGGAATCGATTTTCAGGCGACTTACGTATTAAAACTTATATTAACGCGAGTCAGCCGCCTCACGCCACCAAGTCTCCACTCACTTGATGTACCACACACAGAGATTCCGTGGTTCAAATTTCCACTCGCTCCTGCGTTCGCTCACTCAATTACACTTTGGTTTTTCTGTACAGAAAATTATCATTCATTCAGACAAGCAGCTTTACTCCCAGAGGCAATACAGTAAATAAGGGTTTTATACTAAACTTTGGAAGCTGAGCAATCTTGTGTTATTGTAGCGTGGCTACTGTCTCACCTTTAAACTAAACGAACGATTGTGTAATTTGTACTTAGCGACTGTATTCTTACGCAATTTGCGTAAACACGCGACCGTGCTTACGCAGCGTGTGCAGTTCCGTACCTTGTCCGAGACACGTGTACAAAACCGTGCGTCCGCAATACCACATATCATACAATTTCTATAAATGTGAGCAATATTAACTATAATCGCTCACTTAACACGCCACAGTTTCTTTTCTGTATAAACCTTTATAACTAGGCCAGACTGCATTTGTGTTTTACACTTACTACCTTAATATTTATATTACGAATCTAGTAATCTGAATGTTAAGGCAACAATGTGGGAGAGTATACACAGAGTTTGGGTGTACGCTTTTGTTGTGTACACATTTGGCGACAAAAATAAATTCACAGATTTTAAATAGCTTTTTTCCCCTGCTTACCTTATGAGTTCTTACCAGCATCCCTACAAACCATACAGAGTAGACACCATCTAATCAGCAATTAAGTAGGGTTTTCTGTATATCCACCGACCGAGAAAAGGATACGTAGGATCCCCGTCGACCCTTATGCTGATAGATTATGTCTGCTTGTGACCTGTTAAGCAGTAAAAATGTGGAAAATCGGACGATGCCCCCAATTGATAAAGCTGATTATCTTACAGGAATGAAAGCTATACCTTAAACACACCTTAAATACACTTTAAACCTTTAGCCGCTGTGGCCGCTATACTTAATTCACACTACGCACCTTTTACGCTATTAGTGTAAAAGGGTTCCGTAGTGTACGGACTTTGCGTACACACGCCGCGCTGACGGTACAGAGTTTTTGCAGCGCATACACACCCAGAGATACACTTTAAACCTTCTACAGCAATGCTATGCAATAATAGCACACTCTAAACCTTAGCAGGGCAATGAGCACACGACACCAATTGTGATTAACCGCAGGGTTCCGACACCACAGTGGATTATTTCTGAAAGGGGGTTTACAATACAAATTATACACTACAATACAAGACAATATATATAACAGAATAATGGCTACAGTCAATGTACATACGTGAGAATATTCGCGTGTGCTTCCTGGTCCAGTCCTCCGTAATCAAATGGATAACGTTGTGAGTCTTGTGACTGGCCGGACTGCAGCAGGCTTTCTTTATACAAGTCTTCCAAAAGCAATACAATGGATACTGTAATCCCTTTGTCCATTGGACACAGGGATGCACTTTTACAGTACAGGAGAGGTCATAGGTTGATTTGAAAAGGTGGGCGATGTCTTTCCCAACTGCTCTTGTGGGTGGTCTCCTCTGGATTCCCGCTGCATACATAATATACAGTAAATACAGTTTATATCTATATTCTGCTTCTGCACATAACTATCCGCAGTAACATGCGATCTTCCGCAGACCAACACCGGAATGTTACCCTTAAAATACCCTACAGCTGGATACCAAATACCACCTTATAACCTTAGTCTGTCCCCTCTTATCCTGTAAAGGTGAATCCCTTTGTTCTGCAACCATTTAAATAGCTATAACTTTCTGATGTGGTGCAAGGAGACTGGGGCCAATATTTACTAATATTCGTGTTTGAGTCCGTTTGTGTAGTGTTTAAACTCATTTTGTATCGGGTGCATTTTCATGCAACTTTTTGAATCCATGGCCCTCATTCCGAGTCGTTCGCTCGGTAAATTTCTTCGCGTCGCAGTGATTTTCTGCTTAGTGCGCATGCGCAATATCCGCACTGCGACTGCGCCAAGTAATTTTGCTATGAAGATAGTATTTTTACTCACGGCTTTTTCTTCGCTCCGGCGATCGTAGTGTGATTGACAGGAAATGGGTGTTTCTGGGCGGAAACAGGCCGTTTTATGGGCGTGTGGGAAAAAACGCTACAGTTTCCGGAAAAAACGCGGGAGTGGCTGGAGAAACGGGGGAGTGTCTGGGCGAACGCTGGGTGTGTTTGTGACGTCAAACCAGGACCGACAAGCACTGAACTGATCGCAGATGCCGAGTAAGTCTGAAGCTACTCTGAAACTGCTAAGAAGTTTGTATTCGCAATATTGCGAATACTTCATTCGCAATTTTAAGAAGCTAAGATTCACTCCCAGTAGGTGGCGGCTTAGCGTGTGCAATACTGCTAAAATCGCATTGCGAGCGAACAACTCGGAATGAGGGCCCATATACGCAAAGTTACGAAGCAGTCGACATTATGGTTGTCGTGTTTTCCGATGTCGATGCCAGTCGGTTTTTTTTTTTGCACATTTACGGCTGTCATTGTCGTTTGCGTACGTGTTTTTGTTGTATTTGCAGGTTTTTTTCCTAAGTTAAATGCGGCAGGGTTTTTTTTTTCCCGCGGCCGCATTTTCACTTTCAGTTTCGATTTTCATCCCCGTTCGTGATTGGTTGTGTTTCAGATGGTACTAGTGTCTGTGCGCAACCATATAAATACGCCCCAAACCGACCGCACCTCGTGGGTTTAGTTAGTGGTGAGGAGGAGGGAGGTTGTGCTGTGGAGGTAGGTGAATTTGTGGTTTGGTGTTGGTAGCTATTTCTGAGTGTGATATTGTGTTTGAAAGTCGTCTTGTCATTCTTGTTGTCTTGTATTTTGTGGTTTTGTCTCATTTTTAGTCCAAGTTATTTTTCTTTATAGTCCCTTGTCAGTGTTTGTGTGTGTGTGTGTGTGTGTGTGTGTGTGTGTGTGAGTTGTGTAGTGTTAGTGGAGGAGTGTGTTGTTGTTTTTTACTGTGTTAACTATTTAGACACACAATTCTGTGTGACTCAGAGGTGGGTGAGGTGGAGGGTGTGAGTGAGGGGGAGGAGGTCGGTCAGATGGAGGAGGTGAGTGTTAGTGAGGTGGAGGAGGTGTATGAGGTTGCTGCAGCAGCCTCAAGTGATAATGACAGTCAGAGTGCTCCGCAGCCACGCACCACTACTAAGACTGGGCGGAATGTAAAGTTTAGTTTTGCTGAAAATGTGGCATTGGTGCGTGAGCTGATGAAGTATCAGATGCAGCTATTTGGCCCCGAGTCCGCCAAGGTGCCAACACGGTGTTGTGGGCAAAAGTTGTTGCTGCTGTCAATAGTGAGGGGGTGGTCAAGCGGACGGAGGACACGTGCTGCAAACGGTACTGACATAAAGGGACGTGTCAAGTCCAAAATGGCCAAGGAGGCCAAGTCGGCTCGGAAAACCGGTTGTGGACAGCGCTATATTGCAAGATATCTGGCGTGTAATACCTCCTGAAGTTGTCTCTGCAACCAATGTCCGGGATTCAGATCAGCCCAGGAAGAATGATGAGCATGTGTATTTGCATTTACATTCTATGTTTTTTTTTTTAAATGTCTGTCATGTGACGTTGCATATTACTCCCATCTTCAAGTGTGTGTCAGCCAATACATTGTTTTGGTTAATGTTTTATACAAAAGCCAATGTAACATCTTACTTTATTGTACGTCATGTGTTTTTCAGAAATATATTTTGCATGTGTAGTTTGGACTTGGTATGTCTCTGATTTGTCCTGCAATAATGTTTTTTTGGGGGCGTGTATTTATAAAAAATTGTGACTATGTTTTATATTTAAGTGATCCATGTGCAATGTTTAAAAAACAGTGGTTGTCATGTTAGAGGCTGGAGTAGTTGAAAGTGGTTTGGGAACCACTTACATGTGTAATGTCATTATTAGATAATATTACATTTTTAATCAAAATAACACTATTTCTTTGATAATTTTTTGCTTGTATTTGTACCGTGACACCACACTGCAGTGTAATTGTCTAAAAATTGCTACATTTTGTTTTGGCTCATATAGTGGTAATGTGTGTTTGGCGTGCAACATCACAGAGCAATTTATATATTGCATCTGTAATATTTATCCTTTCAATACAAAATGAAGATGTGTGTGTTTTTTTTGTTTGTTTGTTTTTTTTACTTGTGGCCTATGTCAGTGTCCTGTACATGTTTTCCTGTGTTGATTTCTCTGACGTCCTAGTGGATGCTGGGAACTCCGTAAGGACCATGGGGAATAGCGGCTCCGCAGGAGTCTGGGCACATCTAAAGAAAGCTTTAGGATCACCTGGTGTGCACTGGCTCCACCCCCTATGACCCCCCTCCAAGCCTCAGTTAGATTTCTGTGCCCGACCGAGAAGGGTGCACACTAGGGGCTCTCCTGAGCTCTTTGTGAAAGTTTTAGTTTAGGTTTATTATTTTCAGTGAGACCTGCTGGCAACAGGCTCACTGCAACGAGGGACTTAGGGGAGAAGAAGTGAACTCACCTGCGTGCAGGATGGATTGGCTTCTTAGGCTACTGGACACTAGCTCCAGAGGGACGATCACAGGTACAGCCTGGATGGGTCACCGGAGCCGCGCCGCCGACCCCCTTGCAGATGCTGAAGAGTGAAGAGGTCCAGAAATCGACGGCTGAAGACTTCTCAGTCTTCATGAGGTAGCGCACAGCACTGCAGCTGTGCGCCATTGCTCTCAGCACACTTCACACCAACGGTCACTGAGGGTGCAGGGCGCTGGGGGGGGGGCGCCCTGGGCAGCAATGAAAGTACCTATGCTGGCTAAAAATACATCACATATAGCCTCTGGGGCTACATGGATGTATTTAACCCCTGCCAGGTTATCAGAAAAACGGGAGAAGAAGCCCGCCGAAAAGGGGGCGGGGCCTATTCTCCTCAGCACACAGCGCCATTTTCCCTCACAGAACTGCTGGTGGGAAGGCTCCCAGGCTCTCCCATGCACTGCACTACAGAAACAGGGTTAAAACAGAGAGGGGGGGCACTTATTTGGCGATATTATTACATATTAAGATGCTATAAGGGAAAACACTTATATAAGGTTGTCCCTGTATAATTATAGCGTTTTGGTGTGTGCTGGCAAACTCTCCCTCTGTCTCCCCAAAGGGCTAGTGGGGTCCTGTCCTCTATCAGAGCATTCCCTGTGTGTGTGCTGTGTGTCGGTACGTTTGTGTCGACATGTATGAGGAGAAAAATGAGGAGGAGACGGAGTAGAGTGTCTGTAATAGTGTTGTCACCCCCTAGGGGGTCGACACCTGAGTGGATGTACTGTTGAAATTGCGTGACAGTGTCAGCTTTGTATAAAAGACAGTGGTTGACATGAGACAGCCGGCTACTCAGCTTGTGCATGTCCAGACGTCTCATACAGGGGCTCTAAAGCGCCCGTTACCTCAGATACAGATGCCGACACGGATACTGACTCCTGTGTCGACGGTGAAGAGACAACCGTGATTTCTAATAGGGCCACACATTGCATGATTGAGGCAATGGAAAAAGTTTACACTTTTCTGATAATATGAATACCACCAAAAAAGGGGTATTATGTTTGGTGAGGAAAAACTTCCTGTAGTTTTCCTGAATCTGAGAAATAAAATGAGGTGTGTGATGATGCGTGGGTTTCCCCCCGATAACAATTGATAATTTCTAAAAAGTTATTGGCAGTATACCTTTTCCCGCCAGAGGTTAGGGTGCGTTGGGAAACACCCCCTAGGGGGGATAAGGCGCTCACACGCTTGTAAGAACAAGGGCTCTACCTTCTCTTGAGATGGCCGCCCTTAAGGATCCTGCTGATAGAAAGCAGGAGGGTATCCTAAAATGTATTTACACACATACTGGTGTTATACTGCGACCAGCAATCGCCTCAGCCTGGATGTGCAGTGCTGGGTTGGCGTGGTCGGATTCCCTGACTGGAAATATGATATCCTAGATAAGGACAGTATATTATTGCCTATAGAGCAATTAAAAGATGCATTTCTATATATGCATGATGCACAGCGGAATATTTGCCGACTGGCATCAAGTATAAGTGCGTTGTCCAATTATACCAGTAAAGTGGTCAGGTGATGCGGATTCCAAACGGCATTTGGAAGTATTGCCTTAAAAAAGGGGAGGTACCCCAGGTCGCCTCTCAAAATAAGACGCCGTATTATCAGGCGCAGTCCTGGTTGGCAAGCGGACAAAAGGGTTCCTTTTTTCTGCTCGTGACAGAGGGAGAGGAAAATGGCTGCAGAGATCAGCCAGTTCCCAGGAACAGAAACCCTTTTCCGACTCTGCCAAGCCCTCAGTATGACGCTAGGGCTTTACAAGTTCAGGCACGGTGGGGGCCCGTTCTCAATGAATTTCAGTGCGCAGTGGGCTCACTCGCAAGTAGACCCCTGGATCCTTCAGGTAATATTTCAGGGGTACAAATTGGAATTCGAGACGTATTCCCCTCGCCGGTTCCAAAAGTCTGTTTTACCGACGTCTCCCGCTGACAGGGAGGCAGTTTTGGAAGCCATTCACAAGCTGTATTCCCAGCAGGTGATAATTAAGGTACCCCTCCTGCAACAGGGAACGGGGTATTATTCCACACTATTGTGGTACCGAAGCCAGACGGCTCGGTGAGACCGATTTTAAAATCTAAAATCTTTGAACACTTACATACAGAGGTTCAAATTCAAAATTGAGTCACTCAGAGCAGTGATTGCAAACCTGGAAGAAGGGGACTACATGATGTCTCGGGACATCAAGGATGCTTACCTTCATGTCAAAATTTACCCTTCTCACCAAGGGTATCTCAGGTTATGGTACAGAACTGTCACTATCAGTTCAGACGCTGCCGTAGGGATGGTCCACGGCACCCCGGGTCTTTACTGAAGTAATGACCGAAATGATGATATTCCTTCGAAGGAAGGGAATTTTAGTTATCCTTTACTTGGACGATTCCCTGATAAGGGTAAGATCCAGGGAACAGTTGGAGATCGGTGTAGCACTATCTCAGGTAGTGTTGCGGCAGCACGATTGGATTCTCAATATTCCAAAATCGCAGCTGGTTCCGACGACTTGACTTCTGTTCCTAGGGATGATCCTGGACACAGTCCAGAAAGAAGGTGTTTCTCCCGGAGGAGAAAGCCAGGGAGTTATCCGAGCTAGTCAGGAACCTCCTAAAACCGAACCAAGTCTCAGTGCATCAATGCACAAGGGTTCTGGGTAAAAATGGTGGCTTCCTACGAAGCAATCCCATTCGGCAGATTCCACGCAAGACTTTCCAGTGGAACCTACTGGACAAATGGTCCGGGTCGCAGCGGATAACCCTGTCACCAGGGACAAGGGTATCCCTCCTGTGGTGGTTGCAGAGTGCTCATCTTCTAGAGGGCCGCAGATTCGGGGTCCTGGTGACCACGGATGCCAGCATGCGAGGCTGGGGAGCAGTCACACAGGGAAGGAATATCCAGGGCTTATGGTCAAGCCTGGAGACATCACTTCACATAAATATCCTGAAGCTAAGGGCCATTTACAATGCTCTAAGCTTAGCAAGACCTCTGCTTCAAGGTCAGCCGGTGTAGATCCAGTCGGACAACATTACGGCAGTCACCCACGTAAACAGACAGGGTGCCACAAGAAGCAGGAGGGCAATGGCAGAAGCTGCAAGGATTCTTCGCGGGGCGAAAAACCATGTGATAGCACTGTCAGCAGTTTTCATTCCGGGAGTGGACAACTGGGAAGCAGTTTTCCTCGGCACGACCTCCACCCGGGAGAGTAAGGACTTCACCCAGAAGTCTTCCACATGATTATAAATCGTTGGGAAAAACTCGACAGGTATTGCGCCAGGTCAAGGGACCCTCAGGCAATAGCTGTAGATGCTCTGGTAACACCGTGGGTGTACCAATCAGTGTATGGGTTCCCTCCTCTGCCTCTCATACCCAAGGTACTGAGATTGATAAGATGGAGAGGAGTAAGCACTATATTAGTGGCTCCGGATTGGCCAAGAAGGACTTGGTAACCGGAACTTCAAGAGATGCTCACGGAGGATCCGTGGCCTCTACCTCTAAGAAGGGACCTGCTCCAGCAAGGACTTTGTCTGTTCCAAGACTTACCGCGGCTGCGTTGACGGCATGGCGGTTGAACGCCGGATCCTGAAGGAAAAAGGCATTCCGGATGAAGTCATCCCTATCCTGATCAAAGCCAGGAAGGATGTAACCGCAAAACATTATCACCGCATTTGGCGAAAATATGTTGCGTGGTGCGAGGCCAGTAAGGCTCGACGGAGGAAATTTAACTGGGTCGATTCCTACATTTCCTGAAAACAGGAGTATCTATGGGCCTGAAATTGGGGTCCATTAAGGTTCAAATTTCGGCTCTGTCAATTTTCTTCCAAAAAAGAACTAGCTTCAGTCCCTGAAGTTCAGACATTTGTTAAAGGGGTACTGCATATACAGTCTCCTTTTGTGCCTTCAGTGGCACTTTTGGGATCTCCAGGTGGTTTTTGGGTTCCAAAAGTCACATTGGTTTGACCCACTTAAATCTGTGGAGTTAAAATATCTCACAGAAAAAGTGGTCATGCTGTTGGCTCTGGCCTGGGCCAGGCGCGTGTCAGAATTGGTGGCTTTATCCTGTAAAAGCCCTTATCTGATTTTCCATTCGGACAGGGCGGAATTGAGGACTCGTCCTCAGTTTCTCCCTAAGGTGGTTTCAGCGTTCACCTGAACCAAACCTATTGTGGTGCCTGCGGCTACTAGGGACTTGGAGGACTCCAAGTTGCTAGACGTTGTCAGGACCCGGAAAATATATGTTTCCAGGACGGCTGGAGTCAGGAAATCTGACTCGCTGTTTATCCTGTATGCACCCAACTAGCTGGGTGCCCCTGCTTCTAAGCAGACTATTGCTCGTTGGATTTGTAGTACAATTCAGCTTGCACATTCTGTGGCAGGCCTGCCACAGCCAAAAATCTGTAAATGCCCACTCCACAAGGAAGGTGGGCTCATCTTGGGCAGCTGCCCGAGGGGTCTCAGATTTACAACTTTGCCGAGCAGTTACTTGGTCAGGAGCAAATACCTTTGTTAAATTCTACAAATTTGATACCCTGGCTGAGGAGGACCGGGAGTTCTCTCATTGGGTGCTGCAGAGTCATCCGCACTCTCCCGCCCGTTTGGGAGCTTTGGTATAATCCCCATGGTCCTTACGGAGTTCCCAGCATCCACTAGGACGTCAGAGAAAATAAGAATTTACTTACCGATAATTCTATTTCTCGTAGTCCGTAGTGGATGCTGGGCGCCCATCCCAAGTGCGGATTGTCTGCAATACTGGTACATAATTATTGTTACCAAAAAATTCGGGTTATTGTTGTAGTGAGCCATCTTTTCTAGAGGCTCCATCTATTATCATGCTGTTAACTGGGTTCAGATCACAAGTTGTACAGTGTGATTGGTGTAGCTGGTATGAGTCTTACCCGGGATTCAAAATCCTTCCTTATTGTGTACGCTCGTCCGGGCACAGTATCCTAACTGAGGCTTGGAGGGGGGTCATAGGGGGAGGAGCCAGTGCACACCAGGTGATCCTAAAGATTTCTTTAGATGTGCCCAGACTCCTGCGGAGCCGCTATTCCCCATGGTCCTTACGGAGTTCCCAGCATCCACTACGGACTACGAGAAATAGAATTATCGGTAAGTAAATTCTTATTTTTGCCATAGTGCATATGTTTTTTTTTTCCCGATCCTTATGTTTTTAAAAAAAACAAACCAAACATTTCTAAAAGAAAAAATGTTTATAAGCATAATGGGTGGATGTATACACAATAGCATGCAAAAAATGTTATTTTTTATTTTATACAGTGTTAGAAAAAAGCAGTACTACTCGTCGGCCAGTAACTCCTATCACATCTGATGATGATGACGCTGCGGAAGCAGGTAAAGTGTCCATTGTAGTATAGGGTAAGCTTGCAAAGGAATGGCCATAACAAAATTGCACTTTCATTAAAAGGTCCATCAAAAGAAGTATGGAGCAGCAGAAGTGGCACTTCTGTAAGACATCACCACAAAAAACCTGTGGCCGAAAAGAAACGTCGTATGTCCCGGACCAACCACAGCAGGCTACCCAGCCACGAAGATTATCGTCCGTATGTTCTGTCCCCCCACTCCAAATTTTGAACACACCTCCAAGACATCATCCACCCTCCCCTCATCTTGATTGTGAGTATCAAACTGAAATAAATGAGTAACATTTCAGGACGTAATCAAAATATTTCATAACCGCATTAAGTCCAAACAAATCAAAAACTTAAAATACTTACTGCAGTAAGTAAAAGCTGAAATGGAATCCAAGCTAAAGGGCCTTGTCCACATCCAGTAAAGATATGCATGTCCACTTGAGCCATATAGTATGACATTGTGTGTAAGATGCTGCAACAAAAAAGCATGTTTTTTATCTTGCAAAAAGGTTATTTTTCCAAATTTCACATATGTGTTTGAGGTAACATTGCAAAATACATATAAAAACATTACTATGTTTGTTTGATCAAAGCTATAAAGGTCACATCCAATGTGTTTTTATGGTGGAGTATGTGTGAGCTTCAATAAAACTAAAAAGTGTTTACTTTCACAATTAAGTAACCAGACACATTTGCCACAAACAGGCATATGTATGTATTTAAGCTATGAGTGATGATGTTGCTAGGCAGAATAGTTGAAAGCAACAGTGAATGACATGTGTTCCATGTGTAGTGATTTGTTTACATTTCTCAAACATATGGATAGCTAGGTATCCGGACTCCAGATCAACAGCAAAAAAGGTCGACAAACCTTAGGTCGACATGGACAAAAGGTCGACAGGAACAAGGTCGACATGGAAAAAGGTCGACATGAGTTTTTCACGATTTTTTTCTGTTTTGGAACCTTTTCATACTGGAACGGTAATCTGTGCCGAGTGAAGCGGTAGCGGAGCGAAGGCACCATGCCCGAAGCATGGCGAGCGAAGCGAGCCATGTGAGGGGACGCGGTACACTAATTGGGGTTCCTGGTCACTCTACGAAGAAAATTTAAAAAAACCCTCATGTCGACCTTTTTCCACTGCGACCTAAGGTGTGTCGACCAATTGGCGTCGACCTAAGGTGTGTCGACCTTTTTGCTGTCGATCCTGAGTCCCAGACCTGGATAGCTAATGGAGATTTGTTTAACATTTTAGCTTCTAGTCCTGGGAACAGCATCCCTCCGCAACAACAGCAACACAGTGACATGGAGGAGACAAACATCTTAGAAATGCAGCCATTAAGGCAAGGAATGAGCCCCCCAGCACCTGTGAGCACCACAGCAAAGCACACCACTACCACAACACAGCCCAACAACACCAGGAACACAAGGCCCTGATCAGGTGTTTTGGTCCATTTGGGCTAGACAGCAGGCCACTAATGAAGATTGCCTGCATAGGCAGACACAAATGTTTGCAAGCCTACAATCTCACCTCAGAAGAATATCAAGAAATCTGAGTAGACAAAATGAACAAACAACCAGAATAGGCAATACCATGGAACTAATGCGTACAGACATTACACAGGTCATGGGCAACTTACAGCGCATAATGGAAGAACAGCACAGACTAATGGAAGAACAGCACAGACTAATGAAAGAACAGCACAGACTAATGAAAGAACAGCACAGACTAATGGAAGAACAGCACAGACAACATCAAAGTTATATGAACATTTTTCAAAACAATCAAAAGATTAATGAAACTTTATTCCGAATAGTAGACAATCAAAATGCTGCTACACGTGAACTCAATGCCACCCTCACTAACCTGAATGAAACACTCAGATGCATGCACCAACAGCAAACAAGCAGCAGTTCTGGTACGACTACTCCAAATATCACGCCAGTCTCATCACCACCAAGACGCTCCACCAGAGCACGACAACATGACAGGGCTAAAGGCAAAGGGCAGGACAAGCAGCCACCAAAAAAAACATGAAAGAAATACAAGTTAGACATTTGTGATAAGTAACTCAAAATAGTAAGTGTATGTTTGGAAAAAAATATATAACACTTAGCTCCTTGACAATTTTTACAAAATCATTAATTATAAGTGCTACAAACAACAACATAAAATTTGTATGCACATTTATTCTTTACCATTTTTTTTTTTGTATTGGAGGATGGAAATGTTGATGGAGCCGCACATGCATGTTAGCAGGAAGTAAACTGACCACTTGATTTTTTTCTAATCATTACTCTTTCTAGATTCCAATCATTCTCTTTTCCTGCTGACACAATAATTGGCAGCCAGGCAGAATGTCTTTAGCAGGAAGTAAACTGACCACTTGATTTTTTTCTAATCATTACTCTTTCTAGATTCCAATCATTCTCTTTTCCTGCAGACAATCCAAATTACAATGTTATTGATACATATTTTACCTTTGTTCTCTATACAACATTACAAGAAGAACACAATTGAATTGCGTAAAAAGAGGATTTTGGTACTTACCGATAAATCCATTTCTCTGAATCCTCTAGGGGACACTGGAGTCCTATGCAGTAGGGGTGTGAAGCCTTGAACCGGAGGTGTGGCACAATCTAATATTAACATTGTCTGCACAGCCGGCTCCTCCCCCTTCACATCCCTCCTCCCTCAGTTTGAAAAATGTGACAGAGAGAATAGGACACTATAGCCAATGGCGAGGAACCGAACCGTACAACATATCAAACAGCGGCCAAGAACTCTTAACCGACCAATTAACGCTGTTTTCATGAACTGTTTAAAAACAAGAACTTTGAACACAGCAGGTTGACAGCACCGAGGCGGGCGTCCAGTGTCCCCTAGAGGATTCAGAGAAATGGATTTATCGGTGTGTACCAAAATCCTCTTTTCTCTTTCATCCACTAGGGGACACTGGAGTCCTATACAGTAGGGGACGTCCCAAAGTTTCCCCCAGGGAGGGAGTGCTGTCGGTGGCCTGCAAAACTAAACGTCCGAACTTAGATTCTCCGGACGCAAAAGTATCAAACTTGTAAAATCTTGCGAACGTGTGGGCTGAAGACCACGTCGCCGCTCTGCAAAGTTGAGTAGTGGAAGCACCTCTGGCAGCCGCCCACGAGGCACCCACTGATCGGGTAGTATGAGCACCCGTCTGAACTGGAACCTGTTTTCCACAGGAGATATAAGCTTGCCGAATGGCCAGTCTAATCCATCTAGCCAGAGTCTGCTTAGATGCCGGCCAACCTTTCTTTGGCCCATCATAAAGAACAAACAAATGGTCCGACTTTCTGAAAGACGACGTAACTTGTACGTATACCCGTAAAGCTCGAACCACATCCAATGACACGTCCTCAGCTGTGAGACCCTGGAAGGATGGGACCACTATTGGCTGGTTTACGTGAAACCCTGAAACCACCTTCGGAAGGAAGTCTGCTCTTGTACGGAGTTCCACCCTATCCTCATGAAAAACCAAGAAAGGACTCTTACAGGATAAGGCTCCCAACTCAGAAACCCGCCTAGCCGAAGCCAAGGCAAGTAATAACGTGACCTTCCAAGAGAGATGTTTCAGTTCTGTTCTTGTCAACGGCTCAAAAGTCGGTGACTTCAAATATTCTAACACCAAATTCAAGTCCCATGGTGTCGTGGGAGGACGAAAAGGGGGTTGAATCCTCACAACCCCCTGTAAAAAGGTCTGAATCTCTGGCATGGATGCTAACCGCTGTTGAAAAAGAATGGAGAGAGCCGAAATCTGAACCTTCAGAGAGCCCAGTCTGAGTCCTCCCTCGAGATAAATGGAAGTTCGTTGAATTCCATCCACGCTCCTGACACCAAGCCATGTACCGTCTCCAAATCCTGTAGTAATGCCTGGCTGTGACCGGTTTTCTAGTGGCAATCATTGTAGGGATAGCTGTTCGTGGAATCCCTCTATTTCTTAAGATCCGGGTTTCAATAGCCACGCCGTCAAACGCAGCCTGTTCAGGTCGAGGTGTAGGAACGGTCCCTGGGATAGCAGGTCCTCTCTCTGAGGTAACCTCCAAGGATCTTCTGCAAGTAACCCCCGCAGATCTGAGTACCAACTCCTGCGGGACCAATCTGGTGCGATTAGAATGGCCCACACTCGTTCCCGTTTTACCCTTTTCAGAACCCTGGGTATGAGTGGGAATGGTGGAAATATGTAAACCCTCCTGTAACACCAAGGAAGTGTTAATGTGTCCACTCCTTCTGCCTCTGGATCTCGCGTTCTTGACACATATCTGGGCAGCTGATGGTTTTGTCGAGACGCCATTAGGTCCACCTGAGGTAGACCCCATCTTCTCACAATCATGTTGAAAATCTGTGGGTGAAGGCACCACTCCCCCGGATGCATGTCCTGACGACTGAGGTAATCTGCTTCCCAGTTCTCCACACCTGGAATGAACACTGCAGAGAGAATGAGGTCTCTTCTTTCCGCCCACAACAAGATCTTTGTGGCTTCTTTTAACGCCATCCTGCTCTTTGTTCCTCCTTGATGGTTTATATAAGCCGTCGTCGTGACATTGTCTGACTGAACCCTGATGTGTTGTTTCATGACTAGGTCTTCTGCTAAGAGAAGTGCATTGTAAACTGCTCTTAGTTCGAGGATATTTATGGGTAGTTTGCTCTCCTGTAGCGTCTACCGTCCTTGAAACTGATGGTCCTCTAGGACGGCTCCCCAACCTCTGAGACTGGCGTCCGTCGTCAGGATCCTCCAATCCCAAATGCCGCATTTCTTGCCGGTAACGACCACCATATCAAGGAGACCCGTACTTGTGGTTGAAGTCGGATTCTCCGATGGAGAAGCCAGTGCGAGCCTGCTCCCTGAGCAATGAGGTTCATCTGGAATGGTCGTGAATGAAGTCTGCCGTACTGGAGAGCTTCGAACGACGCCACCATCTTCCCGAGAAGTTGCACACAGAGGTGCAGAGAAACTGTTTGCGTCTTCAGTACCTGAGCCACTAATCTCTGTAGGTCCTGTACCTTGTTCTCTGGTAGGAACACCCTTAATAGGACCGTGACCAGGATGAGACCGAGGAATTGAATCCGTTGAGTCGGTATGAGGTTGGACTTTTGGAAATTGACAATCCATCCATGCTGAATTAGGAATTGATGGGATGTCTGAACATCCTTGAGCAGTCGATTCTGAGATGGAGCCTTGATCAATAAATCATCCAGATAAGGTATAATCGTGACCCCCAACAGTCTCAGTCCTGCAACCATGATCGCCATGATCTTTGTGAAAATTCTTGGGGCTGATGCTAGGCCGAACGGCAATGCCCGGAATTGGTAGTGATCCGCCACCAGTGCGAACCTTAAGTAAGCCTGGTGAGGAGTCCAGATTGGAATATGCAGATATGCATCCTTTATGTCCATGGATACCATGAACTTGCCCTGTTCTAAGCCTACAATGACTCATTGGATTGATTCCATCTTGAATCTGTAGACTCTTAAAAACTGGTTGAAAACTTTTAAATTGAGTATTGGTCTGACCGTCCCGTCTGGCTTTGGCACGACAAAAAGATTGGAATAGAACCCCGTTCCTCTCTGAGAAGCGGGGACTGGAATAATGACCTCTGCATGTAGCAATTTGAGAATTGCTGCCCGTAGTGCCCTTGCTTTCTGAGGACACTGAGGTAATCCTGTTGTAAAAAACTGACTGTGAGGCCTCTGTTGAAATTCCAGTTTGTATCCCTGAGAGATCAAGTTGTTCACCCAAAGCTCTGGTGAGGATTTGGCCCAGATGTCCTGAAAACCTAGGTGAGCTGGGAGGTCGTCATGCCACGGTCTTGTCAGCAGGTTTATCCTGCTTTCTGGTTGCTGCTTGTGAGCGGCCTCTACCTCTGCCCCCACGTGCTCGTGTACCAAAACCCCTTCCTCTAGCTCGAAAGGACTGAGCTCTAAATGAAGTAAATGCTGGTCCCGAATAACCTCTCCTAGTCTGTGGAGCGGTTCTTGTATAAGGAGTAGGCAGAAAAGTGGACTTCCCCGCTGTAGCCTGCGAAATCCACTTGTCCAATTCTGGTCCGAACAGCATTTCACCCCCAAAGGGGATGGATTCTACTGCCTTTTTGGTGTCAGAGTCTCCTTGCCATTCTCTGAGCCATAAAATCCTTGTAGCCGATATGGCCGATGCAGATATGCGTGATGCTATTCTGCTAATATCCTTAGAAGCCTGACACAAGTATGAAGCCGATTCTCGAATGTGTTCCGCCAGTTGGGTAATCTCTTCTAAGCTATTTTCCTCCTCAATAGCTTGTACAATACGTCCAGACCATGCCCCCATGTCCTTGTTAACCCAAGCACAGATGATCGCAGGTCTCTGCGCTGCACCAGCTGCTACGAAGATTGACTTTAACGTTGTGTCAACCTTACGGTCTGACGCATCCTTTAAAGTAGTTACGTTAGGAATTGGTAAGATTGTCTTCTTTGACAACCTTCCTAAGGAAACATCCACTACCGGCGGATTTTCCCACTTGTCCATTACACCCCTAGGTAGGGGATAAGTTATCTGAAACCGTTTCGGAAATTGAAATCATTTGTCCGGTTGTTTCCAAGCTTCCTCCATCTGAGATTGGAGGAATTTAGGTATGGGAAACACTGCTGAACGCGGTTTTTGGGATTCGAATAAATCAAATTCTTCCAGCTCCCGTATTTCTTCTACCAGACCAGAGATTGCCGTGTCTTCCTCTGGAAAATCGGCATCCAGGTTAGATTCAATTAATTCACCTTCCTCCGTATCGAGAAGAAAAATCTCTTCCTCCTCTGATTCCGGTATAATAGGAAGCGTTCTTTTAACTGCCTTGCGCACACTCGTTTCTGCTTGTGCGGGCGGAGTTAACTTGATGAGAAATTCCTCCATCGTCTTTGAGAATCCCGCAGCCCATTCCGATTGCTGCTTGCGCGATTCTGCCATCTCCCTGGAGATTTTATTAGCAAGGTTGTCTTCCCATGCCGTAGCCAGAGCACTGCTCCCAGGTGGTGCGTCCTTGTCTAAGCAGGAATCGCACACCCCGGAGCTGCCAAGTCGCGTGCTCTTCTTGTTACATTTCGTACAGACATAACAGGTCTTTGAGGTCTTGGTTGCCTTAGACATGTTGTTTCTAAAACCCTCTACCGGGTTACTACGCAGCGCTTTCACCCTTTAAACTAGGAAGAGAAAGACTGGGAGATGACGGAAGCGAAGGCATTGGATCCGGCTGGATATCTTTTTTTATCAGCCCTCTCTTATAGAGAAGGGGCAGGTCAATTATTTTTACAGAAGAAAAAAAAAATGTAAAAACACCAGCCGACTCTCAACTCCCACACCCCAACCGTATAGCAGCTACGATGCTAGAGTTGGTATCCGCCTGCTTCTGTGTATTTTCTTCAGGATCTTTGAAATAGAAGTCCCTTGAAAATATAAATTGTAAAGCATGATTACTTTTCAGGAGATCCTCATATTATTTATTTTCACCAGCAGAGGGAGCTGTCTAGCAGAATATCTCTACTGTTATTAAGATATGCACTATCCAAACAGTGCAGCAGAGGGAGCTGTTTTAGCAGAAAGTCTTTAGCCTTAATAATATATGCACTATCCAAACAGTGCAGCAGGGGGAGCATGTAATAAAAAAACAAATTTCCTTCTTTACTGAGGGGGAAGGGGGGGAGGGTAGAAGGAGGTCCCTTCTTTACACAGACATGGCGCCATGTCTTCTACCGCCATCCTGTGACTAAACATGGCCCCCATTACATGTTTTCTAAGTTTTACAACTCTGCTGATTTAAAGTTATTTCTGCCATCTTCTTATTTTTTACATTATACATTGCTCTCTTAACGCTGCGCGCTTGTTTAGCCGCGCGGCGTACGTCTATGCGAGGCTCCCACTGGCCGGTGCGCGCCGCTTCCCCTGGCTGACGCGCACCGAACCCGCTGGCCAGTGCGCGCCGGGGCTGCTTCCCGAAGTGGTGCCTGTGCATCGCTTCATCTTCGTTGTGCAGCGCGCCGCTCAGCCGTCCCTCCCTGCACACAGGTAAGACACGCTGAGTCCCGCGCCGGACTTGGTTCCCACGTGGCCGCTGAAAACACTTTTAGAGAGAGTGAGTGAGAGCCATACTAAGGAGCTTCATAGAGAGGAGCTGAGAGAGAGAGAGAGAGAGAGAGAGAGAGAGAGAGAGAGAGAAAAAAAAATTAAAGAATTATACCTAAAAGACCCTATGCTATTTTCACCAGTACTCACTATTTAGAGGACTCTGGAGGATCTCCTGTGGAGAGATGCAGGTCCCTTCAATAGGGATCTTTGTCTCTCCAATATTAAGCAGCTTTGTTTCCCTTTTATTAGCTGGACGCAGCTTTTTAGAATTTTAGTCAGGAGCTAAGTTGCTCCACGCTGTTGTGCCTCCAGCACACTTTTTTCAAACTGAGGGAGGAGGGATGTGAAGGGGGAGGAGCCGGCTGTGCAGACAATGTTAATATTAGATTGTGCCACACCTCCGGTTCAAGGCTTCACACCCCTACTGTATAGGACTCCAGTGTCCCCTAGTGGATGAAAGAGAAAATCTTTTAATATGTTGGCTTTGATTTTTTTTTTAAACATTGACCAAATGAATGTCAGTTTTGTTGGGACATGTTTGTGTGTGATAAGAATTAGTAAGAATGTTATTACATATGATGCTGAAACAAACAAATATGTACTTTTTAAAGAAAAATCAAAGAATGTGTATAATAATATATATATGTGGCAAACTGTATTTACTTACACATCATCAAGTTTACTGCATCAAACATTAGGAAATAAATTATTCCTGATTACAGTAAGTTTGTGTGTCTTAAATATGATGGTGCATCACACATAGGGACACATGTATTCCTCAAGGCTAACATATTATATGTTGAGGAGTGTTTTTTGGGAACACAGATTCGCAAACTCGGCCCTCAGGAACCCACACAGTGCATGGTTTGCAGGTCTCCTCACACAATCACAAGTGACATAATTAGCTCCAATGTGAACCTTTTAACATATGTCTGAGTAATTCATACACCTGTGCTTCTATTGGGTTACGTGAAAAACATGCACTGTGTGTGGTCCTGAGGGCTGAGTTTGTGAACCTGTGCATTAGGACGTTACACACAATGATAAAGTGAAATACTAAATGGATTATGTGGGCTTGTAAGAAATTCGCACTGCAAGTTTACGATCACTTATCCAGACTTAATGCATGCCACTCATAATCTGTTGTTTTGAGTTTAAAAATACACACAATACACATGCAACATTTGTTTTTTATAAAGCGAGGGTATGTTTGTATGTGTCAAGTAGACAGACACATTCTGAGTAATGGTTTTGGCAATAAAAATGGCAACACATCTATTTATGATTACACAACAAATGAAATAAGCAAACCAAACTTACCTTAGAAATAGCGAGTGATGATCTCTTGCCTAACCTGCCTCCCTACATCTGTACTCCAAGTATCACCAGATGTCTCTAATTCCTCTGCTTGCTTGCTGGCTGCTTTCTTCCTCCTCCTCAACATGTGGCAGATGTTGTTGCAAACACATGTTATGAAGAAAGCAGCAGCAGAACACAATTTGAGTCACCTTGGAGGGACTATACAACAAAAGGCCACCAGACTTATCCAGACACGAAACCTAGATTTCAGCACACCAAAACATCTTTCTATCACATTCCGCGTGGGCTTATGTGCATGATTGTAATTGTGTTCAGCAGGGGCAACAGGTCGGGACAATGGAGTTATAAGCCAAGAGAAACAGCCATATCCTCCATCACCTAAAAGACAGATATAGTAACGTGATTCATGTTAAGATACAGCAACACATAAGTAACACACTGTGGGGCAGGTGTATTAACCTGTAGTAGGCATAAGGAAGTGAAAAACCAGTGATATGTGCAAGGTAATAAAGGCAGCAATCTGTTCCTAAATGTTCATTTACATATTGGAGCTGATTGGCTGGTGCCTTTATCACCTTGCACAGATCACTGGTTTCTCACTTCCTTATGCCTTCTACAGGTTAATACATCTGCACCTGTATTTGGACAAAGTATACGCAGGCCTACACATATCAAATTACATACCCAGCAGCCATCCATCTGGCATTTGTCCGTCCTCAAACTAATCAAAGAGGGATGACTGACTGAGATTTGCATTACAAACCACCTGCACATTTGTGGAGTGTTCGAATTGGCGATTCGTATATATGTGCTGCCTGCCCCTAGGTGGTCTCAGCTGAATGTGTGTGCAATCTATGGCTCCAAGCACATTAGGCATGCCAGCCAGCTCATAGAAATCTACCCTATCGGCATGCCACTGAGACTCCTGGGTAGGGAAGCAGATTGAGGCCTCGATGTGGGGCTGCAAAACAGCCAACACCTGTGTGTATATTTTAAAGAACAATAAACATGAGATTTTAGGACAGAACTGGCCACCGAGAAATTAAAACAAACAGAAGAGGTAGTTAGGTATACATCACCTGTGTTAAGATTCTGGAAAATGAAGGCTGTGAGATTCCTACGACATTTCCAGACACAGCCTGAAAGCTACCAGTAGCCAGAAAGTGCAACACAGCCAGGAGTTTGTGCAGGCCTGAGACAGAGCGAGAGCGTGCTGTCTCAGGGTCTAGGCCCAGTTTGACAAGGTCATACAGACGGAAAATGTTGTTACGCTTTAGACGGAACATCTGTATGACCTTATCATCGGACAATGCGTTCAAGTTTAAACGTCCCCTAAAAAACCGAGGCCTGCGCAGCCTCCGCGGAACCTGTACAACATGCTGACCATGTTCAATTTCTTGGCCCTGGGTACTTACAGGCTGATGTCTGAGTCTGAGGAATCCCACAGCACACAAAAGACCACTGGCCCACAGTCCTGCTGCCATTTCTGAGTGTACGTGGATTGAAATGGGCCTAACATCCTTTTATAGGCATCCTAATTCAGGTGTGAGAGATTTTTCAGTTGCAACACATGTAAACACGATTGAAAAAAGCAGGTCTATTTGTTTGCAGCTTTTTTTACCGATTCGCAAAAAAATACGACCGCTTTTGAGCCCTCAGAAACTAACACCCAAATACGAATGAATAGTGAATTCCCGTATTGTATGAAATAACAGCCGCTTTTGACCGATGGTCTATTCATTCGTATTTCGGAACTTTGCAAATCAAACCATTACGAATAGTCCAAGCACTGCCGAGATTGGTGCTTAGTGAATTCCCGGATTGGGACTTAGAAAAAACTCTGCCGTAAGTACCCATACCGCGCGCCGATGCGCAGGACCGACCATACGCAAATTGCGGATATGTGCACGCACGTCAGAACAAGTGCAGGCGCAGTGGGCATGTGTGTGCAGTTTATACGTGCTGTGTGTTCTGTAATATTTTTCGACTTTGACAATGGGGACATGAAGGTATGCGTCCTTTATGTCCAGTGACACCATAAATTCCCCTTCCAGGCTGGAGATCACTGCCCAGAGCGATTCCATCTTGAATTTGAACTTTTTCAAGTACAGGTTTAGGGATTTTAAATTTAGAATGGGTCTGACCGAGCCATCCGGTTTCATGACCACAAATAGGGTTGAATAGTACCCCTTCCACTGTTGGACTAGGGGAACCTTGACAACCACTTGTTGTTGACACAGTTTTAGCTGCAATTCAAAAACTATCTCCCTCTCTGGGAGAGAAGCTGGTAGAGCCAATTTGAAAAACCGTCGAGGAGGCATGTCTTTGAAGTCTAGCTTGTAGCCTTGGGATACAATTTCCATTGCCCAAAGATCCACGTCTGACTGAACCCAGACGTGGCTGAAGAGTCGAAGACGTGCCCCCACCGGCGCAGACTCCCTCAGTGGAGCCCCAGCATCATGCAGTGGATTTAGTAGAAGCCGGGGAGGAATTCTGCTCCTGGGAACTAGCCATTGCAGGCTGCTTTTTCCCTCGTCCCTTACCTCTGGCGAGGAAGGGAGAGCCCCGACCTCTTCTGGACCGGTAGGACTGCATCTGATATTGCAGCGTTTTCTTTTGCTGTGGGGAAACATAAAGATAAAAAAAATAAGAATTTACTCACCGGTAATTCTATTTCTCGTAGTCCGTAGTAGATGCTGGGGACTCCGTAAGGACCATGGGGAATAGACGGGCTCCGCAGGACACTGGGCACTCTAAAAGAAAGATTAGGTACTATCTGGTGTGCACTGGCTCCTCCCTCTATGCCCCTCCTCAAGACCTCAGTTAGGGAAACTGTGCCTGGAAGAGCTGACATTACAAGGAAAGGATTTTTGGAATCCAGGGTAAGACTCATACCAAAAACACCAATCACACCATACAACTTGTGTTAACCTTACCCAGTTAACAGTATGAACAACAACTGAGCCTCACTCAACGGATGGCTCATAACAATAACCCTTATTAAGCAATAACTATATACACGTATTGCAGAAAGTCCGCAATAGGGACGGGCGCCCAGCATCCACTACGGACTACGAGAAATAGAATTACCGGTGAGTAAATTCTTATTTTCTCTAACGTCCTAGTGGATGCTGGGGACTCCGTAAGGACCATGGGGATTATACCAAAGCTCCCAAACGGGCGGGAGAGTGCGGATGACTCTGCAGCACCGAATGGGCAAACACAAGGTCCTCCTCAGCCAGGGTATCAAACTTATAGAATTTTGCAAATGTGTTTGATCCCGACCAAGTAGCTGCTCGGCAAAGCTGTAAAGCCGAGACCCCTCGGGCAGCCGCCCAAGAAGAGCCCACCTTCCTTGTGGAATGGGCTTTCACTGATTTAGGATGCGCCAATCCAGCCGCAGAATGAGTCAACTGAATCGTGCTACAGATCCAGCGAGCAATAGTTTGCTTTGAAGCCGGAGCATCCAGCTTATTGGGTGCATACAGAATAAACAGCGAGTCAGTCTTCCTGACTCCAGCCGTTCTGGAAACATATTTTCAAAGCCCGGACTACGTCCAGCAACTTGGAGTCCTCCAAGTCCCGAGTAGCCGCAGGCACCACAATAGGTTGGTTCAAATGAAACGATGATACCACCTTTGGGAGAAATTGGGGACGAGTCCGCAATTCTGCTCTGTCCATATGGAAAATCAGATAGGGGCTTTTACATGACAAAGCCGCCAATTCTGACACACGCCTAGCCGATGCTAAGACCAACAGCATGACCACTTTCCATGCGAGATACTTTAGTTCCACGGTCTTAAGTGGCTCAAACCAGTGGGATTTCAGGAAATCCAACACAACGTTAAGATCCCAAGGTGCCACTGGTGGCACAAAAGGGGGCTGCATATGCAGCACTCCCTTTACAAACGTCTGAACCTCAGGCCAGTTCTTTTTGAAAGAAAATAGATAGGGACGAAATCTGGACCTTTATGGACCCTAATTTTAGGCCCATAGTCACACCTGACTGTAGGAAGTGCAGAAATCGACCCAGCTGGAATTCCTCTGTAGGGGCCTTCCTGGCCTCACACCAAGCAACATATTTTCGCCATATACGGTGATAATGCTTTGCTGTCATATCCTTCCTAGCTCCTATCAGCTTAAGAATCACTTCATCCGGAAGCCGCGGTATGTCTTGGAACAGACAGGGCCCCTGTTGCAACAGGTCCTGTCTGAGAGGCAGAGGCCATAGGTTCTCTGTGATCATCTCTTGTAGTTCTGGGTACCAAGTCCTTCTTGGCCAATCCGGAACAATGAGTATTGTTCTCACTCCTCTTTTTCTTACTATTCTCAGTACCTTGTGTATGAGAGGAAGAGGAGGAAACACATAAACTGACTGGAACACCCACGCTTGAGGGTCCCTTGACCTGGCGCAATATTTTTTTAGCTTTTTGTTGAGGCGGGACGCCATCATGTCCACCTGTGGCCGTTCCCATTGATTTGTTATCTGTGTGAAGACTTCTTGATGAATTCCCCACTCTCCCGGGTGGAGGTCGTGTCTGCTGAGGAAGTCTGCTTCCCAGTTGTCCACTCCCAGAATGAACACTGCTGACAGTGCTTGCACGTGATTCTCCGCTCAACGAAGAATCTTTGTGGCTTCCGCCATTGCCACCCTGCTTCTTGTGCCGCCCTGGCGGTTTACATAGGTGACCGCCGTGATGTTGTCTGACTGAATCAGCACTGGTTGGTCTCGAAGCAGGGGCTCCGCTTGACTCAGGGCGTTGTATATGGCCCTTAGTTCCAGTATATTTATGTGCAGACAAGTCTCCTGACTTGACCACAGTCCTTGGAAGTTTCTTCCCTGAGTGACTGCCCCCCATCGGCGGAGGCTTGCATCCGTGGTCACCAGGACCCAGTCCTGTATGCCGAACCTGCGGCCCTCGAGAAGGTGAGCACTCTGCAGCCACCACAGAAGAGACACCCTGGCCCTCGGGGAAAGGGTGATCAGCCGATGCATCTGAAGATGCGATCCGGACCACTTGTCCAACAGATCCCACTGAAAGATTCTTGCATGGAACCTGCCGAAGGGAATGGCTTCGTATGAGGCCACCATCTTTCCCAGGACTCGCGTGCAGTGATGCACCGACACCTGTTTTGGTTTGAGGAGGTCTCTGACCAGAGTCACGAGCTACTGAGCCTTCTCCTCTGGGAGAATTACCTTCTTCTGGTCTGTGTCCAGAATCATGCCCAGGAAGGGCAGACGCGTTTTAGGAATCAGCTGCGACTTTGGAATATTCAGAATCCAGTCGTGCTGTTGCAACACTTCCTGAGAGTGTGCTACGCTGATCAACAAATGCTCCCTGGACCTCGCCTTTATATGGAGATCGTCCAAGTACAGGATAACTGTAACTCCTCGCTTCCGAAGGAGTACCATCATTTCCGCCATTACCTTGGTAAATACTCTCGGTGCAGTGGACAGACCAAACGGCAACGTCTGGAATTAGTAATGACCGTCCTGTACCACAAACCTGAGGTACTCCTGGTGAGGTGCATAAATGGGGACATGCAAGTACGCATCCTTGATGTCCAGAGATACCATAAAATCCCCCTCTTCCAGGCTTGCAATGACCGCACTGTGCGATTCCATTTTGAACTTACCACAAACATAGTGGAATAGTAACCCCTTCCTTGTTGAAGGAGGGGAACCTTTACTATCACCTGCTGGAGGAATAGCTTGTGAATTGCCGCCAGTACCACCTCCCTTTCCATGGGGGAAGCTAGCAAGGACGATTTTAGGTAACGGTGAGGGGGCGTCACCTCGAATTCCAGCTTGTATCCCTGAGATACAATTTGTATAACCCAAGGATCCACCCGTGAGCGAACCCACTGGTTGCTGAAATGTCGGAGGCGCGCCCCCACCGCTCCTAGCTCCGCCTGTGGAGCCCCAGCGTCATGCGGTGGACTTAGTGGAAGCCGGGGAGGTCTTTTGTTCCTGGGAACTGGCTGCATGGTGCAGCTTCTTTCCTCTCCCCCTGCCTCTGGCAAGAAAGGAAGCACCTCTGACCTTCTTGCTTTTCTGAGAACGAAAGGACTGCATTTGATAATACGGTGCTTTCTTGGTCTGTGAGGAAACCTGAGGCAGGAAAGTCGACTTTCCAGCTGTCGCTGTGGATACGAGGTCCCAAAGACCGTCCCCAAACAATTCCTCACCCTTATAAGGCAAAATCTCCATGTGTCTTTTAGAGTCGGCATCCCCTGTCCATTGCCAAGTCCATAAGACCCTCCTGGCAGAAACGGACATTGCATTAATTCTAGAACCAAGCAGGCAAATATCCCTCTGTGCATCCCGCATATATAAGACGGCGTCTTTTATATGGCCCAGGGTCAGCAAGACCGTGTCCCTGTCCAGGGCATCTATGTCCTCTAACAGAGTATCTGTCCAAGCTGCTACAGTGCTACACATCCAGGCTGAAGCAATAGCTGGTCTCAGTAAAGTACCAGAGTGTGTATAAACAGACTTCAGACTTCCTATCCGCAGGCTCCTTTAGCGCGGCTGTATCCTGAGACGGCAGGGCCACCTTCTTAGATAAGCGTGTCAGCGCCTTGTTTACCCTAGGGGGGGATTCCCAACGTAACCTATCCGTTGGCGGGAAAGGGTACGCCAGCAGTAATCTTTTGGGAATCACTATTTTCTTATCAGGGGAGCTCCACGCTTCTTCACATAACTCATTTAATTCATGTGACGGGGGAAAAGTCACTGCCTGCTTTTTCTCCCCAAACATATGTACCCTCTTATCAGGGACAGGGTTAACCTCTGAAATGTGTAAAACATCTTTCATTCCAATAATCATATAGCGGATGGCATTGGTCATTTTAGGCTGCAATTGTGCCTCATCATCGTCGACACTGGAGTCAGACTCCGTGTCGGCATCCGTGTCAACCATCTGAGACAGTGGGCGTTTATGAGACCCCGACGGCCTCTGAGCTGCCTGGGCAGGCCCGGGTTGAGAGCCTGGCTGTCTCCCGGCTGCAACATCATCAAACCTTTTATGTAATAAGTTTACATTATCATTTAAGACCTTCCACATATCCACCCAATCAGGTGTCGGCCCCGACACCACATTTATCTGCACTTGCTCCGCCTCCATATAACTTTCCTCATCAAACATGTCGACACAGCCATACCGACACACAGCACACACACAGGGAATGCTCTGACTGAGGACAGGGCCCCACAAAGGCTTTTGGGGAGACAGAGAGAGAGTATGCCAGCACACACCACAGCGCTATATAACCCAGGGATACACACTATAAAAGGCGATTACCCAATAGCTGTCGATTATATGACTTTTGCGCCTAAATTTATGTACCCCCCCTCTCTTTTTACCCTTCTTGTATCAGGATACTGCAGGGGAGAGCCTGGGGAGCATCCTTCCAGCGGAGCTGTGAAGAGAAGATGGCGCTGGTGTGCTGAGGAAGAAGGCCCCGCCCCCTCAGCGGCGGGCTTCTGTCCCGCGTCTGTGTGAGAAAAAATGGCGGGGTATTTTACATATATACAGTGCCTGACTGTATATATGTAGTTTATGCCAAAAGGTACTTCAATTGCTGCCCAGGGCCCCCCCCCCCCCCCCCCAGCGCCCTGCACCCTACAGTGACTGGAGTGTGTGGTGTGCTGTGGGAGCAATGGTGCACAGTTGCGGTGCTGTGCGCTACCTTAAATGAAGACAGGAGTCTTCAGCCGCCGTTTTCGCCGTCTTCATGCTTCTGTTCTTCTGGCTCTGAGAGGGGGATGGCGGCGCGGCTCCGGGAACAGACGATCGAGGACAGCTGCCTGTGTTCGAACCCTCTGGAGCTCATGGTGTCCAGTAGCCTAAGAAGCGCAACCTAGCTGTGAACAGGTACGTTTGCTTCTCTCCCCTCGGTCCCTCGTAGCAGTGAGTCTGTTGCCAGCAGAAGCTCACTGAAAATAAAAAACCTAACTAATACTTTCTTTAACTAGCAGGCTCAGGAGAGCCCACTAGGAGCACCCAGCTCTGGCTGGGCACAGATTCTAACTGAGGTCTGGAGGAGGGAGGAGCCAGTGCACACCAGATAGTACCTAATCTTTCTTTAGAGTGCCCAGTCTCCTGCAGAGCCCGTCTATTCCCCATGGTCCTTACGGAGTCCCCAGCATCCACTAGGACGTTAGAGAAAAGTAGATTTGCCAGCGGTAGCTGTGTAAACAGGTCCGCGAGACCTTCCCCAAATAAATGCTCACCTTTGTAAGGTAAAACTTCCATATGCTTCTTTGAGTCGGCATCACCCATCCATTGGCGGGTCCACAGAAATCTAGCAGAAATCGCCATGGCGTTGGCTCTCGAACCTAGCAGACCAACGTCTCTCTGAGCGTCTCTCATATATAAGACTGCGTCTTTAATGTGACCTAAGGTCAATAAAATGGTATCCCTATCCAGGGTATCAATGTCAGCTGACAAACCCAAGCCGACGCTATTGCCGGTCTGAGCAAGGCCCCTGTATGTGTGTATAAATAGATTTTAAGGTAGTTTCCTGTCTGCAATCATCAGGATCCTTGAGGGCGGCCGTGTCTGAAGACTGTAGCACCACCTTTTTGGACAAGCACATTAACACCTTGTCCACCCTGGGTGAGGATTCCCACCATAACCTGTCCTGCGCAGGGAAAGGATACGCCATAAGAATTATTTTGGGAATCTGCAGTTTCTTGTCTGGAGTTTCCCATGCCTTTTCAAATAACGCGTTAAGCTCATGGAGATGGGGGAAAGGTTACCTCAGTTTCTTTTCCTTAAACATGTGTACCCTCTTTTCAGGGACAGAGGGGTCATCAGTGATATGTAAAACATCCTTTATTGCCCTTTATTGCAATAATCATATAATTAATACTTTTGGCCACCCTTGGGTGTAACCTCGCATCATCGTAGTCGACACTGGAATCAGAATCCGTGTCGGATTCAGTGTCTGCTACTTGGGACAGGGGACGTTTCTGAGACCCTGAAGGGCCCTGTGATAAAGTCAAAGCCATGGATTGACTCCCTGTTCTGTCCCTGGACTCTGCTTTGTCCAATCTCTGATGTAATAAAGACACGTTTGTATTTAAAACATTCAGCATATCCAACCAATCAGGTGTCGGCGTTGCCGACGGAGACACCACAATTATCTGCTCCACCTCCTCCTTAGATGAGCCTTTCGCTTCAGACATGCCGACACACGCGTACCGACACCCCCACACACTCAGGGATATATCTATATGGAGACAGTTCCCCAATAAGGCCCTTTAGAGAGACAGAGAGAGAGTATGCCAGCACACACCCAGCGCCAACTGACACTGGAAACCAAATTCCCAGACAAAACAGCGCTTTTATATATACACTCATTGCGCCAATAAAAAGTGCCCCCCCTCTTTTTTGCCCTCTGTCACCGTGTTCAGCAGGGGAGAGTCCGGGGAGCCAGCTTCTCTGCAGTGTGCTGTGTAAAAATGGCGCTGGTTAGTGCTGGAGGATCAAGCTCCGCCCCCTCAGCGGCGGGCTTCGGTCCTGCTCAAATTATATAATATACTGCCTCCGCAGCCTCTACATATATATTAGCCAGTCCCTAGAGGTTTATAATTGCTGCCCAGGGCGCCCCCCCCCCCTGCGCCCTGCACCCTTCAGTGCCCGCTGTGTGTGTTGTGTGTAGGAGCAATGGCGCGCAGCGTTACCTCAGAGAAGATCTGAAGTCTTCTGCCGCCTTTGAAGTCTTCTTTCTTCTTATACTCACCCGGCTTCTATCTTCCGGCTCTGTGAGGAGGACGGAGGCGCGGCTTCCGGGACGAACAGCGAGGGTGAGACCTGCGTTCCCTCTGGAGCAAATGGTGTGCAGTAGCCTGAGAAGCAGGGCCTATCATTTAAGTGGGTCTGCTTCTCTCTCCTCAGTCCCACGATGCAGGGAGCCTGTTGCCAGCAGTGCTCCCTGAAAACAAAAAACCTAGCAAAATTATTTTTCAGAGAAACTCAGGAGAGCTCCCATGTAGTGCATCCAGTCTCCTCTGGGTACAGGATCTAACTGAGGTCTGGAGGAGGGGCATTGAGGGAGGAGCCAGTGCACACCCATCTAAAGTTCTTTATAGTGCCCATGTCTCCTGCGGAGCCCGTCTATACCCCATGGTCCTTACGGAGTCGCCAGCATCCTTTAGGACGTAAGAGAAATGAATATTACACACCTACATGTAGGAGATTATTAGATTGCCTACACAATTGGGCTTACCCAAGCAACGCCCATAGATTTATTACAGCTTGGATGGAGGCACTTCTGTATTAATTACCCATAGGTGGTAAGAGGGGGTTACATTATAACAACACAGGACGGTCCTTCTGTATAGAAAGACAATACATGCCGCTCACTCTGTATAATAATAACAAGACACCACAGGCCTCTCTTGTACAGCAGGATGCCACAGGTTTCTCCCCCCTGTATAATAGGACAACACAGGTCGCTCCACCTGTATAATAGGATGTCACAGGCCACTCCTCCCTGTATAATTGGACAACACAGGCCGCTCTCCCTGTATAACAGGACATCAAAGGCCACTCCCCCCTGTATAATTGGACAGCACAGGCCGCACTCCCTATATAATAGGATGTCACAGGCCACTCCCCGTGTATAGTAGGACACCTCAGGCTGCTCCCCCTGTATATTATTGGTCTGCATCCATTGTATTGCGGTAACGGCGGGGTCTGCGCCACCTGTATTACGGTAACGGCGGGGTCTGCGCCACCTGTATTACGGTAACGGCGGGGTCTGCGCCACCTGTATTACAGTAATAGGAGTAGGACACTATAGTGTCAGCCACCTGTGTTACAGGGATAATGCAGCACCTGAGGCTGCTCCAGCTGCACTATAACAAAGCACCAGAGGCTGCTCCCCCTGTAGTACAGCAACCTGACACCAGAGCTGCTCAGCCTATAGAATAATAATAATAATAATAATATCATTACCTGCTGCCAGACACAGCAATGGCTGCTCTCTGCTCCTGCTTCCTTGTGGGAATGATAGAAGGAAGGATGAGCTCAGACCAGGGGAAAATGGCCGCCGCTCCTGACGTCACTACACGGCCAGGGAACCTATTGCTGCTGCGGCTGCCAGACTGGTCTACAAGAAAATGGCCGCCGGCCTCCTGCACTGAGGACATGTATGTAATAGTCATTATTATAGAGGACGGTGCTGTGGTCGGGATGTAGGAGGGGAGGGGCCAGTCACCAAGAAGCGGCCTGTGCCAATCATACCCTACTTCCGGCCTGTGAGTTCCACCTCACTTCCGGCCTGTGTGTGTTCCTCCCAGTGTCCGTCGAGTTAAGGTAATGGCGTCTTATTATACAGGGAGAGTGGCCTGTGGTGTCCTGTTATTATTAAACAGGAGGAGCAGCCTGTGGTTTATTACTATTAATAATAATATACAGGGGGAACAGCCTTTGGTGTCCTTTAAATATTATTATTATACAGTGGGAGGAGCCTGTGGTGTGCTATTATTATTATAATAATACAGGGAGAGCAGCCTGTGGTGTCCTGTTATTATTATGCAGGGGGAGCAGCATGTGGTGTCCTGTTGTTATTATTATACAGTGGGAGCAGCCTGTGGTGTAATGTTGTTATCATTATACAGGGGGAGCAGCATGTGGTGTGCTATTATTATTATTTGTATTATAATACAGGTGAAGCAGCCTGTGGTGTTTTTTTATTACTATTAAACAGGGGGAGCAGCCTGTGGTGTCCTGATATTATTATACAGGGGCAGCAGCCTGTGGTGTCCTGTTATTATTATACAGGCGGAGCGGCCTGTGGTGTCCTGTTATTAATACTATACAGGGAGAATGGAATGAGGTGTTTTGTTGTTACCAGTATTATACAGGAGGAGCAGGTTTTTGTGTAGGATTATTATTATACAGGGAGAACAGCGTGTGGTGTCCTTGTATTATTGTTATACATTGGGAGAGGTAGGTGATGTCCTACAATACAGGAAGAGTGGTCTGGGGTGTCCTTTTTTTATTATACAGGGAGAGAAATCTGTGGTATCCTGTTATTATTTTTATACAGGGGGAGCAGCCTTTAGTGTCTTCTTCTTCTTCCAATTATATGTAATTGTAGGGATTGAATATATTGCTCATTTTCTAAGATATATTAAAACAGAGACCATAATATCCGTATTTTCCCTGTGTCGGACATGTGTAACAGATGATAGTCGGAGCAGTGTGAAGCAGATGTGTGTCAGACTCCCGGCCATGAGGTGTGCGGTGTAACCATTTAGCAATACAGCATTGTGTGTCAGTCACTGGGAAGTCTTATGTGTGCCCAGGGCTATATGAGGAGAATTTTTACGGACACTCATTGCTTATTATTTGACTATATTACATGTGTACTCTGTGGTGTATATTATACTTACTCCTAGACCTCTGAGGATGGAAAAGGACAGACGTCACATGTCTGAGAGGATACTAAATCTCACCATGGAGATCATCTACGTGCTGACTGGGGAGGTGAGGGGTCTGGAAGTGTTACAGTGACTTTACTTATATCTGTAGTAATAATACAGGGACATGAATGGGGAGGTGAGGGGATCTGGGAGTGTCACAGTGACATCACTTATATCTATAGTAATAATACCTGGACATGACTGGGGAGATGAGGGATTCTAGGAGTGTCACAGTGACATCACTTATATCTATAGTAATAATACAGGAACATGACTGGGGAGGTGAGGTGATCTGTTAGTGTCACAGTTATGACACCTATATCTATAGTAATAATACAGGGACATGACTGGGAAGGTGAGGGGATCTGAGTGTGACACCCTTATATTTATTGTAATAATACAGGGACATGACTGACTGAGGAGATGAGGGGATGTGGGAGTTTCACAGTGACATCACGTATATCTATAGTAATAATACAATGACATGACTGGGGAGGTGAGGGGATCTAGGTGTGTCACTGTACAATCACTTATATCTTTAGTAATAATACAGGGACATGACTGGGGAGGTGAGGAGTTTTGGGAGCATCACAGTAATGTCACATATCTATAGTAATAATACAGGGACATGACTGGGGAGGTGAGATCTGAGAGTGTCACAGTGACATCCCTTATATCTATAGTAATAATACAGGGACATGACTGTGGAGGTGAAGGGATCTGGAAGCGTCACTTATATCTATAGTAATGCAGGGTCATGACTGGGGAGATGAGGGTATCTGGGAGTGTCACAGTGACATCTCATATATATATATATATATATATATATATAGTAATAATGCAGGGACATGACTGGGGAGATGAGGGGATCTGGGAGCATCATAGTGACATCACATATCTTTAGTAATAATACAGGGACATGACTGGAGAGGTGAGGGGATCTGAAAGTGTCACTGTAACATCACATATATATAGTAATAATACAGGGACATGACTGGGGAGGTCGGGGATATGGGAGTGTCACAGTGACATTACTTATCAATAGTAATAATACAGGGACATGACGGGGAGGTGAGGGGATCTGGAAGCATCACTGTGACATCACTTATATCTATAGTAATAATACAAGGACATGACTGGGGAGGTGAGGGGTATATGGGAGTGTATGCCATAATATTTGGTGTCTTTCACAATATAAAGGATTACACCGTAGTGAAGAAGATATCTATTGAGTGTGATACACCCAGCAGTCATCCCCATGTGTCAGGAGGACTGAACAGGACCAAGAGCCCCATCACGGTGCCTCCACCTCACTCACTGATACATGAGAGGCACAATGACCAGAAGATCCTGGAACTCGCCAACAAGATCATTCAGCTGCTGACTGGAGAGGTGACTGCTGGGAATGGGACATTATACAGTAACGCCAGGGGACGTGTCTGGGTGATGACTGGAGAGGTGACTGCTGGGAATGGGACATTATACAGTAACACCAGGGGACGTGTTTGGGTGATGACTGGAGAGGTGACTGCTGGGAATGGGACATTATACAGTAACACCAGGGGACGTGTCTGGATGATGACTGGAGAGGTGACTGCTGGGAATGGGACATTATACAGTAACACCAGGGGATGTGTCTGGGTGATGACTGGAGAGGTGACTGCTGGGAATGGGACATTATACAGTAACACCAGGGGACGTGTCTGGGTGATGACTGGAGAGGTGGCTGCTGGGAATGGGACATTATACAGTAACACCAGGGGATGTGTCTGGGTGATGACTGGAGAGGTGACTGCTGGGAATGGGGCATTATACAGTAACACCAGGGAATGTGTCTGGGTGATGACTGGAGAGGTGGCTGCTGGGAATAGGACATTATACAGTAACACCAGGCGACGTGTCTGGGTGATGACTGGAGAGGTGACTGCTGGGAATGGGGCATTATACAGTAACACCAGAGGACGTGTCTGGGTGATGACTGGAGAGGTGACTGCTGGGAATGGGACATTATACAGTAACACCAGGGGATGTGTCTGGGTGATGACTGGAGAGGTGACTGCTGGGAATGGGACATTATACAGTAACACCAAGGGACGTGTCTGGGTGATGACTGTATCACTGTGTGTGTCAGGTTCCTATAAGGTGTCAGGATGTCACTGTCTATGTCTCCATGCAGGAGGAGGAGTATATAGAGGAACACATGGGTCTGTACAAGGACGTGATGATGGAGAATCACCGGCCCCTCACATCACTGGGTAAGATGAGACTGTCATGTATTGTACAAGGGAGAGCAGGTATGGAGCCCCTATATACACACATCACCTGATAATCACGTATATATACTGTACTCAGTCACTGTGTGTCTCCTACAGATGGGCCCAGTAACAGAGATACTCCAGAGAGATGTCCCCGTCCTCTGTATTCCCAGGACTGTACAGAGGAGAATCACAGGATCCCACAGGAGGATCAGGTAGGTGGGATTTAGGGTCTCGCCAATATACCAAAGTGACTGTCACTGTATCAGTCATTCCCGGTGATAATGAGACACGCGGGGAAAGCAGTGTAATTGGGGATCTCTAGACCCATGCACCACAGTAGGACCCTGATAACAACATGAAAACATCTATCCCTGTATAAGAAAGAAGATGGGGATCACAGATTTACTGTACATTTTACATATGTCACAAAGTGTAATATGTGAAAAATATATGTGGACAATTAGTTCTATTGTGTTATTTTTATTAAATGTTTATTTCTCTAACGTCCTAGAGGATGGTGGGGACTCCGTAAGGACCATGGGGATAGACGGGCTCCGCAGGGGACATGGGCACTTTAAGAAAGACTTTAGGTCTGGGTGTGCACTGGCTCCTCCCTCTATGCCCCTCCTCTAGACCTCAGTTTGATACTGTGCCCAGAGGAGATGGGTGCATTTCAGGAGCTCTCCTGAGCTTCCTGACAGAAAGTATATTTGTTAGGTTTTTTATTTTCAGGGAGCCTGCTGGAAACAGACTCCCTGCATCGAGGGACTGAGGGGAGAGAAGCAGACCTACTTCTGTGAGTTTCAAGGCTCTGCTTCTTAGGCTTCTTCTCTTCTTAGGCTACTGGACACCATTAGCTCCAGAGGGATTGGCACGCAGGTCTCACCCACGCCGTCCGTCCCAGAGCCGCGACGCCGTCCCCCACGCAGAGCCGGAAGATAGAAGCCGAGTAAGTATGAGAAGAAAAGAAGACTTCAGAGGCGGCAGAAGACTTCATGATCTTCACTGAGGTAACGCACAGCACTGCAGTTGTGCGCCATTGCTCCCATACACCTCACACACGGAAGTCACTGTAAGGGTGCAGGGCTCAGGGGGGGCGCCCTGGGCAGCATATAGACTTCTTTTGGCAAAAATAAGTATATGAACAGCTGGGCACTGTACATATATAAGAGGCCCCGCCAAATTTTGAGATTTTAAGCGGGACATAAGCCCGCCGCCGAGGGGGCGGGGCTTCTCCCTCAGCACTCACCAGCGTCATTTTTTCTCCACAGCACCGCTGAGAGGAAGCTCCCAGGACTCTCCCCTGCTTATACCACGGTATACAAAGGGTTTTAAAGAGGAGGGGGAGGGGCACAAAATTGGCGCATATTGTATATGTAAACAGTGCTATCTGGGTAAACATAATATTATTGTGTTTTACTCCTGGGTCATACAGCGCTGGGGTGTGTGCTGGCATACTCTCTCTCTGTCTCTCCAAAGGGCCTGGTGGGGAAACTGTCTTCAGATAAGAGGTTCCCTGTGTGTGTGGTGTGTCGGTACGCGTGTGTCGACATGTCTGAGGTAGAAGGCTCACCTAGAGAGGAGGGGGAGTGTATGAATGTGAGGTCTCCGTCGGCGGTGCCGACACCTGACTGGGTGGATATGTGGAATATTTTAAGTGCTAGTGTGAACTTATTGCACAAGAGATTAGATGAGGCTAAGGAACAGTCAGGTAGTGAACCCGTGTCTGTCCCTATGTCGCTGGGACCTTCAGTGTCTCATAAGCACCCACTACCCCAAATAGCAGACACTGATACCGACACGGATTCGGACTCCAGTGTCGACTACGATGATGTAAAGTTACAGCCGAAAGTGGCTAAATGTATTCGATATATGATTATTGCAATAAAAGAAGTGTTGCATATCACAGAGGAACCCCCTGTCCCTGACACGAGGGTGCACATGTATAAGGGAAAAGAGCCCAAGGTAACGAATTATGTGAAAAAGCTTGGGAATCTCCAGACAAAAAAAATGCAGATTCCCAAAAGGATTCTTATGGCGTATCCTTTCCCACCAACGGACAGGGTACGGTGGGAATCATCCCCTAAGGTGGACAAAGCGTTGACACGCTTGTCTAAAAAGCTAGTGCTGCCATCACAAGATACGGCTACCCTCAAGGATCCTGCAGACCGCAAGCAGGAGATTACCTTGAAATCCATTTACACACATTCTGGTACATTACTCAGACCGGCAATTGCGGCGGCCTGGGTTTGTAGCGCGGGAGCAGCATGGACAGATTCCTTATCAGCGGAGATTGAGACCCTAGATAAGGATACCATGTTATTGACCCTAGGCCATATAAAGGATGCTGTCTTATATATGAGGGATGCTCAAAGAGACATTAGTTTACTGGGTTCTAGAATAAACGCTATGTCAATCTCTGCTAGAAGGGTCCTCTGGACCCGGCAGTGAACAGGTGATGCCGACTCAAAAAGACATATGGAGGTTTTACCTTACAAGGGGGAGGATTTGTTTGGGGAAGGTCTCTCGGACCTGGTGTCCACAGCTACGGCAGGTAAATCAAATTTTTTGCCTTATGTTCCCTCACAACCTAAGAAAGCGCCACATTATCAAATGCAGTCCTTTCGTTCAAATAAAAGCAAAAGAGTGCGTGGATCGTCCTTTCTTGCCAGAGGTAAGGGCAGAGGTAAAAAGCTGCACAGCACAGCTAGTTCCCAGGAACAGAAATCCTCCCCGGCCTCTGCAAAATCCACCGCATGACGCTGGGGCTCCGCTAGGGGAGTCCTCCCCAATGGGGGCACGACTTCGACTTTTCAGCCCCTGGGCAATAGAAATTGTTTCTCAGGGATACAATCTGGAATTCGAAGAGGTGCCTCCTCACCGGTTTTTCAAATCGGCTCTACCGACTTCTCCTCTGGAAAGGGAGATAGTGTTAAATGCTATTCACAAATTGTGTCTTCAACAAGTGGTGGGCGAACTTCCCCTACTTCAGAGAGGGAAGGGATACTACTCCACCCTGTTTGTCGTTCCGAAACCGGACGGTTTGGTCAGACCCATATTGAATTTAAAATCCCTGAACCTATACTTAAAACGGTTCAAGTTCAAAATGGAATCGCTCAGAGCGGTCATCGCCAGCGTGGAAGGGGGGGATTTTATGGTATCCCTGGACATAAAGGATGCATACCTTCATGTTCCCATATATCCACCTCATCAGGCGTACCTGAGATTTGCGGTACAGGATTGTCATGACCAATTTCAGACGTTGCCGTTTGGGCTTTCCACGGCCCGAGGATTTTCACAAAGGTAATGGCGGAAATGATGGTGCTCCTGCGCAAGCAGGGTGTCACAATTGTCCCGTACTTGGACGATCTCTTCATAAAAGCGAGATCACGAGAGAAGTTACTGAACAGTGTGTCACTTTTAGTGAAGGTGTTACAGCAACACGGCTGGATTATCAATATCCCGAAGTCGCAGCTGGTTCCTACGACTCGTCTGAGCTTCTTGGGCATGGTTCTGGACACAGACCAGAAAAAAGTTTTTCTCTTGATAGAAAAGGCTCGGGAACTCATGACTCTAGTCAAGAACCTATTGAAGCCAAAACAAGTGTCTGTGCATCATTGCACTCAAGTCCTGGGAAAAATGGTGGCAACATACGAGGCCATTCCCTTCGGCAGGTTCCATGCAAGGACTTTCCAATGGGACCTATTGGACAAGTGGTCTGGATCACATCTACAAATTCATCAGCGGATCACCCTGTCCCCCAGGGCCAGGGTATCTCATCTGTGGTGGCTGCAGAGTGCTCACCTTTTGGAAGGACGCAGGTTCGCCAATCAGGATTGGATCCTGGTGACCACGGACGCGAGCCTCAGAGGGTGGGGAGCAGTCACAAGGGGTAGAAACTTCCAAGGACTCTGGACAAGTCAAGAGACTTGTCTTCACATGAACATCCTGGAACTGAGGGCCATATACAACGCCCTACGACAGGCGGAGAACTTACTTTGCGACCAATCAGTTCTGATCCAGTCAGACAACATCACCGCAGTGGCTTATTTAAACCGCCAAGGCGGCACAAGGAGCAGGGTGGCAAGCCACCAAGATTCTTCGCTGGGCGGAAATTCATGTAAACGCACTGTCAGCTGTGTCCATTCCAGGAGTGGACAACTGGGAAGCAGACTTCCTCAGCAGACACGACCTGCATCCAGGGGAGTGGGGACTTCATCGGGAAGTCTTCGCACAGATTGCAAGTCAGTGGGGACTGCCCCAGATAGACATGATGGCATCCCGTCTCAACAAAAATCTACAGAGGTATTGCGCCAAATCAAAAGATCCTCAGGCGGTAGCAGTAGACGCCCTAGTGACACTGTGGGTGTTCCAGTCGGTTTATGTGTTTCCTCCTCTTCCTCTCATACCCAAGGTATTGAGAATAATAAGAAAAAGAGGAGTGAGAACAATTCTCATTGTTCCAGATTGGCCAAGAAGGACCTGGTATCCGGATATGCTGGAAATGCTCACAGAAGATCCGTGGCCTCTTCCTCTACGACAGGACCTGTTACAACAGGGGCCATGTCTGTTTCAAGACTTACTGTGGCTGCGTTTGAAGGCATGACGGTTGAACGCTGGATCCTAGTGGAAAAAGGAATTCCGGATGAGGTCATTCCTACGCTGATAAAGGCTAGGAAGGACGTGACCGCTAAACATTATCACCGTATATGGTGAAAATATGTTTCTTGGTGTGAGGCCAGGAATGCTCCTTCGGAAGAACTGGAGTGAATTTGGGCCTAAAGTCAGGATCCATTAAGGTTCAGATTTCGGCCTTGTCCATTTTCTTTCAAAAAGAATTGGCTTCTCTCCCAGAATTACAGACTTTTGTAAAGAGAGTGCTGCATATTCAGCCTTGGGACCTTAACGTGGTGTTGAGTTTCCTTAAGTCGCACTGGTTTGAACCATTTCAAACGGTGGAGTTAAAATATCTCACTTGGAGGTTTTCCATATGGATAGGGCGGAATTGCGGACCCGTCCTCAATTCTTGCCTAAGTGTTGTTGTCATCTTTTCATATGAACCAACCTATTGTGGTGCCTGTGGCTACACGAGATTTGGAGGATTTTGAGTCCCTTAATGTGGTCAGGGCTTTGAAAATTTATGTGGCCAGAACGGCTAGAGTCAGGTAAACGGAAGCACTGTTTGTCCTATATGCAGCCAACAAGATTGGCGCACCTGCTTCGAAGCAGACTATTGCTCGCTGGATCTGTAATACCATCCAGCAGGCGCATTCTACGGCTGGATTGCCGTTACCAAAATCAGTCAAGGCCCATTCCACTAGGAGGTGGGCTCGTCTTGGGCAGCTGCCCGAGGGGTCTCTGCACTACAACTGTGCCGAGCTGCTACTTGGTCGGGTTCAAACACCTCTGCAAAATTCTATAAGTTTGATACCCTGGCTGAGGAGGACCTAAGGTTTGCTCAATCGGTGCTGCAGAGTCGTCCACACTCTCCCGCCTGTTTGGGAGCTTTGGTATAATCCCCATGGTCCTTACGGAGTCCCCAGCATCCTCTAGGACGTTAGAGAAAATAAGATTTTAAACCTACCGGTAAATCTTTTTTTCGTAGTCCGTAGAGGATGCTGGGCGCCCGTCCCAAGTGCGGACTACTTCTGCGAGACTTGTATATAGTTTTGCTTACAAGGGGTTATGTTATAGTTCCATCAGGTTGGACTGATGCTACGTTATTTTTTCATACTGTTAACTGTTTTCTTGATGCACAAGTTATACGGTGTGATTGGTGTGGGCTGGTATGAATCTTGCCCTTGGATTAACAAAAATCCTTTCCTCGTACTGTCCATCTCCTCTGGGCACAGTTTCTCTAACTGAGGTCTGGAGGAGGGGCATAGAGGGTGGAGCCAGTGCACACCCAGACCTAAAGTCTTTCTTAAAGAGCCCATGTCTCCTACGGAGCCCGTCTATCCCTATAGTCCTTACGGAGTCCCCAGCATCCTCTACGGACTACGAGAACAAGATTTACCGGTAGGTTTAAAATCTTATTTTCTTTTGTATATATAACGGCACCTAAACATTTTATCTGATAGCAATTATTAATTACAAATGTATTGCTTTTCAAATGTCGGAGGTACAAATAAGGCAAATGGACTGGTAGGGGGTACCCAGCGGGATATGACTGAGAGCCATTGTACTGTATGGTCTGTACAGAGCTGTGTGTCTAATACTCTGATAGTCTCCTGATTACTCTGAGTAATGATGTCCGGCATTAATAAAGTATTCATTTATATATGGGTTATTCAGGGTGAAGATCTTACAAATATAAAGGGAGAAGAAGAGACGTATGTGGCTGATATGAAGACAGAAGATATAGAGGGAGAAGAGACGTATGTGACTGATATGAAGGCAGAAGATATAGAGCGAGAAGAAGAGACGTATGTGACTGGTATGAAGGCAGAAGATATAGAGGGAGAAGAAGAGACGTATGTGACTGATATGAGGGCAGAAGTTATAGAGGGAGAAGATGAGACGTATGTGACTTATATGAAGGCAGAAGATATAGAGGGAGAAGAACAGACGTATGTGACTGATAGGAAAACAGAAGATACAGAGGGAGAAGAAGAGACGTATGTGACTGGTATGAAGGCAGAAGATATAGACGGAAAAGAAGAGACATATGTGAGGGGTGATCAGCAGTGTAAGGAGGAGAAAATACCAACATATATCAGCACAGGTGAGTAATAAGCACTTATTACAGGAATAGTCACATATTCTCCTTGCACAGTTACTACAAAGAATCTCTCATACTTCACCCTCCTCTGTCATTTAAAACTGAGGGAAATGTATCTGCAAAGTGGGGGAGTCATAATCCATCAGCCCCTGTTATACTCATGCTCACCCCCTCACATCATGTCACTGTGTGTTACCAGCCCAGAGATCTGACCAGTCTCCTCCCCATACTCTCTAGTGTGTTCTCATACATCAGCAGCCATCAGCCCCTATTATACTCCTGCTCTCCCCTTCACATCATGTCACTGTGTGTTACCACCCCAGAGATCTGACCAGTCTCCTCACCACACTCTCTGGTGTATCTCATACATCAGGAGCCATCAGCCCCTATTATACTCCTGCTCTTCCCATCACATCATGTCACTGTGTGTTACCAGCCCAGAGAACTGACCAGTCTCCTCCCCACACTGTCTGGTATATCTCATACATCAGGAGCCATCAGCCTCTATTTTTTTTTTATTTTTTATTGTTTTTATTGGGTAGATGAGATACAATACATATATGGACGTAAACTAGGTATAACAGAGAACTTACATGGTCGTCTGAATACAATAAACATCCCAATTGGGGAGATCCATAACCAAAACGAGCATGTTCCGGAGAGCTTATAGTCTCTTCAAAATACATCTTAGACTCATCAATTTTCAAAATATTATGAGATATTATAGAGAGACAGAAGAAGAAAAAGAAAAAAAAAAAAGAAAAGAAAAAAAAAGAGAGGGAGCAAAAAAGATAGGTAAGGAGGAAACATAGTTCTAGAGGAGGGAGGAGAAAAAGGAAAGCAACAAAATAAGATGATTCTGTGGAGGGGGTTGGGGAAGACTCGACCGGTCCCGTTCTGAGAATACGAGGCTGCGGATACCGTTTAAAACTAGCGGTATAACAGGGCCCTGTTAAAGGAAGGGAGGAGACGCCTTAAAAAAGGATGTCCACGGCTCCCAAGTCTTAAGAAAGGTCTCAGAAGAGCCCTTCAGGATGCTAGTGATGTGTTCCATAGTATATATATGCCATATTTTCCCTAAAATTTCTCCCATGGCAGGAACCTCTGAGGATTTCCAGTACGTTGCTATGGCACATCTAGATGCAAGAACCATGTGAGTGAACAGTTTAGTCTGACATCGCGATGCCCCAGACAGTGACACAGAGAGAAGGAAGTGCTTGGGTAACAGGGGAATGGAGATCCCAAGGATTGTGGAAAATAGGGAACCTAGTTCCCTCCAGAGGGGGAGCAGTCTAGGGCATTCCCACCAGATATGCAAGAACGCTCCATCCATTGTCTTGCATCTCCAACAGAGAGGAGACAGGTCTGGGAACATCTTGGCAAGACGGGTGGGAACATAATACCATCAATAGAAAAGCTTATACGCGTTTTCCTTTGCACGAACACATATGGAACGAGATGCTAGGCTAGCGTATATGTCAGACCAGAGTTCAGAATCAAATGTTTCTCCCAGGTCAGATTCCCATGCCCTCTCGTGTGGCTCCCTGTCTACTTGTGAGGGGTCCCCAATAACTTATAAACGGTAGAGATAAGTCCTTTAGCCGATTCTGTGCGCAGTGCAAGAACTTCCAGAGAAGTCAGTGGTCTATGATTGAGTTGCGTCAGTAGTGTGGAATGGAAGTGTCGGATCTGTAGGTATTGGAAGAAGAGGGAGCGCGGCAACATAAATTTAGCTTGGAGATCTGTAAAAGATGGGAACATGGAATCTGCAGCTATGTCATTTAATAGTTTAACCCCCTCTTCCCGCCACTGTGGTAGGGCATTGGGGTGTCGGCCTGATTGGAACAGGGGGTTGTCAAAAAGCGGAACTAAGGGGCTATGGGGCGGCGCTAGGTGGAATTTACGGTTAGCCATGTCCCAGATGTCTAAGGAGTGGGAGATTACTGGATGGGATTTAACTGAACGGGGGCGTGTCAGACAGGGGAGCCATAGCAAAGAGGAGATATAGTTCAACTTAATAGAGTCAGTTTCTATTGCGACCCAAACTCTCTCCGTTTTCGGCGTGTTCCATTGAATACATTGTGCGAGTTTGGTCGCTATGTAGTAGGCTTTGAAATCCGGGACCCCCAGACCGCCCTCCGATGTGTGTTTCTGTAAAGTTATATGCTTCACTCTAGGTTTCTTTTTGGACCAGATAAAATGGGACGTGGTGTGTTGGAGGTTTTTAAAGACGTAAGGCGGCACCCGAACCGGGAGGGTTTGGAACAAATAGAGGAGTCTGGGCAAAAGGTTAATTTTGATGGCGTTGATACGGCCGATCCAAGAGATATAGTGGGTTCCCCAGTTTTCAAGATCTCTTTGAAGTTGGGAGAGCAGCTTGGGGAAATTTGCCTGAAAAAGTTGGGAATAATTTTTAGTTATAGCAACTCCCAAGTACGTAAGTTGCTTTGTGTTCCATCGAAAATTGAAGCTATTGGCCAACATATTTTTCGTGGCTTGCGGAATGTAAAAGTCTAAGACCTCAGTCTTGTCTGAGTTAATTTTATAGCCAGAATGTGTACCAAACTCATCTATTTCTCGAAAAAGATGGGGTCGTGAGTGTATAGGGTCGGAAATTGTAAGTAACACGTCATCTGCATATAACGCAATTTTGTGTTCAGTAGCACCCACTTTCACTCCTTTAATTAATGGGTTGGCTCGGATCCTAGCAGCGAGGCGTTCTATAGAGAGGGCGAATATTAACGGGGATAGCGGACAGCCCTGACGCGTGTCGTTAGCAATTTGGAAAGGCGGGGACATCACCTCATTGGCAAGTACAGCCGCCTTAGGATTGCCATATAGAGCTGATACTCCTTGAAAGAATTGTCCTGTAATCCCTGCTTGTTGAAGCGTGTGGAACATGAAAGGCCATTTAATCCGGTCGAATGCCTTTTCAGCGTCCAGTCCTAGGACCAGCGCCGGCTTTTTTTGTCTGTAAATTTCGTGTATCAGGTCCACCGTCCTGCGCGTGTTATCTAAAGCTTGACGACCCGGAATGAAACCGACCTGGTCTGGATGGACCAATTGGGGGAGAAGAGGCCCCAGTCTATTGGCCAATAATTTTGCATATATTTTGATATCAACATTTAAGAGCGATATGGGTCTATAGTTAGTAACCAGCTCTGGGTCCCGACCGGGTTTTGGGATAACAACTACACTTGCCAATGAGGTGCCATCAGCCTCTATTATACTCCTGCTCCCTCCTCACATCATGTCACTGTGTGTCACCAGCCCAGATGTCTGACCAGTCTCCTATTCACACTCTCTGGTGTATCTCCTACATCACAAGCCATCAGCCCCTATTATACTCCTGCTCTCCCCCTCACATCATGTCACTATGTGTTACCAGCCCAGAGATCTAATACTTTAGGGGGGTGAATACTTTAGCAAGGCACTGTATAATGTTGGTAGTAGGCACTCCAATGCAATAGACAACCGCTGTGCCTTCCCCTCATACCATATGATAATAAGTTTCCCTGGGGTTAGCTTGCATATCCCCCGAAACAGACAAAACACCAGAACTAGGCTGCAGTCGTCAGATTTATCATTTAAAATGGGTGGTCTTCTGTATACCGGCGGTCGGGCTCCCGGCGCTCAGTATACCGGCGCCGGGAGCCCGACCGCCGGCATACCGACACTTATTTTCCCTCGTGGGGGTCCACGACCCCCATAGAGGGAGAATAAAATAGTGTGGCGCGCTTAGCGCGCCACCGTGCCCGTAGCGTGGCGAGCGCAGCGAGCCCGCAAGGGGCTCATTTGCGCTCGCCACACTGTCGGTCAGCCGGCGGTCGGGCTCCCGGCGCCGGTATGCTGGGCGCCGGGAGCCCGACCGCCGGCCAGCCGTAGTGAACCCTTTAAAATAACGTGTATTTAGTTCTTAAATTAAATGTGCCGGCATAATGTCCACCAAAGTTTCAACGCTGCGCAGGGCGTTTTTATCAAGGTGTAATGCTCAGAACTGTTAAGAAACAAGAAGTGTTACAATTTTACCTTAAATAAGGGTGTATAGGGCGCCTCCTTTCTCTCTCTGCAATGCCAGCGGCGGGCCGGTACCCACATGATGATGTCACTTTGCCTGGAGACCTCAGACGACCGATCCATGATGGCTGCTGACGGAGATGTGTTTCCCTCCATCACACTGATCACAGGGATTGCCAAGTGGCAGCAATAGAGGCTCTAACAGCACCAGGGGAGCCCAAGCTGAGATATGTTTCCCTCCATCACACTGATCACAGGGATTGCCAAGCGGCAGCAATAGAGGATCTAACAGTACCAGGGGAGCCCAAGCTGAGATATATTTCCCAAAGGTGGAGAAGACATGCAATTGCTCAAACTTGTAAGTGTTACAAGCCACCGCTGCGGCTTGTTTTCCCGACAAGTCCCATTTGTTGCTAGGTTACCGGGACTCCTTGTCACCAGAATGCAATGCCTAAAGGTCCCGCTGGTTGCTAGGCTACCGGGATGCCAGGCAGCTATGGCGACTATGGCTACCTAACAGTCTGGATGCTTAGGCTACGTGCAGCAATGAAGCTGCATGAGATTTCTAATTATGTGGACCTTCCCATTCTGGCTGTTCTGATGGGTTGAGTATGATTTACCGGTAGCCAGTATGCTGGCTGTCAGTATACTAACAGCAGCATCCCAGCTGATGGAATTCCGGCACTGCGCCCCCCCCCCCCCCCCCCTTCCATTGCTCGCTCCTCTTCGGTTCTATTCCCACTCGGTTGGTGGCATGGACCAACCAACCAAATGGGAATACCGGCCATTGGTCAGGATTCTGGGCGTCGAGATTCCACTGCATTCGGATTCCGGCGACGGTCTTCTGAGCGCTGAAATCCCGACAACCGGCATTTTAACTACATCTGGTTCTGATTGGTGCTACTTTCTCTTATAAGGCAGTCAGCCCTGCCGGTTGTAGCTTATACCATAGTGTAAGTTGCTGGTCTGTGTCCCAGAATCCTGTACTCTGATACTGTTCCAGTGCTTGGATTTTCTGCCATGCCTAAACATAGTTCCTGCTAATTCTATATTATCCATAGTTATTGCCTTTGCCATTTGTTTCCTTTTGTTCTTCTCTACCACAGCTCAGCCTGCTAGCTTCCCTACCTAGCTGCACTGTGCTCCGTTGCCTAACCACATATATTGTCCCACCCGCTGCTGTGACCCGTATCCTGCCAGTTACCCAGGGTGTGCCCTTCCCTTGTTGGCTATCAGTCTGCCTAGCATTATTAATAAATTAATCTGTGGTCTCCAGCCAATTGTGTAATCCCATCCTGCTTGAGGTTTAAGACCAGGTGGCATCCTAAGTACTGGTGTGTGCATAAAACACTAAGGGAACAGTGGGGGATGTTACAGGCAGAAGACCCTCACAGAGGCTCTAGGGGGTATAGTTCTTCCAGTAACATAATTTGCTTATATATATATATATATATATATATATATATATTTTATTCCCTGTAGATGGATATAACAGAAGAAATATATTGGCTGAACATCCCATTGTATCGCCAGATTGTGAAATTGAAGCTAAAGACATCATGCGAGATTCTCTGGAAAACCCTGTGATCCCAATTATACATCCAGTACCTCACAGTTCAGATATATCATCTGTTACCTCTAATCATGAGGAATGTTCACCTGATACCTCAGATATTGGTCCATCTATCACATCTCTTAGACTAGATAGAACATTTCCCAGTACAGTACAGGACAAATGTTTTACACAGAACACAAAGTTTATTACCCATCAGCCACCTGAGACAGGCAAGAGGCCATTTCCATGCTCTGAGTGTGGGAAATGTTTTACATACAAATCAGAATTTATTAGACATCAGAGAAGTCACACAGGTGACTCTGAGTGTGGGAAATATTTTGCACGCAAATCAACTCTTGTTAATCATTATAGAAGTCACACAGGTGAGAGTCCATTCCGATGCTCTGAGTGTACAAAATGTTTTACTTACAAATCACAGCTTGTTATACATGAGAGAAGTCACACAGGCGAGAAGCCATTTCCGTGCTCTGAGTGTAGAAAATGTTTCAAACGCAAATCACAGCTTGTTGAACATTTGAGTAGTCACACAGGAGAGAAGCCATTTCCATGCTCTGAGTGTAGAAAATGTTTCAAATACAAATCACATCTTGTTACACATCAGAGAAGTCACACAGGTGAGAAACCATTTCGATGCTTTGAGTGTGGGAAATGTTTTATACTCAAATTAGGTCTTGTTAGACATGAAAGAACTCACACAGGTGAAAAGCCATTTTCATGCTCTGAGTGTGGGAAATGTTTTACACGCAAATCATGTCTTGCTGTGCACGAGAGAAGTCACACAGGTGAAAATCTATTTCCATGCTCTGAGTGTGGGAAATGTTTTACATGCAAATCATATCTTGTTGTGCATGAAAGAAGTCACACAGGTGAGAAGCCATTTCCATGTTCTGAGTGTGGGAAATGTTTTACTCGCAAATCACAGCTTGTTATACATCAGAAAAGTCACACAGGTGAGAAACCATTTCGATGCTCTGAGTGTGGGAAATGTTTTATATTCAAATTAGATTTTGTGAGACATGAGAGAACTCACACAGGTGAAAAGCCATTTTCCTGCTCTGAGTGTGGGAAATGTTATACACGCAAATCATATCTTGTTGTACATGAAAGAAGTCACACAGGTGAGAAGCCATTTCCATGTTCTGAGTGTGGACAATGTTTTACTCGCAAATCACAGCTTGTTATACATCAGAAAAGTCACACAGGTGAGAAACCATTTCGATGCTCTGAGTGTGGGAAATGTTTTATATTCAAATTAGATTTTGTTAGACATGAGAGAACTCACACAGGTGAAAAGCTGTTTCCATGCTCTGAGTGTGGGAAATGTTTTACACGCAAATCATATCTTGTTGTGCATGAGAGAAGTCACACAGGTGAGATACCATTTCCATGCTCTGACTGTGGGAAATGTTTTACACATAAATCAAATCTTGTTAAACATCAAAGAATTCACAAGTGAGATTTCCATTTTATGAATGTTGAAAATGTTTTCTATACAAATCACAGCTTGTTGAACATCAGAGAAGTCACACAGGTGAGAGGACATTTCCATGCTATGAGTGTGGGAAATGTTTTGCACACAAATTCACTCAATATTTTTAGAAAGGATATTTCTAGAGTTGGTTTTGACATAAAAGAACATCAGCAAATTCATCCTGATTAATAGAGGATGGAAAAATATTTGTTTCATATGTATAAAAAGGCAAACCCCATTGACCTAATTTAAAATGTCTAAATATATTTGAGATATATACAAAGATTTAACAAGCACATCACACTGCTCATGTACAATTGTACCATTATTTTTATGATTGCATTGTTTTCTTGTTTCAATATTTTTATTAATACTTTACAAACAATATAGTACAGGCAATTTGTTCCATGTTACTGGCGCTGTGCAAACTCTACGTAGATATAGAAAAAAAGGATGAGACTTTGTATCAAACATTAATAATCAAAGTGTAACTTTCATTATTATAAAATAAAAAAAATAAAAAGTCTCAATAAAGTGGAGATGAAATAACACATAAGTTGTGTCTTATTGGTGTTAGTGGTGCCTATATGAAATATATGGAATACCACATGACAGTGTAGATCTACCTATTGCTAGAACTCCATCGGTGGGATGTGATGGAGTCCAGGATCACTGGAGGTGCAGGATGCTGGATGATCTCAGATGTTTTTGTAAAGGCACAATCACAAGGCGTGGTTTTGCGTTGTGAGGTATTGCCCCTTTAAAAAAAGATCGTCTGGAATCCCGCACCTCTGGAAATCTCAGACTTCATCACATCCCGCTGCATATGTTCTTTCCAAGGATGGTCTAATAAAAAGGAAACTTCATCCTCCCTGACATTCTGCCGGTAGCCTCTGTAAAGCCAATGTTATGGAGAATACTCCTGGTGTAACAAGATCTGCAATAGCACAAATGATATGGACAGTGCATTCAATGTTCTGTTTAGTGTCATCAAAAATTATATAATAAAATACACAAATATGTCCAGAGTACATTGTTCAAAGATAGAAAATATTGCTATCCCGGACCATGTGCCGACATGCTTCACACTGACGCTCTCTTCCCCAAGATTGCTCTCCTTTAATTGGAGGATTCCGTCTCATTTAGTAAACTCACCAGACTTTGGAGCATCGCTTTTTAATTTATACAGCTGACAATATCCAACATACAGAGGACATACATTTGTTTTGAGCTGCATCCGAGCCGGTACTCCGGGGTCACGTTATTGCATATGTCATGCTATAACACTAAATAAGAGGCTGCAGGAACTTAGTTTAGCTGTCTCCAATTCTTACTCCGACCTGCTGAATAGCAACACCCCGGAGACCCATCAGGTGTACACAGACACTAAATCACTGTATGATACTTTATGCACAGAGAAAGCCAATACTCCCTGGACTACCAAAAACCCTGATACTTTACATGGGGCAATAAAGCTGGCAAGTTATTAGCCTCCGTGGCTCCCAGTCCACAACCCCCGGTAAACATCCTGAAATCACCTGAGACGCAGGACAACTGACCTCTGCTCCTGACATTGCTAATTTGTTTTTAGATTATTATACGCCTTTATATACTGCTCTCCCTGACAACCCGTCTTTAGGTATGGAATTTATTAGGGAGGCAGGAGCCCCGACAGTAACAGAGGATGAACATTTGTTCTACTATTAGTTGATTAGCTAACTGTAAAGTTCCAGGTCCTTATGGACTAGGTGCTGAATACTGTAAACTGCTGTCCCCTCATCTATTACCGCATCCATATTGTCAGGTGAAATTCAACCAGGCCAGGATCATTATACCGCCAAAACCAGGGAAAGACCCCACACAGGTCCAATCATATCGACCCATTTCCTTTTTCAATCTTAAATTACTAAAAACTATCATGACACAGCGTTTACAGGTCATCTTGCCAAAATTGCTCCATCCCCCTCAAACCGGCTTTGTGAAATGCCGATCGTCTGTGCATAATATTTGACAGGTAATGGTGGCGCTGACTCAGTCTCTGAATGAACCCTAAGGCACGTCACTCTTAGCTGTGATGCGGATAAAGTGTTTGACAGAGTGTCCTGAACTCATTTACACACACAAAATTTTGGCACAGGCTTCATTAATTCCGCAAGTTGTACAAACCCCTAAAGCATTTCTTACTATCAGTGGTTTAAACACTAACTTAAGACTATATCGTGGCACTAGAGGACTGTCCACTATCCCCTCTACTCTTCAACCTGGCACTAGATCCCCTAATTAGACACTTTTATCTACATACTCCTTGGCGAGGAATATCGGTGGGCCCAAATACTCTGAAAGTCTCACCATATGCAGACGATCTATTGTTATATTTTATTAAACCCCAAGAAGCATTCCCGGGCTTCCTGCAGCTTTTACAGAGTATTTCAGGATTTCTGATAAATAAGTAAAACACCAAGGCATTGGCTTTACATACGGGTGCTCTAGATGGCTGGACGGAAGACTTTCCTTTTTTTATGGGCAGAATCTTCCCTTTTATACCTACGTCTACATACTGGTTAACTTCCCAGGGGTGATTGCTCGTACCTTGAAGGACTTTCAGTCTTGGCGTTATTTTGCCATTATCCTATATTGGCAGGTGCCACCTAATTAAGATGATCTCATTCCCAAGACTACTATATGCCATCCAAAGGCTTCCTTTGTTGTAGAAAGAATCGGATTTAAAAATATTGAATAAAGCTATTAGTAACTTCATCTGGGTGGGAAAGAAACCCAGGATCACCGTGCTCCAACTGTTCCGATCCAACACATTTGGTGGTATAAATTTACCTTGCATGGAGCTACTCTCTGGCAGCGAATTACCGATATGCGGTATACTGTATTGGAAAAATGCTACAAGCAATTATGCAAACACCATTTTAGAACAAGTCTTTTATACTGAGGTGACCCTACCCAGGTTACTACATATGAGATCATCCAGTTTCCCCTCTATCCTCACCAATGACTTACCGATCATAACCACTTGCAAAGCCTGGTTACAATCTCTCTCCAGAATGGGAGTTTCGGCATATAATACAATTTCCACCCACTCTTTTATAATGTCAGTGTTTGCAATTCTTCAGCCCGCGGCTCTACTCTAGCCAACACCTGGGAAAGGGGTGGACTTGGTTTACTATATTGTATAGTTTGGAGTAGACCTGACTGAAAATATTACCCCTTCATCAATTGTGAGAAAAATATCCAAATCTGTCCGTCCCACTATCTGTGTACTACCAAACACGTAGTTATGCTTCCAGTGTACTTTCCAAATTAACTGATAACAAATTAAATGGGCAGGACACCATGATTAGACACTAGTAATAGGGTGCGCTCTTCGTCTTCGCTGTATATGTATATAAATAGACAAGTTGATTTAGGAATGGTGAAATAGACCGCAGATTTACCCAATGTCTCCCTTAAATCAGAAGGGAGATTAAAACAGAAGAGAGACATTAAAACGATAGGTAGTCATTAGGGCGGGTGTAGTATTGTATGCCGGCGGCCGGGCTCCCTGCGACCAGCATACCGGCGCCGGGAGCCCAACCGCCAGCATACCGACAGCGTGGCAAGCGCAAATGAGGCCCTTGCGGGCACGGTAGCGCGCCACGCTATTTATTCTCCCTCCAGGGGGGTCGTGGACCCCCACGAGGGAGAAATCTGTCAGTATGCCGAGTGTCGGGGATCCCGACAGTCGGCAACCTGAAGACCACCCATTAGGGCTACACCATAGGGTCAACAGTCAAAGGGTCTACAGGGCCAAAAGATCGAAAGTCAAAAGGTCGACACAAAACATTTTGGGATGTTATTGTGTGCTTTTAAATATTTTTTACCCAAATTTGTAGAGATGCGTCTCCTGGTGGGCTTGCTTCACTTGCCACAAGGTTACTAAAGGTAGTAGTTTGTGACATGGATAGTAAATGCAGAAAAAAGTTGTAAAAACTGTGTCAACCTTTTTTCATGACGACCTTTTTCAAGTCAACCTTTGAACCTGTTAACCTTTTGACCCTATCAACCTTTTGGCCCTTTCAATCTATTGACTGTCTATCAATCCACCTCCCTCTTATTCACATTGCTATATAACGTGCACGGTCAGACTCTGCGGATCGCCGCTCAACGATGGGTTTGTGCGACTAATCCGTTCATACTGCGAACGCAAGGAGATTGACAGGAAGAAGGCATTTGTGGGCATCAACTGACCGTTTTCTGGGAGTGTTTGGAAAAACGCAGGCGTATCCAAGCGTTTACGGGGCGGGTTACAATTAAATATGGAAGAACTAAGACAAAAAAACAGGTCTTTGGGAGCACTCTTTTTGTAGAAATGAGAAAATAGATTTAAGTGTAAAATAATATGATATAAAACTTAACCTTTAATAATTCCATAAAATAATATTATTTATATCCTACGTCAATAATAGCTTGATTGCCTTTTGAGCAAACAAGGTTCAAGATCATGAAAACAAATATCAAGGTGAAAATATCATTGAATTGCGTTCAGTGATTCCTGTAATAAAATTAACAATGGGGGTAATTCCAAGTTGATCGCAGCAGGAAATTTGTTAGCAGTTGGGCAAAACCATGTGCACTGGGGGGGGGGGGGGGGCAGATATACTATTTGCAGAGAGAGTTAGAGTTGGGTGGGTTATTTTGTTTCTGTGCAGGGTAAATACTGGCTGCTTTATTTTTACACTGCAAGTTAGATTGCAGATTGAACTCACCCCACGCAAATCTAACTCTCTCTGCACATGTTACATCTGCCCCCCTGCAGTGCACATGGTTTTGCCCAACTGCTAAAAAATTTCTTGCTGCGATCAACTTGGAATTACCCCCAATTTAAGGAATCGTGATGATTACTATATAATTTAGGGAATGGTTAAACTGTGAAACAAATCAGTATCATAAATAAAAAAAGGCCAAGATAGAGGCCAACCATATAGTAAAGTTTTCAAAGATAGTCTTCTATAAAAATTGCCCACGGCACCTAGTATTCCCAGGTGGTCTCCCATCCAAGTACTGACCAGGACTTACCTGCTTAGCTTCCGAGATTGGACAAGATTGGGCGTATTCAGGATAGTGTGGCCGTGGGCAGATATTTATAGAGGCTAGAAGAAAGATAGACACTTCTGCTTTCTGTACTCAAAAGGTCAGGCCTTCATAGGGTGTGGATCATTAGATCGACAGTGTTTAGGTCGACCACTATAGGTTGACAGTCACTATGTCGACATGTCCTAGTTCGACAGGTCAAAAGGTCGACATTAGTTTTTCATGTTTTTTTGGTGTCGTTTTCTCCGTACAGTGACAGGGAAGCCCAAATAGTGCACCGCGTCCCCTCACATGGCTGGCAAAGGTTACTATTCCCAATCGTAGTCCGCGTGGATAGTTAAGTATGAAAAAGTTCAAAAAGAAAGAAAATATTTTTTAAAAACTCATGTCGACCTTTTGACTTGTCGACCTAGAAACCTTGTTGACCTTCAAACCCTGTCAACCTAGTGACTGTCGACCTAAACATTGTCGACCTAGACACTGTCAATCTTCAGACCGGATCCCCCTTCATAAAGACCAGGCCGTCGGTTTTCCAGATAAGAGAGAGTTTTTAGAAGTATTTGGAGAAAAAGGGCAGATTCTGGTTTGGATTGCCAGACATGAAGCAAGTACAATACACTTCTGCTTTCTGTTGTAATAGCACATAGTTTGCCTGGAAAAAAAGGACAGGGCTTTAAGCCAGACCTGCTATCAGCCAGATGAGAGAGTGTAGAAGTTGGAAATTAAATAAATAAGCATTGGATAATCAATTGCTTAGTTTGGTTGTTATTGAACTGGTCATTCGATCATCACCATTTTAATCCAGAGCAAGGCTGATATATATAAAAGTTTTCAATCACGCTGCTGAAAATAACCGTTTAGTTCAAGGCTAGCACCCCAGATGTTGTATGCAGAATATGATAAGTAAATAAAACTGCTTCGGTTCATAGGGTTTCACAGATGTAGTTAGTCCTGAGTTTTTAAATGTGCAGTTACCATTTAGTACAGGCATGTCCAAACTGCGGCCCTCCAGCTGTTGAGAAACTACACATCCTAGCATGCCCTGACACAGCTTTAGCATTCTTTGACAGCAAAACTGTGTCAGGGCATGCTGGGATATGTAGTTTCACAACAGCTGGAGGGCCGCAGTTTGGACATGCCTGATTTAGTAGCTGAGAGTATTCCCAAAGTGTTGTGTGTGAAAGTTTGACTCACGCTGCTGTAATAACTGTTAAGCTCAAGGCTCACACCCTGGAATTTGGGTTCACTACGATATGCCGGCGGTCGGGCTCCCGGCGCCGGTATGCTGGTCGCCGGGAGCCCGACCGCCGGCTTACTGACAGTGTGGCGAGCGCAAATGAGCCCCTTGTGGGCTCGCTACGCTGGCCACGCTACTGGCCACGGTGGTGAGCTACGGCCGCCACACTATTTTATTCTCCCTCCAGGGGGGGTCGTGAACCCCCACGAGGGAGAATAAGTGTTGGTATGCCGGCTGTCGGGCTCCCGGCACCGGTATGCTGGTCGCCGGGAGCCCGACCGCCGGCATACTGAAGACCACCCTTGGAATTTATATGTAGGTTATAAAAATAAATCAAACTGTTGCAAACTTTCGTTGCAACAAATAATATTTTTTTTTTGCCCCAGCTAGCACCTTGAATAGTATGACAGAATATAAAAATAAATCACTGGTATTTCTTCTGTGTTATAACTCACAACGCTCATGTGAATGTTGTTACTTTTCTCTCTGAAATGCTTCAATAAAGAAAGAAATGTTATTAAAAAAAAATCACTGTTGCAATTTATAGAGCTCCACAGGTGTTCCTATTTGAAGAAAAGTAATTATTTTTACTAGTAAGTATCAGTTTGATATCTCTGGTACAGGAGTCAGAAACTGAATAGTGAAAGAAACGGGACACTTTGAGTCAGTATAATCATCACAGAGTATCCTCTGCAATGATACTCTTGCTTTGTCTGTAAATAAAGGATATAAAATGTAACAAAAGGTGGACATTTAGAAGTATCACAGTTTTTACCTAATTACAGTGGATTGAACATAACGGTTAGATTAGGCAAGGGAGAAGTAGTGCAAATGTCCTTGTAATCATTGATTGATTAAAGATTCCACTGTCAATAGAGCATAGGGGTGTGGTATTGAAAGTCGACAGTAACTAGGTCGACAATGTCTAGGTCGACCACTATTGGTCGACAGTAACTAGGTCGACAGGGTGTCTAGGTCGACAGGGTCTTTAGGTCGACGTGTTCTAGGTCTACAGTGTCAAAAGGTTGACATGAGTTTTTAATGTTATTTTGGTGTTGTTTTCTTCGTAGAGTGACCGGGAACCTCAATTAGTGCACCGCGTCCCCTCGCATGGCTCGCTTCGATCGCCATGCTTCGGGCATGGTGCCTTCGCTCCGCTACCGTTTCGCTCGGCCCAGATTACCGTTCCAATCGTAGTCCATGTGGATCGTTAAGTATGAAAAAGTTCAAAAAAAGAAAAAAAATGTGAAAAACTCATGTCGACCTTTTGACCTGACGACCTAGAACATGTTGACCTAAAGACCCTGTCGACCAATAGTGGTCGACCTAGTTACTGTCGACTTTCAGTCCGGATCCCAGAGCATAGCATAGGAACAGCATTTCTCTCAGCTATTCGAGTAAACATATTTCTTAACAAATACAAGAAAGGAAACAATACATTTTATCATAAACTTCTTCCTCCTAGCAAACATGTATAATTACACCAGGTAATGTAATCCGAATAATTTATACAGCTGCTAATTTATGAGCTATGACAGCTTATATTTGCACTAACGTTTAAATGGTTACTAGGTGAGACAAACAAGGTTATTAATCGGTCTACAAAATGTGGATGAATCACAGCCAAAATGGCTGCTGTAATACATAAAAACCCAAGCCAGGAGACCTGTCACTGGGCGACAGTGATCAAGCTTTCAGTAGCGAAACGTACATCACTTCCAGTTCTGGTCCGGGACTGACTTCCGCTCAGCGGGGATACGGATGCCGGCGGTCGCTCTCTTCGCCACCACGCTTCAGGAAAAAAAAAACCTTGATTCAGCAAACATGGTGGCATTACTCAGCACACAGACATTGGCAACTTTGGGGGTAATTCAGAGTTGATCACAGCAGCAAATTTGTTAGCCGTTGGGCAAAAACATGTGCACTGCAGGTGGGGCAGATGTAACGTGCAGAGAGAGTTAGATTTGGGTGCTTTATTTTTACACTGCAATTTAGATTTCCGTTTGAACACACCCCACCAAAATCTAACTCTCTCTGCATATGTTACATCTGCCCCCCTGCAGTGTACATGGGCTCTCATTCCGTTCATTCACACTAACATGCGGGGGGGGCGCCCAGTACTGGGCTTGTCCGCACCACATGTCAGTGTCACCTCCCCCCCCACAGAAATGCAAAGGCTAGCTCCCGACCAGCGCAGCTTTAGCGTGCTGGCCGGGAGCTACTCGTCGCTCCCGAACACACAGCAACTGCATATGATGTCACGCAGCCGCTGTGGGCCGCTCCCCCACAGTCCGGCCACACCTGTGTTGGCTGGACCGCGCCCACAAAATGGCGGCCGAATGCCGCCATTCCGCCCAGCGACCTCCTCTGCCTGTCAATCAGGCAGAGGCGATCGCAGCCCAGCTACAGCCTTCGGCCGTCTGGCATGCACCGGCACATTACAGCACCGACGCATGCGCCGTGGGTACCCATTCGCTTGGCTGCGATAAAAAGCAGCGGATGAAAGGGTCAGTCGCACACATTGTAGGCTGTGGTCCAATGTTTAGAGATGTATATATTTGATATTAAAAGGTTATGCATACAATATAACATATGTACAGTATATCATTTAGTTATAATATATATAAATATGGTTACAGAGTTACAATTACACAAGAAGCAGTTGTAGTTACAAAAGAATCAGTTACAGCCAATGGGGTAATTCTGAGTTGATCGCAGCAAGATTTTTGTTAGCAGTAGGGCAAAACCATGTGCACTGCAGGGGAGGCAGATATAACGTGCAGAGAGAGTTAGATTTGGGTGTGGTGAGTTCAATCTGCAATCTAAATTGCAGTGTAAAAATAAAGCAGCCAGTATTTACCCTGCACAGAAACAAAATAACCCACCCAAATCTAACTCTCTGCACATGTTATACCTGCCTCCCCTGCAGTGCACATGGTTTTGCCCAACTGCTAACAAAAATCCTGCTGCTATCAACTCAGAATTACCCCCATTATACATACTCTTAGTTTCTCTGGTTCCAGGCAGCCAGTCCTCAGGTAGGAGACTTCTGATAAGTGTGTGTGTGTGTATGAGAATATCAGAGAGCGAGCTGCTTGGAATCTGAGTCCCTTTATACAGTAAAATAATGGGTGTATACAACAGTGGGTTTCATCTTCTTCCATTGGTCGAGGGGCCAGACCTCTCAAGAACTCAACGGTTCATAGGTCAGTGTGACGGCTTTTGTCCTAGGTTTGCAAACACATGTGTCTGCCCCCAGGGTCATGCTGTGAGGCCAGTTTCAAGTCTCAGAAAGTCCTTTGTATTCATACATTTAATCATAACTAATCATTGCAATGTGCTACAATCTACCAATAGGTAGCAAATTAACACACACATTCTCCTGATCATTTTGACACTAAGCATGATATGTTTATCTTGTTCCGTTCCAATAATACATATATATCTGGTGTTAAACTCTATTATATAATTTAATACATAATGATGCTAAACATGTTTTGTCTATGTGTTGTATGAATATGTTGTATATGTCTTTGTGGCCTCTCTGTGCGAATGCGTATGCTACCGTATATGCGCAAAACACACAAACAGAGACCCATCTGTTTTGAGTTTGTATGTGGTGTGTATGTAATATGTTTTACTTCGACAGTCCACCTTTTGTCAGTAGACAATAACTATCATAACTGTCACACTAAACAATTACAAAAAAAATATTTCACACACATAATCGGTGACCTAGACACACATGTGTATTCATTTTGCACATCAGACATTTGACTATATTTGGGGAAGACAGGGAGGAGGATGAGACATCCTCTATATGCACTCGGCGGTCACGGGACAATTGGTTGGGTGTGGGACGACATTCAACCTGTAGAGTATGCTGGGACAGTGCTATGACCTATGATGTCTGATTTGAACGAACGTTGCACACATACATGCACCTACGTATTTGTATACTGATGTTCGGATTCGATAGAGGTTTTGTTAGGTAGAGGGAGAAAACACAAACAAATCGTGAAAGAGACATGTTAAATTTTCATGGTATATATTCCTATCACTCCCTGAACATTGTTTCCATTTCTGGATCGTATGCTAGGACTGTTTCATCATTGAACAAGGGTTATTATTTCAGGTAGTGTCCTTCCTAGAGAACATAAACCTTCGGCGTTCGAGGAGAGACACTCATAAACTTTTCTTCCACATATATTTATGAGCTCTTTATCTGCTATGTGTGAATGATACGTTGTCTGATTGTTCCTGATTACCTCCCAATTTCCTGATTTCTTGAAATTGGTGAGGTTTAAACATACCAGGAATTTATCTAAGGTACTGGTGGATTTTAAGACTAGGGGGTCTAGTTATGTTATATTCTTGTCCACCGGTCCCCCCTCCCCTCTGTGTAATTCAAGCACCTCAGCTAACTCTAAAGAACATAGCACTAATCCTGCATTATTTTGTCTTAGAGGTACCTATGAGCACATCCAACATTCCGTTTGGGTTAAGACCTTACCCACTAGTGAGTGGTAGTCACTCAAGGGATGTCTGTCAAATGCTGCCTTATTGCTAGACTGACATCTCTGGATGCACTCATCTTCAATTATGGTGTCACAATAACTACAAAATACAGTATTCCTCAGACAATAGCCTATCGCGTTACCTCCAAACTCCGTAACTACTAGACCATTGATTTTCTCTGGCTTTAACAAAGTGATAGGCCGATCCTGAGATCCTATAAAGACATCACTCCTTTCTCCAGAACCAGTTCAAGTCCCACACTCGACTCCTCATGAAAACCTCACAAAAATAGAATGTCCTGAAAAAAAAATGTTTGTCAACGTGAAAAAAGAAAGCTAGAACAAAACAAATCTTGCTTATAGCAAATCCATTACTACGACTAGTCTTTCTGTAATCCTTTAGTATGCTCAGGTACTGTTCAACAGTGCCACCTCTCAGTCTTCACGGAACAGACTCTCGGGTGATACTTCTGCGATCTCACTCCCTTTACGAGTTCCTTCCGGACTACCGTCTTTCCTGCGATGGGAATCGTGGACCCAAGTCTCCCGGCTACTTTCACTGGAATCGTGCTGTCAACAAAACTTGGTACGGTCCTTCCCACCTGTCTATTAGGCAACCTGAGTGTAAGAACAATCACACAGTCTCTTGGTTCACAATCAAGACAGTTAGTAGTTGGCCTATCAGGAATCAACAGTTTCAAGTTCTTTTGTTAAGTTCTCAAATGCTGGCTCATCTCGATAAGGTACTGTACTGTCACCTCATTGGTGTATTTATGATCATGGTGCAGATCAATCATGACATGAGGTTGTCTTCCAAAAAAAAAAAAAAAAATTTTTTCAAAGAGGGTGATTCGTTAAGTGGGGATCTGGGAGTGGTTCCGATGCTACATAACACTAGTGGCAGTGTCTATGACCACAATAGTCCAGTTTCAAGCTATCAATTTGCTCCTAATCCTAGGGATACCATATCTACACACAAATTTCTGCACAAACACAGCAATATTTATGGACCCAGTTTGAGAAAACATCAGTGCACACCAATACATATTTCAAATTCCTACAGGGTGTTAACTGTACAAAATTGATTTGTATTACATGAAAAGGTCCGTCTGCAGGAGGGATATGGGATGGCTCTGTCAGTGCTACCTTACCAAATGTTCTTCCTCATGCAAGTAAGACAGGTCATTGCTTTCCTTCTTGCCTGAGAAGAGAACCCTGGTACACGCCAGTATGCTCTTACCAATTTGCACATATCTTCCTTACCCTAGATGAGTCAGACCATGTTCCGCCTCAGCTAGGTCTGGGAGATACGTCCTGGGGGCCACTGGCTTACCTTGTCCATCTCTCCAGAGTACTCCTGAGGACTCCTGTCCATACCCCTTCGCCTTCCAGACCTCCTTTTCCTGTAGGGAACACAAATTTGCATCTCAATTGAATTGTGTGTTTGCAATGTAGAGTACCATGAGCATAATTAAAAACAAAAAAAGAAAAAACATCTGTAGAGGGAAAAAGAAAAAAAATCAGGTCTTCGTTCATCAACGGGCTGTCACGTCTGGTTTCGTAGTAAAGGTTAGATTCAGATATTCCATACCATCATGCATATCAGTGTCTATACAAAATTTCCCTTCACCAGTATTCTCATCGTCCACCCTTTGTGCATGACAAGGCACACTGCAGTAATATACTGGTTTCATTGTGCTGATGAGGCATACTGGGTTCATGCAAACTTTGAAGGACCAATACGGCATGTGGTGTATGAACTGTCAAATCACATCATAGGTATTTGACCCTTGTTCTACACAATTGCAGTTTATCCTTTGAGACCTTGTGTCCTGTCTGGAAGAGATGAAACAGAAACTGCTTCGTATCTGCCAGAGATGACTCAAATGAATCAGCGCACAACAATGTCATCAACATATTGTATCAGCACCGACCCATTCTCAGGCTGAAAGGACTGTAAACAGTTATGTAGGGCTTGGGAGAAAATAATCAGGCTGTCACTTGAAACCTTGGGAGAGTCGGGTCCATGTATTGTACCCCCTTTGTGAACACAAGATGAAGAGGAAACTAAATAAAAACTGAATAGAGGTTGGTGACAGATAAGTTTGTAGAGGTGGCGAGGATTTTATTAAAATTACAACTGGATTGGGCACTACAGAGAATTGATTTGGTCTACCCCCTTAAAGCTTGTGCTTGCTGTGTCACTACTGGGACTACCTCAGCCATCAATCCAGTGTCCTGTCCATCCTAAGTTCATAGGGAACCCGGTATCTGTGAGATAATTTCCTCTACCTGTGATGGACATGAATCTAGAATAGTGGAATGCAACATTAGTCTTTGAGGAGTATCTAACATACCTTGTACTGCCTGAGAAGGAGTACAATATATGTATTTCATATTTCAATTTACATAACAAAATCTCTATCAATTAAGTTAGTCAGAGGCCACTGCTGCTAGGAGAAAAGAAAAGGGTTTAGCATCATAGAGGCCCAATCGTAACTTCTGCAGGTTTTGTCAAAGGGTAATGTTGCACTTCTCTCGTTCCTCCCATTTGCCGAATTAGTGTTTACCAGTGATCTTATCCTGCCGGAGAATTTTCTAGTAATGCAAAAAAAAAAAAAAAAGCTTCTAGGTCATGCAAAGTATTCATTCAATCCTTCTCATCCTGTATTAAGGGTCTGTACATGGTCCAACAAACTTTTACGAGCTTATCTAGACAAGGGCATTCCTAGAAATGAATACTTCTTATGTGGTAATTAAAAAGAAATACTCCATCTCTGTCCGCTTTCCTACTGGGAAATACTAATGTGCGGACAGGATATTCTCCATTTATCACAATACTTTCTTGATTTTTTTTGGGGGGTTACTATAAATGTACTTGAATGGCTCCATACTTACCAGTTCCACTGGTCTCAGCCACTTACCCTGCAGGCTACAGCTCCTCTTTTACCAGTCGGATATTACTCCTTTAAATGCACGAGAAATGGCTGAAACCAGAGTCGGGTCACCTCCTCCTAAATAAAACTTTATTATTTATTTTGTATTAACAGTTTATTATATAGCACAGCAAATTCCGTTGCGCTTTGCAATTGAAAATAACACTGATATAACAAACTGGGTGATAACAAACAGTCATAGAGGTAGGAAGGCTTAGACATTCATTAGTACATATATAGGTTACATTCACATTTTTCATATTTTAATTTTTATTATTTTCTATAGTTTGTATACTGGCTGTAAATGCTTCCACATATGGTGGTGTACTTGCTTTCTCTTTGTACTTATTTATTGTTGCTACGAGTTCAAACAGTTATTATGTTTTCGTTCTTGTCTTTTATGACTTTGGTTAAACATGCTACTTGCAATACCTCAGGATCAAAACCACCAATCACTGGAAATGATATTCCACCATTCATACGTACTCAATCATTACAAAAAGCCTCTGCGTGTAAGGACCATACTTCTTACACCTAATATACCAAGCTCGCCCTCTTGGTCTCTGCTCCTCAGCCTGAACCCTGGCTCCTGAACGCCTCTCGCGTGCACATCTGGCTCCTTTCGTGGGCCTTTTAGCACGATCACCAAATGGCCAACACGAGATAATGGTGAAAAGACCATGGCCCACTCCTGTAGTGATTCCCCGCGTATCCAGGGATCTGGGACTCCAGGTCGACAACAAAAAGGTCGACACACCTTAGGTCAATGCCAATTGGTCGACACACCTTAGGTCGACATGGACAAAAGGTCGACGTGGACAAAATGTCGACAGGAACAAGGTCGACATGGAAAAATGTCAACATTAGTTTTTTATGTTTTTTTTGTGTCGTTTTCTGCATAGAGTGACCGGGAACCCCAATTAGTGCACCGCGTCCCCACGCATGGCTCGCTTCGCTTGCCATGCTTCGGGCATGGTGCCTTCGCTCCGCTTCGCTCGGCACAGATTACCGTTCCAATTGTAGTCCACGTGGATCGTTAAGTATGAAAAGGCTCCAAAAAAGAAAAACATTGTGAAAGACTCATGTCGACCTTTTTCCATGTCGACCTTGTTCCTATCGACCTTTTTTCCATGTCGACCTTTTGTCCATGTCGACCTAAGGTGTATCGATCAATTGGCATCGACCTAAGGTGTGTCGACCTTTTGTTGTCGACCTGGAGTCCGGATACCGTACCCAGAGAGGACCCTAACAGACCCCTCAGCACTGGAAGTATGAAGTATTAACAGCAATAAATCCATACCCCACCTTTTTCAGTGGAGGTTAAATGCCTGATCTTTTCGGTATCTATCCACTGGAATTTTCTTCGGTGATAAACAACTTATCGATCACCCTTTCCAATGAATGCTTACCAAGAAGATTTCCTGAGAGAGAGTAAGCTAAAAATTACTTTACTTTACACAAATCACATCTGTGTATGCTAACACAGCACGTATGATGACGCAATTTGCACAAAAGTATGCAAATGGTATCACGTTGCGCTGCGTGTGGTCCAGTCGCACAGCTTATAGATACTTGTCATCTATACCCCCTACGATCACGGGAGTCGAATTCACAAGCTGTGCTCCACAGCCGAAGCGTAACATCAACCCTTTGGAAAATATATCACGCTCCTCCGCACGTTTTACCTTTAAAAACACACACACTACGTGCCTCAATACCAATAAATACGTGAGGTCGCAAGCCTCCATGCCACTGAGCCTCTGCTAACTCAATAAGAAGAAGAAACGGCTGCGTAAAAGTGGAAGTACAACCACCAATGGCTAATGGGGAATAATTAATAATAAGAGCTGACGTAGAAAAATAAAAGATTTATTATGTTAATAACATTAATTGAGACATTCGGAGCAGTGGCGGAACAAGCAAGCGGTGGGCCCAGGTGCGACAAAATGCTTTGCCCCCCCCCTCATCCCATCCACGTCCACCCCATGGGCAGTGCGCGCCGTAGGCGCGTGCAAAAATACATAGTGGCGTGGCTTCGTGGGGAAGGGGTGTGTCCACAAAATAATACCAATTCTTAAAACGGTGCACAGTAGTCTCCATTCTTCAAATGACGCCGCACAGTAGCACCACTACACCAGGTAGAGACCCTTTTACACCTTACAGCGAACAGATTTCCCTTTTTACACATAACGGCAGACAGCGTGCCCTCGTTACACATAGCGGCAGACAGCGTGCACTTTTTACACATTACGGCAGACAGCGTGCCCTCGTTACACATAGCGGCAGACAGCGTGCACTTTTTACACATTATGGCAGACAGCGTCCCCATTTTACACATTACGGCAGACAGCATAAACTTTTTACACATAATGGCAGACAGCGTGCCCTCGTTACACATAGCGGCAGACAGCATCCCCTTTTTACACATTTTGGCAGACAGCATACACTTTTTACACATAATGGCAGACAGCGTGCCCTCGATACACATAGCGGCAGACAGCGTGCCCTCGTTACACATAGCGGCAGACAGCGTGCACTTTTTACACATTACTGCAGACAGCGTCCCCATTTTACACATAGCGGCAGACAACGTACACTTTTTACACATAAAGGCAGACAGCATCCCCATTTTACACATTACGGCAGACAGCATCCCCATTTTACACATTACGGCAGACAGCATACACTTTTTCCACATAACGGCAGACAGCGTGCCCTTTTTACACATTACGGCAGGCAGATTCTACCTTTTTACACATAGCGGCAGGCAGATTCCCCATTTTTATACATAGCGGCAGGCAGATTCCCCATTTTTACACATTGCGGCAGGCTGATTCCCCCTTTTTACACATTGCGGCAGGTAGATTCCCCCATTTTACACATTGCGGCAGGCAGATTCCCTATTTTTACACATTGCGGCAGGCAGATTCCCCATTTTTATACATAGCGGCAGGCAGATTCCCCATTTTTATACATAGCGGCAGGCAGTCCCCCCTTTTTACACATTGCGGCAGGCTGATTCCCCCTTTTTACACATTGCGGCAGGCAAATTCCCCATTTTTATACATAGCGGCAGGCAGATTCCCCATTTTTATACATAGCGGCAGGCAGTCCCCCCTTTTTACACATTGCGGCAGGCTGATTCCCCCTTTTTACACATTGCGGCAGGCAGTCCCAACAAATAAAAAAAGAAAGAGACAGGAAGAAAGAAAGAATGAAAGAAAGAAGAATTATACTTACCCTCTCTGTTGGCTCAGGCTCCTTGTGCAGCTTCCCGGGCAGTAGAGAAGAAGGAGGAGGGAGGTGGAGGAGGGAGCCGCAGCAGCGCTGTGTTATTGGTGGAGGCGCTGCTGCTGCTGCCCCTCTGCTTCACTATAGGCTGTTCTCAGAGTCAGCCTATAGTGAAGCAGAGGAGCAGCAGCAGCAGCGCCTCCACCAGTAACAAAGCGCTGCTGCGGCTCCCTCCTTCACCTCCGTCCTCCACCTTACCCCCGTGCCACTGCAGTGCGCGCAGCTCCTCTCTTCTCTCTCCGGGCGGCTGTGCGCTGCGGGCAGCGGTTGCCCGCTGCGCACAGCGGCATGTAATGAGTCAGTTTGACTCATTACATGCTTGGGCCCCTGAACAGAGGCGGGCCCCAGTGCAACGCACTGCTTGCACTGCCGGTAGTTCCGCCTCTGATTCGGAGTCTACATATAAAATGCAATAAAAGACACATGAAATAAATTGTAAATATGTCAACACCTAGATCATGAGATGTATGAGCTGTAAATTCTCAATCTGCTTATTGAGAATGGGAACCACAGAGTCCAGAATTGATGTAATTGGAATGTCCACAGTTCCAAATAAACAGCCGATCAGTGTGTGGCTGATGATAGATGTCTTGAGAGATTTTCACAGGCAGGTGGGCGAATGAATAAATAAATTAGGATTACCTTCTAGGGATGGTCCGTACCGAGCGTCCTCGGTATTGCGGTCCTGCAATGCCCAGTGTCCGTCTGCGCGGTAAGGAGATGACTGTGCGGTAACCAGGCAACCAGTGGTAGGGAGTGTAGTTTCAGCCGCGTTCTGAGAGAAGATGTCAGCAGCCGTGCACGGGTCCGATGCGTGGGGCTGAAAAACCGGATGACTTACGGGCAATTCACTGCCTGATACGTGATGGTCTCCCCAATATAATGAGAGGAGTAGCTGGCGACCGTATGATGAGCCGGGATGTGCAGCCGGTGTGGAACCGGGATATTTGTGGTTCAATGAGCAGTTTGAGCCAAGATGTAGGGCCGGTGTGGAAACGGGATATTTGTGGTTCAATGAGCAGTTTGAGCCAAGATGTAGGGCCGGTGTGGAAACGGGATTTCTGTGGCTCAGTGTACAGCTTGCTACCAAATAGGTAGAATGATCCAGGTGTGCAAAGAGGCGGGGTGCTGACGCGTTTCGTCACAGATCATTTGTACTATTTGTATTGTATTGTAGTAGTTAGATAAATGCTTCCACGTTCCCTTTGGGCACCGGAAGTCCCCTGCCGGAAAGCTTCTGCTACATGCTTCCTAAACCTTTAGGCTGGAATGGAGCTTCACTTATGAAATGCAAAATTTTCGTTAACAATAACACTTTAACAATCAATTTTAAATCACTTCAATATAATATGGCTATTGACTATAATTTAAAAGCTATGATTCATATTGGATAGCTATCTTGCAGAACATACACTGATACAAATATCCATATAATAATAATAATAATAATAATATAACATATATATATATATATATATATATATATCATTTGCAAGCAGACCACACTCTAGCCTTTTAAGTATATGCTGGGGTGACTTCCGTTATAATGATAGATGATGACCCATCACTTTCCAATGTAAATCCACAACAGAGGAGCACTCTCCAGTCTTCAAAGCAGTTTTCCTTTATTTTCAATAGATCATGATAAGCAGGGGTATATCGACGTTTCGGTCCCAAATTGGACCTTTGTCAAGATCATCTAGTATTGTGAATAGCCCTCATTTATACCCAAATGTGGCCCTACCACCAATAATCCAATTAGAGGGATTCCATATATAATACATTAAAATACAGACATTACATAACAAATACAAACATTACATACTAACATATAACATTTAATGTGCAAAGTTCTTACATTAAAACCATAAATCCACTGTAAAACGCCATATCGAGTGTTGTAATTACAGCAGAAGCGGCGTGCGTTCCACTACGTCCCGCAATTCCGGTCTGTGGAACGCACGCTCCGATCACATGACCAGAAGTGTGCGATCAATCTAGTGTTATGATTCCCGTACTCCAGACCAGAGGAGATCTTATGGCAGAGGTCTGAGTACTGGAAAGATATGCTGGTTACGGGAGCAGGAAAGCCTAGTAACCCCTGGCGCCCTAACTCCGTTGTCTCGCCCGTGTTATCAGAAATCCCCTGCGAGACTATGGTTGCTTGAGCCCATGGCAGCCGCGTTCGAAGGGCGGATTATGTCTGCCCAACCCCGATGCCCCCTCAGGTCTTAATGGGAGACAAAGGGAAATCCGAGACAGGGTGATAACAAGGGGCCCTCTGACTAAGCAACCAGGCCAGGGGTTACAAGCTATCTAACTTAAACCAAAAGTATGTGCGGACAAACCGCCAGGGAAAAGGACAACCAAAGATCCACTGATCCGTTACTCCTATCCAGCACCGCTGGATACCAGAGAGGATTTGTGGGAGCGGAATCCTCCGCAAAAGCTCCGGAACACAATAAAACTAAATAATAAATAGTAAGCGGTCAAGCCGCAACACACGGCTACGCCGCGACTCACGAACACCACAGGATGTTAAAGGTGCTCGGTCGGACTCCAGGAATAGATGACAAATTCCGAGTACTGGATCACTGAGGACAGGAACAACCGGATTGAGCAGGACTGGAAACTCTCTGTAACTGACACAGCAAACAGGAAGCTATCACCGGCGTCTGTGAGAAGTCCTGAGAGTGCTTAAATTTGGGAGCCCTCCAATCATGATCCAGACAGGGTAATCACATAATGATGCCGTGCAGCTGCATGCTGCACGGCCAGAATACACTAGCACTGATTAATTAAGACCCAGCAACGGGGAACGCGGTCCGACCGTGGCGTCCCCGTTGCTAGGGTCTGAGCGGCTCCGTGCGCCCGGCGTCTAGCGTTGCCAGGGAGCCGGCGGCTGTCTGCCTGCGGCGTCCCTAGTTGCTAGGCGCCGGGCCGCACTGACGGGCGGACCCTCGGCGCCTAACAGTACCCCCCCTTGAGGAGGGGTCAAGGAACCCCTAAGGCCAGGTTTCTGAGGAAATTATCGAAAAAATGCCCTTTTGAGCCTCGGGGCATGGAGATCCTCATCCAGGACCCAAGACCTTTCTTCTGGACCATAACCTCTCCAATGTACCAAAAAATAAAGCCGACCCCGGGACAACTTGGAATCGAGAACCTTCTCCACTAAGAACTCCTGCTGACCCTGTACATCTATTGGTGATTTCCCCTGAGAGATCTTGCGAGGAAATCTACTGGACGAAACATATGGTTTTAACAAGGAGCAATGGAAGGTATTTCCGATCCGTAAAGTTTTTGGTAAACGTAACCGGAAAGCCACTGGATTGACTTTTTTGATAATATGAAATGGTCCAATAAATTTAGGACCCAATCTGGCTGAGGTTTGTCGAAGTTTAATGTTGCGAGTCGACAACCATACCCTATCTCCAACTTTAAAAGTGCACGGCCGCCGGAGCCTGTCAGAAAATTTTTTCTCCCGAAATGCCGCTTTTCTGAGAGCCAGGTGCACTTTTCTCCAAATGAGTTTGAGATCAGAGGTCAAGGTCAGTGAGGAGACAGAGGAATGTTGAAAAAGGAATTAGCTCTGGGGTGAAAACCAAAAACTGTAAAAAATGGAGATACATTGGTGGAGGAATGACAGGCATTGTTGTAAGCAAACTCTGCAAACGGAAGAAACTCAGACCAGTCATTTTGGAGTTTGGCCGAGTACAAACGCAAATATTGTTTTAATGATTGATTAACTCGCTCAGTCTGCCCGTTGGATTGGGGATGGTAGCCAGACGTTAAAGATAATTTCATCTTTAATGAGGCACAAAAAGACTTCCAAAATTGTGCAATGAATTGTGGACCCCGATCAGAAACAATATCAGTGGGTAACCCATGGAGTCTGAAAACATGGCGGAGGAACAAGACTGCCAATCCCTGGGCAGATGGCAATCGGGGAAGAGCAGTGAAATGGGCCATTTTGCTAAAACGGTCCACTACCACCCATATGACTCGGCATCCGGCTGACAGAGGGAGGTCCACCACAAAATCCATGGAAATATGAGACCATGGCCTAAGAGGAACATTCAAGGGAATAAGTTGACCGATAGGCAAGGAACGGGGAATCTTATGCTGTGCACAGACCTGACAAGAAAAAACAAACTCCTTAATGTCTTTGGAAAGACCAGGCCACCATACCGAGCGGGAAACTAATTCAAAAGTTTTAGCGATCCCCGGATGCCCGGCAACCTTGCTATCGTGAAACTCCGTCAAAACCGTTGCTCTCAAAAACTCGGGGACATAAAGACGACCAGCAGGAGTATTTCCAGGAGCTTGATGTTGAAGCTGCTTTAACTGGGTAAATAAATCTTGTGTGAGACCTGCCCGAATGACTGAAGACGGAAGTATGGGAGTAACAGGACTGTTGTCTTGAACTGGAAGAAAACTGCGTGACAGGGCATCTGCCTTGGTATTCTTGGAACCTGGCCTGAAGGTGATAATGAACTTGAAACGAGTAAAAAATAAAGCCCAACGAGCTTGCCGGGCATTCAGCCGTTTAGCTGATTCAATGTATTGAAGATTTTTGTGATCAGTCAAAACTGAAATGGTATGAGTGGCTCCTTCAAGCCAATGCCTCCACTCCTCGAAAGCCCATTTAATAGCCAGTAATTCCCGGTTACCAACATCGTAGTTGGATTCAGCAGATGAGAATTTCCTGGACATAAAGGCACAAGGATGTAATTCCAGGGAATCTGGATCCTTCTGAGATAGAATAGCCCCTACTCCAACCTCCGAGGCATCAACCTCAACAATGAAAGGCAATTCTGGGTTGGGATGTCTGAGGACCGGGGCTGAGACAAAGGCTTGTTTCAAGGCCTGAAAAGATAACTCCGCTTCACGTGACCAGTTGGTAGGATCTGCTCCCTTCTTAGTCAGTGCCACAATGGGAGCAACTAGGTCAGAGAAAGAGTGAATAAATCTTCTATAGTAATTTGCAAACCCTAAAAAGCACTGAATTGCTTTTAAATTGGTGGGTTGCGCCCAACTAAGGATGGCTTGGAGCTTCTTTGGTTCCATACAGAATCCCCGAGGGGAAATAATGTACCCTAAAAAGGATACCTCCGTGACATGAAATTCACACTTCTCCAGCTTGGCATATAGGTGATTTTCACGTAATTTTTTTAGAACCTGACGCACCTGGGTAACATGTTGTTCAATAGAGTCAGAATATATCAAAATATCGTCTAAGTAGACTACAACGAATCTTCCAAGAAATTCACGGAGCACATCGTTAATGAGATCCTGGAAAACTGCCGGAGCGTTGGACAGGCCGAATGGCATAACCAGATACTCATAGTGGCCTGATTGAGTACTGAATGCCGTTTTCCACTCATCCCCTGACTTGATTCTGATGAGGTTATATGCTCCTCTCAGGTCAATCTTAGAAAAAATCACAGCCGAACGTAGCTGATCAAAGAGGACAGAAATCAGCGGCAAAGGGTAAGTATTCTTTACTGAGATTTTATTCAAGGCTCTAAAGTCAATGCAAGGTCTGAGTGATCCATCCTTCTTCTCCACGAAGAAGAAGCCTGCACTTAAAGGGGATTTAGATGGCCTGATAAATCCTTTCCCTAGGCTTTCTTTAACATACTCATTCATGGCCACAGTTTCAGGTCCGGACAATGCATATAACCTTCCCTTAGGCAAAGTGGCACCAGGAATTAACTCAATAGCACAATCATAAGGCCTATGGGGAGGCAGAATATCCGCATTGCCCTTGGAAAATACATCAACAAAATCCTGGTATTCCACAGGAATGGGTGCGGGAATGACAGCAGCTATTCTGATGGGAAGCGTAATACATTCCTTATTACAGATGGTACCCCATTGTAAGATCTCCCCCGACTGCCAATCAATGATGGGATTATGAAAGGCCAGCCAAGGGTGACCCAGAACCACAGGAACTGCTGGGCAATGGGTAAGGAAAAACTCAATCTTTTCAGAATGCAGAGCTCCTACCGAAAGTAGAACAGGAGGTGTACAGAGAGAAATAACCCCATTGGACAAGGGACTCCCATCTAAACCATGCATGGTGATACACCTACCCAAGGCTAACTGAGGAATACCTAAGGCCTTGGCCCATGTTAAATCCATAAAGTTCCCTGCAGCTCCACTGTCCACAAAAGCCGAGACCGAGGAACAGAGGCTGCCAAAGGAAACTTTAGCTGGAACTAACAGTGAATTATTTGAGGAGATAAGCTGCAGACCAAAGTGAACCCCCTCACAACTCACTTGGTCGAGGCGTTTCCCGACTTGTTCGGACAACTACGGGCAAAATGTCCCTTACCCCCACAGTATAAACAAAGACCAGAATTTTGCCTTCTGGTTCTTTCTTCAGGAGACAGTTTGGAGAGGCCTATCTGCATGGGCTCCTCTATGTCCACAGGAATGGAAAAAACAGAAGGAGTAGACCCGACCGATGCTCCTTTTTCAGCCCTCCGCTCTCTGAGACGACGATCAATCTTAATAGAGAGCTCCATGAGTTTATCGAGAGTCTCAGGAGCGGGATACTGAAGGAGACTGTCTTTTATAGACTCGGATAAGCCGAGGCGAAACTGACTGCGCAGGGCTGGGTCATTCCATCCACAGTCGTTCCACCAACGGCGAAACTCCGTACAATAAATCTCTGCGGGATTCCTACCCTGTCTGAGAGCACGCAACTGACTCTCGGCGGATGCCTCTCTATCAGGGTCGTCATACAATAGCCCTAAAGACCCCAGAAAGGCGTCTACAGACAATAAAGCCGGATCGTCTGTCTTTAAGCCAAAAGCCCAGGTCTGAGGATCCCCCTGTAGCAAAGAAATAATAATTCCTACCCGCTGAGATTCCGTACCTGAGGAGACTGGTCTTAAACGAAAATACAGTTTACAAGACTCTTTAAAATTAAAAAACTGCTTTCTATCCCCAGAAAAACGGTCAGGCAGATGCATTTTTGGTTCAGGAATGACCCTCGGGGAAGTCCGTAACAGATCTTCCTGTGACCTCACCCGAAGGGACAGATCCTGAACCATCTGAGTAAGCTCTTGAATCTGGCTAACTAAAAGCTGGCCAGGATTTGGCCCAACACCGGTGGGATTCATGAGGCTGACAAATCTCCCAACAGAATAAGGGAAAAAAAATTAACTCCTGTTTAATTTTAAATTTTAGTCTGGCCGGTGATAATGTTATGATTCCCGTACTCCAGACCAGAGGAGATCTTATGGCAGAGGTCTGAGTACTGGAAAGATATGCTGGTTATGGGAGCAGGAAAGCCTAGTAACCCCTGGCGCCCTAACTCCGTTGTCTCGCCCGTGTTATCAGAAATCCCCTGCGAGACTATGGTTGCTTGAGCCCATGGCAGCCGCGTTCGAAGGGCGGATTATGTCTGCCCAACCCCGATGCCCCCTCAGGTCTTAATGGGAGACAAAGGGAAATCCGAGACAGGGTGATAACAAGGGGCCCTCTGACTAAGCAACCAGGCCAGGGGTTACAAGCTATCTAACTTAAACCAAAAGTATGTGCGGACAAACCGCCAGGGAAAAGGACAACCAAAGATCCACTGATCCGTTACTCCTATCCAGCACCGCTGGATACCAGAGTGGATTTGTGGGAGCGGAATCCTCCGCAAAAGCTCCGGAACACAATAAAACTAAATAATAAATAGTAAGCGGTCAAGCCGCAACACACGGCTACGCCGCGACTCACGAACACCACAGGATGTTAAAGGTGCTCGGTCGGACTCCAGGAATAGATGACAAATTCTGAGTACTGGATCACTGAGGACAGGAACAACCGGATTGAGCAGGACTGGAAACTCTCTGTAACTGACACAGCAAACAGGAAGCTATCACCGGCGTCTGTGAGAAGTCCTGAGAGTGCTTAAATTTGGGAGCCCTCCAATCATGATCCAGACAGGGTAATCACATAATGATGCCGTGCAGCTGCATGCTGCACGGCCAGAATACACTAGCACTGATTAATTAAGACCCAGCAACGGGGAACGCGGTCCGACCGTGGCGTCCACGTTGCTAGGGTCTGAGCGGCTCCGTGCGCCCGGCGTCTAGCGTTGCTAGGGAGCCGGCGGCTGTCTGCCTGCGGCGTCCCTAGTTGCTAGGCGCCGGGCCGCACTGACGGGCGGACCCTCGGCGCCTAACATCTAGTGAAATAGAAGTAGGGTGTTACACTGACACTCCGTACTTCCGGTCTCTGGAACGCAAATTCCAGCACCATGTCCGGAGGTGTAGTGGTTAGTATATGTAAATAGCATAAAGTGACACCGTTACCATGGTGATCAAAGGTCATACTTTAAAGGGATTATCATAACACCCATATAATGGCAGATGTTACAGTGGATATATGTGTCTCAAAAGAGGCCATATTTGGCTAATATTACATGGACGCTGTCACGATCCGGGTATCTGGACGCCATTACTTACCCTTCAGATGCCTCCTAAGGCTGGCTCAGCGTTCCAGGACCGGATCCCGCTGTTCCTGAGTTTCCACATGCAGAATGTCAGAGTGGTGATTTCATCAGCCGCGGCCTCCGCTGTGCCCGCGTCGTTAAATGTGCGCTTGTCAGTCTGGCGTCTCCTGTCTCCTGTGGCCGGCGTCGCCATTACTGTTTCAATTCTCACATGGATTACAAACCAAACTTCCCTCCAAGTGTCTGCATGGGCGCAGCCATCTTGGATTTTGTCATCTGATCATTTCCACCAATCTGCTGTCTGTATTGTTGATTTGCATAATTGCCTAGCCAACCCCTTCCTTGCTGCAGGTATAAGTAAGCTGTGCCTGAGCAAGGAAGGCGTCAGTGCTTTGGTTGTCAAACCTAGTTCCAGTTTGTCTCTCTTCTGTGAATGTCTTCCAGGTTCCAGCTCCTGTCTCCAGACTTCTGCTATAGAGACCCGCACCAGCATTCCATCTGCGGTGTAGCCTGACTCTCCGATCCATTCTGGACTCACCTGTTTCCAGCTACAACAATCACCTGCTTCCAGCCCAGCTTCCAGCAGTGTACAGCTTCTCTTAAAGGGCCGGTGTCCTTTCTGCAGTTTACCACTCTCCACCGGTATTATTATTTCACCGCTCTCAAACTCCAAACTTCATTATTATTTCATCGCTCTCAAGTTCGTTTATTATTTAACTGGTTCCAGCCAGTATCCACTCCGTACCAACAACAGTCTGGTTCCAGCCAGTATCCACAGCAGCCGTTTTATCTTCAGCAGCCCAGCCTTTCCTGGAACACCAGCTGGTACGATCCTGGGCTTTCTCCATTGCTACAGTCGGGCCTGGTAAGGACTTTCCAACTAGAAGATTATAAGAACTATCTCACACTACCAGTGCCTGTGGCCCTTGCCACCCTGTAGTACCCAGGAATTGTATTTATCCTCTGTTGACTTTTATGTTTCCTTTTACTGCTGCTGTGTTGCGGAGTTGTCATAAATAAACATCATTGACTTTTATTCAAGTTGTCGTGGTCACGCCTTCGGGCAGTTATTCATCATGTTACTTACATGTCCAGGGGTCTGATACAACCTCCCAGGTTCCGGTACATCTCAGCCCCTACAACTGAGGCTGCCTCCAGTCAGCTCAGGCCCTCAGTTGTGACAGACTCTAGTATACTTAGTTATATTCTTTGGCTATATTATTACTATATAGTTTATTTCCTAACGAGCTTTGGCGATTTAGGGTACAGACACAGACCATCCATATTGCAGAAATCCAGAACCGCAAAGAATTGAAAAAAAAAAATAAAAAAACACAAAAAAAAAATAAAATGAAAAAAAAATATCACTTATCCAAAATTCAAAATCACACATTTTTGGTTCCCCTACTGAGATAGTGATACATAAACATATATATTATATTATATATCTATATAATATATCTATATCTACACATAATATATAATACATATGTCATTATATCAGTAGGGGACCCAAAAATGTGGGATTTTGAATTTTGGATAAGGGATACTCAATTTGCGCGTGTGTGTGTGTATATATATATATACACACACACACACACACACCATTCATTACACTTTAATGTAACCCCTCACACAGCGTGTGTATTCATACACACATACTGAATGAATGTAGGGGGTAATTCCAAGTTGATCGCAGCAGGAATTTTTTAGCAGTTGGGCAAAACCATGTGCACTGCAGAGGAGGCAGATATAACATGTGCAGAGTGAGTTATATTTGGGTGTGGTGTGTTCAATCTGCAATCTAATTTGCAGTGTAAAAATGAAGCAGCCAGTATTTACCCTGCACAGAAGTAAAATAACCCACCCAAATCTAACTCTCTCTGTACATGTTATATCTGCTCCCCCTGCAGTGCACATGGTTTTGCACAATTGCTATCAAAAATCCTGCTGCGATCAACTCAGAATTACCCCCGTAGTTTCTACAGAGCCTCTAATTTGCATCTCAGATGTTCACATGCTTGCTGTTCCAGGGTGGTTCAACAGGTTCATTAACATTTCAATTGCCTATCTTGTAGCAAGCAGAGGGTTAACAAATCCTGGAATAAAAAAACCTCTATCATCTGTGTGAAATTCTTACATCAAGCTAAGTATTTCTCTCACTATTTCTCTCACTAGGCCCGATTGAAACACTATTTATAATTGACTATGGCATGGGTTAATTAAATTCACTAGTAGCTTTTAAATGGTGTTGGATTTGTACATATATTTGTTTATATTGTGACAAAGGCTACAGATTGTTTAACAAACTGAAAGTCAGCTGTTAGCTAGGTGGATAGAGAGTGACCTTACGTACCTAAAATGGCCACTGCTCATCCTCCTTCCCAAGCCATGTGCATGGACAAAATGGTGATCACACCATGCGGCCAGAATACAAACACTGACTCTTTTGTCACAAATAAATCCCAAGTTATACAAGCACCGGAAGTTTGTTACTTCAGGCCTGCGTTAGCAGTATGCGAATAGGCCTCGGCATGCTGACACAGCTATATCCATACTATGCACCAACTTTTAAATGCTCTTTAAATTTACTTAACAGATAAACAATCCAATCTGAATCAAACACAATATGACTTTTTGACCTTCGTTTAGCAACAATAAAAATACGCTGTAGCATTTCTAATGTGCATTTTTGTCACACTCACGCAACAAAGAAATCTATTGTCCATTGATTCATATCAGCGCCTTACTGATAACGCAAAAAAACAATGCATGTGGTTCAGCAGCATCTAGATGCATCCATCCTTAGCTGGTAGACCACAGCGTTTCTGTACTGCGCATCATTAAGTATGTGATATCCCGGACGAGCACCCAACTGTAAAGTTCAAATTATTTGTAAATTAACATTTCAAATGCCAGCGTTAATATATACTGCGGCCGTATGGCGCATCTTATTACTATATACGATAAAAGTGCGCTTTACGTTGCAAACACTATATCCCTTAAGAGAAAGTAAACAGTTGCACACATTGTAGGATGAGGTCCAATGTTTAGAGATGTATATATTTGATATTAAAAGGTTATGCATACAATATAACATATGTACAGTATATCATTTAGTTATAATATATATAAATATGGTTACAGAGTTACAATTACACAAGAAGCAGTTGTAGTTACAAAAGAATCCGTTACAGCCAATATACATACTCTTAGTTTCTCTGGTCCCAAACAGCCAGTCTTCAGGTAGGAGACTTCTGATAATTGTATGTATGTATGTATGTATGTATGTATGTATGTATATATGTATGTATGTATGTGTGTGTGTGTGTGAATGTATGAGAATGTATCAGAGAGCGAGCTGCCTGGAATGAGTCCCTTTATACAGTAAAATAATGGGTGTATACAACAATGGGTTTCATCTTCCATTGGTCCAGGAGCCATACCTCTCAAGAACTCGACGGTTCATATTGCAGTGTGAGGGCTTTTGTCCTAGGTTGCAAACACATGTGTCTGCCCCCAGGGTCATGCTGTGAGGCCAGTTTCAAGTCTCAGAAAGTCCTTTGTATTCATACATTTAATCATAACTAATCGTTGCAAAGTGCTACAATCTACCAATAGTTATAAAATGAATACACACATTCTCCTGATCATTTTGACACTAAGCATGATATGTTTACTATGTTTATCTTGTTCCATTCCAATAATACATATATATCTGATGTTAAACTCTATTATATAATTTAATACATAATGATGCTAAACATGTTTTGTCTATGTGTTGTATGAATATGTTGTATATGTCTTTGTGGCTTCTCTGTGCGAATGTGTATGCTACCGTATATGCGCAAAATACACGAACGGAGACCCATCTGTTTGAAGTTTGTATGTGGTGTGTATATAATATCTTTGACTTCGACAATAGAATGTATTCTCTGCCAACTATTATTAATATTGAAAATTGAATATAGAGGTTCAAATGCTGTTCCTATGCTATGCTCTGTTGACAGTGGATCTTTAGTCAATCAATGATTACAGGGACATTTGCTTTGTCCTGTATTATGCCTCATTGACAGTGTAACAAGGTTTCTTAATGAATTGATACAACTGCATTACTAAAGGGCCCTATACACTAGCCGATCCGCCGCCGAGCTGCCTGACGGTGGATACGGCCGACGAGCGACCCGGCGGCGGGGGGGCAGTGACGGGGGGAGGAAGTTTCTTCACTCCCCCTGTCACGCGGCTGCATTGATGTGCAGGCAAATATGGACGAGATCATCCATATTGGCCTGCATGCACAGCCGACGGGAGACCAGCGATGAACGAGCGCGGGGCCGCACATCATTCATCGCTGGAGCCTCCACACTGAAAGATATGAACGAGTTCTCGTTCATTTATGAACGAGATTGTTCATATCTTTCCAAAAATCGGTTAGTGTGTAAGGCCTATAAGACTGCATATTACTGTGGAATTTGGTTTCTTAAGGAGTTATTACAAGTGAACCCCTTTTTTTGCTTGATATATAGTTGTGGTAAATATACTGCTGGATGTGTGCAACTATATGTGTCTCTTTTGATCAATACTTCATATTGTTTATGTTACAATTTTGACATAGCATATGTAACGTATGTTTTTCTGAAGGATATATGCCGAGCTTGTTCATCTCACCCACATGATTTATTTGTGGTGTGCCACCATGTTTCATTCAAGACACTTTTTATAAGTGACTAAAACAACAAAAGAGAGTACGTACAAACTCCAACATTTTGTCTTCTGTTTTTTCTGCTAGAAATGTATGAGGTGGTGAATAGACCAACCATACTTCTCAAAAATACTATTAGAAGACTAATTTAAAGAGAATAATTATTTCCGGATACCATATTTCTATATTTTCATTATCTTATATAACAATGTATGCTGTATTGATTATTTTCTTTAGTATTTAACTCTTATATGTCGCACAAAGACTAGACTTTTTACACTAAATAATTAAAAGGGAATTTTTAAAATGATTAATTTATACGTGTGCGCCAGAACAGGCATATAGTCTCTTTTTTTTTTTTTTTTATGTAAAAAATCACTTTTTTGAACTGTTAAGGTGCAGTCAGACAACGCCACCATGGTGGCATAAATAAACCATTATGGTGGCACTTGAAGCCGCATGGCAATGATGGAAGTGTAAAAAATCCTTAATTGGGTGTTCATTCAGGGTGTCCTGAACTGGGAAGCAGACTTCCTCAGTTATCAGGACGTGCACACCGGAGAGTGGAGTTTTTATTCAGAAGTCTTTCAACTACTAGTGGACATGTGGGGCCTACCAGATGTAGATTTGATATCGTCTCGGCACAATCACAAGGTTCTGGTCTTCGGATCAAGGACCAGGGATCCTCAAGTAGCGTTCGTGGATGCACTAGGCATTCCATGGAACTTTCGGCTGCACTATGTATTCCCTCCAGTGTCACTCCTGCCCAGGATCCTGCCGAAGTCCAAGCAAGAAGGAGGAATACTACTTCTAGTCGCTCCAACGTAGCCTAGATGGCATTGGTTCTCAGTCCTGCAGGGTCTATTGACAGAGCATCCCCTGCTAATTCCTCAGCACCCAGACCTCCTCGTACAAGTCCCTTGTCTCTACCCAGACCTGAAATGAATGAGGAAGGGGGAGGAATAACTGCGCTAATGAGTGGCTTCAATGAGGTGGTATATGGAGAAGTCACTCTATCTCCAAACATACAATTAAAAGGAAAATAATACACCCTACTGTTGCGCTACACAAAGGTCCATATGTAAAATCAAGAATTCCAATAAATGGTAAAGTCTTAAATCTGTAGAATTTCAATGGAGTATGAGTCTTAGGAATGTCAATACGTTAACTCTGGTTGGTGAGTGAATAATCTGCGTATGCGTACCATACTCCCATGCACGGTGTAAGGAAAGTCTTCAAAAAAGTGTTCATTTCCCACACAATTCACAAATTCGAGATAAGGTTCCTCTATACTTTGGTTCAAACCTCATAAAAAACAAAAGGGTGAAGAAGGGAAGAGATTGATAGTGTAGTATGTTCAGTACTATGTGTCATACACCCCCATGAATGGAATATGGATAACTCCTTTTGCAAGAACATACCGTACTCACATAAGTAAGTATGGCGTATCTCTTATAAAGGTATCTTTGTGGGGTAATGATATGAGTGTAAAGATGGAGCGTACCCCAACTCACGTTAGGAAAGTTGTAAATATGCACATCAAGGTTTCTTTAAAGGTCCTCTTCTCAGTTCTTGTATGAGCCTATATGGGACTCGTGATCTGCATTGGTCCAATGAGGTAGAGGGTCTTATACAGATATGTTCCCTAATGGTCCTATTCCTCTTTATCAGGTCCTCATGAAAACCAAAGAGGGTGAAGAGGAGAGGGGAGCAATAGTCTAGTGCTGAAGTCGAAAATATTATACCCACATCAAACACGTGCAAACACCACACAGAGTGGCCTCCGTGCGTGTGCTTGTTCTGCCACACGCTGCGTACATTGGCTCGTGAAGCCCTGCATATTAGCTCGTGGTATGAGTAAATACGGTAGCATACACATCCGCATAGAAAAGCCACAAAGACATATCTGATATTTTATCCACATAGTGCAAAATTTACACATAGTCTACACACACCACACCAGCAAGTTACATTTACTTCAGAAATAGAACAATATAGGTATTCAACTTTACAGGATGTGAGGGGACAGAACCAGGTTAGGACTTAGTGTTTGGTATCCAGATGTACAGTATTTCAAGGGCAATAATCCGATTGCAGTTCGCAGATTATAGCATGCTCTTGCACATAGATATGCACAGGAATACAATATTCATATCTTACTGTAATTACTGTACTCCTAATATTCGGCCAGTGGAGGACATCTACAAGTACACCTGGACCAAGCATCGCCCACCTATTCAAACCTACCTATGACCCCTCATGTACTGTAAATGACCAGCCCTTTGACCTAAGAAGAAAGAAGAGCTTACAGTTTCCTTTGTATTATGTATTGGACTATTGTATAAAAGCAGGGCCTCCTGGCCGGTCTCAGTCTATTCTCTGAAGGTCATCTTGCTAAGACTGACTGAGGACCGGATCCGGGAGGCGCAGGCGAACTAACCTATGTACTATTGGTTGTAGTTCTTCTCTTGTAATGTTGTATTTCTGTGTGTACCCCTTTTAGTAAATATATTGTTGCTGCGTTGGACCACAATATAACATATACAACTGGTGTCGCATTCCATTCTTGTTTGGGTATAGAAGTGTATTCAGCCACACGTGTCGCTGTACAGTGCGCATAGCGTGTCCGTGTGCATACGCTATGTGCATTCATGTCGTAAGGGTATTGTCAGCATTTAGCGGCCACAGCAGCCCTAACCATTGTATTATAAGGTATAGCATTTCCCTGTAAGTTAAACGAACTTAACAGTAGTATGTTCAATGTTCTATATCATTTTATCCCTCTAGAAATACAACAGGGATATTTCTGACCAGAAGAACATACCGTACTCACATAAGTACTTATGGTGCCATTCTAGGTATCTTTAGGGTTCCGCTTCTTGATCTTCTTATAAAACCCTTACAGAAGCTCGTAATTTCCATAAATCAAACAAAGAAAAGGTTTTATAAGAAAGTATATTTTTATTATATAAAAAAAAACTTAATAAAACAATAAAAAAACTTTTATACTGGAATTTGTTCCTAATTGTATACAAAGTAGAGGGTGACTCCAATTTAGGAAAAGATGTAGACAAACACAGACCTGGTGTGGTGAAGTCCGGACTCCCGCACTCTCAGGACTGAGCTCCTGATAACTAGAGCAACCCTCCTCTGACCACCAACGCGTTTCAACTGAAAAGTCTTTATCAAGGTGTCTTGACGTCAGGATCGGGCGATCCAGGTTCAGTCGGACAACGCCACGGTTGTGGCGTACATCAATCGACAGGAAGGGACACTTTTTCTAGATTCCATGTCGGCCGACCACTGGCGCAGCCACAGTCCCCCATGAGCTGAAACAGACATGGAAGAGATTCCTGCAGCCATGGAACCCAGGTCTTTCATGGATTCTACCATAAAACCTGCTGAATCATGTATGTTGCGTAAATACAATGCCACATCATCCCTATCCATCGTATCGAAATCCTCAAGTAAGGTAGCTGACCACTTTACTATTGCCTTTGCAATCCATGCACTAGCAATGGTGGGACGTAACATGGCCCCCGAAGCAGTGTACATTGATTTGAGTGTTATCAATTTTTCTATCAGCCGACTCCTTTAAGGCGGTAGATCCTGGGACAGGCAAAATCACCTTCTTTGAGAGTCTGGACAAAGATGCGTCAACAATCAGCGGGTTTTCCCATTTTTTCCTATCCTCAGGGAAAGGAAACGCCACCTGGACCCTTTTAGGGACCTGGAATTTTTTCTCAGGGTTTTCCCATGCCTTTTAAAATATGACATTCAATTGTTTTGACGCAGGGAAGGTTAGCAAGGCTTTTTTATTTTCGGTGTAAAAGGCCTCCTCAAACTGCGTAGGTGTGGTAACATTAACATTTAAACACATCTCTGACAGCCTCTATCATCAATTGCACCCCCTTTGCAAGAGATGCAGACCCCTGCAACATATCTCCATCTAAGTCAGAATTGGTATCCGTGTTGTCTTGTGAGACATGTACAAGCGCATGTTTATGGTGGTACATAGAGGAGCATCCTGAGGTACCAGGGCCCTGCCATACCACCATAGAGCTCTGGGTTGCAGATTCAGTACTAGCAACCCTGTCAGAAATCTGAGAAATCCAAGATTTGATAGAGGAAAACCACTCTGGTTCCCTTGCCGGAATCAGCACTAAACCAGTGCTATCCTGGTTACATGGAATGGGATCATCCTGGGAGGATAAATCCTCTGCAGCATATGACAAAGTGTCCCTGGACATAGCTAAAGGAGACCACCACACACTTTCCACACACACAGGTGAGGGCATACAGAGTTTTCCCCCCCAAGAAAGGCAAGAGAGAAACAGAGATCGGAGCCAACCCACACACAGCGCTATTAGCAAAGGGAGACCCCCAACCAGCGCTGACTGTGCACCTTAATAGGACACACAGTGTTATTACAGCCTCTTCCCCTTCTACAACCACCTTGTTCCGTATACAGATAGCTGGAGTTGCTGTGGAGGGACCTGTACTTCTTGTCAGCGCTGTGCAGGCAGGAAAATGGCGCTGGAACGCTGCTGGGTCCACTCTGAGAAGCTCTGCCCCTTCAATGGCACTGTCTTCCCGCTATTTCAAGGATTATACTGGCCTGAGGAGATTATGCTGGCTGAGATCCACGGACCCCGAAAGGCTTTAGGACCAGTGTAGGGGGTAACTGCTGCACCATATGCCGCTGAGCCTTCCCAGGAGCGTGTTTAATACCATGCTCCCTCCCCGCTGCCACCATCTTCACACTGGCCCCCCAATTGCTAGGGGGTAGGTGACTCACTCACCACTACTTCAGCTCTGTAAGGGGTTGGTGGCATGCTGCTGGGGTGAGCAGTCCCCTGTGGCGGAGACTGATCAGACCCCTCTGGAGCTCAGTGTCCAGTCAATGGAGACAGTGGCTCAGACCCTGCAGGGCGGACACTGCTCCCCACCTTAGTCCCTCGCTGCAGGGAGGCTGTTGCCAGCAGCCTCCCTGTAAAATAACAAACTCTAAAAATAAACTTTTCCAGGAAAGCTCTGTAGAGCTCCCCTAGCTGTGACCGGCTCCTCCAGGCACATTTTTTAAACTGAGTCTGGTAGGAGGGGAATAGAGGGAGGAGCCAGCCTACACTGTGAAACTCTTAAAGTGCCAATGGCTCCTGGTGGACCCGTCTATATCCTATAGTACTAATATGGACCCCAGCATCCTCTAGGACGTAAGAGAAAATTATATTATTTAACTGAAGTGCATACACTTCTAGACATTTTATAACAATGACCTTTCATTTATACCTAAAAGTATAGTGAGGCTTTAATATGTTAAATGTTTTATCCCATAAAAAAAAGATAGGGGGGTGGTTTCATTTGTGTGTGTATATATAAATATATATATATATATATATATATATATATATATATACACACACACACTCATAACACTTGCTGTGTTGGGTTCATTCCATGTTCTATTGATTTTTCTATAATATTAGTTGGTACAATAACTACTGGCCTAATCTGTATATAATTGGAGGGTAGCACCTGATTTAATCGGTCATACATATTAAAACATATTTGTTGTTGATTAAAAAGACCTATCTCCCTAGTAATAATACACTACAGTTTTCTCTTGGTGCGGAAATCTTCATCTTCGAAAGGATCCCTCCATCTCATCCCCGTATTTATCTTTCTTGTCAACTGTTCACTTCCCTCCTGGGTTGGACTTTAGATCACTTAGTTGTTGGTTAGAAGGAGGAGTCTTTCAAGATTGATAGCTGGGGAGAGAGGGGCAAATGGAGACAGTGACAGTGGCTCAGACCCCGCAGGGCGGACACTGCTCCCCACCTTAGTCCCTCGCTGCAGGGAGGCTGTTGCCAGCAGCCTCCCTGTAAAATAACAAACTCTAAAAATAAACTTTTCCAGGAAAGCTCTGTAGAGCTCCCCTAGCTGTGACCGGCTCCTCCAGGCACATTTTTTAAACTGAGTCTGGTAGGAGGAGCATAGAGGGAGGAGCCAGCCTACACTGTGAAACTCTTAAAGTGCCAATGGCTCCTGGTGGACCCGTCTATATCCCATAGTACTAATATGGACCCCAGCATCCTCTAGGACGTAAGAGAAAATTATATTATTTAACTGAAATGCATACACTTCTAGACATTTTTATAACAATGACCTTTCATTTATACCTAAAAGTATAGTGAGGCTTTAATATGTTAAATGTCTTATCCCATAAAAAAAAGATAGGGGGGGTGGTTTCATTTGTGTGTGTATATATAAATATATATATATATACACACACACACTCATAACACTTGCTGTGTTGGGTTCATTCCATGTTCTATTGATTTTTCTATAATATTAGTTGGTACAATAACTACTGGCCTAATCTGTATATAATTGGAGGGTAGCACCTGATTTAATCGGTCATACATATTAAAACATATTTGTTGTTGATTAAAAAGACCTATCTCCCTAGTAATAATACACTACAGTTTTCTCTTGGTGCGGAAATCTTCATCTTCGAAAGGATCCCTCCATCTCATCCCCGTATTTATCTTTCTTGTCAAATGTTCACTTCCCTCCTGGGTTGGACTTTAGATCACTTAGTTGTTGGTTAGAAGGAGGAGTCTTTGAAGATGGATAGCTGGGGAGAGAGGGGCAACATTGCATCCTTTGCTGACGTACGGGGCAATTGGAATGTACCTCGGGGGAATTTTGGTGATACTTACAGTTTTGCCACTTCCTTCACACTCTTGGCACCCTTCACATGGCTCTAATGCCTTTTGAACTTCTACATGCTGTTCCCTTGCCTACTGCTCATACTATTTCTTTGATATATAATATTAGTTCAGAGAAAGCTAGTCTCCAGCTTCTATCTTTTAATAAGGCATGTGACCTTGAGTTGGGTGAAGAGGTAGGGGAGACCAACTGGATTAAAATATTTCTCTAGCATCCACAAGGGATATTGTGGAATTAGTATGATGGGGTCCAAAGGAGCCGGTGCACTTTAAATTTCTTCAACTGGGTGTGCTGGCTCCTCCCCTCCTACAGCCAGTTTAGAAAAAAGTGCCCTAAGGAGAGTATGCACACTCTGCAGCTCCAGAGTTTTCTTCAGTTTATTTTAAAACTTTATTATTTTTGGTTTGCTGTTTGGGCAACAGCACAGGGCCGTAACTACGTGTGTGCCAAGTGGGCTTGGCACACAGCGCAGTTGCCCTGAGGGCGCAACGGCCAGCGGCATGAAATGAGTCAAATTGACTCATTACATGCTGCCTCTGCTCTGTGCGCCGCGCTGGAGGGAGAAGAGACCAGCACCGGGCAGCATTCAAGGAGGAGGGAGGGGGAGCAGGGAGATGCAGCAGCGCTATTTGATTGGTAGTAAGCTCCACTGCAGCATCCCCCTCTCCTTCTGTATTGGCTGCCCGGCGCTGCTATGGATGCTGGGATGCGGTTCCTTCATCCCAGCATCCACAGCAGCGCCAGGCAACCAATACGGAAGGAGAGGGGGATGCTGCAGCGGCGCTTACTACCAATCAAATAGCGCTGCTGCGGCTCCCTGCTCCCCCTCCCTCCTCCTTCTTCTCACCTCACTGCCTGCACCGAGAGGGAGATGCCAGCACGAGGAGCCTGTCAGCGGGGAGAAGGTAAGTATATCCCTCTCTCTCTTTCTCTCTCTCTCAGGGGGACACTCTCTGCCGCAATGTGTAAAAAGGGGTCCTGGCTGCCGCAATGTATAAAAAGGGGGACTGGCTGCCGCAATGTGTAAAAAGGGGTCCTGGCTGCCGCAATGTATAAAAAGGGGTCCTGGCTGCCGCAATGTATAAAAAGGGGGACTGGCTGCCGCAATGTGTAAAAAGGGGTCCTGGCTGCCGCAATGTGTAAAAAGGGGTCCTGGCTGCCGCAATGTGTAAAGAGGGGTCCTGGCTGCCGCAATGTGTAAAAAGGGGGTCTGGCTGCCGCAATGTGTAAAGAGGGGTCCTGGCTGCCGCAATGTGTAAAAAGGGGGACTGGCTGCCGCAATGTATAAAAAGGGGGACTGGCTGCCGCAATGTGTAAGGAGGGGGACTGGCTGCCGCAATGTGTAAAAAGGTGGACTGGCTGCCGCAATGTGTAAAGAGGGGGCCTGGCTGCCGTAATGTGTAAAAAGGGGGCCTGGCTGCCGCAATGTGTAAAAAGGGGGACTGGCTGCCGCAATGTGTAAAAAGGGGGACTGGCTGCCGCAATGTGTAAAGAGGGGGCCTGGCTGCCGCAATGTGTAAAAAGGGGGACTGGCTGCCGCAATGTGTAAAAAGGGGGACTGGCTGCCGCTATGTGTAAAAAGGGGGACTGTCTGCCGTAATGTGTAAAAAGGGGGCCTGGCTGCCGCAATGTGTAAAAAGGGGTCCTGGCTGCCGCAATGTGTAAAAAGGGGGCCTGGCTGCCGCAATGTGTAAAAAGGTGGACTGGCTGCCGCAATGTATAAAAAGGGGGACTGTCTGCCGTAATGTGTAAAAAGGGGGCCTGGCTGCCGCAATGTGTAAAAAGGGGGACTGGATGCCGCAATGTGTAAAAAGGGGGCCTGGCTGCCGCAATGTGTAAAAAGGGGGACTGGCTGCCGCAATGTGTAAAGAGGGGGCCTGGCTGCCGCAATGTGTAAAAAGGGGGACTGGCTGCCGCAATGTGTAAAAAGGGGGACTGGCTGCCGCAATGTGTAAAGAGGGGGCCTGGCTGCCGCAATGTGTAAAAAGAGGGACTGGCTGCCGCAATGTGTAAAAAGGGGGACTGGCTGCCGCTATGTGTAAAAAGGGGGACTGTCTGCCGTAATGTGTAAAAAGGGGGCCTGGCTGCCGCAATGTGTAAAAAGGGGTCCTGGCTGCCGCAATGTGTAAAAAAGGGGTCCTGGCTGCCGCAATGTGTAAAAAGGGGGCCTGGCTGCCGCAATGTGTAAAAAGGTGGACTGGCTGCCGCAATGTATAAAAAGGGGGACTGTCTGCCGTAATGTGTAAAAAGGGGTCCTGGCTGCCGCAATGTGTAAAAAGGGGGCCTGGCTGCCGCAATGTGTAAAAAGGTGGACTGGCTGCCGCAATGTGTAAAAAGGTGGACTGGCTGCCGCAATGTATAAAAAGGGGGACTGTCTGCCGTAATGTGTAAAAAGGGGGCCTGGCTGCCGCAATGTGTAAAAAGGGGGACTGGATGCCGCAATGTGTAAAAAGGGGGCCTGGCTGCCGCAATGTGTAAAAAGGGGGACTGGCTGCCGCAATGTGTAAAGAGGGGGCCTGGCTGCCGCAATGTGTAAAAAGGGGGACTGGCTGCCGCAATGTGTAAAAAGGTGGACTGTCTGCTGTAACGTGTAAAAAGGGGGACGCTGTCTGCTGTAATGTATAAAAGGGGCTCTACCTGGTGTAGTGGCGCTACTGTGCAGCGTAATTTGAATAATGTAGACTACTGTGCACTGTAGTATGAATTGCTATTATTTTGTGGCCACGCCCCTTCCCCGTGAAGCCACGCCCCTATAAATTTTTCACACGCCTGCGGCGCGCACTGCCCCTATCTTACATGGGGGGGAACGCCACTATCGTTTCTTGCACACAGCGCTAAAATGCCTAGTTACGGCACTGCAACAGCATACCTGCACCATAGAAGTTAGGGGGGAGATGGTTACTGGTCTCTTCAGGCATCAGAGCCACTTCCCCGATGCAGGACCACCGCCATGAGAGGTTGTTGTACAGCGGGGCACTGCGCCTTAGAGTCACAATCGCAGCACGCCGCACACCCCTAACATAGCCTGAAGGTGAGAAGAGTGGCGAGTACAAACCGAGGGTTCTGCTAGGGGGTCCCCTGGTTCTTGGTGTGGCGCAAATGCAGGGGCGGCATACAGGACCCTCCCTGGGGGATCCGCTATAGTTCCCCTGTGTACACTGGCAGGAGTAGTGAAAACTAGCACTTATGTGATGTTTTACACTTATATGGAGACTTTGGCAGTATAAATATCTATAGAGCTCCGGCGCCATTACAGGGGGCGGAGCTTTCTCAGAGCAGGACCAGCAGTGTTTTGGCGCCTTCCTCTGCTTACAGCTGCAGCAGCAGGCACACATAGCTCCTCCAGACACACAGTCTACACAGAAAAACTGGTACAGGGGTGTAGCAAAGGAGGAGAGCAGCTATTGTACACAATCTGTGTCCTCAAAAGGACAAAAACTCAGGTGTTACACCTTGATAAAACAGCTTGCAGTCTCACTGGGGCTGCTTAGCTTGGGTGTGCTGTTCCTTCCTGTGTCTCCATCACATACAGTAAGGGCAGGCTTGCTATTGTATTACTTGTCTGTGTGTATGTGTATGTAAGTGTTGTCTAACACACCAATTATGCAGTGTATGCCACACAAAATTCTCTCCCTCAACAACTGGTTCCATGTCATGTGAACACTGCAACCAGTCCTCACAACTCAGTGAGGGGGCTGGGTGGGAGGGTCAAGAGCCTTCCTGGTTAGGTGCCATAAAATCCATGATGACAGACATGTCATCTCAGCTCACTGCTAATTATCTGAAGACACAACAACTGCAGCAGGTTGTTGCAGACCTAGCTGCAATGGCGTTTGATAACTCCCCCCCCCCCCCCCCTTCCCAGATCCGGACCACTAAAACGTGGGTTACCTGCTTTACTCTAAGAATCTGATGAGGAAATACAGGAGGAGGAATTGGATCCTGTTACTGGGGATTCCTCTTCTGCACAGGGTATTGAGCCCCTCATACTTGCTGTAAGGGACAAGTTAAAACTCCCTCTAGAGGACGCTGCAGCACAGCGGTTGTTTTTCTTAGCATGGAACAAAAGCAGTGTCACTTTCCCTGATTTTGCAGAACTGGATAGCCTGTTTAAGTTGGCCTGGAAAAATCCAGATAAGAAATACCAAGCGACAAAACGATTTTTCCACACTTTCCCATTTGCTCCTGTAGGCAGGAAAAACTGTGAAGAACCCCCGGCCATAGACGTATCACTCTCTCGCCTATCTAAAAAGGCGGTACTACTAGCTCTGGGCTCATTTACCATAACAGAACCTGGGGAAAGGAAAATAGAAACTACACTGAAATCTATTTACACAGCGGTAGGTATATCACAAAGACCGGTCATAACGGGTTGCTGGATGATGCATGCCATTCATACATGGGTAACTCAAATTCAGGAGGGCCTCTATGGGGATATGTCCCTGGTCACTACAGTGACTCTCGTAAAACACGTTCAAGACACTGCGCGTGTCCTATGCGTCTCAAGGAGATAGGCAATATTAATGCTAGGACCTCTGATATGGCAGTGTCGGCGCGCAGAGCTTTGTGGCTGCATCAGTGTATAGCGGACACAGATTCCAAGTGCTGTGTAGACACTCTTCCTTTTTCAGGGGATTGGTTCTTTGGGGTTAAGTTGGCTATGTGGATTTCCAAGGTTACTGTGGGAAATTCCACGTTTCTCCTCTCTGGGGCCCTGCCGGCTGGGTGTTCATAATCAGTCCTTTCGATCTGCCAGGTTCAGATCAAGAGACAGAGGCACCTCCACCGCAGTGAGAGGCACCAGAGGTAAGATAAGAAAACCAGCCGCCACAGGTTCTCAGGAACAAAGCACCAGTTCAGCTTCCACTAAGGCTTCCATTTAGGCCTCAGCATGACGGTGCCTCCCCATCCCAAGGGGACCTCGAGGTGGGAGCTCAACTGTGTCACTTCAGCCGAGTCTGGGAAAGTACCTGCCAGGATGCCTGGGTAAGAGACCTAATTTCTCAGGGCTACAAGCTGGAGTTTGACAGCGCTCCTCCCCAATGATTTTTCAAATCAAGCTTACTAGTTTTGGAGGATACACAAATTACGCTGCAATAGGCCATCCAAAAGTTGGTCCAGTACCAAGTAATTGTGCCAGTGCCACTACAACAACAGGGAAAGGTTTACTACTCCAACCTGTTTGTGGTACTGAAACCGGATGGTTCGGTAAGGACTGTTTTGAATCTAAAATCCTTGAACCCTTACCTAAAGGTTTTCAAGTTCAAAATGGAATCCTTGCGATCAGTGATTGTGGGCCTGGAAGAACATGAGTTCATGGTCTTGTTGGATATAAAGGACGCCTATCTCCATAACTCGATTTGGCCACCTCACCGGGCTTTCCTGCGGTTTGCCCTGCTGAACAATCACTACCAGTTCCAGGCACTACCCTTTGGCCTGTCCACAGCTCCGAGGGTGTTCACGAAGGTGATGGCAGAGATGATGTTCCAACTCTGAGTCCAGGGAGTCAATATTGTCTCTTATCTGGACGATTTCTTGGTTAAGGCAAGATCCAGGGAGCTTTTATTGCTCCATATAGACCACACTATCCAACTTCTGTTACACCATGGGTGGATCCTCAATTTACAGAAGTCCCGCCTGGAGCCAACTCAGCGGCTCCTGATCCTGCGAATGTTGCTGGATACTGTGGCCCAGAAAGTGTTCCTCCTAGAGGACAATGCCACAGCAGTGTACATAAATCGACGAGGGACAAAAAGAAGGGCCTGCATACGAGAGGTATCAAAGATACTCCTCTGCACAGAAAGAAATGCAAGAGCAATGTCTGCAATCTTTATTCCGGGAGTGGACAACTGGGAAGAGGACTTCCTAAGTCATCACTATCTCCACCCGGTAGTGTGGGGGCTCCACCATCAGGTGTTTCAGCAGATCATTGACAGGTGGGGCTGCCCACAAATAGACATGATGGCTTCTCGACTCAACAAGAAGCTTCACGGATATTGCTCATGGACCAGGGACCCTCAGGCGAGGGCAATAGATGCACTGAGGTCACCTTGGCCTTACCGGCTGGACTACCTGTTTCCTCTGATTCCATTAGTCCCAAGGGTGTTAAAGCGAATCAGGAATCAAAGAGTCCAGGCAATTCTGATTGCCCCGGATTGGCCTCGGAAGGCGTGGCACATGGATCTTCTGGACATGTTTGTTGAAGACCCTTGGCCTCTGCCGATGAGAAGAGATCTTCAACAAGGGCCGCTCGTCTACCTGGACTTACGGCGACTTCATTTGATGGCATGGAGGTTGAGCGGAATATCCTAGCTCACTAAAGCCTTTCCAAAAAGGTTATTGCCAGGAAGCCTGTGACATCTCTTGGTGTGAGGAACACACATATTTGCCAGCAGAGTTCCACTTGGAATGTTTCTTACATTTCCTGCAGGCTGGAGTGGATAAGGGCTTACGTCTGGGTTCCATTAAAGCTCTCTCAATTTTCTTCCAGAAGAAATTGGCAGTGTTGCCAGAAGTTCAGACAAGTACCTCACGTGAAAGATGGTGATGTTACTGGCCCTGGCTTCTGCTAGGCATGTTTCAGAATTGGGGGCCTTACCGTGTAAAAGTCCCTACTTGGTCTCTTACGAGGATAGAGTGGAGCTAAGGACTAGGCAGTAGTTCCTGCTGAAGGTCGTCTCTGCGTTCCACTTAAATCAACCTATTGTGGTTCCGTCAGGTTCTGGCACTTCTGCTCCTCCAGAGGCATTGGATGCTGTGCGAACCTTGAAGATCTATATCAAGAGAACAGCTCGGATCAGAAAGACGGATTCCTTGTTTGTGCTCTATGATGCGCAGAAAAAGGGTTGACCTTCTTTTAAGCAGTCCATTGCTCATTGGCTTAAGCTTACTATCCAACAGGCCTATGTGTTGGCAGCTTTACCTGTTCCACAGTCTCTGAAGGTCCACTCTACGAGATCAGAAGGGTCTTCCTCGGTGGCTGCCTGTGGAGTCTCGGCCTTGCAACTATGCCAAGCTGCTACCTGGTCAGGGAAGAACACCTTTGTGAAGATCTACAGGTTTAATAACCCTGGCCAAAGAGGATACCCAGTTTGGGCAGGCGGTGCTGCAGATGTCTCAGCACATTCCTGCCTGTTCTGGAAGAATTGGGACATCCCCATCATACTAATTCCCCAATATCCCTTATGGATGCTAGAGAAAATAGTGCGTTGACTTTTTTGCAGGTTTTCTCTTATATAGTTAGCTGTTCAGCTGTTGCCTGTTTTTTTTTTTACCAGCCGTTGCTGGTCAGTTTGTTATTGGTGTGTTGATGTGTGAATCTCACCACTCGTTGTTATGTTCCTTCTCTCAAGTATGTCCATTCTCCTTCGGGCACTATTTTACCTATAACTGCCTGTGGGAGGGGGCATAGAGGGGAGGAGCCAGTTGAAGAAATGTAAAGAAATTTAAAGTGCACTGGCTCCTTTGGACCCCATCTATACCCCATCGTACTAATTCCCCAATATCGCTTATGGACTATACGAGAAAAGGATTTACCGGTAGGTAATTAAAATCCTATTTTCGTTTGGCATATGCTTTCTCTTGTAGTGTTGGTGTTCAGGAGACCTAGCACAAGTTAATATCCCATTGGTATAGGTGCCCATATGCCCTGCTCAAATGCCACTAGCAACCCGTTTCACATATGGTGGCAATGCTTTCCACTCCATTTGTTTTGGTTGGAAGTTCTTATGGGAGAGCCGGTTCCTTCTGATCCATTCTGGCTGTTTCACCTGGCCACAGCCTCTATCTCGAGATATAAAACATTTCTGTTGGACCACTTGAGCAATGCTGCTAAGTTACAGTTATCCCGGTAAGGTGGCACTCTTCCTCTCCTTCAACGGTTAGAGACTGGTTCAGTAGAATCGATTTCTATATGGAAATGGAGATATTCTGTCTTTTGCACAAAGTAACTACATTTTTTAGAGATATATGGCTCTCCTGGTTGTACTTCAAGGATTCAAAAACTTTTAAGGATATTATTACATGTGGAGCGTGGCCACAGCGGCAAGGGAGTAGGACATGAGTTCCTGGAGCTCCCCAGTCCGACATCCTCTGTGCCCATCCTGCCTAATTTCCAGAACTGCAACCCGGCCACATACCTTTGGAATATCCCTGTGGAGGTGGACGGAGCTTTGCGGTGCCGCTGTGTCTCCCGTCTGGAGATATCACCACTGCTGACGGTACGCCACCTGTACACGCCGGAGGCCTCTGGAGCACAGTGGCACTTCTGGTTGCACTCCCGGCGGCCACCTGGCTCCTCTCACAGCAGCAGGACCCAGCAATCTCCTCCCCGCCCTCACTCCTTCATCTCTCCAGCCCAGGGCTTCTGCTACATATGGCGGTTTGCTTTTGGAGTGCGCCAGGGACCTCATTCACTCTCCGGCGGTGCTGCAGTCAGCTGCCCGGCTCCCATCTCTGCTGTGTGACTGGCTCCTCTCCGGGGTGCCGTCTTTCAGGCCAGTGGGATCCTGTGTTCTCGGAGACCCTATGTGACTCCTGGGAGTGATTTGGGGAAGACAGGCCTGCGTGCCCGGCGACCATCTTATTAGCAGCCTGTGCCGATACATGCTGGCTGTGTCTACACTGCAGGAACATACCCTAATCCTGAGCTGGGCTGCAGTGAGTAAAAGTCTACTCTCCTACTGTTTATGCTCTCCCGCTAGTTTTCATTGCTGTTTATTATTCCTGGGCTAACAAACTGTATCCTGATAACTGCAATGTAGTGCTGCACCTTTTATTTGGATTACTTGTATTGCTGGTTCCGGGCCTCTTTCTGGTATTCCTTATTGCTGGCAGGATTATATTATTGTGCAACATGGTGAAAGGCGGGTTGGAGAAATTTGCAAGGATATTATTACATCTCATCCCTCTTAAACCTCCTTATGCTCTGGAGAACCTTCTGGGAGTAATACCCCCCTGGTTTCAACACTGAGGGTTAAATTTACTAAGGTGGGAGATTTTTAGAACTAGTGATGTTGCCCATAGCAACCAATCAGATTATATCTATTATCTGCTAGTAGTAGCTAGATAAATGGTAAGTAGAATCTGATTGGTTGCCATGGGCAACATCGCCAATTCTAAAAATCTCTCACCGTAGTAAATTTACCCCTGATTTGCTGTTTTTGTATTTGGCTAACCTTCAGAATTATTTCAGTGGTGCTTGCTTCTCTTTTGTCTCTGCAGGACCCGGAGCTGTCTTCTCCCATTTTTTCCTTCTCTTCTTCCTTGCCTTCCTTCCTTTAACACACCAAGGTGGTCATTCCGAGTTGTTCGCTCGCAAGCTGCTTTTAGCAGCATTGCACACGCTAAGCCGCCGCCTACTGGGAGTGAATCTTAGCATAGTAAAATTGCGAACGAAAGATTAGCAAAATTGCGAATAGACACTTCTTAGCAGTTTCTGAGTAGCTCCACACTTACTCGGCAACTGCGAACAGTTCAGTGCTTGTCGTTCCTGGTTTGACGTCACAAACACACCCAGCGTTCGGCCAGACACTTCTCCGTTTCTCCAGCCACTCCCGCGTTTTTCCCAGAAACTGTAGCGTTTTTTCGCACACGCCCATAAAATGACCAGTTTCCGCCCAGAAACACCCACTTCCTGTCAATCACATTACGATCACCAGAACGAAGAAAAAACCTTGTAATGCCGTGAGTAAATTACCTAACTGCATAGCAAATATACTTGGCGCAGTCACACTGCAGACATTGCGCATGCGCATTAGCGACTAATCGCTCCGTTGCGAGAAAAAAATAACGAGCGAACAACGCGGAATGAGGGCCCAAATTTGTTCCCTATTCTTTCTTTTTTGTGTTTAGATATTATTCTGTTTTTATTAATTTTGAGATTGTCTTGTATGTTTTTACTGGTTTTACATTATGTTGTCTCATTGTTGATTTGTACATAGATTGTGATTTACATATTTAACAAATTTTCTGTCATGTTTATTCATTCAATTTGAACCAATAAAAATCAATTTGTTCTAAAATAAATAATACATAAAAGTTACATGCCCTTATAGACAGCTAATCTTGTTTAAACTCAATTCATTGTATGTTTTTGGCCTACTTATGGTGTGCAGCATTACTGTCAGAGATTAATGTACATTGGCAAGGGATAATGTTTGCCTTGATTATGGAAGCCTTGTGGTAATAACATCATTGGTGTAAAAGTTGGTTCCTCTGAACATAAAATTGCATTACATGGAAAAGATGTTCTCATTAGCGGGTCCAGTCCATTCCCTCCGGTCACTTTTTGCTGAAATTAAACTATGAGCTAAACAGTTGGGTTATAAAATGAGCACTGGTAAGATAAAAGTTTTAGTCTTCTATATAACCTAGTAAGACTTTATCTTCTTAAGAAGAATCATTCCCACTTAACGGTCACTTGCAGCAGCCTCCTGATCCTCTGCTGATTGTCAGGGGATGAAGAAATCAAGACAACCATTCCGTCATTTGCAAAATGTCTAGTGTGTAGCTAGCTTAAGGGTTTGATTTCTCCTAATAAAGGATGTCGGCCTTATACTATATAAGGTTAATCTCCTTACCTAGAAAAAAAAGCAGGTGCACTCTCCAAACATTACTAATCAGAATAATTTTAATAAAAATTGTGATTTATCATCAATAAAAAGTGAGGTTCTTTGCATAATTTTGGCCACCAGAAGTATGGGCCTACCCACCACGTCCAGGTAACCTCATCATCAGGTAGATCTTGAACATTCGAAACGTTCAAGTCCAGGGCATAGGACACCCCTAGACTGCCCAACAAAACCATATCAAGGCACCACAATGGAGAGAGAAGTGTTAGAGGTTGTTAAGAGTGTTACATGGATGACAAATAATGTGTTAATAATGAAAAAAAGCCCTAATAGGTTACTATAAAGTTTCAGTTAAATGTTAGATTGTGATGCCATGAAGCAAACTGGTCACGCCAAACCAAGGGGCCCCAGGCCCCAAACTCACCCCCATTACTGTCACTCTAAATTTATTCAGATCTTGCCATTATTATTGCTTTATTCAATATACATTCTGCAAATGCAAGGGTTCCTAATTAAGAACACCAAGCGGTAGGTGGGAGGGGTGCCAATCCCGACTGAAGGAGTCTCCGCCTTCAAATGTACATACCGTACCTATACACAATATAGAATATAAAGGGAAGGTGGCCCTAAACCTCACACCCTAACTAAATAGGAGGCGCTACGATGCTGAGACGTGTAATGCCACACAGAAAAACACAGGTGCACTCTACAAACATTACTAATCTAAATAATTGTAATACATTTGGAAATTTAATATTTTTACATGTTTTTCTGTGTGCGGCATGGTAGCACCTCTTATTATGTTCAGGTCATAGATATACTTTTCTCCTGTGTGAAATCTGATATATAGCAAAAGATGATTTATATGTAAAACACTTTGCACACTCAGAACATGAAAATGGTTTCTCACCTGTGTGACTTCTGTGTTACAAGATGTGAAATCTGTGTAAAACATTTCCCACATTCACTGTCAGCGTCCGGGGTCTTACCGGCATGCCGGGGCCGCAAGGTCTTCTGTGCGGGCGGCTTGTGGGCAGCGGCGGAGGAGGGCTGCTGTGGCAGGTCTGCTTTCGGCGGGTAGGCGGTGGTGGGGGTCCGCTCGTGGCAGCGGGATGCCGCTGCAGCGGATCTCACTCAGGACAGTTGCTGGGAAATCAAGGACAGGGGAGTGTCTGGGTGCCAGCAGGAAGGTCTGCCTTACAGGGATCCGCCATGTTGGAGACCAATTCTAAAGCAATGGTGCAGGCTTCCTGTGTATCCAGCCAATCCAGGGAGATCCCTCCTTATAAAAAGGGGCTGGTTTATGACAAGGGCACCAGTGCTTCAAGTTACAACCCAGTTGTAGGTGCTATAGCTCTGTGCTCCCAGGATTCTTGCCGTGTCCTGGTTACTCCATGGCTCTGCTTGCCGTCATTTAGTTGCTGCCACAGCCCTGCCGCTTCCAACCTACTGCCGCCTGTGAAAGCGCTCCTGGGAACCCCAACCCAGTAAGGGCCTCGGGGCACGGACAGTCCCCGTGCCTTTCAGCCTCGTCTCTCAAGCCACAGTTCTCAAGCCCGTGCCTTTCAGCCTTGTCTCTCAAGCCACAGTTCACAAGTCCGTAGTTCAGCCTCGTCTCTCAAGCCACCGTTCACGAGTCCGCAGTTCAGACTTGTCATACAAACCACAAATCCACAGTTGATCCTCGTCATTTAAGCCAGTTCACAAGGCTACAGTTCAGCCTCGTCATTCCAAGCCACCACTTACTAGCCCGCAGATCCTTGTCTTCAGTTTTGTTCAGCTACGAATACCTGCCTTCTAGCCCTGCCTACGTTCTTCATTTGTCTCATGTCCCATGAAAAGGAACTATATCCAGCCCCTTCATCTTCTTCATCCACAGATAATTGCTTCCTTGGGCAAATATCAGTTGCCGGATCCTCAAACCCAGCCAAGCATGACACTCAGAGCATGCCTTTTTTTTCTCAACTGTGTGTTGTCTGATGTTTAACAAGAACTGATTTATATGCAAAACATTTCCCACACTCAGAGCACAAAAATTTCTTCTCACCTGTGTGAGTTGTCTGATGTGAAAAAAGAGCTGATATATATGTAAAATATTTTCCACACTCAGAACACAGAAATGGCCTCACCTGTGTGACTTCTCTGATGTACAAGAGCTGACTTCTTTATAAAACTTTTCCCACACTGAGAACATGAAAATGGTTTCTTGCCTGTGTGAGTTCTCTGATGTATAACAAATTTTGTTTGTTGTGTAAAACACTTCCCACACTCAGAACATGCAAATGGTTTCTCACCTGTGTGAATTCTGATGTGTTACAAGATGTGAAATCTGTGTAAAACATTTCCCACATTCAGAACATGGAAATGGTTTCTCACCTGTGTGACTTCTCTGATGTATAACAAGATTTGATTGTAAAAATTTCTCACACTGAGAGCATGAAAATGGCTTCTCACCTGTGTGACTTCTCTGATGTCTAATAAAAGCTATTTTCTGTGTAAAACATTTTCCACACTCAGAGCATGGGAATGATTTCTCCTGTGTGACTTTTATTATGTGTAACAAAACTTATGCATAAAACATTTCTCACACAGCATGGAAATGGCCTCATCTGTGTGACTTCTCTGATGTGTAACAAGATGTGATTTCCTACTAAAATATTTCTCACACTGATAACATGAAAATGGTTTCTTATCTGTGTGAGTTCTCTGATATATTACAATATTTGATTTATGTGTAAAACATTTCCCACACTCACAGCATGGAAATGGTCTCACTTGTGTGACTTCTCTGATGTGAAACAAGATGTGCTTTCTGTTTAAAACATTTCCCACACTGAGAACATGAAAATGGTTTCTCACCTGTGTGAGTTCTCTGATGTGAAACAAGATGTGATTTCTGTTTAAAACATTTCCCACACTGAGAACATGAAAATGGTTTCTCACCTGTGTGAGTTCTCTGATGTACTACAAGATCTGATTTATGTGTAAAACATTTCCCACACTCGGAGCATGGAAATGGTCTCTCACTTGTGTGACTTCTCTGATGTGAAACAAGATGTGATTTCTGTTTAAAACATTTCCCACACTCAGAGCAAGAAAATGGCTTCTCACCTGTGTGACTTCTCTCATGTATAACAAGAGCTGACTTCTTCATAAAACTTTTCCCACACTCAGAACATGAAAATGATTTCTCGCCTGTGTGAGTTTTCTGATGTATAACAAGATGTGATTTGTGTGTAAAACATTTTGTACACTCAGAGCATGGAAATGGCCTCTCACCTGTGTGAGTTCTCTGATGTATAACAAGATGTGATTTGTATGTAAAACATTTTGCACACTCAGAACATGGAAATGGCCTCTCACCTGTGTGAGTTCTCTGATGTGTAATAAGATATGGTTTACATGTAAAACATTTCCCACACTCAGAACAGGGAAATATTTTATCAGGTGTATGAGCTGCACGATGTGTAACAAAATCTGAGGTATCAGGAGAACAGTCCTCGCAGTTAGAGGGATCAGATGCTATATCTGCGCTGGGAGGTACTGGATGTATATTTAGCATAACAGCGCTGTCTCCTGGAGAATCCTGTGTGATGTTATCTTCTGTTTTAGTATCTGCATATAAGAAGAGATCTCCCTCCAAGGCATTCCTGCTTGTGCCGCCATCTGCTGGAGATAAAATAGCTGTATTATTAGTATTCACATTTCTTTATACAGAGCTCATATATTACTCTACACTTTACAGAGAATACTTAGTCATTTACATCAGTCACTGCCCCAGTGGAGCTTACAATCCTGATACACATATACAGTGATCGCAGTGAGCGAAAAAATGTGTGGGTCCCAGGGATCCTTTACTTTAAAAAAGTGGGATCCTATTCCACAATTTTTGGGTCCCATCACATATTATGGGGGATGAGGGCAGGCAGCAGTTGGGACAGTGCTGGGGGCAGGTAGCATTTAGGGTAAAAAAGGTTTAAGGGCAAGCAGCAGCTGGAGTACAACTGGGGGTAAAGGCAGAGAGAAGTTGGGGTAAGGGCAGGCAGTGCTGGCGGTAATTGTAGAGAGCAGTTGGGACAGTGCTGGGGGGAAGGAGGCTAGTGTCAAAATGTGCTGTGTGTAGGTAAAGAGAAAGGGCAAATAGCAGCTGGGGCAGTACTGGATGGCAAGGAGGGGGGATAGGGCAAACAGTACTGGGGGTAGGGAGAGAGTAAGGGTAGATAGCAACTGAGGCAGTACTGGTGACAAGGAGGGGGCTATCTGCCAGCAGTGCTGGGGTTAGGGAGGGAGTAAGGGTAGATAGCAGTTACTGGGTTTAAAAGTGGGAACCAGAAAAGAAGGGGTCTTTTTGCACACTTTCGGGAAAGTGAGTGTGGCCTCACAAGGGGCAGTAGGTGGTAAGGTGTGGAAGGTGACAGTGTGAGTGTGCTGGAACAGTTCTGTGGGGTGATGTTGTGGGCAGTGGTGCTTAGGTCTTAGGGACGTGGCCACTGGAAATGGGAGCGTGCCAGCATGATATGCCATCCGTTTCTTGTCACTCTGGGAGTATTTCTCTCTATTCTAAATACACCGTACCTACATGGTGGTTTCAGTGCAACGGGGAACCGCTGAAGAAATGGATCTTCCCTAGGCAGACCATGTCTTCATTTGTTATTCACTATTCATGTAGGAAATCACATGGATGGAAACTGCCTATTTGTGTAGGAATATAACCAATGCATCATCAAACAAAGGTTCACCCAGACTCGTGCTCCCTGCGTCACTTCCTACCCCCTGAATCTACTCCAACCTACCTTTCCAGCCTTCTGCCCCATGTGTTAAGGTAGGTCCTTTCCACAAAGTGAAAAAAGACAACACTTGTGTCAATCCAGCCTCGCCATTCAAGCACTCTCTCCCCTGTGTCCATCTGCCTTCCCCCTTACTCTGTGGCTCTCAGCTTCCTCCTCTTGTGTCTCTCTGCGTCCCGCCACCGTGTGACTTTCTGTCCTGGGCCCCAGGTGCCACGCAATTTAGCAGCCCTGCCTGTTTAGCCACAGTTTATGGGGCAGGCCGGCCAGGGTGCGGGGGGCTGACACCGCTGCATGTAGACCTTGCGCTGCCTTCAGACACTGTGCGGGGAGCCGCCCAGGGTCTGCAGGGCTCAGTGTGTGACAGCAGCCAGGCAGCAGCGGGTACCGGGCAGCGCACAGTTACTGGTTCTCCTGCTGCAGCTCCTCCATGTGCCACTGCTCCCTGCACCTCCCCATGTGTTCCCACATCACCACACATACCACTTACCCGGCCCTTCAGCTGCGGGCATACTAGCTAAGGAACACTCAGCCGCAGGCAGATCGCGTCCTCTGGACCTGCCCATTTTGAAAAAGGGAGTCCCCGGTCACCAAAAGTGAGTAAAATACGCGCCAGAGCGCATTTTTGCGATCACTGATATACACACACTAGAGTAAATTTGGGTCCGAAAGCAATTTACCTTCTAGTAAGATATTTTAAAGGTTGTAGGAAACACATACAAACTCCACAGGGATGGGAATTGAAGTCCTGACCTCAGTGCTTTGAGACAACAATGCTAACCACTACACCACCATCTTACCATTATGAAGATATTTAGTTCATTTTAACTTGCAAACTATGACATTACTACAATTACATATGTTCCAACAACAAATAACATTTTCATGGAACAGATGAAAATATTGGCTTTACCTCCAGAATGGCCAAATACTTTTGAAAGGATTTAAAAAATCATCTGTTAATTTGTGATTTAGACCCTTAAACACAAAAAATCTACCCAACACCGACCAAAATCGACTTTTAGTAAATATATCCCAAGGTCTAAAACTCTGAGACATGTCTATCAGAAGCAATTACTAGAATAAAACTACCTTAAACTCCACAGTCTCAATGGGTTTGAAAGGGGCTTCTGAAGGGCTTCAAAAAACTAATTCAGATCCCACGGTGAGAGGGGAAGGATATATGGAGGCTACATTCAAAGGTCTGTAACTCCAGAATGGGCAGATATTTTTGAAAAACTATTGATAAAGCAGAGACCCGACCCTTGAGAAAACGAAAAGTGATGGCCCAGACTCAGACCAACCTGAAGGAAAGACAAAAGATGAGGTAGTCTAAAGGCAGCCACGAGAGACCCTGACTCTCGCACCATGAATTGTGAAACATACAGATACAATGGTAAATTCTGGAAGTGACCAGCTTAAGAGTCTGAATCCTGGTCTGGATAACATGCCTGGAAAAGCCGCAAGCCCTCAAGATATGGGTCTCAGGAACCATGTCATCAAAGCCTGATGAGACAAATATGGGGGTAGACATAAACCCTGATGCAGTAGGTCCTGCCAGAGAAGAAGATGGCAAGGAACCTAGGCCAGCATTCCTTGAAGGAGAGCATACCACTGTAGAGGAGGCCAGTCTAGAGCTACAAGAATGAATGGTAAACCTTCCCATCGAATAAGCTGAAGTACCATGGGCTTCATGTGCAGTGGTGGAAACAGGTACCACAGCTGGAAGGATCAAGGCACCATCATGGCATCTATAAAGATCCCTTGAGCATGCTCTGTACTAGGGAAACTTTTTGTGCAAATGGTAGGACATGAGCTCAATATTGTTCCTTCAACACTGATCCACAATCAGTTGAAACGCCTCCTGGTGTAGTTTCCAATCTTCGGGATGGACAGCGTGGTAACTGAGAAAGTCTGTCTCACAGCTGTCCACTCCAGGAATGTGGATGGCAAATTAGCAAGGACCCAACATTCTGCCCAAAAGAATGTGAGACACATTTCGCTATTAACTTTCTCAAGGTAACATAAAGTACGTAGGGACATGGAGCTGAGTGTCCGCTCTGTTCACCATATGATACAGACATAATGCTAGCAAGGCATAATATCGGAATGTATATATGTTAAAGAGTGAACAGAACCCATATGTGTACACAATAAAACGCAGCTAGATAGCGACCACAAGTTTTATATGCATTAATAGTTGATATCCATAGGTACGAGACCAGCAGCTACAAGAAGCCAAAGACTGTGAACATGTACACCCCTCACTAAACAGATATTAATATATGAACAGTTATTTAAACACACCCGGTATTATTAAATACGGGTTTAGGATACCAGACCATAAACCATACACTATGTTATTACACCAAACTCTAAGATTCATGAATTAAACTGCTCAGTCACTAACGAATATGTGCAGCATTTGGTGATATGCAAATACAGCTACTGAACTTTTGAAGAAACACGGTTACCTATATATTAATCGGCCATCAGATACAACTATACATGGTAAATGATAACCTAATTAATATAGGTAAAAACAAAGTCGCATTTACACCTTTATACAGTATGTACCATATAATCTATTGCGTGTACATATACTGACTATAGAGCCAAAGCTCATGAGGGTAATTCAGATCGGATCACAGCAGCATGTTTGTAAGCTAATGGGCAAAACCATGTGCACTGCAGATGGGGCAGATGTAACATGTGCAGAGAGAGTTAGATTTGGGTGGGTTGATTTGTTTCTGTGCAGGGTAAATACTGGCTGCTTTCTTTTTACACTGCAATTTAGATTTCACACCACACCCAAATCTAACTCTCTGTGCACAAGTTACCTCTGCCCCACCTGCAGTGCACATGGTTTTGCCCATCTGCTGACAAATTTGCAGCTGCGATCAGATCTGAATCAGACCCATATTGGTAAATTTACTAAGGTGGGAGATTTTTAGAACTGGTGATGTTGCCCACGGCAACCAATCAGATTCTACTTACCATTTATCTAGCTGCTTCTAGCAGATAATACATATAATCTGATTGGTTGCTATGGGCAACATCACCAGTTCTAAATATCTCCCACCTTAGTAAATTTACCACATAGTGTCAGGAATAGTCTGTCTACACATCAGATTGTAGTAGGTTTTGCAGTGAATATGTAGTATTGGTCTCTCACTTAGTATCAGACTCATATACTCTTCTATTAGGAGGTTTATTTAGTGCTCCCGTCTTTCACTATTATTGTGTCAAACAGGGCACAGAAACAATATAACCCACCCAAATCTAACTATCTCTGCACATGTTATATCTGCCCCACCTGCACTGCACATGGTTTTGCCCAACTGCTAACAAATTTGCTGCTGCGATCAACTCTGAATTACCCCCTATAAGTGAGAGGATAGAGTGGTGTGTGTAATCATAATTGCAATATATTTTTGAACCAATACTGCATATGTCATAATTCCAAGTGTACTGGTTCCTGTCTGACGCAATTAGTAAGAGAAAGAAATTACCAACTATTCTATTATTGATATTATTCCAGAAATAACGCCTAGTTTCTGGTAAATCGCATTATAGGGCCATATCTAATTCAAGCAGGGGCGTTGGAACGGGTGGATGGGGGGGGCAAAGGGGCAACATGCCCCCCCCCCCCCCCCCCAAACACGTAAGAAGCACAGGTGCTGGGGAGTGCTTACCCCCAGATCACCACATAGATTCCCACTTTAAAAAGTCTGCTGACGGCGTCGCAGACTGCTGCACCCTGTCCTGTCCTGTCCTAGCCGGTTCTTCACTGATGCATTACTGGGAAGAGGCGGGGATGGCCCAGCATGGCCACGCCTCCTCCCAGTAATACATCCCTGAAGAGTGAAGAGCCGGCCAGGAGATGGGGCAGCCTTTTAAAAGTAGGAGTCTCTGCGGGGATCCGGAGGTAAGCGCTAAATAAGTAGGCACAATGTAGTCTGTATTATAGTATTGTAATTATTTAAGAGACATCTATAAAAGCAATATAAACTCTACTTTTTAAACTTTGTCGATTTTTTCTTCACACATAAATATACTGTATGTCTTTCTACATAGATATTATATCTGTATTTTAAATAAAACATTAAACGTTATGTTTTAATCTAGTAGTGCACCTGAAACAGATCCTTCTCTCACCCCCCTTTATCTGTGACTGTGAGACACCTCCATCATTGACTGACAACTCCATGTCTCACCCAGTTTATGTAGGCCACCACAGCACAGTATCCAAACAGGCCTTCCCTGTAAGACCTCCTGAGCTTGGACCAGGGTGTTCCTACTGCTCTCAACTCCAGAATGTTGATGGAGAGGGTGGATTCTCTGTTAGACCAAAGACCCTGAAGACGTGGTCCCGGAGTGACCGCTCCCCAATCCATCAGACTGACATCTATTGTGATCAATTGATAGATTTTGGGTATGGAGCCATCACAGAAGTGACTGGTGTATGTCATGGTACAGTCGAAAAAGCTGCCCGTCCAGATAGGACCCACCCCTGGATCAACGTGCATGACATTTGTAAAATGGTACAGCCTCGAAGGAAGCCACCAGGAGTTGCATACACTGAAAAACAGACAATAAGGCAAATGTAGTAGTGACCTCCTGACAAAAGACTGAAATCCTGAATCTTCTGTGTAAGGAAAAAAACCTGACAGCGAGTGTTGAACATGAGGCCCAAGAAAACCATCCTCTGTGAAGGAAGGAAATTTGATTTAGGGTAATTTAGGTTCCAGCTTCCAGAGTGCAGATGCTGGAGCAACAAGACCTCTGAAGGGGATTCCTGATTTTTTTCTGGTGGACTTACCTTGAATTTGAGGAAAGACTTTCCGTTTATTGGATCCATTATAACATCTGCGGAAAGACTTCCACTAACTTGGTACGAAATCCACCTATTTTAATATATTAATTTTAATGTTTTTTTACTCTGCACATGCCTACTAAAAACCTTGATTTGGTGTCACACTGACATTTGCAAGCTTAACAGTTTTACACTGTTTTTTGTTTGTTTTCTTTCCACCCATATGTATGTTTGAAGAAGCACTCAAAAGACACCAGAAGTTTGGATTCACAGGAGAGTAAAGATATTTATATTTTTAAAGAGATTCCTTTTTTCCATAGTGCCGTCTGTTTCCAATGCATTGTATATTTGATTGTTGTCGGAGTTTTGGTGTTAACTCATAAATTGGTCATAGTGGCTGCTCTGGTCTGTGCACAGTAAGACACTCAACCCCATTTTTTACAGGAGGTGCGCTAAATAAAGAATGATGGTGATTCTCCTGTGTCTCAAGAAGGAATCCATGTGAGCCATGTCCTTTGAGAAAGCCCTGGCTGCTGTGGACAGGCCCAATGGTAAGGTCAAACTGGAAATGCAGGTCTCCTATTGCCAAGTTGAGGGGTTGATGATAGTCTTTCCAGATGGGAATGTGAAGAAAAACATCTTTTATATCTATGGACACTAGAAATTACCCACCATCCATTGTGCTGATGACCAAAGAAAGGCACCATCTTGAATTTTGCAAGAAAGAGATAGAGATTCAGCTACTTTAAATTCAGTATCTGATGGAAGGACCTGTCTCGGGGGCTCCAGGTTGAGTAAAACCCTGAGCCCTTGGCAAAACTAGCTCTGGAATTTAAAAGAGAATTTATCGTATACTAAAGGGCCATCTGTCTGGATGAATCCTGGGCAAGAGTAGTGGCCAAAAAATCCTCCTGGACATGAGACCTGCCAAGTCTACTATGTACAATATCCTCTGGACAAAATGCCACTCACCCAGAGCTCTGGAATGGATTGGAGCCCCACATCCTGGAACCTTGTGAACCGACACTTACTACCTGAGGATTGCATTGGGCCCCTTAAGCAGTCTGCCTCATGCGGTCTGCTTCTCTGCTGGTTTGGGGCCGGCCTGGCAAGCATTTGCAGAGACATAGCTCCAGAATGCTCCCCTATGAGAGTATCTGGACATGCCTCTGAAGGACTGAACTCTTCCCCGCCAAGAAAGCAAAAAGAGTTGAGTTAAGAGCTCTTCCCTCCAAAGGATTTCATCAGAATCCGTTCCCATTTCACTATTACACCCTAGAATCTCGTATTTGTTTCACTTAGATCGAACCAAACAAAAAGCTCATCAGTAGGGTCAAGAAACTAGGAAAGCACAGTGTGTAATCCCTACAAATAAACACTGGTCTGTAATACCAGCATACCCTATATATCTATGTATAAGGAGCCCAAAACCCCCTCAACAGGTCCAGCAGATGCTGCTCAGACTTGTAGCCTCTTTAAGTGCCCTCAGAAGAGGATGGCGCTGAAGCTTTCTGTGCCATTGAAGCCCACCAAGGAATGGGTGAGGAGCCAACCTCAATGCATCAATGGGGTAAGAATGAGGATGGCGGCCAAACTGCTGCAAACCCTCTCCTGCAGTGTCTAACTAACAAACCCTTGGGTGCGAAACGCATTAGGAAAAAATAAGAATTTACTTACCGATAATTCTATTTCTCGTAGTCCGTAGTGGATGCTGGGAACTCCGTAAGGACCATGGGGAATAGCGGCTCCGCAGGAGACTGGGCACAAAAGTAAAGCTTTAGGACTACCTGGTGTGCACTGGCTCCTCCCCCTATGACCCTCCTCCAAGCCTCAGTTAGGACACTGTGCCCGGAAGAGCTGACACAATAAGGAAGGATTTTGAATCCCGGGTAAGACTCATACCAGCCACACCAATCACACCGTACAACTTGTGATCTGAACCCAGTTAACAGCATGATAACAGAGGAGCCTCTGGATAGATGGCTCACAACAACAATAACCCGATTTAGTTAACAATAACTATGTACAAGTATTGCAGACAATCCGCACTTGGGACGGGCGCCCAGCATCCACTATGGACTACGAGAAATAGAATTATCGGTAAGTAAATTCTTATTTTCTCTGACGTCCTAGTGGATGCTGGGAACTCCGTAAGGACCATGGGGATTATACCAAAGCTCCCAAACGGGCGGGAGAGTGCGGATGACTCTGCAGCACCGAATGAGAGAACTCCAGGTCCTCCTCAGCCAGGGTATCAAATTTGTAGAATTTAGCAAACGTGTTTGCCCCTGACCAAGTAGCTGCTCGGCAAAGTTGTAAAGCCGAGACCCCTCGGGCAGCCGCCCAAGATGAGCCCACCTTCCTTGTGGAATGGGCATTTACAGATTTTGGCTGTGGCAGGCCTGCCACAGAATGTGCAAGCTGAATTGTACTACAAATCCAACGAGCAATAGTCTGCTTAGAAGCAGGAGCACCCAGCTTGTTGGGTGCATACAGGATAAACAGCGAGTCAGATTTTCTGACTCCAGCCGTCCTGGAAACATATATTTTCAGGGCCCTGACAACATCTACCAACTTGGAGTCCTCCAAGTCCCTAGTAGCCGCAGGCACCACAATAGGTTGGTTCAGGTGAAACGCTGACACCACCTTAGGGAGAAACTGAGGACGAGTCCTCAATTCCGCCCTGTCCGAATGGAAAATCAGATAGGGGCTTTTGCAGGATAAAGCCGCCAATTCTGACACGCGCCTGGCCGAAGCCAGGGCCAACAGCATGGCCACTTTCCATGTGAGATATTTTAAATCCACAGATTTAAGTGGTTCAAACCAATGTGATTTGAGGAACCCCAAAACTACATTGAGATCCCAAGGTGCCACTGGAGGCACAAAAGGAGGCTGTATATGCAGCACTCCCTTGACAAACATCTGAACTTCAGGAACTGAAGCCAGTTCTTTCTGGAAGAAAATCGACAGGGCCGAAATTTGAACCTTAATGGACCCCAATTTGAGGTCCATAGACACTCCTGTTTGCAAGAAATGCAGGAATCGACCCAGTTGAAATTCCTCCGTTGGGGCCTTCCTGGCCTCGCACCACGCAACATATTTTCGCCAAATGCGGTGATAATGCTTTGCGGTTACATCCTTCCTGGGTTTGATCAGGGTAGGGATGACTTCCTCCGGAATGCCTTTTTCCTTCAGGATCCGGCGTTCAACTGCCATGCCGTCAAACGCAGCCGCGGTAAGTCTTGGAACAGACAGGGTCCTTGCTGGAGAAGGTCCCTTCTTAGAGGCAGAGGCCACGGGTCCTCTGTGAGCATCTCTTGAAGTTCCGGGTACCAAGTCCTTCTTGGCCAATCCGGAGCCACGAGTATAGTTCTTACTCCTCTCCGTCTTATAATTCTCAGTACCTTGGGTATGAGAGGCAGAGGAGGGAACACATACACTGACTGGTACACCCATGGTGTTACCAGAGCGTCCACAGCTATAGCCTGAGGGTCCCTTGACCTGGCGCAATACCTGTCCAGTTTTTTGTTGAGGCGGGACGCCATCATGTCCACCTTTGGTTTTTCCCAACAGTTTACAATCATGTGGAAGACTTCTGGATGAAGTCCCCACTCTCCCGGGTGGAGGTCGTGCCTGCTGAGGAAGTCTGCTTCCCAGTTGTCCACTCCCGGAATGAACACTGCTGACAGTGCTATCACATGATTTTCCGCCCAGCGAAGAATCCTTGCAGCTTCTGCCATTGCCCTCCTGCTTCTTGTGCCGCCCTGTCTGTTTACGTGGGCGACTGCCGTGATGTTGTCTGACTGGATCAACACCGGCTGACCTTGAAGCAGAGGTCTTGCTAGGCTTAGAGCATTGTAAATGGCCCTTAGCTCCAGGATATTTATGTGAAGTGATGTCTCCAGGCTTGACCACAAGCCCTGGAAATTTCTTCCCTGTGTGACTGCTCCCCAGCCTCGCAGGCTGGCATCCGTGGTCACCAGGACCCAGTCCTGAATGCCGAATCTGCGGCCCTCTACAAGATGAGCACTCTGCAACCACCACAGGAGAGACACCCTCGTCTTTGGTGACAAGGTTATCCGCTGATGCATCTGAAGATGCGACCCGGACCATTTGTCTAGCAGATCCCACTGGAAAATTCTTGCGTGGAATCTGCAGAATGGGATTGCTTCGTAGGAAGCCACTATTTTTCCCAGGACCTTTGTGCATTGATGCACTGACACTTGGCCTGGTTTTAGGAGGTTTCTGACTAGTTCGGATAACTCCCTGGCTTTCTCCTCCGGGAGAAACACCTTTTTCTGGACTGTGTCCAGGATCATCCCTAGGAATAGAAGACGTGTCGTCGGGATCAGCTGCGATTTTGGAATATTGAGAATCCAACCGTGCTGCCGCAACACTACCTGAGATAGTGCTACCCCGACTTCCAACTGTTCCCTGGATCTTGCCCTTATCAGGAGATCGTCCAAGTAAGGGATAACTAAAACTCCCTTCCTTCGAAGGAGTATCATCATTTCGGCCATTACCTTGGTAAAGACCCGGGGTGCCGTGGACAATCCAAACGGCAGCGTCTGAAACTGATAGTGACAGTTCTGTACCACAAACCTGAGGTACCCTTGGTGAGAAGGGTAAATTGGGACATGGAGATAAGCATCCTTGATGTCCAGAGACACCATATAATCCCCTTCTTCCAGGTTCGCAATCACTGCTCTGAGTGACTTCATCTTGAATTTGAACCTCTGTATGTAAGTGTTCAAGGATTTTAGATTTAAAATCGGTCTCACCGAGCCGTCCGGCTTCGGTACCACAAACAGCGTGGAATAATACCGCTTTCCCTGTTGCAAGAGGGGTACCTTGATTATCACCTACTGGGAATACAGCTTGTGAATGGCTTCCAATACCGCCTCCCTGTCGGGAGACGTCGGTAAAGCAGACTTTAGGAAACGGCGAGGGGGAGACGTCTCGAATTCCAATTTGTACCCCTGAGATACCACCTGAAGGATCCAGGGGTCCACTTGCGAGTGAGCCCACTGCGCGCTGAAATTCTTGAGACGGGCCCCCACCATGCCTGAGTCCGCTTGTAAAGCCCCAGCGTCATGCTGAGGACTTGGCAGAGGCGGGAGAGGGCTTCTGTTCCTGGGAACTGGTTGTTTGCTGCAGCCTTTTCCCTCTTCCTCTGCCACGGGGCAGAAAAGAGGAACCTTTTGCCCGCTTGCCCTTATGGGGCCAAAAGGACTGCGCCTGATAATACGGCGTCTTCTTATGTTGAGAGGCTACATGGGGTAAAAATGTGGATTTCCCAGCAGTTGCCGTGGCTACCAGGTCTGATAGACCTACCCCAAATAACTCCTCCCCTTTATAAGGCAATACTTCCATATGCCTTTTGGAATCCGCATCCCCTGACCACTGTCGTGTCCATAACCCTCTTCTGGCAGAAATGGACAGCGCACTTACTCTTAATGCCAGTCGGCAGATATCCCTCTGTGCATCACGCATATATAGAAATGCATCTTTTAAATGCTCTATAGTCAGTAATATACTGTTCCTGTCTAGGGTATCAATATTGTCCGTCAGGGAATCTGACCAAGCCACCCCAGCACTGCACATACAGGCTGAGGCGATTGCTGGTCGCAGTATAACTCCTGTGTGAGTGTATATACATTTTAGGATATTCTCCTGCTTTCTGTCAGCAGGTTCCTTAAGGGCGGCCGTCTCAGGAGAGGGTAGTGCCACCTGTTTAGACAAGCGTGTGAGCGCTTTATCCACTCTAGGGGGTGTTTCCCAACGTGCCCTATCCTCTGGCGGGAAAGGGTATGATGCCAATAACCTTTTAGGAATTATCAGTTTTTTATCGGGGGAAACCCACGCTTCATCACACACTTCATTTAATTCCTCAGATGCAGGAAAAACTACAGGCAGTTTTTTCTCACCAAACATAATACCCTTTTTAGTGGTACTTGTATTATCAGAAATATGTAAAACATTTTTCATTGCCTCAATCATGTAACATGTGGCCCTACTGGAAGTCACATTCGTCTCTTCATCGTCGACACTGGAGTCAGTATCTGTGTCGGCGTCTGTGTCTGCCATCTGAGGTAACGGGCGTTTTAGAGCCCCTGATGGCCTTTGAGACGCCTGGACAGGCACAAGCTGAGTAGCCGGCTGTCTCATGTCGTCAACTGTCTTTTGTAAAGAACTGACACTGTCACGTAATTCCTTCCATAAGCCCATCCACTCAGGTGTCGACTCCCTAGGGGGTGACATCTCTATTACAAGCAATTGCTCCGCCTCCACATCATTTTCCTCCTCAAACATGTCGACACAATCGTACCGACACACCGCACACACACAGGGAATGCTCTGATAGAGGACAGGACTCCACTAGCCCTTTGGGGAGACAGAGGGAGAGTATGCCAGCACACACCAGAGCGCTATATATACACAGGGATACCACTATATAATGTGTTTTCCCCTTATAGCTGCTGATATTATCAAACTGCGCCAAATTAGTGCCCCCCCCTCTCTTTTTTACCCTTTTCTGTAGTGCAGGACTGCAGGGGAGAGTCAGGGAGACGTCCTTCCAGCGGAGCTGTGATGGAAAATGGCGCCAGTGTGCTGAGGAGATAGGCTCCGCCCCCTTCTCGGCGGACTTTTCTCCCGCTTTTTGCTGTATTCTGGCAGGGGTTAAAATACATCCATATAGCCCTGGGGGTTATATGTGGTGTATTTTCGCCAGCCAAGGTGTTTATATTGCTGCTCAGGGCGCCCCCCCTAGCGCCCTGCACCCTCAGTGACCGGAGTGTGAAGTGTGCCTAAGGAGCAATGGCGCATAGCTGCAGTGCTGTGCGCTACCTTGGTGAAGACTGCTGTCTTCTGCCGACGATTTTCCGGACCTCTTCTTGCTTCTGGCTCTGTAAGGGGGCCGGCGGCGCGGCTCTGGGACCGGACTCCGATGCTAGGCCTGTGTTCGGTCCCTCTGGAGCTAATGGGTGTCCAGTAGCCTAAGAAGCCCAAGCTGCTGCTCAGGGCGCCCCCCCTAGCGCCCTGCACCCTCAGTGACCGGAGTGTGAAGTGTGCCTAAGGAGCAATGGCGCATAGCTGCAGTGCTGTGCGCTACCTTGGTGAAGACTGCTGTCTTCTGCCGACGATTTTCCGGACCTCTTCTTGCTTCTGGCTCTGTAAGGGGGCCCGCGGCGCGGCTCTGGGACCGGACTCCGATGCTAGGCCTGTGTTCGGTCCCTCTGGAGCTAATGGGTGTCCAGTAGCCTAAGAAGCCCAAGCTGGCTGCAAGCAGGCAGGTTCGCTTCTTCTCCCCTTAGTCCCTCGATGCAGTGAGCCTGTTGCCAGCAGGTCTCACTGAAAATAAAAAACCTAAAACTAACTTTTTCTAAGAAGCTCAGGAGAGCCCCCTAGATTGCACCCTGCTCGGTCGGGCACAAAAATCTAACTGAGGCTTGGAGGAGGGTCATAGGGGGAGGAGCCAGTGCACACCAGGTAGTCCTAAAGCTTTACTTTTGTGCCCAGTCTCCTGCGGAGCCGCTATTCCCCATGGTCCTTACGGAGTTCCCAGCATCCACTAGGACGTCAGAGAAATATTGATAAAGCAGAGACCGACCCTTGAGAAAAGGAAAGTGATGGCCCAGACACAGAACAACCTGAAGGAAAGACAAAAGATGAGGTAGTCTAAAGGTAGCCACCGAGAGACCCTGACTCTCGCACCATGAATTGTAAAACTTACAGATACAATGGTAAATTCTGGAAGTGACCAGCTTACGAGTCTGAATCTTGGTCTGGATAACCTGCCTGGAAAAGCCGCAAGCCCTCAAGATATGGGTCTCAAGAACCATGTCATCAAAGCCTGATGAGACAAATATGGGGGTAGACATGAACCCTGATGCAGTAGGTCCTGCCAGAGAAGAGGATGGCAAGGAACCTCGGCCAGCATTCCTTGAAGGAGAGCATACCACTGTAGAGGAGGCCAGTCTGGAGCTACAAGAATGAATGGTAAACCTTCCCATCGAATAAGCTGAAGTACCATGGGCTTCATGTGCAGTAGTGGAAACAGGTACCACAGCCGGAAGGATCAAGGTACCATCATGGCATCTATAAAGATCCCTTGAGCATGCTCTGTACTAGGGAAACTTTTTGTGCAAATGGGAGGACATGAGCTCAATATTGTTCCTTCAACACTGATCCACAATCAGTTGAAACGCCTCCTAGTGTAGTTTCCAATCTTCGGGATGGACAGCGTGGTAACTGAGAAAGTCTGTCTCACAGCTGTCCACTCCAGGAATGTGGATGGCAAATTAGCAAGGACCCAACATTCTGCCCAAAAGAATGTGAGACACATTACGTTACCTTGAGAAAGTTAATAGCGAAACGTACGTAGGTACATGTAGATGAGTGTCCGCTCTGTTCACCATATGATACAGACATAATGCTAGCAAGGCATAATATCGGAATGTATATATGTTAAAGAGTGAACAGAACCCATATGTGTACACAATAAAACGCAGCTAGATAGCGACCACAAGTTTTATATGCATTAATAGTTGATATCCATAGGTACGAGACCAGCAGCTTCAAGAAGCCAAAGACTGTGAAGCGCGTGGTACAGATTCACATGTACACCACTCACTAAACAGATATTAATATATGAACAGTTATTTAAACACACCCGGTATTATTAAATACGGGTTTAGGATACCAGACCATAAACCATACACTATGTTATTACACCAAACTCTAAGATTCATGAATTAAACTGCTCAGTCACTAACGAATATGTGCAGCATTTGGTGATATGCAAATACAGCTACTGAACTTTTGAAGAAACACGGTTACCTATATATTAATTGGCAATCAGATACAACTATAAATGGTAAATGATAACCTAATTAATATAGGTAAAAACAAAGTCACATTTACACCTTTATACAGTATGTACCATATAATCTATTGCGTGTACATATACTGACTATAGAGCCAAAGCTCATGAGGGTAATTCAGATCTGATCACAGCAGCATATTTGTAAGCTAATGGGCAAAACCATGTGCACTGCAGATGGGGCAGATGTAACATGTGCAGAGAGAGTTAGATTTGGGTGGGTTGATTTGTTTCTGTGCAGGGTAAATACTGGCTGCTTTCTTTTTACACTGCAATTTAGATTTCAGTTTGAACACACCACATCCAAATCTAGCTCTCTCTGCACATGTTACATCTGCCCCACCTGCAGTGCACATGGTTTTGCCCATCTGCTGACAAATTTGCAGCTGCGATCAGATCTGAATTAGACCCATAGTGTCAGGAATAGTCTGTCTACACATCAGATTGTAGTAGGTTTTGCAGTGAATATGTAGTATTGGTCTCTCACTTAGTATCAGACTCATATACTCTTCTATTAGGAGGTTTATTTAATGCTCCTGTCTTTCACTATTATTGTGTCAAACAGAAACAATATAACCCACCCAAATCTAACTCTCTCTGCACATGTTATATCTGCCCCACCTGCACTGCACGTGGATTTGCCCAACTGCTAACAAATTTGCTGCTACGATCGACTCTGAATTACCCCCTAGAAGTGAGAGGATAGAGTGGTGTGTGTAATCATAATTGCAATATATTTTTGAACCAATACTGCATATGTCATAATTCCAAGTGTACTGGTTCCTGTCTGACGCAATTAGTAAGAGATAGAAATAACCAACTATTCTATTATTGATATTATTCCAGAAATCACACCTAGTCTCCGGTAAATCGCATTATAGGGCTATATCTAATTCAAGCAGGGGCATTGGAACGGGTGGATGGGGGGAGGGGCAACATGCCCCCCCCCAAAAAAAAAAAATGTAAGAAGCACAGGTGCTGGGGAGTGCTTACCCCCAGATCACCATGTAGATTCCCACTTTAAAAAGTCTGCTGCCGGCGCCGCAGCCTGCTGTCCTGTCCTAGCCGGTTCTTCACTGATGCATTACTGGGAGGAGGCGGGGATGGCCCAGCATGGCCACGCCTCCTCCCAGTAATACATCCCTGAAGAGTGAAGAGCCGGCCAGGAGATGGGGCAGCAGGCTGCGGTGCTGGTGGCAGCCTTTTAAAAGTAGGAGTCTCTGCGGGGATCCGGAGGTAAGCGCTAAATAAGTAGGCACAATGTAGTCTGTATTATAGTATTGTAATTATTTAAGAGACATCTATAAAAGCAATATAAACTCTACTTTTTAAACTTTGTCGATTTTTTCTTCACACATAAATATACTGTATGTCTTTCTACATAGATATTATATCTGTATTTTAAATAAAACATTAAACGTTATGTTTTAATTTAGTAGTGCACCTGATACAGATCCTTCTCTCACCCCCCTTTATCTGTGACTGTGAGACACCTCCATCATTGACTGACAACTCCATGTCTCACCCAGTTTATGTAGGCCACCACAGCACAGTATCCAAACAGGCCTTCCCTGTAAGACCTCCTGAGCTTGGACCAGGGTGTTCCTACTGCTCTCAACTCCAGAATGTTGATGGAGAGGGTGGATTCTCTGTTAGACCAAAGACCCTGAAGACGTGGTCCAGGAGTGACCGCTCCCCAACCCATCAGACTGACATCTATTGTGATCAATTGATAGATTTTGGGTATGGAGCCATCACAGAAGTGACTGGTGTATGTCATGGTACAGTCGAAAAAGCTGCCCGTCCAGATAGGACCCACCCCTGGATCAACGTGCATGACATTTGTAAAATGGTACAGCCTCGAAGGAAGCCACCAGGAGTTGCATACACTGAAAAACAGACAATAAGGCAAATGTAGTAGTGACCTCCTCACAAAAGACTGAAATCCTGAATCTTCTGTGTAAGGAAAAAAACCTGACAGCGAGTGTTGAACATGAGGCCCAAGAAAACCATCCTCTGTGAAGGAAGGAAATTTGATTTAGGGTAATTTAGGTTCCAGCTTCCAGAGTGCAGATGCTGGAGCAACAAGACCTCTGAAGGGGATTCCTGATTTTTTTTCTGGTGGACTTACCTTGAATTTGAGGAAAGACTTTCCGTTTATTGGATCCATTATAACATCTGCGGAAAGACTTCCACTAACTTGGTATGAAATCCACCTATTTTAATATATTAATTTTAATGTTTTTTTTACTCTGCACATGCCTACTAAAAACCTTGATTTGTTGTCACACACTACATTAGATGACATTTGCAAGCTTAACAGTTTTACACTGTTTTTTGTTTGTTTTCTTTCCACCCATATGTATGTTTGAAGAAGCACTCAAAAGACACCAGAAGTTTGGATTCACAGGAGAGTAAAGATATTTATATTTTTAAAGAGATTCCTTTTTTCCATAGTGCCGTCTGTTTCCAATGCATTGTATATTTGATTGTTGTCGGAGTTTTGGTGTTAACTCATAAATTGGTCATAGTGGCTGCTCTGGTCTGTGCACAGTAAGACACTCAACCCCATTTTTTACAGGAGGTCCGCTAAATAAAGAATGATGGTGATTCTCCTGTGTCTCAAGAAGGAATCCATGTGAGCCATGTCCTTTGAGAAAGCCCTGGCTGCTGTGGACAGGCCCAATGGTAAGGTCAAACTGGAAATGCAGGTCTCCTATTGCCAAGTTGAGGGGTTGATGATAGTCTTTCCAGATGGGAATGTGAAGAAAAACATCTTTTATATCTATGGACACTAGAAATTACCCACCATCCATTGTGCTGATGACCAAGGAAAGGCACCATCTTGAATTTTGCAAGAAAGAGATAGAGATTCAGCTACTTTAAATTCAGTATCTGATGGAAGGACCTGTCTCGGGGGCTCCAGGTTGAGTAAAACCCTGAGCCCTTGGCAAAACTAGCTCTGGAATTTAAAAGAGAATTTATCGTATACTAAAGGGCCATCTGCCTGGATGAATCCTGGGGAAGAGTAGTGGCAAAAAAATCCTCCTGGACATGAGACCTGCCAAGTCTACTATGTACAATATCCTCTGGACAAAATGTCACTCACCCAGAGCTCTGGAATGGATTGGAGCCACACATCCTGGAACCTTATGAACCGACACTTACTACCTGAGGATTGCATTGGGCCCCTTAAGCAGTCGGCCTCATGCAGTCTGCTTCTCTGCTGGCTTGGGGCCGGGCTGGCAAGCATTTGCAGAGACATAGCCCCAGAATGCTCCCCTATGAGAGTATCTGGACATGCCTCTGAAGGACTGAACTCTTCCCCGCCAAGAAAGCAAAAAGAGTTGAGTTAAGAGCTCTTCCCTCCAAAGAATTTCATCAGAATCCGTTCCCATTTCACTATTACACCCTAGAATCTCGTATTTGTTTCACTTAGATCGAACCAAACAAAAAGCTCATCAGTAGGGTCAAGAAACTAGGAAAGCACAGTGTGTAATCCCTACAAATAAACACTGGTCTGTAATACCAGCATACACTATATATCTATGTATAAGGAGCCCAAAACCCCCTCAACAGGTCCAGCAGATGCTGCTCAGACTTGTAACCTCTTTAAGAGCCCTCAGAAGAGGATGGCGCTGAAGCTTTCTGTGCCATTGAAGCCCACCAAGGAATGGGTGAGGAGCCAACCTCAATGCATCAATGGGGTAAGAATGAGGATGGCGGCCAAACTGCTGCAAACCCTCTCCTGCAGTGTCTAACTAACAAACCCTTGGGTGCGAAACGCATTAGGAAAAAATAAGAATTTACTTACCGATAATTCTATTTCTCGTAGTCCGTAGTGGATGCTGGGAACTCCGTAAGGACCATGGGGAATAGCGGCTCCGCAGGAGACTGGGCACAAAAGTAAAGCTTTAGGACTACCTGGTGTGCACTGGCTCCTCCCCCTATGACCCTCCTCCAAGCCTCAGTTAGGACACTGTGCCCGGAGGAGCTGACACAATAAGGAAGGATTTTGAATCCCGGGTAAGACTCATACCAGCCACACCAATCACACCGTACAACTTGTGATCTGAACCCAGTTAACAGCATGATAACAGAGGAGCCTCTGGATAGATGGCTCACAACAACAATAACCCGATTTAGTAAACAATAACTATGTACAAGTATTGCAGACAATCCGCACTTGGGATGGGCGCCCAGCATCCACTATGGACTACGAGAAATAGAATTATCGGTAAGTAATTTCTTATTTTCTCTGACGTCCTAGTGGATGCTGGGAACTCCGTAAGGACCATGGGGATTATACCAAAGCTCCCAAACGGGCGGGAGAGTGCGGATGACTCTGCAGCACCGAATGAGAGAACTCCAGGTCCTCCTCAGCCAGGGTATCAAATTTGTAGAATTTAGCAAACGTGTTTGCCCCTGACCAAGTAGCTGCTCGGCAAAGTTGTAAAGCCGAGACCCCTCGGGCAGCCGCCCAAGATGAGCCCACCTTCCTTGTGGAATGGGCATTTACAGATTTTGGCTGTGGCAGGCCTGCCACAGAATGTGCAAGCTGAATTGTACTACAAATCCAACGAGCAATAGTCTGCTTAGAAGCAGGAGCACCCAGCTTGTTGGGTGCATACAGGATAAACAGCGAGTCAGATTTTCTGACTCCAGCCGTCCTGGAAACATATATTTTCAGGGCCCTGACAACATCTAGCAACTTGGAGTCCTCCAAGTCCCTAGTAGCTGCAGGCACCACAATAGGTTGGTTCAGGTGAAACGCTGACACCACCTTAGGGAGAAACTGAGGACGAGTCCTCAATTCCGCCCTGTCCGAATGGAAAATCAGATAGGGGCTTTTGCAGGATAAAGCCGCCAATTCTGACACGCGCCTGGCCGAAGCCAGGGCCAACAGCATGGCCACTGTCCATGTGAGATATTTTAAATCCACAGATTTAAGTGGTTCAAACCAATGTGATTTGAGGAACCCCAAAACTACATTGAGATCCCAAGGTGCCACTGGAGGCACAAAAGGAGGCTGTATATGCAGCACTCCCTTGACAAACGTCTGAACTTCAGGAACTGAAGCCAGTTCTTTCTGGAAGAAAATCGACAGGGCCGAAATTTGAACCTTAATGGACCCCAATTTGAGGCCCATAGATACTCCTGTTTGCAAGAAATGCAGGAATCGACCCAGTTGAAATTCCTCCGTTGGGGCCTTCCTGGCCTCGCACCACGCAACATATTTTCGCCAAATGCGGTGATAATGGTTGGGGTTACATCCTTCCTGGCTTTGATCAGGGTAGGGATGACTTCCTCCGGAATGCCTTTTTCCTTCAGGATCCGGCGTTCAACCGCCATGCCATCAAACGCAGCCGCGGTAAGTCTTGGAACAGACAGGGTCCTTGCTGGAGAAGGTCCCTTCTTAGAGGCAGAGGCCACGGGTCCTCTGTGAGCATCTCTTGAAGTTCCGGGTACCAAGTCCTTCTTGGCCAATCCGGAGCCACGAGTATAGTTCTTACTCCTCTCCGTCTTATAATTCTCAGTACCTTGGGTATGAGAGGCAGAGGAGGGAACACATACACTGACTGGTACACCCATGGAGTTACCAGAGCGTCCACAGCTATAGCCTGAGGGTCCCTTGACCTGGCGCAATACCTGTCCAGTTTTTTGTTGAGGCGGGACGCCATCATGTCCACCTTTGGTTTTTCCCAACAGTTTACAATCATGTGGAAGACTTCTGGATGAAGTCCCCACTCTCCCGGGTGGAGGTCGTGCCTGCTGAGGAAGTCTGCTTCCCAGTTGTCCACTCCCGGAATGAACACTGCTGACAGTGCTATCACATGATTTTCCGCCCAGCGAAGAATCCTTGCAGCTTCTGCCATTGCCCTCCTGCTTCTTGTGCCGCCCTGTCTGTTTACGTGGGCGACTGCCGTGATGTTGTCTGACTGGATCAACACCGGCTGACCTTGAAGCAGAGGTCTTGCTAGGCTTAGAGCATTGTAAATGGCCCTTAGCTCCAGGATATTTATGTGAAGTGATGTCTCCAGGCTTGACCACAAGCCCTGGAAATTTCTTCCCTGTGTGACTGCTCCCCAGCCTCGCAGGCTGGCATCCGTGGTCACCAGGACCCAGTCCTGAATGCCGAATCTGCGGCCCTCTACAAGATGAGCACTCTGCAACCACCACAGGAGAGACACCCTCGTCTTTGGTGACAAGGTTATCCGCTGATGCATCTGAAGATGCGACCCGGACCATTTGTCTAGCAGATCCCACTGGAAAATTCTTGCGTGGAATCTGCAGAATGGGATTGCTTCGTAGGAAGCCACTATTTTTCCCAGGACCTTTGTGCATTGATGCACTGACACTTGGCCTGGTTTTAGGAGGTTTCTGACTAGTTCGGATAACTCCCTGGCTTTCTCCTCCGGGAGAAACATATTTTTCTGGACTGTGTCCAGGATCATCCCTAGGAATAGAAGACGTGTCGTCGGGATCAGCTGCGATTTTGGAATATTGAGAATCCAACCGTGCTGCCGCAACACTACCTGAGATAGTGCTACCCCGACTTCCAACTGTTCCCTGGATCTTGCCCTTATCAGGAGATCGTCCAAGTAAGGGATAACTAAAACTCCCTTCCTTCGAAGGAGTATCATCATTTCGGCCATTACCTTGGTAAAGACCCGGGGTGCCGTGGACAATCCAAACGGCAGCGTCTGAAACTGATAGTGACAGTTCTGTACCACAAACCTGAGGTACCCTTGGTGAGAAGGGTAAATTGGGACATGGAGATAAGCATCCTTGATGTCCAGAGACACCATATAATCCCCTTCTTCCAGGTTCGCAATCACTGCTCTGAGTGACTCCATCTTGAATTTGAACCTCTGTATGTAAGTGTTCAAGGATTTTAGATTTAAAATCGGTCTCACCGAGCCGTCCGGCTTCGGTACCACAAACAGCGTGGAATAATACCGCTTTCCCTGTTGCAAGAGGGGTACCTTGATTATCACCTACTGGGAATACAGCTTGTGAATGGCTTCCAATACCGCCTCCCTGTCGGAGGGAGACGTCGGTAAAGCAGACTTTAGGAAACGGCGAGGGGGAGACGTCTCGAATTCCAATTTGTTCCCCTGAGATACCACCTGAAGGATCCAGGGGTCCACTTGCGAGTGAGCCCACTGCGCGCTGAAATTCTTGAGACGGGCCCCCACCGTGCCTGAGTCCGCTTGTAAAGCCCCAGCGTCATGCTGAGGACTTGGCAGAGGCGGGAGAGGGCTTCTGTTCCTGGGAACTGGTTGTTTGCTGCAGCCTTTTCCCTCTCCCTCTGCCACGGGGCAGAAAAGAGGAACCTTTTGCCCGCTTGCCCTTATGGGGCCAAAAGGACTGCGCCTGATAATACGGCGTCTTCTTATGTTGAGAGGCTACATGGGGTAAAAATGTGGATTTCCCAGCAGTTGCCGTGGCTACCAGGTCTGATAGACCTACCCCAAATAACTCCTCCCCTTTATAAGGCAATACTTCCATATGCCTTTTGGAATCCGCATCCCCTGACCACTGTCGTGTCCATAACCCTCTTCTGGCAGAAATGGACAGCGCACTTACTCTTAATGCCAGTCGGCAGATATCCCTCTGTGCATCACGCATATATAGAAATGCATCTTTTAAATGCTCTATAGTCAGTAATATACTGTCCCTGTCTAGGGTATCAATATTGTCCGTCAGGGAATCCGACCAAGCCACCCCAGTACTGCACATACAGGCTGAGGCGATTGCTGGTCGCAGTATAACTCCCGTGTGAGTGTATATACATTTTAGGATATTCTCCTGCTTTCTGTCAGCAGGTTCCTTAAGGGCGGCCGTCTCAGGAGAGGGTAGTGCCACCTGTTTAGACAAGCGTGTGAGCGCTTTATCCACTCTAGGGGGTGTTTCCCAACGTGCCCTATCCTCTGGCGGGAAAGGGTATGATGCCAATAACCTTTTAGGAATTATCAGTTTTTTATCAGGGGAAACCCACGCTTCATCACACACTTCATTTAATTCCTCAGATGCAGGAAAAACTACAGGCAGTTTTTTCTCACCAAACATAATACCCTTTTTAGTGGTACTTGTATTATCAGAAATATGTAAAACATTTTTCATTGCCTCAATCATGTAACGTGTGGCCCTACTGGAAGTCACATTCGTCTCTTCATCGTCGACACTGGAGTCAGTATCTGTGTCGGCATCTGTGTCTGCCATCTGAGGTAACGGGCGTTTTAGAGCCCCTGATGGCCTTTGAGACGCCTGGACAGGCACAAGCTGAGTAGCCGGCTGTCTCATGTCGTCAACTGTCTTTTGTAAAGAACTGACACTGTCACGTAATTCCTTCCATAAGCCCATCCACTCAGGTGTCGACTCCCTAGGGGGTGACATCTCTATTACAGGCAATTGCTCCGCCTCCACATCATTTTCCTCCTCAAACATGTCGACACAATCGTACCGACACACCGCACACACACAGGGAATGCTCTGATAGAGGACAGGACTCCACTAGCCCTTTGGGGAGACAGAGGGAGAGTATGCCAGCACACACCAGAGCGCTATATATACACAGGGATACCACTATATAATGTGTTTTCCCCTTATAGCTGCTGATATTATCAAACTGCGCCAAATTAGTGCCCCCCCTCTCTTTTTTACCCTTTTCTGTAGTGCAGGACTGCAGGGGAGAGTCAGGGAGACATCCTTCCAGCGGAGCTGTGATGGAAAATGGCGCCAGTGTGCTGAGGAGATAGGCTCCGCCCCCTTCTCGGCTGACTTTTCTCCCGCTTTTTGCTGTATTCTGGCAGGGGTTAAAATACATCCATATAGCCCTGGGGGTTATATGTGGTGTATTTTCGCCAGCCAAGGTGTTTATATTGCTGCTCAGGGCGCCCCCCCTAGCGCCCTGCACCCTCAGTGACCGGAGTGTGAAGTGTGCCTAAGGAGCAATGGCGCATAGCTGCAGTGCTGTGCGCTACCTTGGTGAAGACTGCTGTCTTCTGCCGACGATTTTCCGGACCTCTTCTTGCTTCTGGCTCTGTAAGGGGGCCGGCGGCGCGGCTCTGGGACCGGACTCCGAGGCTGGGCCTGTGTTCGGTCCCTCTGGAGCTAATGGTGTCCAGTAGCCTAAGAAGCCCAAGCTGGCTGCAAGCAGGCAGGTTCGCTTCTTCTCCCCTTAGTCCCTCGATGCAGTGAGCCTGTTGCCAGCAGGTCTCACTGAAAATAAAAAACCTAAAACTAACTTTTTCTAAGAAGCTCAGGAGAGCCCCCTAGATTGCACCCTGCTCGGTCGGGCACAAAAATCTAACTGAGGCTTGGAGGAGGGTCATAGGGGGAGGAGCCAGTGCACACCAGGTAGTCCTAAAGCTTTACTTTTGTGCCCAGTCTCCTGCGGAGCCGCTATTCCCCATGGTCCTTACGGAGTTCCCAGCATCCACTAGGACGTCAGAGAAATTACCCTACATCCCCAAGAAGCACCTGCACCCACTGCGGACATCTGCCTGCACGTTGACATCCATTTTCAGCCCTCCTGCATTCACGGCCAGCACTGGGACGCCACAAGCTAGAGGCGCCTATCGTGAAGTAGCCATCCGGAATTGGAGCTGAGAGCTGGCCAAGAGTGCAGGGGTCGGACGCGGCCCAGCACAGGAGAGATCTCCGGCGGCTGGTGCACATCGCCGGGAGACGCGCCTATCCCGGACAGCAGTGGAGTGGCATACAAGCACGGCTGCTCACCGGACTCTCCCGCTGGAAGGTAACGGTTTCTACACCAGAGATTACAGTTACATGCAGAGAGCGGAGGCAGGTGAGCTTACCACGAGTGGAGACACAACTGATTGTATCATAGTTGTAGTCCAATGTGATACAAAGTTTAAACTTTGAGGACACAATTATTTAAATGAGGACTTCATACATATGCTGTGTCTAATACAGACACGATAACAGTCACGTGACTAATATTTTTATATTGTAGCACTGGATGCCGTTCATCGAGTTGTTTTAAGTGATATTAAAGGTTTGTTCATAAAAAGTTTTTAATGCATGATATAGAGAGATATATATGTACATTAATTGCCACAGTGTGTGGTCAGTCATTTATGCACCTGGAATCCATTAGCGCACAATGGGGGTCATTGTGAGTTGAATTTAGCACAGCACCGATCATCTTCCCTGACATGTGGGGGGACGCCCCTCCCCCTGCACAAGTTCAAAAGCATTGCACAGCGGTGATGCTTTTGTATGTGTGGAGTAACTCCCTGCCAGCGCAGCCGGCGCGGCCCACCCCCCCCCCAACTATCCATCCAGTGCCCCTTCCGTCCAGCCCCCTCCCGCCTCTGCCTGTCAATCAGAAAGAGGTGATCGCTACTGAACGACGGCCTTTGGCCGCCCTGCATGCGCCGGCGCAATTCCGACCCGATCGCTGCGATAAACTGCAGCGAGCGTTCAGGTCGGAATGACCCCCGTAGTCACCATTGAATTCTATGTCCATTTTTTAGTGCAGGTGATTTCAGCTGTTACTAATTATAGCTGTGCGCACACAGACACAGCTGGACTAGATTGCGGCTTGGTTTATTTTCTGATAGATGATCTGTTATAAACAAATTGTATAAAATATATATTAGCGCCTGGATAAGTTTTGAGAGAGTAAAAAGATAAAAGGGGTTGTATCGGTAAGATGCACACATATTAAAACATCACTTTTAATAATTGTATTAAAATTGCAGTCTTGACGGACGTCTAGGCAGCAGTGAAATACAGAGGTTAAAATCAATTATACAGATTGACTAATGGTGCTCGAAATGAAAGTATGTGAAAATGATAATAAAGAAAGAAGAAAGATGTCTGCTACGTTGTCTTTTTTTTATATATGATGACACAATTTCTCATATATCACGTTGTTATATGACTGTGTGTGCCCGTTACTCCTTTGAGATCTGTGTCCAACTCTAGATTCCTGATATTAATGTTCCCTCATTTAATTAGTCATCAGGCTAGAGGTCTGGTGGAGGTGGGAGGAATTAGAGGGGGTGGAGCTTTACACTTAACCTTTGAATGCCTATACTCCTGAATCAACACCTCTACCCACAGTCACTTCTGCTGTCCCCCACAGATTGGATGCAAGAGGAAATCAGTCGTCAGTCACATAATATTACCGAAGGAAGATAATGGCCAGCGTCACATGTGGTGTGGGCAGCACGGATGGTGTAATGGATAGCATTACTGCCTCACAACACTGAGGTCATCGGTTCAATTCCCACCAGACCAGGGCCCTAACAGTGTGGAGTTTGTATATTCTCGCCGTGCTTACGTGGGTTTCCTCTGGGTACTCCGGTTTCCCCCCACAATCCAAAAATATACTTGTAGGTTAATTGGTTCCCAACAAACCTAACCCTAGCGTGAATATAGATTGTAAGCTACACTGGGTCAGTGATAAATATACACCTCATTCTGGCTGACCTAAAAAGCAGTAGATGGTGATGATTTTCGGGCATATTTTGCCTTTGGGATGTCTATGCTCCAGCAATAGTCAGCCAGCATACTGGAACTCCAATTGCCTTGGTGCCTCTTTTCCATCATAGAAATCAGCTAATGTAAACACTCACCATGCTCACCACTGACAGTCCCAAGATTTTCTGGGTTATGGTATAAATGGTCAACAGTCAAAATGTCGACACCACATGTGAAAAAGGACGACACATGAAAAGGTCAACACGAGTTTTTCATGTTTTTTTTTGTGTTAAATTTTAGCTTCCAGCACATGGAACCCCAATTGGTGTACCACTGTCCCCTCGTACGGCACGCTGCACCCGGCACAGGTTACAATTCTCAAATGTAGTCCACGTGGATGGTAAAGTATGAAAAAGTTAGAAAAACATGAAAACTCAAAAAAACTCATGTAGGCCATATGTTGTGTTGACCAATCATCCGGATACCGATGTTCTGGGATAAAGTCTAGGTGTGAGTCCATGGAGTGAAGTTTTAAAGATACGTTGCATCCCATAGCTTTGTATGACGTCACTAGATCACTCGCCAGATCACAAAAGTTTTCTGCTTTATGATTTCCAAGGGTATGGAACAGTTCCTGACAAGGGCCCTCATTCCGAGTTGTTGGCTCGCTAGGTACTTTTTGCAGAAATGCACATGCTAAGCCGCCGCCTACTGGGAGTGAATCTTAGCTTAGCAGAATTGCAAACAAAAGATTAGCAGAATTGCGAATAGAAATTTCTTAGCAGTTTCTGAGTAGCTCCAGACTTACTCTGCCACTGCGATCAGTTCAGTCCTTTTCGTTCCTGCTTGGACGTCTCAAACACACTCAGCGTTCGTCCAGACACGCCTCCGTTTCTCCAGCCACTCCCACGCTTTTCCCTGAAACGCCTGCGTTTTTCCGCACACTCCCATAAAACGGCCAGTTTCCGCCCAGAAACACCCACTTCCTGTCAATCACACTCCGATCAGCAGAACGATTAAAAAACTTTGTTAGGCCGTACGTAAAATACCAAACTTTTGTGCAAATTTACTTGGCGCAGCCGCACTGCGAACATTTCGCATACACAGTTTGCGACTAATCGCTCCGATGCGATGAAAAATAACGAGCGAATAACTCGGAATGAGGGCCAATGTTCATCATCCATCACAGATCTTATTTGCGTCCCTATAACAATTCCTCCTCTCAGTTCTGAAGCACTTACTTTAGGAAATGTAGATTTCATGAGTGTGGATCGTTGGGTCAACGGTAACTAGGTCAACAGTCATTAGATCGACCACTATTGGTAACAGTGACTAGGTCAACACCTGAAATAGGTCGACGCGTCATTAGGCCAACTTGGACAAGGTCGACATAAGTTGTTTTTTTTAAATTGGGTGTCGTTTTCTTCGTAAAGTGACCGGGAATCCCAATTAGTGCACAGTGTCCCCTCGCATGGCGAGCAAACTTCGGACAAGGTGCCTCGCTCCACAGGTTACTATTCCCAATCGTAGTCCATATGGATCGGAAAGTATTATAAAGTGAAAAAAAAACAACAACAACAAAAAAACACCTCATGTCGATCTTTCATGTGTCGACCTTTGCCACGTCGACCTAATGCATGTCGGCCAATAGTAGTCGACCTAATGAGTGTCGACCTAAAGACGGATACCAGATTTCATATAAATAAATGCAGTAGTTTTTATCAATAACTTTTACAGATCGTTTCATCAGTCCTAGTTTAATATGCAGTGGAGGTAAATACACTTTTTCAGGATCCACTAAAGGGGTATTTAATAGAGATGTGCACTTGAAATTTTTCGGGTTTTGTGTTTTGGTTTTGGGTTCGGTTCCGCGGCCGTGTTTTGGCAAAACCTCACCGAATTTTTTTTGTCGGATTCGGGTGTGTTTTGGATTCGGGTGTTTTTTTCAAAAAACACTAAAAAACAGCTTAAATCATAGAATTTGGGGGTCATTTTGATCCCAAAGTATTATTAACCTCAAAAACCATAATTTCCACTCATTTTCAGTCTATTCTGAATACCTCACACCTCACAATATTATTTTTAGTCCTAAAATTTGCACCGAGGTCGCTGGATGACTAAGCTAAGCGACCCTAGTGGCCGACACAAACACCTGGCCCATCTAGGAGTGTCACTGCAGTGTCACGCAGGATGGCCCTTCCAAAAAATACTCCCCAAACAGCACATGACGCAAAGAAAAAAAGAGGCGCAATGAGGTAGCTGTGTAAGATAAGCGACCCTAGTGGCCGACACAAACACCTGGCCCATCTAGGAGTGGCACTGCAGTGTCACGCAGGATGGCCCTTCCAAAAAACACTCCCCAAACAGCACATGACGCAAAGAAAAAAAGAGGCGCAATGAGGTAGCTGTGTGAGTAAGATAAGCGACCCTAGTGGCCGACACAAACACCGGGCCCATCTAGGAGTGGCACTGCAGTGTCACGCAGGATGGCCCTTCCAAAAAACCCTCCCCAAACAGCACATGACGCAAAGAAAAAAAGAGGCGCAATGAGGTAGCTGTGTGAGTAAGATAAGCGACCCTAGTGGCCGACACAAACACCGGGCCCATCTAGGAGTGGCACTGCAGTGTCACGCAGGATGGCCCTTCCAAAAAACACTCCCCAAACAGCACATGACGCAAAGAAAAATTAAAGAAAAAAGAGGTGCAAGATGGAATTGTCCTTGGGCCCTCCCACCCACCCTTATGTTGTATAAACAGGACATGCACACTTTAACCAACCCATCATTTCAGTGACAGGGTCTGCCACACGACTGTGACTGAAATGACGGGTTGGTTTGGACCCCCACCAAAAAAGAAGCAATTAATCTCTCCTTGCACAAACTGGCTCTACAGAGGCAAGATGTCCACCTCATCATCATCCTCCGATATATCACCGTGTACATCCCCCTCCTCACAGATTATCAATTCGTCCCCACTGGAATCCACCATCTCAGCTCCCTGTGTACTTTGTGGAGGCAATTGCTGCTGGTCAATGTCTCCACGGAGAAATTGATTATAATTCATTTTAATGAACATCATCTTCTCCACATTTTCTGGATGTAACCTCGTACGCCGATTGCTGACAAGGTGAGCGGCGGCACTAAACACTCTTTCGGAGTACACACTTGTGGGAGGGCAACTTAGGTAGAATAAAGCCAGTTTGTGCAAGGGCCTCCAAATTGCCTCTTTTTCCTGCCAGTATAAGTACGGACTGTGTGACGTGCCTACTTGGATGCGGTCACTCATATAATCCTCCACCATTCTTTCAATGGTGAGAGAATCATATGCAGTGACAGTAGACGACATGTCCGTAATCGTTGTCAGGTCCTTCAGTCCGGACCAGATGTCAGCATCAGCAGTCGCTCCAGACTGCCCTGCATCACCGCCAGCGGGTGGGCTCGGAATTCTGAGCCTTTTCCTCGCACCCCCAGTTGCGGGAGAATGTGAAGGAGGAGATGTTGACAGGTCGCGTTCCGCTTAACTTGACAATTTTCTCAACAGCAGGTCTTTGAACCCAAGCAGACTTGTGTCTGCTGGAAAGAGAGATCCAAGGTAGGCTTTAAATCTAGGATCGAGCACGGTGGCCAAAATGTAGTGCTCTGATTTCAACAGATTGACCACCCGTGAATCCTTGTTAAGCGAATTAAGGGCTCCATCCACAAGTCCCACATGCCTAGCGGAATCGCTCCGTGTTAGCTCCTCCTTCAATGTCTCCAGCTTCTTCTGCAAAAGCCTGATGAGGGGAATGACCTGACTCAGGCTGGCAGTGTCTGAACTGACTTCACATGTGGCAAGTTCAAAGGGCATCAGAACCTTGCACAATGTTGAAATCATTCTCCACTGCGCTTGAGACAGGTGCATTCCACCTCCTATATCGTGCTCAATTGTATAGGCTTGAATGGCCTTTTGCTGCTCCTCCAACCTCTGAAGCATATAGAGGGTTGAATTCCACCTCGTTACCACTTCTTGCTTCAGATGATGGCAGGGCAGGTTCAGTTGTTTTTGGTGGTGCTCCAGTCTTCTGTACGTGGTGCCTGTACGCCGAAAGTGTCCCGCAATTCTTCTGGCCACCGACAGCATCTCTTGCACTCCCCTGTCGTTTTTAAAAAAATTCTGCACCACCAAATTCAAGGTATGTGCAAAACATGGGACGTGCTGGAATTTGCCCATATTTAATGCACACGCAATATTGCTGGCGTTGTCCGATGCCACAAATCCACAGGAGAGTCCAATTGGGGTAAGCCATTCCGCGATGATCTTCCTCAGTTGCCGTAAGAGGTTTTCAGCTGTGTGCGTATTCTGGAAAGCGGTGATACAAAGCGTAGCCTGCCTAGGAAAGAGTTGGCGTTTGCGAGATGCTGCTACTGGTGCCGCAGCTGCTGTTCTTGCGGCGGGAGTCCATACATCTACCCAGTGGGCTGTCACAGTCATATAGTCCTGACCCTGCCCTGCTCCACTTGTCCACATGTCCGTGGTTAAGTGGACATTGGGTACAACTGCATTTTTTAGGACACTGGTGAGTCTTTTTCTGACGTCCGTGTACATTCTCGGTATCGCCTGCCTAGAGAAGTGGAACCTAGATGGTATTTGGTAACGGGGGCACACTACCTCAAGAAATTGTCTAGTTCCCTGTGAACTAAAGGCGGATACCGGACGCACGTCTAACACCAACATAGTTGTCAAGGCCTCAGTTATCCGCTTTGCAGCAGGATGACTGCTGTGATATTTCATCTTCCTCGCAAAGGACTGTTGGACAGTCAATTGCTTACTGGAAGTAGTACAAGTGGTCTTCCGACTTCCCCTCTGGGATGACCATCGACTCCCAGCAGCAACAACAGCAGCGCCAGCAGCAGTAGGCGTTACACGCAAGGATGCATCGGAGGAATCCCAGGCAGGAGAGGACTTGTCAGAATTGCCAGTGACATGGCCTGCAGGACTATTGGCATTCCTGGGGAAGGAGGAAATTGACACTGAGGGAGTTGGTGGGGTGGTTTGCGTGAGCTTGGTTACAAGAGGAAGGGATTTACTGGTCAGTGGACTGCTTCCGCTGTCACCCAAAGTTTTTGAACTTGTCACTGACTTATTATGAATGCGCTGCAGGTGACGTATAAGGGAGGATGTTCCGAGGTGGTTAACGTCCTTATTACAGCTTGACAAAGGCAACACACGGCTTGACACCTGTTGTCCGCATTTCTGTTGAAATACTTCCACACCGAAGAGATGATTTTTTTGGTATTTTCACCAGGCATGTCAATGGCCATATTCCTCCCACGGACAACAGGTGTCTCCCCGGGTGCCTGACTTAAACAAACCACCTCACCATCAGAATCCTCCTGGTCAATTTCCTCCCCAGCGCCAGCAACACCCATATCCTCCTCATCCTGGTGTACTTCAACACTGACATCTTCAATCTGACTATCAGGAACTGGACTGCGGGTGCTCCTTCCAGCACTTGCAGGGGGCGTGCAAATGGTGGAAGGCGCATGCTCTTCACGTCCAGTGTTGGGAAGGTCAGGCATCGCAACCGACACAATTGGAGTCGGACTCTCCTTGTGGATTTGGGATTTCGAAGAACGCACAGTTCTTTGCGGTGCTACTGCTTTTGCCAGCTTGAGTCTTTTAATTTTTCTAGCGAGAGGCTGAGTGCTTCCATCCTCATGTGAAGCTGAACCACTAGCCATGAACATAGGCCAGAGCCTCAGCCGTTCCTTGCCACTCCGTGTGGTAAATGGCATATTGGCAAGTTTACGCTTCTCCTCCGACAATTTTATTTTAGGTTTTGGAGTCCTTTTTTTACTGATATTTGGTGTTTTGGATTTTACATGCTCTGTACTATGACATTGGGCATCGGCCTTGGCAGACGACGTTGCTGGCATTTCATCGTCTCGGCCATGACTAGTGGCAGCAGCTTCAGCACGAGGTGGAAGTGGATCTTGATCTTTCCCTAATTTTGGCACCTCAACATTTTTGTTCTCCATATTTTAATAGGCACAACTAAAAGGCACCTCAGGTAAACAATGGAGATGGATGGATACTAGTATACTTATGGATGGACGATCGACTGCCGACACAGAGGTAGCTACAGCCGTGGACTAACGTACTGTGTCTGCTGCTAATATAGACTGGATGATAATGAGATGAAATCAATATATATGTATATATAATATCACTAGTACTGCAGCCGGACAGGTATATATATTTATTATGTAATGACTGATGACGGACCTGCTGGACACTGTCAGCTCAGCAGCACCGCAGACTGCTACAGTAAGCTACTATAGTAGTATGTATAAAGAAGAAAGAAAAAAAACCCCACGGGTAGGTGGTATACAATTATGGATGGACTGCCGAGTGCCGACACAGAGGTAGCTACAGCCGTGGACTAACGTACTGTGTCTGCTGATAATATAGACTGGATGATAATGAGATGAAATCAATATATATATATATATATATAATATCACTAGTACTGCAGCCGGACAGGTATATATATTTATTATGTAATGACTGATGACGGACCTGCTGGACACTGTCAGCTCAGCAGCACCGCAGACTGCTACAGTAAGCTACTATAGTAGTATGTATAAAGAAGAAAGAAAAAAAAAAAAACACGGGTAGGTGGTATACAATTATGGATGGACTGCCGAGTGCCGACACAGAGGTAGCTACAGCCGTGGACTAACGTACTGTGTCTGCTGATAATATAGACTGGATGATAATGAGATGAAATCAACATATATGTATATATAATATCACTAGTACTGCAGCCGGACAGGTATATATATTTATTATGTAATGACTGATGACGGACCTGCTGGACACTGTCAGCTCAGCAGCACCGCAGACTGCTACAGTAAGCTACTATAGTAGTATGTATAAAGAAGAAAGAAAAAAAAAAAACCACGGGTAGGTGGTATACAATTATGGATGGACTGCCGAGTGCCGACACAGAGGTAGCTACAGCCGTGGACTAACGTACTGTGTCTGCTGATAATATAGACTGGATGATAATGAGATGAAATCAATATATATATATATATATATATATATATATATATATATATGTATATATATATATATATATATATAATATCACTAGTACTGCAGCCGGACAGGTATATATATTTATTATGTAATGACTGATGACGGACCTGCTGGACACTGTCAGCTCAGCAGCACCGCAGACTGCTACAGTAAGCTACTATAGTAGTATGTATAAAGAAGAAAAAAAAAAAAAACCACGGGTAGGTGGTATACAATTATGGATGGACTGCCGAGTGCCGACACAGAGATAGCTACAGCCGTGGACTAACGTACTGTGTCTGCTGATAATATAGACTGGATGATAATGAGATGAAATCAATATATATATATATATATATATATATATATATATATATATATATATATATATAATATCACTAGTACTGCAGCCGGACAGGTATATATATTTATTATGTAATGACTGATGACGGACCTGCTGGACACTGTCAGCTCAGCAGCACCGCAGACTGCTACAGTAAGCTACTATAGTAGTATGTATAAAGAAGAAAGAAAAAAAGAAAAAAAACACGGGTAGGTGGTATACAATATTATATATATATATTATATACAATTATATATATTAAACTGGTGGTGATTATTAAACTGGTGGTCAGGTCACTGGTCACACTATCAGCAACTTGCAAGTAGTACTCCTAAGCAGACAATCACAATATATATTATACTGGTGGTCAGTGTGGTCACAAACAATGGCAGTGTGGCACTCTGGCAGCAAAAGTGTGCACTGTACGTTATATGTACTCCTGAGTCCTGAGTCCTGCTCTCAGACTCTAACTGCTCCCCACTGTCAGTGTCTCCCCCACAAGTCAGATAATACAGTCACACTATCACTTCAGCAAGTACTAGTAGTAGTAGTACTCCTCCTAATGCTCCCCAAAATTACTACTGTGTCTCGCTCTACTGTCTCACTCTCTTCTCGAATCTCTATAAACGGAGAGGACGCCAGCCACGTCCTCTCCCTATGAATCTCAATGCACGTGTGAAAATGGCGGCGACGCGCGGCTCCTTATATAGAATCCGAGTCTCGCGATAGAATCCGAGCCTCGCGAGAATCCGACAGCGTGATGATGACGTTCGGGCGCGCTCGGTTTAACCGAGCAAGGCGGGAAGATCCGAGTCGCTGGGACCCGTGTAAAAAAAACTTAAGTTCGGGCGGGTTCGGCTTCCGAGGAACCGAACCCGCTCATCTCTAGTATTTAACACGTTTCTACCCAGGAATAATAAGATTTTACTCACCGGTAAATCTATTTCTCGTAGTCCGTAGTGGATGCTGGGGACTCCGTAAGGACCATGGGGAATATCGGCTCCGCAGGAGACTGGGCACATCTAAGAAAGATTTAGGACTACCTGGTGTGCACTGGCTCCTCCCCCTATGACCCTTCTCCAGACCTCAGTTAGGATACTGTGCCCGGAAGAGCTGACACAATAGGGAAGGATTTTGAATCCCGGGTAAGACTCATACCAGCCACACCAATCACACCGTACAACTTGTGATATTATACCAAGTCAACAGTATGAACAAAACAGAGCCTCTCAACAGATGGCTCAACAATAACCCTTTTAGTTAACAATAACTATATACAAGTAATGCAGACAAACCGCACTTGGGACGGGCGCCCAGCATCCACTACGGACTACGAGAAATAGATTTACCGGTGAGTAAAATCTTATTTTCTCTGACGTCCTAGTGGATGCTGGGGACTCCGTAAGGACCATGGGGATTATACCAAAGCTCCCAAACGGGCGGGAGAGTGCGGATGACTCTGCAGCACCGAATGAGAGAACTCCAGGTCCTCCTCAGCCAGGGTATCAAATTTGTAGAATTTTGCAAACGTGTTTGCCCCTGACCAAGTAGCAGCTCGGCAAAGTTGCAAAGCCGAGACCCCTCGGGCAGCCACCCAAGATGAGCCCACCTTCCTTGTGGAATGGGCCCTTACAGATTTAGGATGCGGCAGTCCAGCCGCGGAATGCGCCAGCTGAATTGTGCTACAAATCCAGCGAGCAATAGTCTGCTTAGAAGCAGGAGCACCCATCTTGTTGGGTGCATACAGGATAAATAGCGAGTCAGTTTTCCTGACTCCAGCCGTCCTGGAAACATAAATTTTCAGGGCCCTGACTACGTCCAGTACCTTGGAATCCTCCTAGTAGCCACAGGCACTACAATAGGTTGGTTCAAGTGAAAAGCGGACACCACCTTAGGGAGAAACTGAGGGCGAGTCCTCAATTCTGCCCTATCCATATGGAGAATCAAATAAGGGCTTTTAGATGACAAAGCCGCCAATTCTGATACACGCCTGGCCGAAGCCAAGGCCAAGGCCAATAACATGACCACTTTCCACGTGAGATATTTTAGATCCACGGTTTTTAGTGGTTCAAACCAATGTGATTTTAGGAAACTCAACACCACGTTGAGATCCCAAGGTGCCACTGGAGGCACAAAAGGGGGCTGAATATGCAGCACTCCTTTTACAAATGTCTGAACTTCAGGTAGCGAAGCTAGTTCTTTCTGGAAGAAAATCGACAGAGCCGAGATCTGTACCTTAATGGAGCCTAATTTCAGGCCCATAGTCACTCCTGTCTGTAGGAAGTGTAGAAATCGACCCAGTTGAAATTCCTCTGTTGGGGCCTTTTTGGCCTCACACCAAGCAACATATTTTCGCCATATGCGGTGATAATGTTTTGCGGTTACATCTTTCCTGGCTTTAATCAGCGTAGGAATGACTTCCTCCGGAATGCCCTTTTCCTTTAGGATCCGCCGTTCAACCGCCATGCCGTCAAACGCAGCCGCGGTAAGTCTTGGAACAGACAGAGCCCCTGCTGCAGCAGGTCCTGTCTGAGCGGCAGAGGCAATGGGTCCTCTGAGATTAACTCTTGAAGTTCCGGGTACCAAGACCTTCTTGGCCAATCCGGAACAATGAGTAAAGTTCTTACTCCTCTTTTACTTATTATCCTCAGTACCTTGGCTATGAGAGGAAGAGGTGTCACTAGAGTGTCCACCGCTATAACCTGAGGGTCCCTTGACCTGGCGCAATATTTTTCTAGTTTTTTGTTTAGGCGGGACGCCATCATGTCCACCTGTGGTTTTTCCCAATGGTTTATTATCTGTTGGAAAACTTCTGGATGAAGTCCCCACTCTCCCGGGTGGAGGTCGTGTCTGCTGAGGAAGTCCGCTTCCCAGTTGTCCACTCCCGGAATGAACACCGCTGACAAGGCTAACACGTGATTTTCCGCCCATCGGAGAATCCTTGTGGCTTCTGCCATCGCCGCCCTGCTTCTTGTGCCGCCCTGTCGGTTTACATGGGCGACCGCCGTGATGTTGTCTGACTGGATCAGAACCGGTTGGTTTTGAAGCAGGGCCTTTGCCTTTGCCTGACTCAGGGCATTGTAAATGGCCCTCAATTCCAGAACATTTATGTGTAGGGAAGTTTTGTGACTTGTCCAAAGTCCTTGGAAGTTTCTTCCCAACGTTACTGCCCCCCAGCCTCGAAGGCTGGCATCCGTGGTCACCAGGACCCAGTCCTGTATGCCGAATCTGCGGCCCTCCACGAGATGAGCACTCTGCAGCCACCACAAGAGAGACACCCTGGTCCATGGAGACAGGGTTATCAGCCAATGCATTTGAAGATGCGATCCGGACCATTGGTCCAAGAGGTCCTACTGAAAAATTCTGGCATGGAACCTGCCGAATGGGATCGCCTCGTAGGAAGCTACCATCTTTCCCAGGACTCGTGTGCAGTGATGCACCGACACCTGTTTCGGTTTTAGGAGGCCTCTGACCAGAGATGACAGCTCCTTGGCTTTTTCCTCTGGGAGAAACACTTTTTTTTTCTGGACTGTGTCCAGAATCAGTCCCAGGAACAGTAGGCGTGTCGCAGGAACCAGCTGTGACTTTGGAATATTCAGAATCCAACCATGCTGGTGTAGCACCTCCTGAGATAGTGCTACACCCACTAACAACTGCTCTCTGGATCTCGCTTTTATCAGGAGATCGTCCAAGTATGGGATAATTAAAACTCCCTTTTTTCGAAGGAGTATCATCATTTCGGCCATTACCTTGGTAAATACCCTCGGTGCCGTGGACAGGCCGAACGGCAACGTCTGGAATTGGTAATGACAATCCTGTACCACAAATCTGAGGTACTCCTGGTGAGGATGGTAAATGGGGACATGTAGGTAAGCATCCTTGATGTCTAGAGATACCATGTAATCCCCCTCTTCCAGGCTTGCAATAACCGCCCTGAGAGATTCCATCTTGAACCTGAATTTTTTTAGATATGTGTTCAAGGATTTTAAATTTAAAATGGGTCTCACCGAACCGTCCGGTTTCGGTACCACAAACATTGTGGAATAGTAACCCCGTCCCTGTTGAAGTAGGGGCACTTTGACTATCACCTGCTGGGAATACAGCTTGTGAATTGCCTCTAATACAGCCTCCCTGTCTGAGGGAGTCGTTGGTAAGGCAGATTTGAGGAAACGGCGGGGGGGGGGGGGGGGGGTAATGTCTCGAATTCCAGCTTGTACCCCTGAGAAACCACTTGAACCTCTACCTCGCCTGTTCTTTTGGGGACGAAAGGACTGCACCTGATAATACGGTGCTTTCTTTGGTTGTGAGGGGACATGTGGTAAGAAAGCCGACTTCCCAGCCGTTGCTGTGGACACTAGGTCCGAAAGACCATCCCCAAACAACTCCTCACCCTTGTAAGGCAAAACTTCCATGTGCCTTTTAGAATCTGCATCTCCTGTCCACTGCCGGGTCCATAACCCTCTTCTGGCAGAAATGGACAGCGCACTGATTTGAGATGCCAGCCGGCAAATATCCCTCTGTGCATCTCTTATGTAAAAGACCGCGTCTTTAATATGCTCTATGTTAAGCAATATAGTGTCCCAGTCTAGGGTGTCAATGTTTTCTGACAGGGATTCCGACCACGCCGCTGCAGCACTGCACATCCAGGCTGAAGCAATAGCTGGTCTCAGTATAATACCTGTGTGTGTATATACAGACTTCAGTATAGCCTCCTGCTTTCTATCAGCAGGCTCCTTTAGGGCGGCCGTATCCGGAGACGGTAGTGCCACCTTTTTTGACAAACGTGTGAGCGCTTTATCCACCCTAGGTGGTGTTTCCCAACGTGACCTATCCTCTGGCGGGAAAGGGTACGCCATTAGTAATCTTTTTGAAATCACCAATTTTCTATCGGGGAAGCCCATGCTACCTCATACACATCATTTAATTCTTCAGAAGGGGGAAAAACTACTGGAAGTTTTTTCTCCCCAAACATAATACCCTTTTTTGTGGTACCTGGGGTTACATCAGAAATGTGTAAAACATTTTTCATTGCCTCAATCATATAACGAGTGGCCCTAGTGGACATTACATTTGCGTCATTGTCGTCGACACTGGTATCAGTATCCGTGTCGACATCTGTGTCTGCCATCTGAGGTAGCGGGCGCTTTAAAGCCCCAGATGACCTTTGAGACGCCTGGGCAGGCACGAGCTGAGAAGCCGGCTGTCCCACATTTGGCATGTCGTCAAATTTTTTATGTAAGGAGTCGACTCTTTCACGTAATTCCTTCCACAAGTCCATCCACTCAGGTGTCTGCCCCGCAGGGGGTGACAACACATGTATAGGCACCTGCTCCTCCTCCACATCAGCCTCCTCATCAAACATGTCGACACAGCCGTACCGACACACCGCACACACACAGGGAATGCTCTGATAGAAGACAGGACCCCACAAAGCCCTTTGGGGAGACAGAGGGAGAGTATGCCAGCACACACCAGAGCGCTATATAACACAAGGATTAACTAAATTATATCCCCTTATAGCTGCTGTACACTTATATTGCGCCTAAATTTGTGCCACCCCTCTCTTTTTTACCCTTTCTGTAGCGTAGTCTGCAGGGGAGAGCCAGGGAGCTTCCTTCCAGCGGAGCTGTGAGGGAGAAATGGCGCCAGTATGCTGAAGGAGATAGCTCCGCCCCCTTTTCGGCTGACTTTTCTCCCGCTATTTTCTGTATTCTGGCAGGGGTAATTATCACATATATAGCCTCTGGGGCTATATATTGTGATATTTTTGCCAGCCAAGGTGTATAAATTGCTGCTCAGGGCGCCCCCCCCCCCCCAGCGCCCTGCACCCTCAGTGACCGCAGTGTGAAGTGTGTATGAGGAGCAATGGCGCACAGCTGCAGTGCTGTGCGCTACCTTGGAGAAGACTGATGTCTTCAGCCGCCGATTTTCCGGACTCTTCTTGCTTCTGGCTCTGTAAGGGGGCCGGCGGCGCTGCTCCGGGACCGAACATCAATGGACGGTTCCATGCGTTCGATTCCTCTGGAGCTAATGGTGTCCAGTAGCCTAAGAAGCCCAAACTACCCACAGTTAGGTAGGTTCGCTTCTTCTCCCCTTAGTCCCTCGGTGCAGTGAGCCTGTTGCCAGCAGGTCTCACTGTAAAATAAAAAACCTAAAATATACTTTCTTTCTAGGAGCTCAGGAGAGCCCCTAGTGTGCATCCAGCCCGAGCCGGGCACAGGATTCTAACTGAGGTCTGGAGGAGGGTTATAGGGGGAGGAGCCAGTGCACACCAGGTAGTCGTAAATCTTTCTTAGATGTGCCCAGTCTCCTGCGGAGCCGCTATTCCCCATGGTCCTTACGGAGTCCCCAGCATCCACTAGGACGTCAGAGAAAAGAGATTCATGTTTAGGCCATTTGTTCTCTAATATCTGTGTGTATGACAGGCCATAAATACCACTCACATAGGACAAAAGAAAAGTAACTGTCACAGACACACCATGCCTGATTGGCAGATACTTATTAGTTTGTACCAAAAGAGGAGAGTGTAGGATAAGAGTGTGCTGTAGTGACTGAGGAAGGATAAGATAAGTGATTATTACTCACCTGTGCTGATATCTGTAGGGATTTCCTCCTCCTTACACTGCTGATCACCCCTCACATACGTCTCTTCTTCTCCCTCTATATCTTCTGCCTTCACATCAGTCACATACGTCTCTTCTTCTCCCTCTGTATCTTCTGCCTTCATATCAGTCACATACGTCTCTTCTTCTCCCTCTATATCTTCTGCCTTCATATCCGTCACATACGTCTCTTCTTTTCCCTCTATATCTTCTACCTTAATAGTAGTCTGATCCTTACCCTAATACACAATAAGAGTTATGGTAGACTTACCATGGTTAACTCTATTTCTTCAAGGTCCATAGGCTCCACAGGAATACCATGGGTGTTCAGGTGGTTTGGAATAAACTAGGCACCAAGTAGTTAAAGCTTTATGCTGCTTGAATGCATTGGGTCCTCCTTGCCTATAACTCCTCCCCAGACCCAGGACAGTCAGTTTAGTAACAAGCCCAAGGCAGGAGCAGGATAGATGAGAAGGAAGAATGGAACACTCATATTAGAAGAGGAGAACTAGTGACCATATAAAAATAGTAATACAGGTTGAGTCTCCCTTATCCAAAATGCTTGGGACCAGAAGTATTTTGGATATCGGATTTTTCCGTATTTTGGAATAATTGCATTCCATAATGAGATATCATAGTGATGGGACCCAAATCTAAGCACAGAATGTATTTATGTTACATATACACCTTATACACACAGCCTGAAGGTCATTTAATACAATATTTTTAATAACTTTGTGTATTAAACAAAGTTTGTGTACATTAAGCCTTCAGAAAACAAAGGTTTCACTATCTCACTCTCACTCAAAAAATTCCGTATTTCGGAATATTCCGTATTTCGGAATATTTGGATATGGGATACTCAACCTGTACCCCATACTGCCAGAGCGTCTACAAGGGTGGCTGAGGGATCCCTGGTCCTCGACCCGTATATTGGTAGTTTGTGGTTGTGGAGTGATGCCACTTCTGGACTACCCCACCTGTCCTCTAGATCTTGAAAGACCTCTGAATGTAAAGCCCACTCTCCTGATTGTATGTCCTGTTGACTTAGCTGGTCCACTTCCCAATTGAGAACTCCTGGGATTGACATTGCTGGTAGATAATGTTCTGCCCATGTGAGGATGTGCGTCACTTCGCTCATGGCGGCTAAACTTTGCATACCTCTGAATGGTTGAGGTAAGCTACTGTAACCACGTTATCAGATTTGTCCTGCACTGGCCAACCCTGAATAAGGTCTTGCGCCCGACTGAGTGCCCTGAACACTGCCCTGAGTTCCAGTATGTTGATGTGCAAGTGACTCTTGAGGACTGCCCAATGTCCCTACAAGGTTTGTTGGCTGGTCACTGCTCCCCACCCCCATAGACTGGTGGGTAGTAACCAATCAGAGATCCAAAATGGATGGCACTTGTCCAAGTGGGACATCTGAAGCCACCACAAGAGCGACACCTGAACCTCTCGAGACAACACCATTGTCCAGGCTCTTAGAAGATGATGCTGTCCATTTCATTGTGACAAAATCAGGTGCTGCAGAGGTCTGGAGTGAAATTGGGCATAGTCCACTGCATCAAAGGCGGAGACCATGGAATCCCAGGACCTGCATTGCTGAGTATATGGACACTAGCCTGCGCTGAAGAAAATTGCACAGGGAGTGGAGTATCATTATCTTGTCTGCTGGCAGAAAAATCCTCTGAGCCTGAGAATTAGGATAGCTCCCAGATGAAATATTATTTGAGACGCAGTCAGGGAGGATTTCTTCCAGTAGATGCTCCAACCGTGCGTCTGCAGACAGGCAATGGTCAAACGGAGATGCTGTTGCAGCGCCGAATACTGATAATGCCGGTGAAGAATGGCAAACCTGAGGTAACGCTGATGGATGGCATTGATATGTACATGCAGGTGGTATGAGTCCTGAATGTCCAGGGAAGCCATAAAATCTCCAGTTTCCAATGCCAGGACAATGGAATGGAGGGTTTCCATGCGAAAACCTGGGCACTCGGACACACTTGTTGAGAGCCTTGAGGTTGAGTATGGGTCGAAAAACAGCCATTTGGTTTGAGCACAAGGAACAGTGCAGAGTAAAACCTTGTCCATTGTTGAAATGACGGAACTGGCATTATAACTCCTGACTGTAGAAGTGCATGAATGGCATGTTGCGGAGCCAATGCCCAGAGATGATCTGCTAGAGGTGCTGTACAACAACAGTGCTGCAGAGGACATCTCGGAAAGGTGAGAACTTATATGTGAGAGACCACGTCCTGCTAGGCCTCTGCAAAGTGAAGAAGTTGGCCTCTCACTCTGGGGTCTCAGTTTCGTCAGGCAGGGGGTTTGTCGTTAAATTTTGAAGCCAGACATCTGGCAGCACAAGACTGCTTTGTTCTTGACTTTCCCTTATGGAAACTGGACTGATTGGGAAAAGTCCATCCCTTGGCTTTTCTCTGCAACTGAAAGGGCCTAAAAGATGATGCTTTGGTCTTAGAAGCCGCAGCTGAAGGAAGGAAGGCAGTTTTGGAAGCTGCTACAGTGGCTACCATTTTGCCAGGCCCACAGCCAAACAAAATCTCTCCTGTAAAAGGCAATGATTCCAATGCTTTCTTTGAATCTGAGTCCGCCCTCAAGAGCAAAGCCAAAGCACCCTTCTATCAGCTATAGAAGTTGCTGATACCTTGGAAGTAAATATTCCTGTATCCAGGGCTTCTTCCCCAATATATGTGGAATACAGGAGAGCCGTTCCCGGTTATCCTCCACACAGAGACTGCCCTCCAGTGCGTCTACCCAGTCCACAATTACTTTTGTTACCCAATCAGTAGCCATCGCTGGGCGAAAATAGCCCCTGCCTGATAAAAAATGGTTCTGAGGAAAATCTCTATTTTCCTATCTGTTGCATCCTTAAGGGAGTATGTAGAAGGTATGAGCAATGTAGAGATTTTCACTAGCCGAGCTATGTGAGCGTCTACAGAGGGGGGAACTTCCCACTTCGTATAGTCTCCCTCTGGGAGAGGATATATAGAAGTCAGTTTTTTTGGTAACTGTACCTTGCGGTTACGAGTACTCCAGGCCTCACGCATGAGCTCAGTGACCTGGAACTCCCTCTTAACGTCTCTCTGTCAATTAAAGATAGGACCCTTAGGCCTAGAAGCTTGTTCCTCCTCCTCTATATCAAGTATAGTTTTGACTGCCCTGACTAAGGCAGCAATATCCACCTTAGTACGCTGTTCTGGACAAGAACCAAAGTCTGAGGCATCGACTTCCTCATGATCATAATCAATCTCAGAATCTGAGGCCTGCACCGACTGAGATGAGAGTGTAACTCGTCTGAAAGCTTTGGTGGTCCCAGGTCTGTCGCTCTGTTACAATTCTTTAAAGGCAAATGACACCTGAGCTAGACTTTGGACAGACTGTGAAAACATATCCATCCAAAGAGGTTGCACAGGGGGGTCCAACAACAAAGCCCGAGACAGTTGAGGCAACCCCTGCTGTAAAGTAAGAGTAGACACGATCAAGCGTTCTACTAACCGAGTCATAAACTGAGACAAAAAAGCCACAGATGGTGGTTCTAGGACAGGTGCTGAAGTCACCGTATTGAGTGATGGTGCAGCATAACATGCACAAAATCCGGCATGTCTAACCTGACTTGAGCAGGCCCTGCAAGAAACCAATACAGGGGCCCCAGGGCTCAATCCAAATAGCTGCGATATCATCGCACCTGCGAAACGTCGCGACAGAGGCCGCACTTTACGGCGGGCTGAATTCGCACAAAACTGCTTGCCACCCCATAGAGGTCTGAGCAGTTTTGTGCGAATTAGGGCTGAATCGAGGCAGCGAAAGGTGCGAGATCAGGTGCCGTAGCCGGCGTTTAAACACTGTTGCAACAGCACTTCGCACCCTTTGATGCTAATTGGATTGACCCCCCCACCCCCCAGACTCCACCTTGATTTTAGAGGCCTTGCCTTTGCACATAGTTAAACACACATACAGAGTGCAACTACAATAATAAAATGGTAATGTACCAGCACTCACAAATTACAAGTAAAATGCGAGGTACAACATAACCCTTAGCACCTGGTGCAGGAACAGGAGGTGAAAAACAGGGACAGTATAATAAATACAGCAGGGTCTGACTACAAATAGCAGTAGCTAGCAACAAGTCACATACTGAAGTCATAAACTGAATGGCCTGGGGCTGGGGAGGTGTTATAGGTTAGGAGGACTCAGTGCATTCTGGGACCGAAAAGCTTTAACTGTTTGGTGACCGGATCATTCCAAACCACCTAAACCCCCATGGTATTCCTGTGGAGCCTTTGGACCTTGAAGAAGAAACATAAAATATTAAATGACAGTTTAATAATTTCTGATTTACTACTCCACTTTGTTCTCTGATGGAAGCTGTGATATAGCTGAAACGCATTAGAATTACACTAACTAGAAGAAGGACCCCCATATACATATATCCCTGACAGTAACGCTGCACACCCTAACTAGCTCATTCAATGGACTGAGAATAAACAGAAGAGTAACAGTGTATATAGGCACACAGCTGCTCCATAGATCAAAAAGAGCTTTGTTATATTGACATGTGCTGAGACCCTATATCCCACCTACCTGATTACAGCAAGTACCCCTGGGATATAGTATATATAGTTGAGAACGACTGATACAGTGAAAAGTCACTCTGGAATATTGTCAAGACCCTAAATCCCACCTACCTGACCCTCCTGTGGGATCCTGTGATTCTCCTCTATACAATCCTGGGAATACAGAGGACGGGGACATCTCTCTGGGGTATCTCTGTTACTGGGACCATCTGTAGGAGACACACAGTGACTGAGTACAGTGTATATATGTGATTATCAGATGATGTGTGTATATAGGGGCCCCCATACCTGCTCTCCCCTGTACAATACATGACAGTCTCCTCTTACCCAGTGATGTGAGGGGCCGGTGATTCTCCATCATCACGTCCTTGTACAGACCCCTGTGTTCCTCTATATTCTCCCACTCCTGCATGGAGACATAGACAGTGACATCCTGACACCTTACATAAACCTGACACACACACAGTGATACAGTCATCACCCAGACACGTCCCCTGGTGTTACTGTATAATGTCCCATTCCCAGCAGTCACCTCTCCAGTGATCACCCAGACACGTCCCCTGGTGTTACTATATAATGCCCCATTCCCAGCAGTCACCACTCAGACACATCCCCTGGCGTTACTGTATAATGCCCTATTCCCAGCAGTCACTTCTCCAGTCATCACCCAGACATGTCCCCTGGTGTTACTGTATAATGTCCCATTCCCAGCAGTCACCTCTCCAGTCATCACCCAGACACATCCCCTGGTGTTACTGTATAATGTCCCATTCCCAGCAGTCACCTCTCCAGTCATCACCCAAACACATCCCCTGGTGTTACTGTATAATGTCCCATTCCCAGCAGTCACCTCTCCAGTCATCACCCAGACACGTCCACTGGTGTTACTGTATAATGTCCCATTCCCGGCAGTCACCTCTCCAGTCATCACCCAGACACGTCCCCTGGTGTTACTGTATAATGTCCCATTCCCAGCAGTCACCTCTCCAGTCATCACCCAGACACGTCACCTGGTGTTACTGTATAATGCCCCATTCCTAGCAGTCACCTCTCCAGTCATCACCCAGACACGTCCCCTGGTGTTACTGTATAATGTCCCATTCCCAGCAGTCACCTCTCCAGTCATCACCCAGACACGTCCCCTGGTGTTACTGTATAATGTACCATTCCCAGCAGTCACCTCTCCAGTCATCACCCAGACACGTCCCCTAGTGTTACTGTATAATGTCCCATTCCCAGCAGTCACCTCACCAGTCATCACCCAGACACGTCCCCTGGTGTTACTGTATAATGTCCCATTCCCAGCAGTCACCTCTCCAGTCAGCAGATGAATGATCTTATTGGCGAGTTCCAGGATCTTCTGGTCATTGTGTCTCTCATGTATCAGTGAGTGAGGTGGAGGCACCACTATTGGGCTCTGGGTCCTGCTCAATCCTCCTGACACATGGGGATGGCTGCTGGGTGTCTCATAGTCACCGGATGTCTTCTTCACCATTGTGTAATCCTGTGAAATAGAAAGTACACTATTACTGTATACACTGCATGTTCCCCTCACCTCCCCAGTCATGTCCCTGTAGTATTACTATAGATATATGTGACGTCACTGTGATACTCCCAGATCCCCTCACCAGTCATGTCCCTGTATTATTACCAAAGATATAAGTGACGTCACTGTGATACTCCCAGATCCCCTCACCTCCCCAGTCATGTTCCTGTATTATTACTATAGATATAAGTGACGTCACTGTGATGCTCCCAGATCCCCTGACCTCCCCAGTCATGTCCCTGTATTATTACTATAGATATAAGTGATGTCACTGTGACGCTCCCAGATCCCCTCACCTCCCCAGTCATGTCCCTGTATTATTACTATAGATATAAGTGACGTCACTGTGACACTCCCAGATCCCTTCACCTCCCCAGTCATGTCCCTGTATTATTACTATAGATATAAGTGATGTCACTCTGATGCTCCCATATCCCCTCACCCCCCAGTCATGTCCCTGTATTATTACTATAGATATAAGTGACATCACTGTGACACTCCCAGACCCCCTCACCTCCCCTGTCATGTCCCTGTATTATTACTATAGATATAAGTGACGTCACTGTGATGCTCCCAGATCCCCTGACCTCCCCAGTCATGTCCCTGTATTATTACTATAGATATGTAATGTCACTGGGACACTCCAAGATCCCCTAACCTCCCCAGTCATGTTCCTGTATTATAACTATAGATATAAGTGATGTCACTGTGACACTCCCAGATCCCCTCACCTCCCCAGTCATGTCCCTGTATTATTACTATAGCTATAAGTGATGTCACTGTGACACTCCCAGATCCCCTCACCTCCCCAGTCATGTCCCAGTGTTATTACTATAGATATAAGTGATGTCACTGTGACACTCCCAGATCCCCTCACCTCCCCAGTCATGTCCCTGTATTATTACTATAGATATAAGTGACGTCACTGTGACGCTCCCAGATCCCCTCACCTCCCCAGTCAGCAGGTAGATGATCTCCAGGGACAGATTTAGTATCCCCTCAGTCTTGTGACATCTGCCCGGGTCCATCCTGAGTGAATCAATGAAAATACAGAAAGTGTGACGTCTAATAAAGACTCTTGTTCCTTACAGCTGGAGAGAAGACATGCAACACAATTACATGACACTCCGTGGCAAGTAAGTCCCCCCTTTCCTCCCAGCCATAGATTCCTGGTCAGCGTTTCTCAGAGGCCGTCAGACAACTGTGCATTGTATAATGTTACACTAATGATCCTCTACTGGCCGGGGTTTTATTCCTCCCAGACAACTCTCACCCACCATTTGAATGATTTTTCCATACTGTGCAGTCTGTGCGTAGCCCATAACTTACTCCTACAGTGCACTACAAAGAGGCCGATCGGGGCCAGAGCTGATGTCACACCCCCTCCCTGAAAACGCTTGGGAACGCCTGCGTTTTTCCTGACGCTCCCAGAAAACGGCCAGTTACCACCACCAAACGCGGCTTCCTGTCAATCGCCTTGTGTACGCCTAGTGATTAAAATTTTTCGCACAATCCTTTTGCAGTTGCCTCACGCGTACTCATGCGCAGTCTTTCGATTATCGTCCGCTATGCGATTTTGCACAACAGCGATCAGGTCTGAATTAGGCCCTATATACCATTGCTATTGTTGTCATAATTTGATCCACTTGCCAAGAGGAGAGGGGGTTTCTGGGCAACCGGAAACCCCTCCCCCCTGCATTTGCCTGTGGGCGAGGAGAACTAAACTAGGAAATCAGGGTGTACAGCAGAAGGTGTAACAGTAGTACAGAAGTGGCGGTAAGGCGGTGGGAGTGTAAAGAGAACAGGAGAGAGTAATAATACAGGGATAGGGCAGCAGGCAGACAGCAATACAGAATTCCATCAGTCTCGGGCAATATGTGACTCTACAAACACGATGAGAGGAGAAATTCCCGCCCTCAGATGTAGGTGTCACATGGCCGCTCTGTGTCCTCCCCCATCTGCTGTATACATGTTATACCTATCATGTGTTATTGCTTTCCCTGCCCACTCATCACTGTTATTATTACTCTGCTGCTGCCACAGCAACAGGGCACCACACGCTGCTCCTCCTGCATAATAATAATAATAACAACAAACCACAGGCCGCTCTTCCAGTATAAGAGGAGACACTACAGGCCACTCCTCCTGTATGATAATAATAACATGACACCACAGGCTGCTCCCCCTGTATAGTAAGACACAATTACCTGACCTCGAAGGACACTGGGACGCTGCAGCTGTCGATAAAGATCAACATCCTGTGTGTGGAACGCACAGACCGGAAGTAATGTGGAACGCACAGACCGGAAGTAGGGTGTGATTGGCAAAGGCTCATTCCTGGTGACTAGCCCCTCCCCTCCTACACCCCGGCCTCAGCACCGCCCTCTGTAATTAGCATTACCATACACGTTCTCATTGCAGGAGGCCGGCGGCCATTTATTTGTAGACCACTCCGTCAGCTGCAGCAGTAGTTTACCTGCCCGTGTAGGGACGTCAGGAGCGGCGGCCATTTCCCCCTGGTCTGAGCTCCGCTTTCCTTCTATCATTCCCACGAGGCAGCAGGAGCAGAGAGCAGCCATTGCTGTGTCTGGCAGCAGGTAATGATATTATTATTATTCTATAGGCTGAGCAGCTCTGGTGTCAGGTTGCTGTACTACAGGGGGAGCAGCTTCTGGTGCCTTTTTGAGTGCAGCTGGAGCAGCCTCTGGTGCTGCATTATCTCTGTACAGGTGGCTGATACTCTAGTGTCCTATTACTGTAATACAGGTGGCACAGACCCCGCCGGTACCATAATTCTGGTGGCGCAGATCTTTCCGTTACCATAGTACAAGTGGCGCAAACCCCAACATTACTGAAATGCAGGTGGCGCAGAGCCAACCGTTACCGTACTTCTGGTGGCGCAGACTCCGCTGTTACCGTAATATAGGTGGTGCTAGGTTGGCCTCAGGTGTCATCACGGAGCCTCCATCTCAATCACTGATACATTATACAGTAACACCAGGGGATGTGTCTGGGTGATGACTGGAGAGGTGACTGCTAGGAATGGGACATTATACAGTAACACCAGGGGGCGTGTCTGGGTGATGACTGGAGAGGTGACTGCTGGGAATGGGACAGCAACGCCGGTGCGTGTAGTGCCTGCTGCCGTGCAGGTGTAGATCTACCACTTACCGGGCGCCGCACGCTCCCACCCTCAGGTGCCGGAACCTTCGGCTGCCCTGGCAATTCTTCCATCGGACACGATGACCTAGGAGGAAGGATATTTCTGAGTGCTGTCCTCCTGACTGTGGACCGAAACGCCCTACGTAAGCGAGGAAAATAGTACTTTCGGGCTAGGTGAGGGTCACCCCAGGCGTCCGCCTCAGAGCCCGAATCTCACCTATTGGCACTCTCGCGCCAGGTGGATATTCTATCTTGCATCGGCGTGCAAGACTCACCGTTCGCCCTGAAGGAAGGGAGACCGATAGGGACACACACAGAAGAGACACGCAGACCTATATTACTCACCGTCCTACGTCTTGTACTCCGATCTTCTCCAGTTACAGGTCCCTGTAAGGAGGCAACGAGAAAAACAGCCGTGCAGGGTCTAACTCTAATCTAGTGTGCGTCCGCTACACTAACTACATAACAAAGCCCTCAAACTGTCTCAAGTGTAAGTGGTGCAACACAAACTATGCACAAACTCTATAATAACATTTGCCCTGCACGGTAACAACACACACATCGGAATACAACATAAAACGATGCTGTCCCTTTAAATCCCTACCACTCAAATGGGGGGGGGGGCGGGCGCCGCACAGCCTGCCCACCTCCTGTGCACTTCCTGCGTATGGGCTCAGGACAAACGGACCTGCCTACATATCACCTCAGTGTGGCCTGAGCCTAGTGCCCGATGCCACCTTTATTCACCCCGGGGTAATTATTCGCTGGGCCAAGTGCCCCCTATCTGCGCACGGACCTGAGGCCCGACTGTAGCCACGGGCCTAATGCTCGCCTAACTCGTCCCTCGTGGGGTGACCTGGGCCTAGTGCCCAGGGCCACCTTATGTTACCTGCACTGCCCAAATTACTCTAGGGCCTAATTCCCTCTATTGTCCCACAGGCCTATTGCCTGATGTGCCCCCAGGCCTAGTGCCCGCCTACGTTGCGGAGAGAGGGTGGCTTGGGCCTAACGCCCGAACCCCCAAGTGAATGCGTGGTCGGGTCTGGGTGGGCCACGGGCCGGGTGGAACCCCGACTGCGCGTGGCCTCGGACCCAGAGAGCCCGACTCACTAGTGCCCCCGGGCCGAGAGGGCCCGACTAAATGCCCACAGGCCGGAGGGGCCTGACTCTGCCCACGGGCCTAATGCCCGATCACCTGGTGGTCTAGGGAGGAAGGCCTACAGCAGTGTGGTGCAGGCCCAAGACCTCTTACCTGGACCGGTGGGAGAGGCTGTGGAGGGGAGCTTCGTCAGCTCTTTAGCTTCCCTCTCTCCACAGCACTCTCCACAGCACTCTCCGCCGAGATTCCGCTGCTGGGCCTCCGCTTCCGCCTCTTCCGCCACCGTCCCGTCTTCTGTCTTCTTCCTCCGTCCTGTCTTCTGCCTTCTCCGGCGACGCTTCTTCCTCTGCCGATTGGTCTTCTCCTGGCGTCTTCTGGAGCTCTTCTCTGCTCCGGCTCGCAACTGACTCCCGCCGCCGCCCAGTGCCTGATATAAGCCGCTGGGAGGAGGCGGGGCCATGACGCGGCAGGCGCCCATTGGTCCGCCAAGACGAGCCACGATTGGCCTGCCGCGGCGACTCCTCATTGGGCGCCAAGCCGCGAGCAGCTATTGGCTCGCGTCTGGCGCCCATTTCAAAACCGGAGGCGCTGATTGGAGGAACTTGGATCCTCTCGGATCCCTGTTCCTCCGCACCCCGGCCCGATCGCCGCCCGCCGCCTCACATTTCCCCCACGTTTGTCCTTTGTAGTCCCGACAAAGGAAGACTGAGACCAGATATAATCCGGGTCGGCATACCGGGGACCAGGCACACCGCGGTTGGGACGCTGAGATCGCCGAGGCAAAGGAGATAACACAGGCCTGTGGGCCCCAGCATCCAGGAGGCTATTGTCGTGAGACGGAACCACGGGGATCCACCAATCTTCATCCAGGCCGGCCACCCTAGGCAAAGAGGCCAGCACTGTGTCGTCCCCAGGCGATGGAGCCGTATTCAGACCGGGGGCACCTTCATTCTCCACGTCCTCTGGAAACCAACAAGGACGCAGCATATCCCGATGAAGGGTCCTCAACCGACCGGATCCATCTGTTACTTCCACCTGGTAAACCGGACCCTCCTCGGTGAGGCGCCTTCGGACAACATAAGGCTGCGCCTCCCACTTCTCCGCTAGTTTACCTCCCGGCCGCGTCATGCGAACCAGCACCCGCTGTCCCACATCAAAAGGCTCTGCTCCTCGAGTTCCATGAGGCACATGGGTGTGGTCGGCTATCCTCTTCCGCGTCACTTCGTGAGCCACTCTTAACCGCTGCTGATGTTCCGCGACCCAATCTGTTGGCAACAATCCCCCTTCCTCCCGAAGCTCGGTCAAGTGCAAGTCCTGCGCTTCTCGCCCTGGACGTTCAAACATCAAAAAGAAGGGGGAGTACCCCGTGGTGCTGTGAACCCGGTTGTTATATGCCCACACCAGTTCGGCCACATGTTCGGGCCACCTCCGTCTCTTGTTGTCCTCTAGGATCCGCAGCATCTGGAGCAAAGTCCGATTGAAACGTTCGCAGGCGCCATTTCCCTGAGGATGATACGGTGTAGTACGGGACTTCTGCATCCCATAAAGTCGGCAAAGCTGTTCTATCAGCCTCCCCTGGAAACAAGCCCCTTGGTCGTAATGAATCCTCTCGGGGCATCCAAACTGCCGGACAAAATGCTCGACAATGGCCTTAGTAGCGGACTCCGCCGTCTGATCCCTGGTGGGGACTACGACCGTGAACTTCGTGAAGTGATCTGTCATGACCAGGGCATATTGATGGACACTAACGGACTCCCCAATCAGAACGTAGTCAATCATCAACAACTCCAGGGGACGACTCGTCTGAACGGTATGTACCGGCGCATGTTGTTCGTTGGGTTTGACCACCCCGCATCTCCGACATTCCCTGCACACTTTCTCCACCAACGTCCACAACTGAGGGGCAAAAAACTGGCGTTGCATCCACTGAAAGGTCTTGGCTGCCCCCAAATGAACTCCGCCATCATGCGCTTCCATCACCAGAGCCTGGAGAGCTGCTTCCGGCACCACAAGCTGTTCCACCATCCTGAGTTCGTGGTGGAGGTACACCTGTCGACGCAGTACCCCGCCGCGGACGAGTAGTCGATCCCAACTCCGCAGGACCTTTCGACAATAGGGATTCAGCCGACTCCTCTCCCGCTGGCTAGGCCAATGTTCCTTCTGTTTCCATCGCCGAACGACGCACAGTCCCGGGTCACTCTGTTGCAAGGAAGCCCACTCCTGTTCAGTGCTCCGGAGTAGAGCAGCGCATTCAAACACTTGGGACCTTTCCAGGGTAACTGGGCATTCAATCCTGGTTAAGTCCGGGACCTCAGTGTCCTCGTCCTCGAGGTACCTCGAAGTTGGGGGCAGGGGCATAGGTTGTCGCGACAGCGCATCCGCGTTCCCGTTACTCTTCCCCGGCGGTAGTGTATTTTATAGCTGAATTTTGCCAACCGGGCTACCCAACGCTGCTCCAGGGCGCCCAGTTTTGCAGTCTCTAGATAGGTCAGGGGATTGTTATCCGTGTATATCTCCACATGGGTAGCGGTCAGGTACTCGGCGAACTTCTCCGTCACGGCCCAGACTACAGCCAACAGTTCCAACTTAAAGGAACTGTAATTGTCCGGGTTCCGCTCGGTTTCCCTCAAGCTTCGACTACCATAGGCGATCGCTCGTTCTCGGCCATCTTGTACTTGGGAGAGCACTGCCCCCAATCCCTGTAGGCTGCCATCCGTGTAGAGCAGAAATGATTTCTCAAAGTCAGCATATCCCAGAACCGGCGCCTCCGTGAGCATTTCCTTCAGTCGCCGAAACGCCTTCTCCTGTGCCTCACCCCAGGCCACTAACTGCGATTTTTTTGTAGTGGGCACTCCTCGAAGCAGGGCATGCAATGGTTCCACGATTTTCGCAAAGTCCTTGATAAACCTCCGATAATATCCCACCAACCCCAGAAACGCGCATAGTTCAGTGGTAGTGGTGGGCGTCTCACAGTCCTGGACTGCCGAAATCTTGCCAGGCGTCGGGCAGACTCCTTCTCTGGACACCACATGGCCCAGGTATTCCAAGCTTGATTTTAGAAGATGACACTTGCGGGGCTTGAACTTGAGTCCATACTTCTCCAGACGCTGCAACACCACATCCAGGCGCGTCAAATGTTCCTCTAGAGTGGGGGTAAACACTATGATATCGTCCAGGTATATCAGCAAAGCTTCAAAATTCAAGTCTCCCAAACATCTCTCTATCATCCGTTGGAAGGTAGCCGGGGCATTGGTGAGGCCAAAAGGCATGCGCAGAAACTCAAACAATCCCATAGGAGTTGTGAAGACGGTTTTCTCTTGATCCGGTGGGTTAACCGCCACTTGCCAGTACCCACTGGACAAGTCCAGTGTGGAGAAATACCGAGCATTTCCCAGGGCCGCCAAAGACTCCTCTATTCTAGGCAACGGGTAAGCATCTCTCACGGTACTGCTATTTAACCGCCGATAATCCACGCAGAACCGAATGTAACCATCCTTCTTCCGCACCAACACGATGGGCGCAGCCCATGGACTTTTGCTCTCCTGAATGACCTGGTTATCCAACATCTGCCGCAACATCTTCTAGACCTCCTGGTAGAGTTTAGGTGGGATGGGACGGTATCTCTCGCGGATTGGTGGGCTCTCTCCAGTGCGTATCTCATGTTTTAAATCTTCGGTATATCCAAAATCCTCTTCATGCCGGGAGAACGCCTTCCGTCGTTCCCACAGCATATGCTCCAACTTCTGGACCATACTGGGGCTACATTCATCCAGACAGACGTCCATCTGTTCCCTGATAACCCGGCCGCACCAATCCGTACTGGGTTCCTCCTCTTTATCCAGGCTCACCGCCATGGACCATGATCCTTGTTCGTCCGTATGCAGCGAGACCTGTCGCCCCCTGAAACTCCGTCCCGGGCGACAGCCGTTAAGTTGCTCCCGACGGAATCTTTCTGGTCTCGTCTAGAAGATTACACAGCCGAACCAACACCTTGCCGTCCCTTACTGCTGCCAGGGTTCGGGCCAGGATGATTCCCGATTTCCATTCCGAGGTACCCATTGGGTTCCACCATCACTTCTAACCCCTCCAGGCATTGGTGAGTCCGCACCTCGAGGGGGAGGACTATCTCCTGGCGGGGAGGTAGCTCTGTCCGTTGCCGATGACCGGTCCGAATGGCTCCCAGGGATTCTTGCCGATGTCCAGCTTCACATATTCTTCCCACCTGCTGAAATGCTTGTTGCACCGGCCGTTGAACACCCATTTCCTTCCAGTACTGCGGACCCCTTTCCTGGAACAAAAGCTGATTTGAGGTCTTGGAGGACGTTCATGCCCACAATCACGGGCCCGTGACTCAAACCCAAGCTCCCCACGACTAGTATTCCCTTCTTTCCCAACGCCTGTCCACAGATCGAGATCTCCATCCACACCACTCCGACGACCGGAATAGGAAGGTTGTTGGCAGCCGTAAGGGTAACCCAGCTTTCCAACACGGAATCCTTCAAATGGGAATAATGTTCCAGGAAACAAGCCTCAGACATGGTGGTGACCTGCGAACCAGTATCCAACAGGCATTTCTGCTCCTTTCCCCCAAGACACCCAACCACAACGGGACACTCACCCACTATATCGGCAGAATCCACTATAGTGGTTCCTCCTCCGCCCATCCCCCCCGCGGGTTGTCCTGCTACCGCGAGGGACTCTAGTTTAACGAAGGATCTTGCCTAGGCTCACTACATTCCCGGGCAATGTGTCCAAATCTATTGCAGCAGTAGCAACGGGGGCCCCTACCTTCCCTGGGACGAGCGCCCCCTCCATTGGTCCGTGATTCCCTGGGCAGCCGGTGCGGCGCCCGATCGTCGGACCCACCTGGACCTCTCTGCCTATGAACCTCGTCTCGCAACTGGGAGATCTCTATTTTCATTTCCAGAGTGACTTTGGCGAATGCCGCCTTAAGGTCTTGGACACAGGTTTCCATGGGGCTGGGTTCTCGGCTGGCCATAGCAGACACCGGTGCCAACCATTGTGGGGCCATGGCGTAAGGTCCGAAATTGGCATTGCGATCCCTAGCGACCGCCTCCACTTGGACCTGACGGAAGGTCATTTTCGTATCGTTGGAAATTTTATCCAACAGAATCTGTCGGATAGGGATACTCCGGAGGCCCAGCGCAAACTGGTCCCTCAGCATCATGCTGGGGTTAACCAAGGACCCCAGACCTTCTGGATCACGCCGCGTGATTTCGCTCAGCAGGTCCTGCAGTGCATTGGCAAATTGGGGTATGGATTCATCTTCTCTCTGGAATCGGTTGAACAGTTGCTGATGCAAGGTTCCAGCGGACGCGGTGTTACCATAGGTACCCTCGAGGATCGTGAGTACCTCTTCCAATGTCTTCCGTTCCTCTTCTGGAACAAAGATCACCGATCGCCAGGCTTCCCCATCCAGCGTATTCAAAGCCAAGTGCAGCTGCATTTCCGGAGGCACCCCATACAGCTGGATGATTCCATCCAGTCTTTTCTTCCAGTCTTCCAACGGCATGTTCTGACCATCATACCGCGGGGTATGTGTCAGGGCCGGTCCAAAATTGAATTTCCTCTCTGCTCCCGGAGGAGCGTCGTTGTCCGCGTTCGACATCCTGCCGACTACGCCAAATGTGAGAGGGCAACGCCGGTGCGTGTAGTGCCTGATGCTGTGCAGGTGTAGATCTACCACTTACCGGGCGCCGCACGCTTCCACCCTCAGGTGCCGGAACCTTCGGCTGTCCTGGCAACTCTTCCGTCGGACCCGGACACGATGACCTAGGAGGAAGGAGATTTCTGAGTGCTGTCCTCCTGACTGTGGACCAAAACGCCCTCCGTAAGCGAGGAAAATAGTACTTTCGGGCTAGGTGAGGGTCATCCCAGGCGTCCGCCTCAGAGCCCGAATCTCACCTATTGGCACTCTCGCGCCAGGTGGAAATTCTACCTTGCACCGGCGTGCAAGACTCACCGTTCGCCCTGAAGGAAGGGAGACAGATAGGGACACACACAGAAGAGACACGCAGACCTATATTACTCACCGTCCTACGTGTTGTACTCCGATCTTCTCCAGTTACAGGTTCCTGTAAGGAGGCAACGAGAAAAACAGCCGCGCAGGGTCTAACTCTAATCTAGTGTGCGTCCGCTACACTAACTACATAACAAAGCCCTCAAACTGGCTCAAGTGTAAGTGGTGCAACACAAACTATGCACAAACTCTATAATAACATTTGCCCTGCACGTTAACAACACACACATCGGAATACAACATAAAACGGTGCTGTCCCTTTAAATCCCTACCACTCAAATGGGGGGGGGGGGGGGGGGCGGGCGCCGCACAGCCTGCCCACCTCCTGTGCACTTCCTGCGTATGGGCTCAGGTCAAACGGACCTGCCTACTTATCACCTCAGTGTGGCCTGAGCCTAGTGCCCGATGCCACCTTTATTCACCCCGGGGTAATTATTCGCTGGGCCTAGTGCCCCCTATCTGCGCACGGACCTGAGGCCCGACTGTACCCACGGGCCTAATGCCCGCCTAACTCGTCCCTCGTGGGGTGACCTGGGCCTAGTGCCCAGGGCCACCTTATGTTACCTGCACTGCCCAAATTACTCTAGGGCCTAATTCCCTCTATTGTCCCACAGGCCTATTGCCTGATGTGCCCCCAGGCCTAGTGCCCGCCTACGTTGCGGAGAGAGAGTGGCTTGGGCCTAACGCCCGAACCCTCAAGTGAATGCGTGGTCGGGTCTGGGTGGGCCACGGGCCGGGTGGAACCCCGACTGCGCGTGGCCTCGGACCCAGAGAGCCCGACTCACTAGTGCCCCCGGGCCGAGAGGGCCCGACTAAATGCCCACAGGCCGGAGGGGCCTGACTCTGCCCACGGGCCTAATGCCCGATCACCTGGTGGTCTAGGGAGGAAGGCCCACAGCAGTGTGGTGCAGGCCCAAGACCTCTTACCTGGACCGGTGGGAGAGGCTGTGGAGGGGAGCTTCGTCAGCTCTTTAGCTTCCCTCTCTCCACAGCACTCTCCACAGCACTCTCCGCCGAGATTCCGCTGCTGGGCCGCCGCTTCCGCCTCTTCCGCCACCGTCCCGTCTTCTGTCTTCTTCCTCCGTCCTGTCTTCTGCCTTCTCCGGCGCCACTTCTTCCTCTGCCGCTGGTCTTCTCCTGGCGTCTTCTGGAGCTCTTCTCTGCTCCGGCTCGCAACTGACTCCCGCCGCCGCCCAGCGCCTGATATAAGCCGCTGGGAGGAGGCGGGGCCATGACGCGGCAGGCGCCCATTGGTCTGCCGAGATGAGCCATGATTGGCCCGCCGCGGCGACTCCTCATTGGGCGCGAGCAGCTATTGGCTCGCGTCTGGCGCCCATTTCAAAACCGGAGGCGCTGATTGGAGGAACTTGGATCCTCTCGGATCCCTGTTCCTCCGCACCCCGGCCCGATCGCCGCCCGCCGCCATACACTAGGTTGGCCTCAGGTGTCATCACGGCGCCTCCATCTCAATAACTGATACATTATACAGTAACACTAGGGGATGTGTCTGGGTGATGACTGGAGAGGTGACTGCTGGGAATGGGACATTATACAGTAACACCAAGGGACGTGTCTGGGTGATGGCTGGAGAGGTGACTGCTGGGAATGGGACATTATACAGTAACACCAGGGGACGTGTCTGGGTGATGACTGGAGAGGTGACTGCTGGGAATGGGACATTATACAGTAACACCAGGGGACGTGTCTGGGTGATGACTGGAGAGGTGATTGCTGGGAATGGGATATTATACAGTAACACCAGGGGACGTGTCTGGGTGATGACTGGAGAGGTGACTGCTGGGAATAGGACATTATACAGTAAAACAAGGGGATGTGTCTGGGTGATGACTATATCATTGTGTGTGTCAGGTTCCTATAAGGTGTCAGGATGTCATTGTCTATGTCTCCATGCAGGAGTGGGAGTATATAGAGGAACACAGGGGTCTGTACAAGGACGTGATGATGGAGAATCACCGGCCCCTCACATCACTGGGTAAGAGGAGACTGTCATGTATTGTACAGGGGAGAGCAGGTGTGGGGGCCCCCTATATACACACATCATCTGATAATCACATATATACACTGTACTCAGTCACTGTGTGTCTCCTACAGATGGACCCAGTAACAGAGATACCTCAGGGAGATGTCCCCGTCCTCTGTATTCCCAGGATTGTACAGAGGAGAATTACAGGACCCCACAGGAGCATCAGGTAGGTGGGATCTAGGATCTCAGCACATGTCAATATAACAAAGCTCTTTTTGATCTATGGAGCAGCTGTGTGCCTATATACACTGTTACTCTTCTGTTTATTCTCCGTCCATTGAATGAGCTAGTTAGGGTGTGCAGCGTTACTGTCAGGGATATTTGTATATGGGGTTCTTCTTCTAATTAGTGTAATTCTGATGCGTTTCAGCTATATCACAGCTTCCATCAGAGAACAAAGTGGGAATGGGACATTATACAGTAACACCAGGGGACGTGTCTGGGTGATGACTGGAGAGGTGACTGCTGGGAATGGGACATTGGCCCTCATTCCGAGTTGTTCGCTCGCAAGCCGATTTTAGCAGCATTGCACACGCTAAGCCGCCGCCTACTGGGAGTGAATCTTTGCTTCTTAAAATTGCGAACGAAAGAGTCGCAACATTGCGATAAGACATCTCTGTGCAGTTTCTGAGTAGCTCGAGACTTACTCTGCCAGTGCGATCAGTTCAGTGCTTGTCGTTCCTGGTTTGACGTCACAAACACACCCAGCGTTCGCCCAGACACTCCTCCGTTTCTCCAGCCACTCCCGCGTTTTTCCCAGAAACGGTAGTGTTTTTTCCCACACGCCCATAAAACGGCCTGTTTCCGCCCAGAAACACCCACTTCCTGTCAATCTCACTCCGATCGCCTGAGCGATTGAAAAAGCCGTGAGTAAAAATCCAAATTTCTTAGCAAATTTACTTTGCGCAGTCGCAATGCGGACATTGCGCATGCGCACTAAGTGGGAAATCGCTGCGATGCGAATAAATTTTCCGAGCGAACAACTCGGAATGACCTCCATTATACAGTAACACCAGGGGACGTGTCTGGGTGATGACTGGAGAGGTGACTGCTGGTAATGGGACATTATACAGTAACACCTGGGGACGTGTCTGGGTGATGACTAGAGAGGTGACTGCTGGGAATAGGACATTATACAGTAACACCAGGGGACGTGTCTGGGTGATAACTGTATCACTGTGTGTGTCAGGTTCCTATAAGGTGTCAGGATGTCACTGTCTATGTCTCCATACAGGAGGGGGAGTATATAGAGGAACACAGGGGTCTGTACAAGGACGTGATGATGGAGAATCACCGGCGCCTTACATCACTGGGTAAGAGGAGACTGTCATGTATTGTACAAGGGAGAGCAGGTATGGGGGCCCCTATATACACACATCATCTGATAATCACATATATACACTGTACTCAGTCACTGTGTGTCTCCTACAGATGGGCCCAGTAACAGAGATACCCCAGAGAGATGTCCCCGTCCTCTGTATTCCCAGGATTGTACAGAGGAGAATCACAGGATCCCACAGGAGGATCAGGTAGGTGGGATTTAGGGTCTCACCAATATACCAAAGTGACTTTACATTGTATGATGTGTATAGTGTATGTGTTTATGCCTGATATTTAAAAGGGTAATACTTTTACTAGCAAGATACATCTAGTAAAAACATTGCCCTTTTTTTAAATATTGGGAATAAGCATGATTTGTCACTTCGTAAATAAACCTTTATAAGTGTAATGCACAGATAGTGTTGACTTTAATCTCAAGTAATTACATAAAGGCATTATTAAAGTGTTATTTTCTTATTTTGTGGATTATTTAGGGTGACAATCTGACTAATATTATGGTAAAAGATACAGAGGGAGAAGAAGAGACGTATGTGACTGATATGAAGGCAGAAGATATAGAGGAAGAAGAAGAGACGTATGTGACTGATATCAGGGCAGAAGAAATAGAGGGAGAAGAAGAGACGTATGTGACTGATATGAAGGCAGAAGATATAGAGGGAGAAGAGGAGACGTATGTGACTGATATGAAGGCAGAAGATATAGAGGGAGAAGAAGAGACGTATGTGACTGATATGAAGGCAGAAGATATAGAGGGAGAAGAAGAGACGTATGTGACTGATATGAAGGCAGAAGATATAGAGGGAGAAGAAGAGACGTATGTGATTGATATGAAGGCAGAAGATATAGAGGGAGAAGAAGAGACGTATGTGACTGATATGAAGGCAGAATATACAGAGGGAGAAGAGGAGACGTATGTGACTGATATGAAGGCAGAATATACAGAGGGAGAAGAGGAGACGTATGTGACTGATATGAAGGCAGAAGATACAGAGGGAGAAGAAGAGACGTATGTGACTGATATGAAGGCAGAAGATATAGAGGGAGAAGAAGAGACGTTTGTGACTGATATGAAGGCAGAAGATATAGAGGGAGAAGAAGAGACGTATGTGACTGATATGAAGGCAGAAGATATAGAGAGAGAAGAAGAGACGTATGTGAGGGGTGATCAGCAGTGTAAGGAGGAGGAAATCCCTACAGATATCAGCACAGGTGAGTAATAAACAAAATGTGTTGGATAATCTACTTTCTTATGGGGAGATTTACTAAGCAGTGGTAAAAGTGGAGAAGTGAGCCAGTGGAGAAGTTGCCTATGGCAACATAGTATAGTATCTGAGGTTGAAAAAAGACAATTGTCCATCGAGTTCAACGTATTTGTGGTCTCCTATGCATGATGATTTGACTAAAATTTATGATTGATGCTGCTGTCAGCTGTTGCATTTTATCCCTATTTATATTAACTATAATGCATGACTATGCACCATACCCCTGGATATCCTTTTCCAATAGGAATTTATCTAACCCATTCTTAAAGGTGTTGACAGATTCCGCCATTACAACTCCCTCGGGCAGGGAATTCCAAACACGTATTGTCCTTACCGTGAAAAAGCCTTTACGCCGTATTGTGCGGAATCTCCTCTCCTCTAACCTGAGTGAGTGTCCACGAGTCCTCTGTGTTGATCTAACCAAAAACAGGTCCCGCGCAAGCTCTGTGTATTGTCCCCTTATATATTTGTAGATGTTGATCATATCCCCTCTTAGTCTCCGCCTAGTCTTTCAAGCCTTTCCTTGTATTCCATCGTCTCCATGCCCTTAATTAGTTTGGTCGCCCGCCTCTGTACCTTTTCAAGCTCCAGGATATCCTTTTTGTAGTACGGTGCCCAGAATTGTACACATTATTCAAGGTGTGGCCTTGACCCCAGGAAGGGGTGTCCGGCCCAGCGACCCCAGGAGGGGTGTCCGGCCCAGCGACCCCAGGAGGGGTGTCCGGCCCTGCGACCCCAGGAGGGGTGTCCGGCCCTGCGACCCCAGGAGGGGTGTCCGGCCCTGCGACCCCAGGAGGGGTGTCCGGCCCTGCGACCCCAGGAGGGGTGTCCGGCCCTGCGACCCCAGGAGGGCTGTCCGGCCCTGCGACCCCAGGAGGGCTGTCCGGCCCTGCGACCCCAGGAGGGCTGTCCGGCCCTGCGACCCCAGGAGGGCTGTCCGGCCCTGCGACCCCAGGAGGGCTGTCCGGCCCTGCGACCCCAGGAGGGGTGTCGGTCCCTGCTGCCCTTGCCTTCGGGCATGAGGTCCCTGCTGCCCTTGCCTTCGGGCATGAGGTCCCTGCTGCCCTTGCCTTCGGGCATGAGGTCCCTGCTGCCCTTGCCTTCGGGCATGAGGTCCCTGCTGCCCTTGCCTTCGGGCATGAGGTCCCTGCTGCCCTTGCCTTCGGGCATGAGGTCCCTGCTGCCCTTGCCTTCGGGCATGAGGTCCCTGCTGCCCTTGCCTTCGGGCATGAGGTCCCTGCTGCCCTTGCTTCACGGCATGAGGTCCCTGTTGCCCTTGCCTCACGGCATGAGGTCCCTGTTGCCCTTGCCTCACGGCATGAGGTCCCTGTTGCCCTTGCCTTCGGGCATGAGGTCCCTGTTGCCCTTGCCTCACGGCATGAGGTCCCTGTTGCCCTTGCCTCACGGCATGAGGTCCCTGTTGCCCTTGCCTCACGGCATGAGGTCCCTGTTGCCCTTGCCTCACGGCATGAGGTCCCTGTTGCCCTTGCCTCACGGCATGAGGTCCCTGTTGCCCTTGCCTCACGGCATGAGGTCCCTGTTGCCCTTGCCTCACGGCATGAGGTCCCTGTTGCCCTTGCCTCACGGCATGAGGTCCGAGAGGTGTCCGCTTCGCCAGAGGTCCGAGAGGTGTCCGCTTCGCCAGAGGTCCTAGAGGTGTCCGCTTCGCCAGAGGTCCGAGAGGTGTCCGCTTCGCCAGAGGTCCGAGAGGTGTCCGCTTCGCCAGAGGTCCTAGAGGTGTCCGCTTCGCCAGAGGTCCTAGAGGTGTCCGCTTCGCCAGAGGTCCTAGAGGTGTCCGCTTCGCCAGAGGTCCGAGAGGTGTCCGCTTCGCCAGAGGTCCGAGAGGTGTCCGCTTCGCCAGAGGTCCGAGAGGTGTCCGCTTCGCCAGAGGTCCGAGAGGTGTCCGCTTCGCCAGAGGTCCGAGAGGTGTCCGCTTCGCCAGAGGTCCGAGAGGTGTCCGCTTCGCCAGAGGTCCGAGAGGTGTCCGCTTCGCCAGAGGTCCGAGAGGTGTCCGCTTCGCCAGAGGTCCGAGAGGTGTCCGCTTCGCCAGAGGTCCGAGAGGTGTCCGCTTCGCCAGAGGTCCGAGAGGTGTCCGCTTCGCCAGAGGTCCGAGAGGTGTCCGCTTCGCCAGAGGTCCGAGAGGTGTCCGCTTCGCCAGAGGTCCGAGAGGTGTCCGCTTCGCCAGAGGTCCGAGAGGTGTCCGCTTCGCCAGAGGTCCGAGAGGTGTCCGCTTCGCCAGAGGTCCGAGAGGTGTCCGCTTCGCCAGAGGTCCGAGAGGTGTCCGCTTCGCCAGAGGTCCGAGAGGTGTCCGCTTCGCCAGAGGTCCGAGAGGTGTCCGCTTCGCCAGAGGTCCGAGAGGTGTCCGCTTCGCCAGAGGTCCGAGAGGTGTCCGCTTCGCCAGAGGTCCGAGAGGTGTCCGCTTCGCCAGAGGTCCGAGAGGGGCCCGCCTTGCCAGAGGTCCGAGAGGTGCCCGCCTTGCCAGAGGTCCGAGAGGTGCCCGCCTTGCCAGAGGTGCCCGCCTTGCCAGAGGTCCGAGAGGTGCCCGCCTTGCCAGAGGTCTGAGAGGTCCACACCTTGCCAGAGGTCCACGCCTTGCCAGAGGTGCCCGCCTTGCCAGAGGTCCGAGAGGTGCCCGCCTTGCCAGAGGTCCGAGAGGTGCCCGCCTTGCCAGAGGTCCACGCCTTGCCAGAGGTCCGAGAGGTGCCCGCCTTGCCAGAGGTCCACGCCTTGCCAGAGGTCCGAGAGGTGCCCGCCTTGCCAGAGGTCCGAGAGGTGTCCACCTTGCCAGCGGTCCGGCCAAGGTCTGTCCGGCCCCAGGAGGGGGCTCTGCCTGCCCAGCCCCAGGAGGGGGCTCTGCCTGCCCAGCCCCAGGAGGGGGTTCTGCCTGCCCAGCCCCAGGAGGGGGTTCTGCCTGCCCAGCCCCAGGAGGGGGTTCTGCCTGCCCAGCCCCAGGAGGGGGTTCTGGCTGCCCAGCCCCAGGAGGGGGTTCTGCCTGCCCAGCCCCAGGAGGGGGTTCTGCCTGCCCAGCCCCAGGAGGGGGTTCTGCCTGCCCAGCCCCAGGAGGGGGTTCTGCCTGCCCAGCCCCAGGAGGGGGTTCTGCCTGCCCAGCCCCAGGAGGGGGTTCCGCCTGTCCAGCCCCAGGAGGGGGTTCCGCCTGTCCAGCACCAGATAGAGGTGCCTGCCATGCCCGAGATCCAAGATTTGCCCGAGGTATCTGCCCAACCGAGGCCATCTGAGACTTCTCCGTCTAAGGTGCAAGAAGAGTCCGTCTTGTCTGGGAGGCCACAGTTGTCTATCCTCCCTGATGTTAAATCTAATTTGGAAACCCAAGTCGTTGAGGAACTGCCTTATTTTTATGGAAATATCTCTCACTGTTTAGCTCTCTTCAGATATTTTCTGAGTTTTGATGACTTGTCCCCTATTGATATCATTGCTAACTTATGTATGAGATTCAGAGGGAGGGCCTTGAAGTGGGTAAATGGTCTTATTGATAAGGGAGATCCAGTGTTACAAGATTTGCCCGCTTTCCTCAAAGCTGTGACCGAAAGATTCTGTCCACCAACTGTCCTCACTCTCCTAGATGAGTCTATTAAGGTGTGCCCGTCTGAGAACCTGCCTTTGCAGTCTGGGGAGCACCCTCAGTTTTTCAGATGTGGGCAGGTATCTCTAGGTGTTCACACAGATTGCTCGGCAAGTTTAGCATCTACAAATTTACCATCCGCTCTTGATTCCATACAGGAAAATAAGAAGTCAGTTCTACCGCTGGGTTGTGGCTCCGACTCTGAGAGTGAGCTTCTGTATGATCCTAGACTTGTTATTGATGGACCTGTATTGCCAAGTAGTGTCTTTGTGACACCTTCTAGTAGGTCTAGGCAACCCAAAAAGAAAAGAGGAAAAAAGAAGAGAAGGTGAACTTTGAGGCGTCTGGAATCCGCCTGTTTAAGGGGGGGATAATGTTAGGAATATTTGTGTTTGTTTTGCCTTGCATTACCTCATTCCTGCCTCTAGGGGTCTCACTTGTTGCCTCAGGTCTGAATGGCAGTTGCACACTGCCTCTGCAGGGTAATTACCTGATTGTGTGCACCTGGAGCCCAACACCTGGTGCTGCTATTTAACTCCAGCTCACAGGCACCTAGTTGCAGATCATTGTGGTTCCGTATGGAGTGAGACTGGGCTCTCTCCAGTAATCCTGTCCAGATTCTGCCTTATATGCATCTTGGAGACTTCCCTGCAGTTTGCTAACTCATGTGCCTTGCTTCTGGACTCCTTACCCTGCCGGTTCAGCATCTACATTCCTGGACTATTATTTGCAGTTTGTTTCCATTCCTGCCTGATCACTTCGTTTTTGGTATGTTATTTTTCCCCTGCTTGATTTAAACCCGGATACCTTCATGTTTATTTTGCATCTATGTTTAACCTGAAATATTCCATTTATCGTGTTTTGTTCCATGCAATCAAGGATCCAGTTTATATTTATTTTTACTATTACTTTTTCCACAATAAACTTTACTTAATTTTCACCTGGCTTCAGCTGACATCTTTCCAAGTACGCACACACAGAGAACCCTAGAAATCGTTACACGCAGTGCGGACATTGCGCATGCGCACTAAGCGGAAAATCACTGCGATGCGATGAAATTTACCGAGCGAACGACTCGGAATGAGGGCCTGAATCCCCTAATTTTACCCCATTTAGTAGGTAGGTGGAATTTTTGTTCTTGTTACCACAGTGCATTACCATACACTTGTCTGTGTTGAAGCGCATTCTCCATTTGGCTGCCATGCTTCTAATTTAACCAAGTCGTTCTGAAGAGACTCTGCATCCTCCTCTGTATTTATAGCCTTACACAATTTGGTATCATCTACAAAAATTGACACCATGCTCTCTAGACCTTCTGTTAGGTCGTTAATGAAAATATTGAACAATAGCGGTCCTAATACTGAGCCTTGCGGCACACCACTTAGCACTTCAGTCCAAGTTGAAAAAGATCCATTAACCACAACGCGCTGCTTCCTATTATCTAACCAGTTTTTGACCCAAGTGCATATTGTGCTTCCTAGCCCTGATTCTTGTAGCTTGTAGATAAGTCTCATGTGTGGTACAGTATCGAACGCTTTGGCAAAGTCTAAAAAGATTACATCCACGTCTTTACCCTGATCTAGGTTTGCGCTTACTGTTTCATAAAAGCCAAGTAAGTTGGTTTGACAGGATCTGTCCTTCATAAACCCATGTTGATTCCTTTTAATGACCTTATTGGTTTCAAGGAACTTCTGAATACTATCTTAGAATACCTTCCAATACTTTCCCCACTATAGATGTAAGACTAACTGGTCTATAATTACCTGGTTCAGCTTTACTTCCCTTTTTGAATATAGGCACTACTTCCGCTATACGCCAGTCTTTGGGAACCATACCTGATATAACTGAATCCTCAAATATCAAAGATAGCGGTTTTGCCAGTTCAGAGTGAAGCTCCATTAGAACCCTTGGATGAATACCATCGGGCCCTGGTGATTTATTAATCTTTAAGTGTTTTAATCGGTCACAGACTACTTCCTCGCTTAAATAAGTACCTATCAGTGTGATATTCTCATTATTGAGATTGTGTGTCAGTCCCTGAATTGGGTCCTCTCTAGTGAATACAGTTGAAAAAAACTCATTTAGTGTGTCCGCTATGTCATTATAATTTTTGCTTAAGACTCCCAACTTGTCTTTTAAAGGGTCTGTACTCTCCTTCTTTAATCTCTTGCTATTAATGTATTTAAAGAATTTTTTGGGATTCGCTTTGCTTTCCTTTGCTACTAGTTTTTCAGTTTCTACTTTGCCGCTCTTATTTCCTTTTTGCAATTTTTGTTACATTCCTTATAGTGCTGAAATGACTCTGCTTCCCAGTCAGATTTGTATTTTTTAAATGCTCGCCTTTTCTTGCCCATAAGTTCCTTAATCTTTTTGTTAAGCCACATCGGTTTATGATTTTTATTCCCTTTTTTGCTACTCATAGGAATACATTTGAGTGTATTTTTAGCTAGCAGGAATTTTAGTACCTCCCATTTCTCCGTAGTATTTTTTCCTAAAAACAAACCTTCCCATTCAATATCCCTGAAAAATACCCTCATCTTTTCAAAATTTGCTTTGCTAAAGTTTAAAGTCCTAGTTGAGCCAGTATAGGGCTGTTTGTAGAAACTGATATTGAATGTGACCATATTGTGGTCGCTGTTTCCTATGGGTTCCCCTACTATAATACCTGATACCAAATCCCCATTGTTTGTTAATACCAGATCTAAGATTGCATTGTACCTAGTTGGTTCCTCAATTAGTTGGACTAAGTAGTTATCATTAAGTCTGTTTAAAAACATATTGCCCCTAGCAATATCACATGAATCGTTTTTCCAGTTTATCTCTGGATAGTTAAAATCTCCCATCACTACTATGTCTCCTACTCCTGCTGCTCTTTCAATTTGCTTTAGTAACAATTCATCATCAGATGCGTTGATACCAGGCGGCCTATAGCATACACCCAATACTAACTTTTTTATTCCTTTTTCCCCGCATGCAATTTCTACCCATAATGTCTCAACAGTGTCTACAGTCCCCTCCTGAATATCTTCCCATATATTAGGTTTTAAAAACGGCTTTACGTACAGACACACCCCATCACCCTTTTTATTTAGTCTGTCTCTCCTAAACAGTGTATAGCCCTCTAGATTGACTGTCCAATCATGAGATTCATCCCACCAAGTTTCAGTAATGCCTATAATATCATACTGTTTGCTTGCTGCAAGTATTTCTAGTTCACCCTTTTTACCAGTAATGCTTCTGACATTTACATACATACAACTAAGATAAGTATTTCTCTGACATCCTAGTGGATGCTGGGGACTCCGTAAGGACCATGGGGAATAGCGGCTCCGCAGGAGACTGGGCACATCTAAGAAAGCTTTAGGACTACCTGGTGTGCACTGGCTCCTCCCCCTATGACCCTCCTCCAGACCTCAGTTAGAATCCTGTGCCCGGCTCGAGCTGGATGCACACTAGGGGCTCTCCTGAGCTCCTAGAAAAGAAAGTATATTTTAGGTTTTTTATTTTACAGTGAGACTTGCTGGCAACAGGCTCACTGCACCGAGGGACTAAGGGGAGAAGAAGCGAACCTACCTACTTGCAGCTAGCTTGGGCTTCTTAGGCTACTGGACACCATTAGCTCCAGAGGGATCGACCGCATGGAACCGTCCATTGATGTTCGGTCCCGGAGCCGCACCGCCGCCCCCCTTACAGAGCCAGAAGCAAGAAGAGTCCGGAAAATCGGCGGCTGAAGACATCAGTCTTCTCCAAGGTAGCGCACAGCACTGCAGCTGTGCGCCATTGCTACTCATTACACACTTCACACTGCGGTCACTGAGGGTGCAGGGCGCTAGGGGGGGGGGGCGCCCTGAGCAGCAATAAAGACACCTTGGCTGGCAAAAATATCACAATATATAGCCCCAGAGGCTATATATGTGATAATTACCCCTGCCAGAATACACAAAATAGCGGGAGAAAAGTCAGCCGAAAAGGGGTCCTGGTGACCACGGATGCCAGCCTTCGAGGCTGGGGGGCAGTCACATTGGGAAGAAACTTCCAAGGACTTTGGACAAGTCACGAGACTTCCCTACATATAAATGTTCTGGAATTGAGGGCCATTTACAATGCCCTGAGTCAGGCAAAGGCCCTGCTTCAAAACCAACCAGTTCTGATCCAGTCAGACAACATCACGGCGGTCGCCCATGTAAACCGACAGGGCGGCACAAGAAGCAGGGCGGCGATGACAGAAGCCACAAGGATTCTCCGATGGGCGGAAAATCACGTGTTAGCACTGACAGCAGTGTTCATTCCGGGAGTGGACAACTGGGAAGCAGACTTCCTCAGCAGACACGACCTACACCCGGAAGAGTGGGGACTTCATCCAGAAGTCTTCCTACTGTTGGTAAACCGTTGGGAAAGGCCACAGGTGGACATGATGGCATCCCGCCTCAACAAAAAGCTAAAGCGATATTGCGCCAGGTCAAGGGACCCTCAGGCGATAGCTGTGGACGCTCTAGTGACACCGTGGGTGTACCAGTCGGTTTATGTGTTCCCTCCTCTGCCTCTCATACCAAACGTACTGAGAATTATAAGAAGGCGAAGAGTAAGAACGATACTCGTGGTTCCGGATTGGCCAAGAAGAGCTTGGTACCCAGAACTTCAAGAAATGATATCAGAGGACCCATGGCCCTGTCTGTTCCAAGACTTACCACTGCTGCGTTTGACGGCATGGCGGTTGAATTCCGGATCCTAAAGGAAAAGGGCATTCCGGAGGAAGTCATTCCTACGCTGATAAAAGCCAGGAAAGAAGTAACCGCAAACCATTATCACCGTATTTGGCGAAAAATATGTTGCGTGGTGTGAGGCCAGGAAGGCCCCAACAGAGGAATTTCAGCTTGGTCGTTTTCTGCACTTCCTACAGTCGGGAGTGACTATGGGCCTAAAATTGGGTTCCATTAAGGTCCAGATTTCGGCTCTGTCGATTTTCTTCCAGAAAGAACTGGCTTCACTGCCTGAAGTTCAGACTTTTGTAAAGGGAGTGCTTCATATTCAGCCCCCTTTTGTGCCTCCTGTGGCACCTTGAGATCTCAATGTGGTGTTGAGTTTCCTGAAATCACATTGGTTTGAACCACTTAAAACTGTGGATCTGAAATATCTCACGTGGAAAGTGGTTATGTTATTGGCCTTGGCTTCAGCCAGGCGTGTGTCAGAATTGGCGGATTTGTCATGTAAAAGCCCTTATCTGATTTTCCATATGGATAGGGCAGAATTGAGGACTCGTCCCCAGTTTCTCCCTAAGGTGGTATCAGCTTTTCACTTGAACCAACCTATTGTGGTGCCTGCGGCTACTAGGGACTTGGAGGATTCCAAGTTACTGGACGTAGTCAGGGCCTTGAAAATGTATGTTTCCAGGACGGCTGGAGTCAGGAAAACTGATTAGCTTTTTGTCCTGTATGCACCCAACAAGATGGGTGCTCCTGCTTCTAAGCAAACTATTGCTCGCTGGATTTGTAGCACAATTCAGCTGGCGCATTCTGCGGCTGGTTTGCCGCATCCTAAATCAGTGAAAGCCTATTCCATGAGGAAGGTGGGCTCATCTTGGGCGGCTGCCCGAGGGGTCTCGGCTTTACAACTTTGCCGAGCTGCAACTTGGTCAGGGGCAAACACGTTTGCTAAATTCTACAAATTTGATACCCTGGCTGAGGAGGACCTTGAGTTCTCTCATTCGGTGCTGCAGAGTAATCCGCACTCTCCCGCCCGTTTGGGAGCTTTGGTATAATCCCCATGGTCCTTACGGAGTCCCCAGCATCCACTAGGACGTTAGAGAAAATAAGAATTTACTCACCGGTAATTCTATTTCTCGTAGTCCGTAGTGGATGCTGGGCGCCCATACCAAGTGCGAATTGTCTGCAATACTTGTATATAGTTATTACCTAACTAAAGGGTTATTGTTGAGCCATCTGTTGAGAGGCTCAGTTATTGTTCATACTGTTAACTGGGTATAGTATCACGAGTTATACGGTGTGATTGGTGTGGCTGGTATGAGTCTTACCCGTGATTCAAAATCCTTCCTTATTGTGTCAGCTCTTCCGGGCGCAGTATCCTAACTGAGGTCTGGAGGAGGGGCACAGAGGGAGGAGCCAGCACACACATGCACACACTAAAGGTTTTAAAGTGCTAGGCTCCAGTGGACCCGATCTATATCCCATGGTACTAAAGTACAAGACCCCAGTATGCACTAGGACGTAAGAGAAACTTGGATACTCTCACAAATTTGTTTAAAGATTTGAGTAGTAACCTCTGTCCCTCTGGGACTGAGGAACCGGCACAATCACTTCCAAGTGTAGGAGAGAACTGACCACCGTTTTTAAGATTTGCGCCTTTATCGGGTCCGATAGTAGGACCGTGGTGAAATACTGGAGAGGGGAAAGTCCCTTGAACGAGACAGCATACACGTGAGAGAAAACTTCTTGCACTCAAGTATCTGAGGTGGTTGTGTGCCAAACCTGAGTGAAGTGCAGAAGTCGGCCTCCCTCCCTGGTGTCCCCAATGGGGAGGATCGGCCCACCAGACTATCTGTTTTGTGCGCAGGCTTACGGGCCGCCCAGGGCTGTTTGTCATTGGAGATTTGGAAGGGCGAGATTGTCTAGGGAATGACTGACGTTAGCCTTTTTTTGTGGCCGAAAGGAGCGAAAAGTGGTACTTTTAGTCTTCTGAGAGGGATAGTCAGGGGTAGAAAAACTGTCTTGGCTGCAGCCAAAGAAGACACAATCTTATTTAGTTCTTCCCCAAAAAAGAATATCTCCTGTGAAGGGGAGAATTTCCAAAGTTTTCTTGGAATCTAGGTCCAGCTTCCATTGTCTTAACCACAGAATGTGGCAAACCAGAATGGACATTGCAGACGCTAGCACTCCAGCCTCAGATGATGCTTCCTGGATATAACAAGAAGTGGTTTTAATATGAGACAGATATTGTCTGCCTTCCTCAGACATATCATCATCTTCTCCAGTGCCTGAACCCAAGGTACTATAGTCTTTGCCACCCAGGAAGCAGCTATGGTGGGTCTATGTATAGCCCTGTAAGGGAATAAATAGATTTCAGGCACCTCTCAATACATTTATCTGTCGATTCCCTCAGTGAGGTGACAGTAGTAACAGGTAGACTAGATGATACCACGAGGCGGGTGACATGAGAGTCCATCTGCGGTGTATTGTCCCATAATTCTGCTGGTAGAGGATAACGAGCTAAAGCCCTTTTAGAGACAGGGAACTTCTTATTGGGGGTAGTTCAGGGTTTCTGTCTGCTTTTTAAACATATCCGTTTTCTTAGCCACTGTAGTGGGTTCCTCCTCGTCTGAAACTTGGAGAATATGCTTAATAACATCTACTACAATAGGAGCTTTCTCCTCTGCACCACAGGAGTCTGTGTCAGAAAGAGCCGTATGCTCCCCCTCCTCATCAGATTAAACATCAGAGGATAGTGGATTGAGAGGATGAAGTAGCCAGAATAGAGACCAGTGACACGTTTGTGACCTGTTGGAGCCTTATGTCATAAGTCAACCGGATAGTCAAATCTAGATGACGTAGGAGAATCTCTGGGGAATTTGCCAGGATCAACAAGTCATCCAAGTACGGTAGGATCCTTACCCCTTGACGGCGGAGTACAGCCGTCATTACCGCCATAACCTTGGTGAAGACTTGCGGAGCCGTTGCCAAACCAAAGGGTAACACCCAAAATTGGTAACGGAGGTTGCCAACCGCAAACCTCAGGTACTGCTGATGCGACATTGCAATGGGAATAAGCAGGTAAGCATCCTGTATGTCCAGGGAGACCATTTAATCCCCTGGTTCCAAGGCCAGAACAATAGAGCGAAGAGTTTCCATACGAAACTTGGAGACCCTCACAAATTTGTTCAGGGACTTGAGGTTGAGAATGGGCCGGGGAGCCCCATTTGGTTTTGGTACTAGGAACAGCAGTGAATAGTACCCCTTGCCTCTCTGAGTCAGAGGCACCTGTACTACCACTCCTGTGTCCAGGAGGGACTGTACCACCAAATGAAGAGTTCTTGCCTTCACCTGATCCGAAGGGATGTCTGTTAGGCAAAACCTCAAGTGACGACTTCCCGTACCCAGGCATTGGAAGTGGTCTTCAACCATTCCAGGGTAAACCCTAGAAGTCGGCCCTCCAACCTGGGATCCCTCAGAGGGAGGCCTGCCCCGTCATGCGGCAGGCTTGTCAGTTTTGGAAGCAGGCTGACGGGCAGTCCAGGCCCGTTTGGGCTTATTCGGTTTGGAAGTGCAAACCTGTTTCGGGTACGCTTGACCTTTTGCTTTCCCTGAAGGACGAAAGAAGCAAAAGGAAGTACTCTTGGCCTTCGTCACAGAAGGAGCAGTACTAGCTAGACATGCTGTTTTAGCAGAGGCTAAGTCAGCCACTATTTTATTGAGGTCCTCTCCGAAAAGAATGTCTCCCTTAAAAGGGAGCACCTCCAGGGTCTTCTTAGAGTCCAGATCCACAGACCAGGACCGCAGCCAGAGAATCCGGCGAGCTAATATGGACGTAGTAGAAGCCTTGGCCGCCAGAATACTGGCATCAGAAGCCGCCTCCTTAATGTAATGAGAAGCTGTGACAATATACGACAGACGTTGTCTAGCATGATAAGAAGTTTTGGAAGGCAGCTCTGCCTCCAACTCCTGAGCCCATGCTTCAATAGCCTCTACAGCCCATGTCACTGCAATGGTGGGCCTATGCGTAGTGCCTGTTAGGGTGTAAATCGCTTTTAAACCATCCTCCACACGCTTATCCGTCGGATCTTTCAAAGAGGTGAAGGTAGTTACCGGCAGAGCTGAGGATACCACCAGCCGCGCCACTTGCAAATCCACTGGCGGGGGTGTTTCACAATTTTTACTTAGCTACGCAGCGAGAGGGTAGCGAGCCAGCAACTTCTTATGAGGCGTGAATTTCTTTCCTGGATTTTCCCAGGACTCCTGACGTATGTCAACTAAATGGTCAGAATGAGGTAAAACTTGTTTAACCACTTTCTGGCATTAAAATCTGTCCGGTTTCTTAGGAACAGCATCAGGCTCTGGGTCATCAGTAATTTGAAGAATGAACCTCCAACAAGTCAGGAACATCCACCTGTGAAACAGATTCCCCATCAGAGGTACCAGGATCAGAATCTGTGGGGTCAGTATATACGCCATCATCATCAGACGAGGTGTCTGGGAAGTGGGTGGATTGTGAGGAAGTAATGGCCCGCTTACAGAACCCCTTGGTCTTAGGCGGGCGAGGGTTAGACTTTTGTTTAGTCAATGATTGGTTCAATTGCTGTAACTGAGTGGACAGTTGATCTGCCCATGGCGGATTAACCACAGGGACCATAAGCGGTTGTACCGGCACAGGAGGTCCCATAGGGGGCGTAAGTCTAGTTACCAGCGTATTCAATAGCGTGGAGAAGGTAACCCAAGGTGGGTAATTTTGAACCCCTGTTGCTACTGTCCCACTGGGGGGTAAGGAGCCCCCAGAACCTGAACCCTCTGCAGTTATATTTTCCTCAAAAGCATCTGCAGCATCACCACCACTCACTGTGGGATCAGCTCCAGCACCGTCGCCCCTTGTAGCTGACATATCAGAAAGCACAATATAAGGCAACCCAGTACAAATCAGCAGCACAATAACTGATAAGAATCCCCTGTGTAGTGAACTAACACAAACAGAGAATTCAAGAGGTATATGTGACTGAAATTCACAGAGAAAAAATAAGAATTTACTCACCGGTAATTCTATTTCTCGTAGTCCGTAGTGGATGCTGGGGACTCCGTAAGGACCATGGGGAATAGACGGGCTCCGCAGGAGACTGGGCACTCTATAAGAAAGATTTGGTACTATCTGGTGTGCACTGGCTCCTCCCTCTATGCCCCTCCTCCAGACCTCAGTTAGGATACTGTGCCCGGAAGAGCTGACACAATAAGGAAGGATTTTGAATCACGGGTAAGACTCATACCAGCACCGAATGAGAGAACTCAAGGTCCTCCTCAGCCAGGGTATCAAATTTGTAGAATTTACAAACGTGTTTGCCCCTGACCAAGTTGCAGCTCGGCAAAGTTGTAAAGCCGAGACCCCTCGGGCAGCCGCCCAAGATGAGCCCACCTTCCTTATGGAATGGGCTTTCACTGATTTAGGATGCGGCAAACCAGCCGCAGAATGCGCCAGCTGAATTGTGCTACAAATCTTGTTATATCCAGGAAGCATCATCTGAGGCTGGAGTGCTAGCGTCTGCAATGTCCATTCTGGTTTGCCACATTCTGTGGTTAAGACAATGGAAGCTTGACCTAGATTCCAAGAAAACTTTGGAAATTCTCCCCTTCACAGGAGATATTCTTTTTTGGGGAAGAACTAAATAAGATTGTGTCTTCTTTGGCTGCAGCCAAGACAGTTTTTCTACCCCTGACTATCCCTCTCAGAAGACTAAAAGTACCACTTTTCGCTCCTTTCGGCCACAAAAAAAGGCTAACGTCGGTCATTCCCTAGACAATCTCGCCCTTCCAAATCTCCAATGACAAACAGCCCTGGGCGGCCCGTAAGCCTGCGCAAAAAACAGATAGTCTGGTGGGCCGATCCTCCCCATTGGGGACACCAGGGAGGGAGGCCGACTTCTGCACTTCACTCAGGTTTGGCACACAACCACCTCAGATACTTGAGTGCAAGAAGTTTTCTCTCACGTGTACGCTGTCTCGTACAAGGGACTTTCCCCTCTCCAGTATTTCACCACGGTCCTACTATCGGACCCGATAAAGGCGCAAATCTTAAAAACGGTGGTCAGTTCTCTCCTACACTTGGAAGTGATTGTGCCGGTTCCTCAGTCCCAGAGGGACAGAGGTTACTACTAAAATCTTTAAACAAATTTGTGAGAGTATCCAAGTTTCTCTTACGTCCTAGTGGATACTGGGGTCTTGTACTTTAGTACCATGGGATATAGATCGGGTCCACTGGAGCCTAGCACTTTAGTGTGTGCATGTGTGTGCTGGCTCCTCCCTTCTATGCCCCTCCTACCAGACTCAGTTTAGAAAAATGTGCCAAGTGGCTGGGTGCACTTCTCTGGAGCTCCAGAGAGTTTCCTTTATTTTTATTTTAGTTGATTATTTTCAGGTAGCTCTGGTTGGCAACCAGGCTACCTGCTTTGTGGGACTTAGAAAGTGGACTGAACCAACCTGCTGAGGGTTAATCATTCGTAATCCCAGCTGACAGGACACTGAGCTCCTGAGGTATTGACCACACATCATTAGTATGTGTGCCGCCGCCACCCTCTAACAGATGCTGAAGTTCTAAGGTGCAGTGAGTGTTACACCGGGGTCCCGGTTAGCGGGTCCCCGGTGCAGTTTTGGTGGCAAGTCACGCGGCGGTCACAGGCCCGGAGCTGCGGTGCCCACCGCGGACAAACTGACTCAGGGCTGTTGCCCCGCAGTGCTCACTGTCTCAAGGCTTTGTGTGTACTGTAAAATACATATACATATACTAATGTTTTTATAACATGACCAGTATAAAAAATGATAGGGACTACTTTTCCCCTCCCAGCTGAGGACAGGATGGTATGGGAAAAACCCCCGTCAGTCGATACGTCTGTATCCAGACTGTCTAAAAAATTGGTAGTGCCAGGGGCTATATCCCTGAAAGAATAAGCTGACCGTAAAAGTGAGACCAAGCTCAAGGTAATTTATACGGCAGCAGGCGCAGCTCAACGCCCCACGATTGTTTGTGGGTGGCTTTCCAGGGCAGTAGTCAAGTGGTCTGATAATGTTATTGACAGTGTAGGCTCTCTGCCCTGGGATGAGGTCATTACTCTGCTGTAACATATACAGTATGCTGCAAATTTTATGAGCGAGGGAATTAAAGAGTTGTGTAAGATAAATGGCCGCACTACTGCTATGGCTGTTTCGGCACGCAGAGCTCTGTGGTTACGTCAGTGGTCGGCAGATGCTGATTCCAAAAAGGGTGTTGAAAATCTTCCCTTTACAGGTGAAGCCTTGTTTGGAGACAAATTAAATAAATGGATCTCCCAAGCAACGGCGGGTAAGTCTACCTATCTGCCATCAGCTGCGCCACCTGCTAGACATTCTTACACCGGACCCTCCTTGGAGTCCTTTCGTGTGGCAAGGTTCAGAGTCAGGGGCTGGGGGGTCTCCACCACTCCCAGAGAATCTCATGGTAAGTCCTGCAACTGCTGTCTCCCTGGACCAGACCACCGGATCCCCTGCTGCTAAGCCTTCCATGTGATGGTTGGCCCCCCGGCAACAAGGCGACTTTCAGGTAGGTGCTCGCCTTCAACACTTTTCCCATGTGTGGGTAGAGTCCTGCCAGGATCCTTGTGTGAGGGACCTCATTTCCCAAGGATACCGGCTGGAATTTCAAGCACTCCCTTCTCACAGATTTTTCAAGTCGGGCTTACCAGCTTTACCCGCAGCAAAAAGTTACCTTGCAAAAGGCTATTCAAAGGCTTTTGCAGACAGGGGTGGTGGTTCCAGTACCTCCTCCATTATGCAACAGGGGTTTTTACTCCAGTCTTTTTGTTGTTCCCAAACCAGATGGTTCGGTGCGCCCCATCTTGAACCTGAAGTCTCTAAACCCGTATCTGTGGGTGTTCAAATTCAAGATGGAATCCCTGGGGGCGGTGGTGTCTGCTCTAGAGGAGGGGGCGTTCCTGGTGTCTCTGGATGCACATTCCCATGCGGCCCTCTCATCAGGCTTACTTCAGGTTCACCATAATGGGTGACCATTTCGAGATTCAGGGCTTACCCTTCGGCTTATCCACAGCCCAGAGGGTCTTCACCAAAGTCATGGCGGAGATGATGCTGCAACTGTGCATGAGGGGAGTGAACATAGTCCCCTACTTGGACGATCTAGTAAAGGCGGTGTCCAGGGAGAGTCTGCTACACAGCATCGATCAGACGACTCGCCTGCTTACGGATCATTGGTGGATCCTACATTTTTGGAATCTCAACTGGAACCGACCCAACGTCTTCAGTTCCTAGGAATGATACTGGATACAGTGTCTCAAAAGGTGTTTCTCCCGGTGGACAAGGCCTTGACTATCCAGGCTATGGTTTGCTCGGTGCTCAGTCCTCGCAATGTATCCATACATCTTTGCATCCGTTTACTGGGCAATATGGTGACTGCTTACAAGGCACTCCAATATGGCAGATTTCATGCCTGACCATTTCAGCTGGATCTGCTGGAAAAATTGTCAGGGTGGCTCCAAGTTCCTCACCTAGTGGAAGGCAGGAGTTTCAACATCCACTCGTGGATTCTATTGACAGCGGATGCCATCCTCTGGAGTTGGGGAGCTGTGACCCAAGGGACCCAGTTCCAGGGTATGTAGGGGGGACATGATAGAAACTTTCAAATATATCAAGGGTTTTAACAAAGTCCAGGAGGGAAACATTCTCCAAATGAAGAGAAGCAATAGGACACGAGGACATGCACTGAGACTGGAGGGGAGGGGAGGGGGGGGGGGGGGGGGGTTCAGGGGAAATTTGCGGAAAAAATATTTCACAGAAAGGGTAGTGGACAAGTGGAATAGCCTCCCATCAGAGGTGGTAGAGGCTAAAACAGTAGAGCAATTTAAACATGCATGGGATAGACATAAGGATATCCTTACAAAGAAATAAGGATCAAATAAAGTTAGAGATAAAAAATAATATATATAAAAAAAAAGGGGCAGACTAGATGGGCCAAGTGGTTATCTGCCGACAAATTCTATGTTTCTATGAGACAGGAATCTGCTCTGCCGATAATCATCCTGGAATTCAGGACAATTTACAATGCTCTTCTGCAGGCTTCTCATCTCCTAATTGATAAGGCAATCCAGGTTCAGTCGGACAATGCCACGGCGGTGGCATACATAAACTGAGAAGGGGGAACAAGAAGCAGAGCGGCGCTGCGAGAGGTGTCACAAATCCTCCTCTGGGTGGTTGCCAACGCAAAGGCGATCTCTGCTATTTTCATTCCAGGAGTGGACAACTGGGAAGCAGACTTCCTCAGCAGGCACGACCTCCATTCAGGGGAATGGGGCCTACATCCTCAGGTGTTTCAACAGTTAATTAACCGGTCTTCCGCAGATAGATCTGATAGCTTCTCGACTCAACAAGAAGCTATGCCGTTACTATTCCAGAATGAGGGATCCGCAAGCTGTTGCAGTGGATGCACTGACAACACCATGGCTGTACCAGTTTGTTTACCTGTTCCCTCCTCTACCGCTCATCCTAAGGGTTCTGAAAAGACTAAGAAGGGAAAGTTTTCAGGCAATTCTAATGGCTCTGGACTATCCCTGGCCTCTACTGCTCCAAGAAGATCTTCTTCAAAAAGGTCCGTTCTTCTATCCAGACTTAGACTTGTGAGGGTAGAAAGGTTTCTCCCGTGGAATTTAGAATTGGTAATTTTCTACTTTTCCTGCAAGCGGGAGTGGATATGGGCCTACGGTTAGGCTCCATCAAAGTTCAGATTTCTGCGCTCTCTATTTTCTTCCACAAACAACTTGCCATGTTGCCTGAAGTAAAAACTTTCCTGAAGGGAGTTCTTCATATGCAATCGCCCTTTGTACCTCCCACGGCTCAGTGGGACCTCAGTGTGGTTCTGTCCTTTCTTCAATCTGACTGGTTTGAACCCTTACATAGAGTGGAGTTAAAATTTCTCACCTGGAAGACGGTGATGTTATTAGCATTGGCGTCTGCCTGACGTGTCTCTGAATTGGGGGCCTTATCCAGTAAGAGCCATTATTTGATACTTCATGAAGACGGAAACTAGGACCTGTCGTCAGTTTTTGCCTAACGTGGTGTCAGCCTTTCATGTGAATCAACCTATTGTGGTTCCAGTGTTGTTTGGTGCTTCCGTTGTTCCTGAGTCCTTGGATGTGGTCAGGGCCTTGGAGATTTATGTCAAAAGGGCGGCCCATCATCGGAAGTCTCACTCGCTGTTCCTCCTTTATGATGCCTCCAAGATTGGTTAGAAGCCAGCCGACCAATCTATTGCTTGCTGGCTCAAGTTGACCATTCAACAGGCCTATACTTCGGCGGATCTGCCCTTGCCGACGTCTATTCCGGCCCACTCGATGAGGGCGGTGGGGTCTTCCTGTTGGCTGCCCGGGGTGTATCGGCCCTACAATTGTGCAAAGCTACAACTTGGTCTGGTTCGAACACATTTGTTCAGTTCTATAAGTTCGATACCTTTGCCAAGGATGACCTTCAGTTTGGTCAGACGGTTTTACAGGGGTTTCAGCAGTCTCCCACCCATTTGGGAGCTTTTTGACTTCCTCATGGTACTAAAGTACAAGACCCCAGTATCCACCAGGATGTAAGAGAAAATAGGAATTTAATACCTACCGGTGCTTCGCTGCTGTTAACATGGGAAGTATTTTGTTGGACCGGCGTTATGGTCCCATTATGTTGTTGGGATAGCTGTGCTATCCTGGTTAGGTTGGTGTTGCTATCCTCTGTTCTGGTTAGCGCCCTCCTTTTGTTATGGTTGTGTGTTGGCTTGTTGCCTCACTGCTATTGTATTGTTTTCTCAAATTATGTCTTTCTCCTTGGGCACAGTTTTGCTGGACTGAGTCTGGTAGGAGGGGCATAGAGGGGAGGAGCCATCACACACTAAAGGTTTTAAAGTGCCAGGCTCCAGTGGACCCGGTCTATCCCCCATGGTACTAAAGTACAAGACCCCAGTATCCACTACGGACTAGGAGAAAAGAAATTACTGGTAGGTATGAAATTCCTATTTTTGCGTGGAAAATTTGCATTCAATAGTTCTGGCCATGGAACCTGGGGATTACATGGTTTCCCAGGATATACAGGATTCGTATCTACAAATTCCTGTTGCCACTTCGCATCGGCTGTTCCTGCGACTTGCTATTGGCAACATGCATTACTAATTCAGGGCCTGCCGTTTGGACTGGCTACTGCTCCTCGCATTTTTACCAAGGTCATGGACGTTATGACGGCTAATCTATGTCGCCAGGACCTAGACCACTGCTACTTCTGGCAAACTCACAGGAAGTTCTCTGTCATCTCCAACGGATGGTAACCTTCCTACAAGCCCATGGTTGGCTGATAAATTGGACAAAGTCCTCGCTGGTTCCTTCTCAAAGAATGGTACACCTAGGGGCACTTTTGGATACTCATAAAGACTCTATCTTTCGCTAGTCAGAGTCCTGAAATTGCATGAAAAAATAAGTCACTTTCTTCACCATCCTCGGGTGTCTGTACACTCGGCTATGCAATTCTCGGTCTGATGGTGTTGTCCTTCAACATGATCGAGTATGCTCAATTTCATTCCCGTCCTCTACAACGTTTGATCCTCTCCAAGTGGAGCGGCTTACCTCTTTGAAACAGATCGCAAATGATCTTCTTGACTCTGGAGGTTCATCTGTCACTGAACTGATGGCTTCAGCACCAGCAAACATGCATGGGCCATCCCTTCTGGATCCCCAAACTGGGTCCTTCTAACAACGGATGCCAGTCTTCGTGGCTGGGGTGCAGTAACAGAGCAGCACTTGTTTCAGGTCTGTTGGACCAGGGTAGAATCTCTGCTTCCAACCAATGTGCTGGAGTTGAGAGCAGTGTTCAATGCATTGAATCTAGCTCGACCTATTCTACAGAGCAGACCAGTTCAAGTCCAGGTGGACTATATCAACCATCAAGGTGGCAATCGCAGCGTCATGGCAATGAGGAAAGTGTCCAATATTCTGCATTGGGTGGAATGGTTTCTAGATGCTGGAGTTCGCATTCAGACTAGTGTCAGGATTCTGAATGCCGGGTTCCTGACAGGTTCCCGGTGGAACACTACCTACCAGCCATATCAGCGATATTCATCCCGGGTTTTCTCACGTGGGAAGCAGACTTCCTCAGTCATCAGGATGTTTACACTAGAGAGTGGTAGACAGATGGAGCCTCCCAGACGTGGATCTCATGGCCTCTCACCACAATTACAAGGTTCCAGTCTTTGAATCTCAAACCAGGGATCATTCATGGACACATTGACAGGCATGTGGACCTTTCGCCTTACATCTTCCCTCCGGTGTCACTTCTGCCCCGGGTCATTAGGAAGATCAAACAAGTAGGAGGAAGACTTCATCTAATCGCTCCAGCATGGCACAGATGTCACTGGTTCTCAAACCTCCAGAGACTCTCAGCAAAGCAACACCTTCTACTTCCTCAGCAACGGGACCTTCTGCATCAGGGCCCTTGTCTTCATCCGGACCTTACCCGGCTGTCTTTGGCGACGTGGCTGTTGAAGCTTCACTTCCAAGGACCAAGAGATTTTCCGAGGCGGTCATTCAGACTATGCTGAAGGCCCGCAAACCAGCCTCTGGCCATATATACTATTGAGTGTGGCACACTTCACTTAGTGTACTGCTAAGAGTTATGATGCCACTACATTCAAAACTTCCAGAATTCTGGCTTTTCTTCAAAGAGGTTTAGACCTAGACCTTCGTTTTGCCTTTTGTGGCCGGAGACCCTGGCAGCCACGTGGTTAATGCCCGGCACCATTTTTAGGACAATAGGCGATTGGTGCACCTTTTAAGTGTGTACTGGCGCTAGGCTCCATCTTTAAATGTCATGGGCGCTAGGCGCCGTGTGTTTTAAAATGCATTTTATCTGTTGTGTTTGCGCCGCGGTACCGGACCTCTTCGGTGACTGCACCAGTGAGTGAAACCCCCAGTGCACCGGGGAAGAGGGGAGCCGCTGCAGGCCAGAGATCAGCTCCGGCTGCAGCGCTCAGTGTGTGCCGTAGCTGGGGGCCGGGAGCAGAAAGCAGGAGCAGGGAACTCAACGCTGGGGACCGGGAGCTGCGCTCCCAGCACCTCAGCGCTCCAGAGACACAGAGCCAGGGTGGCCAGGACGGCCAGGACAAGTGTCCCGGGCTGCTGGGCTTCTGGAGGGGGGTGCGTCGCAGATCGGATTACCAGCAGAGGCTGCGGCGAGGCAACAGAACTGTGCGCTGCCTCGGGGGGACTGGGTTAGCCGGCTTCCCAGTGCAGCATAACTGGTTAGGATTGCTGCTGCAGCCAGGAGGGTTGGGCACAGTACAAACAATGTATTTAAATGTATTACTATATACAGGCTCAGAGTATATGTACAGAAATGTGAAGTGTATTTAACTGTAATGTAAAGATACAAATGTGATTTAAAGCAAAATGCACTTACTTGGTATTGTGTGTCCCCGGGAGGGGGGGGGGGGATCCACCCTGTATGGAGAGCTGGGGAATCTTCTATACACTCCCTTATGTGCCGTCTGTACCCCTCACCCGCACTACCGCTATACACTCCCTTATGTGCCGTCTGTACCCCTCACCCGCACTACCACTATACACTCCCTTATGTGCCGTCTGTACCCCTCACCCGCACTACCGCTATACACTCCCTTATGTGCCGTCTGTACCCCTCACCCACACTACCGCTATACACTCCCTTATGTGCCGTCTGTACCCCTCACCCACACTACCGCTATACACCCTCTTATGTGCCATCTGTACCCCTCACACACACATTACCGCTATACACTCCCTTATGTGCCGTCTGTACCCCTCACCCGCACTACCGCTATACACTCCCTTATGTGCCATCTGTACCCCTCACCCACACTACCGCTATACACTCCCTTATGTGCCGTCTGTACCCCTCACCCGCACTACTGCTATACACTCCCTTATGTACCATCTGTACCCCTCACCCGCACTACCGCTATACACTCCCTTATGTGCCGTCTGTACCCCTCACCCACACTACCGCTATACACTCCCTTATGTGCTATCTGTACCCCTCACCCGCACTACCGCTATACACCCCCTTATGTGCCATCTGTACCCCTCACCCGCACTACCGCTATACACTCCCTTATGTGCCGTCTATTCCCCTCACCCACACTACCGCTATACACTCCCTTATGTACCGTCTGTACCCCTCACCCACACTACCGCTATACACTCCCTTATGTGCCGTCTATACCCCTCACCCACACTACCGCTATACACTCCCTTATGTGCCATCTGTACCCCTCACCCGCACTACCGCTATACACTCCCTTATGTGCCGTCTGTACCCCTCACCCGCACTACCGCTATACACCCTCTTATGTGCCATCTGTACCCCTCACCCACACTACCGCTATACACTCCCTTATGTGCCGTCTATTCCCCTCACCCGCACTACCGCTATACACTCCCTTATGTGCCGTCTGTACCTCTCACCCGCACTACCGCTATACACCCCTTTATGTGCCGTCTGTACCCCTCACCCGCACTACTGCTATACTCTCCCTTATGTGCCTTCTGTACCCCTCACCCACACTACCGCTATACACTCCCTTATGTGCCGTCTGTACCCCTCACCCACACTACCGCTATACACTCCCTTATGTGCCGTCTGTACCCCTCACCCACACTACCGCTATACACTCCCTTATGTACCTTCTGTACCCCTCACCCACACTACCGCTATACACTCCCTTATGTGCCGTCTGTACCCCTCACCCACACTACCGCTATACACTCCCTTATGTGCCGTCTGTACCCCTCACCCGCACTACCGCTATACACTCCCTTATGTGCCATCTGTACCCCTCACCCGCACTACCGCTATACACTCCCTTATGTGCCGTCTGTACCCCTCACCCGCACTACCGCTATACACTCCCTTATGTGCCGTCGGTACCCCTTTCCCGCACTACCGCTATACACTCCCTTATGTGCCATCTGTACCCCTCACCCACACTACCGCTATACACTCCCTTATGTGCTGTCTGTACCCCTCACCCGCACTACCGCTATACACTCCCTTATGTGCCGTCTGTACCCCTCACCCACACTACCGCTATACACTCCCTTATGTGCCGTCTGTACCCCGCACTACCGCTATACACTCCCTTATGTGCCATCTGTACCCCTCACCCGCACTACCGCTATACACTCCCTTATGTGCCTTCTGTACCCCTCACCCACACTACCGCTATACACTCCCTTATGTGCCGCCTGTACCTCTCATCTGCACTACCGCTATACACTCCCTTATGTGCCGTCTGTACCCCTCACCCGCACTACCGCTATACACTCCCTTATGTGCGGTCTGTACCCCTCACCCGCTCTACCGCTATACACTCCCTTATGTGCCGTCTGTACCCCTCACCCACACTACCGCTATACACTCCCTTATGTGCCGTCTGTACCCCTCACCCACACTACCGCTATACACTCCCTTATGTGCCATCTGTGCCCTTCACCCGCATTACCGCTATACACTCCCTAATGTGTCATCTGTACCCCTCACCAGCACTACCGCTATACACTCCCTTATGTGCCGTCTGTACCCCTCACCCACACTACCGCTATACACCCCCTTATGTGCCGTCTGTACCCCTCACCCACACTACCGCTATACACTCCCTTATGTGCCATCTGTACTCCTCACCCACACTACCGCTATACACTCCCTTATGTGCCGTCTGTATCCCTTACCCACACTACCGCTATACACTCCCTTATGTGTCGTCTGTACCCCTCACCCACACTACCGCTATACACTCCCTTATGTGCCGTCTGTACCCCTCACCCACACTACCGCTATACACTCCCTTATGTGCCGGCTGTACCCCTCACCCACACTACCGCTATACACTCCCTTATGTGCCATCTGTACCCCTCACCCACACTACCGCTATACACTCCCTTATGTGCCGTCTGTACCCCTCACCCACACTACCGCTATACACTCCCTTATGTGCCGTTTGTACCCCTCACCCACACTACCGCTATACACTCCCTTATGTGCCGTCTGTACCCCTCACCCGCACTACCGCTATACACTCCCTTATGTGCCGTCTGTACCCCTCACCCGCACTACCGCTATACACTCCCTCATGTGCCGTCTGTGCCCTTCACCCGCACTACTGCTATACACTCCCTTATGTGCCATCTGTATCCCTCACCCGCACTACCGCTATACACTCCCTTATGTGCCATCTGTATCCCTCACCCACACTACCGCTATACACTCCCTTATGTGCCATCTGTACCCCTCACCCACACTACCGCTATACACTCCCTTATGTGCCGTCTGTACCTCTCACCCACACTACCGCTATACACTCCCTTATGTGCCGTCTGTACCCCTCACCCGCACTACCGCTATACACTCCCTTATGTGCCGTCTGTACCTTTCACCCGCACTACAGCTATACACTCCCTTATGTGCCATCTGTACCCCTCACCCACACTACCGCTATACACTCCCTTATGTGCCGTCTGTACCCCTCACCCGCACTACCGCTATACACTCCCTTATGTGCCTTCTGTACCCCTCACCCGCACTACCGCTATACACTCCCTTATGTGCCGTCTGTACCCCTCACCCGCACTACCGCTATACACTCCCTTATGTGCCGTCTGTACCCCTCACCCGCACTACCGCTATACACTCCCTTATGTGCCTTCTGTACCCCTCACCCGCACTACCGCTATACACTCCCTTATGTGCCGTCTGTACCCCTCACCCGCACTACCTCTATACACTCCCTTATGTGCCTTCTGTACCCCTCACCCGCACTACCACTATACACTCCCTTATGTGTCATCTGTACCCCTCACCCGCACTACCGCTATACACTCCCTTATGTGCCGTCTGTACCTCTCACCCGCACTACCGCTATACACTCCCTTATGTGCCGCATGTACCTCTCACCCGCACTACCGCTATACACTCCCTTATGTGCCGTCTGTACCCCTCACCCCCATTACCGATATACACTCCCTTATGTGCCGTCTGTACCCCTCACCCGCACTACCGCTATACACCCCCTTATGTGCCATCTGTACCCCTCACCCGCACTACCGCTATACACTCCCTTATGTGCCGTCTGTACCCCTCACCCGCACTACCGCTATATACCCCCTTATGTGCCGATTGTACCCCTCACCCGCACTACCGCTATACACTCCCTTATGTGCAATGTATACCTCTCACCCACACTACCGCTATACTCTCCCTTATGTGCTGTCTGTACCCCTCACCCGCACTACCGCTATACACTCCCTTATGTGCCGTCTGTACCCCTCACCCACACTACCGTTATACATTCCCTTATGTGCCATCTATACACCTCACCCACACTACCGCTATACACTCCCTTATGTGCCGTCTGTACCCCTCATCCACACTACCGCTATACGCTCCCTTATGTACCGTCTGTACCCCTCACCCAGTCTACCGCTATACACTCCCTTATGTGCCGTCTGTACATCTCACCCACACTACCGTTATACACTCCCTTATGTGCCATCTGTACACCTCACCCAGTCTACCGCTATACACTCACTTATGTGCCATCTGTACCCCTCACCCGCACTACCGCTATACACTCCCTTATGTGCCATCTGTACCCCTCACCCGCACTACCGCTATACACTCCCTTATGTACCATCTGTACCCCTCACCCACACTACCGCTATACACTCCCTTATGTGCCGTCTGTACCTCTCACCCACACTACCGCTATACACTCCCTTATGTGCCGTCTGTACCCCTCTCCCACACTACCGCTATACACTCCCTTATGTGCCGTCTGTACCTCTCACCCGCACTACCGCTATACACTCCCTTATGTGCCGCATGTACCTCTCACCCGCACTACCGCTATATACCCCCTTATGTGCCGATTGTACCCCTCACCTGCACTACCGCTATACACTCCCTTATGTGCAATGTATACCTCTCACCCACACTACCGCTATACACTCACTTATGTGCCATCTGTACCCCTCACCCGCACTACCGCTATACACTCACTTATGTGCCGTCTGTACCCCTCACCCGCACTACCGCTATACACTCCCTTATGTGCCATCTGTACCCCTCACCCACACTACCACTATACATTCCCTTATGTGCCGTCTGTACCCCTCACCCACACTACCGCTATACACTCCCTTATGTGCCGTCTGTACCCCTCACCCACACTACCGCTATACACTCCCTTATGTGCCATCTGTACCCCTCACCCGCACTACCGCTATACACTCCCTTATGTGCCGTCTGTACCCCTCACCCACACTACCGCTATACACTCCCTTATGTGCCATCTGTACCTCTCACCCACACTACCGCTATACACTCCCTTATGTGCCGTCTGTACCCCTCACCCGCACTACCGCTATACACTCTCTTATGTACCATCTGTACCCCTCACCCACACTACCGCTATACACTCCCTTATGTGCCGTCTGTACCCCTCACCCAGTCTACCGCTATACACTCCCTTATGTGCCATCTGTACCCCTCACCCTCACTACAACTATACACTCCCTTATGTGCCGTCTGTACCCCTCACCCTCACTACCACTATACACTCCCTTATGTGCCATCTGTACCCCTCACCCACACTACCGCTATACACTCCCTTAAGTGCCGTCTGTACCCCTCACCCGCACTACCGCTATACACTCCCTTATGTACCATCTGTACCTCTCACCCGCACTACCGCTATACACTCCCTTATGTGCCATCTGTACCCCTCACCCGCACTACCGCTATACACTCCCTTATGTGCCGTCTGTACCCCTCACCCGCACTACCGCTATACACTCCCTTATGTGCCATCTGTACCCCTCACCCGCACTACCGCTATACACTCCCTTATGTGCCATCTGTACCCCTCACCCGCACTACCGCTATACACTCCCTTATGTGCCGTCTGTACCCCTCACCCGCACTACCGCTATACACTCCCTTATGTGCCATCTGTACCCCTCACCCGCACTACCGTTATACACTCCCTTATGTGCCTTCTGTACCTCTCACCCACACTACCGCTATACACTCCCTTATGTGCCGTATGTACCCCTCACCCACACTACCGCTATACACTCCCTTATGTGCCGTCTGTACCCCTCACCCGCACTACCGCTATACACTCCCGTATGTGCCGTCTGTACCCCTCACCCACACTACCGCTATACACTCCCTTATGTGCCGTCTGTACCCCTCACCCGCACTACCGCTATACACTCCCTTATGTACCGTCTGTACCCCTCACCCACACTACCGCTATACACTCCTTTATGTGCCGTCTGTACCCCTCACCAGCACTACCGCTATACACTCCCTTATGTGCCATCTGTACCCCTCAGCCGCACTACCGCTATACACTCCCTTATGTGCCATCTGTACCCCTCACCCACACTACCGCTATACACTCTCTTATGTACCATCTGTACCCCTCACCCACACTACCGCTATACACTCCCTTATGTGCCGTCTGTACCCCTCACCCAGTCTACCGCTATACACTCCCTTATGTGCCATCTGTACCCCTCACCCTCACTACAACTATACACTCCCTTATGTGCCGTCTGTACCCCTCACCCAGTCTACCGCTATACACTCCCTTATGTGCCATCTGTACCCCTCACCCTCACTACCACTATACACTCCCTTATGTGCCATCTGTACCCCTCACCCACACTACCGCTATACATTCCCTTATGTGCCGTCTGTACCCCTCACCCACACTACCGCTATACACTCCCTTATGTGCCGTCTGTACCCCTCACCCACACTACCGCTATACACTCCCTTATGTGCCATCTGTACCCCTCACCCACACTACCACTATACATTCCCTTATGTGCCGTCTGTACCCCTCACCCACACTACCGCTATACACTCCCTTATGTGCCGTCTGTACCCCTCACCCACACTACAGCTATACACTACCTTATGTGCCTTCTGTACCCCTCACCCGCACTACCGCTATACACTCCCTTATGTGCCGTCTGTACCCCTCACCCGCACTACCGCTCTACACTCCCTCATGTGCCGTCTGTACCCCTCACCCACACTACCGCTATACACTCCCTTATGTGCCGTCTGTACCCCTCACCCACACTACCGCTATACACTCCCTTATGTGCCATCTGTACCCCTCACCTGCACTACCGCTATACACTCCCTTATGTGCCGTCTGTACCCCTCACCCGCACTACCGCTATACACTCCCTTATGTACCATCTGTACCTCTCACCCGCACTACCGCTATACACTCCCTTATGTGCCATCTGTACCCCTCACCCGCACTACCGCTATACACTCCCTTATGTGCCGTCTGTACCCCTCACCCGCACTACCGCTATACACTCCCTTATGTGCCATCTGTACCCCTCACCCGCACTACCGCTATACACTCCCTTATGTGCCATCTGTACCCCTCACCCGCACTACCGCTATACACTCCCTTATGTGCCATTTGTACCCCTCACCCACACTACCGTTATACACTCCCTTATGTGCCTTCTGTACCTCTCACCCACACTACCGCTATACACTCCCTTATGTGCCGTATGTACCCCTCACCCACACTACCGCTATACACTCCCTTATGTGCCGTATGTACCCCTCACCCACACTATCGCTATACACTCCCTTATGTGCCGTCTGTACCCCTTACCCGCACTACCGCTATACACTCCCGTATGTGCCGTCTGTACCCCTCACCCACACTACCGCTATACACTCCCTTATGTGCCGTCTGTATCCCTCACCAGCACTACCGCTATACACTACCTTATGTGCCGTCTATTCCCCTCACCAGCACTACCGCTATACACTCCCTTATGTGCCATCTGTACCCCTCACCCGCACTACCGCTATACACTCCCTTATGTGCCGTCTCTACCCCTCACCCACACTACCGCTTTACGCTCCCTTATGTGCCGTCTGTACCACTCACCCGCACTACCGCTATACACTCCCTTATGTGCCGTCTGTACCCCGCACTGCCGCTATACACTCCCTTATGTGCCGTCTGTACCCCTCACCCACACTACCGCTATACACTCCCTTATGTGCCGTCCGTACCCCTCACCCGCACTACCGCTATACACTCCCTTATGTGCCGTCTGTACCCCTCACCCGCACTACCGCTATACACTCCCTTTTCTCTATCGTCCTAAGTGGATGCTGGGGTTCCTGAAAGGACCATGGGGAATAGCGGCTCCGCAGGAGACAGGGCACAAAAAAGTAAAGCTTTTACCAGATCAGGTGGTGTGCACTGGCTCCTCCCCCTATGACCCTCCTCCAGACTCCAGTTAGATTTTGTGCCCGAACGAGAAGGGTGCAATCTAGGTGGCTCTCCTAAAGAGCTGCTTAGAGAAAGTTTAGCTTAGGTTTTTTACTTTACAGTGAGTCCTGCTGGCAACAGGATCACTGCAACGAGGGACTTAGGGGAGAAGTAGTGAACTCACCTGCGTGCAGAGTGGATTTGCTGCTTGGCTACTGGACACTAGCTCCAGAGGGACGATCACAGGTACAGCCTGGATGGTCACCGGAGCCGCGCCGCCGGCCCCCTTGCAGACGCTGAAGAGAGAAGAGGTCCAAAATCGGCGGCTGAAGACTCCTGAGTCTTCATAAAGGTAGCGCACAGCACTGCAGCTGTGCGCCATTTTCCTCTCAGCACACTTCACACAACAGTCACTGAGGGTGCAGAGCGCTGGGGGGGGCGCTCTGAGAGGCAAATAAAAACCTTATTAGAGGCAAAAAATACCTCACATATAGCCCACAGAGGCTATATGGAGATATTTAACCCCTGCCTAACTTCAAAAATAGCGGGAGACGAGCCCGCCGAAAAAGGGGCGGGGCCTATCTCCTCAGCACACAGCGCCATTTTCTCTCACAGAAAAGCTGGAGAGAAGGCTCCCAGGCTCTCCCCTGCACTGCACTACAGAAACAGGGTTAAAACAGAGAGGGGGGGCACTGATTTTGGCGATATTGTATATATATAAAAGATGCTATAAGGGAGAAACACTTATATAAGGTTGTCCCTATATAATTATAGCGTTTTTGGTGTGTGCTGGCAGACTCTCCCTCTGTCTCCCCAAAGGGCTAGTGGGTCCTGTCCTCTGTCAGAGCATTCCCGGTGTGTGTGCTGTGTGTCGGTACGTGTGTGTCGACATGTATGAGGACGATGTTGGTGAGGAGGCGGAGAAATTGCCTGTAATGGTGATGTCACTCTCTAGGGAGTCGACACCGGAATGGATGGCTTATTTAGAGAATTACGTGAGAATGTCAACACGCTGCAAGGTCGGTTGACGACATGAGACGGCCGACAATCTATTAGGACCGGTCCAGGCGTCTCAGAAACACCGTCAGGGGTTTTAAAAACGCCCATTTACCTCAGTCGGTCGACACAGACACAGACACGGACACTGAATACAGTGTCGACGGTGAATAAACAAACGTATTTCTCATTAGGGCCACACGTTAAGGGCAATGAAGGAGGTGTTACGTGTTTCTGATACTACAAGTACCACAAGAAAGGGTATTATGTGGGAGTGAAAAAACTACCTGTAGTTTTTCCTGAATCAGATAAAATAAAATGAAGTGTGTGATGATGCGTAGGGTTACCCCGATAGCAAATATTGGCGTTATACCCTTTCCCGCCAGAAATTAGGGTACGTTGGGAAACACCCCTTAGGGTGATAAGGCGCTCACACGCTTATCAAGTGGCGTTACCGTCTCCAGATACGGCCGCCCTCAAGGAGCCAGCTGATAGGAAGCTGGAAAAATATCCTAAAAAGTATATACACACATACGGTGGTTATACTGCGACCAGCGATCGCCATCAGCCTGGAGATGCAGTGCTGGGTTGGCTTGGTCGGATTCCCTGACTGAAAATATTTTATTCATGTAGAGCATTTAATAGGATGCATTCTATATATATGTATGTGAGATGCACAGAGGGATATTTGCTCTCTGGCATCAAGATAAGTGCGTTGTCCATATCTCCCAGAAGATGTCAGGGACACGACAGTGGTCAGGTGATACAGATCCCATACGGCAGATGGAAGTATTGCTGTATAAAGGGAAGGAGTTATTTGGGGGTCGGTCCATCGGACCTGGGGACCACAGCAACAGCTGGGAAATCCAACCTTTTTTACCCCAAGTTACATCTCAGCTAAAAAAGACACCGTCTTTTCAGCCTCAATCTTTCCTTTCCCATGAGGGCATGCAGGCAAAAGGCCAGTCATATCTGCCCAGACATAGAGGTAAGGGAAGTAGACTGCAGCAGGCAGCCCTTTCCCAGGAAAAGAAGCCCTCCACCGCGTCTGCCAAGTCCTCAGCATGACGCTGGGGCCGTGCAAGCGGACTCAAGGTGGGGGGGTAGTCTCAAGAGTCTCAGGGCGCAGTGGGATCACTCGCAAGTTGACCCCTAGATCGTACGAGTATTATCCCAGGGGTAAAGATTGGAGAGTCGAGACATCTTCTCCTCGCAGGTTCCTGAAGTCTGCTTTACCAACGGCTCCCTCCGACAGGGAGGCAGCATTGGAAACAATTCACAAGCTGTATATCCAGCAGGTGATAATCAAAGTACCCCTCCTACGACAAGGAAAAGGGTATTATTTTTCCATACTATATTGTGGTACTGAAGCCAGACGGCTTGGTGACACATAGTCTAAATCTAAAATGTTTTGAACACTTACATAAAAGGTTCAAATCGAGATAAAGTCACTCAGAGCAGTGATAGCGAACCGGAATGTCCCTGGACATCAAGGATTACCTCCATGTCCAAATTTTGTCCTTCTCATCAAGGGTACCTCTGGTTCGTGGTACAGAACTGTCAATATCAGTTTCAGACGATGCCGTTTGAATTATCCACGGCACCCCGGGCCTTTTTACCAAGGTAATGGCCGAAAAGATGTTTCTTCAAAGAAAAAAGGCATCTAAATTATCCCTTACTTGCACGACCTAAAAAGGGCAAGTTCCAGAGAACAGTTGGAGGTCGGAAGAGCACTATCTAAAGTAGTTCTTCGACGGCACGACTGGATTCTAAATATTCCAAGAATCGCAGCTGTTTTCCGACGATACGTCTGCTGTTCCTAGGGATGATTCTGGACACGGTTCAGAAAAAGGTTTTTCTTCCCGAGGAAAAAGCCAAGGAGTTATCCGACCTGTCAGGAACCTCCTAAAACCAGGAAAGGTGTCTGTACATCAATGCACAAGAGTCCTGGGAAAAAGGGTGGCTTTTTACGAAGCAATTCCATTCGGCAGATTCCATGCAAGAATTTTCCAAAGGGATCTGTTGGACAAATGGTCAGGGTCGCATCCTCAGATGCACCTGCGAATAACCCTGTCGCCAAGGACAAGGGTATATCTTCTGTGGTGGTTGCAAAAGGCTCATCTATTGGAGGGCCGCAGATTCGGCATACAGGATTTGATCCTGGTGACCACGGACGCCAGCCTGAGAGGTTGGGGAGCAGTCACACAAGGAAGAAACTTCCAGGGGGTATGGACGAACCTGGAAAAGTCTCTTCACATAAACATTCTGGTACTAAGAGCAATCTAAAATGCTCTAAGCCAGGCGGAACCACTCCTGCAAGGAAAACCGGTGTTGATTCAGTCGGACAACATCACGGCGGTCGCCCATGTAAACAGACAGGGCGGCACAAGAAGCAGGAGTGCAATGGCAGAAGCTGCCAAGATTCTTCGCTGGGCGGAGAATCACGTAATAGCACTGTCAGCAGTGTTCTTCCCGGGCGTGGACAACTGGGAAGCAGACTTCCTCAGCAGACACGATATTCACCCGGGAGAGGGGGGTCTTCATCCAGAAGTCTTCCACATGCTAATAAACTGTTGGGAAAGACCAATGGTAGACATGATGGCGTCTCGCCTCAACAAGAAACTGGACAAGTATTGCGCCAGGTCAAGAGATCCACAGGCAATAGCTGTGGACGCACTGGTAACACCTTGGGTGTACAAATCAGTATATGTGTTTCCTCCTCTGCCTCTCATACCAAAGGTATTGAAGATTATACGGTGAGGAGGAGTAAGAACAATACTAGTGGCTCCGGATTGGCCAAGAAGGACTTGGTACCCGGAACTTCAAGAGTTGGTCACGGACGACCCGTGCCCTCTACTTCTGAGAAGGGACCTGCTACAACAGGGTCCCTGTCTCTTTCAAGACTTACCGCGGCTGCGTTTGACGGCATGGCGGTTGAACGCCAGATCCTAAAAGGGAAAGGCATTCCAGAAGAAGTCATTCCTACCTTGATTAAGGCAAGGAAGGAAGTCACCGCGAAACATTATCACCGCATTTGGCGAAAATATGTCGCGTGGTGCGAGGATCGGAGTGTTCCGACGGAGGAATTTCAACTGGGTCGTTTCCTACATTTCCTACAATCAGGATTGTCTATGGGTCTCAAATTGAGATCTATTAAGGTTCAAATTTCGGCCCTGTCAATATTCTTCCAAAAAGAATTGGCCTCAGTTCCTGAGGTACAGACTTTTGTTAAAGGAGTACTGCATATACAGCCTCCTGTGGTGCCTCCGGTGGCACCGTGGGATCTAAATGTAGTTTTAGATTTCCTCAAATCCCATTGGTTTGAACCATTGAAAAAGGTGGATTTTAAATATCTCACATGGAAAGTGACTATGTTACTGGCCCTGGCTTCCGCCAGGAGAGTATCTGAATTGGCGGCTTTATCTTATAAAAGCCCTTATCTAATCTTCCATTCGGATAGGGCAGAACTGAGGACTCGTCCGCATTTTCTCCCTAAGGTGGTATCAGCGTTTCACCTGAACCAACCTATTGTGGTGCCTGCGGCCACTGGCGACTTGGAGGACTCCAAGTTGTTGGACGTTGTCAGAGCCTTAAAAATATACATTTCAAGGACGGCTGAAGTCAGAAAATCTGACTCGCTGTTGTTACTATATGCACCCAACAAGTTGGGTGCCCCTGCTTCTAAGCAGACGATTGCTCGTTGGATTTGTAACACAATTCAACTTGCTCATTCTGTGGCAGGCCTGCCACAGCCTAAATCTGTTAAGGCCCATTCCACAAGGAAGGTGGGCTCATCTTGGGCGGCTGCCCGAGGGGTCTCGGCATTACAATTCTGCCGAGCAGCTACGTGGTCGGGGGAAAACACGTTTGTAAAATTCTACAAATTTGATACCCTGGCAAAAGAGGACTTGGAATTCTCTCATTCGGTGCTGCAGAGTCATCCGCACTCTCCCGCCCGTTTGGGAGCTTTGGTATAATCCCCATGGTCCTTTCAGGAACCCCAGCATCCACTTAGGACGATAGAGAAAATAAGAATTTACTTACCGATAATTCTATTTCTCGGAGTCCGTAGTGGATGCTGGGCGCCCATCCCAAGTGCGGATTATCTGCAATACTGTACATAGTTATTGTTAACAAATTCGGGTTATATTGTTAAGGAGCCATCTTTAAGAGGCTCTTTCTGTTATCATACTGTTAACTGGGTTTAGATCACAAGTTGTACGGTGTGATTGGTGTGGCTGGTATGAGTCTTACCCGGGATTCAAATTGCCTCCCTTATTGTGTACGCTCGTCCGGGCACAGTACCTAACTGGAGTCTGGAGGAGGGTCATAGGGGGAGGAGCCAGTGCACACCACCTGATCTGGTAAAAGCTTTACTTTTTTGTGCCCTGTCTCCTGCGGAGCCGCTATTCCCCATGGTCCTTTCAGGAACCCCAGCATCCACTACGGACTCCGAGAAATAGAATTATCGGTAAGTAAATTCTTATTATTTGCCATCTGTACCCCTCACCCGCACTACCGCTATACACTCCCTTATGTGCCGTCTGTACCCCTCACCCACACTACCGCTATACACTCCCTTATGTGCCGTCTGTACCCCTCACCCACACTACCGCTATACACTCCCTTATGTGCCATCTATACCCATCACCAACACTACCATTATACACTCCCTTATGTGCCATCTGTACCCCTCACCCACACTAACGCTATACACTCCCTTATGTGCCATCTGTACACCTCACCCACACTACCGCTATACACTCCCTTATGTGCCATCTGTACCCCTCACCCACACTACCGCTATACACTCCCTTATGTGCCGTCTGTACCCCTCACCCACACTACCGCTATACACCCCCTTATGTGCCGTCTGTACCCCTCACCCACACTACCGCTATACACTCCCTTATGTGCCATCTGTACTCCTCACCCACACTACCGCTATACACTCCCTTATGTGCCGTCTGTATCCCTTACCCACACTACCGCTATACACTCCCTTATGTGTCGTCTGTACCCCTCACCCACACTACCGCTATACACTCCCTTATGTGCCGTCTGTACCCCTCACCCACACTACCGCTATACACTCCCTTATGTGCCGGCTGTACCCCTCACCCACACTACCGCTATACACTCCCTTATGTGCCATCTGTACCCCTCACCCACACTACCGCTATACACTCCCTTATGTGCCGTCTGTACCCCTCACCCACACTACCGCTATACACTCCCTTATGTGCCGTTTGTACCCTTCACCCACACTACCGCTATACACTCCCTTATGTGCCGTCTGTACCCCTCACCCGCACTACCGCTATACACTCCCTTATGTGCCGTCTGTACCCCTCACCCGCACTACCGCTATACACTCCCTCATGTGCCATCTGTACCCCTCACCCGCACTAACGCTATACACTCCCTTATGTGCCGTCTGTACCTCTCACCCACACTACCGCTATACACTCCCTTATGTGCCGTCTGTACCCCTCACCCGCACTACCGCTATACACTCCCTTATGTGCCGTCTGTACCTCTCACCCGCACTACCGCTATACACTCCCTTATGTGCCGCATGTACCTCTCACCCGCACTACCGCTATACACTCCCTTATGTGCCGTCTGTACCCCTCACCCCCATTACCGATATACACTCCCTTATGTGCCGTCTGTACCCCTCACCCGCACTACCGCTATACACCCCCTTATGTGCCATCTGTACCCCTCACCCGCACTACCGCTATACACTCCCTTATGTGCCGTCTGTACCCCTCACCCGCACTACCGCTATATACCCCCTTATGTGCCGATTGTACCCCTCACCCGCACTACCGCTATACACTCCCTTATGTGCAATGTATACCTCTCACCCACACTACCGCTATACTCTCCCTTATGTGCTGTCTGTACCCCTCACCCGCACTACCGCTATACACTCCCTTATGTGCCGTCTGTACCCCTCACCCACACTACCGTTATACATTCCCTTATGTACCATCTGTACCCCTCACCCGCACTACCGCTATACACTCCCTTATGTGCCATCTGTACCCCTCACCCGCACTACCGCTATACACTCCCTTATGTACCATCTGTACCCCTCACCCACACTACCGCTATACACTCCCTTATGTGCCGTCTGTACCTCTCACCCACACTACCGCTATACACTCCCTTATGTGCCGTCTGTACCCCTCTCCCGCACTACCGCTATACACTCCCTTATGTGCCGTCTGTACCTCTCACCCGCACTACCGCTATACACTCCCTTATGTGCCGCATGTACCTCTCACCCGCACTACCGCTATATACCCCCTTATGTGCCGATTGTACCCCTCACCTGCACTACCGCTATACACTCCCTTATGTGCAATGTATACCTCTCACCCACACTACCGCTATACACTCACTTATGTGCCATCTGTACCCCTCACCCGCACTACCGCTATACACTCACTTATGTGCCGTCTGTACCCCTCACCCGCACTACCGCTATACACTCCCTTATGTGCCATCTGTACCCCTCACCCACACTACCACTATACATTCCCTTATGTGCCGTCTGTACCCCTCACCCACACTACCGCTATACACTCCCTTATGTGCCGTCTGTACCCCTCACCCACACTACCGCTATACACTCCCTTATGTGCCATCTGTACCCCTCACCCGCACTACCGCTATACACTCCCTTATGTGCCGTCTGTACCCCTCACCCACACTACCGCTATACACTCCCTTATGTGCCGTCTGTACCCCTCACCCGCACCACCGCTATACACTCCCTTATGTGCCGTCTGTACCCCTCACCCACACTACCGCTATACACTCCCTTATGTGCCATCTGTACCTCTCACCCACACTACCGCTATACACTCCCTTATGTGCCGTCTGTACCCCTCACCCGCACTACCGCTATACACTCTCTTATGTACCATCTGTACCCCTCACCCACACTACCGCTATACACTCCCTTATGTGCCGTCTGTACCCCTCACCCAGTCTACCGCTATACACTCCCTTATGTGCCATCTGTACCCCTCACCCTCACTACAACTATACACTCCCTTATGTGCCGTCTGTACCCCTCACCCTCACTACCACTATACACTCCCTTATGTGCCATCTGTACCCCTCACCCACACTACCGCTATACACTCCCTTATGTGCCGTCTGTACCCCTCACCCGCACTACCGCTATACACTCCCTTATGTACCATCTGTACCTCTCACCCGCACTACCGCTATACACTCCCTTATGTGCCATCTGTACCCCTCACCCGCACTACCGCTATACACTCCCTTATGTGCCGTCTGTACCCCTCACCCGCACTACCGCTATACACTCCCTTATGTGCCATCTGTACCCCTCACCCGCACTACCGCTATACACTCCCTTATGTGCCATCTGTACCCCTCACCCGCACTACCGCTATACACTCCCTTATGTGCCGTCTGTACCCCTCACCCGCACTACCGCTATACACTCCCTTATGTGCCATCTGTACCCCTCACCCACACTACCGTTATACACTCCCTTATGTGCCTTCTGTACCTCTCACCCACACTACCGCTATACACTCCCTTATGTGCCGTATGTACCCCTCACCCACACTACCGCTATACACTCCCTTATGTGCCGTCTGTACCCCTCACCCGCACTACCGCTATACACTCCCGTATGTGCCGTCTGTACCCCTCACCCACACTACCGCTATACACTCCCTTATGTGCCGTCTGTACCCCTCACCCGCACTACCGCTATACACTCCCTTATGTACCGTCTGTACCCCTCACCCACACTACCGCTATACACTCCTTTATGTGCCGTCTGTACCCCTCACCAGCACTACCGCTATACACTCTCTTATGTACCATCTGTACCCCTCACCCACACTACCGCTATACACTCCCTTATGTGCCGTCTGTACCCCTCACCCAGTCTACCGCTATACACTCCCTTATGTGCCATCTGTACCCCTCACCCTCACTACAACTATACACTCCCTTATGTGCCGTCTGTACCCCTCACCCAGTCTACCGCTATACACTCCCTTATGTGCCATCTGTACCCCTCACCCTCACTACCACTATACACTCCCTTATGTGCCATCTGTACCCCTCACCCACACTACCGCTATACATTCCCTTATGTGCCGTCTGTACCCCTCACCCACACTACCGCTATACACTCCCTTATGTGCCGTCTGTACCCCTCACCCACACTACCACTATACACTCCCTTATGTGCCATCTGTACCCCTCACCCACACTACCACTATAAATTCCCTTATGTGCCGTCTGTACCCCTCACCCACACTACCGCTATACACTCCCTTATGTGCCGTCTGTACCCCTCACCCACACTACAGCTATACACTACCTTATGTGCCTTCTGTACCCCTCACCCGCACTACCGCTATACACTCCCTTATGTGCCGTCTGTACCCCTCACCCGCACTACCGCTATACACTCCCTCATGTGCCGTCTGTACCCCTCACCCACACTACCGCTATACACTCCCTTATGTGCCGTCTGTACCCCTCACCCACACTACCGCTATACACTCCCTTATGTGCCATCTGTACCCCTCACCCACACTACCGCTATACACTCCCTTATGTGCCGTCTGTACCCCTCACCCACACTATCGCTATACACTCCCTTATGTGCCGTCTGTACCCCTCACCCGCACTACCACTATACACTCCCTTATGTGCCATCTGTTCCCCTCACCCACACTACCGCTATACACTCCCTTATGTGCCGTCTGTACCCCTCACCCGCACTACCGCTATACACTCCCTTATGTACCGTCTGTACCCCTCACCCACACTACCGCTATACACTCCTTTATGTGCCGTCTGTACCCCTCACCAGCACTACCGCTATACACTCCCTTATGTGCCATCTGTACCCCTCAGCCGCACTACCGCTATACACTCCCTTATGTGCCATCTGTACCCCGCACTACCGCTATACACTCCCTTATGTGCCGTCTGTACCCCTCACCCTCACTACCGCTATACACTCTGTGACAGGACGGTACCGTACGGAAGCACTCGCCGCTTGCCGCTTCCCGTCGATTGCGCACAGAATGGAAGGTCAAGCCGCACGAGGCCTGACCACATAGGGGATTCCCGCTTACAGTCAGTAACCGCCTGTTACTGACTCCACCCACTGCATTGTGGGCGGGTTCTCGCTGCCACCACCAAACTCCTAACCTGCCGTGGCGTTTGGAACCACGGTTCTGCTCTGTATGTGCCGACGCACTGCTTTACCACACCGGTGTGGTGTCGACGAATCCCCACTAGCCACTTGCTAGGCCTCTACCGGTAGCTGGCGGAAGGCGGAGCTTGGAGACGTCAGGTGCTTCCCTGGACAGCCGGAGAACGGGGCTAGGTTTGGCCTAACCCTGTAGGTCACAAGATGAAGCAGTCTTGAGGCAAAGGTGTTTATTGCTCAAATAACCTTTAAAAAGCCTCCTCCCTATTGCTAGGGGCAACAGCATACAATCAAGATGTTTTCAGCAGAATAAGATGGAATAATACACACTCCTATGGGCCAACTGCCCTCCTTTTATCCCTCTCCAAGACCCCTTACCACAGGGGGTAAGCCCGCCCTGTGGTGCACAACCAATCAATGGTTACCCATGAGCTGTGCATGCTCTGGTCTCATGCACACCTAACATTGTTCCCTATGGACAGTGGGGAGTGGTCGGTCTCCTCTGACTCTCCCATCTTGGAGATTCCGGATACTCCCACGGTGCCGTTCAGTCTGGCTGGGGGGAGGTTTTCCCTCCTAAACTGACTTCCAGAAACCTGCCCGGGACCCCTCTCACTGCCTGCAGCCTGGATTTGGGCTCCAGAGCTGGGCAGCCGGGCTCCCCGGTCCAGGTTTCTTGGCACTACGGCTGATCTCCATGGAGCTCCAAGAAACCACTCAGCTTGTTTCATAGCTAAGCTGCTTCTCTTTCTCCCTGTACCTCTTGGAATTGTGAGGCTGGATGGGAAAACATTCCGTTTTTGGGGAAAAGGTCTGGGAGAATCCATCAGCCTGCACAGCTATGAATTCCCCCCTCCTGGGACACACAATCAAGTAAGTGCACTTTATCTTTAAATACATTACATTTTAAATCACACTGTACATTTCCCTTTAAATATACACTGAGCCTGTGCCTTGCACAGACTCTACATACTCAGGCACTGCAGTGCCTTCCCTAGCCCTGCAGCCTGGCTGCTAGGGCTCTCCGTGTGCTGGAGGTATGGGGCTGGCTTCCCCCACCCTCCAGCCTGTCTGCCTGCCACTGGGGTCCAGGGAGCTGGCTCTCCCTGTCCCCCCAGTGTGGCACTACTTTTGTGGCCCTGCCGCACGCAGCGGCGCACCCCCCTGTACCGAAGTCCGGCGGCCCGGGACACTTGTCCCGGCCGCCGTGACCCTGGCTTGTTTCAGCGCTGAGGCGCCGGGAGCGTAGCTCCCGGACCCCAGCGCTTCACCATCCTGCTCGGCGGCCTAATGTCCCCCACACCGCTAGGGAGCCGGCTAGCCCGGTCCCCCATGAGCGGCGCTGACTGGTGGCCTCGCCGCACAGGGAGCCGGCTAACTCGGTCCTCATGTGCGGCGCACCCCCCTTGCTGCCCGGCAGCCCGGGCGTCCGTCCCGGCTGCCGCGGCTGGCCACCTCCGACGGGCTGAGGCCAGCGGCGGCTCTTACAGAGAGCACTGCAGCGGGAGCCGAGCTCCCAGCCGCAGCGCTCACCCTTCTCCCCGGCGCGCACACTCCAGTGCGCCCGGGGCTACACTGACCGCTGCCGGGAGCGGAGCTCCCGGACTCCGGCGGTCCGCGGCTGCCTCCTCTCCCCCGGCGTGCACACACTGCTGAGCGCGCCGGGGGGCTGTCCTCACTGCCGTGGTCTCCGGAGAGGTCCGGGACCACGGCACATTTAAAAATACATGTTTTGCAATATTTTACAAACACGGCGCCTAGCGCCCAACACATTTAAAAATCTGGCGCCAAGCGCCCTTTGTTCTTTAAAAAATGGCGCCGGGCACTAGGGGTTAACCCCTTCAGTGCCGCAGGCGGCCATTCTCCTCGTGGCTGGGGTCCCTCCGGCCACACACTCCCTTATGTGCCGTCTGTACCCCTCACCCACACTACCGCTATACACTCCCTTATGTGCCGTCTGTACCCCTCACCCACACTACCGCTATACACTCCCTTATGTGCCGTCTGTACCTCTCACCCGCACTACCGCTATACACTCCCTTATGTGCCGTCTGTACCCCTCACCCGCACTACCGCTATACACTCCCTTATGTGCCGTCTGTACCACTCACCCGCACTACCGCTATATACCCCCTTATGTGTCGTCTGTACCTCTCACCCACACTACCGCAATACACTCCCTTATGTGCCGTCTGTACCCCTCACCCGCACTACCGCTATACACTCCCTTATGTGCCGTCTGTACCTCTCACCCACACTACCGCAATACACTCCCTTATGTGCCGTCTGTACCCCTCACCCGCACTACCGCTATACACTCCCTTAGGTGCCGTCTGTACCCCTCACCCTCACTACCGCTATACACTCCCTTATGTGCCATCTGTATCCCTCACCCGCACTACCGCTTTACACTCCCTTATGTGCCGTCTGTACCCCGCACTACCGCTATACACTCCCTTATGTGCCGTCTGTACCCCTCACCCACACTACCGCTATACACTCCCTTATGTGTCGTCTGTACCCCGCACTACCGCTATACACTCCCTTATGTGCCATCTGTATCCCTCACCTACACTACCGCTATACACTCCCTTATGTGCCGTCTGTACCCCTCACCCACACTACCGCTATACACTCCCTTATGTGCCATCTGTACCCCTCACCCGCACTACCGCCATACACTCCCTTATGTGCCATCTGTACCCCTCACCCACACTACCGCTATACACTCCCTTATGTGCCGTCTGTACCCCTCACCCGCACTACCGCTATACACTCCCTTATGTGCCATCTGTACCCCTCACCCGCACTACCGCTATACACTCCCTTATGTGCCGTCTGCACCCCTCACCCGCACTACCGCTATACACTCCCTTATGTGCCGTCTATTTCCCTCACCAGCACTACCGCTATACACTCCCTTATGTGCCGTCTGTACCCCTCACCCGCACTACCGCTATACACTCCCTTATGTGCCGTCTGTACCCCTCACCGGCACTACCACTATACACTCCCTTATGTGCCATCTGTACCCCTCACCCACACTACCGCTATACACTCCCTTATGTGCCGTCTGTACCCCTCACCCGCACTACCGCTATACACTCCCTTATGTGCCATCTGTACCCCTCACCTGCACTACCGCTATACACTCCCTTATGTGCCGTCTGTTCCCCTCACCCGCACTACCGTTATACACTCCCTTATGTGCCATCTGTACCCCGCACCCGCACTACCGCTATACACTCCCTTATGTGCCGTCTGTATCCCTCACCCGCACTACCGCTATACACTCCCTTATGTGCCATCTGTATCCCTCACCCGCACTACTGCTAAACACTCCCTTATGTGCCATCTGTACCCCTCACCCGCACTACCGCTATACACTCCCTTATGTGCCATCTGTACCCCTCACCCACACTACTGCTATACACTCCCTTATGTGCCGTCTGTACCCCTCACCCGCACTACCACTATACACTCCCTTATGTGCCATCTGTTCCCCTCACCCGCACTACCGTTATACACTCCCTTATGTGCCATCTGTACCCCGCACCCGCACTACCGCTATACACTCCCTTATGTGCCATCTGTATCCCTCACCCGCACTACTGCTAAACACTCCCTTATGTGCCATCTGTACCCCTCACCCGCACTACCGCTATACACTCCCTTATGTGCCATCTGTATCCCTCACCCGCACTACTGCTAAACACTCCCTTATGTGCCATCTGTACCCCTCACCCACACTACCGCTATACACTCCCTTATGTGCCATCTGTACCCCTCACCCACACTACCGCTATACACTCCCTTTTGTGCCGTCTGTACCCCTCACCCGCACTACCGCTATACACTCCCTTATGTGCCGTCTGTACCTCTCACCCGCACTACCGCTATACACTCCCTTATGTGCCGTCTGTACCTCTCACCCGCACTACCGCTATACACTCCCTTATGTGCCGTCTGTACCTCTCACCCGCACTACCGCTATACACTCCCTTATGTGCCGTCTGTACCTCTCACCCGCACTACCGCTATACACTCCCTTATGTGCCGTCTGTACCTCTCACCCGCACTACCCCTATACACTCCCTTATGTGTCATCTGTACCCCTCACCCGCACTACCGCTATACACTCCCTTATGTGCCGTCTGTACCCCTCACCCACACTACCGCTATACACTCACTTATGTGCCGTCTGTACCCCTCACCCGCACTACCGCTATACACTCCCTTATGTGCCGTCTGTACCTCTCACCCGCACTACCGCTATACACTCCCTTATGTGCCGTCTGTACCTCTTACCCACTCTACCGTTATACAATCCCTTATGTGCCATCTGTACCCATCACCCGCTCTACCGCTATACACTCCCTTATGTGCCGTCTGTACCCCTCACCCACACTACCGCTATACACTCCCTTATGTGCCATCTGTACCCATCACCCGCACTACCGCTATACACTCCCTTATGTGCCGTCTGTACCCCTCACCCGCACTACCGCTATACACTCCCTTATGTGCAGTCTGTACCCCTCACCCGCACTACCACTATACACTCCCTTATGTGCCATCTGTTCCCCTCACCCACACTACCCCTATACACTCCCTTATGTGTCATCTGTACCCCTCACCCGCACTACCGCTATACACTCCCTTATGTGCCGTCTGTACCCCTCACCCACACTACCGCTATACACTCCCTTATGTGCCGTCTGTACCCCTCACCCGCACTACCGCTATACACTCCCTTATGTACCGTCTGTACCCCTCACCCACACTACCGCTATACACTCCTTTATGTGCCGTCTGTACCCCTCACCAGCACTACCGCTATACACTCCCTTATGTGCCATCTGTACCCCTCAGCCGCACTACCGCTATACACTCCCTTATGTGCCATCTGTACCCCGCACTACCGCTATACACTCCCTTATGTGCCGTCTGTACCCCTCACCCTCACTACCGCTATACACTCTGTGACAGGACGGTACCGTACGGAAGCACTCGCCGCTTGCCGCGTCCCGTCGACTGCGCACAGAATGGAAGGTCAAGCCGCACGAGGCCTGACCACATAGGGGATTCCCGCTTACAGTCAGTAACCGCCTGTTACTGACTCCACCCACTGCATTGTGGGCGGGTTCTCGCTGCCACCACCAAACTCCTAACCTGCCGTGGCGTTTGGAACCACGGTTCTGCTCTGTATGTGCCGACGCACTGCTTTACCACACCGGTGTGGTGTCGACGAATCCCCACTAGCCACTTGCTAGGCCTCTACCGGTAGCTGGCGGAAGGCGGAGCTTGGAGACGTCAGGTGCTTCCCTGGACAGCCGGAGAATGGGGCTAGGTTTGGCCTAATCCTGTAGGTCACAAGATGAAGCAGTCTTGAGGCAAAGGTGTTTATTGCTCAAATAACCTTTAAAAAGCCTCCTCCCTATTGCTAGGGGCAACAGCATACAATCAAGATGTTTTCAGCAGAATAAGATGGAATAATACACACTCCTATGGGCCAACTGCCCTCCTTTTATCCCTCTCCAAGACCCCTTACCACAGGGGGTAAGCCCGCCCTGTGGTGCACAACCAATCAATGGTTACCCATGAGCTGTGCATGCTCTGGTCTCATGCACACCTAACATTGTTCCCTATGGACAGTGGGGAGTGGTCGGTCTCCTCTGACTCTCCCATCTTGGAGATTCCGGATACTCCCACGGTGCCGTTCAGTCTGGCTGGGGGGAGGTTTTCCCTCCTAAACTGACTTCCAGAAACCTGCCCGGGACCCCTCTCACTGCCTGCAGCCTGGATTTGGGCTCCAGAGCTGGGCAGCCGGGCTCCCCGGTCCAGGTTTCTTGGCACTACGGCTGATCTCCGTGGAGCTCCAAGAAACCACTCAGCTTGTTTCATAGCTAAGCTGCTTCTCTTTCTCCCTGTACCTCTTGGAAATGTGAGGCTGGATGGGAAAACATTCCGTTTTTGGGGAAAAGGTCTGGGAGAATCCATCAGCCTGCACAGCTATGAATTCCCCCCTCCTGGGACACACAATCAAGTAAGTGCACTTTATCTTTAAATACATTACATTTTAAATCACACTGTACATTTCCCTTTAAATATACACTGAGCCTGTGCCTTGCACAGACTCTACATACTCAGGCACTGCAGTGCCTTCCCTAGCCCTGCAGCCTGGCTGCTAGGGCTCTCCGTGTGCTGGAGGTATGGGGCTGGCTTCCCCCACCCTCCAGCCTGTCTGCCTGCCACTGGGGTCCAGGGAGCTGGCTCTCCCTGTCCCCCCAGTGTGGCACTACTTTTGTGGCCCTGCCGCACGCAGCGGCGCACCCCCCTGTACCGAAGTCCGGCGGCCCGGGACACTTGTCCCGGCCGCCGTGACCCTGGCTTGTTTCAGCGCTGAGGCGCCGGGAGCGTAGCTCCCGGACCCCAGCGCTTCACCATCCTGCTCGGCAGCCTAATGTCCCCCACACCGCTAGGGAGCCGGCTAGCCCGGTCCCCCATGAGCGGCGCTGACTGGTGGCCTCGCCGCACAGGGAGCCGGCTAACTCGGTCCTCGTGTGCGGCGCACCCCCCTTGCTGCCCGGCAGCCCGGGCGTCCGTCCCGGCTGCCGCGGCTGGCCACCTCCGACGGGCTGAGGCCAGCGGCGGCTCTTACAGAGAGCACTGCAGCGGGAGCCGAGCTCCCAGCCGCAGCGCTCACCCTTCTCCCCGGCGCGCACACTCCAGTGCGCCCGGGGCTACACTGACCGCTGCCGGGAGCGGAGCTCCCGGACTCCGGCGGTCCGCGGCTGCCTCCTCTCCCCCGGCGTGCACACACTGCTGAGCGCGCCGGGGGGCTGTCCTCACTGCCGTGGTCTCCGGAGAGGTCCGGGACCACGGCACATTTAAAAATACATGTTTTGCAATATTTTACAAACACGGCGCCTAGCGCCCAACACATTTAAAAATCTGGCGCCAAGCGCCCTTTGTTCTTTAAAAAATGGCGCCGGGCACTAGGGGTTAACCCCTTCAGTGCCGCAGGCGGCCATTCTCCTCGTGGCTGGGGTCCCTCCGGCCACACACTCCCTTATGTGCCGTCTGTACCCCTCACCCACACTACCGCTATACACTCCCTTATGTGCCGTCTGTACCCCTCACCCACACTACCGCTATACACTCCCTTATGTGCCGTCTGTACCTCTCACCCGCACTACCGCTATACACTCCCTTATGTGCCGTCTGTACCCCTCACCCGCACTACCGCTATACACTCCCTTATGTGCCGTCTGTACCACTCACCCGCACTACCGCTATATACCCCCTTATGTGTCGTCTGTACCTCTCACCCACACTACCGCAATACACTCCCTTATGTGCCGTCTGTACCCCTCACCCGCACTACCGCTATACACTCCCTTATGTGCCGTCTGTACCTCTCACCCACACTACCGCAATACACTCCCTTATGTGCCGTCTGTACCCCTCACCCGCACTACCGCTATACACTCCCTTAGGTGCCGTCTGTACCCCTCACCCTCACTACCGCTATACACTCCCTTATGTGCCATCTGTATCCCTCACCCGCACTACCGCTTTACACTCCCTTATGTGCCGTCTGTACCCCGCACTACCGCTATACACTCCCTTATGTGCCGTCTGTACCCCTCACCCACACTACCGCTATACACTCCCTTATGTGTCGTCTGTACCCCGCACTACCGCTATACACTCCCTTATGTGCCATCTGTATCCCTCACCTACACTACCGCTATACACTCCCTTATGTGCCGTCTGTACCCCTCACCCGCACTACCGCTATACACTCCCTTATGTACCGTCTGTACCCCTCACCCACACTACCGCTATACACTCCCTTATGTGCCATCTGTACCCCTCACCCGCACTACCGCCATACACTCCCTTATGTGCCATCTGTACCCCTCACCCACACTACCGCTATACACTCCCTTATGTGCCGTCTGTACCCCTCACCCGCACTACCGCTATACACTCCCTTATGTGCCATCTGTACCCCTCACCCGCACTACCGCTATACACTCCCTTATGTGCCGTCTGCACCCCTCACCCGCACTACCGCTATACACTCCCTTATGTGCCGTCTATTTCCCTCACCAGCACTACCGCTATACACTCCCTTATGTGCCGTCTGTACCCCTCACCCGCACTACCGCTATACACTCCCTTATGTGCCGTCTGTACCCCTCACCGGCACTACCACTATACACTCCCTTATGTGCCATCTGTACCCCTCACCCACACTACCGCTATACACTCCCTTATGTGCCGTCTGTACCCCTCACCCGCACTACCGCTATACACTCCCTTATGTGCCATCTGTACCCCTCACCTGCACTACCGCTATACACTCCCTTATGTGCCGTCTGTTCCCCTCACCCGCACTACCGTTATACACTCCCTTATGTGCCATCTGTACCCCGCACCCGCACTACCGCTATACACTCCCTTATGTGCCGTCTGTATCCCTCACCCGCACTACCGCTATACACTCCCTTATGTGCCATCTGTATCCCTCACCCGCACTACTGCTAAACACTCCCTTATGTGCCATCTGTACCCCTCACCCGCACTACCGCTATACACTCCCTTATGTGCCATCTGTACCCCTCACCCACACTACTGCTATACACTCCCTTATGTGCCGTCTGTACCCCTCACCCGCACTACCACTATACACTCCCTTATGTGCCATCTGTTCCCCTCACCCGCACTACCGTTATACACTCCCTTATGTGCCATCTGTACCCCGCACCCGCACTACCGCTATACACTCCCTTATGTGCCATCTGTATCCCTCACCCGCACTACTGCTAAACACTCCCTTATGTGCCATCTGTACCCCTCACCCGCACTACCGCTATACACTCCCTTATGTGCCATCTGTATCCCTCACCCACACTACCGCTATACACTCCCTTATGTGCCATCTGTACCCCTCACCCACACTACCGCTATACACTCCCTTATGTGCCGTCTGTACCTCTCACCCGCACTACCGCTATACACTCCCTTATGTGCCGTCTGTACCTCTCACCCACACTACCGCTATACACTCCCTTATGTGCCGTCTGTACCTCTCACCCGCACTACCGCTATACACTCCCTTATGTGCCATCTGTACCCCTCACCCACACTACCGCTATACACTCCCTTATGTGCCATCTGTACCCCTCACCCACACTACCGCTATACACTCACTTATGTGCCGTCTGTACCCCTCACCCGCACTACCGCTATACACTCCCTTATGTGCCGTCTGTACCTCTCACCCGCACTACCGCTATACACTCCCTTATGTGCCGTCTGTACCTCTTACCCACTCTACCGTTATACAATCCCTTATGTGCCATCTGTACCCATCACCCGCACTACCGCTATACACTCCCTTATGTGCCGTCTGTACCCCTCACCCACACTACCGCTATACACTCCCTTATGTGCCATCTGTACCCATCACCCGCACTACCGCTATACACTCCCTTATGTGCCGTCTGTACCCCTCACCCGCACTACCGCTATACACTCCCTTATGTGCAGTCTGTACCCCTCACCCGCACTACCGCTATACACTCCCTTATGTGCCGTCTGTACCCCTCATCCTCACTACCGCTATACATTCCCTTATGTGCCGTCTGTACCCCTCACCCACACTACCGCAATACACTCCCTTATGTGCCATCTGTACCCCTCACCCGCACTACCACTATACACTCCCTTATGTGCCGTCTGTACCCCTCACCTGCACTACCGCTATACACTCCCTTATGTGCCGTCTTTACCTCTCACCCACTCTACCGCTATACACTCCCTTATGTGCCGTCTGTACCCCTCACCCGCACTACCGCTATACACTCCCTTATGTGTCGTCTGTACCCCGCACTACCGCTATACACTCCCTTATGTGTTGTCTGTACCCCTCACCCAAACTACCGCTATACACTCCCTTATGTGCCATCTGTACCCCTCACCCGCACTACCGCTATACACTCCCTTATGTGCCATCTGTACCCCTCACCCTCACTGCCGCTATACACTCCCTTATGTGCCATCTGTACCCCTCACCCTCACTACCGCTATACACTCCCTTATGTGCTGTCTGTACCCCTCACCCACACTACCGCTATACACTCCCTTATGTGCCATCTGTACCCCTCACCCACACTACCGCTATACACTCCCTTATGTGCCATCTGTACCCCTCACCCGCACTACCGCTATACACTCCCTTATGTGTTGTCTGTACCCCTCACCCAAACTACCGCTATACACTCCCTTATGTGCCATCTGTACCCCTCACCCGCACTACCGCTATACACTCCCTTATGTGCCATCTGTACCCCTCACCCGCACTACCGATATACACTCCCTTATGTGCCGTCTGTACCCCTCACCCACACTACCGCTATACACTCCCTTATGTGCCATCTGTACCCCTCTCCCACACTACCGCTATACACTCCCTTATGTGCCATCTGTACCCCTCTCCCACACTACCGCTATACACTCCCTTATGTGCCATCTGTACCCCTCACCCGCACTACCGCTATACACTCCCTTATGTGCCGTCTGTACCCATCACCCACACTACCGCTATACACTCCCTTATGTGCCATCTGTACCCCTCACCCGCACTACCGCTATACACTCCCTTATGTGCCGTCTGTACCCCTCACCCGCACTACCGCTATACACTCCCTTATGTGCCATCTGTACCCCTCACCCGCACTACCGCTATACACTCCCTTATGTGCCGTCTGTACCCCTCACCCGCACTACCGCTATACACTCCCTTATGTGCCGTCTGTACCCCTCACCCACACTACCGCTATACACTCCCTTATGTGCCGTCTGTACCACTCACCCGCACTACCGCTATATACCCCCTTATGTGTCGTCTGTACCTCTCACCCTCACTACGCTATACACTCCCTTATGTGCCATCTGTACCCCTCACCCGCACTACCGCTTTACACTCCCTTATGTGCCATCTGTACCCCGCACTACCGCTATACACTCCCTTATGTGCCGTCTGTACCCCTCACCCACACTACCGCTATACACTCCCTTATGTGCCATCTGTACCCCTCACCCGCACTACCGCTATACACTCCCTTATGTGCCGTCTGTACCCCTCACCCGCACTACCGCTATACACTCCCTTATGTGCCGTCTGTACCCCTCACCCACACTACCGCTATACACTCCCTTATGTGCCGTCTGTACCACTCACCCGCACTACCGCTATATACCCCCTTATGTGTCGTCTGTACCTCTCACCCTCACTACGCTATACACTCCCTTATGTGCCATCTGTACCCCTCACCCGCACTACCGCTTTACACTCCCTTATGTGCCATCTGTACCCCGCACTACCGCTATACACTCCCTTATGTGCCGTCTGTACCCCTCACCCACACTACCGCTATACACTCCCTTATGTGCCATCTGTACCTCTCACCCGCACTACTGCTATACACTCCCTTATGTACCATCTGTACCCCTCACCCACACTACCGCTATACACTCCCTTATGTGCCGTCTGTACCCCTCACCCACACTACCGCTATACACTCCCTTATGTGCCATCTGTACCCCTCACCCACTACCGATATACACTCCCTTGTGTGCCGTCTGTACCCCTCACCCGCACTACCGCTATACACTCCCTTATGTGCCGTCTGTACCCCTCACCCGCACTACCGCTATACACTCCCTTATGTGCCGTCTGTACCCCTCACCCGCACTACCGCCATACACTACCTTATGTGCCGTCTGTACCCCTCACCCACACTACCGCTATACACTCCCTTATGTGCCATCTGTAGCCTCACCCGCACTACCGCTATACACTCCCTTATGTGCCATCTGTACCCCTCACCCGCACTACCGTTATAGACTCCCTTATGTGCCGTCTGTACCCCTCACCCACACTACCGTTATACACTCCCTTATGTGCCATCTGTACCTCTCACCAACACTACCGCTATACACTCCCTTATGTGCCGTCTGTACCCCTCACCCGCACTACAGCTATACACTCCCTTATATGCCATCTGTACCCCTCACCCGCACTACCGCTATACACTTCCTTATGTGCCATATGTACCCCTCACCCACACTACCGCTATACACTCCCTTATGTGCCGTCTGTACCCCTCACCCACACTACCGCTATACATTACCTTATGTGCCGTCTGTACCTCTCACCCGCACTACTGCTAAACACTCCCTTATGTGCCATCTGTACCCCTCACCCGCACTACCGCTATACACTCCCTTATGTGCCACCTGTACCCCTCACCCACACTACCGCTATACACTCACTTATGTGCCGTCTGTACCCCTCACCCACACTACCGCTATACACTCCCTTGTGTGCCGTCTGTACCCCTCGCCCGCACTACCGCTATACACTCCCTTATGTGCCGTCTGTACCCCTCACCCGCACTACCGCCATACACTACCTTATGTGCCGTCTGTACCCCTCACCCACACTACCGCTATACACTCCCTTATGTGCCGTCTGTACCCCTCACCCACACTACCGCTATACACTCCCTTATGTGCCATCTGTACCCTCACCCGCACTACCGTTATAGACTCCCTTATGTGCCGTCTGTACCCCTCACCCACACTACCGTTATACACTCCCTTATGTGCCATCTGTACCCCTCACCAACACTACCGCTATACACTCCCTTATGTGCCGTCTGTACCCCTCACCCGCACTACAGCTATACACTCCCTTATATGCCATCTGTACCCCTCACCCGCACTACCGCTATACACTTCCTTATGTGCCATCTGTACCCCTCACCCACACTACCGCTATACACTCCCTTATGTGCCGTCTGTACCCCTCACCCACACTACTGCTATACACTCCCTTATGTGCCGTCTGTACCCCTCACCCGTACTACTGCTAAACACTCCCTTATGTGCCATCTGTACCCCTCACCCGCACTACCGCTATACACTCCCTTATGTGCCATCTGTACCCCTCACCCACACTACCGCTATACACTCCCTTATGTGCCGTCTGTACCCCGCACTACCGCTATACACTCCCTTATGTGCCATCTGTATCCCTCACCCGCACTACCGCTATACACTCCCTTATGTGCCGTCTGTATCCCTCACCCGCACTACCGCTATACACTCCCTTATGTGCCGTCTGTACCCCTCACCCACACTACCGCTATACACTCCCTTATGTGCCGTCTGTACCCCTCACCCGCACTACCGCTATACACTCCCTTATGTGTCTTCTGTACCTCTCACCCACACTACCGCTATACACTCCCTTATGTGCCGTCTGTACCTCTCACCCACACTACTGCTATACACTCCCTTATGTGCCATCTATTCCCGTCACCCACACCACCGCTATACACTCCCTTATGTGCCGTCTGTATCCCTCACCCACACTACCGCTATACACTCCCTTATGTGCCATCTGTACCCCTCACCCGCACTACCGCTATACACCCCCTTATGTGCCATCTGTACCCCTCACCCGCACTACCGCTATGCACTCCCTTATGTGCCGTCTGTACCCCGCACTACCGCTATACACTCCCTTATGTGTCGTCTGTACCCCTCACCCACACTACCGCTATATACTCCCTTATGTACAGTCTGTACCTCTCATCTGCACTACCGCTATACACTCCCTTTTCTCTAACGTCCTAGTGGATGCTGGGGACTCCGTCAGGACCATGGGGAATAGCGGGCTCCGCAGGAGACAGGGCACATCTATAAAAGCTTTTAGGTCACATGGTGCGTACTGGCTCCTCCCCCTATGACCCTCCTCCAAGCCTCAGTTAGGTTTTTGTGCCCGTCCGAGAAGGGTGCAATCTGGATGGCTCTCTTAAAGAGCTGTTTAGAAAAGTTTTTTTTTAGGTTTCATTCAGTGATTCCTGCTGGCAACAGGATCACTGCAACGAGGGACTTAGGGGAGAGATTTCCAACTCACCTGCGTGCAGGATGGATTGGAATCTTAGGCTACTGGACACTTAGCTCCAGAGGGAGTCGGAACACAGGTCAGCCTGGGGTTCGTCCCGGAGCCGCGCCGCCGATCCCCCTTACAGACGCTGAAGAAGACGGGTCCGGAAACAGGCGGCAGAAGACTTCACAGTCTTCATGAAGGTAGCGCACAGCACTGCAGCTGTGCGCCATTGTTGTCACACGGCTCACTGACCTGGTCACGGAGGGTGCAGGGCGCTGCTGGGGGCGCCCTGGGCAGCAATATAAGTACCTTATTGGCAAAATAAATACATCACATATAGCCATTAAGGCTATATGTATGTATTTTAACCCAGGCCAGTTCTTAAAAACCGGGAGAAAAGCCCGCCGAGAAAGGGGCGGAGCTTATTCTCCTCAGCACACAGCGCCATTTTCCCTCACAGAAAGGCTGAGGGGAAGGCTCCCATGCTCTCCCCTGCACTGCACTACAGAAACAGGGTTAAAACAGAGAGGGGGGGCACTGATTTGGCGATATAAATATATATTAAATGCTATAAGGGAGGAACACTTATATAAAGGTTGTCCCTGTATAATTATAGCATTTTGGTGTGTGCTGGCAAACTCTCCCTCTGTCTCCCCAAAGGGCTAGTGGGTCCTGTCCTCTATCAGAGCATTCCCTGTGTGTGTGCTGTATGTCGGTACGTGTGTGTCGACATGTATGAGGAAAATGTTGGTGAGGAGGCGGAGCAAATTGCCTGTAATGGTGATGTCACTCTCTAGGGAGTCGACACCGGAATGGATGGCTTACTTGTGGAAGTACGTGATCATGTCAACACGCTGCAAGCCGGTTGACGACATGAGACGACCGGCAAACAAATTAGTGCCTGTCCAGGCGTCTCAGACACCGTCAGGGGCTTGTAAAAACGCCCATTTACCTCACGGACACTGACTCCAGTGTCGACGGTGAAGAAACAAACGTATTTTCCTTTAGGGCCACACGTTACATGTTAAGGGCATGAAGGAGGTGTTACATATTTCTGATACTACAAGTACCACAAATAAGGGTATTTTGTAGGGTGTGAATAAACTACTTGTAGTTTTGCCTGAATCAGATAAATTAAATGAAGTGTGTGATGATACGTGGGGTTCCTCCGATAGAAAGGTATACCCTTTCCCGCCAGAAGTAAGGGCGAGTTGGGAAACACACCTTAGGGTGGATAAGGCGCTCACACGCTTATAAAAACAAGTGGCGTTACCGTCTCCAGATACGGCCGCCCTCAAGGAGCCAGCTGATAGGAAGCTGAAAAATAGCCTAAGAAGTATATACACACATACTGGTGTTATACTACGACCAGCAATCGCCTCAGACTGGATGTGCAGCGCTGAGGGGGCTTGGTCGGATTTCCTGACTGAAAATTTTGATACCCTTGACAGGGACAAGATTTTATTGTCTATAGAGCATTTTAAGGATGCATTTATATATATGCGTGATGCGCAGAGGGATATTTGCATTCTGGCATCAAGAGTAAATGTGATGTCCATATCTGCCAGACGAAGACACGACAGTGGTCAGGTGAGGCAGATTCCAGACGGCACATGGAAGTATTGCCGTATAAAGGGGCGGTCCATCGGACCTGGTGGCCATGGCAACAGCTGAAAAATCCACCTTTTGTTACCCCGAGTCACATCTCAGCAGAAAAGGACACAGTCTTTTCAGTCTCAGTCCTTTCGTCCCCATACGGGCAGGCGGGCAAAGGCCAGTCATGTCTGCCCAGGGGTAGAGGAAAGGGGAGAAGACTGCAGCAAGCAGCCCATTCCCAGGAACAGAAGCCCTTCACAGCTTCTGCCAAGTCCGCAGCATGACGCAGGGGCAGTACAAGTGGACTCAGGTGCGGTAGGGGGTCATCTCAAGAGTTTCAGCACGCAGTGGGCTCACTCGCAAGGGGACTCCTGGATCCTACATGTAGTATCCCAGGTGTACATTGGAAATTCGAGACGTCTCCTCCTCACAAGTTCCGGAAGTCTGTTTTACCAACGTCTACCTCCGAAATGGAGGCAGTATTGGAAACAATTCACAGGCTGTATTCCCAGCAGGTGATAATCAAAGTACCCCTCCTACAGCAAGGGAGGGGGTATTATTCCACACTATATTGTGGTACTGAAGCCAAACGGCTCGGTGAGATCTGAAATATTTGAACACTTACATACAAGCGTTCAAATCAAGATGGAGTCACTCAGAGCAGTGATGGCGAACCAGGAAGAAGGGGACGATATGGTGTCACTGGATATCAGGGACACTTACCTACATGTCCAAATTTGCCCTTCTCACCAAGGGTACCTCAGGTTCGTGGTACAGAACTGTCACTATCAGTTCAGACGCTGCCGTTTGGATTGTCCACGGCGCCCCGGGTCTTTACCAAGGTAATGGCCGAAATGATGATTCTTCTTAAAAGAAACTTGGACGCTTTCCTGATAAGGGCAAGGTCCAGAGAACAGTTGGAGGTCGGAGTAGCACTATCTTTAATAGTTCTACGACAGCACGAGTGGATTCTAAATATTCCAAAATCGCAGCTTTTCCGAGGACACGTCTACTGTTCCTAGGGATGATTCTGGACACAGTCCAGAAAAAGGTGTTTCTCCCAGAGGAGAAAGCCAGGGAGTTATCCGAGCTAATCGGGATCCTCCTAAAACCAGGAAAAGTGTCAGTGCATCATTGCACAAGAGTCCTGGTAAAAATGGTGGCTTATTACGAAGCAATTCCATTCGGCAGATTTCACGCAAGAACTCTTCAGTGGGATCTGCTGGACAAATGGTCCGGATCGCATCTTCAGATGCATCAGCGGATAACCCTATATCCAAGGACAAGGGTGTCTCTCTTGTGGTGATTACAGAGTGCTCATCTTCTAGAGGGCCACAGATTCAGCATTCAGGATTGGATGCTGGTGACCACGGAGGCCAGCCTGAGAGGCTGGGAAACAGTCACACAGGGAAAAAATTTCCAGGAAAGTGTGATCAAGTCTGGAGAATTCTCTCCACATAGATGGAGCTAAGAGCAAAATTATAATGCTCTAAACTTAGCAAGACCTCTGCTTCAAGGTCAGCCGGTATTGATCCAGTGGGATAACATCACGGCAGTCGCCCACGTAAACAGAAAAGGCGGCACAAGAAGCTGGAGGGCAGTGAAAAAACTGCAAGGATTTTTCGCTAGGCGGAAAATCATGTGATAGCACTGTCAGCAGTGTTCTCTCCGGGAGTGGACGACTGGGAAGCAGACTTCCTCAGCAGGCATGACCTCCACCCGGGAGAGTGGGAACTTCATAGGGAAGTTTTTCCGCATGATTGTGAACCATTGGCAAAGACCAAAGGTGGAAATGATGGCGTCCTGCCCGAACAAAAAACGGGACAGGTATTGCGCCAGGTCATGAGACCTTCAGGCGATAGCTGTGGATGTCCTGGTAACACCGTGGGTGTAACAGTCGGTGTATGTGTTCCCTCCTCTGTTTCTCATAACCAAGGTATTGAGAATTATAAGACATAGAGGAGTATGAACTATACTCGTGACTCCGGATTGGCCAAGAGGGACTTGGTACCCGGAACTTCAAGAGATGCTCACAGAGGACTAAGGGCCTGGGGAGCTAAGAAGGGACTTGCTTCAACAGGTACCATGTCTATTCCAAGACTTATCGCGGCTGCGTTTGACGGCATGGCGGTTGAATGCCGGATCCTGAAGGAAAAAGGCATTCCATAAGAGGTCATACCTACCCTGGTCAAAGCCAGGAAGGAGGTGACCGCACAACGTCAGCGCCACATGTGGTGAAAATATGTTGCGTGGGTGAGGCCAGGAAGGCCCCACGAAGAGAATTCAACTAGGTCGATTTCTACACTTCCTGAAAACAGGAGTGTTTTGAGCCTAAAATTGGGGTTCTTTAAGGTTTTAAGTTTCGGCCCTGTAGAATTTCTTCCGGAAAGAATTGACTTCAGTTCCTGAAGTCCAGATTGTCAAGGGAGTATTGCATATACACCCCTTTTTGTGCCTCTAGTGGCACCGTGGGATCTCAACATAGTGTTGGGATTCCTTAAATTCATATTGGTTTGAACCGCTCAAATCTGTGGATTTGAAATATCTCACATGGAAAGTGAACATGCTGTTGACCAATATCTCACATGGACAGTGACCATGCTGTTGGTCCTGGCCTCGGCCAGGCGATTGTCAGAATGGGCGGCTTTGTCTTACAAAAGCCCATATTTAATTTTCCATTCGGACAGGGCAGAACTGGGACTCGTCTCCAGTTTCTTCCTAAGGGGGTGTCAGGTTTTCACCTGAAACAACCTATTATGGTGCCTGCGGCTACTAGGGACTTGGAGGACTCCAAGTTACTAGACGTTGTCAGGACCCTAAAAATATATATATATATATATATATATATATATATAGTTTAGGACGGCTGGAGTCAGAAAGTCTGACTTGCTGTTTATATTGTATGCACCCAACAAGATGGGTGCTCCTGCGGTCTAAACAGACGATTGCACGTTGGATCTGTAGCACAATCCAACTTGCACATTCTGTGGCAGGCCTGCCACAGCCTAAATCTGTAAAGGCCCACTCCACTAGGAAAGTGGGCGCATCTTGGGCGGCTGCCCGAGGGGTCTCGGCATTACAACTTTGCCGAGCAGCTACGTGGTCAGGGGAGAACACGTTTGTAAAATTTTACAAATTTGATACTCTGGCTAAGGAGGACCTGGAGTTCTCTCGTTCGGTGCTGCAGAGTCATCCGCACTCTCCCGCCCGTTTGGGAGCTTTGGTATAATCCCCATGGTCCTGACGGAGTCCCCAGCATCCACTAGGACGTTAGAGAAAATAAGAATTTACTTACCGATAATTCTATTTCTCGTAGTCCGTAGTGGATGCTGGGCGCCCATCCCAAGTGCGGATTGTCTGCAATGCTTGTACATAGTTATTGTTACAAAAATCGGGTTATTACTATTGTTGTGAGCCATCTTTTCAGAGGCTACTTCGTTTTGTTATCATACTGTTAACTGGGTTCAGATCACAAGTTGTACGGTGTGATTGGTGTGGCTGGTATGAGTCTTACCCGGGATTCAAGATCCTTCCTTATTGTGTACGCTCGTCCGGGCACAGTACCTAACTGAGGCTTGGAGGAGGGTCATAGGGGGAGGAGCCAGTACGCACCATGTGACCTAAAAGCTTTTTTAGATGTGCCCTGTCTCCTGCGGAGCCCGCTATTCCCCATGGTCCTGACGGAGTCCCCAGCATCCACTACGGACTACGAGAAATAGAATTATCGGTAAGTAAATTCTTATTATGTGCCGTCTGTACCCCTCACCCGCACTACCGCTATACACACCCTTATGTGCCGTCTGTACCCCTCACCCGCACTACCGCTATACACTCCCTTATGTGCCATCTGTACCCCTCACCCGCACTACCGCTATACACTCCCTTATGTGCCGTCTGTACCCCTCACCCGCACTACCGCTATATACCCCCTTATGTGCCGTCTGTACCTCTCATCCGCACTACCGCTATACACTCCCTTATGTGCCATCTGTACCCCTCACCCGCACTACCGCTATACACTCCCTTATGTGCCGTCTGTACCCCTCACCTACACTACCGCTATACACTCCCTTATGTGCCGTCTGTACCCCTCACCCGCACTACCGCTATATACCCCCTTATGTGCCGTCTGTACCTCTCATCCGCACTACCGCTATACACTCCCTTATGTGCCATCTGTACCCCTCACCCGCACTACCGCTATACACTCCCTTATGTGCCGTCTGTACCCCTCACCTACACTACCGCTATACACTCCCTTATGTGCCGTCTGTACCCCTCACCTACACTACCGCTATACACTCCCTTATGTGCCGTCTGTACCCCTCACCTACACTACCACTATACACTCCCTTATGTGCCGTCTGTACCCCTCACCCGCATTACCGCTATACACTCTTATTTGCCATCTGTACCCCTCACCCACAATATATGCAGCAGAAACATAAAATCTGCACTATACCCAATGCCAGCAGAAGAGGGCTGTCACAGCTGGGTGTATGGTTAGATAAGAGCCATGTTTGTTTTTTTGAAAATGTGTCATATATGTAATCTGGGGGAAAAATAACATTGTGATCTTAGTAATAATCTGAATATTTTTTCTTAGTTACATAAAATATATTAACACAATTCTATTTCCATACATTTTATTTTATTCCCAGCAGATGGAGGCACAATGAAGAATACCTCGGAGGGAGATCTTATATTGTCTCCACATTGTAAAATAGAAGATAACATCACTCACGATTCTCCAGGATACGATCCTGTTACTTTATATATACACCCAGTACCTCACAATGCAGATATAGCATATGATCCCTCTAATCATGAGGACTGTACTACTGATATCTCCAGTAATACTGCACACAGTACAGCTCACAGAGGTGATAACATGTTTCCCTGTTCTGAGTGTGGGAAATGTTTCAGAAGTAAATCAGTTCTTGGTAGACATCAGAGAACTCACACAGGTGAGAAGCCATTTCTATGTCCTGAGTGTGGGAAATTTTTTGCAAATAAATCAAATCTTGTTGTACATCACAGAATTCACACAGGTGAGAGGCCATTTCCATGTCCTGAGTGTGGGAAATGTTTTGCAAATAAATCACATCTTGTTAAACATTTGAGAAGTCACACAGGTGAGAGGCCATTTCCATGCTCTGAGTGTGAGAAATGTTTTACACATAAAAAAAGTCTTATTAAACATCAGAGAAGTCACACAGGTGAGAGGCCATTTCCATGTTCCGAGTGTGGAAAATGTTTCACAGCGAAATCACATCTTGTTGTACATCAAAGAATTCACACAGGTGAGAGGCCATTTCCATGCTCTGAGTGTGGGAAATGTTTTACATATAAAAATAGTCTTCTTAAACATCAGGGAAGTCACACAGGTGAGAGGCCATTTCCATGCTCCGAGTGTGGAAAATGTTTCACAGCGAAATCACATCTTGTTGTACATCAGAGAATTCACACAGGTGAGAAACCATTTCCATGCCCTGAGTGTGGGAAATGTTTCACAACGAAATCACATCTTGTTTCACATCAGAAAAGTCACACAGTTGAGAAACCATTTCCATGCCCTGAGTGTGGGAAATGTTTTACAGATAAATCACATCTTGTTACACATCAGAGAAGTCACACAGGTGAGAGGCCATTTCCATGCACTGAGTCTGGGAAATGTTTTACAAATAGAGCTGCTCTTGTATGACATAAAAAGATGAGCAGATGAACACCATACTCGCCCTTAGGTCTGTACCCCGCACCCACAGTACCGCTATAAAATGCAATACTACTTTGTAAGGTTCAATTTACCCTGTAAATCTTAATGCCTAACTGAACCTAAGAATCCTATCTCTGTTCCACAGTTCACAGGGTCATATAGGCAGCCCGGGGGAATTGTGGGTTCTACATAAAAAAACATTATTTTGTAAAACTTTTTAACAACCCAACATGGGCGTCGGAACAGGGGAAAGTCAGGGAACTATCGGAATGGCGGCTGAGGCCCATTCTATAGTGGACCATTGTATCAGCTCAGCTGGGCAAGACCACGTCAGAATTCTGTGACTTGTGAGGTGATTCTTTTTCTGTTTTTTTAAAATGTTACATATATATTTTGGGAAGTTGGATATATGCATGTACTGTACATTTGTATATATTGGAACAGTTTTAATTCTTGCAATATGTTGAAGTCTCATTGTGGTAGAAGTAAAGCCGTACCAGGCCTAACACCCTGCAGAGCCTACACTAAGATGTGACTAAATTTGTATGTGAGGTAAATCATGAGGGGCCTGAGCATGGGGTAATTATCAGTCATAGGAATCTCCTGAGTGACAGATGAATAGGGTATGAGGAACATTGCTAGAGATAGACACCAGATGGGTAAAGCATTATGGGATATCGGGTTACAAAGTGATTGGCTAAACATGGTGACATCACTGTGGGTCTAACATGTAAATCATCACATATACACTTATCTGATGGTTACTGTGTGTACATGTAGCCATGGTTAATGATTGCTTCCCAATATGTGCTGGTATAGCCTATGGGCACAATATAGGTATTGGGGACATTGTTGATAATTTATAGTTCATTTATCATATTGTGACATACGGGTGGCGTTGGGTTAAAATTAGTTTTAGAGCCGCCCTGTATGGAGAGCTGGGGAATCTTCTAGAGCACCCTGAGGACAGGAGGACCCGCGTGCAGAGAGCGGGAGAAGAGAGGATCGCGAGCCACAGGGGAGAAGTGATATAAGGAAGCTCAGGTCAGCAGTTCCCCAGAGGTTGAGTGCGGTCTCCGGAGCAGTCTCGGCTTTACTTACTGCGGTAAACACAGCTGAAGTAGCCGAGGCTAGGAGGAGGGAGAGCAGTGGTAGACACCGGGAACGCTTCCTGCGTGTGTGTAGAGGGACGCCCACAGACACCCCAGCGAGATACTAGGCAGCTCTGACAGAGAGATCCGGAAGGCACCCATGGTTAACCACCTGCCATCTCTCTGATGACGGTGAGGTAGAGGCATCCGCACTCCTGTAGTCTGGGAAGAGAGAACAACTCGGATAATCAGGAGGAGTCGGGAGAGTGTCCAAAATCAAGCAGCCCACAAGGAACAAGGGAGGTGTGACTGATAACTGTGCACATCACCACCCTATTAACCCCTCATTAAGATTGTACGGAGGCATGCAGCCCGGAAAATGCTTTGCTGTAAACTCTTCTTAGAGGCCACTTGACTTACATTATGGACATATTACTTTGAACCCTTTCGTTTGGACCTTCTCATGCATGTTAGAGCTAGAGAGAAATTCTACAGAGATGGATTCCACTCACTTTAATATGACCAGGCCAGAAATGGCCACTTTGGAGGAATTGTCCTTGAGAATGGACATCATAATCCGTAAAGCGGATAAGGGGGGATCCATTGTAATCCAAGATTTGGATGATTATGTGAAGGAAAGCGAGGGTCAACTTAGTGATACTAACGTGCAGTTCATGCAAGACAGCCCAAGAATTTACAGGAACTGGAGGCTTTTTGCCAAGAATAATGGCCAGCTTTACCATCTGAGAAAATAAAGAGCCTCATCCACAACTACCACAAAAGACTTCAAGCTGTCATTAATGTTAAATGGGGCAATACACGGTATTAAGAACTGGGGTATGTACTCTTTTGATCAAGGTCATTTGGGTAGTTTCTGTTGTCATGATTTAAAAAGAGTAAACACAGTTGTTTGACAATAAATGGCTTCACCCAACCACTAACCATGAGTGAAAGAAAAGTTTGTGAGTTATCATTCATATTCTCTGACAAATGGCCAGAAAATCACAAATTCTGCTAGGGTATGTAAACTTATGAGCACAACTGTATTACTAATACAAGTATACTCATAGCCTATGCACAGCTTTGTTATTGGATAAGGAGCCAAGGCCCCCGAAAGACGGCACCACAGACTAGCACTGATTGAGGAATATTTTCTCCCTCCTACCCAGGGACTGAACTTATAGACAGAGACTTTAATAGGTAGAAAAAGAAAAAAGGGGTCGCACAAACATGTATATGTACTAATCCATATTTTTCAATGAGTCACAAAGATCCTTTCCCATATACTTGAATTTCATTAATCATCTATCAATTAAATTGTATGGGAGGTGCTCCTGGGAATAAATTATATACATATAACAAAAAACCAGAAGAAGGAAGTATTCCCTATTATGGGCACACTCGGACTTGGTGACAATATTCTTAAAGTCAAATATCAAATGATCAATGGTCAGAAATGTGATCACAATCGGATGCGCTTTAGACACAGTGTGCAGCCAGACCGTAATATCCTATTTGAAGGGTTCCCCGTCACCTTCACCAAACACCAAACCAAAAAATACAAAGCAGGATGAACTTATCTGGCGCTACTGATAGGTTAAAGGTCCATACGAATAATCCGTCAGTGCATATCAATCATGAGGACTTGTATCCACCCAAAAGTAAAACAAAGTTATATATAGTGAAGTACAGTTTTTAATTCTGGTTTCAGGTTAATGACAGTTAAAATGAATTGTTTAAAAGCTCCACACACAACTACATAAATAAAATGAAGGTCTTAATGACTGTGATTGAATGAATTACCAGAAGCAAAGAACTGACAAATCAGTTCAGTATCAGCATATGTGTAGTGGGTTCCGGATTTCCACAGATCATATATCACCGCTGAAACAGCTTGCCTGGACTTTACCTCGTCGCTGTCACCTCGACCACCAAGTATCGATGTCCCTGCTCCAACGCGTTTCCACCTCTTAAACTGAGGTCTTTTTCAAGGAGATTCCGGGCTGTGTGTGTGGTGAAAAGCCCCCAAATATTCAAAAGCAGTCCTGTCCAATCCCCGTCTTACAACTTCAGCTGATAATCGTTTGGCAATCTACTACAAGTCCCACAATACATTATGTTAAGCTGATACAAGTTCCCGTAGTGACGTAACGTCACTTCCGGTCCGTCACGAAGCCCGTATATCCACTAATCCTATTCAATAGGCAGTCCAATATAAATCCGTATATAGTCCAAAGAAAAGCTGTTGAAGGTTTAGGAATGTATAGGGTAACAAATAGACACGCGTCCCAGGTATCTATGGAGACGGACATCACCGGAAGTGATGTAATACGATCTGGATTTGATTGACGCCCCCTCTCCCGTTACCATGGACACACAAACGTAAATGACTTAAAAAACTTTGAGGGATAAAAGTCTTGTCCACCTAAACACAGCCGTGCACCCCCGCTATGTGAAATATATGATATCTATGATGTATAGAAAACAGGTGGTAGCTTGGTGTACTGAATAGGATTAGTGGATATACGGGCTTCGTGACGGACCGGAAGTGACGTTACGTCACTACGGGAACTTGTATCAGCTTAACATAATGTATTGTGGGACTTGTAGTAGATTGCCAAACGATTATCAGCTGAAGTTGTAAGACAGGGATTGGACAGGACTGCTTTTAAATATTTGGGGGCTTTTCTCCACACACACAGCCCGGAATCTCCTTGAAAAAGACCTCCGTTTAAGAGGTGGAAACGCGTTGGAGCAGGGACATCGATACTTGGTGGTCGAGGTGACAGTGACGAGGTGAAGTCCAGGCAAGCTGTTTCAGCGGTGATATATGATCTGTGGAAATCCGGAACCCACTACACATATGCTGATACTGAACTGATTTGTCAGTTCTTTGCTTCTGGTAATTCATTCAATCACAGTCATTAAGACCTTCATTTTATTTATGTAGTTGTGTGTGGAGCTTTTAAACAATTCATTTTAACTGTCATTAACCTGAAACCAGAATTAAAAACTGTACTTCACTATATATAACTTTGTTTTACTTTTGGGTGGATACAAGTCCTCATGATTGATATGCACTGACGGATTATTCGTATGGACCTTTAACCTATCAGTAGCGCCAGATAAGTTTATCCTGCTTTGTATTTTTTGGTTAAATATCAAATGATATTCGACCACTAAGTTTAAAATATAACTTTTATTTATTATCTTAAAACATCTGCGAAAATATTGTGCATGTGAAAACCAGTGCAAAAAATAATAAACTAATGTGAAAAAAGGTTAAAAATTCAGTCACTGCTACTTTTTCATTCCTCACTCTCCCAAGTGTTAAGAATGTATCCAAATAGTTGCTTAATCTTTTCCTTTATATCATAATAGAAACAATAATATCCTTTAGATGTACCTCTGTTAAGACTATTGAGGACTTAATTAATTGACACTCTCTCTCAACATCTATGTCACAGAGTTGTCCTTTGTGATCCCTAAATAAATGTAATATAATAGGGTAAATAGTCCAAGCAGTATTCTTAATGCAATTAACTCCTATTGTATTGTCAGCTTTTGCTTGAGATTATGGTAATATTGCAAACGTTATGTGATGCCAGTTATAATGCTGATGATAATCCTAGACAAGTGACATGGCTGTAATGATTTAATTACCTAAGCATGCTATTTTATTAGATCTATATATATAATTTTTGTCACATGTATTCAGATATTCAGATGACAGGATGCATTCCCTGTTATTAATAAATCGGAATCTCACCGATTTGAAATAAACTCTGTAAACTGGCACAGACTGTACTATTCAACAGCTCATACCCCTTGATCATGGTTTAGATTCCCACATTCATATTTTCTCTAGATATTAATATCAGTTGGAAAAATGTGACAAACGTGTTATTAGGATATATATCCACCATGGAACCCTGATCTTAAATTTCGCCAGTTAGAACAATGTGGCGGTAATATATTGTTATAAGTGCGTTGTATCATTTAATGATATAGACCAAAGTGATATATTGTCATGCTTTCACGGACTCCAGTTTATATCTGCTGGTCATGATTATATCCACAAATCTGCACATACACGGTGATAGAGCTGTGTCCCATAAATTAACAGGTGTTTAAGTCTCAAGCAAGGCTCTTGATATTAGTAAACGTGTTTGGCAATACACAGCATGGAGATTATATGTTTATGACACATTATACACCATTCATTGTAAGTACTTTTCAATGGTATTGAAAGGATAAATGGGTAAGTGTGTTTTGTTATAAAGTTATGGTGCCTTTCAAAAAGCACCCGTCTGCCGCGGCTCCCAGCTCCCCAATTAGACACACTAAGATCCCCGTCAATACGGGACCGTCTGGAGTATAACTAATTAGAGCCGCAGACTCGTGCTACATGCAGCCGCTAACCGCCGCCTCCCGTTCCCAGGCTACCCACACCACTGGCGGGTGTCCGTGCTGCTGCGGCTGTTAGTCGCCGCCCCCCGTGTCCCGGGTCTCACACACTGCTAGCAATATCCGTCAGTGTGAGGCCGCCGGGTATATGCCCCGCTACGGCTGCGGCTATGACTGCAATGTCTGCTGTAGCTGTGTCATAAACTAAAATACATATGGTACATTTATCTCAACATCGGATACATTTAATTAGAGTGACTGAACATTTAAAATGCTGATTGACAGACACACTACTGTGTGAACTGTCTCCTAACGACCGTTTAGCATGAGCTTAATCATAGGAAACCCGATTGTCGGGTCTGACAGAGCTAAATACCCAGTCAGTATCTTTCATTGGCCCTACAAATTTGATTGACATATCTCCTGTCCAGTCGTAAACAATTTTAATATAAAGACTCTGTTAATGAATAGGCTGGCAGGAAGAGTGCATCATTAGTGGTTTACAGCCAATATTTATTTACTTCAAGCTTTATTTGCTTATAATTGTTCTCCCTCTAAATGAATTAAGTTTACCCTACTATAGATTTGTTTATTTTTACTAAATTATTTTGAATTTACCATTATTGATATATTGCAATTAAGTTTTTGATATTATTACTATTTGATTTTTTAATTTTTTTATTTTTTAATCATTTCATTCTACTCCAGTATATAGGGAATAATATAAATTAGTTTTCATTTTGTTGTTTTTTTATATGTGTAACTGTGCCATCCATATCCTTTTGATATGAAATATCCATGTGCATGTGACAAATAAAATATTATTTAGTGATTAGTGCCATTACCAAACCTCTGGAATAGTTATTACAGTGATGCATGTATATGTAGTCTAATGCATTTTGTAATGAAATTGTTTACAACTGGACAGGAGATATGTCAATCAAATTTGTAGGGCCAATGAAAGATACTGACTGGGTATTTAGCTCTGTCAGACCCAACAATCGGGTTTCCTATGATTAAGCTCATGCGAAACGGTCGTTAGGAGACAGTTCACACAGTAGTGTGTCTGTCAATCAGCATTTTAAATGTTCAGTCACTCTAATTAAATGTATCCGATGTTGAGATAAATGTACCATATGTATTTTAGTTTATGACACGGCTACAGCAGACATTGCAGTCATAGCCGCAGCCATAGCGGGGCATATACCCGGCGGCCTCACACTGACGGATATTGCTAGCAGTGTGTGAGACCTGGGACACGGGGGGCGGCGACTAACAGCCGCAGCAGCACGGACACCCGCCAGTGGTGTGGGTAGCCTGGGAACGGGAGGCGGCGGTTAGCGGCTGCATGTAGCACGAGTCTGCGGCTCTAATTAGTTATACTCCAGACGGTCCCGTATTGACGGGGATCTTAGTGTGTCTAATTGGGGAGCTGGGAGCCGCGGCAGACGGGTGCTTTTTGAAAGGCACCATAACTTTATAACAAAACACACTTACCCATTTATCCTTTCAATACCATTGAAAAGTATTCACAATGAATGGTGTATAATGTGTCATAAACATATAACCTCCATGCTGTGTATTGCTAAACACGTTTACTAATATCAAGAGCCTTGCTTGAGACTTAAACACCTGTTAATTTATGGGACACAGCTCTATCACCGTGTATGTGCAGATTTGTGGATATAATCATGACCAGCAGATATAAACTGGAGTTCGTGAAAGCATGACAATATATCACTTTGGTCTATATCATTAAATGATACAACGCACTTATAACAATATATTACCGCCACATTGTTCTAACTGGCGAAATTTAAGATCAGGGTTCCATGGTGGATATATATCCTAATAACACGTTTGTCACATTTTTCCAACTGATATTAATATCTAGAGAAAATATGAATGTGGGAATCTAAACCATGATCAAGGGGTATGAGCTGTTGAATAGTACAGTCTGTGCCAGTTTACAGAGTTTATTTCAAATCGGTGAGATTCCGATTTATTAATAACAGGGAATGCATCCTGTCATCTGAATATCTGAATACATGTGACAAAAATTATACATATAGATCTAATAAAATAGCATGCTTAGGTAATTAAATCATTACAGCCATGTCACTTGTCTAGGATTATTATCAGCATTATAACTGGCATCACATAACGTTTGCAATATTACCATAATCTCAAGCAAAAGCTGACAATACAATAGGAGTTAATTGCATTAAGAATACTGCTTGGACTATTTACCCTATTATATTACATTTATTTAGGGATCACAAAGGACAACTCTGTGACATAGATGTTGAGAGAGAGTGTCAATTAATTAAGTCCTCAATAGTCTTTACAGAGGTACATCTAAAGGATATTATTGTTTCTATTATGATATAAAGGAAAAGATTTAGCAACTATTTGGATACATTCTTAACACTTGGGAGAGTGAGGAATGAAAAAGTAGCAGTGACTGAATTTTTAACCTTTTTTCACATTAGTTTATTATTTTTTGCACTGGTTTTCACATGCACAATATTTTCGCAGATGTTTTAAGATAATAAATAAAAGTTATATTTTAAACTTAGTGGTCGAACATCATTTGATATTTGACTTTAAGAATATTGTCACCAAGTCCGAGTGTGCCCATAATAGGGAATACTTCCTTCTTCTGGTTTTTTGTTAGACAGAGACTTTAACACACGTAGGGTTAACCTGGGATCTAGGTGATAGACCATCCATGGGTGCAGGAGAGATAAAAGCAAAGGGACAATTGCTTGTATACCAACAATATGTAATTTGACACTAGTGTTCAGCTAAGCAAACCAATAGGTGCATAGGATAGAGTGTATCAAGGCTAACAAAGTTGCAATCGCTGGACACCCGGGATAATACAAATGACTCAGTATATTACCAAGATAATTCATATATGTAGCTGAGCTGGATAGTGGAGGACGTTGTCAATTCATAAAGTGTTAGTCGTCTAAAAGAGAAAGACGTAACTTTGTCAGGAGCCGCATAATCTTAAACCAAGCTGCCGAGCAACAGGGAACAGCTGCATTGCATATTGGTAGTGGAACAAGAGTCTGAGAAGCTACTTTCTCTAACGTCCTAGTGGATGCTGGGGACTCTGTAAGGACCATGGGGAATAGACGGGCACCGCAGGAGACTGGGCACTCTAAAGAAAGATTAGGTACTATCTGGTGTGCACTGGCTCCTCCCTCTATGCCCCTCCTCCAGACCTCAGTTAGAATCTGTGCCCGGCCAGAACTGGGTGCTCCTAGTGGGCTCTCCTGAGCTTACTAGTAATGAAAGTATATTGTTAGGTTTTTTATTTTCAGAGAGCTTCTGCTGGCAACAGACTCTCTGCTACGTGGGACTGAGGGGAAAGAAGCAAACCTACTCACTGCAGCTAGGTTGCGCTTCTTAGGCTACTGGACACCATTAGCTCCAGAGGGATCGAACACAGGTACCTGACCTTGATCGTCCGTTCCCGGAGCCGTGCCGCCGTCCCCCTCGCAGAGCCAGAAGAACAGCAGAAGAAAGAAGACATCGAAATTGGTGGCAGAAGACTCCTGTCTTCACTTAAGGTAGCGCACAGCACTGCAGCTGTGCGCCATTGCTCCCACTGCACACTCCGGTCACTGTAGGGTGCAGGGGGGGGGTGCCCTGGGCAGCAATTTAATACCTTTTTTGGCAAAAAATAGACATATATACAGTCAGGGACTGTATATATGTCCGAGCCCCTGCCATTTTTACACATTGAAAGCGGGACAGAAGCCTGCCGCTGAGGGGACGGGGCCTTCTTCCTCAGCACTAACCAGCGCCATTTTCTCTTCACAGCTCCGCTGGAAGCAGCTCCCCAGGCTCTCCCCTGCAGTATCCAGGTACAGAAAGGGAAAAAGAGAGGGAGGGGGGGCACATAAATTTAGGTGCAAAAGACATAAAATCAGCAGCTATTGGGTAATCACTTATTTTAGTATAAATCCCTGGGTTATATAGCGCTGACGTGTGTGCTGGCATACTCTCTCTCTCTCTCCCCAAAGGCCTTTGTGGTGTCCTGTCCTCAGTCAGAGCATTCCCTGTGTGTGTGCAGTGTGTCGGTACGGGTGTGTCGACATGTTTGATGAGGAGGGTTACGTGGAGGCGGAGCAAGTGCAGATAAATGTGTCGGGGCCGACACCTGATTGGATGGATATGTGGAAGGTCTTAAATGATAATGTAAGCTCCTTACATAGAAGGTTTCATGACGCTGCAGCCTTGGGACAGCCGGGGTCTCAACCCGGGCCTGCCCAGGCGACTCAGAGGCTGTCAGGGTCTCATAAACGCCCACTATCTCAGATGGTTGACACAGATGCCGACACGGAGTCCGACTCCAGTGTCGACGATGATGAGGCACATTTACAGCCTAAGATGACCAAGGCCATCCGCTACATAATTATTGCAATGAAGGATGTATTGCACATTTCAGAGGTTAACCCTGTCTCTGACAAGAGGGTGTATATGTTTGGGGAGAAAAAGCAGGCAGTGACTTTTCCCCCTTCACATGAATGAAATTAATTATGTGAAGAAGCGTGAAGTTCCCCTGATAAGAAAGTAGTGATTTCCAAAAAGCTACTGATGGCGTACCCTTTCCCGCCAACGGACAGGTTACGTTGGGAATCCTCCCCTAGGGTAGACAAGGCGCTGACACGCTTATCTAAGAAGGTGGCCCTGCGTCTCAGGATACGGCCGCCCTAAAGGATCCTGCGGATAGGAAGCAGGAAGCTATCCTGAAGTCAGCTTATACACACTCTGGTACTCTACTGAGACCAGCTATTGCTTCGGCCTGGATGTGTAGCACTGTAGCAGCATGGACAGATACTCTGTCAGAGGACATAGATGCCCTGGACAGGGATACTGTTTTGCTAACCCTGGGCCATATAAAAGACGCCGTCTTATATATGCGGGATGCCCAGAGGGATATTTGCCTGCTGGGCTCTAGGATAAATGCAATGTCCATTTCTGCCAGAAGGGTCTTATGGACTCGGCAATGGACAGGGGATGCCGATTCTAAAAAACACATGGAGGTTTTGCCTTATAAGGGTGAGGAATTGTTTGGGGACGGTCTCTCGGACCTCGTGTCCACAGCGACAGCTGGAAAGTCGACTTTCTTGCCTCATGTTTCCTCACAGCCTAAGAAAGCACCGTATTATCAAATGCAGTCCTTTCGTTCTCAGAAAAGCAAGAAGGTCAGAGGTGCATCCTTTCTTGCCAGAGGCAGGGGTAGAGGAAAGAAGCTGCACCATGCAGCCAGTTCCCAGGAACAAAAGTCCTCCCCGGCCTCCACTAAGTCCACTGCATGACGCTTGGGCTCCACAGACGGAGCCAGGTGCGGTGGGGGTGCATCTCCGAAAATTCAGCAACCAGTGGGTTCGCTCGCAAGTGGATCCTTGGGCTGTACAAATTGTATCTCAGGGATACAAGCTGGAATTCGAAGTGACTCCCCCTCACCGTTACCTAAAATCAGCCTTGCCAGCTTCCCCCTTGGAAAGGGAGGTAGTGCTGGCGGCAATTCACAAGCTGTACCTCCAGCAAGTGATAATAATGGTCCCCCTCCTTCAACAGGGAAGGGGTTACTATTCCACAATGTTTGTGGTACCGAAGCCGGACGGTTCGGTAAGACCCATTTTAAATTTAAAATCCCTGAACATTTATATGAAAAAATTCAAGTTCAAAATGGAATCGCTCAGAGCGGTCATTGCAAGCCTGGAAGAGGGGGATTATATGGTATCTCTGGACATCAAGGATGCTTACTTGCATGTCCCCATTTATCCACCTCACCAGGAGTACCTCAGGTTTGTGGTACAGGACTGTCATTACCAGTTCAGACGTTGCCGTTTGGCCTGTCCACGGCACAGAGAATATTTACCAAGGTAATGGCGGAAATGATGGTACTCCTTCAGAAGCAAGGAGTTACAGTTATCCCGTACTTGGACGATCTCCTCATAAAGGTGAGGTCCAGAGAGCAGTTGCTGATCAGCGTAGCACACTCTCAGGAAGTGTTGCAACAGCACGGCTGGATTCTGAATATTCCAAAGTCGCAGCTGATTCTTACGACGCGTCTGCCCTTCCTGGGCATGATTCTGGACACAGAACAGAAGAAGGTGTTTCTCCCGGAGGAGAAGACTCAGGAGCTAGTGACTCTGGTCAGGGACCTCCTAAAACCGAAACAGGTCTCGGGGCATCACTGCACGTGAGTCCTGGGAAAGATGGTGGCCTCATTCAAAGCCATTCCCTTCGGCAGGTTCCATGCGAGGATCTTTCAGTGGGATCTGTTGGACAAGTGGTACGAATCGCATCTTCAGATGCATCGGCTGATCACCCTGTCCCCGAGGGCCAGGGTGTCTCTTCTGTGGTGGCTGCAGAGTGCTCATCTTCTCGAGGGCCGCAGGTTCGGCATACAGGACTGGGTCTTGGTGACCACGGATGCGAGCCTCCGCGGATGGGGGGCAGTCACTCAGGGAAGAAACTTCCAAGGGCTGTGGTCAAGTCAGGAGACTTGTTTGCACATAAATATACTGGAACTAAGGGCCATATACAACGCCCTGAGTCAAGCGGAGCCCCTGCTTCGAGACCAACCAGTGCTGATTCAGTCAGACAACATCACGGCGGTCGCCCATGTAAACCGCCAGGGTGGCACAAGAAGCAGGGTGGCAATGGCGGAAGCCACAAGGATTCTTCGTTGGGCGGAGAATCACTTGCAAGCCCTGTCAGCAGTGTTCATTCCGGGAGTGGACAACTGGGAATCAGACCTCCTCAGCAGACACGACCTCCACCTGGGAGAGTGGGGACTTCATCAAGAAGTCTTCACACAGATTGCAAATCGATGGGAACTGCCACAGGTGGACATGATGGCGTCCCGCCTCAACAAAAAGCTAAAAGATATTGCGCCAGGTCAAGGGACCCTCAGGTGATAGCGGTGGACGCGCTAGTAACACCGTGGGTGTTCCAGTTGGTCTATGTGTTTCCTCCTCTTCCTCTCATACCCAAGGTACTGAGAATAGTAAGAAAAAGAGGAGTGAGAAAAATACTCATCGTTCCGGATTGGACAAGAAGGACTTGGTACCCAGAACTACAAGAAATGATCACAGAGGACCCATGGCCTCTGCCTCTCAGACAGAACCTGTTGCAACAGGGGCCCTGTCTGTTCCAAGACTTACCGTGGCTGCGTTTGACGGCATGGCGGTTGAACGCCGGATCCTAACAGGAAAGGGCATCCCGGATTAAGTGATCCCTACGCTGATAAGAGCTAGGAAGGACGTGACAGCAAAGCATTATCACCGTATATGGCGAAAATATGTTGCTTGGTGTGAGGCCAGGAAGGCCCCTACAGAGGAATGCCAGCTGGGTCGATTCCTGCACTTCCTACAGTCAGGTGTGGCTATGGGCCTAAAATTAGGGTCCATAAAAGTCCAGATTTCGGCCCTATCCATTTTCTTTCAAAAAGAACTGGCTTCACTGCATGAGGTTCAGACGTTTGTTAAGGGACTGCTGCATATTCAGCCCCCTTTTGTGCCACCAGTGGCACCTTGGGATCTTAATGTGGTGTTGGATTTCCTGAAATCCCACTGGTTTGAGCCACTTAAGACCGTGGAACTAAAGTATCTCACGTGGAAAGTGGTCATGCTGTTGGCCTTAGCATCAGCTAGGCGTGTGTCAGAATTGGCAGCTTTGTCAAAAAACAGTGAAAGCCCATTCCACAAGGAAGGTGGGCTATTCTTGGGCGGCTGCCCGAGGGGTCTCAGCTTTACAGCTTTGCCGAGCTGCTACTTGGTCGGGTTCAAACACCTTTGCTAAGTTCTACAAGTTTGATACCCTGGCTGAGGAGGACCTTGTGTTTGCTCATTCGGTGCTGCAGAGTCATCCGCACTCTCCCGCCCGTTTGGGAGCTTTGGTATAATCCCCATGGTCCTTACGGAGTCCCCAGCATCCACTAGGACGTCAGAGAAAATAAGAATTTACTCACCGGTAATTCTATTTCTCGTAGTCCGTAGTGGATGCTGGGCACCCGTCCCAAGTGCGGACTTTCTCTGACGTCCTAGTGGATGCTGGGAACTCCGTAAGGACCATGGGGAATAGCGGCTCCGCAGGAGACTGGGCACAAAAGTAAAGCTTTAGGACTACCTGGTGTGCACTGGCTCCTCCCCCTATGACCCTCCTCCAAGCCTCAGTTAGATTTTTGTGCCCGGCCGAGAAGGGTGCACACTAGGGGCTCTCCTGAGCTTCTTAGTGAAAGTTTAGTTTTAGGTTTTTTATTTTCAGTGAGACCTGCTGGCAACAGGCTCACTGCATCGAGGGACTAAGGGGAGAAGAAGCGAACCTGCCTGCTTGCAGCCAGCTTGGGATTCTTAGGCTACTGGACACCATTAGCTCCAGAGGGACCGAACACAGGCCCAGCCTCGGAGTCCGGTCCCAGAGCCGCGCCGCCGGCCCCCTTACAGAGCCAGAAGTAAGAAGAGGTCCGGAAAAATTGGCGGCAGAAGACATCAGTCTTCAACAAGGTAGCGCACAGCACTGCAGCTGTGCGCCATTGCTCCTCAGGCACACTTCACACTCCGGTCACTGAGGGTGCAGGGCGCTAGGGGGGGGGGCGCCCTGAGCAGCAATGTAAACACCTTGGCTGGCGAAAATACACCACATATAACCCCCAGGGCTATATGGATGTATTTGAACCCCTGCCAGAATTCACCAAAAAGCGGGAGAAAAGGCAGCCGAGAAGGGGGCGGAGCCTATCTCCTCAGCACACGGGCGCCATTTTCCATCACAGCTCCGCTACAGAAAAGGGTAAAAAAGAGAGGGGGGGCACTAATTTGGCGCAGTTTTGATAATAACAGCAGCTATAAAGGGAAAAGTACGTTATATAGTGGTATTCCTGTCTATATATAGCGCTCTGGTGTGTGCTGGCATACTCTCCCTCTGTCTCCCCAAAGGGCTAGTGGGGTCCTGTCCTCTATCAGAGCATTCCCTGTGTGTGTGCGATGTGTCGGTACGATTGTGTCGACATGTTTGAGGAGGAATATGAGATGGAGGCGGAACAATTGCCTATAATAGAGTTGTCACCCCCTAGGGAGTCGACACCTGAGTGGATGAGCTTATGGAAGGAATTGCGTGACAATGTCAGCTCTTTACGAAAGACAGTTGACGATATGAGACAGCCGGCTACTCAGCTTGTGCCTGTCCAGGGGTCTCAAACGCCATCAGGGGCTCTAAAACGCCCGTTACCTCAGATGGCAGACACAGACACGGATACTGACTCCAGTGTCGACGATGATGAGACAAATGTGACTTCCAGTAGGGCCACACGTTACATGATTGAGGCAATGAAAAATGTTTTGCATATTTCTGATAATACAAGTACCACTAAAAAGGGTATTATGTTTGGTGAGAAAAAACTGCCTGTAGTTTTTCCTGTATCCGAGAAATTAAATTAAGTGTGTGATGAGGCGTGGGTTTCCCCCGATAAAAAACTGATAATTCCTAAAAGGTTATTGGCATCATACCCTTTCCCGCCAGAGGATAGGGCACGTTGGGAAACACCCCCTAGGGTGGATAAAGCGCTCACACGCTTGTCTAAACAGGTGGCACTACCCTCTCCTGATACGGCCGCCCTAAAGGAACCTGCCGACAGAAAGCAGGAGAATATCCTAAAATGTATATACACTCACACGGGTGTTATACTGCGACCAGCAATCGCCTCAGCCTGGATGTGCAGTGCTGGGGTGGCGTGGTCGGATTCCCTGACTGAAAATATTGATACCCTAGATAGGGACAGTATATTACTGACTATAGAGCATTTAAAAGATGCATTTTTATATATGCGTTATGCGCAGAGGGATATTTGCCGACTGGCATCAAGAGTTAGCGCGCTGTCCATTTCTGCAAGAAGAGGGTTATGGACGCAGCAGTGGTCAGGTGATGCGGATTCCAAAAGGCACATGGAAGTATTGCCTTATAAGGGGGAGGAGTTATTTGGGGTAGGTCTATCAGACCTGGTAGCCACGGCAACTGCTGGAAAATCCACATTTTTACCCCAGGTAGCCTCTCAACATAAGAAGACGCCGTATTATCAGGCGCAGTCCTTTCGGCCCCATAAGGGCAAGCGGGCAAAAGGCTCCTCATTTCTGCCCCGTGGCAGAGGGAGAGGAAAAAGGCTGCAGCACACAGCCAGTTCCCAGAAACAGAAGCCCTCTCCCGCCTCCGCAAAGTCCTCAGCATGACGCTGGGGCTTTACAAGCGGACTCAGGCACGGTGGGGGCCCGTCTCAAGAAGTTCAGCGCGCAGTGGGCCCACTCGCAAGTGGACCCCTGGATCCTTCAGGTGGTATCTCAGGGGTACAAATTGGAATTCGAGACGTCTCCCCCTCGCCGTTTCCTAAAGTCTGCTTTACCGACATCTCCCTCAGACAGGGAGGCAGTATTGCAAGCCATTCACAAGCTGTATTCCCAGCAGGTGATAATCAAGGTACCCCTCCTGCAATAGGGAAAGGGGTATTATTCCACACTGTTTGTGGTACCGAAGCCGGATGGCTCGGTGAGACCAATTTTAAATCTAAAATCCTTGAACACTTACATACAGAGGTTCAAATTCAAGATAGAGTCACTCAGAGCAGTGATTGCAAACCTGGAAGAAGGGGATTATATGGTGTCTATGGACATCAAAGATGCTTACCTACATGTCCCAATTTACCCTTCTCACCAAGGGTACCTCAGGTTTGTGGTACAGAATTGTCACTATCAGTTTCAGACGCTGCCGTTTGGCTTGTCCATGGCACCCCGGGTCTTTACCAAGGTAATGGCCGAAATGATGATACTCCTTCGAAGGAAGGGAGTTTTAGTTATCCCTTACTTGGACGATCTCCTGATAAGGGCAAGATCCAGGGAACAGTTGGAAGTCGGGTAGCACTATCTCAGATAGTGTTGCGGCAGCACGGTTGGATTCTCAATATTCCAAAATCGCAGCTGATCCCGACGACACGCCTTCTATTCCTAGGGATGATCCTGGACACAGTCCAGAAAAAGGTGTTTCTCCCGGAGGTGAAAGCCAGGGAGTTATCCAAGCTAGTCAGAAATCTCCTAAAACCAGGCCAAGTCTCAGTGCATCAATGCAAAAGGGTCCTGGGAAAAATGGTGGCTTCCTACGAAGCAATCCCATTCGGCAGATTCCAAGCAAGAACCTTCCAGTGGGATCTGCTAGACAAATGGTCCGGGTCGCATCTTCAGATGCATCAGCGGATAATCTTGTCACCAAAGACAAGGGTGTCTCTCCTGTGGTGGTTGCAGAGTGCTCATCTTCTAGAGGGCCGCAGATTCGGCATTCAGGACTGGGTCCTGGTGACCACGGATGCCAGCCTGAGAGGCTGGGGAGCAGTCACACAGGGAAGATATTTCCAGGGCTTGTGGTCAAGCCTGGAGACATCACTTCACATAAATATCCTGGAGCTAAGGGCCATCTACAATGCTCTACGCCTAGCAAGACCTCTGCTTCAAGGTCAGCCGGTGCTGATCCAGTCAGACAACATCACGGCAGTCGCCCACGTAAACAGACAGGGCGGCACAAGAAGCAGGAGGGCAATGGCAGAAGCTGCAAGGATTCTTCGCTGGGCGGAAAATCATGTGATAGCACTGTCAGCAGTGTTCATTCCGGGAGTGGACAACTGGGAAGCAGACTTCCTCAGCAGGCACGACCTCCACCCGGGAGAGTGGGGACTTCATCCAGAAATCTTCCACATGATTGTGAACCGTTGGGAAAAACCAAAGGTAGACATGATGGCGTCCCGCCTCAACAAAAAACTAGACAGGTATTGCGCCAGGTCAAGGGACCCTCAGGCAATAACTGTGGACGCTCTGGTAACACCGTGGGTGTATCAGTCAGTGTATGTGTTCCCTCCTCTGCCTCTCATACCCAAGGTACTGAGAATTATAAGACGGAGAGGAGTAAGAACTATACTCGTGGCTCCGGATCGGCCAAGAAGGACTTGGTACCCGGAACTTCAAGAGATGCTCACAGAGGACCCGTGGCCTCTACCTCTAAGAAGGGACCTGCTCCAGCAAGGACCCTGTCTGTTCCAAGACTTACCGCGGCTGCGTTTGACGGCATGGCGGTTGAACGCCGGATCCTGAAGGAAAAAGGCATTCCGGATGAAGTCATCCCTACCCTGATCAAAGCCAGGAAGGATGTAACCGCACAACATTATCACCGTATTTGGCGTAAATATGTTGCGTGGTGCGAGGCCAGGAAGGCCCCTACAGAGGAATTTCAACTGGGTCGTTTCCTGCATTTCCTGCAAACAGGACTGTCTATGGGCCTAAAATTAGGGTCCATTAAGGTTCAAATTTCGGCCCTGTCGATTTTCTTCCAGAAAGAACTGGCTTCAGTTCCTGAAGTTCAGACGTTTGTCAAGGGGGTACTGCATATACAGCCTCCTTTTGTGCCTCCAGTGGCACCTTGGGACCTCAATGTAGTTTTGGGGTTCCTAAAATCACATTGGTTTGAACCACTCACCACTGTGGACTTAAAATATCTCACATGGAAAGTGGTAATGCTGTTGGCCCTGGCTTCGGCCAGGCGTGTGTCAGAATTGGCGGCTTTATCCTATAAAAGCCCTTACCTAATTTTTCATACGGACAGGGCAGAATTGAGGACTCGTCCTCAATTTCTCCCTAAGGTTGTTTCAGCGTTTCACCTGAACCAGCCTATTGTGGTACTTGCGGCTACTAGGGACTTGGAGGACTCCAAGTTGCTGGATGTAGTCAGGGCCCTGAAAATATGTTTCCAGGACGGCTGGAGTCAGAAAATCTGACTCGCTGTTTATCCTGTATGCACCCAACAAGCTGGGTGCTCCTGCTTCTAAGCAGACTATTGCTCGTTGGATTTGTAGTACAATTCAGCTTGCACATTCTGTGGCAGGCCTGCCACAGCCTAAATCTGTAAAAGCCCATTCCACAAGGAAGGTGGGCTCATCTTGGGCGGCTGCCCGAGGGGTCTTGGCTTTACAACTTTGCCGAGCAGCTACTTGGTCAGGGGCAAACACGTTTGCTAAATTCTACAAATTTGATACCCTGGCTGAGGAGGACCTGGAGTTCTCTCATTCGGTGCTGCAGAGTCATCCGCACTCTCCCGCCCGTTTGGGAGCTTTGGTATAATCCCCATGGTCCTTACGGAGTTCCCAGCATCCACTAGGACGTCAGAGAAAATAAGAATTTACTTACCGATAATTCTATTTCTCGTAGTCCGTAGTGGATGCTGGGCGCCCATCCCAAGTGCGGATTGTCTGCAATACTTGTACATAGTTGCTGTTACAAAAATCGGGTTATTGTTGTTGTGAGCCATCTTTTCAGAGGCTCCTCTGTTATCATGCTGTTAACTGGGTTCAGATCACAGGTTGTACGGTGTGATTGGTGTGGCTGGTATGAGTCTTACCCGGGATTCAAAATCCTTCCTTATTGTGTACGCTCGTCCGGGCACAGTATCCTAACTGAGGCTTGGAGGAGGGTCATAGGGGGAGGAGCCAGTGCACACCAGGTAGTCCTAAAGCTTTACTTTTGTGCCCAGTCTCCTGCGGAGCCGCTATTCCCCATGGTCCTTACGGAGTTCCCAGCATCCACTACGGACTACGAGAAATAGAATTATCGGTAAGTAAATTCTTATTTTCTGCAATACGTGTATATAGTTATTGCTTAATAAAGGGTTTATTGTTATGAGTCATCCGTTGAATGATGCTCAGTTGTTGTTCATACTGTTAACTGGGTAAGGTTATCACTAGTTGTACGGTGTGATTGGTGTGGCTGGTATGAGTCTTACCCTGGCTTCCAAAATCCTTTCCTTGTAATGTCAGCTATTCCGGGCACAGTTTCCCTAACTGAGGTCTGGAGGAGGGGCATAGAGGGAGGAGCCAGTGCACACCAGATATAGTACCTAATCTTTCTTTAGAGTGCCCAGTCTCCTGCGGAGTCCGTCTATTCCCCATGGTACTTACGGAGTCCCCAGCATCCACTACGGACTACGAGAAATAGAATTACCGGTGAGTAAATTCTTATTATTATACTAGTTCAACTTTTGTATGCTTTATAATCAAAATTGAAGGTTATGGGCCCCAACAGTGCACTAACTACATTAGAGTACCCGGGTCACTACAACACATGGTATTGTAATTGAGTTTTTTGTATTGCATGCAAGCTTTAATGTATAGTCCGGAGGGAAGAATTAGTGGGATTTAAATATGTACATGTGTGTGTGGGGTTGTATATGCAGCAGTTAACATGCTGAAGTCACTGCATATATAGTGTATGTTGTTACAATAGAAAGTGTTATACTTACCCCTTATTTGGTCAGTTTTAACGAAGGTGCCGGAGGACCTACAAGATAGAAAGCAGGTATATGAGCAACCAGGTAATTTAGCACTGTTACTATATATATATATATACTATATATATAGTGTATACACTAGTTGAGGCTTACCCAAATGGGCCTGGTTAAATAAATTAGTTTGGGTGGAGGCACACCATATGAGTAAATATAACCATCTTGACAAGGACGGTTATTAGCAAAGTTGGCACACTATATGACAAAGGCCCTCATTCCGAATTGATCGCTCGCTAGCTGCTTTTAGCAGCATTGCAAACGCTAGGCTGCCGCCCTCTGGGAGTGTATCTTAGCTTAGCAGAATTGCTAACGAAAGGTTAGCAGTTCTGCTATTAAGTATTTCCTTGCAGTTTCTGAGTAGCTCCAGACCTACTCCTAGATTGCGATCACCTCAGTCCGTTTGGTTCCTGGTTTGACGTCACAAACACGTCCTGCGTTCGGCCAGCCACTCCCCCATTTCCCCAACCACTCCTGCGTTTTCAGCTGGCACGCCTGCGTTTTTTAGCACACTCCTGGAAAACGCTAAGTTACCACCTAGAAACACCCACTTCCTGTAAATCACTCACCGATCAGCAGAGCGACTGAAAAGCGTCGCTCGGCCCTGTGTAAAATTGCATAGTTTTGTGTGAAAGTACGTAGCGCGTGCGCCCTGCGGCCCATACGCATGCGCAAAACTGGTGGTTTTTAGCCTGATCGCAATTCTGCTTAAAACAGCAACGAGCGATCAACTTGGAATGACCCAATATAGTGGATAAATGGAGGGGAGATGTGGGGGAATTGGTTGCCATACTGATAGAGACAGAAATACTGGACGCCAATTTGATTCCACCTATGATGGCAAATGAAGAAATGGGGAGGAAGTGGTGCATCGTCTGGCTTAATAGGAGAGAGGAAGAGGCAAGCAATGCCCACATATTTGTAACCCCTTTAGATACATTTGCATTTCCCCTATCCGAGATAACTGGAGGACAATTTGAAACAATAGTGGATAGGGTAGTTTCCCAACTGTAAAGATGGCACTATGAGGGAAGCTATCGAAGACCCAGGATCTTTAAGGGCATTGTGCCTTTACTGATGAGAGAGGAAACATAAGGTTTGGAAGGAGGCTGTTGTACAACAGGCTGGAGAATGGCAGTGTCCTGACCAGATCAAATGCCAGCGAGTGGTGGAGAGTTTACGAGGGCCAGCTATGGGAATCGTACAAGCATCCAGTCTAAATAATCCCAATGTCACGCTGGAGACTTACTTTGATGCCTTAGATTATGCATATGGCACTCTCAAAGATGTAGGAGACCTTATGTCTAGACTACATCACACTTTCCAGGAACCTGGGAAAAAATTGAGTTTGTACGTGATACGAGTTGACAAGTTGTATAAAATTGTTGATAAAAGACTTATAGGTTTGAAAAAAAAGCCACAGTATGCCACGCAGCATAGCTATTCGAAGAAAATGGATGAAATAAAGGTATTTCACAGTGTTAAATCCTGGTAGTTATTGCGACATTGATAAATATTATAAGGCTAATAAAGGCAAAGTTAAAAGATCAGAAATTAAAAAATGGTTTCAAGATGCGTATACGTTGCATAAACCGGTGCGAAAACATAAAAGGAACATGATTTGCATATCGGATATAAATCATCATTGGCAATGCGATCTGGTCTCACTCATTGACCTTATGAAGTACAATGATGGTTTTAAATACATATTAACCATTATTGATATTTTCAGTAAGAGAGCATGGGCCGTCAATCTAGCAACCAAGAACCCTACAACAGTCGCTAACGCTTTTGAAAAAATATTCCAACAGGACTGCGTGCCAAAGAAATTGCAAAGATTTCTAAACCATGCGCCAACATCAATGGGGGTCAATATGTGTTGTATGTGTACACAGACATTATCGAACACCAGTGAGTCTGGGATAGTTGTGTAGCACTGCTGCGCACTGTTGAAATTAAGGGCTGTAACAATGAGATGGTCACAATTCGATACGAGAAGCCCGATTATGTGCCTTTGTGCGAAGCGCATTTTGACACGATGACCATAGAGAGAAAGAATGATCAGAACATTTCATTTAAGTTTGGCGAAAGCGATCGTGAAACTACACTTTAGACGATCAAAACTGATTTTTATTAAATTGACAGAATGGTTGTCGTTAAAAAGTATGGTGAGCCGGCATCATAAGCACAATATTATAAAGCGCAAGCCGGTAATGGGTTACCGGGGGTTTCACGGCAGCATGTACGGTTGCGGTTTAGGTGGTATTTTTCTAAGCCTGTTCAGAAAAGCATTGCCTCTTTTCTGAAGAGGCCTAGAATTGACTAAAACACACGTGATAAGCGCTGCACTTAATATTGCAAAAGACGTCATTGGACAAGCCACAGGAGCTGCAATGAATAAATTACATGCAGCGAAACAAGATGGCCCTGTTTTAATATATACAAGAAAAGGTGTGGCTAAAAGAAAACGGAAGCTGTCGACAGCACTTCTGCCTTGGTGTATGCCCCTTTTAAACTAAATCCGAGACATCAAAACTTAAATAATAAAAGAAAATGGATGTGAAGGGTTGGTGATATTTTTTAACCATGTCTTTCATACACAATGAGTCCGTTGAATGCTCAAAATCAGAGCCGGACCTTTCTGACGTACCACCAACGCAAACTAACGTGGAGAAAAGTCTATACGTCGAAGTTCAACCTTTAGCAGCATTATCCGAGACAGCGCCGCTTTAATTTTATATAGCAGAGGGTGGCGAACACTACTACAATCTGAACAACACTCTGCTGTACATGACGTGCAAGATCGCAAGAACCAAAAACAATCCGATACCCCAAAGGGCACGGGTAACCCTTATTAATTATCCCATAGCAACTTTATTCAGTCAGGTGAATGTTTCTTTGGGCGACAGGCTTATATCGCAATCCAAAAATATTTACTCCTATCGAGCATACATTGAGACCATATTGAATTACAGCTCTGATGCTTTATCCACAAAGCACACAACAGGCTTATTTTACAAAGATGTGGCTGGAGAACATAGCTCCAGGGCTCTGGATGGAGCAAATACCGGCTTTATAAAACGCGCAAGAGCAACGGCGCAGAGTCGCACAGTTGAATTACTGGGACCTCTGCACTGTGTCCCTTTTCATCAACATAAACTAATCTTAAATGCCGTTGATTTGAAGATAAAACTTACCAGAAACAAAAACTCCTTCTGCTTAGTGTCAGCAGAGGCAGACGCCTTTAAAAGACAGATTGTCACAGCATCGCTGTTTGTGAAAAGAGTTCAGGTCTTGCCAGCCGTCTGGATCGGATATGCGCAGGCTTTGTTAAATGGCAATGCAAAATACGCGATTGATCGCGTGGGGATGAAAATCTACAGCGTGCCTACAGGCAGTAGGGTGTTTAATTTAGAAAATCTGTTTTTAGGCCAGATGGAAAAAAAACAGTCATAGCAGCATTTGTAGACAATGAAGCATTTTCAGGAAGCTATGTATAGAACCCGCTACGTTTTGAACATTAAAATGTGAACTTTGCTTCCCTCTACCTGCATGGAACACCTCACCCGGCCAAACCGTTTCAACCAGACTTTGAACATGGTAATGAGGTGCGTGAGTACATGTCGCTCATACAGATTACAAATAAGCAGAAATCAGAGTCTGGTATACTGTTTGTCCGCAAAGAGTACCTTGTGGTTACACGCTTTTCGCTTTCGATCTGTCACCTGAACAGGAGTGTGTGGAACACCTATCGCTAATAAGAACAGGCAATTTACGTGCAGAATTACACTTTGCAGAAGCGTTGGACCGGACAGTCAATGTAATAATATACACTCTGGCCCTCATTCCGAGTTGTTCGCTCGCAAGCTGCTTTTAGCAGCTTTGCACACGCTAAGCCGCCGCCTACTGGGAGTGAATCTTAGCATAGTAAAATTGCGAACGAAAGATTAGCAAAATTGCGAATAGACACTTCTTAGCAGTTTCTGAGTAGTTCCAGACTTACTCGGCATCTGCGATCAGTTCAGTGCTTGTCGTTCCTGGTTTGACGTCACAAACACACCCAGAGTTCGCCCAGACACTACCCCGTTTTTCCCAGAAACTGTAGCGTTTTTTCAAACACTCCCATAAAACGGCCTGTTTCCGCCCAGAAACACCCACTTACTGTCAATCACATTACGATCACCAGAACGAACAAAAAACCTTGTAATGCCGTGAGTAAAATACCTAACTGCATTGCAAATTTACTTGACGCAGCCGCACTGCGGACATTGCGCATGCGCATTAGCGACTAATCGCTCCGTCGCAAAAAAAAAATACTGAGCGAACAACTCGGAATGACCACCTTTATTTGATAATATCATTGATATTAATCAAAGGTGCAATGTGATGTACGATTATCTATAAAATAATTCATTTATTTTTAGATTTTTTTGCACATTTTAACAAGCGCCATTACACTGTTGAAAAATGAACACATTACAGATGAATTGCATTCTGTACGTGATGCCAAGCACATGACATGTTTTGAAAGGAACCTATCCATGTGACATGTTACCGGCCAGTAAACTGACACAATACCCTTGCGCATTTGTAATCCGCACTCATACTAGCGAACAACCTGGTGAACACTGGTTGGCTGCTTATTTTAATAAGTATGGCATTTATCTTTATTTATTCTTATGGCCTCTCCCCAGACAGTTCCATTTTCCCAAAGAATATAATCAATTTTTTACATTAATTCAAAAAGTATTTGCCACCAAAAACATCAGTTGCAAGCCTTTTCAAGTGTTGTGTGTGGTCAATATTGTGTCTACTTTATATTTTTTGTGTGTAAAAACTACAAATAGGAGGATTTCTTATCCAGGTTTAGTAATGATACAAAACGTTATGATTGTTTAGTTTCAAACCTTGTACGGCGCATGCCAAGAAGTCATTGTTTGAGTCATTATACGGATAAATATATACAGAACTGTGTAACTTGTTGTAATAACCACTGTGTTTAACACATTTTATGTACAATGGGGTATAACTATGTTGATTTTAAATTATTCTTCTGATAAAGCCGCTGAGGTTAAACAAGCGGATAAATGCATAGAGAGATCTATGGTCCGGTGTGAGCAGATTGAGCATATCGAGTAGAAGCTGCTACCTATTAGGGAGAAGGAGATCCATCACCGAGCATAACATAATTACTTGCGGTGAGAAAATACCGGAATCGGCATACCTTAACCCATATGTATTTGGAGCACCTACTCGAATTATGACCTGCAATTAACAAAATTAGGCTTTATTGAATACACAAACTGAGCGCTGTTAAAGTGTGAACCTGCCGATGTTTGCGGTGCCGCCTCTAAAGCAAGGCTGAGGTCGGATGGTTTGACCGTCATGCATTTTCAGAGCTAATTGATATACAATCTGGGAACCCTTAATTTGAGAACAGGACTGTGTCATCATGTATATGGCTCTAATGAAGTGACTTTGTTGGATATAGAGCTCGTAAGCGCATGGACTCATTGTTGCCATTTATAATAAATAAGTGCTATCTTGTTACAAAAAGTAACTAACTTAAGATAATACGGCTCTGCAGGAGCATATACTTGTATAATTATTTTATTGCCTTGTTTGTCTATTAACACCGGCTGAGTGTATTGTATTGTACTGTTCAATAAATATGTGTATTTTTAACAAAATTTTGTATAAAGTAATTGTCCTTAGTTGTATTGGAACAGCAGCACTACATAAATTTATTCATTTTTCCTTTGGTTCTTTGGTGGATTTAGTGATCCTCCTTTTGTAGCAGCAGATGAGCCAATGCAATTATATTGATATAACGGAGTCAGTTATAATAGAGCGGCCAGCGCCCAGTGTTCAGTCACTTAGTGGCTGAGTATATATATTTATTAACCTGGTGAACACAAGTTGGCTGCTTATTTTAATGAGTATGGCATTTGTTATTTTTTTATTTTTATGGCCTCTTCCCAGACAATTCCATTTTCCCAAAGAATATAATCAATTTTTTATATTTTAATTCAAAAAGTATTCGCCACCAAAAACATCAGTTGCAAGCCTTTTCAAGTTATGTGTGTGGTCAATATTGTATCTACTTTATATTTTTAGGTGTAAAAACTACAAATAGGATTTCTTGACCAGGTTTAGTAATTATACAAAACCTAATGATCGTTTAGTTTCAAACTTTGTAAGGCATATGCCAAGAAGTCATTGTTTGAGTCATTATATGGATAAATATATACAGAACTGTGTAACTTTTTGTAATAACCGCTGTGTTTGACGCAATTTATGTACAATGCGGTATAACTATGTTGATTTTAAAATAGATTAAAAAAACTATGTTTTAAACTTTATGCTGTTTGATTGAAAGTTTCTTACAAATTCCCTGATTAGAATCAAAGACCAAAACAGTTTTTTTAAATCATAAACATTTTTTTTATTGGAACATAAAAAGTTTATTTACAGATACAGAGATGTGGCATTATTATTACACAGTATTTCTTCACAATTTAAAATATGAGTTAACACAATTTAGTATTATAACAAAACAAATATCGTGGTACAAAATAATCACAAATTGTAATGCACAAAAAACATAATCAAAATAAAATAGTTATACACTATAGAGTCAACCACTCTGATTCCTGAAACAGATCTACAGCTCTTTTCCTAGGTAATAAGTAGCCATATGGTGTTGTTAGGCCGGGGGAATCTAAAACATTTATACATCTTTTTTTAAGGGATTGTAGCGGTGCTGGTTTCTGTGACCGTGCCATCAGATCCTGCATGTGTCTGCTTTTAAATGGTCTAGTTGTAGTCTATTTGTGGCATTAACAACTACAGTGGATGGTATATTTAATTCAGACACAGCATGCATAAATTCATGCCAACCATTTGGCGTATTACGACTAGACACGCTATGGTTTTGCGTAATACTTTGTATTAAATCCAGCACGTTGGATCCTGATACAGCACGACCTTTATACAGAAACTCGCCTTTAGTATTTCATCTTGTGATGTGTTTAGAATGCGTAATTTTACTCAATAGTATTTCATTTTTTTATACCATGCATTAACACAGCTCAAAATGTCATTATAAAAATCATCAGCATCATCCGCTTGTGCAGCAGCATTTGTACCAGGTGATAAAAGAGTTAAAGTTGACATTTCTCTATCAGTCTGTTTACTCAACACCAGATACCTCTGCAATGCAGCTGTATATAGGCCCTCATTCCGAGTTGTTCGCTCGCTAGCTGCTTTTAGCAGCATTGCACACGCTAAGCCGCCGCCCTCTGGGAGTGTATCTTAGCTTAGCAGAATAGCGAACGAAAGATTCACATAATAGCGAAAATAAAATTCTTAGCAGTTTCTGAGTAGCTCCACACCTACTCACACATTGCGACCAGTTCAGTCAGTTTCGTTCCTGGTTTGATGTCACAAACATGCCCTGCGTTCGGCCAACCACTCCCCCGTTTCTTTAGCCACTCCCGCGTTTTTACTTGGCACGCCTGCATTTTTCCTCAAACGCTGTGAAAACGCTGAGTTGACGCCCAGAAACACCCACTTCCTGTCAATCACATTACGATCACTCGAACTAAGAAAAAACCTCGCTCTGGCATGAGTAAATTTGCTAAGGTCTTGGTAAAATAACTAAGCGCATGCGCAGTTAGCGTCTTTTCGCAATATAATGAAAATCGTCAACAAGCGAACAACTCAGAATGACCCCCATAGCTTTTTCCTTTTCATATTCTGATAAATTGCTATTCTGTAGTATGTTGACGATCTCTACATCTATCGCTGCTCGGTTAGTTGTGTAAATGATCTATCTGCTGCTGAGACGCCAGATACATTTTCTCAGCATATTCCATCAGTGATCAGTCAGAAGGCCGGTTATTAACGGAATAGCAAAACCAAGCAGCAAACCAATATTCCCCCCGATTGCTTCACCAAATGCTTTTTTTTTTTTTTACCAATGGTGTATTTCTTATTACAAAGCGATTTTATAAGGGCACGCTTCTTTTTAAGGTATTTTAACTGTCGTTGTGACAACGGTATTTTACCTTTAAGCATGTTGAGGGCTATCTCACAAATGGCTGTCACCAAATTGTTTGAAGCATTGGATAAAATAGCATTTCTTTGTGTCGGTTTCACCTTTATTAGCATCTTTAAAAGCACAATTACGGGCATAACCAGGCTGACATGTTCACAGTTTATAGGCCTATGATGAATGACTAAAAGTTGTACAGTTATAGCTTTTTAGAACAGCGCTTTTTAATTATATAAGCAACCGGCTCATCGGGTGGGAATAAACCTCTTCGTAAACAGTACTCATCTAGCGTATTGGTTCTTAAATCAACCAGTAAATAGCCATAAGGTCTAGCCGTTGCATTTTCAGAAACATCTAGAAAGAAATGACTATTGTTGGGATACATTTGTCTAGCCAGTGTTGACACCTGCATTTTATCCAGGGTGTTTTTGAACAGCACCATATATTTTGTGCTTAAATGTATCGTCCTGCTCTTTTTACCTTGACAGAATACATTTTGTACAAGGTACATGATACTGAGATTTCTATGGTGTACATAGTTTGCGAATGCTTTCTCAATCTCAGAATTATTACTAGCCGATTCCATCAGATCAGCAACAACTGCTAAATTAATCCTATCAGGGGGGAAAAAGTTGGTCATCGTTAAAAGTCTCAAGTAGCCCCTCTATAAAATGCATACCTGGGAAATCGCACAGCAGCTGATCGTGCATAGACTGCCAACAGCCATAAAACCAAACAATATTATCAGGCATGTGTGACAGGTATGTTGCAGCATTTTGCAGCAGCATTTTCACAAAATAACTTTTCCATGAATTGTAGGGGCCTGCTAAAATATATGAGAAGGGGTGTTGCAACCGGATGTACATCTTAATACCCAAACGGAAGTGTTGTGAAGTTATCTGTAAGTTTCCGTTTAGTGTAAATGCACTTTTGTGTTTTCTGCAGCGTGCACGTCTCAATCTGCCAGTACTTTTTAAACCGGACTATACCGAGTTGGCGGATCACAATTTTTTTATGATCTTTAAAGGACAATCTAAGACCAGGCCTTTCAGACTGTCAAAGTTAACGTGTTGCACATTATCAACATTGAGTGTTACACCTTTAACTTTTAAACTGATCTTTCCATTGTTTATTGTTTAGGCGATAGCCATATGATTTGGGGCCTGATGAGACAAACTCTATTATATGTGTACCCGGCGGCAGTTCGCTAGTCAGCGCGCCTAGATAATCACCAAATGGCGGATTCCAATCTCCGGGCCCGCTGATAAAAATCACAGAGTCTGCATCATGGTATAAACAATGATCTTGTGATCTATCCAATAGATTGTACAATTCAATATGGGCAGAAGCTGCTGTCATTGCGGCAATGAAGATATTTTTATTTGAGGATTTGGCGTAATGGTCTTTGGCTTATTTCCGGTTCACCATAGCTGTATCGTCATCTATGAAGTCTAAAGCAGTAAAAACGTATTCAAAAAGCTTGTCGGGGTCAAACACTAGACACGTGTTGGACATGCTACAACGTTGACCAAACTTTCCCCATAAGGAGTTTAAAAACGATTTTGAAATTTGTCTTTTTGCAGGATTGATTTCTATGTGATCGGGTCTTAAAGACACGCCTTCATTTTTTTTATAGGCATCTATATACGCTTGGCATTTCTCAGACTCTGTACACCATTTGGGATAACCAGATGCCTCTTGTTTATCCATGAGATGCATTTTAATGTAACCTGAAAACAAATCGTCAGATCATTCATCAATATGCCACACCTCATAGATTTTACACACTTTGTACCACTTGTCTACAGCCTGTCTGTCCAGACTCAGCACATGTGCGACATAAAGGAAACATCAGTTTACCACGCATTTTAACAGGTAGAACCGGAAAGAAAAGACTCCTGGGTGGGTACACTTTTACTTTGGCAATACCGAAATATGTTGTAACATCCTCAAAATCACGATATATGTTTTTCGGATACTGTATTGGCTAAGTTTTGGTTTTGTTGACAAATGGGTACAGACTGGTAAAATCATAGTAGTGTGTCTACTCGTCCTCTTATGCTTTGCGATACAGCTTTATGGCATTTGTACGTCCGCCATAAAGTGCTGCACGCGGGTCCAAGGGCTCTGGTAACTCTTTACCCTTCAGAAAATCCTGTAGACTCTCATCAGACGCTAAAAAAAATTTCCATTCACATTCCCAAATGACGTGGACATGAAAACCGCATCGTTTAAGAAAGTTTATTCTCACCAGCGTCTTGTGTTGCAGTTGACCATAGGTCGTTTTAGTCAGTTTGTTTTCATCATGGGCATTGTAACAAGTACCACAACCATGATAAAAACAACCTTGAAATTCAAATGCCGTGGGTACGCCGTTAATCACTGCATAACCATCCAGGTGATAGTTTCCAACTTTCTTTTCACTGCCTTGTAAAGCATGCCTTATTTTTATGCCTTCTTTATGTTCTTTGTACATCAACCAATGTATGGTGGGTGTTGAGTAACGCTTCTGAGTTTTGTAGTAGTTATCGCCCGGTACAAGTGCCAGGGTATTCTCTTATAAAAACTTGCACCAGAACATAGCCATGCAAACCGATGCTAATGTCATCAGTTAAAAGGGGTCAACTTGTCTCTTAACAATGATGTCACCTTTCTTCTTAGTGATTACAATTTCTTGTTCTGTCATAGCTATAACAGCGTCTCTGAAAGATCTACACGCTTTTTGAAATATTTTGACATCCGCCTTACAGTAGCGGGCAAGTTCAACCTGAAAGTTAAATGGGGCGTGCTTGCTTTCTTCATACCAATCTGTAAATTCTGTTTTATCATCAGCCATTATATATTGTACACCAAAATATTCTATTGAGGGCATCATCCCAATGTCATTTTGGTTAGCTGCTGTGTTTAAGAAATGTGGGAAATGGCCTTTGGCACCCTCAAAACCCATCGCTGAGATGCATGGGCAAAATATTTAAAGAGTCGATAAATTTTATCTTTAAATTGGTTGCCATTATGCACAACAGTTTACCACCTTGCGCCAGCACATCAATCTTAATTTTCTCCTTAATTAACTGCTGCATTGCAAAGTACGCATCATAACACCCTGCATTACGGGCTATGAATGTGTAATCCGCAAATTTTGGTCTCATGAATGTTTTTACAAAACCCTTGATACAAGCATTACCTTTAAACTCCCAGGATTCCTCATCCGCTAGTGTTAGAGCATAACAGTAATTTGGTAAGTGAACACCTGTTTCTTGGATGCACTCAAAATCATAAAACATATATTTCTTTGTAGGTTTCTCAGGTTTGATGCATTGTATATAACACTAATGATCCGCAAAACCATCAACATATACCTTGTATATAGGACATTTCATACCCTGACAGTTATGGGTTGGTTTCAGTGTACTTTGTGCACTGATCACAATACAGGCGTTCAAGACAGGGTATCTTGTGAGACAACACTAGAGACTTGTGTGTCTCTAATCATTCATTTGACTGGCAAAATACCCTGCACACTGAACACCTTAGTGTGGACATACCAGAATCAACACAATCCTATCTGAGACACGACTTAGAAAAGAATAGGCACTCGTGGTTATTTTTGTGATGGTACGCTGTGTGACAAAATGTGCAAAAGAAACGGGCTCATACAAAAGATTTAGAGGGAAATTCAATTGTTTGAAAAGTCACCCAACCGACTTTTCAAATATTTGAATTCCCCCCTTAATGTCTAGAATACCGTAGATGTGATTATTGTGCCTTAATATGAAAAGAATTTTCGGTTTGTACGGACTGTCTGTGCAAAAGTAACGTCAATCCCAATTGCTGTAATACATTATTTTAATTGTTACTTTTAAGTGTTTTAAAAAAAAAACTAACTAGGTTTATCAGGAGCTGACAATAAACGCTCCCACAGCTGTATAGAGTTAGGGCTGCATCTTCATTCACAGGGGTCACTGAACCTCTTAAATATTCCAAAAATAAAATAAAATAAATGAAGCGCTGCCCAACTCAACTCCTTAATTTTATGACATTTATTACATACGTTACATACAACATTGATTATACCACTCAGCCAGTGATTATTAAAAAAATACAATTATATATTAAAACTGTCAATTGCAGTATATCTTTGTTAGTATTGCACTAAAAAATCCATTTAGTACTAAACATAAAGTTAGTCCAGCATAAAGTGCAGCAAAAAGCGCATCGGTGATGGATTAGTAGATGTTAGTTTATGTCCATTCATCCAACATAGCCATATTAAATTATATCCATCATCACTTATGTTGATGTTAATATATTTAGTTTGCAAGCTCACAACTGATGTTCATAGAACATAAAGTCCATGTGCAGATTATACTTGCATGGCCATGTAAATAGAAGGTGTTCCACTCCACAGCGTGTAACAATCCGGTATACGGCTATTAGTGTATTCAGGTGACGTCTCACCCCTTTCATAAGCCTCCGGTTCTCACGCTCCCTGGGCAGTGGTTACTGTTCGTATCACCGATCACGGGTGGCACTCCTCATCCTTTACGCGTTTCTCCACCTTTAAAACATCAGCGGCTTTCTCAGAAGGACCTTCTGAGGAAGCCGCTGATGTTTTAAAGGCAGAGAAACGCATAAAGGACGAGGAGTGCCACCCGTGATCGGTGATACGAACAGTAACCACTGCCCAGGGGGTGTGAGAACCGGAGGCTTATGAAAGGGGTGAGACGTCACCTGAATACACTAATAGCCATATACCGGATTGTTACACGCTGTGGAGTGGATCACCTTCTATTTACATAGCCATGCAAGTATAATCTGCACATGGACTTTATGTTCTATGAACATCAGTTGTGAGCTTCCAAACTAAATATATTAACATCAACATAAGTGATGATGGATATAATTTATTATGGTCATGTTGGATGAATGGACATAAACTAACATCTACTAATCCATCACCGCTGCGCTTTATGCTGGACTAACTATATGTTTAGTACTAAATGGTTTTTTTTGTGCAATACTAACAAGGATATACTGCAATTGACAGTTTTCATATATAATTGTATTTTTTAAATAATCACCGGCCGAGTGGTATAATCAATGTTGTATGTAACATATGTAATAAATGTCATAAAATTAAGGAGTTGAGTTGGGCAGCGCTTCATTTATTTATTTATTTATTTTCAAAAAAAGCAACATCGCTAAATTCAATTGCCTTGTCATGCGGAAGATTCAAAGAATAGTTGGCATTGCATAAACTGCCACCCTCCAACCTTAACTGGACATGGTCATTAGGGTCAACACCAACCAGGAAACTATCAAGCATAGCCTGAATAGCCTCGTGTACAGACCGAATACCCTGAACAAAAGATGTAACCCTGTTCAAATTGACAAAATGATAATGATGATGGAATTCTATCGCTCTGAAATTGGGGTGTTGACGTTCAAAGCTATCAATGGCTTCTAAAAAAACAGGTTGCGGATCCTCGTTATTACGGGGTGACTCAGCCCTATGTGCTACACCATGTATGTGAGTCAGCGTGATCAATAATACCGTGCTGTACTGGTGAAGGTGCTGGCACTGTTGGCGTGATATGATCTGTCTGTGTTGGCTCATGCTCTACACCTATCATTGACCCCCGCACTGAGCCGTCATTTCGGTCACTAGCAATTTTGCTTAACTGCCATCTCAGAAAATTACGTTTTCTGAATTTAAATAACATAGCTATTGATCGTTTTACTTTTGATAGCCTGTATGAATCTTTACATGACAATTTCCACATTACAGCATTTTTCATTTTATTTGATTGTTTACAGAATGGCAATACACGTTTCATTCCCCGACCCACCATTTCTAGTAATTTTGGTTCTTCAACGAAGTGATGTATATTTTCCTTTACAAATGCCCATGTTTTGTCTGAGTGCTCTCTGATTTTTGCCGTGGCATCAATATACGGAGTAATACATTTAAAAAAAAACATGTGATGGCCTTTTACCGGTAAGCATCTTCATGAATGCGGACATGTATTTTGTTATCTGCTCCATGAACGTGACATCTTTCCATAGTCTACCCATCAAAGCATAGTATTGTATTTCTGCTACTTTGAGTTTTGTTGTCTTTTCGCTACATCAGATGTTGTTGCAGCAACTGGCATAATGATGTCGGCTGATGTTGTTGCGTCAGCACCAGCTGTAAGAACATCGGCTGTCTCTGGAACAATGTCTTCTGGTACTGCAGAACCATGCTCTGCAGACCCCGCATAACCCCTGTTGTTCAGTGATTCTGAATCATTTTGTATACTATGTGTAGAAAGGGTTTCTTACTGTGTTTCTGTTATAGATATATGGCTAGCCTGTGTGTCAGGTATTATTAAAATATAAGTTTGTGTCATCAGCATAACCTTGTTATTTTTTTTTCTTGAGAGTCTCCTTTGCAGGTACTGTAATATTAACACTAGTACCGGCAGCATGTTAATCTTCCTGCGTGTCTGGAATTGTATTGTCACTTAGGATATGTGTACTGTTTATTTCAGCAATGTTGTCTTCATGTATCACTAACAGGCGCTGCCGCTTAGCCAGAATGTCATCTGAATAGGGGAGTTTTCTTTTCAGAAATTTGTCACTTAGACTATGTGTACTGAGTATTTCAGCAATGTTGTCTTCATGTATCACTGATAGGCGCTGCCGCTTAGCCGGAATGTCATCTGAATAGGGGAGTTTTCTTTTCAGACATTTGTCACTTAGGCTATGTGTACTGTGTATTTCAGCAATGTTGTCTTCATGTGTCACTGACAAGCACTGCCGCTTAGCCGGAATGTCATCTGAATAGGGGAGTTTTCTTTTCAGACATTTGTCATTCTGCTTAGTATTTAGATCATGACCCCACAGTGTTGTGTGTGGCATACCTCTCTTTTGCTTGTTTGGTTTGGAATTACAATTTGCAAAATTCATAATCAGTGGTTCAGCATCTTTTAGGCAGTAATAAGAGTTCAGTGGTGTCGAGCAACAGAAATTGGCTACGTCATCGTCGATAGTCTGTGGTGGTGTAGTCCCACCAGTGATTGACTGGACAGCAGCCCGAGTCTCCGTCATTATAGCTTGTTCGTAACAACCCGCTACATTGGCATCTGTAACAATAATAATGATATAAATTAGCTATTCAACAGTATGATTTATATCTTGCGCTCTGGAAAAAAATAATTGCTTTAGACCACCCATCATATAGCATCGTTAGATTAACGCACCTTGTATAAAACATGGTTGAGACTGTTCTGGCGTGTAGATTTGCGATGGCGTCAAGTTTAAGACATCCGATAAGAGACTCTGTATGGTCCCATATCTGTTTGGACTTGTTGGATTATCTATTGACCACAAACATGTATGATTACTTTCTTTTAAAAAGATAAAAACATTTTTCCAGGCATTATGTTCATCTACACTACTTACAGCTGCTCTGAGACTGTTCACCGTATGTCGGATATGCATTTTGGTATGTTGAAATATCTGCACCAAACATGTAATCAGCTCCATTCAGGTAGTTTGTTTCTGTCTTGTCTCCGTTTACAGGTCCTGTGGTTGGTTAAATAGGGATCATTATAATTTTAATAATAAATGTAAATCTTGTATCCACTATGAAAATGTGGTTTATGCTTTTAACTCACTCTTCAAAGGCTGGTATTGAAAACGAGACAGCTCATCAGACTCTGAAATGTACACCGTGTTATTGTCACAGTCTGCGCTACTCTTTTGGTTCTAAAACAAAAATATAATGTGTCTTGGTTAATGGTTTTATACATTTTTAAACGTCTCTGCGTTTAAATCATTATACACTGAAATAACTCTAAAATACTTTAAAAAAACTTGTATATAGCAATAATTTACAGATTTTAAACAGATAAAACATTAATAAAACAGTGATTAAACACAAACCTGCATTATGAAGATCAAATTGTTGCCTAAAATAAACTTTTTTAGCCGGTTCTGCACAATTCTGCAATACATAAAATTATTCACACGTTGTCATTGATTTCTATCTATACTTTTTAGATGTAACACATGCCATTATTCAAAATGACCACATATAAAACACATTTCTTTGTAACCTGTTGTTAAGCAATATTTAGATGGCCAAATAAAGAAAAGAAATGGCCTATAAAATATTGGAACAATGTATAAAACATAAAAAATAAAATAGAAAAATAATGTTTAAAAAATTATATTAAAATTAAACATATAATGTTCAATAAAAAATGTGCACATTACACCTATAAGATATAAAGCATCGACTAATGAATGCTTCCAGAATACAAGTCAAAAAAGAACCAAAAACCAAATGAAAATGCTACCATCTTGTGGCTTATATCCAGAAAACAAGTCAAAATAGATCCAAAAACCAAATGAAAATGCTACCATCTTGTGGATTAATCCAGAACAACAATCAAAATAGAACAGAACAAAAATCCAAAACACGAGTCAACATATAACAGATTAATGCATTTTTATTATACATAGTTGCATTCCAAAAGTATGTAACAACATTAAAACAAAATAGTAAGACCAAACACATCATTGCAACATGCTATAATCAACATGCATACACACTAACATCACGCACCACTATGTTATATGTATATATCCATTGAATGTTTATCCTTCAAATCTTCCAACAATTAACCCAAAGGGTGCAGACTGTAGATTGGAGAATTCTTAAAAAGATTGTTCATACGGGATTCTGAAACAGATATCCCTCACCAGAAAATCACAGAAACAAAAGGCCAATTAGTACCAATTATTGGTTTATTAATACAATTTTTAACATACACATTAAAAATGTACAAGAATAAAATTCATATATCAATGAGAGAGATACAGAGTGTCAATGGCAAATTAGATCCTCCCTCACCTTAACAAGGTGTGAGCTCAAAAGGGAAAATCTTCACAATCTGGATTCATAACTCATAGCTGAAAAACCCTACGTGTTTTGTCTTAACAACTTCATCAGGGGTAGTTCTTTAAAGGTGAAAGGTGAGAAAATATATTTCTTTAATAATTTAAATTTAATATAATGTAGAAAAGAGTGGATTTTTAACAATAAACACCTACCACAAAAAGGGCAGGACCAAAAGATAGAGTTGGAGTTTATATAAACCAATGAACGTACCTAGGACAAAAAAACATACTCTGTTGTTGGTCTTACTAACAAAGGGGCTTTTAAACTAATAAACTCAATCCATTAACACATACCTTAGTGGGTCTTTTTATTCTTAAAGAACCGTTCAGGAATTTCAATATCAAAAACTTGTGAAGTTCATCAGTAGTGATTGTATAAATGTCCTTAAGAACACCTAATCAGGTTAAAGGACAAGGTATGTAATATAAAATGTAACTAACACTAACTGTTATAAAGAGTATCCAACTCCTTAAGCACATACCTGCATAGGCTAGAGGACTTTACATCCAACTCATTTAGATGAAGAAAATCTCATATAGAAGGTTTCATCTGAAAAAGGGTTTATACAATAAAAAAATATAAATAGCATGGGGTGTGTCAGCCATCATAGACCAAAATACAAAACATACATACATTAGTAGTACAACAGAAGTTAAAAAAATATATTTACAATGGAAACCTCCACAGTGAGATTCACAAATAGATCTTTAAAATAAAATAAACTGTTTCAGTATACATAGACAAGCAATTCCCTAGTAATTCTTCAAAACAGTAACTATAAACAGTTCAAGAATGTCTTAAAATTTGCAAATAAGTCCAAACCTCTAATGTATAAACATTGTGCTAAGTGACACATCCATTCCAAATCTTAACTGCAGCCCATAAAAACCAGACAGAGAGGAATATCCAAAGGAAAAATCCTTACACTCACCAGATGTACTTGTGCAGCAAACAAGTGGAAATTTCAGAGATAATAAGAGAACAATGCCTCTAAGCAAGAAAGTCCAGAATAAGGCTAACCGGGACTTCGATAAACTACACGTGTGTAAAGGCATATGTTTCCGGTATGCATTCCACCTGTGCTTCCGGTATGCATTCCACCTGCGCTTACTCCTAATTGGATGTACCAGAGGCGTCCCCGCCTCCGCTCACAAAAATACTAAGGCCACATGCCACCGACGCAAACTGCGTCACAGGCATAGACTTCAACGCATCATCAGGTTGCACCTAAAATGCGATCTACAATGTGTCATCAGGCCGCACCATAATGGTCGCGCAGCCACTGATGTGAATCACGTCATAAAATTGATGTGGCTAATGTAGTCACTGGAGGCAAAACTGCGGGCTAGGCGCGTCATCAGACCATGCCTTATCCCGCTGCATCAAAACACTAGTGTGGAACAACACTCGCGCGCTATCTCCTACACCTCCAAACTCCCGGAAATATTTTTACAGGGGAATTAAAATATTTTTTGCCTTTCCCTTGAGCCCTCGTGCTCTCTCCCGCACCTCCAAAAATATTTTTACTGGGGGATTAAGATATTTTTACGGTGGGATTAAAAGATTTATGGCACTCCCCTCGAGCTCATGCGCTCTCTCCTGCACCTCCCAACCCCCGAAAATAAGGTGGGATTAAAATATTTTTATTCAAATATTTAAAATAATTTTATGGGTGAATAAAATTAAAATATATATAAATTCAAATATTTTTGACCCTACCCTCAAGTCCGGTCACACTCTCCTGCACCTTCCTGATCCCCGCAGAGATGAAAATATTTTTGGCCCTCCCCTCAAACCCGCGTGCTCTCTTCCACACCTCCCGACCACCCAAAATATTTTTACTTGGGGATTAAAATATTTTTGCCATTCTTCTCTCTCCCGCACCTCCAAAAATATTTTTACTGGGGGATTAAGATATTTTTACGGTGGGATTAAAAGATTTATGGCACTCCCCTCGAGCTCATGCGCTCTCTCCTGCACCTCCCAACCCCCGAAAATAAGGTGGGATTAAAATATTTTTATTCAAATATTTAAAATAATTTTATGGGTGAATAAAATTAAAATATATATAAATTCAAATATTTTTGACCCTACCCTCAAGTCCGGTCACACTCTCCTGCACCTTCCTGATCCCCGCAGAGATGAAAATATTTTTGGCCCTCCCCTCAAACCCGCGTGCTCTCTTCCACACCTCCCGACCACCCAAAATATTTTTACTTGGGGATTAAAATATTTTTGCCATTCTTCTCTCTCCCACACTCTCTCTCCCGACCCCTGAAAATATTTTTACGGGGAATTTAAATATTTTTATGTTGGGATTAAAATATTTTGACACTACCCTTGAGCCCCACGCTCTCTCCCACACCACCCAACCCCAAAAAATATTTTTCCGGAGGGGATTAAAAATTTTCTGGCAATTCCCTCAAGCCTGCGCCCTCTCTCCCGAACTTCCTGAAAATATTTTTACGGTGGGATTAAAATATTTTTGATGCTCACCTCGAGCCCAGTTGCTCTCCCCCACACCTTCCCGATCCCCAAAAAATTTTTGAGAGATTATTTTGGGAATAAATTTTTAGATCTCTCCTCGAGCCCGCGTGCTTTCTTTCCCACCTCTCAACCAGCCAAAATATTTTTACTTTGGGATTCAAATATTTTTGGCATTCTCTATCCATTATCCTCTCCCGCACGCTCTCTCCCACACCTACCGACCCCTGAAAATATTTCTATGACGAGATTAAAATATTTTTACGGGGGGATTAAAATATTTTTACGGGGGGATTAAAATATTTTTGGCACTCCCCTCGAGCCTGCGTGCTGTCTCCCGCACCTCCCGACCACTGGAAATATTTTTATGGGGGTATTGAAATATTTTTGCCCTCTCCTCGAGCCTGTGTACTCTCTTACGCACCTCCCGACCACCCAAAATATTTTTACTTGGGGATTAAAATATTTTTGGCACTTCCCTTGAGCCCGCACTCTCTCCCTCACCCCCCGATTCTTGAAAATATTTTTACATCAAAATAAAATATTTTTGGGCGTGTCTTCGAGCCCACACACTCTCTCCCGCACCTCCCGACCAACAAAAATATTTTTACGGGGGGGATTAAAATATTTTTGGTGCTCCTCTCGAGCCCGATCACTCTCTACTGCACCTCCCGACCACTGAAAATATTTTTACTTGGGTATTAAAATATTTTTGCCATTCCTTTCGAGTCCGTGCTCTCTCTCCCTCACCTCATGACCCCTGAAAATATTTTTACTGGGAAATTAAAATATTTTTGGCCCTGCCTTCGAGCACGCATGCGCTCTCCCACACCTCTCGACCCCCAAAAATATTTTTACAGGGGGATTTAAATATATTTGGTGCTCCTCTCGAGTCCAATCACTCTCTCCTGCACCTCCCGACCACTGAAAATATTTTTACTTGGTGATTAAAATATTTTTGCCATTCCTCTCGAGTCCGTGCACTCTCTCCCTCACATCATGACCCCTGAAAATATTTTTACCGGGAAATTAAAATATTTTTGGCCCTGCCTTCGAGCCCACACACGCTCTCCCGCTCCTCTTAACCCCCAAAAATATTTTTACAGGGGGTTAAAATATTTTTGTCATTCACCCCAACCCTGAGCACTCTCTCCCACTCTTCCCAACCCCAAAAAATATTTTTATGGGGAGATAAAATATTTTTGATGTTCACCTCGAGCCCACGCGCTCTCTCCTGCCCCTCCTGACCCCCCAAAATATTTTTATAGGGGAATTAAAATATTTTTACGGTGGGGATTAAAATATTTTTGTCACTTCCTTCGAGCCCACGTGCTCTCTATCGCACCTCTCGACCTCTGAAAATATTTTTACGGGGAAATTAAAATATATTTGGCCCTCCCTTTCGAGCCCACACGCGCTCTCTCGCACCTCCCGATTCCCAAATTTTTTTTTACAAAGGGATTAAAATATTTTGGGCATTCCCCTTGATCCCGCGTGCTCTCACACACCTCCTGATTCCAGGAAATTTTTATACTTGGGAATTAAAATATTTTTGGCATTCCCCTCAACCCCACATGCCCTCTCCTGCACCTCCTGACCCCGATTTTTTTTTTACGGGGGATTCAAATATTTTTGGCACTCCCCTCAACCCCGCACTCTCTCTCTTGCACCTCCCGACCCCCGAAAATATTTTTACGAAGGGGAATAAAATATTTTTATGATGTTTACATTTTTTTACGGGGGGATTAAAATATTTTTGGCATTCCCCTCGACCCCGTGCACTCTCTCCTGCATCTCACGACCCTAAAAAATATTTTTTTGGGGGATTTAAATATTTATGGCATTCCCCTCAACCCCGCACACTCTCACCCGCTTCTTCCAACCTCAAAAAATATTTTTACGGGGAATTAAAATATTTTTATGTTGGGATTAAAATATTTTTGATGTTCCCCTCAACCCCGCACACTCTCTCCTGCACCCCCCGACACCTGAAAATATTTTTTGAGGGAAATTACAATATTTTTATGTTGGGATTAAAATATTTTTATGGGAGGATTAAATTTTTTTTGGCACTATCCTTGAGCTCGCGCGCATCCTCCCGCACCACCTGACCCCAAAAAATATTTTTATAGGGGGATTCAAATATTTTTGGCACTCCCCTCAAGCCTGTGCCCTCTCTCCCGCACCTACCGATCCCCAAAAATATTTTTACGGGGTGATTAAAATATTTTTGGCCCTCACCTCGAGCTCGCATGCTCTTCTGCACCTCTCGACCTAAAATATTTTTCCTTGGGGAAATATTTTTGGCCTCTCCCGCAGCCTCCGACCCCAAAAATATTTTTATAGGGGGATTAAAATATTTTTACAGTGGGATTAAAATATTTTTATTTGGGGATTAAAAGATTTATGGCACTCCCTTTGAGCCCGCACGCTCTGTACCGCACCACCCGACCCCAAAAAATATTTTAATGGGGGGATTCAAATATTTTTGGCACTCGCCTCGGGTTCGCCTGCTCTTCTGCACCTCCCAACACAAAATATTTTTCCCTGGGGATTAAAATATTTTTGCCTTTCCCCTTTCTCCCACGTGCTCTCTCCCACACCTCCCGTCCCCAAAAATATTTTTACAGGGGGATAAAATATTTTTACAGTGGGATTAAAATATTTTTATTTGGGGATTAAAATATTTTTTTTGCTCCCCTCGAGCTTGATCACTCTCCCGCACCTTCCCGATCCCAGAAATTTTTCAACAAGATTAAAATATTTTTGGCCCTCCCCTCGAGGCCGTGTGCTCTTCCCCACCTCCCGACCATGCAAAATATTTTTACTTGGGGATTATAATATTTTTGGCGTTCTCTCTCTCGCACGATCTCTCCCGCACCTCCTGACCCCAGAAATTCGGAGGAATTAAAATATTTTTATATTGGGATTAAAATATTTTTATGGGGGGGTTTAAAATATTTTTGGTGCTACCCTTGAGCCCGCGCGCTCTCTCCTGCACCTTCCAACCCCAAAAAATATTTTTTCGGGGGATTTTAAATATTTTTGGCATGCCCCTTAAACCCGCACACTCTCTCCCACTTCTCCCAACCCCAAAAGAGATTTTTACGGTGATATTAAAAATTTTTGATGTTCCCCTCGAGCTTGCGCACTCTCTCCTACTCCTCCCGACCGCAAAAAATATTTTTTATGGGGGAATTAAAATATTTTTATGTTGGTATTAAAATATTTTTGATGTTCCCCTCGACCCCGCATGCTCTATCCTGAACCTCTCAACACCCGAAAATATTTTTTCGAGGGAATTAAAATATTTTTACGGGAGGATTAAAATATTTTTGGCACTACCCTTGAGCCCATGCCCTTTCTCCCGCACCACCTGATTAAAATATTTTTTTTGGCCCTCACCTCGATCTCACGTGCGCTCCTGCTACTTTCAACCCGAAATATTTTTCCTTGGGGATTAAAATATATTTTTGGCATTCCCCTCAAACCCAAGTGCTCTCTCCCGTAGCTCCCGACCCCTGAAAATATTTTTACAGGGGGATTAAAATATTTTTATGGTGGGATTAAAATATTTTTATTTGGGGATTAAAAAATGTATAGCACTCCCCTTGATCCCGTATGCTCTCTTCCACACCACCCGACCCCCAAAAAATATTTTTATGGGGGGATTAAAATATATTTGTCACTCCCGTCAAGCCTGCGCCCTCTCTTCCGCACCTTGAAACCCTCAAAAATATTTTTATGGGGGGATTAAAATATTGTTGGCCTTCACCTCGAGCTCCCATGCTCTTCTGTACCTCACGACCCAAAATATTTTTCCCTGGGGATTAAAATATTTTTGGCATTCCCCTCGAGCCCATGTGCTCTCTGCCACACCTCCTGACCCCCAAAAATATTTTTAAAGGGGATAAAATATTTTTACAGTGGGATTAAAATATTTTTATTTGGGGATCAAAATATTTTTGATACTCCCCTTGAGCACCAGGCTCCCGCACCTTCCTGATCCCAGAAAATTTTCTGCAAGATTAAAATATTTTTTGGCCCTCCCCTCGAGCCCGCGTGCTCTTCCCCATCTCCCGACCACACAAAATATTTTTACTTGGGTATTAAAATATTTTTGGCGTTCTCTCTCCTGCACCTCCCGACCCCAGGAGTATGGAGGAATTTAAATATTTTTATGTTGGGATTAAAATATTTTTATGGGGGGATTAAAATATTTTTATGTGGGGATTAAAAGATTTATGGCACTCCCCTGGAGCCCGTGTGCTCTCTCCCGTACCTCCCATTCCAAAAAATTATTTTTACAGGGAAAAATTTAAATATTTTTGGCCCTGCCTGCAAGCCTGCACACACTCTCCCGCTCCTCTCGACCCCCGAAAATATTTTTATAAGGGGATTAAAATATTTTTGTCATTCCCCTCGACACCGCATGCTCACTCCTGCACCTCATGAACCCCAAAAATATTTTTATGGGGGAAGTAAAATATTTTTACGGTGTGATTAATTTTTTTTATTAGGGGATTAAAATATTTTTGGCATTCCCCTATACCCCGCGTGGTCTCTCCTGCACCTCCTGACCCCAAAACATATTTTTACAGGGAGATTAAAATATTTTTTGCATTCCCCTCGACCCCGCACACTCTCTCCAGCTTCTCCCAACTTCAAAAATTATTTTTATGGGGAGATTAAAATATTTTTAATGTTCCCCTCAAGCCCACATGCTCTCTCCTGCACCTCCAAACCTTAAAAAATATTTTCATGGGGGGAATAAATTATTTCTGGCACTCCTATTGAGCCCGATCACACTCTCTCGCTTCTCCCAACCCCAAAAAATATTACATGGGGATTAAAATATTTTTATGGTGAATTTAAAATATTTTTTTGGCACTACCCTTGTGCCTGCGCACTCTCTCCTGCATCACCTAACCCCCAAAAATATTTTTACAGGGGGATTAAAATATTTTTATGGTGGGATTAAAATATTTTTAAATGGGGATTAAAAGATTTATGGCACTCTCCTGGAGCCTGTGAGCTCTCTCCCGCACCTCCCGATCCCCAAAAATATTTTTACAAGGAAATTAAAATATTTTTGGCCCTGCCTTCGAGCCTGCACACACACTCCCGCTCCTCTTGACCCCCGAATATATTTTTACGGAGGATAAAAATATATTTGGCATTCCCCTCGACCCCGCACACTCTTTCCTGCTTCACCCAACCCCCAAAAATAATTGTACAGGGGGATTAAAAGATTTTTGATGTTCCCCTTGAGCCCACGCACTCTTTCCTGCCCCTCCCGACCCCAAAAAATATTTGTACAGGAGGATTAAAATATTTTTGGCGCTCCCCTCAACCCGCATGCTCTCTCCTGAACCTCCCGACCCCAAAAAGTAAACATACATACATTAGTAGTACAACAGAAGTTAAAAAAATATGTTTACTGTTTCAGTATACATAGACAAGAAATTCCTTAGTAATTCTTCAAAACAGTAACTATAAACAGTTCAAGTATGTCTTAATATGTACAAATAAGAGCCAAACCTCTAATGTACAAACATTGTGCTAAGTGACACATCCATTTCAAATCTTAACTGCAGCCCATAAAAACCAAACAGAGAGGAATATCAAAAGGAAAAATTCTTACACTCACCAGATGTACTTGTGCAGCAAACAAGTGGAAATTTCAGAATGATACAATCAGGGCAGGTGCTAGGGTGTTCGGCGCCCTCCTGCAAACTATCAATTTTGAGCCTTTCTACAAATACAAATGTGACAGATCTCATCCTCAGAGCTGTAACTAGACATTTTGGTGCCCCCCATCCTCAAGATCCATAAATATAGGTTCATAAAAAAATGACATAAAATATAGGGGCGTAAAATAATTATGACACATAGTCAACATTATTCAAAATTACGCCACTCAGTATTACCACTTATATACATTACGCCAGGTAGTGCCCCTTATATACATTACGCCAGATACAGCCCCCTTTTACATATTGCACCAGGTAGAGCCAGTCACACATTATTCCAGGTAGAGCACCCTTCTACACTTTGCGCCAGGTAGAGCACCCTTTTACACATGCCGCTTCCCCCAGCAGGGATAAGCGCCAAAAATATAGGGGGCCACAGAATAGTACCAATTCACATTACACTGCACAATAGTGTTCGCTAGTCACACTACACCTCATAGTAGTGTCCATTAGTCACATTACACTGCACAGTAGTGTCCGTTAGTCACATTACACCCCATAGTAGTGTTCGCTAGTCACATTACACTGCTCAGTGTTGTTTGCTCATCACATTACACCGCATGGTATGCCCTTTAGTCACATTACACTGCACAGTAGTGTTCGCTAGTCACATTACACAGCATTGTAGTGTCGGTTAGTCACATTACACTGCACAGTAGTGTCCGTTAGTCACATTACACTGCATAGTACTGTCCGTTTGTCACATTACACTGCACAGTACTGTCCGTCAGTCACATTACACTGCACAGTAGTGTCCGTCAGTCACATTACACTGCACAGTAGTGTCCGTTATTCACATTACACCGCACAGTAGCGTCCATTATTCACATAATACCGCATAGTAGCGTCCGTTATTCACATTACACCGCATAGTAGTGTCCGTTATTCACATTACACCGCAGAGTACCGTCCGTTATTCACATTACACTGCACAGTAGCGTCCGTTAGTCACGTTATACTGCACAGTAGCATCCGTTAGTCACATTACACCGCACAGTAGTGTTGTCCGTCACATTACACTGCACAGTAGTGTCCGTCAATCACATTACACCGCACAGTAGTGTCCGTCAATCACATTACACCGCACAGTAGTGTCCGTCAGTCACATTACACCGCACAGTAGAGTCCGTTAGTCACATTACACCGCACAGTAGTGTCCGTTAGTCACATTACACCGCACAGTAGTGTCCGTTAGTCACATTACACCACACAGTAGTGTCTGTTAGTCACATTACACCGCACAGTAGTGTCTGTTAGTCACATTACACCGCACAGTAGAGTCCGTTAGTCACATTACACCGCACAGTACCGTCCGTTAGTCACATTACACTGCACAGTAGTACCCACACAGGAGAGCACCTTATACACATGCGGCCAGGTAAAGCCCATTATACATATTATGCCAGGTACATCCTTCATTCCTTCCACAGCGCTGCCCCAGTACCTGCAGGAGGTCCCAGAATCCGGCGCTGCTCCTCCTCTGCCTTCTCCTCATGTCTCTCGGAGGCGCCGTTACCCCCGCAGCAGTGACTCTGTGGGATGTCGGCAGTTATGCTGAGAGGCGGGAGCGGGTACTAATTTCTCGGGCAACGGACTGATGGAGGGCCCGGTGGGGCCCTGGTCCACCGCACTCCCTACCCCCTCCCTTCTTACTGGACAGCAGCATAAGCACGCATCTTGGCAGCACAGCACATGCTGCAGTGTGCTGTGCTGCTGTGAGGCTGCTGCTACTGCTGAGCCAATGCCTATTTGGGTAGTGGGGGGAAGTGAGCACACTCCCCCCTCAAATTGGCTCAGGGCTCCTCCCTCCTCCCGAACCCCTACACCCTGCTCGGCATGCCAAAGTTATTTAAAAAAAAAAACAACTTTTTCACAAAGGGGCATGGCCACGCCTCCCACGTTTAGGCCACGCCCCCAAAATGATACCCGTCGGCGTGAGGCCGCTCTCTGGGGAAGGATGCGGGGAGAGAGCCGCGCTACACGCTGCCAGCATCAGCGGGGTTGCAGAGCAGGACGGCGCCTCCCTTCAGCACGGTGCCTCCCTGCACTGCATCCCCTTGCTGAGCGGGTAGCGCCGGCTCTGGATACAATGATTGCTGCAGCTGATATTTAAACCCCTTCTGGTATTACATCACTTCCTCTAATTAGTGAGAGCTGAGTAAGACTCTAATGCCAAACAGACCTTAAGAAGCTTATAGACTTTGGATAATATTAAATAATATTCAATATAATTCAATATAAGAGAACAATGCTCTAAGCAAGAAAGTCCAGAATAAGGCTAACCGGGACTTCGATAAACTACACCTGTGTAAAGGCATGCATTTCCGATATACATTCCACCTGTGCTTCCGGTATGCATTCCACCTATGCTTACTCCTAATTGGATGTACCAGAGGTATCCCCGCTATCTACCACACCTCCAAACTCACAAAAATATTTTTATGGGGGAATAAAAATATTTTTTGCCCTTCCCTTGAGCCCTTGCGCTCTCTCCAACACCTCCCGACCTCCGAAAATATTTTTTCGGGGGGATTAAAATATTTTTACGGTGGGATTAAAAGATTTATGGCACTCCCTTCGAGCCTGTGCGATCCTGCACCTCCTGACCCAAAATATTTTTCCTTGGGGATTAAAATATTTTTGGCATTCCCCTCAAGCCCACGCGCTCTCTCCCGCACCTCCCGACCCCCGAAAATATTTTTACAGTGGGATTAAAATATTTTTATTAAAATATTTTAAATATTTTTACAGGTGAATTAAAAATATTTTTTTGCCCTTCCCTTGAGCCCTCACGCGCTCTCCCGCACCTCCCGAGCCCTGAAAATATTTTTAATGGGGGATTAATATATTTTTTGCTTTCACCTCAAGCTCGCGTGCTCTCCTGCACCTCCCGACCTGAAATATTTTCCCTTAAAGGTTAAAAAATCTTGGCATTCCCCTCATGCCCACACGCTCTCTTCCGCACCTCCTGACCCCCAAAAATATTTTTACAGGGGTTGAAATATTTTTATGGTTGGATTAAAATATTTTTACGGTGTGATTAAAATATTTTTATTGGGATTAAAATATTTTTGACCCTCCCCTCAAACCCGGTTGCTCTCTCCCGCAGCTTCCTGATCCCTGAAAAATTTTTGGGGAGATTAAAATATTTTTGGCCTTTCCCTTGAGCTCTCTTCCCCACCTCCTGACAACCCAAAATATTTTTACTTTTGGATTAAAATTTTTTTTTGCCATTCTCGCTATTTTCATGGGGGAATTAAAATATTTTTTGTTGGTATGAAAATATTTTTACAGGAGGATTAAAATATTTTTGGTGCTACCATTTAGCCCGCGCGCTCTCTCCCGCACCACCCGACCCCAAAAAATATTTTTGCAGGGGTATTCAAATATTTTTACGTGGGGATTCAAATATTTTTACGATGGGATTAAAATATTTTTATTTGGGGATTAAAAGATTTATGGCACTCCCCTCAAGCCCGTGCACTCTCTGCCGCACCTACAGACCCTCAAAAATATTTTTACGGGGGGATTAAAATATTTTCGGCCCTCACCTCGAGCTCGCATACTCTCCTGCACCTCCCGACCCAAAATATTTTTCCTTGGGGATTAAAATATTTTTGGCATTCCCCTCGAGCCCACGCGCTCTCTCCCACACCTCCTGATGCAAAGATAATATATTTCATGGGGATTAAAATATTTTTACGGTGGGACTAAAAAAAAATTATTTGGGGATTAAAATATTTTTGGTATTCCCCTCGACCCCACGCACTCTCTCCCGTTCCTCCCAACCCAAATTTTTTTTTTATGGGGAGATTCAAATATTTTTGATGTTCCCCTCAAGCCCAGGCGCTCTCTCCTGCCCCTCCCGATCCCCATAAATATTGTTACGGGAATTAATATATTTTGAAAGTGGGATTAAAATATTTTTGGTGCTCCCTTCGAGCCCACACACTCTTTCCCACACCTCTCATCCCCCAAAAATATTTTTACGGGGAAATTAAAATATATTTGGCCTTTCTTTCGAGCATTTTTACAGGAAGATAAAATATTTTTGATTTTCCGCTTGAGCACGCATGCTCTCTCCCGCTCCCCACAACCCCAAAAAATATTTTTACAGTGGGATTAAAATATTTTTGATTTTCCCCTCAAGCCTGCGTGCTCTCTCCTGCCCCTCCTGACTGCAAAAAAATATTTTGATGGGGGATTAAAATATTTTTGGTGCTCCCCTCAACCCCGCATGCTCTCTACTGCACATCCTGACCCCTGAAAATATTTTTATGAAGGGAGTAAAAAAATTTATGGTGGGATTACATTTTTTTATGGGGGAATTAAAATATTTTTGGCATTACCCTCAATACCGCGTGCTCTCTCCTGCACCTCCCAACCCCCAAAAATATTTTTACGGGAAAGAGTAAAATATTTTTTTGGTTTGATTCAAAAAATGTTATGGGGGAATTAAAAGATCTTTGGCATTCCCCTCAGCCCCGCACACGCTCTCCCGCTCCTCCCAACACCAAAAAATATTTTTATGGGGAGATTAAAATATTTTTGATGTTCCCCTCAAGCCCACGTGCTCTATCCTGCACCTCCCGACCCCTAAAAATATTTTTATAGTGGGATTAAAATATTTTTATGGGGGGATTAAAATATTTTTGGTGCTCCCTTCGAGACCATGCACACTCTCCTGCCCCTCCCGACCCCCAAAGATATTTTTACAGGGAAATTAAAATATATTTGGCCCTCCCTTCGAGCACGCATGCTCTCTCTCACACCTCCCGACCTCTGAAAATATTTTTACAAGGGGATTAAAATATTTATGGCATTCCCCTTAATCGTGTGTGCTCTCTCATGCACCTCCTGAACCCAGGAAATTTTGATACTTGGGAATTAAAATATTTTTGGCATTCCCCTCGAGCCCACACTTTCTCTCCTGCACCTCCCGACCCTTGAAAATATTTTTACAAGGGGATTAAAATATTTATGGTATTCCCCTTAATCCTATGTGCTCTCTCATGCACCTCCTGAACCCAGGACATTTTTATACTTGGGAATTAAAATATTTTTGGCATTCCCCTCGAGCCCACACTTTCTCTCCTGCACCTCCCGACCCCGAAAATATTTTTAAAGGGGATTAAAATATTTTTGGTACTCCCCTCGACCCTGCACGCTCTCTACTGCACCTCCCGACCCCAAAAATATTTTTTCTGGGGGAGTAAAATATTTTTATGGTGGGATTAAACTATTTTTATGGTGGGATTAAAATATTTTTATTTGGGGATCAAAAGATTTATGGCACTCCACTTGGGCCCGCATGCTCTCTCCTGCACCACCCGACCCCAAAAAATATTTTATTGGGGGGATTAAAATATTTTTGGCATCCCCCTCAAGCCTGCTTCTGCACCTTTAGACCCTTGAAAATATTTTTATGGGGGGATTAAAATATTGTGCCCTCACCTCGAGCTCTTCTGCACCTCCCGACCCAAAATAATTTTCTGTGGGGATTAAAATATTTTTGGCATTCCCCTTGAGCCCATGTGCTCTCTCCCACACCTCCCAGCCCCTGAAAATATTTTTACAGTGGTATTAAAATATTTTTATTTGGGGATTAAAATATTTTTGAAGCTCCCCTCGAGCCTGGTCACTCTCCTGCACCTTCCAAATCCCAGAAAATTTTCAGCAAGAGTAAAATATTTTTGGCCCTCCCCTGATCCCGCATGCTCTTCTGCACCTTCCAACCATGAAAAATATTTTTACCTGGGGATTAAAATATTTTTGGCATTCTCTCTTCCGCACCTCCCGACCCCAGAAGTTCGGAGGAATTAAAATATTTTTATGTTGGGATTAATATATTTTTATGGGGGGATTAAAATATTTTTGGTGCTACCCTTGAGCTAGCATGCTCTCTCCTGCACCTTCCGACCCCCAAAAATATTTTTCGGGGGATTTTAAAGATTTTTTTCATTCCCCTCAACCCCGCACCACTCTCTCCCACTTCTCCCAACCCCAAAAAATATTTTTACGGGGAGATTAAAATATTTTTAATGTTCCCCTCGAGCTTGCGCACTCTCTCCTGCCCCTCCTGACCGCAAAAAATATTTTTACGGGGAAATAAAAATATTTTTATGTTGGGATTAAAATAGTTTTGATGTTCCCCTTGACCCCGCATGCTCTTTCCTGCACCTCTTGAAACCCGAAAATATTTTTCGGGGGAATGAAAATATTTTTATGCTGTTATTAAAATATTTTTACTGGAGGATTCAAATATTTTTGGCACTACCCTTGAGACCGTGCACTTTCTCCTGCACCACCTGACCCCCCAAAATATTTTTATAGGGGGATTCAAATATTTTTGGCACTCTTCTCAAGTCTGCGCCCTCTTTCCCGCACCTCCTGATCCACAAAAATATTTTTATGGGGAAATTAAAATATTTTTGGCCCTGCCTTCGAGCATGCATGCACTCTCCCGCTCCTCTCGACCCTCAAAAATATTTTTACAGGGGGATTAAAATATTTTTGGCATTCCCCTCGACACTGCATGCTCTCTCCTGCACCTCATGACCCCAAAAAATATTTTTACGGGGGAAGTAAAATATTTTTACGGTGTGATTAATTTTTTTATGGGGGGAATTAACATATTTTTGACATTCCATTCAACCCCGTGCGCTCTTTCCTCCACCTCCCGACCCCAAAACATATTTTATGGGGAAATTTAAATATTTTTAGCCCTGCCTTTGAGCCCGCACATGCTCTCTTGCTCCTCTTGACCCCAAAAAATATTTTTATGGGAGGATTAAAAAAAATTGGCAATTAAAATAAAATATTTTTATGGGGAGATTAAAATATTTTTAATGTTCCCCTCAAGCCCACATGTTCTCTCCTGCACCTCCAAACCTCAAAAAATATTTATACGGGGGGAATAAATTATTTCTGGCACTCCCATTGAGCCCGATCACACTCTCTCGCTTCTCCCAACCCTCAAAAATATCATAGGGGGATTAAAATATTGTTACGAGGGGATTAAAATATTTTTATGGTGGTATTAAAATATTTTTAAGTGGGGATTAAAAGATTTATGGCACTCCCCTGGAGCCCGTGAGCTCTCTCCCGCACCTCCCGATCCCCAAAAATATTTTTACAGGGAAATTAAAATATTTTTGGCCCTGCCTTTGAACTCACACGTGCTCTCCCGCTCCTCTCAACCCTGAAAAATATTTTTATGGGGGGATTAAAATATTTTTGGCATTCCCCTCAACCCCACACACTCTCTCCCGCTCCTCCCAACCCCCAAAAAATTTTTTATGGGGAGATTAAAATATTTTTGATGTTCCTCTCGAGCCAGCGCGTTTTCTCCTGCCCATCCCGACCCCAAAAAATTTTCTTACAGGAGGATTCAAATGTTTTTACGGGGGGATTAAAATATTTTTAAGTGGGGATTAAAAGATTTATGGCACTCCCCTGGAGCCCGTGAGCTCTCTCCCGTACCTCCTAATCCCCAAAAATATTTTAACAGAGAAATTAAAGTATTTTTGGCCCTGCCTCGAGCCCGCACATGCTCTCCAACTCCTCTTGACCCCAAAAAATATTTTTACGGGGGGATTAAATAATTTTTACCATTCACCTCGACCCAGCGCACTCTCTCCTGCACCTCCCGACCCCCCAAAATATTTTTAGGAGGGGATTAAAATATTTTTGGTGCTCTCCTCGAACCCACACGCTCTCTCCTGCACCTCTCGACCACTGAAAATATTTTTTCTGGGGGAGTAAAATATTTTTATGGTGTGATTATTTTTTTGTGGGGGGATTAAAATATTTTTGGCATTCCCCTGCATGGGGCACTCTCTCCTGCACCTCCTGACCCCAAAAATATTTTTACTGGAGACTAAAATATTTTTGGCATTCCCCTCGACCCCGCACACACTCTCCAGCTTCTCACAAACCCCAAAAAATATTTTTATGGGGGGATTAAAATATTTTTGATGTTCCCCTCGAGCCTGCACACTCCTCCCCTCCCGACCCCAAAAATATTTTTACGGGGAAATAAAAATATTTTTGGCCCTGCTTTCGAACCCACACACTCTCTCGTGCTCCTCCCAACCCCAAAAAATATTTTTATGGGGGGATTAAAATATTTTTAAAGTGGGATTAAAATATTTTTACGGGGGAATAAAATATTTTTGGAACTCCCTTTGAGCCCACGAGCTCTCTACCGCACCTTTCGACCCCCAAAAATATTTTTATGGGTAAATTAAAATATATTTGGCCCTCCCTTCGAGCCTGCACGCACTCTCCCACTCCTCTCGCCCCCTGAAAATATTTTTACAGAAAGATTAAAATATTTTTGGCATTCCCCTCGACACTGCATGCTCTCTCCTGCACCTCACGACCCCCAAAAATATTTTTACGGAGTGATTAATTTTTTATGGGGGGAATTAAAATATTTTTGACATTTCCCTCAACCACGCGCGCAGTCTCCTCCACCTCCCGACCCCAAAATTTTTTTTTATAGGGAGAGTAAAATATTTTTGGCATTCCCCTCGACCCCGCACTCTCTCCAGCTTCTCCCAACCCCAAAAAATATTTTTATGGAGAGATTAAAATATTTTTAATGTTCTCCTCAAGCCCACATGCTCTCTCCTGCACCTCCAAACCTCAAAAAATATTTATACGGGGGGGAATAAATTATTTCTGGCACTGCCATTGAGCCTGATCACACTCTCTCGCTTCTCCCAACCCTCAAAAATATCATAGGGGGATTAAAATATTTTTACGAGGAGATTAAAATATTTTTATGGTGGGATAAAAATATTTTTAAGTGGGGATTAAAAGATTTATGGCACTCCCCTGGAGCCTGTGAGCTCTCTCCCGCACCTCCCTATCCCCAAAAATATTTTTACAGGGAAATTAAAATATTTTTGGCCCTGCCTTCGAACTCACACGTGCTCTCCCGCTCCTCTCGACCCTGAAAAATATTTTTATGGGGGAATTAAAATATTTTTGGCATTCCCCTCAACCCCACACACTCTCTCCCGCTCCTCCCAATCCCCCAAAAAAAAATTTATGGGGAGATTAATTTTTTTTTGATGTTCCTCTCAAGCCAGCGCATTCTCTCCTGCCCATTCCGACCCCAAAACATATTCTTACAGGAGGATTCAAATGTTTTTACGGGGGGATTAAAATATTTTTAAGTGGGGATTAAAAGATTTATGGCACTCCCCTGGAGCCCGTGAGCTCTCTCCCATACCTCCTGATCCCCAAAAATATTTTTATAGGGAAATTAAAATATTTTTAGCCCTGCCTCAAGCCCGCACATGCTCTCCCACTCCTCTTGACCCCAAAAAATATTTTTACGGGGGGGATTAAAAAAAAATTGCCATTCACCTCGACCCAGCGCACTCTCTCCTGCACCTCCCGACCCCCCAAAATATTTTTTATGAGGGGATTAAAATATTTTTGGTGCTCTCCTCGACCCCACACGCTCTCTCCTGCACCTCTCAACCACTGAAAATATTTTTACTGGGGGAGTAAAATATTTTATGGTGTGATTATTTTTTTGTGGGGGGATTAAAATATTTTTGGCATTCCCCTGCATGGGGCACTCTCTCCTGCCCCCAAAAATATTTTTACTGGAGACAAAAATATTTTTGGCATTCCGCTCGACCCCGCACACACTCTCCAGCTTCTCACAAATGCAAAAAAAATATTTTTTCGGGGGGATTAAAATATTTTTGATGTTCCCCTCGAGCCTGCGCACTCTCTCCTCCCCTCCTGACCCCCAAAAATATTTGTACGGGGAAATAAAAATATTTTTGGCCCTGCTTTCGAACCCGCACACTCTCTCGTGCTCCTCCCAACCCAAAAAAATATTTTTATGGGGGGATTAAAATATTTTTAAAGTGGGATTAAAATATTTTTTACGGGGGAATAAAATATTTTTGGCACTCCCTTTGAGCCCACGAGCTCTCTACCGCACCTCTCAACCCCCAAAAATATTTTTATGGGGAAATTAAAATATATTTGGCCCTCCCTTCGAGCCTGCATGCACTCTCTCGCACCTCCCGACCCCCTAAATATTTTTACAAGAGGATTAAAATATTTTCTGCATTCCCCTCAATCCCACGTGCTCTCTCACGCACCTCCTGATCCCAGGAAATTTTTATACTTGGGAATTAAAATATTTTTAGTGTTCCCTCGCACCCCACATGCTCTCTCCTGCACCTCACGACCCCCAAAAATATTTTTACAGGGGGAATAAAATATTTTTGGCACTACCCTTAAGCCCATGCGCTCTCGGCCGCACCTCCCGACCATGAAAATATTTTTACAGTGGGATTAAATTATTTTTATTAAAATATTCATAATATTTTTTATGGGTAAATTAAATTCTTTTTTGCCCTTCCCTTGAGCACTCGCACACTCTCCTGCACCTCCTGACCCCTGAAAATATTTTTACTGGGGGATTAAAATATTTTTATTAAAATATTAAAAAATATTTTTATGGGTGAAGTAAAATATGTTTTGCGCTTCCCTTGAGCCCTCGCGCACTCTCCCGCACTTCCTGACCCCTGAAAATATTTTTACAGGGGGATTAAAATATTTTTAGCCCTCACCTCAAGCTCGCATGCTCTCCTGCACCTCCCAACCCGATTTTTTCCCCCTTAAGGATTAAAATATTTTTGGCATTTCCCTCGAGCCCACACACTCTCTCTTGCACCTACCGACCCCTGAAAATATTTTTACAGTGGGATTAAAATATTTAAAATATTTTTACGGGTGAATTAAAAAAAATGTTGCCCTTCCCTTCAGCCCTCGCACACTCTCCTGCACCTTCCGACCCCTGAAAATATTTTTACTGGGGAAGTAAAATATTTTTATGGTGTGATTGTTTTTTTGTGGGGGGATAAAAATATTTTTGGCATTCCCCTCGACCCCACGCACTCTCTCCTGCACCTCCTGACCCAAAAAATATTTTTACTGGAGACTAAAATATTTTTGCCATTCCCCTCGACCCCACACACTCTCTCCAGCTTCTCCCAAACCCAAAAAATATTTTTACGGGGGGGATTAAAATATTTTTGATGTTCCCCTCGAGCCTGCGCACTCTCTCCTCTCCTCCCGACCCCAAAAAATATTTGTACGGGGAAATAAAAATATTTTTGGCCCTGCTTTCGAACCCGCACACTCTCTCCTGCTCCTCCCAACCCCAAAAAATATTTTTATGGGGGGATTAAAATATTTTTAAAGTGGGATTACATTATTTTTACGGGGGAATAAAATATTTTTGGCACTCACTTTGAGCCCACGAGCTCTCTACCGCACCTCTCGACCCCAAAAAATATTTTTATGGGGAAATTAAAATATATTTGGCCCTCCCTTCGAGCCTGCATGCACTCTCTCGCACCTCCCGACCCCCAAAAATATTTTTACAAGAGGATTAAAATATTTTCTGCATTCCCCTCAATCCCACGTGCTCTCTCACGCACCTCCTGATCCCAGTACATTTTTATACTTGGGAATTAAAATATTTTTAGTGTTCCCCTCGACCCCACATGCTCTCTCCTGCACCTCCCGACCCTCAAAAATATTTTTACAGGGGGATTAAAATATTTTTGGCACTCCCTCTGACCCCACATGGTCTCTCTTGCAAATATTTTTAAGGTGTGATTAAAAAATTTTATGGGGGGATTAAAATATTTTTGTTATTCCACTCCACCCCGTGCACCCTCTCCTGCTTCTCCTAACCCCAAAAAATATTTTTATGGGGTATTAAAATATTTTTGTCATTCCCCTCGACCCCGAGCACTCTCTCCTGCACCTCCTGACCCCCAAAAATATTTTTATGTGTGGATTAAAATATTTTTGGTGCTCCCCTCTACCCTGCATACTCTCTCCTGTACTTTCCGACCACCGAAAATATTTTTACGGGGGGAGTAAAATATTTTTGTCACTCTCCTCGACCCTGCACACTCTCTCCTGAACCTCCTGACCCCAAAAAATAAACATGCATACATTAGTAGTACAACAGAAGTTAAAAAAATGTTTACAATGGAAACCTCCACAGTGAGATTCACAAATAGATCTTTAAAATAAAATAAACTGTTTCGGTATACATAGACAAGCAATTCCTTAGTAATTCTTCAAAACAGTAACTATAAACAGTTCAAGTATGTCTTAAAATTTACAAATAAGTCCAAACCTCTAATGTACAAACATTGTGCTAAGTGACACATCCATTCCAAATCTTAACTGCTGCCCATAAAAACCAGACAGAGAGGAATATCCAAAGGAAAAATCCTTACACTCACCAGATGTACTTGTGCAGCAAACAAGTGGAAATTTCAGAATGATACAATGATTGCTGCAGCTGATATTTAAACCCCTTCTGGGATTACATCACTTCCTCTAATTAGTGAGAGCTGAGTAAGTCTCTAATGCCAAACAGACCTTAAGAAGCTTAAATATAGACTTTGGATAATATTAAATAATATTCAATATAATTCAATATAAGAGAACAATGCCTCTAAGCAAGAAAGTCCAGCTGTGTAAAGGCATGCGTTTCCGGTATGCATTCCACCTGTGCTTCCGGTATGCTTTCCACCTGCGCTTACTCCTAATTGGATGTACCAAAGGCATCCCCGCTATCTACCACACCTCCAAACTCCCAAAAATATTTTTATGGAGGAATAAAAATATTTTTGGCCCTTCCCTTGAGCCCTCGCGCTCTCTCCAACACCTCCCGACCTCCGAAAATATTTCTACGGGGGGATTAAAATATTTTTACGGTGGGATTAAAAGATATATGGCACTCCCCTCGAGCCTGTGCGCTCCTGCACCTCCTGACCCAAAATATTTTTCCTTAGGGATTAAAATAATTTTGGCATTCCCCTTGAGCCCACATGCTCTCTGCCGCACCTCCCGACCCTGAAAATATTTTTATAGTGGGATTAAATTATTTTTATTAAAATATTTTAAATATTTTTTACGGGTGAATTAAATTATTTTTTGCCCTTCCCTTGAGCCCTCGCACACTCTCCCGCACCTCCTGACCCCTGAAAATATTTTTACTGGGGGATTAAAATATTTTTATAATATTTTTATGGGTGAAGTAAAATATTTTTTGCCCTTCCCTTGAGCCCTCACGCACTCTCCCGCACCTCCTGACCCCTGAAAATATTTTTACAGGGGGATTAAAATATTTTTAGCCCTCACCTCAAGCTCGCGTGTTCTCCTGCACCTCCCAACCCGAATTTTTTTTCCTTAAGGATTAAAATATTTTTGGCATTTCCCTCAAGCCCACACGCTCTCTCTTGCACCTCCTGACCCCTGAAAATATTTTTACAGTGGGATTAAAATATTTTTATTAAAATATTTAAAATATTTTTACGGGTGAATTAAAAAAAATATTGCCCTTCCCTTCAGCCCTCGCACACTCTCCTGCACCTCCCGACCCCTGAAAATATTTTTACTGGGAGAGTAAAATATTTTTATGGTGTGATATTTCCCTCGAGCCCACACACTCTCTCTTGCACCTCCTGACCCCTGAAAATATTTTTATAGTGGGATTAAAATATTTTTATTAAAATATTTAAAATATTTTTACGGGTGAATTAAAAAAAATATTGCCCTTCCCTTCAGCCCTCGCACACTCTCCTGCACCTCCCGACCCCTGAAAATATTTTTACTGGGGAAGTAAAATATTTTTATGGTGTGATTGTTTTTTTGTGGGGGGATTAAAATATTTTTGGCATTCCCCTCGACCCCACGCACTCTCTCCTGCACCTCCTAACCCAAAAAATATTTTTACTGGAGACTAAAATATTTTTGGCATTCCCCTCGACCCCACATACTCTCTCCAGCTTCTCCCAAACCCAAAAAATATTTTTACGGGGGGATTAAAATATTTTTGATGTTCCCCTCGAGCCTGCGCACTCTCTCCTCTCCTCCCGACCCCAAAAAATATTTGTACGGGGAAATAAAAATATTTTTGGCCCTGCTTTCGAACCCGCACACTCTCTCCTGCTCCTCCCAACCCCAAAAAATATTTTTATGGGGGGATTAAAATATTTTTAAAGTGGGATTACATTATTTTTACGGGGGAATAAAATATTTTTGGCACTCACTTTGAGCCCACGAGCTCTCTACCGCACCTCTCGACCCCAAAAAATATTTTTATGGGGAAATTAAAATATATTTGGCCCTCCCTTCGAGCCTGCATGCACTCTCTCGCACCTCCCGACCCCCGAAAATATTTTTACAAGAGGATTAAAATATTTTCTGCATTCCCCTCAATCCCACGTGCTCTCTCACGCACCTCCTGATCCCAGTAAATTTTTATACTTGGGAATTAAAATATTTTTAGTGTTCCCCTTGACCTCACATGCTCTCTCCTGCACCTCCCGACCCCCAAAAATATTTTTACAGGGGGATTAAAATATTTTTGGCACTCCCTTTGACCCCACATGGTCTCTCTTGCAAATATTTTTAAGGTGTGATTAAAAATTTTTATGGGGGGATTAAAATATTTTTGTTATTCCACTCCACCCCGTGCACCCTCTCCTGCTTCTCCCAAATCCAAAAAGTATTTTTATGGGGTATTAAAATATTTTTGTCATTCCCCTCGACCCCGAGCACTCTCTCCTGCACCTCCTGACCCCCAAAAATATTTTTATGTGTGGATTAAAATATTTTTGGTGCTCCCCTCTACCCTGCATACTCTCTCCTGTACTTTCCGACCACCGAAAATATTTTTACAGGGGGAGTAAAATATTTTTGGCACTCTCCTCGACCCTGCACACTCTCTCCTGAACCTCCTGACCCCAAAAAATAAACATGCATACATTAGTAGTACAACAGAAGTTAAAAAAATGTTTACAATGGAAACCTCCACAGTGAGATTCACAAATAGATCTTTAAAATAAAATAAACTGTTTCGGTATACATAGACAAGCAATTCCTTAGTAATTCTTCAAAACAGTAACTATAAACAGTTCAAGTATGTCTTAAAATTTACAAATAAGTCCAAACCTCTAATGTACAAACATTGTGCTAAGTGACACATCCATTCCAAATCTTAACTGCTGCCCATAAAAACCAGACAGAGAGGAATATCCAAAGGAAAAATCCTTACACTCACCAGATGTACTTGTGCAGCAAACAAGTGGAAATTTCAGAATGATACAATGATTGCTGCAGCTGATATTTAAACCCCTTCTGGGATTACATCACTTCCTCTAATTAGTGAGAGCTGAGTAAGTCTCTAATGCCAAACAGACCTTAAGAAGCTTAAATATAGACTTTGGATAATATTAAATAATATTCAATATAATTCAATATAAGAGAACAATGCCTCTAAGCAAGAAAGTCCAGCTGTGTAAAGGCATGCGTTTCCGGTATGCATTCCACCTGTGCTTCCGGTATGCTTTCCACCTGCGCTTACTCCTAATTGGATGTACCAAAGGCATCCCCGCTATCTACCACACCTCCAAACTCCCAAAAATATTTTTATGGAGGAATAAAAATATTTTTGGCCCTTCCCTTGAGCCCTCGCGCTCTCTCCAACACCTCCCGACCTCCGAAAATATTTCTACGGGGGATTAAAATATTTTTACGGTGGGATTAAAAGATGTATGGCACTCCCCTCGAGCCTGTGCGCTCCTGCACCTCCTGACCCAAAATATTTTTCCTTAGGGATTAAAATAATTTTGGCATTCCCCTTGAGCCCACATGCTCTCTGCCGCACCTCCCGACCCTGAAAATATTTTTATAGTGGGATTAAATTATTTTTATTAAAATATTTTAAATATTTTTTACGGGTGAATTAAATTATTTTTTGCCCTTCCCTTGAGCCCTCGCACACTCTCCCGCACCTCCTGACCCCTGAAAATATTTTTACTGGGGGATTAAAATATTTTTATAATATTTTTATGGGTGAAGTAAAATATTTTTTGCCCTTCCCTTGAGACCTCGCGCACTCTCCCACACCTCCTGACCCCTGAAAATATTTTTACAGGGGGATTAAAATATTTTTAGCCCTCACCTCAAGCTCGCGTGTTCTCCTGCACCTCCCAACCCGAATTTTTTTTCCTTAAGGATTAAAATATTTTTGGCATTTCCCTCAAGCCCACACGCTCTCTCTTGCACCTCCTGACCCCTGAAAATATTTTTACAGTGGGATTAAAATATTTTTATTAAAATATTTAAAATATTTTTACGGGTGAATTAAAAAAAATATTGCCCTTCCCTTCAGCCCTCGCACACTCTCCTGCACCTCCCGACCCCTGAAAATATTTTTACTGGGAGAGTAAAATATTTTTATGGTGTGATTATTTTTTTGTGGGGGGATTAAAATATTTTTGGCATTTCCCTCGAGCCCACACACTCTCTCTTGCACCTCCTGACCCCTGAAAATATTTTTACAGTGGGATTAAGATATTTAAAATATTTTTACGGGTGAATTAAAAAAAATGTTGCCCTTCCCTTCAGCCCTCGCACACTCTCCTGCACCTCCCGACCCCTGAAAATATTTTTACTGGGGAAGTAAAATATTTTTATGGTGTGATTGTTTTTTTGTGGGAGGATTAAAATATTTTTGGCATTCCCCTCGACCCCACGCACTCTCTCCTGCACCTCCTAACCCAAAAAATATTTTTACTGGAGACTAAAATATTTTTGGCATTCCCCTCAACCCCACACACTCTCTCCAGCTTCTCCCAAACCCAAAAAATATTTTTCCGGGGGGATTAAAATATTTTTGATGTTCCCCTCGAGCCTGCGCACTCTCTCCTCTCCTCCCGACCCAAAAAAATATTTGTACGGGGAAATAAAAATATTTTTGGCCCTGCTTTCGAACCCGCACACTCTCTCCTGCTCCTCCCATCCCAAAAAAATATTTTTATGGGGGGATTAAAATATTTTTAAAGTGGGATTACATTATTTTTACGGGGGAATAAAATATTTTTTGGCACTCACTTTGAGCCCACGAGCTCTCTACCGCACCTCTCGACCCCAAAAAATATTTTTATGGGGAAATTAAAATATATTTGGCCCTCCCTTCGAGCCTGCATGCACTCTCTCGCACCTCCCGACCCCCGAAAATATTTTTACAAGAGGATTAAAATATTTTCTGCATTCCCCTCAATCCCACGTGCTCTCTCACGCACCTCCTGATCCCAGTAAATTTTTATACTTGGGAATTAAAATATTTTTAGTGTTCCCCTTGACCAAACATGCTCTCTCCTGCACCTCCCGACCCCCAAAAATATTTTTACAGGGGGATTAAAATATTTTTGGCACTCCCTTTGACCCCACATGGTCTCTCTTGCAAATATTTTTAAGGTGTGATTAAAAAAATTTATGGGGGGATTAAAATATTTTTGTTATTCCACTCCACCCCGTGCACCCTCTCCTGCTTCTCCCAACCCCAAAAAATATTTTTATGGGGTATTAATATATTTTTGGCATTCCCCTCGACCCCGAGCACTCTCTCCTGCACCTCCTGACCCCAAAAAATATTTTTATGTGTGGATTAAAATATTTTTGGTGCTCCCCTCTACCCTGCATACTCTCTCCTGTACTTTCCGACCACCGACAATATTTTTACGGGGGGAGTAAAATATTTTTGGCACTCTCCTCGACCCTGCACACTCTCTCCTGAACCTCCTGACCCCAAAAAATAAACATGCATACATTAGTAGTACAACAGAAGTTAAAAAAATGTTTACAATGGAAACCTCCACAGTGAGATTCACAAATAGATCTTTAAAATAAAATAAATTGTTTCAGTATACATAGACAAGCAATTCCTTAGTAATTCTTCAAAACAGTAACTATAAACAGTTCAAGTATGTCTTAAAATTTACAAATAAGTCCAAACCTCTAATGTACAAACATTGTGCTAAGTGACACATCCATTCCAAATCTTAACTGCAGCCCATAAAAACCATAGAAAATTGTTTTGTTCCTCGAAAGAGATCAAGAGAACAGGAAGAAAACCTCTTTGTGGGGGCACTCTTTATCAAAATAATTTAATTTATTTAAAACATAACATTTATTGAGTCAAAAAATAAAAATATATGTCATACGTAGCCTTTCTCAAACAAAAAAAGAGAGATTTTTGACCTCTGAATATAGGTCACCCTCAGGTGAAAATATAGTGTGATATAAGATTATATCAAAAAAAGCTTTTTTTTCTTTCAATTTAATTATAAGATAAAATAAGCAAGGTCAGAGAGTAATGATCCGACCATGACGGCATAATGTATTCTCCTAACTGGACGATCTACCTGTAGTTAGTAGCTACTGTGTCACTTCTATTGAGGGAAATCAAAAGCAGTTTTATCAAATTAGTTTGTAGCTGATCACTATCCCTGCTCAGAACAGAATATACCTGAGCAGGCTTTATAGATCAGAACTTTATTGTATTGAAATCCTGATACATAAACAGTTGGTCATAAACATTCTTTTAAGAGTGAGTGTTTACCTGAATAGGGCAGATAAATCATATACTCCTCAATAATGAGAAGCAATTTGTTTATGGCCACAGTGACAGGTACAGATAGCAGAGAGTTTTATCTGCATTTATATGAGCATGATTTGCACAGAGGAAAAATATATATGTGTCCCCTATTGTTGTACCACCATTAATGGCAATATATAGTTTAGAAATTGGGTACTCCACTGTGCTTGCAGCAATTACTAAAGAAAAAGACACAATGTAAAATCTCAAAAGAGTGAAGCAGTAACTCCTTATATGGACTCTGATCTCCAATCTACTTGCAACAGTTTTGTTATTTCTTAAGCGATATGTAACATCAGCGATAAGGTAAATTTACAATGAATTGTCAGTCTTCCTATAAATATAATCATAGCCAGAGGAAGAATTAAATTGAGTTAGCTGAATCTGTTTTTTAGAACTGTAGCTATAATAGACATTTGTGGAGAAAAATAGTTTAATTACCACAAAAAGGGGATATTGGTGTAAATTAAAGAATCCCCATCTACAGGCAGAATAGAAGCCCGTCCCATATGCCCAGCCAACTTCTGCTGCCTTCCCATGTGTGTGCAAGTACACAGTGAATGGGAGGTGAGAGAGTCGGCCAGACGGTAACGGACTGAAGAAAGAAAAGAGTGTTTCTTGCTGTCATCCGCTATAGCGCCCGCAGCCCTGTTGATATTTAATCAGTGCAGGGCTGGGAGGTACCGCCAAGCGGATGATGAGAGCGCACTGAAAATACCTGACGGGGAGAGAGAGTCCCCGAATGCAGCGGTTGCGGCAGTCGTCTCCGTTAGTGCCGTGGTCCGGGCCCCTGTCACGTGTCTCGGGATTCCGGAAGTGGCGTCATGTGACGCTCAAAGACTAGTACTGCTGAACGTACGTTTCACCCTGTAAACGGGCTTGTTCACCATCTGTCATGAAGGTGTTCTCCTTCATGAGTATTTAAATAACAGAGAGCCAATCATGATAGCCATGAGAAATGAGTGACACTTGAAATAGCCAATGGGGGAATGATTGCTGATAAAAATCCGCTGAAGCTAAATGGCTTGATGAGCAGAAGAAATCACTTAACTACATTAACTGGCTGTGTGCAGGCTATTGGGGAACTTGTGTCGAATAAATTAATTCAATAAATATTAAATCAATGTTATAATTTTAATCATAAATATGTGATGTACATGATGATGTTTATTATATGCATATATCTGTGTGTCAAAACCAGAAAATACAGAACCAGAGCAAAGTACAAACAAATGAAAGGTTTTCAATTAAATAATTATATGGTATAGACGGTTTATAATTGGAAAATTGTTATTGGAATAATGATATAATACAGGAGATTTACAAGTATATAATAGTAATAATAATGCCAGTATAAGCATCTTCCCTGAGAAAAGGGGGGGGGGGGGAAAGAAGGGGGAAAAAAAATGATGAATATCCACACTATTATGATTTGACATTTGGTGTGTGTGTGTATATATACACACGGGCAGGATAATAATAAAAATAAATATAAATATAAAAATAATAACAATAAAAATAAAAATAAATATAAATAATAATAATCATAAGAGGTTAAGAGTAAGTGGGGGTTAGGGTAGTTGAATTGGTAGCACAGTCTAGGCACACATGTATAGATGTGCATGTACACTTTGTGCTGTGAATAAAATATCAAAAGTTTATTCTATTGGAGATAGAATTTGAAAAAGACATATTGATTAGGTAGTTAAGAAAGCGCTATAATTAATGTTCTCATTAAGACTCATAGGGGAAGTTGAACCCAGTCTGAAAATCCACTGGCTTTCCCGTCTGAGAAGCTCTTTCTGAAGGTCTCCCCCTCTTATTCCTAATCTGATTCTCTCAAGTCCAAAAACTTGTAAGCATTCTGAGGAATTCCCATGAACATTTAGGAAGTGTCTGGCCACAGTTGTTAGTGGTTTGAATTTTTTCCGGTCAGCTTCTGCGTTTCTTATTGTCCCAATATGTTCCAAGATGCGATGTTTAAGCATCCTGGAGGTCATTCCAACATAGCGGATATTGCATGTACAAGTGATACAGTATATCACATTTTTTGTCTTACAATTGAAAAAATCCGTTATGATATGTTCCATGCCGTATTTATCCTGTATAGTTAATTGGGAATGGATATGTTTGCAGGCTTTACAGGACCCACATGGGAAACTTCCTCGTACTGATGGTTGTCTTGGGGGTTTGTCCTCAAAGTGGCTTTTCACTAGTCTGTCTCTAAGATTTGGTGATCTTCTCCAACTCATGGAGACTCGTTCTTTTAGTGCCTTGTTCAGATCATTATCTAGATGTAATACAGGCCAGTGCTTTTGAATAATCTGTTGTATCTCACGCCACTCAGTGCAGAAATTGCCAACGAACCTCACTTCTGTATCTTCCTTCTGTTTTGGTTTTCCTCGGAAAATCAGAGTTTCTCTGTCTGTGTGCTCCACCTCCCTTCTAGCTTGCTTTATCAGTCTGTGGCTATATCCCCTATTTTTGAGTCTGCTCGTAAGTTCAATACTTTGTTCCTGAAAGACACGTTGGTCCGAACAGTTTCTCTTGAGCCTTAAGAATTCACCCTTGGGGATGGTTTTCACTGTTGATGGAAAGTGGGAGCTAGATTGATGAAGCAAAGAGTTCGTGGCTGTCGGTTTTCTAAAGAGTTCTGTAGCAATATGACCGCATTCTGTACGATATATGGACAAATCTAGGAAAGAGACCCTGTCTTTGTTGGTCACGTATGTGAACCTCAGATTAAGGTCATTTTTGTGTAGTTCTTGGACGAAATCTTCAAAAGTTTTCTCGTCCCCATCCCAGATGACCAAAATATCATCTATATAACGTAGCCACATTAGAACTCTTTGTGTATGATGGTCGTTAAGATCAGAGAAAACCACCTCACGTTCCCACCATCCGAGAAAAAGATTCGCATACGTGGGGGCACAAGCTGCCCCCATCGCTGTACCCCTTGTTTGCACATAGTATCTGTTGTTGAATGTAAAGTAATTGTTGTGTAAAACAAAATGCAGGAGGTCAAGGAGAAAGAGATGAAAATCACTAGTCCCCTCTATGTCTAAAAAGTATTTGACTGCATTGATTCCTTTGGCATGATCAATCTAGGTATAGAGTGATTCTACATCCATACTTATCAAAAGTTGGGTATCCTCTAGTCGAACATCATGTATCTTTTTCAAGACATCCGTCGTGTCTTGAACATAAGATGGTAAGGTAATTACATGATGTCTAAGGTGGATATCAATAAATGTACTGGCTTGTTCCAAAAGGCCCCCAATCCCAGAGACAATCGGCCTACCAGGGGGATGGATCAGGTTCTTATGCGTCTTTGGGAGGAGGTAGAATGTGGGTACCTTCGGGTTTGTTACTTTTAGGTACTCCCATTCAGTTTTAGTGATAGTGCCATCTCTAAATGCCTTGTCCGTCAATCTCGTATACAGGGTTTGAAGATTATCAGTGGGATTAAAGATGGATCTCTTATAGCAATCTGTATCATTTAATTGCCTCATAGCTTCTCCAATATAGAGCTGCTTATCCCAGATCACTATGTTGCCACCCTTATCAGATGGTTTGACCACCACATCTTCCCAAGATTCTATTTCCGAAATGGCTGTCCTTTCTCTGTAATTCAGATTGCGTCGGCTAGGTCCTCTCCGTTTCTGATGTAAACTATCCAAGTCTCGAGAAACTAAACGCATAAAGACCTTGACCTCTGGGCATATATTGTCCTGTGGGAAGAAGGTGCTTCTTTTTTTGCATATAGGTCTATTCCTGGGTGTTTCTTCATGGGTTTCCAGATCGTCCTGAAGTTCTTCCAACATCCTAATTGCCCTCCTGTCATCTTCCGATGTTGTATCCCATTGTCCAGCACTATCCAGTACTGAGCTAGCTGGTTGGCTTGTTGGTATTCCTTGATGTTCTCCTATTACTGGGACATCAGGACTGGTTTTATTTGCGAAAAACTTTTTTAGAAGTAGTTTTCTCCCGAAGAGATTAAGATCCTTCTCCCATTGGAAGCGATCAAATTTCTTTGTGGGTGAGAAGGTGAGGCCTTTGGATAGAACCTTTTTGTGATCATCAGTGATGGTGTGTTCTGATAAGTTAATAATAGTGAGACTCATTTCATTTCCTAGTACTTCCTCCGATTCCGTATTGGATAGTGGGATGGGGGTGGGGAATCCCATCTTCGCTCCCCTCTTCCTCTTCCTACCGCCCCTCCTCGACTTCCTTTTGGACGTCCTCTTTTGGGTCTCTGATTCTCTAAAAAAGAAGAGGAGGAGGAAGGATGTTGCACTTGATAGTTGTTAGTTTCGTCTCTATAATGGGGATAAGTCTCCCCTACATCCTCATCAGTCCCTGATGATTCTATCTCCGACGATGAGGGGTACCCCTGTGGGTGTTGTTGTGATCTTTCCCTTCTCGGTGGTCTATTCCACCTAAAGATTTTACCTGAGGAGAAATCCTGTTTATCACGTTGAAATTTAGATTTCTTCCGTTCTGTGATTACCTCCTCGTATTCTTGTAAGGCTTTTTTCTCTAGTTCAAATCTAGTTTGGAAGGAGAGATCGTTCTCAAATACTTCCAATTTTTTGCCTATATTGTCTATTTCTTTGCCTACTTCCTCTGAGATTAAGTTATTGTGCTTGATCAATATCAGCAACAAATCATTAGAGCAATTCAGTAGACAATTTTCCCAATCACGTTTCAAAGTTTCACTAGCAAGTGGATAGGTTGGGAAAACCTTTGGACGTAATCCGCGTGGAACTATTTTGTGCTTCTGGTAGTTTTCTAGGCTTATTAGGTCCCAATTAACTCTTGTTTGCCTTTGTCTTAACAGTTTCAGTTTATGCATATCATCATTCCAGCTAGTGGACGCAGTGGTAGGCGTAATGGGATCCGAAAAAATACCTCCAAGATCCTCAGTCCTGCGTTTATTTATTAGCTCATTCTTCAAACTAAAACTTGACATATTTGTCAAGAACCGGCTCAGAGACAGACAGTTTATATAGAGTTTGAGAAAAGACAATGAGATAATTGGCCTATTATCCTTACGGCAGAGAAAATGGTGTGCTAGAACAGAAACTGAGGTAACCTCAGTGCATACAATATGAAACAGGGAGGGGGGAATGTTCCTGCACAACCTTTCAGAAAATGATGATAAATATTGATAAATATTGTAAACCAACAATCTGGAAGATAATTAAGGAGAAAATTTCCAGAAATAAATCATCCTGCTGGTGGTGCACCCCGAGGTAAAGAAACTAAATCTTAGAAAATTGTTTTGTTCCTCGAAAGAGATCAAGAGAACAGGAAGAAAACCTCTTTGTGGGGGCACTCTTTATCAAAATAATTTAATTTATTTAAAACATAACATTTATTGAGTCAAAAAATAAAAATATATGTCATACGTAGCCTTTCTCAAACAAAAAAAGAGAGATTTTTGACCTCTGAATATAGGTCACCCTCAGGTGAAAATATAGTGTGATATAAGATTATATCAAAAAAAGCTTTTTTTTCTTTCAATTTAATTATAAGATAAAATAAGCAAGGTCAGAGAGTAATGATCCGACCATGACGGCATAATGTATTCTCCTAACTGGACGATCTACCTGTAGTTAGTAGCTACTGTGTCACTTCTATTGAGGGAAATCAAAAGCAGTTTTATCAAATTAGTTTGTAGCTGATCACTATCCCTGCTCAGAACAGAATATACCTGAGCAGGCTTTATAGATCAGAACTTTATTGTATTGAAATCCTGATACATAAACAGTTGGTCATAAACATTCTTTTAAGAGTGAGTGTTTACCTGAATAGGGCAGATAAATCATATACTCCTCAATAATGAGAAGCAATTTGTTTATGGCCACAGTGACAGGTACAGATAGCAGAGAGTTTTATCTGCATTTATATGAGCATGATTTGCACAGAGGAAAAATATATATGTGTCCCCTATTGTTGTACCACCATTAATGGCAATATATAGTTTAGAAATTGGGTACTCCACTGTGCTTGCAGCAATTACTAAAGAAAAAGACACAATGTAAAATCTCAAAAGAGTGAAGCAGTAACTCCTTATATGGACTCTGATCTCCAATCTACTTGCAACAGTTTTGTTATTTCTTAAGCGATATGTAACATCAGCGATAAGGTAAATTTACAATGAATTGTCAGTCTTCCTATAAATATAATCATAGCCAGAGGAAGAATTAAATTGAGTTAGCTGAATCTGTTTTTTAGAACTGTAGCTATAATAGACATTTGTGGAGAAAAATAGTTTAATTACCACAAAAAGGGGATATTGGTGTAAATTAAAGAATCCCCATCTACAGGCAGAATAGAAGCCCGTCCCATATGCCCAGCCAACTTCTGCTGCCTTCCCATGTGTGTGCAAGTACACAGTGAATGGGAGGTGAGAGAGTCGGCCAGACGGTAACGGACTGAAGAAAGAAAAGAGTGTTTCTTGCTGTCATCCGCTATAGCGCCCGCAGCCCTGTTGATATTTAATCAGTGCAGGGCTGGGAGGTACCGCCAAGCGGATGATGAGAGCGCACTGAAAATACCTGACGGGGAGAGAGAGTCCCCGAATGCAGCGGTTGCGGCAGTCGTCTCCGTTAGTGCCGTGGTCCGGGCCCCTGTCACGTGTCTCGGGATTCCGGAAGTGGCGTCATGTGACGCTCAAAGACTAGTACTGCTGAACGTACGTTTCACCCTGTAAACGGGCTTGTTCACCATCTGTCATGAAGGTGTTCTCCTTCATGAGTATTTAAATAACAGAGAGCCAATCATGATAGCCATGAGAAATGAGTGACACTTGAAATAGCCAATGGGGGAATGATTGCTGATAAAAATCCGCTGAAGCTAAATGGCTTGATGAGCAGAAGAAATCACTTAACTACATTAACTGGCTGTGTGCAGGCTATTGGGGAACTTGTGTCGAATAAATTAATTCAATAAATATTAAATCAATGTTATAATTTTAATCATAAATATGTGATGTACATGATGATGTTTATTATATGCATATATCTGTGTGTCAAAACCAGAAAATACAGAACCAGAGCAAAGTACAAACAAATGAAAGGTTTTCAATTAAATAATTATATGGTATAGACGGTTTATAATTGGAAAATTGTTATTGGAATAATGATATAATACAGGAGATTTACAAGTATATAATAGTAATAATAATACCAGTATAAGCATCTTCCCTGAGAAAAGGGGGGGGGGGGAAAGAAGGGGAAAAAAAAAAGATGAATATCCACACTATTATGATTTGACATTTGGTGTGTGTGTGTATATATACACACGGGCAGGATAATAATAAAAATAAATATAAATATAAAAATAATAATAATAAAAATAAAAATAAATATAAATAATAATAATCATAAGAGGTTAAGAGTAAGTGGGGGTTAGGGTAGTTGAATTGGTAGCACAGTCTAGGCACACATGTATAGATGTGCATGTACACTTTGTGCTGTGAATAAAATATCAAAAGTTTATTCTATTGGAGATAGAATTTGAAAAAGACATATTGATTAGGTAGTTAAGAAAGCGCTATAATTAATGTTCTCATTAAGACCCATAGGGGAAGTTGAACCCAGTCTGAAAATCCACTGGCTTTCCCGTCTGAGAAGCTCTTTCTGAAGGTCTCCCCCTCTTATTCCTAATCTGATTCTCTCAAGTCCAAAAACTTGTAAGCATTCTGAGGAATTCCCATGAACATTTAGGAAGTGTCTGGCCACAGTTGTTAGTGGTTTGAATTTTTTCCGGTCAGCTTCTGCATTTCTTATTGTCCCAATATGTTCCAAGATGCGATGTTTAAGCATCCTGGAGGTCATTCCAACATAGCGGATATTGCATGTACAAGTGATACAGTATATCACATTTTTTGTCTTACAATTGAAAAAATCCGTTATGATATGTTCCATGCCGTATTTATCCTGTATAGTTAATTGGGAATGGATATGTTTGCAGGCTTTACAGGACCCACATGGGAAACTTCCTCGTACTGATGGTTGTCTTGGGGGTTTGTCCTCAAAGTGGCTTTTCACTAGTCTGTCTCTAAGATTTGGTGATCTTCTCCAACTCATGGAGACTCGTTCTTTTAGTGCCTTGTTCAGATCATTATCTAGATGTAATACAGGCCAGTGCTTTTGAATAATCTGTTGTATCTCACGCCACTCAGTGCAGAAATTGCCAACGAACCTCACTTCTGTATCTTCCTTCTGTTTTGGTTTTCCTCGGAAAATCAGAGTTTCTCTGTCTGTGTGCTCCACCTCCCTTCTAGCTTGCTTTATCAGTCTGTGGCTATATCCCCTATTTTTGAGTCTGCTCGTAAGTTCAATACTTTGTTCCTGAAAGACACGTTGGTCCGAACAGTTTCTCTTGAGCCTTAAGAATTCACCCTTGGGGATGGTTTTCACTGTTGATGGAAAGTGGGAGCTAGATTGATGAAGCAAAGAGTTCGTGGCTGTCGGTTTTCTAAAGAGTTCTGTAGCAATATGACCGCATTCTGTACGATATATGGACAAATCTAGGAAAGAGACCCTGTCTTTGTTGGTCACGTATGTGAACCTCAGATTAAGGTCATTTTTGTGTAGTTCTTGGACGAAATCTTCAAAAGTTTTCTCGTCCCCATCCCAGATGACCAAAATATCATCTATATAACGTAGCCACATTAGAACTCTTTGTGTATGATGGTCGTTAAGATCAGAGAAAACCACCTCGCGTTCCCACCATCCGAGAAAAAGATTCGCATACGTGGGGGCACAAGCTGCCCCCATCGCTGTACCCCTTGTTTGCACATAGTATCTGTTGTTGAATGTAAAGTAATTGTTGTGTAAAACAAAATGCAGGAGGTCAAGGAGAAAGAGATGAAAATCACTAGTCCCCTCTATGTCTAAAAAGTATTTGACTGCATTGATTCCTTTGGCATGATCAATCGAGGTATAGAGTGATTCTACATCCATACTTATCAAAAGTTGGGTATCCTCTAGTCGAACATCATGTATCTTTTTCAAGACATCCGTCGTGTCTTGAACATAAGATGGTAAGGTAATTACATGATGTCTAAGGTGGATATCAATAAATGTACTGGCTTGTTCCAAAAGGCCCCCAATCCCAGAGACAATCGGCCTACCAGGGGGATGGATCAGGTTCTTATGCGTCTTTGGGAGGAGGTAGAATGTGGGTACCTTCGGGTTTGTTACTTTTAGGTACTCCCATTCAGTTTTAGTGATAGTGCCATCTCTAAATGCCTTGTCCGTCAATCTCGTATACAGGGTTTGAAGATTATCAGTGGGATTAAAGATGGATCTCTTATAGCAATCTGTATCATTTAATTGCCTCATAGCTTCTCCAATATAGAGCTGCTTATCCCAGATCACTATGTTGCCACCCTTATCAGATGGTTTGACCACCACATCTTCCCAAGATTCTATTTCCGAAATGGCTGTCCTTTCTCTGTAATTCAGATTGCGTCGGCTAGGTCCTCTCCGTTTCTGATGTAAACTATCCAAGTCTCGAGAAACTAAACGCATAAAGACCTTGACCTCTGGGCATATATTGTCCTGTGGGAAGAAGGTGCTTCTTTTTTTGCATATAGGTCTATTCCTGGGTGTTTCTTCATGGGTTTCCAGATCGTCCTGAAGTTCTTCCAACATCCTAATTGCCCTCCTGTCATCTTCCGATGTTGTATCCCATTGTCCAGCACTATCCAGTACTGAGCTAGCTGGTTGGCTTGTTGGTATTCCTTGATGTTCTCCTATTACTGGGACATCAGGACTGGTTTTATTTGCGAAAAACTTTTTTAGAAGTAGTTTTCTCCCGAAGAATCTTGGGAAGATGTGGTGGTCAAACCATCTGATAAGGGTGGCAACATAGTGATCTGGGATAAGCAGCTCTATATTGGAGAAGCTATGAGGCAATTAAATGATACAGATTGCTATAAGAGATCCATCTTTAATCCCACTGATAATCTTCAAACCCTGTATACGAGATTGACGGACAAGGCATTTAGAGATGGCACTATCACTAAAACTGAATTGGAGTACCTAAAAGTAACAAACCCGAAGGTACCCACATTCTACCTCCTCCCAAAGACGCATAAGAACCTGATCCATACCCCTGGTAGGCCGATTGTCTCTGGGATTGGGGGCCTTTTGGAACAAGCCAGTACATTTATTGATATCCACCTTAGACATCATGTAATTACCTTACCATCTTATGTTCAAGACACGACGGATGTCTTGAAAAAGATACATGATGTTCGACTAGAGGATACCCAACTTTTGATAAGTATGGATGTAGAATCACTCTATACCTCGATTGATCATGCCAAAGGAATCAATGCAGTCAAATACTTTTTAGACATAGAGGGGACTAGTGATTTTCATCTCTTTCTCCTTGACCTCCTGCATTTTGTTTTACACAACAATTACTTTACATTCAACAACAGATACTATGTGCAAACAAGGGGTACAGCGATGGGGGCAGCTTGTGCCCCCACGTATGCGAATCTTTTTCTCGGATGGTGGGAACGCGAGGTGGTTTTCTCTGATCTTAACGACCATCATACACAAAGAGTTCTAATGTGGCTACGTTATATAGATGATATTTTGGTCATCTGGGATGGGGACGAGAAAACTTTTGAAGATTTCGTCCAAGAACTACACAAAAATGACCTTAATCTGAGGTTCACATACGTGACCAACAAAGACAGGGTCTCTTTCCTAGATTTGTCCATATATCGTACAGAATGCGGTCATATTGCTACAGAACTCTTTAGAAAACCGACAGCCACGAACTCTTTGCTTCATCAATCTAGCTCCCACTTTCCATCAACAGTGAAAACCATCCCCAAGGGTGAATTCTTAAGGCTCAAGAGAAACTGTTCGGACCAACGTGTCTTTCAGGAACAAAGTATTGAACTTACGAGCAGACTCAAAAATAGGGGATATAGCCACAGACTGATAAAGCAAGCTAGAAGGGAGGTGGAGCACACAGACAGAGAAACTCTGATTTTCCGAGGAAAACCAAAACAGAAGGAAGATACAGAAGTGAGGTTCGTTGGCAATTTCTGCACTGAGTGGCGTGAGATACAACAGATTATTCAAAAGCACTGGCCTGTATTACATCTAGATAATGATCTGAACAAGGCACTAAAAGAACGAGTCTCCATGAGTTGGAGAAGATCACCAAATCTTAGAGACAGACTAGTGAAAAGCCACTTTGAGGACAAACCCCCAAGACAACCATCAGTACGAGGAAGTTTCCCATGTGGGTCCTGTAAAGCCTGCAAACATATCCATTCCCAATTAACTATACAGGATAAATACGGCATGGAACATATCATAACGGATTTTTTCAATTGTAAGACAAAAAATGTGATATACTGTATCACTTGTACATGCAATATCCGCTATGTTGGAATGACCTCCAGGATGCTTAAACATCGCATCTTGGAACATATTGGGACAATAAGAAATGCAGAAGCTGACCGGAAAAAATTCAAACCACTAACAACTGTGGCCAGACACTTCCTAAATGTTCATGGGAATTCCTCAGAATGCTTACAAGTTTTTGGACTTGAGAGAATCAGATTAGGAATAAGAGGGGGAGACCTTCAGAAAGAGCTTCTCAGACGGGAAAGCCAGTGGATTTTCAGACTGGGTTCAACTTCCCCTATGGGTCTTAATGAGAACATTAATTATAGCGCTTTCTTAACTACCTAATCAATATGTCTTTTTCAAATTCTATCTCCAATAGAATAAACTTTTGATATTTTATTCACAGCACAAAGTGTACATGCACATCTATACATGTGTGCCTAGACTGTGCTACCAATTCAACTACCCTAACCCCCACTTACTCTTAACCTCTTATGATTATTATTATTTATATTTATTTTTATTTTTATTATTATTATTTTTATATTTATATTTATTTTTATTATTATCCTGCCCGTGTGTATATATACACACACACACCAAATGTCAAATCATAATAGTGTGGATATTCATCATTTTTTTTCCCCTTCTTTTTCCCCCCCCCCCTTTTCTCAGGGAAGATGCTTATACTGGTATTATTATTACTATTATATACTTGTAAATCTCCTGTATTATATCATTATTCCAATAACAATTTTCCAATTATAAACCATCTATACCATATAATTATTTAATTGAAAACCTTTCATTTGTTTGTACTTTGCTCTGGTTCTGTATTTTCTGGTTTTGACACACAGATATATGCATATAATAAACATCATCATGTACATCACATATTTATGATTAAAATTATAACATTGATTTAATATTTATTGAATTATTTTATTCGACACAAGTTCCCCAATAGCCTGCACACAGCCAGTTAATGTAGTTAAGTGATTTCTTCTGCTCATCAAGCCATTTAGCTTCAGCGGATTTTTATCAGCAATCATTCCCCCATTGGCTATTTCAAGTGTCACTCATTTCTCATGGCTATCATGATTGGCTCTCTGTTATTTAAATACTCATGAAGGAGAACACCTTCATGACAGATGGTGAACAAGCCCGTTTACAGGGTGAAACGTACGTTCAGCAGTACTAGTCTTTGAGCGTCACATGACGCCACTTCCGGAATCCCGAGACACGTGACCGGGGCCCGGACCACGGCACTAACGGAGACGACTGCCGCAACCGCTGCATTCGGGGACTCTCTCTCCCCGTCAGGTATTTTCAGTGCGCTCTCATCATCCGCTTGGCGGTACCTCCCAGCCCTGCACTGATTAAATATCAACAGGGCTGCGGGCGCTATAGCGGATGACAGCAAGAAACACTCTTTTCTTTCTTCAGTCCGTTACCGTCTGGCCGACTCTCTCACCTCCCATTCACTGTGTACTTGCACACACATGGGAAGGCAGCAGAAGTTGGCTGGGCATATGGGACGGGCTTCTATTCTGCCTGTAGATGGGGATTCTTTAATTTACACCAATATCCCCTTTTTGTGGTAATTAAACTATTTTTCTCCACAAATGTCTATTATAGCTACAGTTCTAAAAAACAGATTCAGCTAACTCAATTTAATTCTTCCTCTGGCTATGATTATATTTATAGGAAGACTGACAATTCATTGTAAATTTACCTTATCGCTGATGTTACATATCGCTTAAGAAATAACAAAACTGTTGCAAGTAGATTGGAGATCAGAGTCCATATAAGGAGTTACTGCTTCACTCTTTTGAGATTTTACATTGTGTCTTTTTCTTTAGTAATTGCTGCAAGCACAGTGGAGTACCCAATTTCTAAACTATATATTGCCATTAATGGTGGTACAACAATAGGGGACACATATATATTTTTCCTCTGTGCAAATCATGCTCATATAAATGCAGATAAAACTCTCTGCTATCTGTACCTGTCACTGTGGCCATAAACAAATTGCTTCTCATTATTGAGGAGTATATGATTTATCTGCCCTATTCAGGTAAACACTCACTCTTAAAAGAATGTTTATGACCAACTGTTTATGTATCAGGATTTCAATACAATAAAGTTCTGATCTATAAAGCCTGCTCAGGTATATTCTGTTCTGAGCAGGGATAGTGATCAGCTACAAACTAATTTGATAAAACTGCTTTTGATTTCCCTCAATAGAAGTGACACAGTAGCTACTAACTACAGGTAGATCGTCCAGTTAGGAGAATACATTATGCCGTCATGGTCGGATCATTACTCTCTGACCTTGCTTATTTTATCTTATAATTAAATTGAAAGAAAAAAAAGCTTTTTTTGATATAATCTTATATCACACTATATTTTCACCTGAGGGTGACCTATATTCAGAGGTCAAAAATCTCTCTTTTTTTGTTTGAGAAAGGCTACGTATGACATATATTTTTATTTTTTGACTCAATAAATGTTATGTTTTAAATAAATTAAATTATTTTGATAAAGAGTGCCCCCACAAAGAGGTTTTCTTCCTGTTCTCTTGATCTCTTTCGAGGAACAAAACAATTTTCTAAGATTTAGTTTCTTTACCTCGGGGTGCACCACCAGCAGGATGATTTATTTCTGGAAATTTTCTCCTTAATTATCTTCCAGATTGTTGGTTTACAATATTTATCAATATTTATCATCATTTTCTGAAAGGTTGTGCAGGAACATTCCCCCCTCCCTGGCCCATAAAAACCAGACAGAGAGGAATATCCAAAGGAAAAATCCTTACACTCACCAGATGTACTTGTGCAGCAAACAAGTGGAAATTTCAGAATGATACAATGATTGCTGCAGCTGATATTTAAACCCCTTCTGGGATTACATCACTTCCTCTAATTAGTGAGAGCTGAGTAAGTCTCTAATGCCAAACAGACCTTAAGAAGCTTAAATATAGACTTTGGATAATATTAAATAATATTCAATATAATTCAATATAAGAGAACAATGCCTCTAAGCAAGAAAGTCCAGCTGTGTAAAGGCATGCGTTTCCGGTATGCATTCCACCTGCGCTTACTCCTAATTGGATGTACCAGAGGCATCCCCGCTATCTACCACACCTCCAAACTCCCAAAAATATTTTTATGGAGGAATAAAAATATTTTTGGCCCTTCCCTTGAGCCCTCGCGCTCTCTCCAACACCTCCCGACCTCCGAAAATATTTCTACGGGGGGATTAAAATATTTTTACGGTGGGATTAAAAGATGTATGGCACTCCCCTCGAGCCTGTGCGCTCCTGCACTTCCTGACCCGAAATATTTTTCCTTAGGGATTAAAATATTTTTGGCATTCCCCTTGAGCCCACATGCTCTCTGCCGCACCTCCCGACCCCGAAAATATTTTTACAGTGGGATTAAATTATTTTTATTAAAATATTTAAAATATTTTTTACGGGTGAATTAAATTATTTTTTGCCCTTCCCTTGAGCCCTCGCACACTCTCCCGCACCTCCAGACCCCTGAAAATATTTTAACTGGGGGATTAAAATATTTTTATTAAAATATTTAAAAAAAATTTATGGGTGAAGTAAAATATTTTTTGCCCTTCCCTTGAGCCCTCGCGCACTCTCCCGCACCTCCTGACCCCTGAAAATATTTTTAGTGGGGGATTAAAATATTTTTAGCACTCACCTCAAGCTCGCGTGCTCTCCTGCACCTCCCAACCCAAATTTTTTTTCCTTAAGGATTAAAATATTTTTGGCATTTCCCTCAAGCCCACACGCTCTCTCTTGCACCTCCTGACCCCTGAAAATATTTTTACAGTGGGATTAAAATATTTTTGGCACTCTCCTCGACCCTGCACACTCTCTCCTGAACCTCCTGACCCCAAAAAATAAACATGCATACATTAGTAGTACAACAGAAGTTAAAAAAATGTTTACAATGGAAACCTCCACAGTGAGATTCACAAATAGATCTTTAAAATAAAATAAACTGTTTCGGTATACATAGACAAGCAATTCCTTAGTAATTCTTCAAAACAGTAACTATAAACAGTTCAAGTATGTCTTAAAATTTACAAATAAGTCCAAACCTCTAATGTACAAACATTGTGCTAAGTGACACATCCATTCCAAATCTTAACTGCTGCCCATAAAAACCAGACAGAGAGGAATATCCAAAGGAAAAATCCTTACACTCACCAGATGTACTTGTGCAGCAAACAAGTGGAAATTTCAGAATGATACAATGATTGCTGCAGCTGATATTTAAACCCCTTCTGGGATTACATCACTTCCTCTAATTAGTGAGAGCTGAGTAAGTCTCTAATGCCAAACAGACCTTAAGAAGCTTAAATATAGACTTTGGATAATATTAAATAATATTCAATATAATTCAATATAAGAGAACAATGCCTCTAAGCAAGAAAGTCCAGCTGTGTAAAGGCATGCGTTTCCGGTATGCATTCCACCTGTGCTTCCGGTATGCTTTCCACTTGCGCTTACTCCTAATTGGATGTACCAAAGGCATCCCCGCTATCTACCACACCTCCAAACTCCCAAAAATATTTTTATGGAGGAATAAAAATATTTTTGGCCCTTCCCTTGAGCCCTCGCGCTCTCTCCAACACCTCCCGACCTCCGAAAATATTTCTACGGGGGGATTAAAATATTTTTACGGTGGGATTAAAAGATGTATGGCACTCCCCTCGAGCCTGTGCGCTCCTGCACTTCCTGACCCGAAATATTTTTCCTTAGGGATTAAAATATTTTTGGCATTCCCCTTGAGCCCACATGCTCTCTGCCGCACCTCCCGACCCCAAAAATATTTTTACAGTGGGATTAAATTATTTTTATTAAAATATTTAAAATATTTTTTACGGGTGAATTAAATTATTTTTTGCCCTTCCCTTGAGCCCTCGCACACTCTCCCGCACCTCCAGACCCCTGAAAATATTTTTACTGGGGGATTAAAATATTTTTATTAAAATATTTAAAAAAAATGTATGGGTGAAGTAAAATATTTTTTGCCCTTCCCTTGAGCCCTCGCGCACTCTCCCGCACCTCCTGACCCCTGAAAATATTTTTAGTGGGGGATTAAAATATTTTTAGCACTCACCTCAAGCTCGCGTGCTCTCCTGCACCTCCCAACCCAAATTTTTTTTCCTTAAGGATTAAAATATTTTTGGCATTTCCCTCAAGCCCACACGCTCTCTCTTGCACCTCCTGACCCCTGAAAATATTTTTACAGTGGGATTAAAATATTTTTGGCACTCTCCTCGACCCTGCACACTCTCTCCTGAACCTCCTGACCCCAAAAAATAAACATGCATACATTAGTAGTACAACAGAAGTTAAAAAAATGTTTACAATGGAAACCTCCACAGTGAGATTCACAAATAGATCTTTAAAATAAAATAAACTGTTTCGGTATACATAGACAAGCAATTCCTTAGTAATTCTTCAAAACAGTAACTATAAACAGTTCAAGTATGTCTTAAAATTTACAAATAAGTCCAAACCTCTAATGTACAAACATTGTGCTAAGTGACACATCCATTCCAAATCTTAACTGCTGCCCATAAAAACCAGACAGAGGAATATCCAAAGGAAAAATCCTTACACTCACCAGATGTACTTGTGCAGCAAACAAGTGGAAATTTCAGAATGATACAATGATTGCTGCAGCTGATATTTAAACCCCTTCTGGGATTACATCACTTCCTCTAATTAGTGAGAGCTGAGTAAGTCTCTAATGCCAAACAGACCTTAAGAAGCTTAAATATAGACTTTGGATAATATTAAATAATATTCAATATAATTCAATATAAGAGAACAATGCCTCTAAGCAAGAAAGTCCAGCTGTGTAAAGGCATGCGTTTCCGGTATGCATTCCACCTGCGCTTACTCCTAATTGGATGTACCAGAGGCATCCCCGCTATCTACCACACCTCCAAACTCCCAAAAATATTTTTATGGAGGAATAAAAATATTTTTGGCCCTTCCCTTGAGCCCTCGCGCTCTCTCCAACACCTCCCGACCTCCGAAAATATTTCTACGGGGGGATTAAAATATTTTTACGGTGGGATTAAAAGATGTATGGCACTCCCCTCGAGCCTGTGCGCTCCTGCACCTCCTGACCCGAAATATTTTTCCTTAGGGATTAAAATATTTTTGGCATTCCCCTTGAGCCCACATGCTCTCTGCCGCACCTCCCGACCCCGAAAATATTTTTACAGTGGCATTAAATTATTTTTATTAAAATATTTAAAATATTTTTTTACGGGTGAATTAAATTATTTTTTGCCCTTCCCTTGAGCCCTCGCACACTCTCCCGCACCTCCAGACCCCTGAAAATATTTTTACTGGGGGATTAAAATATTTTTATTAAAATATTTAAAAAAAAATTATGGGTGAAGTAAAATATTTTTTGCCCTTCCCTTGAGCCCTCGCGCACTCTCCCGCACCTCCTGACCCCTGAAAATATTTTTAGTGGGGGATTAAAATATTTTTAGCACTCACCTCAAGCTCGCGTGCTCTCCTGCACCTCCCAACCCAATTTTTTTTTCCTTAAGGATTAAAATATTTTTGGCATTTCCCTCAAGCCCACACGCTCTCTCTTGCACCTCCTGACCCCTGAAAATATTTTTACAGTGGGATTAAAATATTTTTATTAAAATATTTAAAATATTTTTACGGGTGAATTAAAAAAAATATTGCCCTTCCCTTCAGCCCTCGCACACTCTCCTGCACCTCCCGACCCCTGAAAATATTTTTACTGGGAGAGTAAAATATTTTTATGGTGTGATTATTTTTTTGTGGGGGGATTAAAATATTTTTGGCATTCCCCTCAACCCCACGCACTCTCTCCTGCACCTCCTGACCCAAAAAATATTTTTACTGGAGACTAAAATATTTTTGCCATTCCCCTCGACCCCGCACACTCTCTCCAACTTCTCCCAAACCCCAAAAATATTTTTACGGGGGGATTAAAATATTTTTGATGTTCCCCTCGAGCCTGCGCACTCTCTCCTCTCCTCCCGACCCCAAAAAATATTTGTACGGGGAAATAAAAATATTTTTGGCCCTGCTTTCGAACCCACACACTCTCTCCTGCTCCTCCCAACCCCAAAAAATATTTTTATGGGGGGATTAAAATATTTTTAAAGTGGGATTAAATTATTTTTACGGGGGAATAAAATATTTTTGGCACTCCCTTTGAGCCCACGAGCTCTCTACCGCACCTCTCAACCCCCAAAAGTATTTTTATGGGGAAATTAAAATATATTTGGTGGAATGCATACCGGAAATGCATGCCTTTACACAGCTGGAATTTCTTGCTTAGAGGCCCACATGCTCTCTGCCGCACCTCCCGACCCCGAAAATATTTTACAGTGGGATTAAATTATTTTTATTAAAATATTTAAAATATTTTTTACGGGTGAATTAAATTATTTTTTGCCCTTCCCTTGAGCCCTCGCACACTCTCCCGCACCTCCAGACCCCTGAAAATATTTTTAATGGGGGATTAAAATATTTTTATTAAAATATTTAAAAAAAATTTATGGGTGAAGTAAAATATTTTTTGCCCTTCCCTTGAGCTCTCGCGCACTCTCCCGCACCTCCTGACCCCTGAAAATATTTTTAGTGGGGGATTAAAATATTTTTAGCACTCACCTCAAGCTCGCGTGCTCTCCTGCACCTCCCAACCCAAATTTTTTTCCCTTAAGGATTAAAATATTTTTGGCATTTCCCTCAAGCCCACACGCTCTCTCTTGCACCTCCCGACCCCCGAAAATATTTTTTACAGGGGGATTTAAATATTTTTATGGTGGGATTAAACGATTTATGGCACTCCCCTCGAGCCTGTGTTCTCCTGCACCTCCTGACCTGAAATATTTTTCCTTGGGGATTAAAATATTTTTGGCATTCCCCTCGAGCCCATGTGCTCTCTCCCGCACCTCCTGACCTGATTTTTATTAAAATATTTAAAATATTTTTACGGGTGAATTAAAAAAAATGTTGCCCTTCCCTTCAGCCCTCGCGCACTCTCCTGCACCTCCCGACCCCTGAAAATATTTTTAGTGGGGGATTAAAATATTTTTGACCCTCATCTCAATCTTGCGTGCTCTCCTGCACCTCCCGACTCGAAATATTTTTCCTTAAAGATTAAAATATTTTTGGCACCCCCCTCGAGCCCACTCGCTCTCTCCCGCACCTCCCGACGACACTGAAAATATTTTTACAGGGGGTTTAAAATATTTTTAGCCCTCACCTCAAACTCGCGTGCTCTCCTGCACGTCCTGACCCAAAATATTTTTCCTTAAGTATTAAAATATTTTTGGTATTCCCCTCGAGCCCGCATGCTCTCTACTGCACCTCCCGACCCCAAAAATATTTTTACAGGGGGAGTAAAATATTTTTATTGTGGGAGTAAAACATTTTTACGGTGGGATTAAAGTATTTTTTGGGGGGATTAAAAGATGTATGGCACTCCACTTGAGCCCGTGCGCTCTGTCCCGCACCACCCGACCCCCAAAAATATTTTAATGGGGGTATTAAAATATTTTTGGCACTCCCCTCAAGCCTGCGCCCTCTCTTCCACACCTTTAGACCCTCAAAAATATTTTTATGGGGCGATTAAGATATTGTGCCCTCACCTTGAGCTCGCATGTTCTTCTGCACCTCCCGACCCAAAATATTTTTTCCCTGAAGATTAAAATATTTTTGCCGTTCTCTCTCCCACACCTCCTGACCCCAGAAATTCGGAGGAATGAAAATATTTTTATGTTGGGATTAAAATATTTTTATGGGGGGATTAAAATATTTTTGGTGCTACCCTTGAGCCCGCACGCTCTCTCCTGCACCTTCCGACCCAAAAAAATATTTTTTCAGGGGGATTTAAATATTTTTATGGTGGGATTAAACGATTTATGGCACTCCCCTCGAGCCTGTGTTCTCCTGCACCTCCTGACCTGAAATATTTTTCCTTGGGGATTAAAATATTTTTGTCATTCCCCTCGAGCCCATGTGCTCTCTCCCGCACCTCCTGACCTGATTTTTATTAAAATATTTAAAATATTTTTACGGGTGAATTAAAAAAAATGTTGCCCTTCCCTTCAGCCCTCGCGCACTCTCCTGCACCTCCCGACCCCTGAAAATATTTTTAGTGGGGGATTAAAATATTTTTGACCCTCATCTCAATCTTGCGTGCTCTCCTGCACCTCCCGACTCGAAATATTTTTCCTTAAAGATTAAAATATTTTTGGCACCCCCCTCGAGCCCACTCGCTCTCTCCCGCACCTCCCGACGACACTGAAAATATTTTTACAGGGGGTTTAAAATATTTTTAGCCCTCACCTCAAACTCGCGTGCTCTCCTGCACGTCCTGACCCAAAATATTTTTCCTTAAGTATTAAAATATTTTTGGTATTCCCCTCGAGCCCGCATGCTCTCTACTGCACCTCCCGACCCCAAAAATATTTTTACAGGGGGAGTAAAATATTTTTATTGTGGGAGTAAAACATTTTTACGGTGGGATTAAAGTATTTTTTGGGGGGATTAAAAGATGTATGGCACTCCACTTGAGCCCGTGCGCTCTGTCCCGCACCACCCGACCCCCAAAAATATTTTAATGGGGGTATTAAAATATTTTTGGCACTCCCCTCAAGCCTGCGCCCTCTCTTCCACACCTTTAGACCCTCAAAAATATTTTTATGGGGCGATTAAGATATTGTGCCCTCACGTTGAGCTCGCATGTTCTTCTGCACCTCCCGACCCAAAATATTTTTTCCCTGAAGTTTAAAATATTTTTGCCGTTCTCTCTCCCACACCTCCTGACCCCAGAAATTCGGAGAAATGAAAATATTTTTATGTTGGGATTAAAATATTTTTATGGGGGGATTAAAATATTTTTGGTGCTACCCTTGAGCCCGCACGCTCTCTCCTGCACCTTCCGACCCAAAAAAATATTTTTTCAGGGAATGTTAAATATTTTTGGCATTCCCCTCAAACCCGCACACTCTCTCCCACTTCTCCCAACCCCCAAATTTTTTTTATGGGGAGATTAAAATAATTTTGATGTTCCCCTCGAGCTCGTGCGCTCTCTCCTGCCCCTCCCGACCGCAAAAAAATATTTTTACGGGGAAATAAAAATATTTTTATGTTGGGATTAAAATATTGTTGATGTTCCCCTTAACCCCACATGCTCTTTCCTGCATCTCCCAACATCCAAAAAATTTTTTGGGGGGGAATTAAAATATTTTTATGTTGTGATTAAAATATTGTTACGGGAGGATTCAAATATTTTTGGCACTACCCTTGAGACCGCGCTCTTTCTCCCACACCACCCGACCCCCAAAAATATTTTTATAGGGGGATTAAAATGTTTTTGGCACTCTTCTCAAGCCTGCGCCCTCTCTCCCTCACCTCCGGATCCACAATAATATTTTTGCGGGGAAATTAAAATATTTTTGGCCCTGCCTTCGAGCCCGCACACTCTCTCCCACACCTCTCAACCCCTGAAAATATTTTTACGGGAAAATTAAAATATATTTGGCCATCCCTTCAAGCATGCACGCTCTCTCTCGCAAGTCCCGACCCCTGAAAATATTTTTACAAGGGGAGTAAAATATTTTTGGCATTCCCCTTGATCCCGCGTGCTTTCTCATGCATCTCGTGAACCAAGGAAATATTTATACTTGGGAATTAAAATATTTTTGGCATTCCCCTCAACCCCACACTCTCTCCTGCACCTCCTAACCCCAAAAATATTTTTACAGTGGGATTAAATTATTTTTTTTAAATATTTAAAATATTTAAATGGGTGAATTAAAATATTTTTTGCCCTTCCCTTGAGCCCTCGCGCACTCTCCCGCACCTCCCGACCCCTGAAAATATTTTTAGTGGGGGAGTAAAATATTTTTGACCCTCACCTCCCGACTCAAAAAATATTTTTCCTTAAGGATTAAAATATTTTTGGCATTCCCCTCGAGCCCACATGCTCTCTCCCACACCTCCCGAATCCTGAAAATATTTTACCAGGGGGATTAAATATTTTTGGGCCTCATCTCTAGCTCGCGTGCTCTCCTGCACCTCCCAACCCAAAATATTTTTCTTTAAGGATTAAAATATTTTTGGCATTTCCCTCGAGCCCACACGCTCTCTCCCGCACCTCCCGACCCCTGAAAATATTTTTACAGGGGGAATAAAATATTTTTATGGTTGGATTCAAATATTTTTACAGTGGGATTCAAATATTTTTACAGTGGCATTCAAATATTTTTGAACCTCCCCTCAAGCCTGGTTGCTCTCTCCCACACTTTCCTGATCCCCAAAAATATTTGGGGAGATTAAAATATTTTTGGCCCTTCCCTCGAGCCCGCGCACACTCTCTCGCACCTCCCAACCACCCAAAATATTTTTAGTGGGGATTAAAAAAAAATTGGCATTCACCTCTCTATTTTTACGGGGGAATTAAAATATTTTTATGTTGGGATTAAAATATTTTTACAGGGTTATTAAAATATTTTTGGTGCTATATTGAGCCCGCGCGCTCTCTCCCGCACCTCCTGACCCCTGAAAATATTTTTACAGGGGGACTAAAATATTTTTAGCCCTCACCTCATGCTCACGTGGTCTCCTGCACCTCCCGACCTGAAATCTTTTTCCTTAAGGATTAAAATATTTTTGGCATTCCCCTCGAACCCACACGCTCTCTCCCGTACCTCCCGACCCCAAAAAATATTTTTACAGGAGGATTAAAATATTTTTATGGTTGAATTAAAATATTTTTACAGTGGGATTAAAATATTTTTGACCCTCACCTCAAGCCTGGTTGCTCTCTCCCACACCTTCCTGATCCCCAAAATTTTGGGGGGAGATTAAAATATTTTTGCCCCTTCCCTCAAGGCTGTGCACACTCTCCCGCAGCTCCCGACCACCCAGAATATTTTTAGTGGGGATTAAAATTTTTTGGGCATTCTCCTCTCTATTTTTACGGAGGAATTAAAAAAAAATTGTGTTGGGATTAAAATATTTTTACAGGGGGATTAAAATATTTTTGACGCTACCATTGAGCCCGCATGCTCTCTCCCGCACCTCCCGACCCCCAAAAATATTTTTGCAGGCGGATTAAAATATTTTTATGGTGGGAATAAAATATTTTTATTTGGGGATTAAAATATTTTTGGCATTCCCCTCGACCCCACACTCTCTCTCCCGCACCTCCCAACCCCTGAAAATATTTTTACAGTGAGATTAAAATATTTTTAGCCCTCACCTCAATCTCACGTGCTCTCCTGCACCTCCCGACCCAAAATATTTTTCCTTAAGGATTAAAATATTTTTGGCATTCCCCTTGAGCCCACACGCTCTCTCCTGCACCTCCCGACCCCTAAAAATATTTTTACAGGGGGATTAAAATATTTTTATGGTTGGATTCAAATATTTTTACAGTGGGATTCAAATATTTTTACAGTGGGATTAAAATATTTTTGAACCTCCACTCAAGCCTGGTTGCTCTCTCCCACACCTTCCTGATCCCCAAAAAATATTTGGGGAGATTAAAATATTTGTGGCTCTTCCCTCGAGCCCGCGCGCACTCTCCCACACCTCCCAACCACCCAAAATATTTTTAGTGGAGATTAAAAGTTTTTGGCATTCTCTTCTCTATATTTACGGGAGAATTAAAATATTTTTATTTTAGGATTAAAATATTTTTACAGGGTTATTAAAATATTTTTGGTGCTATATTGAGCCCGAGCGCTCTCTCCCGCACCACCCGACCCCCAAAAATATTTTTGCAGGGGGATTAAAATATTTTTACGGTGGGATTAAAATATTTTTATTTGGGGATTAAAAGATTTATGGCACTCCCCTCAAGGCCATGCGGTCTCTCCTTCACTTCCCGATCACCAAAAATATTTTTGTGGGGGGATTAAAATATTTCTGGCACTCCCCTCAAGCCTGCGCCCTCTCTGCCGCACCTCCAGACTCTTGAAAATATTATTAAGCGGGGATTAAAATTCTTTCGGCCCCCACCTCGAGCTCGCATGCTCTCCTGCACCTCCCAACCCAAAATATTTTCCCTTGGGGATTAAAATATTTTTGACATTCCCCTCGAGCCCACGCGCTCTTTCTTACACCTCCCAACGCTAAAAAATATTTTACATGGGGATTAAAATATATTTACGATGGGATTAAAATATTTTTATTTGGGGATTAAAATATTTCTGGCATTCCCCTCGACCCCGCGCACTCTCTCCCGCTCCTCCCAACCTCAAAAAATATTTTACAGGGAGATTAAAATATTTTTTATGTTCCACTCAAGCTCAGGTGCTCTCTCCTGCCCCTCCCGACCCCCAAAAATATTTTTAAAGTGGGATTAAAATATTTTTAAAGTGGGATTAAAATATTTTTATGGGGGGATTAAAATATTTTTGGCACTCCCTTTGAACACAAGCGCTCTCTCCCACACCTCTCGACCTCCGAAAATATTTTTACGGGGAAATTAAAATATTTTTGACACTCCCTTCGAGCATGCATGCTCTCTCTCGCACCTCCTGACCCCTGAAAATGTTTTTATAAATGGATTCAAAAAAATTTTGGCATTCCCCTTGATCTCGCATGCTCTCTCATGCACCTCCTGAACCCAGGAAATTTTTATACTTGGGAATTAAAATAATTTTGGTGTTACCCTCGACCCCACACTCTCTCTCCTGCACCTCTTGACCCCGAAAATATTTTTACGAGGTGATTAAAATATTTTTGGCATTCCCTTCGACCCCGCACGCTCTCTCCTGTAACTCCTGACCCCCAAAAATATTTTTACGGGGATTAAAATATGTTTGGCATTTCCCTTGACCCTACACACTCTCTCCCGCTCCTCCCAACCCTAAAACATATATTTACAGGAAGAGTAAAATATTTTTGATTTTTCCCTCGAGCCCGCGTGCTCTCTCCCGCTCCTTCCAACCCCAAAAAATATTTTTACGGGGGGATTAAAATATTTTTGCCATTCCTCATGACCCAGTACGCTCTCTCCCGTACCTCCTGACCCCAGGAAATTTTTATACTTGGGAATTAAAATATTTTTGGCGTTCCCTTCAACCCCACGTGCTCTCTCCTGCACCTCCCGACCCCCCAAAATATTTTTACAAAGAAGAGTAAAATATTTTTACGGTGTGATTCAAATTTTTTTACGGGGGATTAAAAAAATGTTGGCTTTCCCCTCAACTCCGCGCACTCTCTCCCACTCCTCCCAACCCCAAAAAATATTTTCATGGGTTGATTAAAATATTTTTGATGTTCCCCTCAAACCCACGTGCTCTCTCCTGCACCTCCCGACCCCCAAAAATATTTTTCCGGAGGGATTAAAATATTTCTAAAGTGGGATTATAATATTTTTGGCACTCCCTTCCCTTTTTACGGGGAAACTCAAATATATTTGGCCATCCCTTCAAGCATGCACACTCTCTCTCGCAAGTCCCGACCCCTGAAAATATTTTTACAAGGGGAGTAAAATATTTCTGGCATTCTCCTTGATCCCGCATGCTCTCTCATGCATCTCGTGAACCCAGGAAATATTTATACTTGGGAATTAAAATATTTTTGGCATTCCCCTCAACCCCACACTCTCTCCTGCACCTCCTGACCCCAAAAATATTTTTACAGTGGGATTAAGTTATTTTTATTAAAATATTTAAAATATTTTTTACGAGTGAATTAAATGATTTTTTGCCATTCCCTTGAGCACTCGCACACTCTCCCGCACCTCCCGACCTCCGAAAATATTTTTTACTGGGGATTAAAATATTTGTATTCAAATATTTAAAATATTTTTACGGGTGAATTAAAATATTTTTTGCCCTTCCCTTGAGTCCTCGCGCACTCTCCCGCACCTCCCGACCCCTGAAAATATTTTTAGTGGGGGAGTAAAATATTTTTGACCCTCACCTCAAGCTTACGTGCTCTCTTGCACCTCCCGACTCAAAATATTTTTCCTTAAGGATTAAAATATTTTTGCCATTCCCCTCGAGCCCACACACTCTCTCCTGCACCTCCAGACCCCTGAAAATATTTTCACAGGGGGATTAAAATATTTTTAGTCCTCACCTGAAGATCGCATGCTCTCCTGCACCTCCCGACCCAAAAAAAATTTCTTTAAGGATTAAAAAGATTTTGGCATTCCCCTCGAGCCCACACGCTCTCTCCTGCACCTCCCGACCCCTGAAAATATTTTTACAGGGGGATTAAAATATTTTTGGCCAACACCTCAAGCTCGCATGCTCTCCTGCACCTCACGACCCGAAATATTTTTCCTTTAGGATTAAAATATTTTTGGCATTCCCCTCGTGCCCATACGTTCTCTCCCGCACCTCCTGATCCCTGAAAATAGTTTTACAGGGGGATTAAAATATTTTTTGCCCTCATCTCAAGCTAGTGTGCTCTCCTGCACCTCCCGAACCTAAATATATTTCCTTAAAGATTCAAATATTTTTGGCATTCCCCTCAAGCCCAAATGCTCTCTCCCACACCTCCCGACCCCTGAAAATATTTTTACAGGGCAATTAAAATATTTTTGTCCCTCACCTCTAGCTCGCGTGCTCTCCTTCACCTCCCAACCCATAATATTTTTCCTTAAGGATTAAAATATTTTTGGCATTCCCCTTGAGCCCACACGCTCTCTCCCGCACCTCCCGACCCCTGAAAATATTTTTACAGGAGGATTAAAATATTTTTATGGTTGGATTCAAATATTTTTACAGTGGCATTCAAATATTTTTATTGGGATTAAAATATTTTTGAACCTCCCCTCAAGCCTGGTTGCTCTCTCCCACACCTTTCTGATCCCCAAAAATATTTGGGGAGATTAAAATATTTTTGGCCCTTCCCTCGAGATCGCGCGCACTCTCCTGCACCTCCCAACCACCCAAAATATTTTTAGTGGGGATTTTTACGGGGGGATTCAAATATTTTTGCCATTTCTCATGACCCAGTACGCTCTCTTCCGTACCTCCTGACCCCAGGAAATTTTTATACTTGGGAATTAAAATATTTTTGGCGTTCCCTTCAACCCCGCGTGCTCTCTCCTGCACCTCCCGACCATCCCAAAATATTTTTACAAAGAAGAGTAAAATATTTTTACGGTGTGATTCAAAAATTTTTACGGGGGGATTAAAAAATTTTGGCATTCCCCTCAACTCCGCGCACTCTCTCCCACACCTCCCAACCCCAAAAAATATTTTCATGGGTTGATTAAAATATTTTTGATGTTCCTCTCAAACCCACGTGCTCTCTCCTGCACCTCCCGACCCCCAAAAATATTTTTCTGGAGGGATTAAAATATTTCTAAAGTGGGATTATAATATTTTTGGCACTCCCTTCGAGCCCACGGACTCTCTCCCACACCTCTCGACCCCCGAAAATATTTTTACGGGGAAACTCAAATATATTTGGCCATCCCTTCAAGCATGCATGCTCTCTCTCGCAAGTCCCGACCCCTGAAAATATTTTTACAAGGGGAGTAAAATATTTTTGGCATTCTCCTTGATCCCGCGTGCATCTCGTGAACCCAGGAAATATTTATACTTGGGAATTAAAATATTTTTGCCATTCCCCTCAACCCCACACTCTCTCCTGCACCTCCTGACCCCAAAAATATTTTTACAGTGGGATCAATTATTTTTATTAAAATATTTAAAATATTTTTTATGGGTGAATTAAATAATTTTTTGCCCTTCCCTTGAGCACTCTTGCACTCTCCCGCACCTCCCGACCCCTGAAAATATTTTTATTGGGGGAATTAAAGTATTTTTATTAAAATATTTAAAATATTTTAATGGGAGAATTCAAATATTTTTTGCCCTTCCCTTGAGTCCTTGCGCACTCTCCCGCACCTCCCGACCCCTGAAAATATTTTTAGTGGGGGAGTAAAATAATTTTGACCCTCACCTCAAGCTTACGTGCTCTCTTGCACCTCCCGACTCAAAATATTTTTCCTTAAGGATTAAAATAATTTTGGCATTCCCCTTGAGCCCACACGCTCTCTCCTGCACCTCCCGACCCCTGAAAATATTTTTACAGGGGATTAAAATATTTTTGGCCCTCACCTAAAGCTTGCATGCTCTCCTGCACCTCACGACCCAAAATATTTTTCCTTTAGGATTAAAATATTTTTGGCATTCCCCTCGAGCCCACACGCTCTCTCCCGCACCTCCTGAACCCTGAAAATAGTTTTACAGGGGGATTCAAATATTTTTGCCCTCATCTCAAGCTAGTGTGCTCTCCTGCACCTCCTGAACCTAAATATTTTTCCTTAAAGATTCAAATATTTTTGGCATTCCCCTCAAGCCCAAATGCTCTCTCCCACACCTCCCGACCCCTGAAAATATTTTTACAGGGCGATTAAAATATTTTTGTCCCTCACCTCTAGCTCGCGTGCTCTCCTGCACCTCCCAACCCAAAATATTTTTCCTTAAGGATTAAAATATTTTTGGCATTCCCCTTGAGCCCACACGCTTTCTCCCGCACCTCCCGACCCCTGAAAATATTTTTACAGGAGGATTAAAATATTTTTATGGTTGGATTCAAATATTTTTATTGGGATTAAAATATTTTTGAACCTCCCCTCAAGCCTGGTTGCTCTCTCCCACACCTTTCTGATCCCCAAAAATATTTGGGGAGATTAAAATATTTTTGGTCCTTCCTTCAAGCCCGCGTGCACTCTCCCGCACCTCCCAACCACCCAAAATATTTTTAGTGGGGATTAAAAAAATTTGACATTCTCCGCTCTATTTTTATGGGGGAATTAAAATATTTTTATGTTGGGATTAAAATATTTTTACAGGGTTATTAAAATATTTTTGGTGCTATATTGAGCCCACGCGCTCTCTCCCACACCACCCGACCCCCAAAAATATTTTTGCAGGGGGATTAAAATATTTTTATGGTGGGATTAAAATATTTTTATTTGGGGATTAAAAGATTTATGGCACTCCCCTCAAGGCCGTGCGGTCTCTCCTTCACTTCCCAATCCCCAAAAATATTTTTATGGGGGGATTAAAATATTTCTGGCACTCCCCTCAAGCCTGCGCCCTCTCTGCACCAGACTCTTGAAAATATTTTTACGGGGGGATTAAAATACTTTCGGCCCCCACCTCGAGCTCGCGTGCTCTCCTGCACCTCCCGACCCAAAATATTTTTCCTTGGGGATTAAAATATTTTTGACATTCCCCTCGAGCCCACGCGCTTTTTCCCACACCTCCCAACGTAAACAAATATTTTACATGGGGATTAAAATATATTTACGATGGGATTAAAATATTTTTATTTGGGGATTAAAATATTTTTCGCATTTCCCTCGACCCCGCACACTCTCTCCCGCTCCTTCCAACCCAAAAAAATATTTTTATGGGGAGATTAAAATATTTTTAAAGTGGGATCAAAATATTTTTATGGGGGGATTAAAATATTTTTGGCATTAACTTCGAGCCCATGCACTCTCTCCACACCTCTCGACCCCCGAAAATATATTTTTACAGGGAAGTTAAAATATATTTGGCCCTCCCATCGAGCATGCACGCTCTCTCTCGCACCTCCCGACCCCTGAAAATATTTTTACAAGCGGATTAAAATATTTTTGGTATTCCCCTTGATCCCGCGTGCTCTCTCATGCACCTTCTAAACCCAGGAAATATTTATACTTGGGAATTAAAAATGTTTTGGCATTTCCCTCAACCCCACACTATCTCCTGCACCTCCCAACCCCAAAAATATTTTTACAGGGGGATTAAAATATTTTTGGCACTCCCCTCAGTGGGATTAAGTTATTTTTATTAAAATATAAAAAATATTTTTTATGGGTGAATAAAATGATTTTTTGCCATTCCCTTGAGCACTCGCGCACTCTCCCGCACCTCCCGACCTCTGAAAATATTTTTACTGGAGGATTAAAATATTTTTATTAAAATATTTAAAATATTTTTACGGGTGAATTAAAATATTTTTTGTCCTTCCCTTGAGCCCTCGCACACTCTCCCGCACCTCCCGACCCCTGAAAATATTTTTAGTGGGCGATTAAAATATTTTTGACCCTCACCCCAAGTTTACGTGCTCTCTTGCACCTCCCGACCCAAAATATTTTTCCTTAAGGATTAAAATATTTTTGGCATTCCCCTCAAGGCCACACGCTCTCTCCCGCACCTCCCGACCACTGAAAATATTTTTACAGGGGGATTAAAATATTTTAGCCCTCACCTAATGCTCACGTACTCTCCTGCACCTCCTGACCTGAAATATTTTTCCTTAAGGATTAAAATATTTTTGGCATTCCCCTCGAACCCACACACTCTCTCCCGTACCACCCGACCCCTAAAAATATTTTTACAGGGGGATTAAAATATTTTTACAGTGGGATTAAAATATTTTTGAGCCTCACCTCAAGCCTGGTTGATCTCTCGCACACCTTCCTGATCCCCAAAAATTTTTGGGGAGATTGAAATATTTTTGGCCCTTCCCTCAAGCCCGTGCACACTCTCCCGCACCTCCCGACCACCCAGAATATTTTTAGTGGTGATTAAAAAAATTGGCATTCTCTCTATTTTTACGGGGGAATTAAAAAAAATTGTGTTGGAATTAAAAAAACTTTTACAAGGGGATTAAAATATTTTTGGCGCTACCATTGAGCGCTCTCTCCCGCACCACCTGACCCCCAAAAATATTTTTGCAGGGGGAATAAAATATTTTTATGGTGGGATTAAAATATTTTTATTTGGGGATTAAAATATTTTTGGCATTCTCCTCGACCCAGTGCACTCTCTCCCGCTCCTCCCAACCCCAAAAAATATTTTACAGGGAGATTAAAATATTTTTATGTTTTCCTTGAGCTCATGTGCTCTCTCCTGCCCCTCCTGACCCCCAATTTTTTTTTACAGGGGGATTAAAATATTTTTAAAGTGGGATTGAAATATTTTTTATGGGGGGGATTAAAATATTTGTGTCACTCCCTTCGAACCCACGCACTCTCTCCCACATTTCTCGACCTCCGAAAATATTTTTACGGGGAAATTAAAATATATTTGACCCTCCCTTCGAGCATGCACAATCTCTCTCGCACCACCTGACCCCTGAACATATTTTTACAAGGGGATTAAAATATTTTTGGCATTCCCCTTGATCCCGCGTGCTCTCTCATGCACCTCCTGAACCCAGGAAATTTTTATACTTGGGAATTAAAATAATTTTGGCGTTCCCTCGACCCCACACTCTCTCTCCTGCCCCTCTTGACCCCGAAAATATTTTTACGGGGGTGATTAAAATAATTTTGGCATTCCCCTTGACCCCGCACGCTCTCTCCTGTAACTCCTGACCCCCAAAAATATTTTTACAGGGGGTTAAAATATGTTTGACATTTCCCTTGACCCCACACACTCTCTCCTGCTCCTCCCAACCCCAAAACATATTTTTACAGAAAGATTAAAAATGTTTTGATTTTTCCCTCGAGCCCGAGCGCTCTCTCCCACTCCTCCCAATGCCAAAAATATTTTTACGGGGGGATTATAATATTTTTGGCATTCCCCATAACCCAGCAAGCTCTCTCCTGCACCTCCTGACCCCAGGAAATTTTTATACTTGGGAATTAAAATATTTTTGGCGTTCCCTTCAACCCCGCGTGCTCTCTCCTGCACCTCCTGACCCCAAAAAATATTTTTACAAAGAAGAGTAAAAAAAATGTTTACGGTGTAATTAAAAAATTTTTTTTACGGGGATTAAAATATTTTTGGCATTCCCTTCAACCCCGCAAACTCTCTCCCGCTCCTCCCAACCCCAAAAAATATTTTTATGGGGAGATTAAAATATTTTTGGCATTCCCCTTGATCCCGCGTGCTCTCTCATGCACCTCCTGAACCCAGGAAATTTTTATACTTGGGAATTAAAATAATTTTGGCGTTCCCTCGACCCCACACTCTCTCTCCTGCCCCTCTTGACCCCGAAAATATTTTTACGGGGGTGATTAAAATAATTTTGGCATTCCCCTTGACCCCGCACGCTCTCTCCTTTAACTCCTGACCCCCAAAAATATTTTTACGGGGGTTAAAATATGTTTGACATTTCCCTTGACCCCACACACTCTCTCCCGCTCCTCCCAACCCCAAAACATATTTTTACAGAAAGATTAAAAATGTTTTGATTTGGGGGGCGTGGCCTGGACGAGCATGGAGTAGCACCTGCACAGTGCAGCTCTCCAGCCAATATATCCTGAAATAGCATCCTGGACTCCCTCCCTGGGTCTGAAATCTAGGTCACCCCTGCATGAATGCCCCCTGCCCCTCCGGAGTAAATTTGGGCTGGATGCCTGTATTCCCCTAACTCCTGCAGCCCTATCTACCCGGCGGGCCCTGCTCAGCGTTGGAGCGACTGCCTCGCGCTGACCCCGGACCGGAAGTTCGGCTCCCGCTCTCCGCCGCTGCTCGTCTCTTCGTGAGAGGGATATCTACCCGCCACCCGGAGTGCCCGCTGCGGGGATCTTGGAGGAGTCTGCGGCACCTGGGGCGCTCTGCACCGCCGCAGATTAGTGCCGCCCGGGGGACCGGAAGTTCGGCTCCGGCTTCGTACCGCCGCCCGCGCTTCTGTGGAGAGGAAGGGGAAGAGCTCGACTGCCGCCCTGTACACCTGCTGGGGGACAAGAACCAGAGCTGAGGCTGCCCGGATTGCCACCCTCCGCTGCCGCGGGCCCGGGGGACCCGAAGTGTACCTCCTGCGATCTCTCCCTGCCAGCTGCAGCCATCAGGGACACTTGGCTCTGTAGGGGCATATCTGGGCTGGCTGGAAATCCGTTGGGTCGCGTGTGCCCTTCCCCCCTCTTCCCCCGCTGCACACCTCTGGCTGCTCCTGGACTCACCCTGCCTGGAGATTAGTACGGGGGCCTGTGTATCCTCACTGCACGGCTCTGATTAAGGGGGAATACCTGGCTCTCTGCTCCATCAGGCGGATGCACATTATATTCGGAGCCCCTGGCCCTGCTGTTTAACTATACATATTCATACTCTGCCCTGAACCCGCTGACCTTTCTATAGGGTATTGGCGTGGACGCCCCCCTCTTGCTTACTTATATTTGCTTTGATATATTTGCTCGGCTGAGCAGAGCGGCACCGTGTTGTCTAAAATGGTGCGCGGCCGCCAAAGTAATGCGGCGGCGGGCGCAATGGATAAGTTTGTCCGAAATCCTGGCAATCAGCGTCGGGGGGGTGAAAATGCTGGATCTGAATCTGCACCACCATCTCCTGCATATAGTTCTGCCTCCTCGGACCATCCCGATGCTACTCTGCAGAGAGTATTAGATGCGGTGAATGCCAGCGAGACGCGTCTGGCGGACAAGATTGGGCAAGTGCAGTCTGATCTCTCCGTTATACATCAGGACCTTCAGCGGGTGAGGGAGCGAGTGGGCGAAGCTGAGACCCGTATATCTAATGTCGAAGACTCCGTCGGCCCGCTGGGTCGGCGCACTGATGTTTTGGAATCTCAAATGACCGAGGTGCGCAAAAAACTGACGGATATGGAGGGGCGCTTGCGGCGCAATAACGTCCGTTTTGTTGGCTTGCCGGAAAAGGAGGAGGGCTCAACTCCTGAAGAATTTCTTGTGAAATGGCTCCGTGATGCTTTTTGGACTGAGGAATTCTCACCTTACTTTACCGTGGAACGGGCCCATAGAGTTCCGATGCGCCCGCTGCCTCCAGGGGCTCCACCTCGCACCTTTATTGCTAAGTTCCTCCATTTCCGAGACCGCGACACAGTCCTAAGGCTGGCCCGTACTAAGGGCCCCTTGAAATGGAATGGATCGCCCATATCAGTCTTCCCAGACTTTGCCGTGGATGTACAAAAGGACAGGGCTCAGTTCATATCTGTTAAGAGGAGGCTCCGTGAACTTGACCTGCCGTATGCCATGCTCTTCCCTTCTAAGTTACGAGTAGTGGCTGATGGAGAAACGAAGTTTTTCACGACTCCCCGTGAGGCCACGACGTGGCTGGATAGACGATTCCCGGCGAGACGTGCTCTCGCAGATCCCTGAGTCTCCGACCTATCTTTAATGCTAGTTCTACCATGATTGCTTTAGTTGTGTCCTCCCCTTTTTTTTTTTTTTTTTCTCTCCTTATGTGCTCCTCTTGTTATTATTTATGTGGGTGGTACATGCGTGTTAATTAATATGTGGCATTAGGCTGCGGGAGTGTTGAACTGGGGTCATTGTCCTCTATATTTCAGTATCCTAGTTACATTACTCTGTTATCACAGGCACGACAGGTCGAGTGACTACTCGTTTGTTTATCTCGATGCTTCGGGTAGGCTTTGTAATTTCTATTATCCCCTGTTGCCTCTGGGGGGTGGGGGTGGGGGGCTGCACCCACAGTTCGCTATGTTGGCTCTTGTCTACGCAGGCATGCTGTTTTGTTTTAGTTATGCACAGACCCAGGGGGGGGGGGATGTCTGTGATTTCCCCTCCTATCTGGATCGGGGGGGGGGGGGGATGTGGTTGGTGGCTGGAGGCTATCTCTGTTCTCCCGAGAGTCATTATATTCTTGGCCCCGATCAGGGTGTACTTGCACCACTTAATGGTGCTACGAAAGCTGTGTATTTGAATTTGGGTACTTGTGTTTAGTTTTGGGATCCAAGTATGCTGCAAGTTGGGGGTGGTATACAGGGAGGGGGGTGGGGGAGGGTTCTGGGTTCTGGTTCTAATGTGTGTGGAGAGGTATGGTGTACGTGGACATGGTTCATTGTTGTATTATCTGAGTATTGGTATCTGGTGACTGAGCATAAGCATGGTGGATTGGGCTGGCTGCGGGGTACTACATTTATTTTACTTTTGATGCACTATGGCTGGGACTAAAGTGTTATCGTGGAATGTGCGGGGTCTCAGTGACAAAGTTAAGAGGTCCTTGGTACTCCGACAGATTAAAACTTGTGCCGCTGATGTAGTCTGCCTTATGGAAACACACTTGGTGGGGAATAAGATTCTTTCACTAAAAAGGCCTTGGGTGGGATGGGCGTACCATTCCACGTATACTTCTGCCTCTCGTGGAGTTTCAGTCCTCATTAAGCGGACCGTCCTCTTCGTGCTGGAATCTGTGCAGACGGATCCGTGGGAGAGATATGTGTTTCTAAAATGTAGATTATTTTACGTCCCTGTCCTTCTTCTGGCGGTTTATGTGCCCCCTCCCTATTCCCCTGAAGTACTTAAGAGGGCTGACGGGTTCATGGCCTCTTCCCCCGGGATTTCGGTTATTTGCCTCGGGGATTTTAACAATGTGCTGGATGCAGCGATGGATAGGCTGTCTAGGTCTCCGTCGACTGCATGCCCTGGGAATCTCTCTTTTGCCAATGTGGTGTCGGGGTTGGGCCTGGTTGATCCTTGGAGATTGAGACACCCGTCTCTTAGACAATACTCCTGTTTCTCTCACTCCCATTCTTCGTTCTCCAGGATTGACCTGGCCCTCCTCTCGAGCGACATGGTTCCCCGGGTGGGCGATATTAGGTATGAAACTAGGGGTATATCGGATCACTCCCCTTTGACTCTTACCTTAGATTTTAATTGTTCTAGGGGCCAGAATGTATGGAATTTTAACCCGTTCTGGCTTGTCCACATGGGGGATGGTTCTGACCTGGTGGCCGCATGGCGGGAATTCTTTGAGTTAAATAGTGCCGGAACTGCTATCCCTATCCTCTGGGACACGTTTAAGGCCTTTATGCGAGGGAGTTTGATTAAACGGGTAGCTAACTTGAAGTCCTTTTATAAACAACGGGAGATGGTGTTGGAGGCCCAGAGTGTCGCCGCAGAATTGCAGTACTTGCAGGATTCCTTGAATAGTTCTAAGTTAGCCTGGTTATCGGCTCAGAGAGAATGGAAGGATTATCTAATGGAGAAGACTCAGCATAGACTCCTTTTCTCCTCCCATAAATTTTACGCTACGGGTGATAGGCCGGGGGCGTACTTGGCCTCCCTGGCCCGGGGTGACAGACCTACTAATGTAGTGGTTGAGATTTTAAATTCTGATGGCATTTCCCTAACTCAGACCCCACAAATGGCGGCTGAACTTGTGTCCTATTATAGCCGCTTATATGAATCCAAGCTGGAGTGCACTCAATTGCATCTCAATGATTATTTGGACACTGTTTCCTTCCCCACCCTGTCCAGCGAGGCTTGTGATCTACTGGAAGCACCTATTTCACCCGAAGAGATTATGGCTGCTATTAAGGCCTCCCCTAGTGGTAAAGCCTCCGGCATAGACGGCATACCTTCAGAGGTCTACGGGCACCATCTGGATTTTTTTGTCCCTCGCCTCCTGGAGCTTTACGGCCAAATTTTTGCACAGGAGTCTCTCCCTCCGTCTATGGCGGAGGCTTTGATTGTAGTTCTCCCTAAACCAGATAAGGATATTAGGAGAGTTGAGTCCTATCGCCCTATATCCCTTTTACCCACTGATATTAAAATATTGGCTAAGGTTCTGGCCGGCAGATTAAATACAGTCATATCTCATATTATACATCCGGATCAGACGGGATTTATGCCCAATAAGTCGACATCCATTAACCTTAGACGTCTGTTTACCCATCTACAACTCCCCTGTAGGGACCCCACCTCCTCCATAGTCGTCTCGTTGGACGCCGCTAAGGCTTTTGATTCTGTAGAATGGGCATATTTGTGGGAAGTTATGCGTAGATTCGGTATAGGTCCAAACTTCATTAAATATGTTCAATTGATGTATTCCTCTCCCTTGGCGAGAGTGGCAATTAACGGTTTTGTGTCTCATTTCTTTCCTTTATCTAGGGGTACGCGACAGGGTTGCCCACTGTCCCCTGCTCTATTTGCTCTGGCCATTGAGCCCCTTGCCTGCCTCCTGAGGGCGGATGCGGGGATCACTGGCTTCAGGGTGGGTGCCCGCGAGGACAGGGTGGCACTATATGCCGATGATGTTCTGTTATTCGTGGATCGCTATGCTGAGTCTATGCCTAGGATCTTGGGAATTATTGTTGAGTTCGGGCGATACTCTGGGCTCCTGATTAATTGGGAGAAATCCTTTATTATTCCACTCCGGGGGGAGGTACCTGCTTTCCCATTGGTGGCTCTTCCGTTGCGGTGGGTGGACTCATTCAAATACTTGGGCATATGGGTGTCTAATGATCCTCAAAAGTTCTCCTCCCTAAATATCACTCCACAAATAACGTATCTCCGTGGTCGGGTGAAGGTATGGGGGAAACTACCCTTAACAGTCACAGGGAGGGTAAATATGGTAAAAATGGTCTTTCAGCCCAAACTTCTGTATGTTCTCCAACAATCTCCCGTTTATATCCCGCTGAAGACTTTTAAACAAATAAATGGGCTGCTTTCCTCCCTAGTGTGGGCTAGTAAGCGGGCTCGTCTGCGATTAGATGCTTTGACCAGGTCAAGGGACATGGGGGGTTTGGCCCTCCCCAACTTCCGCTTTTATTATTATGCTGCGCAGCTGGCGCATGTCTGGGAGTGGATTACCGACCTTGATGCCCTGGCTTTGCACTCACTGATGTTGCACCATGACTACCCTGGGGGCTCCCCATTGCAGCTGCTCTTGTGTGGTAGCGTCAAAATGTCCACATTGCCACTGATTAAACAATCCATCCTGATATGGAAATTGGTGCACTCTGTGATGCGGGGCCAGGGTATTGATCCTGATACCCCACTGGATAATGCGTACGGGCTGCCGGAGTTATGTCAACTCCATGTTAGGGAAGTGTGGGGTAGCTGGGGAGTACACTCCATGGGACAGATATATAGTGATGGGACCCTTACCTCATTTCAACAACTTCAACAGGCACATAATATCCCCTCGGGGTTCTTTTATCGATTCCTTCAGCTGAGACACGCTTTGGCTACCCAGTTCCCAGATGGCTCTCCGACCCTTGTTGACTCCCCTGTCAAACTAATGCTGCAGACGCTAGACTCGGGACACTTGGTCTCTAAGATATATGGCCGTATTCTGCAGCTACATCATACGGATCCTCTAACTGCTCTCCGGGGAAAGTGGGAATCGGATGTGGGTATGTTGTCGGACGATGCATGGAGTACCGCTATGGGAGCCCATCGGATCTCCACTTCCTCTGCCAGGTACCAGCAAATACAACTATATATCCTGCATAGAGTATATATGACCCCGGTGAGGTTAGCACATATTGGGGGATCTCACAGCTCCCAGTGCCCTAAGTGTGGAACCACGGGTGCTGATTTCTGGCATCTGCTCTGGGTGTGCCCTGGCGTGTCTCGTTTTTGGATGGCTGTCATACGCACTATAGGTGATACGGGGGTCCCCTCCGCCATATGCACACCTGCTTTATGTACCCTGTTGATAGTGGACGAGGAAGCTCTAGACCCACCTAGCAGAAGATATGTTATCAACCTATGCGCTCTAGCCAGAGTCTGTATAGCCCGGCTGTGGCTGGCGGGTGAGGCCCCGACAGTTAAGGCCTGGATAGCCCTGGTCAACGAAACTGTCGCACACGAAAAATTTGTGTTCCTGGCGAGGAAGGTGGAGAGGAAATGGTGTACAATTTGGGGCAGATGGATAGAGTCTAAATACTTCAAGGATTCATAAAATCCTGCCATGTGCCTTTCTCCTTACTTTGTCCCGGTACATTTTGGGGGTGGTTGCCCCGCGGCCGGCCTTGCAGAAACTCAGTGTATTCTACTGTGCTTGCTCTGATATACTGGTGTCTGTTTCGGAAATTTATGTTTGTGATGCGATACTCTCAAGAATAGTTCATCTGAGATTATACGATATAGGAGGTATTATATATAATTGATGTACCATGTGCTCTGTATATGTGCAGTTGTTTTGCGCATATTGGGTATGTATGTAATGTTATGCATGTTTTCGTTTTTTTTTTGTTGTGTGAAATGTTCTTGAAAAATTTAAAATTCTAATAAAAAATTATTGAATTTAAAAAAATGTTTTGATTTTTCCCTCGAGCCCGAGCGCTCTCTCCCACTCCTCCCAATGCCAAAAATATTTTTACGGGGGGATTATAATATTTTTGGCATTCCCCATAACCCAGCACGCTCTCTCCTGCACCTCCTGACCCCAGGAAATTTTTATACTTGGGAATTAAAATATTTTTGGCGTTCCCTTCAACCCCGCGTGCTCTCTCCTGCACCTCCTGACCCCAGGAAATTTTTATACTTGGGAATTAAAATATTTTTGGCGTTCCCTTCAACCCCGCGTGCTCTCTCCTGCACCTCCTGACCCCAAAAAGTATTTTTACAAAGAAGAGTAAAAAAATGTTTACGGTGTAATTAAAAAAAATTTTTACGGGGATTAAAATATTTTTGGCATTCCCCTCAACCCCGCGCACTCTCTCCCGCTCCTCCCAACCCCAAAAAATATTTTTATGGGGAGATTAAAATATTTTTGATGTTCCCTCAAACCCACGTGCTCTCTCCTGCACCTCCTGACCCCCAAAAATATTTTTTGGGGGGATTAAAATATTTTTGGCACTCCCTTCGAGCTCACGCACTCTCTTCCACACCTCTCGACCCCTGAAAATATTTTTACGGGGAAATTAAAATATATTTGGCCATCCCTTCAAGCATGCACGCTCTCTCTCGCAAGTCCCGACCCCTGAAAATATTTTTACAAGGGGAGTAAAATATTTTTGGCATTCCCCTTGATCCCGCATGCTCTCTCATGCATGTTGTGAACCCAGGAAATATTTATACTTGGGAATTTAAATATTTTTGGCATTCCCCTCAACCCCACACTCTCTCTCCTGCACCTCCCGACCCCAAAAATATTTTTACAGGGGGATTAAAATATTTTTATTAAAATATTTAAAATATTTTTTACGGGTTAATTAAATTATTTTTTGCCCTTCCCTTGAGCACTCGTGCACTCTCCCAAACCTCCCGACCCCCGAAAATATATTTATTGGGGGATTAAAGCATTTGTGTTAAAATATTTAAAATATTTTAATGGGAGAATTAAAATATTTTTTGCCCTTCCCTTGAGCCCTTGGGCACTCTCCCGCACCTCCCGACCCCTGAAAATATTTTTAGTGGGGGATTAAAATATTTTTGACCCTCACCTCAAGCTTACATGCTCTCTTGCACCTCCCGACTCAAAATATTTTTTTTCTTAATGATTAAAATATTTTTGGCATTCCCCTTGAGCCCACACGCTCTCTCCCGCACCTCCAGACCCCTGAAAATATTTTCACAGGGGGATTAAAATATTTTTTGTCCTTACCTCAAGCTCGCATGCTCTCCTGCACCTCCTGACCCAAATTTTTTTCCCTTAAGGATGAAAATATTTTTTGGCATTCCCCTCGAGCCCACACGCTCTCTCCCACATCTCCTGACCCCTGAAAATATTTTTACAGGGGGATTAAAATATTTTTAGCCCTCACCTTAAGCTTGCGTGCTCTCCTGCACCTCCTGACCCAAAATATTTTTCCTTAAGGATGAAAATATTTTTGCCATTCCCCTCAAGCCCACACGCTCTCTCCCTCACCTCCGTACCCATGAAAATATTTTTACAGGGGGATTAAAATATTTTTATTGGGATTCAAATATTTTTGACCCTCCCTCAAGCCTGTTTGCTCTCTCCCACACCTTCCTGATCCCCAAAAATTTTGGGGAGATTAAAATATTTTTGGCCCTTCCCTTGAGCCCACGCACACTCTCCCGCGACTCCCAACCACCCAAAATATTTTTAGTGTGGATTAAAAAAAACTAGCATTCTCCTCTCTATTTTGCCGGGGGAATTAAAATATTTTTATGTTGGGATTAAAATATTTTTACAGGGGGATTAAAATATTTTTGGTGCTACCACTGAGCCCACGCGTGCTCTCCCGCAGCACCCGATCCCCAATAATATTTTTGCAGGGGGATTAAAATATTTCTACGGTGGGATTAAAATATTTTTATTTGGGCATTAAAAGATTTATGGCACTCCCCTCGAGCCACTGCGGTCTCTACTACACCTCCTGATCCCCAAAAATATTTTTATGGGGGGATTAAAATATTTCTGACACTCCCCTCAAGCCTGCGCCCTCTCTGCTGCACCTGCAGACCCTCAAAAATATTTTTACGGTGGGATTAAAATACCTTTGTCCCTCACCTCGAGCTCGTGTGCTCTCCTGCACCTTCCGACCCAAAATATTTTTCCTTGTAGATTAAAATATTTTTGGCATTCCCCTCGAGCCCATGAACTCTCTCCCACACCTCCCAAAACAAAAAAATATATTACAGGCGGATTAAAATATTCTTACGGTGGGATTAAAATATTTTTAATTGGGGATTAAAATATTTTTGGCATTCCCCTCGACCCCGCGCATTCCCCCCTCCCGCTCCTCCCAACCCCAAAAAATATTTTTATGGGGAGATTAAAATATTTTTGATGTTCCCCTCGAGCTCAGGTGCTCTCTCTTGCCCCTCCCAACCCCAAAAATATTTTTACGGGGGGATTTAAATATTTTTAAAGTGGGATTAAAATATTTTTATGGGGGGATTAAAATATTTTTGGCACTCCCTTCGAGCCCATGCACTCTCTCCCACACCTCTCGACCCCCGAAAATATTTTTACAGGGAAATTAAAATATATTTGGCCCTCCCTTCGAGCATGCACGCTCTCTCTCGCACCTTCCGACCCCTGAAAATATTTTTACAAGTGGATTCAAATATTTTTGGCATTCTCTTGATCCCGCGTGCTCTCTCATGCACCTTCTGAACCCAGAAAATATTTACACTTGGGAATTAAAAATTTTTTGGCATTCCCCTCAACCCCAAACTGTCTCTCCTGCACCTCCCGACCCCGAAAATATTTTTACAGGGGGATTAAAATATTTTTGGCACTCCCCTCAGTGGGATTAAGTTATTTTTATTAAAATATAAAAAATATTTTTTATGGGTGAATTAAATTATTTTTTGCCATTCCCTTGAGCACTCGCGCACTCTCCCGCACCTCCCGACCTCTGAAAATGAACATTATCCCTCGCCTACTTTATCTGTTTTAGACGCTATCAGTGAAAGTTCCGGACTCCGTCTTGGCGCAGATCCACTCTTGGTTGCTCCGCTTTGTGTGGAGAAATAAGGTCCCTAGGATAGGTTTCTCTACTTTACGCAAGCCAGTGGAGGATGGGGGCAGAGGTTTCCCAGATATCCGCCTTTACTATCTGGCCACTCATCTTAGCCAAGCGGTGGCATGGTTCGCCCCTACGCAGTCCATTCGTTGGCTCCAGTTGGAAACGGCGCTTAGCCACACTCCATCTTTGTCGTCCTTACTCTTATCCCCCTCTAGAGCTAGATCTCCTCATTTGCAACGGCACCCTGTGCTGGAATTCACTTGCCAGCTCTGGGACTACTGCACTCGTCATTTTCACCTGCTGTCATCCCCCTCTGCGCTCACCCCCTTGTGGGATAACCCCTCTTTCGCCCCGGGTCATTCTCTGACCCGCTCTCGCCCATGGTTGGAAAGGAATATCCGCTTTGTTCTGGACGTGCTGTCCAAGGGAGCCTGTGCACCTTTACCGGAGATCATGTCAAAATATAACTTCCCGGAAGCGAATCCTTTTACCTATTTTCAATTAAGACATTTTGTTTCTTCTTTATCGAACTCGTCCCCATTCCAACCTTTATCCACCCTGGAGTCCTATTGCTATCACAAACCGCTTGTCCGAGGAATAATTTCCCTAATGTACTCCCTTCTTCAGACATGGGGCCAGTCGACGACCCAGGCCTTTGTACTCCAGTGGGAGCGGGACCTGGGACCGCTGCCTGCTGACTATGACTGGTCGGATGTTTTATCTGCGGCCGCGAAATCCTCCATTTCAACCCTAGTAAAGGAAAACACCTACAAAATATTATATAGGTGGTATTTGGTGCCCTCTAGACTCCACAAGATGTTCCCTTCCTCTCCACCCACGTGCTGGAGAGGATGCGGCGGTCATGGCTCTTTCCTCCACATCTGGTGGACGTGCCCTAAGATCATGCTATTTTGGGACTCAGTCGCACGCCTGATGAGTGCAGTGCTCCAGACCCAGATATACAAAGACTCTTGGTCTTTTCTACTAGGCCTCCCCATTGTTAACGTACCTCCAAACACAGGTAAATTACTGACACAGATCTTAAATGCGGCCAGGTGCTCAATTGCCCTCCAATGGAAACAGAGAGAGGCCCCCCCTATTAGGCAGGTCATCGATAAGGTATGGTACTTCGCAAGCATGGAAAAAATCACTGCATATCTTCATAATAGATCTTTCCAGTTTCTTCTGATTTGGGAACTATGGTTCGACTCTCAGGCTCCCGCAAGTAGAATACGCTCCCCTGGGGGCTCGGTGGCTCTCCTACTATGACCTCTGTAGTCTCCTGACCTGTCGAGTAGATCTGGGATTACCCCTAGTGTTCCCTCTTCGTGTTCCTCAAGGGTTACCTTACATTTTACACTAGCGCTCTAAGCGAGGATGGTGGCGTTTGGAGGCGCACCGGCGGTCCCCCCTAACTCTGTCTTTCCTTCCCCTACTCTATACCCCCCCCCCCGTCTTTCCCTTCTCTTCCTCTCTCTCTTCTTGCTTTGTCTTTAATCTTCTTCTCTCTACTGCTATAGTCACGAGTTTAATTTTTGGTTCCCATCCGATAGAACTGCTTAGGTTACTCCAGATGTATATTTTACCGCTGTTTCCTGTGGTTATATTTCTGCTCTTAGTATTCTATTGTTTAACGAAAAGGCTCACCCCACGTGTGGTGGGGGGTCGTTGTAACCCTTTATAACCTGAAAAATTAAATAAACAATTTAAAGAAAGATTAGGTACTATCTGGTGTGCACTGGCTCCTCCCTCTGTGCCCCTCCTCCAGACCTCAGTTAAGGAAACTGTGCCCGGAAGAGCTGACATTACAAGGAAAGGATTTGGAACCCAGGGTAAGACTCATACCAGCCACACCAATCACACCGTATAACTTGTGATAAACTTACCCAGTTAACAGCGTGAACAACAATTTTGGCATTACTCAAAAGTATGCCACATAACAATAACCCTTTATTAAGCAATAACTATATACAAGCATTGCAGAAAAAGTCAGCACTTGGGACGGGCACCTAGCATCCACTACGGACTACGAGAAATAGAATTACCGGTGAGTAAATTCTTATTTTCTATAACGTCCTAGTGGATGCTGGGGACTCCGTAAGGACCATGGGGATTATACCAAAGCTCCCCAACGGGCGGGAGAGTGCGGATGACTCTGCAGCACCGAATGAGCAAACTCAAGGTCCTCCACAGCCAGGGTATCAAACTTGTAGAACTTTGCAAAAGTGTTTGAACCTGACTAAGTAGCTGCTCGGCAAAGCTGTAATGCTGAGACCTCTCGGGCAGCCGTCCAAGAAGAGCCCACCTTCCTTGTGGAATGGGCTTTCACTGATTTCGGATGCGGCAATCCTGCCGCAGAATGAGCCTGCTGAATCGTGTTACAGATCCAGCGAGCAATAGTTTGCTTTGAAGCCGGAGCACCCAACTTGTTGGATGCATACAGGATAAACAGCGAGACAGCCTTTTTGACTCCAGCCATTCTGGTTACATACACCTTCAAAGCACGGACTACGTCCAGCAACTTGGAGTCCTCCAAGTCACGAGTAGTCGCAGGCACCACAATAGGTTGGTCATATGAAAAGATGACACCACTATTGGCAGGAATTGTGGACGGGTTCGCAATTCCGCCCTGTCCATATGGACACCCAGATAGGGCTTGTATGTGACAAAACCGCTTATTCTGATACACGCCTAGCCGAAGTCAAGGCTAACAGCATGACCACCTTCCACGTGAGAAATTTAACTCCACGGTTTTCAGTGGTTCAAACCAAAGTGACTTTCGGAAACTCAATACCACGTGAAGATCCCAAGGTGTCACTGGTGGCAGAAAAGGTGGCTGAATATGCAGCACTCCCTTTACAAATGTCTGAACGTTAGGCAGAGAAGCCAGTTCTTTTTGAAAGAAAAATAGACAGGGTCCGAAAACTGGACTTTAATGGAACCTGATGTCAGGGCCAAATACACTCCTGACTGCAGCCGGAATTCCGTGGGGGCCTTCCTAGCCTCACCCCAAGCAACCTATTTTCGCCATATATGGTGGTAATGTTTCGCTGTCACGTCCTTCCTAGCCTTTATCAGCGTAGGAATGACCTCATCCGGAATGCCTTTTTCTGCTAGGATCCGGTGCTCAACCGCCATGCCGTCAATTGCAGCCGCTGTAAGTCTTGGAACAGACAGGACCCCTGTTGCAACAAGTCCTGTCTTAGAGGCAGAGACCATGGGTCCTCTGTGAGCATCTCTTGCAGATCTGGATACCAATCCTTCTTGGCCAATCCGGAACAAAGAGTATTGTTCTCACTCCACTTTTCCTTATAATTCTCAGCACCTTGGGTATGAGAGGAAGAGGAGGAAATACATAGACCGACGGGAACACCCACAGTGTCACCAGTGCGACCACCGCTATCGCCTTGAGGGTCTTTTGACCTGGCGCAATATCTCTGCAGCTCTTTGTTGAGGCGGGATGCCTTCATGTCCACCTGTGGTGGTTCCCACCAACTTGCAACCTGCATGAAGACTTCTTGAGGAAGTCCCCACTCTCCCGGGTGGAGGTCGTGCCTGCTGAGGAAGTCTACTTCCCAGTTGTCCACTCCCGGAATGAACACTGCTGACAGTGCGCGTACGTGATTTTCCGCCCAGCTAAAAATTCTGGTGGCTTCTACCAACGCCACCCTGCTCCCTGTGCCGCCTTGGCGGTTTACATGAGCCACTGCGATGATATTGTCTGACTGAATCAGAACCGGTTGGTTGCGAAGCAGAGACTCCGCTTGACATAGGGCGTTGTATATGGCCCTTAGATCCAGGATATTGATGTGCAGGCAAGTCTTCTGACGTGACCACAGCCCCCGGAAATATCTTCCCTGTGTGACTGCCCCCCACCCTCGGAGGCTTGCATCCGTGGTTACCAGGACCCAGTCCTGAATGCCGAATCTGCGACCTTCGAGAAGGTGAGCACTCTACAGCCACCACAGGAGACACACCCTGGCCCTGGGGGATAGGGTGATTAACCGATGCATCTGATGATGTGATCCGGACCACTTGTCTAGTAAGTCCCACTGGAAAATCCTCGCAGGGAACCTGCCGAAGGGAATTGCCCCATATGATGTCTAGGATCATGCCTAGGAGAGGCAGATGAGCTGTAGGAACCAACTGCGACTTTGGATATAGAATCCAGCCGTGTTGCAGTTACACTTCCAGAGAAAGTGGTACGCTGTTCAGCAACTGCTCTCTTGATCTCGCTTTTATGAGGAGATCGTCCAAATACGTGATAATAGTGACACCTTGCTTACTCAGGAGCACCATCATTTCCGCCATTACCTTGGTGAATATTCTCCAGGCCGTGGAGAGACCAAACGGCAACGTCTGAACTGGTAATGACAATCCCGTACTGCAATTCTGAGGTACGCCTAATGAGGTGGATAAATGGGGACCTGAAGGTATGCATCTTTTATGTCCCGAGTCACCTTTCAGGCTTCCAACTACCGCTCTTAGCGATTCCTGCACCTTTTCAGGTATATGTTCAGGGATTTTAAATTCAATATGGGTTTGACCGAACCACCTGGTGTCGGGACTACCACATGGTCAAATAATAACCCCCTCCTTGTTGAAGGAGGTGAACCTTGACCACCCCCTGAAGATACAATTTTTTAATTGCAGTCAACCCTGTTTCCCCCTCGTGGGGGGAAGCCGACAGGGTCGTCGGTGAGGGGGCATATCTCAAAGTCCAGTTTGTATCCCTGAGACACATATCTATTGTCCAGGGATCTAACAGGGAGCGAACCCACTTGTGGCTGAACTTCCGAAGGCGTGCCCCCTCCGAGCCTAGCTCCGCCTGCGGTGGATTTTTGTAGAGGCCGGGGAGGACTTTTGTTTTCTCTGCCCCCGCCTCTGACAAGAAAGGACGCATCTCGGACTTTCTTGTTTCTTTATTCGAAAAGCTGCATTTAATCATGTCGTGCTTTCCTAGGCCGTGTAGGGATTAAGGCAAAATATCAGAATTACCAGATATAGCCGTGGAGACCAAACCCTTCTCCACACAATTCTCAGCCTTCCATATGCCTCCTAAGTCGGCATCATATGTCCATTGCATATTGTACAGGACACGTCAAGCAGAGATCGACATAGTTTTGACACTAGGGCCCAGTATACTCATGTCTCTATGGCCATGTTTTATATACATATACATATCTCTCAAGATAGCATCTTAAATATATATATATATATATATATATATGTACATTATACATACTAGGGTTTCTATCTCTGCTGATAAGGTACCTGTCCACGCTGCCACAGCGCTATAAACCCATGCCGACACAATCGCCGGTCTGAGTAGTGTACCAGAATGTGCACGCTATCTGCAGGATCCCTGAGAATAGCTGTAACATCAGGGCTGCCTTTTGTGACACCCTAGGGGAAGATTCCCATATTATCCTGGCCCTAGTGGGGAAAGGATACTGGGGTATATTTACTAAGCTCCCGATTTTGACCGATTTGGTGTTTTTTCTTCAAAGTGTCATCTCGGGAATTTACTACAAATTACGGTAGTGATGAGGGCATTCGTATTTTTTTTGAAGTTCTAGTAAAAAAATACGAATAAATACACCATCGGTCAAACGCGGCTGTTTAGGTATGAATCTCGGTCATTTACTAACCATTCGTATTTGTATTGTGTACCGTGAAAATGCCTTTGCGGTCGTGAAAAATTACAAATCGTAAAAAAGTGCTAAAAAAAAGTAGACCTGCTTTTGATAAGCGTGTTTACATGTGTATTCAATTATCCATTAGTCACACCTGAAATGTTTGGCCCTATAAAACAGTCCCAGGCACATTTTGAAAAACTCTCACTCTGAAATGGCTGCTGTTGTGTGTGCTACAGATTTTCTGGCTGCTGGGGGATACCTGAGACTGCTCCATGAGTCTTCAAGTAATCAGGGCCAGGTAAGTGAACATGGTCAGCAGGTTGAACAGGTGCCGCGGAGGCTGCGCCAGCCACGTTTTTTTAGGGGGCGTTTAAACTTAAACGCATTGTCTGATGATAGGGTCATACAGATGTTTCGGCTAAATAGAAACAACATTTTCCGTCTGTATGACCTTGTCAAACTGGGCCTAGACCCTGAGACAGCACGCTCTCGCTCTGTCTCAGGCCTGCACAAACTCCTGGCTGTGTTGCACTTTATGGCTACTGGGAGCTTCCAGGCTGTGACAGGCGACGTCATTGGTATCTCCCAGCCCACCTTTTCCAAATATTTGACTCAGGTGAGTTGAAATATACATACACGTCTATGTCTAAGTGTTGCTTCTGTTAGGTCTTACAACACAGTATTGTATTGATTACAGATCATGACACTCACCTTATATTTCTTAATGTCCACTCAGGTTTTGGATGTCTTGGAACCCCATATAGATGCCTCTATCTGCTTCCCTACCCAGGAGTCGCAGTGGCATGCAGTCAGGGTAGCTTTCTATGAGCTTGCTGGCATGCCCAATGTGCTGGGTGCCATAGATTGCACACACGTTGAGCTGAGACCACCTAGGGGCAGGCAATATATATTTACCAATCGGCATTCTAGCCAATCAACTAATGTCCAGGTGGTTTGTGATGCAAATCTAAAAATTATGAGTGTGGTTGCAGGTTACCCTGGCGGCTGCCATGACTCCTTCATCCTCAGTCAGTCATCCCTCTTTGATAAATTTGAGGACGGACAAATGCCTGATGGCTGGCTGCTGGGTATGTTCCAAGTGTGTTGTGTGTATGTGTGTTAACTTAAAACTCCTGTTTTTTTTTAGGTAATTAATCATCATACACATGTACTAATGTTGCCTATATCTGTTTTTCAGGTGATGGGGGTTACGGCTGCTACTCTTGGCTACTTACTCCATTGTCCCAACCTGATTCTCCTGCTGAACACAGTTACAATCATGCACATAAGTCTACGCGGAATGTGATAGAAAGATGTTTTGGGGTGCTGAAATCTAGGTTTCGGTGTCTGGATAAATCTGCTGGGCTTTTGTTGTATAGTCCCTCAAAGGTGACTAGGATTGTGTTCTGCTGCTATTTTCTTCATAATCTGTGTTTGACCCAACATCTTCCACATGTTGATGAAGAAAACAGCCAGCAAGTAGGTGAGTTAGAAGCATCTGGTGACAGTGTGAGTACAGATGTAGGGAGGCAGGTAAGGCAAGAAGTTATTCTGCGTTATTTTACCGGTAAGTATTGTTTATTTTTAACTAACCTTGACTAACCACTTTTATTAAATGTATTGTAGTTGTGAATGTTTGTTTTGTTGCGTTACTGTTTGTTATTTATACTGGTCTGTACATTAATACTGTAATTTGAATTACTTACAGTGTCACTCATTACCCCATTAAACCATACATTGCGTCTTTTAAAATGATTTGGACGGACACAGGCTTTTTTGGTAATACAATAGCAAAAAAATTATTGTGTTACAAACATTTCATGCAGCCTTCCTTATTTTTTTTTTGTGTGTGCTGGGTGCTGAGGTTTGACCAGGGTCGTTGGCCCGTGTTCTGCTGGAGCGTCGAACAGGGGAGGTAACTGGGGTCTGGCTTAGAGATGAGCGCCTGAAATTTTTCGGGTTTTGTGTTTTGGTTTTGGGTTCGGTTCCGCGGCCGTGTTTTGGGTTCGAACGCGTTTTGGCAAAACCTCACCGAATTTTTTTTGTCGGATTCGGGTGTGTTTTGGATTCGGGTGTTTTTTTCAAAAAACACTAAAAAACAGCTTAAATCATAGAATTTGGGGGTCATTTTGATCCCAAAGTATTATTAACCTCAAAAACCATAATTTACACTCATTTTCAGTCTATTCTGAATACCTCACACCTCACAATATTATTTTTAGTCCTAAAATTTGCACCGAGGTCGCTGTGTGAGTAAGATAAGCGACCCTAGTGGCCGACACAAACACCGGGCCCATCTAGGAGTGGCACTGCAGTGTCACGCAGGATGTCCCTTCCAAAAAACCCTCCCCAAACAGCACATGACGCAAAGAAAAAAAGAGGCGCAATGAGGTAGCTGTGTGAGTAAGATTAGCGACCCTAGTGGCCGACACAAACACCGGGCCCATCTAGGAGTGGCACTGCAGTGTCACGCAGGATGGCCCTTCCAAAAAACCCTCCCCAAACAGCACATGACGCAAAGAAAAAAAGAGGCGCAATGAGGTAGCTGTGTGAGTAAGATTAGCGACCCTAGTGGCCGACACAAACACCGGGCCCATCTAGGAGTGGCACTGCAGTGTCACGCAGGATGTCCCTTCCAAAAAACCCTCCCCAAACAGCACATGACGCAAAGAAAAAAAGAGGCGCAATGAGGTAGCTGTGTGAGTAAGATTAGCGACCCTAGTGGCCGACACAAACACCGGGCCCATCTAGGAGTGGCACTGCAGTGTCACGCAGGATGGCCCTTCCAAAAAACCCTCCCCAAACAGCACATGACGCAAAGAAAAAAAGAGGCGCAATGAGGTAGCTGTGTGAGTAAGATTAGCGACCCTAGTGGCCGACACAAACACCGGGCCCATCTAGGAGTGGCACTGCAGTGTCACGCAGGATGGCCCTTCCAAAAAACCCTCCCCAAACAGCACATGACGCAAAGAAAAAAAGAGGCGCAATGAGGTAGCTGTGTGAGTAAGATTAGCGACCCTAGTGGCCGACACAAACACCGGGCCCATCTAGGAGTGGCACTGCAGTGTCACGCAGGATGTCCCTTCCAAAAAACCCTCCCCAAACAGCACATGACGCAAAGAAAAAAAGAGGCGCAATGAGGTAGCTGTGTGAGTAAGATTAGCGACCCTAGTGGCCGACACAAACACCGGGCCCATCTAGGAGTGGCACTGCAGTGTCACGCAGGATGTCCCTTCCAAAAAACCCTCCCCAAACAGCACATGACGCAAAGAAAAAAAGAGGCGCAATGAGGTAGCTGACTGTGTGAGTAAGATTAGCGACCCTAGTGGCCGACACAAACACCGGGCCCATCTAGGAGTGGCACTGCAGTGTCACGCAGGATGTCCCTTCCAAAAAACCCTCCCCAATCAGCACATGATGCAAAGAAAAAGAAAAGAAAAAAGAGGTGCAAGATGGAATTGTCCTTGGGCCCTCCCACCCACCCTTATGTTGTATAAACAAAACAGGACATGCACACTTTAACCAACCCATCATTTCAGTGACAGGGTCTGCCACACGACTGTGACTGATATGACGGGTTGGTTTGGACCCCCCCCCAAAAAAGAAGCAATTAATCTCTCCTTGCACAAACTGGCTCTACAGAGGCAAGATGTCCACCTCATCTTCACCCTCCGATATATCACCGTGTACATCCCCCTCCTCACAGATTATCAATTCGTCCCCACTGGAATCCACCATCTCAGCTCCCTGTGTACTTTGTGGAGGCAATTGCTGCTGGTCAATGTCTCCGCGGAGGAATTGATTATAATTCATTTTAATGAACATCATCTTCTCCACATTTTCTGGATGTAACCTCGTACGCCGATTGCTGACAAGGTGAGCGGCGGCACTAAACACTCTTTCGGAGTACACACTTGTGGGAGGGCAACTTAGGTAGAATAAAGCCAGTTTGTGCAAGGGCCTCCAAATTGCCTCTTTTTCCTGCCAGTATAAGTACGGACTGTGTGACGTGCCTACTTGGATGCGGTCACTCATATAATCCTCCACCATTCTATCAATGTTGAGAGAATCATATGCAGTGACAGTAGACGACATGTCCGTAATCGTTGTCAGGTCCTTCAGTCCGGACCAGATGTCAGCATCAGCAGTCGCTCCAGACTGCCCTGCATCACCGCCAGCGGGTGGGCTCGGAATTCTGAGCCTTTTCCTCGCACCCCCAGTTGCGGGAGAATGTGAAGGAGGAGATGTTGACAGGTCGCGTTCCGCTTGACTTGACAATTTTGTCACCAGCAGGTCTTTCAACCCCAGCAGACCTGTGTCTGCCGGAAAGAGAGATCCAAGGTAGGCTTTAAATCTAGGATCGAGCACGGTGGCCAAAATGTAGTGCTCTGATTTCAACAGATTGACCACCCGTGAATCCTTGTTAAGCGAATTAAGGGCTGCATCCACAAGTCCCACATGCCTAGCGGAATCGCTCCCTTTTAGCTCCTTCTTCAATGCCTCCAGCTTCTTCTGCAAAAGCCTGATGAGGGGAATGACCTGACTCAGGCTGGCAGTGTCTGAACTGACTTCACGTGTGGCAAGTTCAAAGGGCATCAGAACCTTGCACAACGTTGAAATCATTCTCCACTGCACTTGAGACAGGTGCATTCCACCTACTATATCGTGCTCAATTGTATAGGCTTGAATGGCCTTTTGCTGCTCCTCCAACCTCTGAAGCATATAGAGGGTTGAATTCCACCTCGTTACCACTTCTTGCTTCAGATGATGGCAGGGCAGGTTCAGTAGTTTTTGGTGGTGCTCCAGTTTTCTGTACGTGGTGCCTGTACGCCGAAAGTGTCCCGCAATTCTTCTGGCCACCGACAGCATCTCTTGCACGCCCCTGTCGTTTTTTTAAAAATTCTGCACCACCAAATTCAAGGTATGTGCAAAACATGGGACGTGCTGGAATTGGCCCAGATTTAATGCACACACAATATTGCTGGCGTTGTCCGATGCCACAAATCCACAGGAGAGTCCAATTGGGGTAAGCCATTCCGCGATGATCTTCCTCAGTTGCCGTAAGAGGTTTTCAGCTGTGTGCGTATTCTGGAAAGCGGTGATACAAAGCGTAGCCTGCCTAGGAAAGAGTTGGCGTTTGCGAGATGCTGCTACTGGTGCCGCCGCTGCTGTTCTTGCGGCGGGAGTCCATACATCTACCCAGTGGGCTGTCACAGTCATATAGTCCTGACCCTGCCCTGCTCCACTTGTCCACATGTCCGTGGTTAAGTGGACATTGGGTACAGCTGCATTTTTTAGGACACTGGTGACTCTTTTTCTGAGGTCTGTGTACATTTTCGGTATCGCCTGCCTAGAGAAATGGAACCTAGATGGTATTTGGTACCGGGGACACAGTACCTCCAACAAGTCTCTAGTTGGCTCTGCAGTAATGATGGATACCGGAACCACGTTTCTCACCACCCAGGATGCCAAGGCCTCAGTTATCCGCTTTGCAGTAGGATGACTGCTGTGATATTTCATCTTCCTCGCAAAGGACTGTTGAACAGTCAATTGCTTACTGGAAGTAGTACAAGTGGGCTTACGACTTCCCCTCTGGGATGACCATCGACTCCCAGCGGCAACAACAGCAGCGCCAGCAGCAGTAGGCGTTACACGCAAGGATGCATCGGAGGAATCCCAGGCAGGAGAGGACTCGTCAGAATTGCCAGTGACATGGCCTGCAGGACTATTGGCATTCCTGGGGAAGGAGGAAATTGACACTGAGGGAGTTGGTGGGGTGGTTTGCGTGAGCTTGGTTACAAGAGGAAGGGATTTACTGGTCAGTGGACTGCTTCCGCTGTCACCCAAAGTTTTTGAACTTGTCACTGACTTATTATGAATGCGCTGCAGGTGACGTATAAGGGAGGATGTTCCGAGGTGGTTAACGTCCTTACCCCTACTTATTACAGCTTGACAAAGGGAACACACGGCTTGACACCTGTTGTCCGCATTTCTGGTGAAATACCTCCACACCGAAGAGCTGATTTTTTTGGTATTTTCACCTGGCATGTCAACGGCCATATTCCTCCCACGGACAACAGGTGTCTCCCCGGGTGCCTGACTTAAACAAACCACCTCACCATCAGAATCCTCCTGGTCAATTTCCTCCCCAGCGCCAGCAACACCCATATCCTCCTCATCCTGGTGTACTTCAACACTGACATCTTCTATCTGACTATCAGGAACTGGACTGCGGGTGCTCCTTCCAGCACTTGCAGGGGGCATGCAAATGGTGGAAGGCGCATGCTCTTCACGTCCAGTGTTGGGAAGGTCAGGCATCGCAACCGACACAATTGGACTCTCCTTGTGGATTTGGGATTTCAAAGAACGCACAGTTCTTTGCGGTGCTTTGCCTTTTGCCAGCTTGAGTCTTTTCAGTTTTCTAGCGAGAGGCTGAGTGCTTCCATCCTCATGTGAAGCTGAACCACTAGCCATGAACATAGGCCAGGGCCTCAGCCGTTCCTTGCCACTCCGTGTGGTAAATGGCATATTGGCAAGTTTACGCTTCTCCTCCGACAATTTTATTTTAGGTTTTGGAGTCCTTTTTTTACTGATATTTGGTGTTTTGGTTTTGACATGCTCTGTACTATGCCATTGGGCATCGGCCTTGGCAGACGACGTTGCTGGCATTTCATCGTCTCGGCCATGACTAGTGGCAGCAGCTTCAGCACGAGGTGGAAGTGGATCTTGATCTTTCCCTAATTTTGGAACCTCAACATTTTTGTTCTCCATATTTTAATAGGCACAACTAAAAGGCACCTCAGGTAAACAATGGAGATGGATGGATTGGATACTAGTATACAATTATGGACGGGCTGCCGAGTGCCGACACAGAGGTAGCCACAGCCGTGAACTACCGCACTGTACTGTGTCTGCTGCTAATATATAGACTGGTTGATAAAGAGATAGTATACTCGTAACTAGTATGTATGTATAAAGAAAGAAAAAAAAACCACGGTTAGGTGGTATATACAATTATGGACGGGCTGCCGAGTGCCGACACAGAGGTAGCCACAGCCGTGAACTACCGCACTGTACTGTGTCTGCTGCTAATATATAGACTGGTTGATAAAGAGATAGTATACTCGTAACTAGTATGTATGTATAAAGAAAGAAAAAAAAACCACGGTTAGGTGGTATATACAATTATGGACGGGCTGCCGAGTGCCGACACAGAGGTAGCCACAGCCGTGAACTACCGCACTGTACTGTGTCTGCTGCTAATATATAGACTGGTTGATAAAGAGATAGTATACTCGTAACTAGTATGTATGTATAAAGAAAGAAAAAAAAACCACGGTTAGGTGGTATATACAATTATGGACGGGCTGCCGAGTGCCGACACAGAGGTAGCCACAGCCGTGAACTACCGCACTGTACTGTGTCTGCTGCTAATATATAGACTGGTTGATAAAGAGATAGTATACTCGTAACTAGTATGTATGTATAAAGAAAGAAAAAAAAACCACGGTTAGGTGGTATATACAATTATGGACGGGCTGCCGAGTGCCGACACAGAGGTAGCCACAGCCGTGAACTACCGCACTGTACTGTGTCTGCTGCTAATATAGACTGGTTGATAAAGAGATAGTATACTCGTAACTAGTATGTATGTATAAAGAAAGAAAAAAAAACCACGGTTAGGTGGTATATACAATTATGGACGGGCTGCCGAGTGCCGACACAGAGGTAGCCACAGCCGTGAACTACCGCACTGTACTGTGTCTGCTGCTAATATATAGACTGGTTGATAAAGAGATAGTATACTCGTAACTAGTATGTATGTATAAAGAAAGAAAAAAAAACCACGGTTAGGTGGTATATACAATTATGGACGGGCTGCCGAGTGCCGACACAGAGGTAGCCACAGCCGTGAACTACCGCACTGTACTGTGTCTGCTGCTAATATATAGACTGGTTGATAAAGAGATAGTATACTCGTAACTAGTATGTATGTATAAAGAAAGAAAAAAAAACCACGGTTAGGTGGTATATACAATTATGGACGGGCTGCCGAGTGCCGACACAGAGGTAGCCACAGCCGTGAACTACCGCACTGTACTGTGTCTGCTGCTAATATATAGACTGGTTGATAAAGAGATAGTATACTCGTAACTAGTATGTATGTATAAAGAAAGAAAAAAAAACCACGGTTAGGTGGTATATACAATTATGGACGGGCTGCCGAGTGCCGACACAGAGGTAGCCACAGCCGTGAACTACCGCACTGTACTGTGTCTGCTGCTAATATAGACTGGTTGATAAAGAGATAGTATACTACTAATATTATATACTGGTGGTCAGGTCACTGGTCACTAGTCACACTGGCAGTGGCACTCCTGCAGCAAAAGTGTGCACTGTTTAATTTTAATATAATATTATGTACTCCTGGCTCCTGCTATAACCTATAACTGGCACTGCAGTAGTGCTCCCCAGTCTCCCCCACAATTATAAGCTGTGTGAGCTGAGCAGTCAGACAGATATATAATATATATAGATGATGCAGCACACTGGCCTGAGCCTGAGCAGTGCACACAGATATGGTATGTGACTGACTGAGTCACTGTGTGTATCGCTTTTTTCAGGCAGAGAACGGATATATTAAATAAACTGCACTGTGTGTCTGGTGGTCACTCACTATATAATATATTATGTACTCCTGGCTCCTGCTATAACCTATAACTGGCACTGCAGTAGTGCTCCCCAGTCTCCCCCACAATTATAAGCTGTGTGAGCTGAGCAGTCAGACAGATATATAATATTATATATAGATAATAGATGATGCAGCACACTGGCCTGAGCCTGAGCAGTGCACACAGATATGGTATGTGACTGAGTCACTGTGTGCTGTGTATCGCTTTTTTCAGGCAGAGAACGGATTATAAATAAAAGTGGTGGTCACTGGTCACTATCAGCAAAACTCTGCACTGTACACTACTGAGTACTCCTAATGCTCCCCAAAATTAGTAAATCAAGTGTCTAAACGGAGAGGACGCCAGCCACGTCCTCTCCCTATCAATCTCAATGCACGTGTGAAAATGGCGGCGACGCGCGGCTCCTTATATAGAATCCGAGTCTCGCGATAGAATCCGAGCCTCGCGAGAATCCAACAGCGTCATGATGACGTTCGGGCGCGCTCGGGTTAACCGAGCAAGGCGGGAAGATCCGAGTCGCTCGGACCCGTGAAAAAAAACATGAAGTTCTGGCGGGTTCGGATTCAGAGAAACCGAACCCGCTCATCTCTAGTCTGGCTTGGGGTAGTCGTTCCGGAGCTTGAGGTGACTTGTTGGGCTGCCAACACATTAATACTTTGGCTGAGGTTGTATATGCTCGCATTAAGTTGGTTATTTGTGGCAGTGTTGCTGGCAATAATTCTCGACAAACTTTCGTTCACCGCTTGGTTGTGCTGTATTAATTGGATTAGGGCTTGTTGCTGCCGCTGTTGCTCATCGATTATTCTTGACAAATTTGCAAGCATTTGAGTGTTGTCCGCCCTGATTTGCTCCATTGAAGTTGCTATTCTGCCAACCTGAACAATCAGTCTGCCTGAGTTCCGACTAATGCGAGGAAGATGATGGGGCAGACTGGCAAGGTGTTGTGTGTGGGTGTTCAGGTAGGCAGAGTTTTGTGCCTGTTGTGTGGTCCAACTGTTCCAAAAGTCAGGGGACATTTGTTGCTGGGGTGGAGCTGGCATCAATTGGGGGGTAACAGATGTTTGCTGTGTTTCTGTTATGTCCTGCTGCGGGGTTGGTTGGGTCGGATCAATGGGCTGCAGGTGTAGTGTGAAGGTAGGCTGTTGGTCAGTTTCCTGCTGTGCCTCCTCGACCATGATGGGTGGTTCTGTATGGGGTTGAGAACAGCCACTATTTAGTATAAATATTATTTCTTTGCTTGTCCCAAACATGGCTTACTTAATAATACTCATGTTGAAAATGGGACAGAGTTGGTGTGCTCAAATTAACTAGGAATCTTACCTTTTGAAACACATATGTGCCTTCACAGGCGTGCGCAGAGACTGACTGGCGGGTTCCGCTCCGAACTTCAACCCCTCCACGGCATTATAGTGTTTTCTCACATCCCCTGTCCGGGATATAGACTGCTCACCTGGGTGGGCCAGAGGAGCGGACCAGGTGAGCAATCTATATCCAGGACAGGGGAGGTGAGAGAACACTATAATGGCGTGGAGGGGTTGAAGTTCGGAGCGGATTCCGCAATTCAGTCTCTGTGCACGCTTGTGTGTGCCTTCTAATTTATTAAACTGAATTTTTTAATTTATTTGTTTGATCACAGACTCTAAGCCATAATGATTTGGGAAACACGAAGATCTTTCGCCATTTTACATTAATGCATTTCAAGATTATGTATGGCCCTTCCTTTTGAGAAACACACACAATGCATTAAATGTTGTTTGTTACACACTCATTAATTGATGAAGCCAGTCAGTGTTGTTTTAAAATAATAATAATCAATAATCAAAATAAGAAATCTTAAAGAACCATGCAAATGTCTTAAGGTGGCCTATGTTTCGAAATGGTGATGTTGCCCTTGGCAAACATTTGTCTTAAACATTTGTTTTTTTGTTTTATTTTTGTGGGTTTAAATTTTTTAATAATAAATGGTTGCTATGGCCAACATCACATCTGAAAATGTAAAAGCAAAGCACAACAACTAAAACATGTGCTTGTAGTTTGACATTAGGGGCAGGAATAAGAAATTACACAAATAAAATTTAATTGACACAACACAAACAGTGGTGCAGCTGAAATAACCAGGAGAAGACCTAAGGATTTGACAAGACAATGATATGTGCAAGGTGATGAAGGCACAAGCCAAACAGAGACGTTTTACATTTCAAAAGTTTTTTTTACCCCTTTTTCTGCATATAACACCTTGCACATATCAGTGGTTTTACAAATCATTCTGCCTTATCCAGGTTAATTCATAGACCACACTGTGTTAAACTTTTATGACAATTATCTTTTTTGTTTACTCACCAGACAGCTGAGGTGATTGCGGATCCTCACTTTGTGGACTCGCCAAAATTGCCTGTGGTGGCAGGGGCAACACCGCGAAGATGCGCCGTTGGGGTGGTGATGATGGAGCCGCAGACTCAGGCTCAACACGACGTGTCTTGGTTGGCCTCCTAGCCACACTCACCGAGCCCTGTGATGGGCGCCTTAGAGGAGGGCGGCTTGCAGAAGAAGAACCTATGTGAAAAGAGAAACATTACTATTTTGAACTTCTATGTGTTTGATGAATATGTGATTACAGTGAATTCTTACCTGCATTACCACCATCTGCATCACTTGGCAGTGTTGGCTGTGGCCTGGCTGTGCTGCTTCTCTGGCGTACTGTTGAAAAATGTGACAAAACCAAATGAACATACTTTGAATACTCATTGTTATCTGAAATTCCTTATTGTGATGTAAACATCTGGAACATAATGATAAGTAAACTATTTTATGTTTAATCTATTCTGGTTTTCTTCACTGGGTGTGTATTCTTTAAATCAGATTGTATTACACTAAATAATCCATATCCAATGCAAAATTATGCACAATATTATGTTTTTTTTAATTTGTTTAAAAATTTAAGAAAAAAACCACAATATTGCACGCTAAGCTACAAATTTAAAAACAACAAATACAACACTAGCCAAAAAAAAAAAACATATCAATTAATTTAGCACAAACATGCATAAAAAAAAACACAATAAACATAAATACCCAAATAAAAATTATTTGTAATAAATGATCCAAAAAAAAAACAGTTATGGACAAGCAGGATCTCTGATTATGTATTAGAACTACACATACCAGCATGCACTGCAACAGATGTAGCATTCACTATTAACAAAACTGAGGCAATGCATGATGGGACTTGTAGTTTGGCAACACCTGTAGAGCCACAGGTTGCCCAGGCCTGCACGACATCACCAACACAATGTAACAAATCAAAAAATGACAATCAGAATTATCAGGATTACATTTTTATTTAAAAAAAAACAAAACACTTTTAATTAGAAAATAAAAACTCACCATCCTGCCTTGGCCGGTCCAAATCCCGGACATGAGTCGCACCAACCACTTCGGGAGGAATAAGGGACCGCACAGGCTCCTCCCAATCCCGATAAGTAGCACGGAAGGGGTGTCCACCCCCGGTTTGGCGGGCTGATTTGGCCTCCTTGGCCATCTTGGCCTTGACACGGCGCTTGATATCATAAAAGAGCTTGCGACACGTGTCCTCAGTCCGCCTCACCACACCCTCACTATTAAATCACTTTACCCCACAGTACAGACTTCCTACGTGTGGACACCTTGGCAGCATCCTGCCCAAACAATTGCCGATGATGCCTCATCAGCTCCCGCACCAAAGCCATGTTTTCAGCATAGCTGAATTTGACATTGCGCCCAGTCTTGGTAGTGGTGCGTGGCTGCGGAGCCACAACACCATCACTATCACTGGAGAACGCAGCAACAGGCACCCCCTCCTCCTCACTCACCTCCTCCCTCTCACTAACCCCCTCCACCTCACTCACCTCCTCCCTCTCACTCACCTCCTCCACCTCACTCACCTCCTCCACCTCACTCACCTCCTCCCTCTCAATCACCTCCTCCACAACACTGACCTCTGACTGTGACATAATCCCGACAAACTACAAATAACACAGAGAAAAAAAAAACAGAAAACACACTCCTCCACTACCACTACACACCACACACCCAACACACACACACACACACACACACACACACACACACACACACACACACACACACACACTCACAAACAATGACAATAGACTTGAAAAAAAAAACAATGACAAAAAAATAGACAAACTTTGAAAAAACTACACAACAAGTATGACAAGACTACTTACACACACAGTACAGCACTCAACAATCGCAAAAAAACTCACCAAATCCACCAAAAACTCCACCAAACTCACCAACTCCTAACACACCTTCCTCTCTCCTCTCCACTAGCTAAACCCACGAGGTGCGGACGGTTTGGGGCGTTTTTATAGTAATGTGCACAGACACTCCTCCATCACGAATCAAACCAATCACGGACGAGTGACAAAAACGAAACTTAGGAAAAAAAAGCGGCCGGGAACGGACAAACACTGCCGTAACCGACATGTGACGCAGTCGTAACAAAAACCTCAGAACACGGCCGACAAACCTCAAAATCGGCCGCATTCTACCTTACAAAACCACGAATGACATCGACATCGGAACAAAATACAAATACAAATACGACAGCTTAGTAAATTAGTCGTAATCAATTCAAAAAGTTGCAACTTTACACTTTCGATGTCATTCGTGATGGTACTTTGACCTCAGACGGGAAAATACGGATCTTAGTAAATTTACCCCACTGTCTGAGAAATCCTTGAGGGAAGCTGCAGTCTTTTGTCTGGAGATTGCCGCTCTTTTTCCTCATGAGAGGAGGGAAAATTACCTCAGCTTTCTTCCCCTTACACCTGTGCACCCTTGTGACAGGGACAGATGAGTCATCATTGACATGCAAATCATCTTATTACAATAAACATATATTGAATACTTTAGTGCCAATCTGGCTGTAACTTTGCATTAATATAGTCGACACTGGAGGCAGACTCCGTGTCGACATCTGTGTCAATTAACTAGGATAGTGGACGATTATGAGACCCCGACGGCCTCTGAGCTGTGGGATCAGGCACTGGGTGAGACCCTGACTGTCCCAAGGCTTCAGCTTTAACAAACCTTTTTTTTGCAAGGAGTTTACATTATTATTTAACACTTCCACATATCCATCCAGTCAGGTGTCGGTGCCGACACCTCATCCATATGCACTTGCTCCGCCTCCACGTACCCTTCCTCATCAAACATGTCGACACTGACGTACCGACACACCGCACACACACAGGGAATGCTCTGACTGAGGACAGGACCCCACAAGGCTTTTGGGGAGACAGAGAGAGAGTATGCCAGCACACACCACAGCGCTATATACCCCAGGGATAACACTATCAGATGTGTTCACCTAGTAGCTGCTGATATAAACACAATAATGTTCCTTTTTGCGCCTAAATTTATGTACCCCCCCCCCCCCCCCTCTCTATTGCCCTTGTTGTATCTGGATACTGCAGGGGAGAGCCTGGGGAGCTGCTTCCAGCGGAGCTGTGAAGATAAAATGGCGCTGGTTAGTGCTGAGGAAGAAGCTCCGCCCCCTCAGCGGCGGGCTTCTGTCCCGCTATTCTGTGTGAAAAAATGGCGGGGGTTTTACACATATACAGTCTGGGACTGTATTTATGTGTATCTTTTGCCCAAAGGTATTAATATTGCTGCCCAGGGCGCCCCCGCCAGCGCCCTGCACCCTACAGTGACCGGAGTGTGTGGTGTGCAGAGGGAGCAATGGCGCACAGCTGCGGTGCTGTGCGCTACCTTATTTGAAGACAGGAGTCTTCATGCCGCCGATTTCGATGTCTTCTGTCTTCTCCTGGACTTCAGTGCTTCTGGCTCTGCGAGGGGGACGGCGGCGCGGGGGCGGGAACGGACGACCAAGGACAGGTGCCTGTGTTCGATCCCTCTGGAGCTAATGGTGTCCAGTAGCCTAAGAAGCACAACCTAGCTGCAAGCAGGTACGTTGGCTTCTCTCCCCTCAGTCCCTCGTAGCAGTGTGTCTGTTGCCAGCAGAGCTCACTGAAAATAAAAAACCTAACAAATACTTTCTTTTTCTAGCAGGCTCAGGAGAGCCCACTAGGTGCCTCTAGCTCTGGCCGGGCACAGATTCTAACTGAGGTCTGGAGGAGGGGCATAGAGGGAGGAGCCAGTGCACACCAGATAGTACCTAATCTTTCTTTAGAGTGCCCAGTCTCCTGCGGAGCCCATCTATTCCCCATGGTCCTTACGGAGTCCCCAGCATCCACTAGGACGTTAGAGAAATATGATGTACAAGGAAAAATTCCCTATGATGAAAAAAATTGCTATTTAAAGCCAAATCCAGTACAAAGATTACAGTCTCTTTGGGAGGATAACATATGAGTCAAACAATTTGTTAAAGATGAGTGGTGCAGAAGAAAATAGGGTAAGCAATTATATCTGATATAGATTTGCCCAAATGGGCGCTTACGTGACCAGGATATCACCAGAGAGTTATGGGCTGCACGCCGCCCTATGGGGGTAATTCCAAGTTGATCGCAGCAGGAATTTTGTTAGCAGTTGGGCAAAACCATGTGCACTGCAGGGGGGGCAGATATAACATGTGCATAGAGAGCTAGATTTGGGTGGGTTATTTTATTTCTGTGCAGGGTATACTGGCTGCTTTATTTTTACACTGCAAATTAGATTTCAGATTGAACACACCCCACCCAAATCTAACTCTCTCTGCACATGTTATATCTGCCTCCCCTGCAGTGCACATGGTTTTGCCCAACTGCTAACAAAGATCCTGCTGCGATTAACTTGGAATTACCCCCTATATCTCTACCATATTTTCTTCTGAGTCTGTACACTTCACAGGCAGGCACATACATCAAAAAATTCAACCCTGGTCCCGTCTCAAAGAATTAAATTCCTCAGAATGATTCTGGATACGGTGGATCATTGAATTTACCTGTCACAAGAGAAAGCGCAAAGTATTCAAAGATGGTGGCATCTTTCAAAGCACTCCAGTTCAGAAGATTTCACTCTTATGTGCTATCTGTACCCCTCACCCGCACTACCGCTATACACTCCCTTATGTGCCTTCTGTACCCCTCACCCACACTACCGCTATACACTCCCTTATGTGCCTTCTGCATACCTCCCAACTGTCCCGATTTTGGCGGGACAGTCCCGTTTTTCACGGTCTGTCCCGCTGTCCCACCCGCGAGTCGCAGTGTCCCGCGGGTGGGGGGGGAATTTGGGAGATCCCTCCCTGTCACTCGCTGCTCTGTGGAGAGCAGCGGTGAATAGATGCTGTGCGCATGCGCACAGCGTCTATTCACGGCAGAGAGGGACAGGGAGCATGACCAGCAGCTCTCACAGCGCTGTTCATGCCCCCATAATGACGAAAATGGGGGGCGTGGCTTGCGATCGCGGCTCTTGCCGCGAAGCCACGCCCCCTTGCCATTAGGTCACGCCCCCTAAAACGGGCGCACGGATTTGCTGTCCCTCCACCGCTGAGATCAAAGTTGGGAGGTATGCCTTCTGTACCCCTCACCCACACTACCGCTATACACTCCCTTATGTGCCTTCTGTACCCCTCACCCACACTACCGCTATACACTCCCTTATGTGCCGTCTGTACCCCTCACCCGCACTACCGCTATACATTCCCTTATGTGCCATCTGTACCCCTCACCCACACTACCGCTATACACCCCCTAATGTGCCGTCTGTACCCCTCACGCGCACTACCGCTATACACTCCCTTATGTGCCGTCTGTACCTCTCACCCGCACTACCACTATACACTCCCTTATGTGCCGTCTGTACCCCTCACCCACACTACCGCTATACACTCCCTTATGTGCCGTCTGTACCCCTCACCCGCACTACCACTATACACTCCCTTATGTGCCGTCTGTACCCCTCACCCGCACTACCGCTATACACTCCCTTATGTGCCGTCTTTACCCCTCACCCGCACTACCGCTATACACTCCCTTATGTGCCGTCTGTACCCCTCACCCACACTACCGCTATACACTCCCTTATGTGCCGTCTGTACCCCTCACCCGCACTACCGCTATACACTCCCTTATGTGCCGTCTGTACCCCTCACCCGCACTACCGCTATACACTCCCTTATGTGCCGTCTGTACCCCTCACCCGCACTACCGCTATACACCCCCTTATGTGCCGTCTGTACCCCTCACGCGCACTACCGCTATACACTCCTTTATGTGCCATCTGTACCCCTCACCCACACTACCGCTATACACCCCCTAATGTGCCGTCTGTACCCCTCACGCGCACTACCGCTATACACTCCCTTATGTGCCGTCTGTACCCCTCACCCGCACTACCGCTATACACTCCCTTATGTGCCGTCTGTACCCCTCACCCGCACTACCGCTATACACCCCCTTATGTGCCGTCTGTACCCCTCACGCGCACTACCGCTATACACTCCCTTATGTGCCATCTGTACCCCTCACCCACACTACCGCTATACACCCCCTTATGTGCCGTCTGTAGCCCTCACGCGCACTACCGCTATACACTCCCTTATGTGCCATCTGTACCCCTCACCCACACTACCGCTATACACCCCCTAATGTGCCGTCTGTACCCCTCACCCACACTACCACTATACACTCCCTTATGTGCAGTCTGTACCCCTCACCCACACTACCGCTATACACTCCCTTATGTGCCGTCTGTACCCCTCACCCGCACTACCACTATACACTCCCTTATGTGCCGTCTGTACCCCTCACCCGCACTACCGCTATACACTCCCTTATGTGCCGTCTTTACCCCTCACCCACACTACAGCTATACACTCCCTTATGTGCCGTCTGTACCCCTCACCCGCACTACCGCTATACACCCCCTAATGTGCCGTCTGTACCCCTCACCCGCACTACTGCTATACACTCCCTTATGTGCCGTCTTTACCCCTCACCCGCACTACCGCTATACACTCCCTTATGTGCCGTCTTTACCCCTCACCCGCACTACCGCTATACACTCCCTTATGTGCCGTCTGTACCCCCCACCCGCACTACCGCTATACACTCCCTTATGTGCCGTCTGTACCCTTCACCCGCACTACCACCATACACTCCCTTATGTGCCGTCTGTACCCCTCACCCGCACTACCGCTATACACTCCCTTATGTGCCGTCTGTACCCCTCACCCGCACTACCGCTATACACTCCCTTATGTGCCGTCTGTACCCCTCACCCGCACTACCGCTATACACTCACTTATGTGCCGTCTGTACCCCTCACCTGCACTACCGCTATACACTCCCTTATGTGCCATCTGTACCCCTGACCAACACTACCGCTATACACTCCCTTATGTGCCGTCTGTACCCCTCACCCGCACTACCGCTATACACTCCCTTATGTGCCGCCTGTACCCATCACCCGCACTACCGCTATACACTCCCTTATGTGCTGCCTGTACCCCTCACCCGCACTACCGCTATACACTCCCTTATGTGCCGTCTGTACCCCTCACCCACACTACCGCTATACACTCCCTTATGTGCCATCTGTACCCCTCAACCACACTACCGCTATATACTCCCTTATGTGCCATCTGTACCCCTCACCTACACTACCGCTATACACTCCCTTATGTGCCGTCTGTACCCCTCACCCACACTACCGCTATACACTCCCTTATGTGCCGTCTGTGTCCTTCACCCGCACTACCGCTGTACACTCCCTTATGTGCCGTCTATACCCCTCACCAACACTACCGCTATACACTCCCTTATGTTCCGTCTGTACCCTTCACCCACACTACCGCTATACACTCCCTTATGTGCCGTCTATACCCCTCACCCGCACTACCACTATACACTCCCTTATGTGCCATCTGTACCCCTCACCCGCACTACCACTTTACACTCCCTTATGTGCCGTCTCTAACACACTACTGCTATACACTCCCTTATGTGCCGTCTATACCCCTCACCCGCACTACCACTATACACTCCCTTATGTGCCGTCTGTACCCCTCACCCGCACTACCGCTATACACCCCTTTATGTGCCGTCTGTACCCCTCACCCGCACTACCGCTATACACCCCCTTATATGCCGTCTGTACTCCTCACCCACACTACCGCTATACACTCCCTTATGTGCCGTCTGTACCCCTCACCCGCACAACCGCTATACACCCCCTTATGTGCCGTCTGTACCCCTCACCCGCACTACCGCTATTCACCCCCTTATATGCCGTCTGTACTCCTCACCCACACTACCGCTATACACTCACTTATGTGCCGTCTGTACCCCTCACCTGCACTACCGCTATACACTCCCTTATGTGCCGTCTGTACCCATCACCCACACTACCGCTATACACGCCCTTATGTGCCGTCTGTACCCCTCACCCGCACTACCGCTATATACTCCCTTATGTGCCGTCTGTACCCCTCACCCGCACAACCGCTATACACACCCTTATGTGCCGTCTGTACCCCTCACCCGCACTACCGCTATACACCCCCTTATATGCCGTCTGTACTCCTCACCCACATTACCGCTATACACTCCCTTATGTGCCGTCTGTACCCCTCACCCGCACAACCGCTATACACCCCCTTATGTGCCGTCTGTACCCCTCACCCGCACTACCGCTATACACTCCCTTATGTGCCGTCTTTACCCCTCACCCGCACTACCGCTATACACTCCCTTATGTGCCGTCTGTACACCTCACCAGCACTACCGCTATATACTCCCTTATGTGCCGTCTGTACCCCTCACCCGCACTACCACCATACACTCCCTTATGTGCCGTCTGTTCCCCTCACCCGCACTACCGCTATACACTCCCTTATGTGCCGTCTGTACCCCTCACCCGCACTACCGCTATACACTCCCTTATGTGCCGTCTGTACCCCTCACCTGCACTACCGCTATACACTCCCTTATGTGCCATCTGTACCCCTCACCAACACTACCGCTATACACTCCCTTATGTGCCGTCTGTACCCCTCGCCCGCACTACCGCTATAGACTCCCTTATGTGTCGCCTGTACCCATCACCCGCACTACCGCTATACACTCCCTTATGTGCCATCTGTACCCCTCACCCACACTACCGCTATACACTCCCTTATGTGCCATCTGTACCCCTCACCCACTCTACCGCTATACACTCCCTTATGTGCCATCTGTACCCCTCACCCACACTACCGCAATATACTCCCTTATGTGCCATCTGTACCCCTCACCCACACTACCGCTCTTCACTCCCTTATGTGCCGTCTGTACCCCTCACCAACACTACCGCTATACACTCCCTTATGTTCCGTCTGTACCCTTCACCCACACTACCGCTATACACTCCCTTATGTGCCGTCTATACCCCTCACCCGCACTACCACTATACACTCCCTTATGTGCCATCTGTACCCCTCACCCGCACTACCACTGTACACTCCCTTATGTGCCGTCTCTAACACACTACTGCTATACACTCCCTTATGTGCCGTCTATACCCCTCACCCGCACTACCACTATACACTCCCTTATGTGCCGTCTGTACCCCTCACCCGCACTACCGCTGTACACTCCCTTATGTGTCGTCTATACCCCTCACCCACACTACCGCTATACTCTCTCTTATGTGCCGTCTGTACCCATCACCCGCACTACCGCTATACACTCCCTTATGTGCCGTCTGTACCCCTCACCCACACTACCGCTATACACACACCTTATGTGCCCTCTATACCCCTCACCCGCACTACCGCTATACACTCCCTAATGTGCCGTCTGTACCCCTCACCCGCACTACCGCTATACTCTCCCTTATGTGCCCTCTATACCCCTCACCCGCACTACCGCTATATACTCCCTAATGTGCCGTCTGTACCCCTCACCCGCACTACCGCTATACACTCCCTTATGTGCCGTCTGTACCACACACCCACACTACCGCTATACACTCCCTAATGTGCCGTCTGTACCCCTCACCCGCACTACCGCTATACACTCCCTTATGTGCCGCATGTACCTCTCACCCGCACAACCGCTTACACTCCCTTATGCGCCGTCTGTACCACTCACCCACACTACCGCTATACACTCCCTTATGTGCCGCATGTACCTCTCACACGCACTACCGCTATACACTCCCTTATGTGCCGTCTATACCCCTCATCCACACTACCGCTATACACTCCCTTATGTACCGTCTGTACCACACACCCACACTACCGCTATACACTCCCTTATGTGCCGTCTGTACCCCTCACCCACACTACCGCTATACACTCCCTTATGTGCCGCATGTACCTCTCACACGCACTACCGCTATACACTCCCTTAGGTGCCGTCTATACCCCTCACCCACACTACCGCTATACACTCCCTTATGTGCCGTGTGTACCCCTCACCCACACTACCGCTATACACATACCTTAAGTGCCCTCTATATCCCTCACACGCACTACCGCTATACACTCCCTAATGTGCCGTCTGTACCCCTCACCCGCACTACCGCTATACTCTCCCTTATGTGCCCTCTATACCCCTCACCCGCACTACCGCTATATACTCCCTAATGTGCCGTCTGTACCCCTCACCCGCACTACCGCTATACACTCCCTTATGTGCCGCATGTACCTCTCACACACACTACAGCTATACACTCCCTTATGTGCCGTCTGTACCACACACCCGCACTACCGCTATACACTCCCTTATGTGCCGCATGTACCTCTCACCCGCACTACCGCTATACACTCTCTTATGTGCCGTCTGTACCCATCACCCGCACTACCGCTATACACTCCCTTATGTGCCGTCTGTACCCCTCACCCACACTACCGCTATACACATACCTTATGTGCCCTCTATACCCCTCACACGCACTACCGCTATACACTCCCTAATGTGCCGTCTGTACCCCTCACCCGCACTACCGCTGTACTCTCCCTTATGTGCCGCATGTACCTCTCACACGCACTACCGCTATACACTCCCTTATGTGCCGTCTATACCCCTCATCCACACTACTGCTATACACTCCCTTATGTGCCGTCTGTACCACACACCCACACTACCACTATACACTCCCTTATGTGCCGTCTGTACCCCTCACCCACACTACCGCTATACACTCCCTTATGTGCCGCATGTACCTCTCACACGCACTACCGCTATACACTCCTTTAGGTGCCGTCTATACCCCTCACCCACACTACCGCTATACACTCTCTTATGTGCCGTCTGTACCCATCACCCGCACTACCGCTATACACTCCCTTATGTGCCGTCTGTACCCCTCACCCACACTACCGCTATACACTCTCTTATGTGCCCTCTATACCCCTCACACGCACTACCGCTATACACTCCCTAATGTGCCGTCTGTACCCCTCACCCGCACTACCGCTATACTCTCCCTTATGTGCCCTCTATCCCCTCACCCGCACTACCGCTATATACTCCCTAATGTGCCGTCTGTACCCCTCACCCGCACTACCGCTATACACTCCCTTATGTGCCGCATGTACCTCTCACACGCACTACAGCTATACACTCCCTTATGTGCCGTCTGTACCACACACCCACACTACCGCTATACACTCCCTTATGTGCCGTCTGTACCCCTCACCCACACTACCGCTATACACACCCTAATGTGCTGTCTGTACCCCTCACCCGCACTACCGCTATACACTCCCTTATGTGCCGCATGTACCTCTCACCCGCACTACCGCTATACACTCCCTTATGCGCCGTCTGTACCACTCACCCACACTACCGCTATACACTCCCTTATGTGCCGCATGTACCTCTCACACGCATTACCGCTATACACTCCCTTATGTGCCGTCTATACCCCTCATCCACACTACCGCTATACACTCCCTTATGTGCCGACTGTACCACACACCCACACTACCGCTATACACTCCCTTATGTGCCGTCTGTACCCCTCACCCACACTACCGCTATACACTCCCTTATGTGCCGCATGTACCTCTCACACGCACTACTGCTATACACTCCCTTAGGTGCCGTCTATACCCCTCACCCACACTACCGCTATACACTCTCTTATGTGCTGTCTGTACCCATCACCCGCACTACCGCTATACACTCCCTTATGTGCCGTCTGTACCATTTACCCACACTACCGCTATATACTCCCTAATGTGCCGTCTGTACCCATCACCCGCACCACCGCTATACACTCCTGTGACAGGACGGTACCGTACAAAGCACTCGCCGCTTTCGCGTCCCGTTGGCTGCGCACAGAATGGAAGGTCAAGCCGCACGAGGCCTGTCCACATAGGGGATTCCCGCTTACCGTCAGTAACCGCCTGTTACTGACTCCACCCACTGCGCTGTGGGCGGGTTCTCGATGCCACCACCAAACTCCTAACCTGCCGTGGCGTTTGGAACCACGGTTCTGCTCTGTATGTGCCGACGCACTGCCTTAGCACAGCTGTGTGGTGCTGACGAATCCCCACTAGCCACTTGCTAGGCCTCTACCGGTAGCTGGCGGAAGGTGGAGCTTGGAGACGCTAGGTACTTCCCTGGACAGCCGGAGGACGGGGCTAGGTTTGGCCCTACCCTGTTGGTCACAAGATGAAGCAGTCTTCTTGAGGCAATGATGTTTATTTGCTCAATGATAACCTTTAAAAAGGCTCCTCCCTATTGCTAGGGGAAACAGCATACAATCAGATGTTTTCAGCAGAATAAGATGTTACAATACACCCTCCTATGGGCCTCCACGGTCGCCGTGACTCTGGCTCTGTTGCAGCGCTGAGGCGCCGGGAGCATAGCTCCCGGACCCCAGCGCTCATCAGCCTGCTCGCCAGCCTAATTGCACCCACGCCGCTAGGGAGCCGGCTAGCCCGGTCCCCGTGTGCGATGCACCCCCTTGCTGCCCGGCAGCCCGGGACGTTCGTCCTGGCTGCCGCGGCTGGCCACCCGTGCTGGGCTGAGGCGCCGGGAGCAGAGCTCCCGGCCCCCAGCGGCGGCACACACAGAGAGCAGTGCAGCGGGAGCCGAGCTTCCAGCCGCAGCGCTCACCCTTCTCCCCGGCGCGCACACAGTTGGTGCGCCCGGGGCTTCACTGACCACTGCCGGGAGCGGAGCTCCCGGACTCCGGCGGTCAGCGGCTCCCTCTCTCCCCCGGCGCGCACACACTGCTGAGCACGCCGGGGGCTGTCCTCCCTGCCGTGGTCTCCGGTGCGGTCCGGGACCACGGCACATATAAAATACAGTTTTTAAACATTTTATACAACATGGCGCCTAGCGCCCAACACAGTTCAAATCTGGCGCCAAGCGCCCTTTGTCCTTTTAAAATGGCGCTGGGCACTAGGGGTTAACCCCTTCAGTGCCGCAGGCGGCCATTCTCCTCGTGGCTGGGGTCCCTCCGGCCACACTCCTCCCCCCCCATTCAAGCGGGTCAACCAGGGACCCATGTCCCAACGATTTGGGTCCTGGTCCCGCAGTCCGTTGGGGTGAAGGGGACGCTACCTGGGGGGTGTAGGCTCTGGCCTAGACAGTTCATCCATAGTGTAGTGGGCCTCTCTGCGTGGGTGCACAATGTTCAAATAGTCCACCTGAAGTCCAAGTTCAAGGCTCCACCACAAAAGTCTGTCCAATTCCCCCAAGGTAGGTTGCAGCCACCTAACAGGTAGGTGGTAAGTCACCACGGTGGGGGCCGGTTACAAACAAGTGCCACCCAAGGTGTCCCAATTGTGGCATACCCCACCTCCCACCATAGCAGTTTCCTGCTCAAACAGGCCACAGGGTGCTCCTGCCCATATGGCTCTTTCTGGCTCGGTACTGCTCCCAGTCCGTGCAGTGGCGCAATAGTTCGTAACACACAGTCCTGGTCAAGAATGTGCGCCATCAGCACTGGAGCGGGTACCCGAGCCTCCTTCAATGACTGGAATGCCAACTCGCAAGCGGGTGCAAAGTCCACTGACTTGGGAATGCCCTTCCTAGCCATCTCTGTCAAGGGGTTCACTACAGGACTAAAGTCAATGACAACATGTCCGTAGGGCCTTACAGGTTCTAAGGTCAGTACCAGTCTGGGTGATGTGGGCCGGGGACAGCCTCTGGTTGCCTCCACCCCCCCTGGTTTGGGCCTACCCCTGTCTCCTCCCACATGGTGCCCCAGGCACTGCACCTCCGTCATACCTATCTGGCAACTGTCTGCCCTAACTGTCAGACCTGCCCTCCAATCCTCCTCCGTCGACCTATGACTCGGGAAACTTACCCTGTCACCTAGGCCTACTCCTTCCTCCTCATCCGCTACCTGTGCCACAGTGAGGGCGGCCAGACCACCAGCCTCTGGATCCTGTGTGGCATCCACTACAGGGAGGCTGTGTGTCTTCCCCGGTCTACTGCGCACAGGCAGGGGACCTGCTATGTCCACAGCAACTTGCTGCAAGGGTTCTCCTATGGGCAGAGGCCCAGAGACAACACAACCGCTGGAGTGCCCCGGCTGCCAACGCATGGCACCAGCCTTACAGTTGGTCTGGGCGTCATCCGACATTCCAGACCAGGGTAAGCTCTGTGTCAGGCACTTCAGGGTACGGTCTGTCTCCGGGTTACTGTCCAAAGGGGTTTCACTGGCAACCGACACCGGTTGCGCAGGAACTTTCCCTGAGGGGACCAGTTGGACACATTCCCTATCTGGTCTATCCCCTCCCACTTTCCTGTCTACCCTGTACCTTAACCCTTCCCGCCCGGTCAAACTTCCTGCCCCAACCCTGTCAAGGCCGCTGCCAGAGTGGCGCCTCATGCCTTTCGGGGATGGGTCAGAGAGTTGAGCCTCCCTAAACTCCTGCCTGTGGCCCTCAATCTCTCCTAAATTGGGACACTCTACAGGGGGATCTAGGTGGGGACTACTAGGGTCAGTCTGGTAGGGGTCAGTCATGGAAAAGTCAGTGTGGTTTCTCATACTCACCGCCGGAGTTGGCAAACCACTTGGGTCAGGAGCATCATTGGGCACCCCCACAGGATCAAACGAGCTGGAACCGACATCCTCTGCGTTGCTAGTGGACGTGGGCATACCAGAGGCAAAAGGCATGCGGGGTCGATGTGCTGATCTAGCCGCTGTAATCTTTTCCTCTGGGCTGGTTGAAGCTGTGGTTGGCTGTGCTGGCAGTTGTCTAGCAGCTGTAGTCTTTTCCTCTGGGCTGGGCTGTGCTGGAGTAGCTGATGTCAACGGTGGGTTTGGAACTTGACTCCGGGGAATGGCGCCAACAAACATAGTGACGATCCCACCACCCAGATCATTTCCTAGGACCACATCAGTTGGGAGACCATCCATGACGGCAACTTCTCGCAACTCTGGTCCAGCTCCCCAGTCCAGGTAGACTCTTGCCATGGGAACCGCTTTCTCTGTTCCTTCTGCCAGGGTGACCGTGGCAGTGCGACCCTGCAATACTGCAGCAGGATCTATAAGGTGGGGGCTCACCACAGTGATTGAGGCCCCAGAGTCTCTTAGGCCTTCTCCCTGCAGGGGTCCCACGTGGACTGGCTGCAGGTGCCTCCACATGTTGTGTAGGGGCTGTTTGGCCATGCAGGTGACTCTCTCCGCAGAGTGCACCTGTCTCTCGCCACACTCCATCGGACTGACTGGAGGGGGAACAGTCTCTGTAGGCTCATCTCCTCTCGTCAAACAAGCGATCCGGGCTCCAGCACTCGGATTTGGGGCACGAGTCTGGGGTGCTTGGGATGCAGGACAGTTCATCCTCAGATGTCCGATTTTCCCACAGCCGTAGCACTTCTTCTCCAGTCGTGGCACCGATGATCTCTGATCAGTTGCAGGAACGCTGCGGTGCGGTTGCTGGCCAAGAGCACCCGGGTTGGAAGATGCTTGTCTTTGGGGTTGATGAGCTGAAGAGGGTGGTCCCCTTGGTGGTACAGTCTGTTGGAGCTGGCTGCTGGCGGGGCGCTTCTGCCCCCGTGGCCGAATTGCCACATATTTGTCGGCTAATTGGGCAGCCATTTTTAAGCTGGGTGGCTCCCGATCTAGCACCCACTCCTTCACTTCTTGGGCGCACCTGCGGTAGAACTGCTCCCTGCAGATCAGGTCGATCAGTGCGTCCCATGTAGTGGCTTCCGAATCCTTCACCCACTTCACCACGTACTGCCGCAGCTGGGTGGCGAACTGCTCATGGGTGCTGCTAGGATTCTTGGGCAAGACTCTGAACTTCTTCCTGTAAGACTCTGGAGTGATGAAGAATCGCTGGAGGAGGGCCTTCGCGACTTCGTCGTAGTTCCCACAGTCCTCCGTGGCCACTCCTCGATAGGCCTCCAAGGCCTCTCCATGCAGAGTGGGTACAAGGTGTCTCACCCACTCCGACTTGGGTAAATCGTGTAGTTTACAAGTCCTTTCAAAAACTTGCAAATGTCCATCAATGTCCCCATCACTGTCTGCAAACTTGGCAAACTGAATGCGTCCCGATCTGTGTACAACAGCTGACAACGGCTCCCGGGGTACCACAGCCTGTGGTGCCCGCTCATCACGCCACATCTGGATGATGATCAAGCGCTCTTGCTCCGTTGCCCTTTCCCCCAATTCCGCTAGCCGATCTGCTAGGCTATCCGTACTGCCCCCCCTGGGACGTTGGGATCCTGGCCCTGCTAGGGATTGCTGGGAAACATGGCTGCTGTGAAAGGGGGCGGGGCTTGTGGATCTCACCGGTTCCTTACGAAGGTCCACTGTTGGGCCGTCCTCTCCGATGCTGACGCCGTCAGTGCTTTCCACCTCCGCCCGATGAGACTCCTCCACGCTCCTGAGCGCCGCCTTCATGACGCTTCTGGACGCGTTGGAAGGGATGTCCACACCCTTCCCCTGGCATACGATCTCCAGATCCTCCTTGGACATTCCGCTGAATTCCGCCATCTTGTGCGTTCTCCTGCGCTGCAGTTACTCCTCTCCTGAGTAACTCGGCTTCTCCAATCGGGTGATGAAAAGCCGCCTGGGAATATCCCACCACTATGCCACCAATTTCTGTGACAGGACGGTACCGTACGAAAGCACTCGCCGCTTTCGCGTCCCGTTGGCTGCGCACAGAATGGAAGGTCAAGCCGCACGAAGCCTGACCACATAGGGGATTCCCGCTTACCGTCAGTAACCGCCTGTTACTGACTCCACCCACTGCGCTGTGGGCGGGTTCTCGCTGCCACCACCAAACTCCTAACCTGCCGTGGCGTTTGGAACCACGGTTCTGCTCTGTATGTGCCGACGCACTGCCTTACCACAGCTGTGTGGTGCTGACGAATCCCCACTAGCCACTTGCTAGGCCTCTACCGGTAGCTGGCGGAAGGCGGAGCTTGGAGACGCTAGGTACTTCCCTGGACAGCCGGAGGACGGGGCTAGGTTTGGCCTAACCCTGTTGGTCACAAGATGAAGCAGTCTTCTTGAGGCAATGATGTTTATTTGCTCAATGATAACCTTTAAAAAGGCTCCTCCCTATTGCTAGGGGCAACAGCATACAATCAGATGTTTTCAGCAGAATAAGATGTTACAATACACCCTCCTATGGGCCAACTGCCCTCCTTTTATCCCTCTCCAAGACCCCTTACCACAGGGGGTAAGCCCGCCCTGTGGTGCACAACCAATCAATGTTTACCCATGAGCTGTGCATGCCTTGGTCACATGCACATCTAACATTGTTCCTTATGGACAGTGGGGAGTGGTCGGTCTCCTTTGACTCTCCCACCTTGGAGAATCAGGATACTCCCCGGTGCCGTTCAGTCTGGCTGGGGGAAGGTTTTCCCTCCTAAACTGACTTCCAGAAACCTGCCCGGGACCTAGCCCACTGGCTGCAGCCTGGATTTGGGCTCCAGAGCTGGGCAGCCTGGCTCCCCGGTCCAGGTCTCGAGGCCACTACGGGTGATCTCCATGGAGCTCCAAGAAACCACTCAGCTTGTTTCATAGCTGAGCTGCTTCTCTTTCTCCCTGTGCCCCTTGGAAATGTGAGGCTGGATGGGAAAGCATTCCGTTTTTGGGGAAAAGGTCTGGGAGAATCCATCAGCCTGCACAGCCATGGATTCCCCCCTCCTGGGACACACAATCAAGTAAGTGCAATTTACCCTTAAATACATTACATTTAAATCACACTGTACATGTTTATACATTTAAATACACTCTGAGCCTGCACAGGCTCCACATACCTAGGCACTGCAGTGCCTTACAACACACTGTACTTTCTATTATTTTACACAATGTCTGGTTTGTGGAATACTGTCCTAGTCCTGCAGCCTGGCTGCTAGGACCCTGTCTGTTCTGGCTCCCCTAGCCCTGCAGCCTGGCTGCTAGGGCTCTCTCAGTGCTGGAGGTATGGGGCTGGCTTCCCCCACCCTCCAGCCTGCCTGCCTGCCACTGGGGTCCAGGGAGCTGGCTCTTCCTGTCCCCCCAGTGTGGCACTCGCTTTGTGGCCTCGCCGCACGCAGCGGCGCACCCCCCTGTACTGAAGCCCGGTGGCCCGGGACACTTGTCCCGGCCGCCGTGACTCTGGTTCTGTTGCAGCGCTGAGGCGCCGGGAGCGTAGCTCCCGAACCCCAGTGCTCATCAGCCTGCTCGCCAGCCTAATTGCACCCACGCCGCTAGGGAGCCGGCTAGCCCGGTCCCCGTGTGCGGTGCACCCCCCTTGCCGCCCGGCAGCCCGGGACGTTCGTCCCGGCTGCCGCGGCTGGCCATCCGTGCTGGGCTGAGGCGCCGGGAGCAGAGCTCCCGGCCCCCAGCGGCGGCACACACAGAGAGCACTGCAGCGGGAGCCGAGCTTCCAGCCGCAGCGCTCACCCTTCTCCCCGGCGCGCACACAGTTGGTGCGCCCGGGGCTTCACTGACCGCTGCCGGGAGCAGAGCTCCTGGACTCCGGCGGTCAGCGGCTCCCTCTCTCCCCCGGCGCGCACACACTGCTGAGCGCGCCGGGGGCTGTCCTCCCTGCCGTGGTCTCCGGTGCGGTCCGGGACCACGGCACATATAAAATACAGTTTTTAAACATTTTATACAACACGGCGCCTAGCGCCCAACACAGTTCAAATCTGGCGCCGAGCGCCCTTTGTCCTTTTAAAATGGCGCCGGGCACTAGGGGTTAACCCCTTCAGTGCCGCAGGCGGCCATTCTCCTCGTGGCTGGGGTCCCTCCGGCCACACTCCCCCCCCCCCATTCAAGCGGGTCAACCAGGGACCCATGTCCCAACGATTTGGGTCCTGGTCCCGCAGTCCGTTGGGGTGAAGGGGACGCTACCTGGGGGGTGTAGGCTCTGGCCTAGACAGTTCATCCATAGTGTAGTGGGCCTCTCTGCGTGGGTGCACAATGTTCAAATAGTCCACCTGAAGTCCAAGTTCAAGGCTCCACCACAAAAGTCTGTCCAATTCCCCCAAGGTAGGTTGCAGCCACCTAACAGGTAGGTGGTAAGTCACCACGGTGGGGGGCCGGTTACAAACAAGTGCCACCCAAGGTGTCCCAATTGTGGCATACCCCACCTCCCACCATAGCAGTTTCCTGCTCAAACAGGCCACAGGGTGCTCCTGCCCATATGGCTCTTTCTGGCTCGGTACTGCTCCCAGTCCGTGCAGTGGCGCAATAGTTCGTAACACACAGTCCTGGTCAAGAATGTGCGCCATCAGCACTGGAGCTGGTACCCGAGCCTCCTTCAATGACTGGAATGCCAACTCGCAAGCGGGTGCAAAGTCCACTGACTTGGGAATGCCCTTCCTAGCCATCTCTGTCAAGGGGTTCACTACAGGACTAAAGTCAATGACAACATGTCCGTAGGGCCTTACAGGTTCTAAGGTCAGTACCAGTCTGGGTGATGTGGGCCGGGGACAGCCTCTGGTTGCCTCCACCCCCCCTGGTTTGGGCCTACCCCTGTCTCCTCCCACATGGTGCCCTAGGCACTGCACCTCCGTCATACCTATCTGGCAACTGTCTGCCCTAACTGTCAGACCTGCCCTCCAATCCTCCTCCGTCGACCTATGACTCGGGAAACCTACCCTGTCACCTAGGCCTACTCCTTCCTCCTCATCCGCTACCTGTGCCACAGTGAGGGCGGCCAGACCACCAGCCTCTGGATCCTGTGTGGCATCCACTACAGGGAGGCTGCGTGTCTTCCCCGGTCTACTGCGCACAGGCAGGGGACCTGCTATGTCCACAGCAACTTGCTGCAAGGGTTCTCCTATGGGCAGAGGCCCAGAGACAACACAACCGCTGGAGTGCCCCAGCTGCCAACGCATGGCACCAGCCTTACAGTTGGTCTGGGCGTCATCCGACATTCCAGACCAGGGTAAGCTCTGTCTCCGGGTTACTGTCCAAAGGGGTTTCACTGGCAACCGACACCGGTTGCGCAGGAACTTTCCCTGAGGGGACCAGTTGGACACATTCCCTATCTGGTCTATCCCCTCCCACTTTCCTGTCTACCCTGTACCTTAACCCTTCCCGCCCGGTCAAACTTCCTGCCCCAACCCTGTCAAGGCCGCTGCCAGAGTGGCGCCTCATGCCTTTCGGGGATGGGTCAGAGAGTTGAGCCTCCCTAAACTCCTGCCTGTGGCCCTCAATCTCTCCTAAATTGGGACACTCTACAGGGGGATCTAGGTGGGGACTACTAGGGTCAGTCTGGTAGGGGTCAGTCATGGAAAAGTCAGTGTGGTTTCTCATACTCACCGCCGGAGTTGGCAAACCACTTGGGTCAGGAGCATCATTGGGCACCCTCACAGGATCAAACGAGCTGGAACCGACATCCTCTGCGTTGCTAGTGGACGTGGGCATACCAGAGGCAAAAGGCATGCGGGGTCGATGTGCTGATCTAGCCGCTGTAATCTTTTCCTCTGGGCTGGTTGAAGCTGTGGTTGGCTGTGCTGGCAGTTGTCTAGCAGCTGTAGTCTTTTCCTCTGGGCTGGGCTGTGCTGGAGTAGCTGATGTCAACGGTGGGTTTGGAACTTGACTCCGGGGAATGGCGCCAACAAACGTAGTGACGATCCCACCACCCAGATCATTTCCTAGGACCACATCAGTTGGGAGACCATCCATGACGGCAACTTCTCGCAACTCTGGTCCAGCTCCCCAGTTCAGGTAGACTCTTGCCATGGGAACTGCTTTCTCTGTTCCTTCTGCCAGGGTGACCGTGGCAGTGCGACCCTGCAATACTGCAGCAGGATCTATAAGGTGGGGGCTCACCACAGTGATTGAGGCCCCAGAGTCTCTTAGGCCTTCTCCCTGCAGGGGTCCCACGTGGACTGGCTGCAGGTGCCTCCACATGTTGTGTAGGGGCTGTTTGGCCATGCAGGTGACTCTCTCCGCAGAGTGCACCTGTCTCTCGCCACACTCCATCGGACTGACTGGAGGGGGAACAGTCTCTGTAGGCTCATCTCCTCTCGTCAAACAAGCGATCCGGGCTCCAGCACTCGGATTTGGGGCACGAGTCTGGGGTGCTTGGGATGCAGGACAGTTCATCCTCAGATGTCCGATTTTCCCACAGCCGTAGCACTTCTTCTCCAGTCGTGGCACCGATGATCTCTGATCAGTTGCAGGGACGCTGCGGTGCGGTTGCTGGCCAAGAGTACCCAGTTTGGAAGATGCTTGTCTTTGGGGTTGATGAGCTGAAGAGGGTGGTCCCCTTGGTGGTACAGTCTGTTGGAGCTGGCTGCTGGCGGGGCGCTTCTGCCCCCGTGGCCGAATTGCCACATATTTGTCGGCTAATTGGGCAGCCATTTTTAAGCTGGGTGGCTCCCGATCTAGCACCCACTCCTTCACTTCAACCTGCGGTAGAACTGCTCCCTGCAGATCAGGTCGATCAGTGCGTCCCATGTAGTGGCTTCCGAATCCTTCACCCACTTCACCACGTACTGCCGCAGCTGGGTGGCGAACTGCTCATGGGTGCTGCTAGGATTCTTGGGCAAGTCTCTGAACTTCTTCCTGTAAGACTCTGGAGTGATGAAGAATCGCTGGAGGAGGGCCTTCGCGACTTCGTCATAGTTCCCACAGTCCTCCGTGGCCACTCCTCGATAGGCCTCCAAGGCCTCTCCATGCAGAGTGGGTACAAGGTGTCTCACCCACTCCGACTTGGGTAAATCGTGTAGTTTACAAGTCCTTTCAAAAACTTGCAAATGTCCATCAATGTCCCCATCACTGTCTGCAAACTTGGCAAACTGAATGCGTCCCGATCTGTGTACAACAGCTGACAACGGCTCCTGGGGTACCACAGCCTGTGGTGCCCGCTCATCACGCCACATCTGGATGATGATCAAGCGCTCTTGCTCCGTTGCCCTTTCCCCCAATTCCACTAGCCGATCTGCTAGGCTATCCGTACTGCCCCCCCTGGGACGTTGGGATCCTGGCCCTGCTAGGGATTGCTGGGAAACATGGCTGCTGTGAAAGGGGGCGGGGCTTGTGGATCTCACCGGCTCCTTACGAAGGTCCACTGTTGGGCCGTCCTCTCCAATGCTGACGCAGTCAGTGCTTTCCACCTCCGCCCGATGAGACTCCTCCACGCTCCTGAGCGACGCCTTCATGACGCTTCTGGACGCGTTGGAAGGGATATCCACACCCTTCCCCTGGCATACGATCTCCAGATCCTCCTTGGACATTCCGCTGAATTCCGCTATCTTGTGCGTTCTCCTGCGCTGCAGTTACTCCTCTCCTGAGTAACTCGGCTTCTCCAATCGGGTGATGAAAAGCCGCCTGGGAATATCCCACCACTATGCCACCAATTTCTGTGACAGGACGGTACCGTACGAAAGCACTCGCCGCTTTCGCGTCCCGTTGGCTGCGCACAGAATGGAAGGTCAAGCCGCACGAGGCCTGACCACATAGGGGATTCCCGCTTACCGTCAGTAACCGCCTGTTACTGACTCCACCCACTGCGCTGTGGGCGGGTTCTCGCTGCCACCACCAAACTCCTAACCTGCCGTGGCGTTTGGAACCACGGTTCTGCTCTGTATGTGCCGACGCACTGCCTTACCACAGCTGTGTGGTGCTGACGAATCCCCACTAGCCACTTGCTAGGCCTCTACCGGTAGCTGGCGGAAGGCGGAGCTTGGAGACGCTAGGTACTTCCCTGGACAGCCGGAGGACGGGGCTAGGTTTGGCCTAACCCTGTTGGTCACAAGATGAAGCAGTCTTCTTGAGGCAATGATGTTTATTTGCTCAATGATAACCTTTAAAAAGGCTCCTCCCTATTGCTAGGGGCAACAGCATACAATCAGATGTTTTCAGCAGAATAAGATGTTACAATACACCCTCCTATGGGCCAACTGCCCTCCTTTTATCCCTCTCCAAGACCCCTTACCACAGGGGGTAAGCCCGCCCTGTGGTGCACAACCAATCAATGTTTACCCATGAGCTGTGCATGCCTTGGTCACATGCACATCTAACATTGTTCCTTATGGACAGTGGGGAGTGGTCGGTCTCCTTTGACTCTCCCACCTTGGAGAATCAGGATACTCCCCGGTGCCGTTCAGTCTGGCTGGGGGAAGTGTTTCCCTCCTAAACTGACTTCCAGAAACCTGCCCGGGACTTAGCCCACTGGCTGCAGCCTGGATTTGGGCTCCAGAGCTGGGCAGCCTGGCTCCCCGGTCCAGGTCTCGAGGCCACTACGGGTGATCTCCATGGAGCTCCAAGAAACCACTCAGCTTGTTTCATAGCTGAGCTGCTTCTCTTTCTCCCTGTGCCCCTTGGAAATGTGAGGCTGGATGGGAAAGCATTCCGTTTTTGGGGAAAAGGTCTGGGAGAATCCATCAGCCTGCACAGCCATGGATTCCCCCCTCCTGGGACACACAATCAAGTAAGTGCAATTTACCCTTAAATACATTACATTTAAATCACACTGTACATGTTTATACATTTAAATACACTCTGAGCCTGCACAGGCTCCACATACCTAGGCACTGCAGTGCCTTACAACACACTGTACTTTCTATTATTTTACACAATGTCTGGTTTGTGGAATACTGTCCTAGTCCTGCAGCCTGGCTGCTAGGACCCTGTCTGTTCTGGCTCCCCTAGCCCTGCAGCCTGGCTGCTAGGGCTCTCTCAGTGCTGGAGGTATGGGGCTGGCTTCCCCCACCCTCCAGCCTGCCTGCTGCCACTGGGGTCCAGGGAGCTGGCTCTCCCTGTCCCCCCAGTGTGGCACTCGCTTTGTGGCCTCGCCGCACGCAGCGGTGCACCCCCCTGTACTGAAGCCCGGTGGCCCGGGACACTTGTCCCGGCCGCCGTGACTCTGGCTCTGTTGCAGTGCTGAGGCGCCGGGAGCGTAGCTCCCGGACCCCAGCGCTCATCAGCCTGCTCGCCAGCCTAATTTCACCCACGCCGCTAGGGAGCCGGCTAGCCCGGTCCCCGTGTGCGGTGCACCCCCCTTGCCGTCCGGGTTGGTGCGCCCGGGGCTTCACTGACCGCTGCCGGGAGCGGAGCTCCCGGACTCCGGCGGTCAGCGGCTCCCTCTCTCCCCCGGCGCGCACACACTGCTGAGCGCGCCGGGGGCTGTCACCCCTGCCGTGGTCTCCGGAGCGGTCCGGGACCACGGCACATATAAAATAAGAATTTACTTACCGATAATTCTATTTCTCGTAGTCTGTAGTGGATGCTGGGAACTCCGTAAGGACCATGGGGAATAGCGGCTCCGCAGGAGACTGGGCACAAAAGTAAAGCTTTAGGACTACCTGGTGTGCACTGGCTCCTCCCCCTATGACCCTCCTCCAAGCCTCAGTTAGGATACTGTGCCCGGACGAGCGTACACAATAAGGAAGGATTTTGAATCCCGGGTAAGACTCATACCAGCCACACCAATCACACCGTACAACCTGTGATCTGAACCCAGTTAACAGCATGATAACAGAGGAGCCTCTGAAAAGATGGCTCACAACAATAATAACCCGATTTTTGTAACAATAACTATGCACAAGTATTGCAGACAATCCGCACTTGGGATGGGCGCCCAGCATCCACTACGGACTACGAGAAATAGAATTATCGGTAAGTAAATTCTTATTTTCTCTGACGTCCTAGTGGATGCTGGGAACTCCGTAAGGACCATGGGGATTATACCAAAGCTCCCAAACGGGCGGGAGAGTGCGGATGACTCTGCAGCACCGAATGAGAGAACTCCAGGTCCTCCTCAGTCAGGGTATCAAATTTGTAGAATTTAGCAAACGTGTTTGCCCCTGACCAAGTAGCTGCTCGGCAAAGTTGTAAAGCCGAGACCCCTCGGGCAGCCGCCCAAGATGAGCCCACCTTCCTTGTGGAATGGGCTTTTACAGATTTTGGCTGTGGCAAGCCTGCCACAGAATGTGCAAGCTGAATTGTACTACAAATCCAACGAGCAATAGTCTGCTTAGAAGCAGGAGCACCCAGCTTGTTGGGTGCATACAGGATAAACAGCGAGTCAGATTTTCTGACTCCAGCCGTCCTGGAAACATATATTTTCAGGGCCCTGACTACGTCCAGCAACTTGGAGTCCTCCAAGTCCCTAGTAGCCGCAGGTACCACAATAGGCTGGTTCAAGTGAAACGCTGAAACCACCTTAGGGAGAAATTGAGGACGAGTCCTCAATTCTGCCCTGTCCGTATGAAAAATTAGGTAAGGGCTTTTATAGGATAAAGCCGCCAATTCTGAGACACGTCTGGCTGAAGCCAGGGCCAACAGCATTACCACTTTCCATGTGAGATATTTTAAGTCCACAGTGGTGAGTGGTTCAAACCAATGTGATTTTAGGAACCCCAAAACTACATTGAGATCCCAAGGTGCCACTGGAGGCACAAAAGGAGGCTGTATATGCAGTACCCCCTTGACAAACGTCTGAACTTCAGGAACTGAAGCCAGTTCTTTCTGGAAGAAAATCGACAGGGCCGAAATTTGAACCTTAATGGACCCTAATTTTAGGCCCATAGACAGTCCTGTTTGCAGGAAATGCAGGAAACGACCCAGTTGAAATTCCTCTGTAGGGGCCTTCCTGGCCTCGCACCACGCAACATATTTACGCCAAATACGGTGATAATGCTGTACGGTTACATCCTTCCTGGCTTTGATCAGGGTAGGGATGACTTCATCCGGAATGCCTTTTTCCTTCAGGATCCGGCGTTCAACCGCCATGCCGTCAAACGCAGCTGCGTTAAGTCTTGGAACAGACAGGGTCCCTGCTGGAGCAGGTCCCTTCTTAGAGGTAGAGGCCACGGGTCCTCTGTGAGCATCTCTTGAAGTTCCGGGTACCAAGTCCTTCTTGGCCAATCCGGAGCCACGAGTATAGTCCTTACTCCTCTCCTTCTTATGATTCTCAGTACCTTGGGTATGAGAGGCAGAGGAGGGAACACATACACTGACTGGTACACCCACGGTGTTACCAGAGCGTCCACAGCTATTGCCTGAGGGTCCCTTGACCTGGCGCAATACCTGTCTAGTTTTTTGTTGAGGCGGGACGCCATCATGTCCACCTTTGCTTTTTCCCAACGGTTCACAATCATGTGGAAGACTTCTGGGTGAAGTCCCCACTCTCCCGGGTGGAGGTCGTGTCTGCTGAGGAAGTCTGCTTCCCAGTTGTCCACTCCCGGAATGAACACTGCTGACAGTGCTATCACATGATTTTCCGCCCAGCGAAGAATCCTTGCAACTTCTGCCATTGCCCTCCTGCTTCTTGTCTGTTTACGTGGGCGACTGCCGTGATGTTGTCTGACTGGATCAGCACCGGCTGACCTTGAAGCAGAGGTCTTGCTAGGCTTAGAGCATTGTAGATGGCCCTTAGCTCCAGGATATTTATGTGAAGTGATGTCTCCAGGCTTGACCACAAGCCCTGGAAATTTCTTCCCTGTGTGACTGCTCCCCAGCCTCTCAGGCTGGCATCCGTGGTCACCAGGACCCAGTCCTGAATGCCGAATCTGCGGCCCTCTAGAAGATGAGCACTCTGCAACCACCACAGGAGAGACACCCTTGTCCTTGGTGACAAGATTATCCGCTGATGCATCTGAAGATGCGACCCGGACCATTTGTCTAGCAGATCCCACTGGAAGGTTCTTGCGTGGAATCTGCCGAATGGGATTGCTTCGTAAGAAGCCACCATCTTTCCCAGGACCCTTGTGCATTGGTGCACTGAGACTTGGCCTGGTTTTAGGAGATTTCTGACTAGTTCGGATAACTCCCTGGCTTTCTCCTCCGGGAGAAACACCTTTTTCTGGACTGTGTCCAGGATCATCCCTAGGAATAGAAGTCGTGTCGTCGGGATCAGCTGCGATTTTGGAATATTGAGAATCCAACCGTGCTGGCGCAGCACTATCTGAGATAGTGCTACTCCGACTTCCAACTGTTCCCTGGATCTTGCCCTTATCAGGAGATCGTCCAAGTAAGGGATAACTAAAACTCCCTTCCTTCGAAGGAGTATCATCATTTCGGCCATTACCTTGGTAAAGACCCGGGGTGCCGTGGACAATCCAAACGGCAGCGTCTGAAACTGATTGTACCACAAACTTGAGGTACCCTTGGTGAGAAGGGTAAATTGGGACATGTAGGTAAGCATCTTTGATGTCCAGAGACACCATATAGTCCTCTTCTTCCAGGTTTGCAATCACTGCTCTGAGTGACTCCATCTTGAATTTGAACCATTGTATGTAAGTGTTCAAGGATTTTAGGTTTAAAATTGGTCTCACCGAGCCGTCCGGCTTTGGTACCACAAATAGTGTGGAATAGTACCCCTTTCCCTGTTGTAGGAGGGGTACCTTGATTATCACCTGCTGGGAATATAGCTTGTGAATGGCTTCCAATACTGCCTCCCTGTCTGAGGGAGACGTCAGTAAAGCAGACTTTAGAAAACGGCGAGGTGGAGACGTCTCGAATTCCAATTTGTACCCCTGAGATACCACATGAAGGATCCAGGGGTCCACTTGCGAGTGGGCCCACTGCGCACTGAACTTCTTGAGACGGGCCCCCACCGTGCCTGAGTCCGCTTGTAAAGCCCCAGCGTCATGCTGAGGACTTTGCGGAGGCGGGAGAGGGCTTTTGTTCCTGGGAACTGGCTGTTTGTTGCAGCCTTTTTCCTCTCCCTCTGCCACGGGGCAGAAATGAGGCACCTTTTGCCCGCTTGCCCTTATGGGGCCGAAAGGACTGCGCCTGATAATACGGCGCTTGCAGAAATGGACAGCGCGCTAACTCTTGATGCCAGTCGGCAAATATCCCTCTGTGCATCACGCATATATAGAAATGCATCCTTCAAATGCTCTATAGTCAGTAATATACTGTCCCTATCTAGGGTATCAATATTTTCAGTCAGGGAATCCGACCACGCCAGGCCCGCACTGCACATCCAGGCTGAGGCGATTGCTGGTCGCAGTATAACACCCGTGTGAGTGTATATACATTTTAGGATATTCTCCAGCTTTCTATCGGCTGGTTCCTTTAGGGCGGCTGTATCAGGAGAGGGTAGTGCTACCTGTTTAGACAAGCGTGTGAGCGCTTTATCCACCCTAGGGGGTGTTTCCCAACGTGCCCTATCCTCTGGCGGGAAAGGGTACGATGCCAATAACCTTTTAGGAATTATCAGTTTTTTATCGGGGGAAACCCACGCCTCATCACACACTTCATTTAATTCCTCGGATACAGGAAAAACTACAGGCAGTTTTTTCTCACCAAACATAATACCCTTTTTAGTGGTACTTGTATTATCAGAGATATGCAATACATTTTTCATTGCTTCAATCATGTAACGTGTGGCCCTAGTGGAAGTCACGTTTGTCTCCTCATCATCGACACTGGAGTCAGTATCCGTGTCTGTGTCTGCCATTTGAGGTAACGGGCGTTTTAAAGCCCCTGATGGCGTTTGAGACCCCTGGACAGGCACAAGCTGAGTAGCCGGCTGTCTCATGTCGTCAACTGTCTGTCGTAAAGAGCTGACACTGTCACGCAATTCCTTCCATAAGCTCATCCACTCAGGTGTCGACTCCCTAGGGGGTGACAACTCTATAATAGGCAATTGCTCCGCCTCCATCTCATTTTCCTCCTCAAACATGTCGACACATTCGTACCGACACACCACACACACACAGGGAATGCTCTGATAGAGGACAGGACCTCACTAGCCCTTTGGGGAGACAGAGGGAGAGTATGCCAGCACACACCAGAGCGCTATATATAGACAGGAATACCACTATAAAATGTGCTTTTCCCTTTATAGCTGCTGTTAGTATCAAAACTGCGCCAAATTAGTGCCCCCCTCTCTTTTTTTACCCTTTTCTGTAGTGCAGGACTGCAGGGGAGAGTCAGGGAGACGTCCTTCCAGCGGAGCTGTGATGGAAAATGGCGCCCGTGTGCTGAGGAGATAGGCTCCGCCCCCTTCTCGGCGGCCTTTTCTCACGCTTTTTGGTGAGTTCTGGCAGGGGTTAAAATACATCCATATAGCCCTGGGGGTTATATGTGGTGTATCTATGCCAGCCAAGGTGTTTACATTGCTGCTCAGGGTGCCCACCCCTAGCGCCCTGCACCCTCAGTGACCGAAGTGTGAAGTGTGCCTGAGTAACAATGGCGCACAGCTGCAGTGCTGTGCGCTACCTTGTTGAAGACTGATGTCTTCTGCCGCCGATTTTTCCGGACCTCTTCTTGCTTCTGGCTCTGTAAGGGGGCCGGCGGCACGGCTCTGGGACCGAGCTCCGAGGCTGGGCCTGTGTTCGGTCCCTCTGGAGCTAATGGTGTCCAGTAGCCTAAGAAGCCCAAGCTACCACCACTTAGGTAGGTTCGCTTCTTCTCCCCTTAGTCCCTCGATGCAGTGAGCCTGTTGCCAGCAGGTCTCACTGAAAATAAAAAACCTAAAACTAAACTTTCACTAAGAAGCTCAGGAGAGCCCCTAGTGTGCACCCTTCTCGGCCGGGCACAAAAATCTAACCGAGGCTTGGAGGAGGGTCATAGGGGGAGGAGCCAGTGCACACCAGGTAGTCCTAAAGCTTTACTTTTGTGCCCAGTCTCCTGCGGAGCCGCTATTCCCCATGGTCCTTACGGAGTTCCCAGCATCCACTAGGACGTCAGAGAAAATACAGTTTTTAAACATTTTATACAACACGGCGCCTAGCGCCCAACACAGTTCAAATCTGGCGCCAAGCGCCCTTTGTCCTTTTAAAATGGCGCCGGGCACTAGGGGTTAACCCCTTCAGTGCCGCAGGCGGCCATTCTCCTCGTGGCTGGGGTCCCTCCGGCCACAACTCCCTTATGTGCCGTCTGTACCCCTCACCCGCACTACTGCTATACACTCCCTTATGTGCCGTCTGTACCCCTTGCGCGCACTACAGCTATACACTCCCTTATGTGCAGTCTGTACCCCTCACCCGCACTACCGCTATACACTCCCTTATGTGCCACCTGTACCCCTCACCCACACTACCGCTATACACTCCCTTATGTGCCGTCTGTACCCCTCACCCGCACTACCGCTATACACTCCCTTATGTGCCATCTGTACCCCTCACCCGCACTACCGCTATACACCCCCTCATGTGCCATCTGTACCCCTCACCCGCACTACCGCTATACACTCCCTTATGCGCCGTCTGTACCCCTCACCGCACTACCACTATACACTCCCTTATGTGCCGTCTGTACCCCTCACCCACACTACCGCTATACACTCCCTTATGTGCCATCTGTACCCCTCACCCGCACTACCGCTATACACCCCCTCATGTGCCATCTGTACCCCTCACCCACACTACCGCTATACACTCCCTTATGTGCCGTCTGTACCCACCACCCGCACCACCGCTATACACTCCCTTATGTGCCGTCTGTACCCCTCACCCGCACTACCGCTATACACTCCCTTATGTGCCGTCTGTACCCCTCACCCGCACTACCGCTATACACTCCCTCATGTGCCATCTGTACCCCTCACCCGCACTACCGCTATACACTCCCTTATGTGCCGTCTGTACCCCTCACCCACACTACCGCTATACACTCCCTTATGTGCCGTCTATACCCCTCACCCGCATTACCACTATACACTCCCTTATGTGCCGTCTGTACCCCTCACCCACACTACCGCTATACACTCCCTTATGTGCCATCTGTACCCCTCACCCGCACTACCGCTATACACCCCCTCATGTGCCATCTGTACCCCTCACCCACACTACCGCTATACACTCCCTTATGTGCCGTCTGTACCCATCACCCGCACCACCGCTATACACTCCCTTATGTGCCGTCTGTACCCCTCACCCGCACTACTGCTATACACTCCCTTATGTGCCGTCTGTACCCCTCACCCGCACTACCGCTATACACTCCCTCATGTGCCATCTGTACCCCTCACCCGCACTACCGCTATACACTCCCTTATGTGCCGTCTGTACCCCTCACCCACACTACCGCTATACACTCCCTTATGTGCCGTCTATACCCCTCACCCACACTACAGCTATACACTCCCTTATGTGCCGTCTGTACCCCTCACCCGCACTACAGCTATACACTCCCTTATGTGCCGTCTGTACCCGTCACCCACACTACCGCTATACACTCCCTTATGTGCCGTCTATACCCCTCACCCGCACTACTGCTATACACTCCATTATGTGCTATCTGTACCCCTCACCCGCACTACCGCTATACACTCCCTTATGTGCCGTCTGTACCCCTCACCCACACTACCGCTATACACTCCCTTATGTGCCGTCTGTACCCCTCACCCACACTACCGCTATACACTCCCTTATGTGCCGTCTGTACCCCTCATCCGCACTACCGCTATACACTCCCTTATGTGCCGTATGTACCCCTCACCCACACTACCGCTATACACTCCCTTATGTGCCGTCTATACCCCTCACCAACACTACCGCTATACACTCCCTTATGTTCCGTCTGTACCCCTCACCCAGACTACCGCTAAACACTCCCTTATGTGCCGTCTGTACCCCTCACCCGCACTACCGCTATACACTCCCTTATGTGCCTTCTGTACCCCTCACCCGCACTACCGCTATACACTCCCTTATGTGCCGTCTGTACCCGTCACCCACACTACCGCTATACACTCCCTTATGTGCCTTCTGTACCCCTCACCCGCACTACCGCTATACACTCCCTTATGTGCCGTCTGTACCCGTCACCCACACTACCGCTATACACTCCCTTATGTGCCGTCTATACCCCTCACCCGCACTACCGCTATACACTCCATTATGTGCTATCTGTACCCCTCACCTTCACTACCGCTATACACTCCCTTATGTGTCATCTGTACCCCTCACCCGAACTACCGCTATACACTCCCTTATGTGCCATCTGTACCACTCACTCGCACTACCGCTATACACTCCCTTATGTGCCATCTGTACCCCTCACCCACACTACCGCTATACACTCCCTTATGTGCCATCTGTACCCCTCACCCGCACTACCGCTATACACTCCCTTATGTGCCGTCTGTACCCCTCACCCGCACTACCGCTATACACTCCCTTATGTGCCGTCTGTACCCCTCACCCGCACTACCGCTATACACTCCCTTATGTGCCGTCTGTACCCCTCACCCGCACTACCGCTATACACTCCCTTATGTGCCGTCTGTACCCCTCACCCGCACTACCGCTATACACTCCCTTATGTGCCGTCTGTACCCCTCACCCGCACTACCGCTATACACTCCCTTATGTGCCGTCTGTACCCCTCACCCGCACTACCGCTATACACTCCCTTATGTGCCGTCTGTACCCCTCACCCGCACTACCACTATACACTCCCTTATGTGCCATCTGTACCCTTCACCCGAACTACCGCTATACACTCCCTTATGTGCCGTCTGTACCCCTCACCCGCACTACCGCTATACGCTCCCTTATGTGCCGTCTGTACCCTCACCCACACTACCGCTATACACTCCCTTATGTGCCATCTATACCCCTCACCACACTACCGCTATACACTCCCGTATGTGCCGTCTGTACCCCTCACCCGCACTACCGCTATACACTCCCTTATGTGCCGTCTGTACCCCTCACACACACTACCGCTATACACTCCCTTATGTGCCGTCTGTACCCCTCACCAGCACTACCGCTATACACTCCCTTATGTGCCGTCTGTACCCCTCACCAGCACTACCGCTATGCACTCCCTTATGTGCCGTCTGTACCCCTCACCCGCACTACCGCTATACACTCCCTTATGTGCCGTCTGTACCCCTCACCCGCACTACCGCTATACACTCCCTTATGTGCCGTCTGTACCCCTCACCCGCACTACCGCTATACACTCCCTTATGTGCCGTCTGTACCCCTCACCCGCACTACCGCTATACACTCCCTTATGTGCCGTCTGTACCCCTCACCCGCACTACCGCTATACACTCCCTTATGTGCCGTCTGTACCCCTCACCCGCACTACCGCTATACACTCCCTTATGTGCCGTCTGTACCCCTCACCCGCACTACCGCTATACACTCCCTTATGTGCCGTCTGTACCCCTCACCCGCACTACCGCTATACACTCCCTTATGTGCCGTCTGTACCCCTCACCCGCACTACCACTATACACTCCCTTATGTGCCATCTGTACCCTTCACCCGAACTACCGCTATACACTCCCTTATGTGCCGTCTGTACCCCTCACCCGCACTACCGCTATATGCTCCCTTATGTGCCGTCTGTACCCTCACCCACACTACCGCTATACACTCCCTTATGTGCCATCTATACCCCTCACCACACTACCGCTATACACTCCCGTATGTGCCGTCTGTACCCCTCACCCGCACTACCGCTATACACTCCCTTATGTGCCGTCTGTACCCCTCACACACACTACCGCTATACACTCCCTTATGTGCCGTCTGTACCCCTCACCAGCACTACCGCTATACACTCCCTTATGTGCCGTCTGTACCCCTCACCAGCACTACCGCTATGCACTCCCTTATGTGCCGTCTGTACCCCTCACCCGCACTACCGCTATACACTCCCTTATGTGCTGTCTGTACCCCTCACCCGCACTACCGCTATACACTCCCTTATGTGCCGTCTGTACCCCTCACCCACACTACCGCTATACACTCCCTTATGTGCCGTCTGTACCCCTCACCCGCACTACCGCTATACACTCCCTTATGTGCCGTCTGTACCCCTCACACACACTACTGCTATACACTCCCTTATGTGCCGTCTGTACCCCTCACCAGCACTACCGCTATACACTCCCTTATGTGCCGTCTGTACCCCTCACCAGCACTACCGCTATACACTCCCTTATGTGCCGTCTGTACCCCTCACCAGCACTACCGCTATACACTCCCTTATGTGCCGTCTGTACCCCTCACCAGCACTACCGCTATACACCCCCTTATGTGCCATCTGTACCCCTCACCCGCACTACCACTATACACTCCCTTATGTGCTGTCTGTACCCCTCACCCACACTACCGCTATACACTCCCTTATGTGCTGTCTGTACCCCTCACCCACACTACCGCTATACACTCCCTTATGTGCCGTCTCTAACTCTCACCCAGACTACTGCTATACACTCCCTTATGTGCCGTCTCTAACTCTCACCCACACTACCGCTATACACTCCCTTATGTTCCGTCTTTACCTCTCGGCCGCACTACAGCTATACACTCCCTTATGTGCCGTCTGTACCCCTCACCTGCACTACCGCTATACACTCCCTTATGTGCCGTCTATTCCCCTCCCCCACACTACCACTATACACTCCCTAATGTGCCCTCTGTACCCCTCACCCGCACTAACGCTATACACTCCCTTATGTGCCATCTATACCCCTCACCCACACTACCGCTATACACTCCCTTATGTGCCGTCTGTACCCGTCACCCACACTACCGCTATACACTCCATTATGTGCCGTCTGTACCCGTCACCCACACTACCGCTATACACTCCCTTATGTGCCGTCTATACCCCTCACCCGCACTACCGCTATACACTCCATTACGTGCCGTCTCTAACTCTCACCCACACTACTGCTATACACTCCCTTATGTGCCGTCTGTACCCCTCACCCGCACTACCGCTATACACTCCCTTATGTGTCGTCTGTACCCCTCACCCGCACTACCGCTATACACTCCCTTATGTGCCGTCTGTACCCCTCACCTGCACTACCGCTATACACTCCCTTATGTGCCGTCTGTACCCGTCACCCACACTACCGCTATACACTCCCTTATGTGCCGTCTGTACCCCTCACCCGCACTACCGCTATACACTCCCTAATGTGCCGTCTGTACCCCTCACCCGCACTACCGCTATACACTCCCTTATGTGCCCTCTATATCCCTCACAGTTTCTGGGGAAAACGAGGGAGTGGCTGGAGAAACGGGGGAGTGTCTGGGCGAACGCTGGGTGTGTTTGTGATGTCAAACCAGGAACGAAACTGACTGAACTGATCGCAGTGGCAGAGTAAGTGTCGAGCTACTCAGAAACTGCTAAGAAATTTCTATTCGCAATTTGGCAAATCTTTCGTTCGCAATTCTGCTAAACTAAGATACACTCCCAGAGGGCGGCGGCTTAGTGTGTGCAATGCTGCTAAAAGCAGCTAGCGAGCGAACAACTCGGAATGAGGGCCATTGTCTCCACATTGTGAAATAGAAGATAACATCACTCCGGATTCTCCAGGAGACAATCCCGTTACTCTATATATACACCCAGTACCTCACAGTGCAGATATAGCATCTGATCCCTCTAATCATGGGGAATGTTCTACTGATATCTCCAGTAATACTGCACACAGTACAGCTCACAGAGGTGATAACATGTTTCCCTGTTCTAAGTGTGGGAAATGTTTCACAAGTAAATCACTTCTTGGTAGACATCGGAGAACTCACACAGGTGAGAAGCCATTTCTCTGCTCTGAGCGTAGGAAATGTTTTACAAAGAAATCATATCTTATTACACATCAGAGAAGTGACACAGGTGAGAGGCCATTTCCATGTTCCGAGTGTGGGAAATGTTTCATAACAAAATCATATCTTGTTGTACATCACAGAATTCACTCAGGTGAGAATCCATTTCCATGCCCTCAGTGTGGGAAATGTTTTATTTATTTATTTATTAACAGTTTCTTATATAGCGCAGCATATTCCGTTGCGCTTTACAATTAGAACAACAGTAATAGAACAAAACTGGGTAAAAACAGACAGACATAGAGGTATGAAGGCCCTGCTCGCAAGCTTACAATCTATATATGTTTTACACATAAGCCCTGTTTCTCCTACGTCCTAGAGGATGCTGGGGACTCCGAAAGGACCATGGGGTATAGACAGGCTCCGCAGGAGACATGGGCACTTTAAGACTTTAAATGGGTGTGAACTGGCTCCTCCCTCTATGCCCCTCTTCCAGACCTCAGTTAGATTCTGTGCCCAAAGGAGACTGGTCACACACTAGGGGAGCTCTCCTGAGTTTCTCTGAAAATAAACTTTTGTTAGGTTTTTTATGTTCAGGGAGCACTGCTGGCAACAAGCTCCCTGCATCGTGGGACTGAGGGGAGAGTAGCAGACCTACTTCTGTGAGTACAAGGCTCTGCTTCTTAGGCTACTGTACACCATTAGCTCCAGAGGGTCTGATCGCTTGGATCGCCTTGCAGCTCACTCCCAGAGCCGTGCCGCCATCCCCCTCACAGAGCCAGAAGTCGGAAGACGGGTGAGTATTAGAAGCAAAGAAGACTTCGTGAAGGCGGCAGAAGAGGTACCGCGCAGCGGCCGCGCTGTGCGACATTGCTCCCACACACACAGGGCACTGCAAGGGTGCAGGGCGCAGGGGGGGGGCGCCCTGGGCAGCAAATAGTACCTCATATAAGGGGCTGGCATGAATGTAAGGTGCGGTGGCACCATTCCAGGGACCCCCACCAGCATAAAAATAGCAGGATGGAAGTGCGCCATGTAGGGGGCGGGGCTTCGTCCTCCAGCTCTAACCAGCGCCATTTTCTCTCCAACAGCTTGCTGCAGAGACGCTGCTCCTGGCACTTCACTGCACCCAAGTAACTGGGTGCTCAAAAAACGAGTGGGGGGCACAAATTTGGTGTTGGTTAATATTGTTATAATATATAACAACGCTTACAGGTTTCTGACCGGTGGGGCGCTGGGTGTGAGCTGGCAAACTCTTTCTCTGTCCCTTTGAAAGGCCTTGCTGTGGGTCTGACCCTATAGCCCAGTGTGTTGAATGGTGTCGGTACGTGGGTGTCGACATGTCTGAGGCTGAATGCTCTTCCCAGGAGGAGGTGCATGTGGAGTCTGAACAGAATGAAGGAGTGGCTCCGTTGGCACCGCCAACTGCTGATTGGGTGGAGATATGGAGCGTTTTTAATAAGAGTGTGGCTTTGTTACAAAAGAGGTTGGATAAATCCGAGGCTCAGAACCAGGCATGGAGGCAGTCCATGGGAGAGGTAATCCCACTCACTCAGGTACCCTCGGCGTCCCAAAAACGTTCATTTACCCAGATAGCAGACACAGATACCGACACGGACTCTGACTCCAGTGTCGACTATGATAATGCAAAACTACACCCTAAGGTGGCTAAGAGTATTCAATACATGATTGTGGCAATAAAAGACGTGTTACGTATCACAGAGGACCCCGCTGTCCCTGACACAAGGGTCAGCATTTTTAAGGGGAAGAAGCCGGAGGTAACGTTTCCTTCCTCGCATGAAATGAATGCTCTTTTTGAAAAGGCCTGGGAGACCCTGGATAAACGGTGGCAGATTCCCAGGAGAATCGCTATGTCATACCCGTTTCCTTCCCAGGATAGGTTTAGGTGGGAGTCGACCCCCACAGTGGACAAAGCTCTAGCGCGTTTGTCCAAGAAGGTGGCGTTGCCGTCATCTGAGATGACAGCCCTTAAGGATCCGGCTGATCGTAGCCAGGAAACTACCTTGAAGTCTATTTATGTCACGACGGGTATGCTGCTCAGGTTGGCCGTGGCGTTGGCATGGGTGAGTAACGCTATTGAAAAGTGGGCTGATACCTTATCTGAAATAGACACTCTGGATAGGGATAGCGTACTGTTGACACTGGGTCATATCAAGGACGCTGCGATCTATCTCAAGGATACTGCGAGAGATATTGGCCTCTTGGGATCGAGGGCCAATGCCATGGCAGTCTCGGCTAGGAGGGCACTGTGGACTCATCAATGGAATGGTGATGCTGATTCCAAAAAGGCTATGGAGGCTCTGCCCTATAAGGGGGAGGTTTTATTTGGTGAAGGCCTCGCAGACCTGGTTTCTACAGCTACCGCGGGTAAGTCCTCGTTTCTGCCTTTTGTTCCTCCGCAGCAAAAGAAGACACCTCAATACCAGATGCAGTCCTTTCGGTCGCAGAAGTTCCGGAAAGGACGTGGGACATCCTTCCTTGCCAGAGGTAAGGGAAAGGGAAAGAGATCACCGCCCGTTGCAGGGTCTCAGGAGCAGAAGTCCTCCCCAGCTTCTGCCAAGTCCACTGCATGATGCTGGGGTTCCCCTGCGGGAGTCCGCACCGGTGGGGGCGCGTCTTCAGCTCTTCAGTCAGGTCTGGATTCACTCGGGCCTGGACCCTTGAGTGCTAGAAATTGTGACCCAAGGGTACAAACTGGAGTTTCAAGACGTGCCTCCACGCCGATTTTTCAAATCGGCCTTGCCAGCTTTTCTTCCGGAAAGAGAGGTAGTGTGTACGACCATACGAAAGCTGTGTCAGCAGCGAGTCATTTTCGAGGTACCCCCGTCACAACAGGGAGAAGGGTTTTATTTATTCAAGCCTGTTGTCAGACCAATTCTGAATTTAAAGTCCCTCAATCTGTATTTAAAAAGTTTCAAATTCAAGATGGAATCTCTGCGTGCAGTGATCTCCAGTCTAGAGGGAGGGGATTTTATGGTTTCAGTCGACCTAAAGGATGCTTACCTACATGTCCCCATATATTCGCCTCATCAGGCATACCTGAGGTTCGCTGTTCAGGATTGTCACTACCAATTTCAAACGTTGCTGTTTGGTCTTTCCACGGCCACAAGGATTTTTACCAAGGTCATGGCGGAAATGATGGTGCTCCTGTGCAAGCAGGGGGTCACAATTATCCCGTACTTGGACGATCTCCTGATAAAGGCGAGATCACAGGAGCTATTGCTAAAAAATGTTGCGCTGTCCCTGACGGTTCTGCAGCAACATGGATGGCTCCTAAATTTGCCAAAGTCGCAGTTGATTCCGACAACACGGCTGTCGTTCTTGGGCATGGTTCTGGACACGGATCTACAGAGAGTTTTTCTCCCGGGGGAAAAAGCTCTGGAAATCCAGACCATGGTCAAGAACCTGTTGAAACAGGCAAGAGTGTCCATTCATCAGTGCACTCGAGTGTTGGGGAAGATGGTAGCGGCCTACGAGGCCATTCCGTTTGGCAGATTTCATGCCAGAACGGTTCAGTGGGACCTGTTGGGCAAATGGTCCGGGTCCCATCTACACGTGCACCGGAGAATATGCCTGTCCCCCGAGGCCAGGATTTCTCTACTGTGGTGGCTCCAAAGTTCTCACCTGCTGGAGGGTCGCCAGTTCGGGATCCAGGATTGGGTCCTGGTAACCACGGATGCGAGTCTCCGGGGTTGGGGAGCAGTCACTCAAGGGGAGAATTTCCAGGGAAAATGGTCAAGCCAGGAAGCTTGTCTGCACATAAACATCCTGAAATTAAGGGCCATTTACAACGCCCTTCTGCAAGCAGAACATCTCCTTCGCGGCCTACCCATCCTGATTCAGTCGGACAACGTTACAGTGGTGGCGCACGTAAATCGCCAGGGCGTAACAAGGAGCAGAGCAGCGATGGCGGAGGCCACAAAGATTCTTCACTGGGCGGAACGAGATGTAAGCGCTCTGTCAGCAGTCTTCATACCAGGCACCCGGTCTGGAGCTTTGGTATAAACCCCATGGTCCTTTTGGAGACCCAGCATCCTCTAGGATGTAGGAGAAAATAGGATTTTAATACCTACCGGTAAATCCTTTTCTCTAAGTCCGTAGAGGATGCCGGGCGCCCGTCCCAGTGTGGACTCTATCTGCAGTACTTGTTATCGGTTATTGCTTATGTTACACAAAGGTTGTGTTTTGATTAAGGTCAGCCTGTTGCTGACTGGTTTGATTCACGCTGTTGACTGGTTTTAGTTAAATGCCATGTTGTACGGTGTGTTGTGGTGTGAGCTGGTATGTATCTCACCCTTAGTTTAACAAAATCCTTTTCCTCTAAATGTCCGTCTCCTCTGGGCACAGTTCCTATAACTGGAGTCTGGAGGAGGGGCATAGAGGGAGGAGCCAGTTCACACCCATTTAAAGTCTTAAAGTGCCCATGTCTCCTGCGGAGCCCGTCTATACCCCATGGTCCTTTCGGAGTCCCCAGCATCCTCTACGGACTAAGAGAAAAGGATTTACCGGTAGGTATTAAAATCCTATTTTTGTAAGACATCAAAAAAAATACATAAAAAAAAGATGAGTAGATAGACGTAAAACACAATACACTCCCTTAGGTGCCGTCTGTACCCCGCACCCACATTACTGCTATAAAATGGAATACTACTCTGTAAGGTTCAATTTACCCTGTAAATCTCAATGCCCGACTGAACCTAAGAATCCCATCTCTGTTCCACAGTTCACAGGGTCATATAGGCAGACCGGGGAAATTATGGGTTTTATATAAAAAAAACATTATTTTGTAAACCTGTCTTAACAACCCAACACGGGCGTCAGAGCAGGGGAAAGTCAGGGAGCTATCGGAATGGCGGCCAAGGCCCAGTCTATAGTGGACCTTTGTATCAGCTCAGCTGGGCAAGACCACGTCAGAATTCTGTGTCTTGTGAGGTGATTATTTTTCTGGGTTTTTTTCTGAATAGATGTTTTGGGAAGTTGGATATATGCAAGTACTGTACATTTATATATATATATATATATATATATATATATATCTGTATTTGAATGAATTTTTATTCATGGTTGACTTATGTTGTTCACTTTTTTGTTTTACTGGAAATTATTACTCTTATGTGTTTTTGATATTCTATTTTGTGCTGCCCGCTTTACCTGTTTGATGACTAGGTCCTGAGTAATTTGCACACTAGTGGTGCTAGTCAATATGCAACAATTGGTTGCATGTATAGTTACCCTCAGGTGCTTTTGAAAAGGCTGTCTCAACGGGTTGCAGCGTGTGACATAATTTATGTTTATTTTTATATTCTGTTTTGTATGTTTTTGGTGCAGTGGATGATGTTCTCCCCGTACAGCGGGCTCTGACGTCCCCTATGTCGCTGCGGCGAGCGCTGCTCCAGGTGGAACGCGGAAGCTGAGCCGGGTGGAACGCATAGCGTTTCCATGGTTATCGGCTTCGTCCGCCGGAAGTAGCGCTGGGCGCCGCTGTTTGAACGGGGAGTGTTCTGGCCTCAGCTGTTACGGTGAGTATGATCTCCTGGGGGGTACATAAGTGTGCTGTAAAGGTTACTGTGCATGTTGGTGTTGTCCTGAGGAAGGGGCTGTGACCCCGAAAATGTTTGACCACTTTTTGCCAATACAAGCTGCTTTATCTGTTTATAAAGTCTCCTGAGTGCCTTTATTTGGAGAAGTATTTGTTATTGAGGAAGTGCACCTGGAGCCGCTGTATATTTATTAGAGTGCCGACTGCATTGGACTCTGTGTGTGTGTGTGTGTGTGTGTGTGTGTGTGTATGTATATATATATATATATATATATATATATATATATATATTAGAGATGAGCGTCTGAAATTTTTCGGGTTTTGTGTTTTGGTTTTGGGTTCGGTTCCGCGGCCGTGTTTTGGGTTCGAAAGCGTTTTGGCAAAACCTCACCGAATTATTTTTGTCGGATTCGGGTGTGTTTTGGATTCGGGTGTTTTTTTCCAAAAATACTAAAAAGCAGCTTAAATCATAGAATTTGGGGGTCATTTTGATCCCAAAGTATTATTAACCTCAAAAACCATAATTTACACTCATTTTCAGTCTATTCTGAATACCTCACACCTCACAATATTATTTTTAGTCCTAAAATTTGCACCGAGGTCGCTGTGTGAGTAAGATAAGCGACCCTAGTGGCCGACACAAACACCGGGCCCATCTAGGAGTGGCACTGCAGTGTCACGCAGGATGTCCCTTCCAAAAAACCCTCCCCAAACAGCACATGACGCAAAGAAAAAAAGAGGCGCAATGAGGTAGCTGTGTGAGTAAGATTAGCGACCCTAGTGGCCGACACAAACACCGGGCCCATCTAGGAGTGGCACTGCAGTGTCACGCAGGATGGCCCTTCCAAAAAACCCTCCCCAAACAGCACATGACGCAAAGAAAAAAAGAGGCGCAATGAGGTAGCTGTGTGAGTAAGATTAGCGACCCTAGTGGCCGACACAAACACCGGGCCCATCTAGGAGTGGCACTGCAGTGTCACGCAGGATGTCCCTTCCAAAAAACCCTCCCCAAACAGCACATGACGCAAAGAAAAAAAGAGGCTTTTTACTGATATTTGGTGTTTTGGATTTGACATGCTCTGTACTATGACATTGGGCATCGGCCTTGGCAGACGACGTTGCTGGCATTTCATCGTCTCGGCCATGACTAGTGGCAGCAGCTTCAGCACGAGGTGGAAGTGGATCTTGATCTTTCCCTAATTTTGGAACCTCAACATTTTTGTTCTCCATATTTTAATAGGCACAACTAAAAGGCACCTCAGGTAAACAATGGAGATGGATGGATTGGATACTAGTATACAATTATGGACGGGCTGCCGAGTGCCGACACAGAGGTAGCCACAGCCGTGAACTACCGCACTGTACTGTGTCTGCTGCTAATATATAGACTGGTTGATAAAGAGATAGTATACTCGTAACTAGTATGTATGTATAAAGAAAGAAAAAAAAACCACGGTTAGGTGGTATATACAATTATGGACGGGCTGCCGAGTGCCGACACAGAGGTAGCCACAGCCGTGAACTACCGCACTGTACTGTGTCTGCTGCTAATATATAGACTGGTTGATAAAGAGATAGTATACTCGTAACTAGTATGTATGTATAAAGAAAGAAAAAAAAACCACGGTTAGGTCACTGGTATATACAATTATGGACGGGCTGCCGAGTGCCGACACAGAGGTAGCCACAGCCGTGAACTACCGCACTGTACTGTGTCTGCTGCTAATATATAGACTGGTTGATAAAGAGATAGTATACTCGTAACTAGTATGTATGTATAAAGAAAGAAAAAAAAACCACGGTTAGGTGGTATATACAATTATGGACGGGCTGCCGAGTGCCGACACAGAGGTAGCCACAGCCGTGAACTACCGCACTGTACTGTGTCTGCTGCTAATATATAGACTGGTTGATAAAGAGATAGTATACTCGTAACTAGTATGTATGTATAAAGAAAGAAAAAAAAACCACGGTTAGGTCACTGGTATATACAATTATGGACGGGCTGCCGAGTGCCGACACAGAGGTAGCCACAGCCGTGAACTACCGCACTGTACTGTGTCTGCTGCTAATATATAGACTGGTTGATAAAGAGATAGTATACTCGTAACTAGTATGTATGTATAAAGAAAGAAAAAAAAACCACGGTTAGGTCACTGGTATATACAATTATGGACGGGCTGCGGAGTGCCGACACAGAGGTAGCCACAGCCGTGAACTACCGCACTGTACTGTGTCTGCTGCTAATATATAGACTGGTTGATAAAGAGATAGTATACTCGTAACTAGTATGTATGTATAAAGAAAGAAAAAAAAACCACGGTTAGGTGGTATATACAATTATGGACGGGCTGCCGAGTGCCGACACAGAGGTAGCCACAGCCGTGAACTACCGCACTGTACTGTGTCTGCTGCTAATATATAGACTGGTTGATAAAGAGATAGTATACTCGTAACTAGTATGTATGTATAAAGAAAGAAAAAAAAACCACGGTTAGGTCACTGGTATATACAATTATGGACGGGCTGCCGAGTGCCGACACAGAGGTAGCCACAGCCGTGAACTACCGCACTGTACTGTGTCTGCTGCTAATATATAGACTGGTTGATAAAGAGATAGTATACTCGTAACTAGTATGTATGTATAAAGAAAGAAAAAAAAAACACGGTTAGGTCACTGGTATATACAATTATGGACGGGCTGCCGAGTGCCGACACAGAGGTAGCCACAGCCGTGAACTACCGCACTGTACTGTGTCTGCTGCTAATATATAGACTGGTTGATAAAGAGATAGTATACTCGTAACTAGTATGTATATATAAAGAAAGAAAAAAAAACCACGGTTAGGTCACTGGTATATACAATTATGGACGGGCTGCCGAGTGCCGACACAGAGGTAGCCACAGCCGTGAACTACCGCACTGTACTGTGTCTGCTGCTAATATATAGACTGGTTGATAAAGAGATAGTATACTCGTAACTAGTATGTATGTATAAAGAAAGAAAAAAAAACCACGGTTAGGTCACTGGTATATACAATTATGGACGGGCTGCCGAGTGCCGACACAGAGGTAGCCACAGCCGTGAACTACCGCACTGTACTGTGTCTGCTGCTAATATATAGACTGGTTGATAAAGAGATAGTATACTCGTAACTAGTATGTATGTATAAAGAAAGAAAAAAAAACCACGGTTAGGTCACTGGTATATACAATTATGGACGGGCTGCCGAGTGCCGACACAGAGGTAGCCACAGCCGTGAACTACCGCACTGTACTGTGTCTGCTGCTAATATAGACTGGTTGATAAAGAGATAGTATACTACTAATATTATATACTGGTGGTCAGGTCACTGGTCACTAGTCACACTGGCAGTGGCACTCCTGCAGCAAAAGTGTGCACTGTTTAATTTTAATATAATATTATGTACTCCTGGCTCCTGCTATAACCTGTAACTGGCACTGCAGTAGTGCTCCCCAGTCTCCCCCACAATTATAAGCTGTGTGAGCTGAGCAGTCAGACAGATATATAATATATATAGATGATGCAGCACACTGGCCTGAGCCTGAGCAGTGCACACAGATATGGTATGTATGTGACTGAGTCACTGTGTGCTGTGTATCGCTTTTTTCAGGCAGAGAACGGATTATAAATAAAAGTGGTGGTCACTGGTCACTATCAGCAAAACTCTGCACTGTACACTACTGAGTACTCCTAATGCTCCCCAAAATTAGTAAATCAAGTGTCTAAACGGAGAGGACGCCAGCCACGTCCTCTCCCTATCAATCTCAATGCACGTGTGAAAATGGCGGCGACGCGCGGCTCCTTATATAGAATCCGAGTCTCGCGATAGAATCCGAGCCTCGCGAGAATCCGACAGCGTCATGATGACGTTCGGGCGCGCTCGGGTTAACCGAGCAAGGCGGGAAGATCCGAGTCGCTCGGACTCGTGAAAAAAAACATGAAGTTCTGGCGGGTTCGGATTCAGAGAAATCGAACCCGCTCATCTCTAATATATATATATATATATATATATATATATTGGAACCGTTTTTATTCTCGCTGTATGTGAAGTCTTTGCTCATTGTAGTAGAAGTAAAGCCGTACGAGGCCTCACACCCTGCAGAGCCTACACTGAGATGTGACTGACGCTATATGTGAGGTAAATCATGAGAGGCCTGAGCATGGGGTAATTATCAGTCATAGGAATCTCCTGAGTGACAGCTGTATGGGGAATGAGGAACATTGCTAGAGATATATGCCAAACGGGTGAAGCATTATTGGATATCGGGATATGAAGTGATTGGCTAAACATGGTGACATCACTGTGGCTATAACATGTAAATGAGAGAGTGACATCACTGCGGGTATCACATGGAAATGAGAGAGTGACATCACTGCGGGTATAACACGGAAATGAGAGAGTGACATCACTGTGGGTGTAACATGTAAATGAGAGAGTGACATCACTGCGTGTATAACATGTAAATGAGATAGTGACATCACTGCGGGTATAACATGTAAATGAGAGAGTGACATCACTGCGTGTATATCATGTAAATGAGAGAGGGACATCACCGAGGATATAACATGTAAATGAGAGTGACATCACTGCGGGTATAACATGTAAGTGAGAGAGTGACATCATTGTGGATATAACATGGAAATGAGAGTGTGACATCACCGCGACTATAACATGTAAATGAGAGAGTGACATCACTGCAGGTATAACATGTAAATGAGAGAGTGACATCACCGAGGGTTTAACATGTAAATGAGAGAGTGACATCACCGCTGGTATCACATGTAAAAGAGAGTGACATCATTGCTGGTATAACATGTAAATGAGAGAGTGACATCATTGCGGGTAAAACATGTAAATGAGAGAGTGACATCATTGCGGGTATAACATGTAAATGAGAGAGTGACATTACTGCGGGTATCACATGGAAATGAGAGAGTGACATCACCACGGGTATCACATGGAAATGAGAGAGTGACATCACCGCGGGTATAACATGTAAATGAGAGAGTGACATCACTGCGGGTATAACATGTAAATGAGAGAGTGACATCACTGCAGGTATAACATGTAAATGAGAGAGTGACATCACTGTGGGTATAACATGTAAATGAGAGAGTGACATCACTGGGTATAACATGTAAATGAGACAGTGACATCACCGAGGGTATAACATGTAAATGAGAGAGTGACATCACTGTGGGTATAACATGGAAATGAGAGAGTGACATCACCACATGTATCACATGGAAATGATAGAGTGACATCACTGAGGGTATAACATGTAAATGAGAGAGTGACATCACTGCAGGTATAACATGTAAATGAGAGAGTGACATCATTGCGGGTATAACATGGAAATGAGAGAGTGACATCACAGGGTATCACATGAAAATGAGAGTGACATCACCGCAGGTATAACATGGAAATGAGAGAGTGACATCACCACTGGTATAACATGTAAATGAGAGAGTGACATCATTGCGGGTATAACATGGAAATGAGAGTGACATCACTGAGTAGAGTATAATATGGAAATGAGAGTGACATCACCGCAGGTATAACATGGATATGAGAGAGTGACATCATTGCGGGTATTACATGGAAATTATAAATTTTACCATGAATGGTAAAAACAACAGGCGCTGTAACTTGGCTGGTTTTCTAAGCTGCTGTTGGAGAGGGGGTGATAGTCGTTCACCCCAACAGCATAAATATGAACAAAACAAGAAATACCTACTGCGCTAACATATAAATTCAATTTTTATATTAGTTAAAATTAAAACCAATTGCACAAATACACATACACAAATTAAAATAATGCGTCACTAATGATGCCAAGAAATTGATATTGAAACTGAGCCTTAATAAGCCACTCTCTGACAACAATTATTCACTCAGGGCAGTCTTTGTGCAAAATTGCCGGCATATGCAACTGATTGCTGGAAGATGGAAAAAGTCCTGCAACACATGCGTTTGTATAAATGGAATGGCGTCCAGGTAATGAAGAATAGTTACCATTTCCCTGGTGGTAATTCAGCCGGGTATCCCACCTAGCGGGGTTCTGGAGTGATCTCTCTATCCCACGCAGTGAAGATGGTGGTTCTCCCTTTATTAATGTCCACACTGAAGGGACTGGAATCTCCTGATGAAAGGCAAAGTCCTGTAAAACGCCTGCAGGAATCCTCAGGAACGCCCTGGTCAGAGATGTGGCCCCCCTAACGCGTTTCACTGTCACTTGGCAGCTTTATCAAAGGTGATATAACACTGGCTCTACCCCCTTTATATAGGGGCTATAATAATCACACATCATTAACACATGTGCAACTTATGCAAATACATATATACAAAATAATAAAAAACAATCTAATACTCTTTGAGCAGCAGCAAGAAGACAGACCCTTCCATTTTCTATCAATAATTTCAAAAAACGAGATTTATAAAACATAATTTAACCAAAAATTTATATTCAATTTATTTAGGCCGATCACATGACCTAAATCACATGATACCTCAGCTACATGGGCCGGATGCTTATTGGTCCTATCCTATCAACAAAACCCCGTTCCCATGGATACCATTAACTGGCCTATTGCACAGTCCTATGTCCCGGTCACGTGACCGGGTGGCATGTCCAAATAAGGAGATCTGCCACTTACTTCCGGTCACGGACACAGGGCTGATACTTTCCACACGCAACGTATTGACGTCACATGAAAAGGGGGCAGTGCTTTGTAGCGCTACGAGCGTCCCTGGCAACCACCAACACCGCACACCAGACAACCACATGAGGCGTGTCTGGAACACAGGGGCGGCACTACGGAACGCTCCACATCCACCATCGATATGTCATCGCCCACTCCCCGCGATGTTCTTTAGACATGACGTCCTAACATCACATGTACAGGACAGTGCTATGATCACACCAAAAACGTTCTTGGTAACCATTAATACTATGTTGTAAAAAGACCCAATGAGGCATAATTGTAAACACGGGGGCGGTACAATAACAAACTGATCGGATACTCTGTCACATAATCAGCCATTTAACAATGAGAAGTATAACTAAGGAGATCCTGATATTTTCAGCCCTAGCTGTCTCAAGTCATCATGATATAAGTATAATCATACCATTTATATATCGAGAAATCCCTAATAATAAAAGAATCTATATATATACATAGATAAATGGGGACAAACCAACAATAAACATCATTCACATTGTCCCTATTTATTTCAATACTCTTAGCAGTACTGAATAAAACAAAGATTGACATAAAAATTTCCCTAATTACCAATATAGTTACTATATAGATTCCAAAAAAAATAAAAAATAATATTAATAATAATAATGATAAATACTTTCCAATATTTATAGATATATTCATTAACCAAGGGAAAAGCACAAAACACATATATACTCAGGACTATCTGACACATAAAAAATGAGATGGATGGAATTCAGGGATATAAGTCAGGATCTACATTACCAAATTTAATTCCATTGCTTCATTTAGACCGTGTGGATGGAATGAATTCATTCTAAAGATCCAGTAGACCTCCTGTTTGCACAGTTTACGGAATCGATCTCCCCCCCCTGATAGTTTTATTAATTTTTTCCAACCCTATGACTCGCAATGAGCTGGGGTCCCCTCGATGGTGTTCCACAAAATGCCTTGATATGCTATGATTCATCTTTTTATTGAGAATATTCCGTCTGTGTTCCATGAATCTAGTTCTCAAACTCCGGGCCTGGTCCGGCCTATGTATTTCAATCTACAGTCACACTCGAGCAAATAGATTACCCAATCTGTACCACATTTAATAAAACTTTTTATCGAGTATACATCCTCATTTCCCTCTATCCTTATAGTTTTAGTCCAATTAACGGCATACATGCAAGTAGTACAACGGGTTTTTCCACATTTGAAGAAACCAGTCGTCTTAATGGGGAACCAGACACTTCCACCCTCCCCCTCTTCTTTCCTTTTCTTATCTTGTTCCTTTTTTAACAGACTCGGAGCCAGGATGGTCTTTAAAGATCTATTCTTCTTATAAATCACTTTAGGATATGGGGGCAATTATTTTTTCAAGATGGGATCCTGCCTTAAAATATTATAATTACGACTTAATGATTTCTTTATCTCTCCTGACTTATTATTATATTTTGTGATAAAGGCTAACTCATAAGGGAACTGGTTTCCATCTTTTTCTTTATTTACAACATTACCGTCAGAAAATAACTGTTCCCTATCCGTGTTCAAAACCTCCTCAAAAGCCCTATCCAGAAGTTTCTTTGGATACCCTCGGGAATCAAAGGACTCAATCATGGTCTGGGCCTGTTGGACAAAGACATCTTTTTTAGAACAATTGCGCTTAACTCGCAACAATTGTCCTTTCGGGATGTTCTCCTTCCAAGGAGCATAATGTGCACTTGAAAAATGAAGGTAGGCATTACTGCCTACTTCCTTAACATAATTGGATGTTTGTATTTTCCCATCAACAATTTCCAAAGTCAGATCCAAAAAGTCTATCTTCTGCTTATTAAACGTGTGAGTAAACACCAAATTAAAAGTGTTCGTGTTAAGTGACGTGACAAACTCAGAAGCAGTGACAGAATCCCCATCCCAAATGAAAAATAAATCATCTATGTAACGGCCATAGAAGACCAGGTGTGCGCCGAGATCGCCACCCCAAAAGAGCTGGTCTTCGACCTGTCCCATAAAGAGGTTGGCGTAACTCGGCGCAAACCTGCTCCCCATGGCCGTTCCCATCACCTGCAAATAATACGTGTCCAAAAAAAGAAAATAATTATGCCGTAAAATAAATTAAATAGAATCTAACAAAAAATTCCTATGTGCCTCTGTGAGGTCCCCATCTCTGGTTAATCTGTCTCGTATTGCCTCAATACCCAAGGTATGTGGGATATTCGTGTAAAGACTTTGCACATCCAAAGTCAAGAACGCATAGGACGGTTTCCAAACCACTGTCTGAATAGACTGTAAAAAATGAGCCGTATCTTTAATGTGGGACCTCAACAGAGGCACACGAGGCTGAAGGTGACTATCAACAAAAAAGGATAAATTAGAAGTGAAGGAGTCAATACCCGAAATAATAGGCTGCCCCGGGGGTGCAGTGAGGGATTTGTGAATTTTCGGGAGGTGATAATAAATGGGTGTCACAGGGTGGTGTGGAAACAAAAATAGAAACTCCTCCTTAGAGATAATCCCTTTGGATCTGGCTCCCTCCAACAGGATATGAAGCGCAACTTTGAAAGATTCTGTAGGGTCTCCCAATAATTTCTTATAGAACACAGTATCATCCAATTGGCGCAAGGCCTCCTTCTCATAATCCCTCCTATCCTGAATAACCAGGCTGCCTCCTTTATCTGCCTGCTTAAATATCAATGATGTATCTTTCAGGAGTTCATACAATGCCCTTTTTTCCCACTTATTAAGATTCTGACTGTTCTCCCTCCTAAAAATATATGCTCCAAAAAAAGTGGTAGGCGGGAGAACAGTCAGAATCTTAATACGTGGGAAAAAAGGGCATTGAATGAACTCCTGAAAGGAGGCAGCCTGGTCATTCAGGATAGGAGGGATTATGAGGAGGCCTTGCGCCAATTGGATGATACTGTGTTCTATAAGAAATTATTGGGAGACCCTACAGAATCTTTCAAAGTTGCGCTTCATATCCTGTTGGAGGGAGCCAGATCCAAAGGGATTATCTCTAAGGAGGAGTTTCTATTTTTGTTTCCACACCACCCTGTGACACCCATTTAAGAAGAATAGATCTTTAAAGACCATCCTGGCTCCGAGTCTGTTAAAAAAGGAACAAGATAAGAAAAGGAAAGAAGAGGGGGAGGGTGGAAGTGTCTGGTTCCCCATTAAGACGACTGGTTTCTTCAAATGTGGAAAAACCCGTTGTACTACTTGCATGTATGCCGTTAATCGGACTAAAACTCTAAGGATAGAGGGAAATGAGGATGTATACTCGATAAAAAGTTTTATTAACTGTTGTACAGTATGGGTAATCTATTTGCTCGAGTGTGACTGTAGATTGAAATACATAGGCCGGACGACCCGGAGTTTGAGAACTAGATTCATGGAACACAGACGGAATATTCTCAATAAAAAGATGAATCATAGCATATCAAGGCATTTTGTGGAACACCATCGAGGGGACCCCAGCTCATTGCGAGTCATAGGGTTGGAAAAAATGAATAAAACTATCAGGGGGGGGAGATCGATTCCGTAAACTGTGCAAACAGGAGGTCTATTGGATCTTTAGAATGAATTCATTCCATCCACACGGTCTAAATGAAGCAATGGAATTAAATTTGGTAATGTAGATCCTGACTTATATCCCTGAATTCCATCCATCTCATTTTTTATGTGTCAGATAGTCCTAAGTATATATGTGTTTTGTCCTTTTCCCTTGGTTAATTAATATATCTATAAATATTGGAAAGTATTTATCATTATTATTATTATTATTATTATTATTATTTTTTATTTTTTTTGGAATCTATATAGTAACTATATTGGTAATTAGGGAAATTTTTATGTCAATCTTTGTTTTATTCAGTACTGCTAAGAGTATTGAAATAAATAGGGACAATGTGAATGATGTTTATTGTTGGTTTGTCCCCATTTATCTATGTATATATATAGATTCTTTTATTATTAGGGATTTCTCGATATATAAATGGTATGATTATACTTATATCATGATGACTTGAGACAGCTAGGGCTGAAAATATCAGGATCTCCTTAGTTATACTTCTCATTGTTAAATGGCTGATTATGTGACAGAGTATCCGATCAGTTTGTTATTGTACCGCCCCCGTGTTTACAATTATGCCTCATTGGGTCTTTTTACAACATAGTATTAATGGTTACCAAGAACGTTTTTGGTGTGATCATAGCACTGTCCTGTACATGTGATGTTAGGACGTCATGTCTAAAGAACATCGCGGGGAGTGGGCGATGACATATCGATGGTGGATGTGGAGCGTTCCGTAGTGCCGCCCCCGTGTTCCAGACACGCCTCATGTGGTTGTCTGGTGTGCGGTGTTGGTGGTTGCCAGGGACGCTCGTAGCGCTACTAAGCACTGCCCCCTTTTTCATGTGACGTCAATACGTTGCGTGTGGAAAGTGTTAGCCCTGTGTCCTAGTCTACGTGACCGGAAGTAAGTGGCGGATCTCCTTATTTGGGCATGCCACCCGGTCACGTGACCGGGACATAGGAGTGTGCAATAGGCTAGTTAATGGTATCCATGGGAACGGGGTTTTGTTGATAGGATAGGACCAATAAGCATCCGGCCCATGTAGCTGAGGTATCATGTGATTTAGGTCATGTGATCAGCCTAAATAAATTGAATATACATTTTTGGTTAAATTATGTTTTATAAATCTCGTTTTTTGAAATTATTGATAGAAAATGGAAGGGTCTCTCTTCTTGCTGCTGCTCAAAGAGTATTAGATTGTTTTTTATTATTTTGTATATATGTATTTGCATAAGTTGCACATGTGTTAATGATGTGTGATTATTATAGCCCCTATATAAAGGGGGTAGAGCCAGTGTTATATCACCTTTGATAAAGCTGCCTAGTGACAGTGAAACGCGTTAGGGGGGCCACATCTCTGACCAGGGCGTTCCTGAGGATTCCTGCAGGCGTTATACAGGACTTTGCCTTTCATCAGGATATTCCAGTCCCTATAGTGTGTAAAGAATAAATAATAATAAAGAAAGAACCACCATCTTCACTGCGTGGGATAGAGAGATCACTCCAGAACCTCGCTAGGTGGGATACCCGGCTGAATTACCACCAGGGACTTGGTAACTATTCTTCATTACCTGGACGCCATTCCATTTATACAAACGCATGTGTTGCAGGACTTTTTCCATCTTCCAGCAATCAGTTGCATATGCTGGCAATTTTGCACAAAGACTGCCCTGAGTGAATAATTGTTGTCAGAGAGTGGCTTATTAAGGCTCAGTTTCAATATCAATTTCTTGGCATCATTAGTGATGCATTATTTTAATTTGTGTATGTGTATGTGTATTTGTGCAATTGATTTTAACTAATATAAAAATTGAATTTATATGTTAGCGCAGTTGGTATTTCTTGTTTTGTTCATATTATATGGAAATGAGAGAGTGACATCACTGCGGGTATAACATGTAAATGAGTGTGACATCACCGCTGGTATAACATGGAAATGAGAGTGACATCACCGCGGGTATAACATGTAAATGAGAGAGTGACATCATTGCGGGTATTACATGGAAATGAGAGAGTGACATCACTGCGGGTATAACATGGAAATGAGAGAGTGACATCACTGAGTAGGATATAACATGGAAATGAGAGTGACATCACCGCAGGTATAACATGGAAATGAGAGAGTGACATCACTGCGGGTATAATATGTAAATGAGAGAGTGACATCACTGCAGGTATAACATGGAAATGAGAGTGACATCACCGCGGGTATAACATGGAAATGAGAGAGTGACATCACCGCAGGTATAACATGTAAATGAGAGAGTGACATCACTGTGGGTATAACATGTAAATGAGAGAGTGACATCACTGCGGGTATAACATGGAAATGTGAGAGTGAAATCACTGCTGGTGTAACATGTAAGTGAGAGAGTGACATCACTGTGGGTATAACATGGAAATGAAAGTGACATCACTGTGGGTATAACATGTAAATGAGAGAGTGACATCATTGCGGGTATAACATGTAAATGAGAGAGTGACATCACTGCGGGTATAACATGGAAATGTGAGAGTGAAATCACTGCTGGTGTAACATGTAAGTGAGAGAGTGACATCACTGTGGGTATAACATGGAAATGAGAGTGACATCACTGTGGGTATAACATGTAAATGAGAGAGTGACATCACTGCGGGTATAACATGGAAATGAGAGAGTGACATCACTGCGGGTATAATATGGAAATGAGAGCGTGACATCACTGCGGGTATAACATGTAAATGAGAGAGTGACATCACTGCGGGTATAACATGGAAATGAGAGAGTGACATCACTGCGGGTATAATATGGAAATGAGAGCGTGACATCACTGCGGGTATAACATGTAAATGAGAGAGTGACATCACTGTGGATATAACATGGAAATGAAAGAGTGACATCACTGCGGGTATAACATGTAAATGAGAGAGTGACATCACTGCGGGTATAACATGTAAATGAGAGAGTGACATCACTGTGGATATAACATGGAAATGAAAGAGTGACATCACTGCAGGTATAACATGGAAATGAGAGCGTGACATCACTGCGGGTATAACATGTAAATGAGAGAGTGACATCACTGTGGATATAACATGGAAATGAAAGAGTGACATCACTGTGTGTACACATTAAATATCACGTCTTTTACACTATCATTATTGAATGGAATAATATATGAAACAATCGCATATTAAAAACTGGAGTGTTAAGGAGGTGGAGACCACCTTGATATTTCCACTCGCGCAGAACAGATTCACTGAGCCTCATTTCTGACCACCCCAGACACTGATGATACCAAGAAGTTCCTGTAAGGAAAACCCAGGGGAACCCGAACTGGAGCTTCTGGCAATGGTGGGAAGGGCATCACTGTGAGGACAATGACTTTACCAAGCCAGGACACTGTACGCCAATACCAACTGTGATGTCTGCCCTGGTTTCCTGAACGGCTGGTGTAACATTAGCTATGATAAGTGATCAGAGGTCTGTCTGGTGACCATGATACACAGATACCATACTGGGGGAAGGAGGGGTTCCACATGGGTTCACTACGGATTGCCGGCGGACGGGCTCCCGGCAACCAGCATACCGGCGCCGAGAGCCCGACCGCCGGCTTACCGACAGTATGGCGAGCGCAAATGAGCCCCTTAGGGGCTCGCTGCGCTCACCACGCTATGGGCACGGTGGCGCGCTAAGCGCGCCACACTATTTTATTCTCCCTCCGGGGGGGTCGTGGACCCCCACGAGGGAGAATAAGTGTCGGTATGCCGGCTGTCGGTATCCTGGCGCCGGTATACTGTGCGCCGGGATCCCGACAGCCGGCATACTGAAGACCACCCGTTCCACATATAGGGGAAAGAGAGTTCAATTCATGGCCACCAATTTGGAGCAATTTTTCTTAAAGGTATATTTATGAGTTTCCTTGTAGAGACGCAACGCAGGGAACAAGGGACACCCGTGTCTGGCACCATTATAGATCGTAATATATTCAGAGTGCACCCGTCACACAACTCTAGCGTCAGGGGAAGCTTATAAAGAGAGGATATTAGCATGGCATATAAGCTCCCCGGCCCAGAACATGTACCTTGTATTCTGGATAGCTACATTGTGTGTAACACCCACGATACTGTTATTAGACTGAGCTGCTACCTCTGGTTCATTGTGGATGTAGACTGTGTCCAAGGACCCCCAGTACCTTTTGTCACCATGGCTAAGACACCAGATAGATAATGAACCTGTCCTTAGTACGTACTGAACTTATAGATGTATTGCTATCTTAGTACATTCTTGTGCATGGTGACACCTGCTGGAGGTGTGGTGCCCAGGTAAGTGGCTCCTAATCCCTGAAGGGTGAGTGTTAGTCCTATATCTCCCTTCGTAGTTGCCTGGCCAGGTGTGGGGGCTGTATCCCCAGCCATTTGGAGGGGGGAAAGGTGATACTATGTGACCAGGGGGGATCCAGAAGAAAATGACTCCATGATAGGGAACGTGGGAAAGGGTTAGAAGTACAAAGTATATTTCCATGTGCTCCAAGAAAAGGGGCGTGGTCTCACAGGATTTACCATCCCCACAAGCCACATTTCCATCACAGGGGGCATGGGATACATACAAAAAAGGGCCATCACCAATACATGCTTCACATGCTGTGGGTCTTGTACCCAGTTGATTATCGCATCCTCTAGGTGGTGACGGTGGCCGGCTGACTCCTCTCTACAGTCTGTGGGCTGTGGCTGAAGCACAATTTACATAGTCATTAAAATAAAGCGGAAACAGCACAGTTAAAAAGCAATGTGCAGCACTTCACCCTTCAATATCCACGCATCAGCACTTCCCCCTTCAATGTCCATGCCACAGCACTTCCCCCTTAGATGTTCATGCCACAGCACTTCCCCCTTAGATGTCCATGCCACAGCAATTCCTCCTTCAATGTCCACAACACTTCACCTTCATTGTCCATGCCACAGCACTTTTCCCTTCAATGTCCACACCACAGCACTTCCCCCTTCAATGTCCACGCATCAGCACTTCCCCCTTCAGTGTCCAGCTCACAGCACTTCCTCCTTCAATGTCCACACCACAGCACTTCCCCCTTCAATGTCCAGCTCACAGCACTTCCTCTTTCAATATCCACAGCACTTCCCCTTCAATGTCCACGAAACAGCACTTCCCCTTCCATGTGCAGCTCACAGCACTTCCAGGGCCGTCTTTTCGTATGGGCTCAATGGGCTCTTGCCCAAGGGCCCCAGGATTATAAGGGCCCTAGACTGATAGCTGAGGGTCCCCTCTTTCCAGAGGTACCAAATTTTTGAAAATCGGCCATAGGGAACCAGAGATATCAGACTTCATAGCAGTGGTCCCCATCCAAGCCTGTTAATTGCTCTTGCCAGCCAGATATCTCGGACTCTGTATGATGTAGAGTTTTTCTGAGGGTACATTTCAAAAGCTGGGACTCTCCACTTTTGGTGGACACTGGCAGCTTGTCTCTACTATGTCCAGAACCAGAGATATCAGCCTTCAAGCAGCTGGTCCCTGCTCCAGCTCCACACGCCTGGGATGCAGTTTTATATTTTCATTGGTGGATTGCTCTGGCTCCTGAACTCTGATCCCCAAGTCCCCAGAACCTCCTGACAGGTGAGACTTTCTCATTTTTATCCCATTCAAATCTAAGAAATCATTTTCCAGGAACTTGAGATATCTACAGTCATGCAAGCTGCTCTCTCACCAGAAAATGATGAATATTAAGCCCACTCCGCTATCCACACCTCCCCTGTGTATTAAACACTCCCTGCCACCCTGGAGGTTATGTACCGGGCCCCTTCATTCAGCCCAATGCCACCTTCTATAGTTTAGTGTTCTCCATCCTGCCCCATCTGTGCAGTATAGGAGTAATTAGCAGATTACTGCTCCAGGTTCTACATACTGAGCGGAAGATTGAACCCCCTACCCCCGCAGGACATCAAAGCTGCCGCTGATAGCCCCCCCCCCCTGGAGGATGGGTAGGGGCCCCAGTACATTGCTGTGCCCAGGGGCCCACACTGCTGTTAAGACGGCCCTGAGCACTTCCTCCTTCAATATCCACACCACAGCACTTCCCCCTTCAATGTCCACACCACAGCACTTCCTCCTTCAATATCCACATCACAGCACTTCCTTCTTCAATGTCCACATCAAAGCACTTCCACCTTCAATGTCCAGTTCACAGCACTTCCCCCTTCAATGTCCATGCCACAGCACTCTTTCCACCTGCTTCTTCAATGCCTACAATAGAGCACACTTCCCCCCTCCCCCTTCAGTGTTCACAGTATAGCACCCCTTCTCCCCCTTCAATGTCGACAGTACAGAATACTCCCCTCCCCCTTCAGTGTCGACAGTACAGCACACTTTCCCCTGCAATGTCGACAGTATAGCACACTTCCCCCTCCCCCTTCAATGTCGACAGTACAGCAAACTCTTCCCCCTTTATTGTTTACCACAAACCCATGTAGCCCCTTTATTGTCCAAAGCACCCTCATCTCTGTAATATTCTTAGTACATCACACACCCCTTCTCCCTCTTTTAATGTTCACAGCTCTGTCTCCCTTCTTGCCCTTCCAATAATCACCTCTCAGAGCACTGCGTCCCCTGCCAGCGGTACCTTCAAACTTCCCAGCTTTCTATTGTCAGGCGCTCTCTGCTAATTGCTGCACATGCGCAGCTGCTGAATGGACCTGCTATTCAGGGCCAATGCTAGGGTTTTTGGTACGCCCTTAAAACTATAAAGTTGCACCCTCGTACAAATATGTTACCTTGAATGTTTCATATTTTTAAATGTAATGTGCAATATGTTGTAAAATAAGTCATAAGGTGAACAGTAGTTGTGCAGGGTTAGGGGGGTGAGGGTACAGTAGTGGGTGCAGGTTTAGGGGGGTGAGGGTACAGTAGTGGGTGCAGGGTTAGGGGGGTGAGGGTACAGTAGTGGGTGCAGGGTTAGCGGGTGAGGGTACAGTAGTGGGTGCAGGGTTAGCGGGTGAGGGTACAGTAGTGGGTGCAGGGTTAGCGGGTGAGGGTACAGTAGTGGGTGCAGGGTTTGCGGGTGAGGGTACAGTAGTGTGTGCGGGGTTAGGGGGTGAGGGTACAGTGGCGGGTGCAGGGTTAGGGGGGTGAGGGTAAAGTGGGTGCAGGGTTACGGGGTGAGGGTACAGTAGTGTGTGCAGTGCTACGGGTACAGTAGTGTGCGGGGCTAGGGGGTGAGGGTACAGTAGTGTGCGGGCCTAGGGGGTGAGGTACAGTAGTGTGTGCGGGCCTAGGGGGTGAGGGTACAGTAGTGTGTGTGGGCCTAGGGGGTGAGGGTACAGTAGTGTGTGCGGGCCTAGGGGGTGAGGGTACAGTAGTGTGCGGGGCTAGGGGGTGAGGGTACAGTAGTGTGCGGGCCTAGGGGGTGAGGTACAGTAGTGTGTGCAGGCCTAGGGGGTGAGGGTACAGTAGTGTGTGTGGGCCTAGGGGGTGAGGGTACAGTAGTGTGCGGGGCTAGGGGGTGAGGGTACAGTAGTGTGCGGGCCTAGGGGGTGAGGTACAGTAGTGTGTGCAGGCCTAGGGGGTGAGGGTACAGTAGTGTGTGTGGGTCTAGGGGGTGAGGGTACAGTAGTGTGTGCGGGCCTAGGGGGCGAGGGTACAGTAGTGTGTGCGGGGCTAGAGTGGTGAGGGTACAGTAGTGGGTGCAGGGTTAGCGGGTGAGGGTACAGTAGTGGGTGCAGGGTTAGGGAGCGAGGGTACAGTAGTGTGCAGGGTTAGGGAGATAAGGGTACAGTAGTGTGTGGGGTTAGGGAGTGAGGGTACAGTAGTGTGTGCAGGGTTAGGGAGTGAGGGTACAGTGGGGTGTGCAGGGTTAGTGGGGTAAGGGTACAGTAGTGTGCAGGGTTAGGGGGTGAGGGTACAGTAGTGTGTGCAGGGTTAGTGGGGTAAGGGTACAGTAGTGTGTGCAGGGTTAGGGGGGTAAGGGTACAGTAGTGTGTGCAGGGTTAGGGGGGTAAGGGTACAGTAGTGTGTGCAGGGTTAGGGGGGTAAGGGTACAGTAGTGTGTGCAGGGTTAGTGGGGTAAGGGTACAGTAGTGTGTGCAGGGTTAGGGGGGTAAGGGTACAGTAGTGTGTGCAGGGTTAGGGGGGTAAGGGTACAGTAGTGTGTGCAGGGTTAGGGGGGTAAGGGTACTGTAGTGTGTGCAGGGTTAGGGTGGTAAGGGTACAGTAGTGTGTGCAGGGTTAGTGGGGTAAGGGTACAGTAGTGTGTGCAGGGTTAGGGGGGTAAGGGTACAGTAGTGTGTGCAGGGTTAGGGGGGTAAGGGTACAGTAGTGTGTGCAGGGTTAGGGGGGTAAGGGTACAGTAGTGTGTGCAGGGTTAGGGGGGTAAGGGTACAGTAGTGTGTGCAGGTTTAGTGGGGTAAGGGTACAGTAGTGTGCAGGGTTAGGGGGTGAGGGTACAGTAGTGTGTGCAGGGTTAGGGAGGTAAGGGTACAGTAGTGTGTGCAGGGTTAGTGGGGTAAGGGTACAGTAGTGTGTGCAGGTTTAGTGGGGTAAGGGTACAGTAGTGTGTGCAGGTTTAGTGGGGTAAGGGTACAGTAGTGTGCAGGGTTAGGGGGGTGAGGGTACAGTAGTGTGTACAGGGTTAAGGAGATAAGGATACAATAGTGGGTGCAGGGTTAGGGAGATAAGGATACAGTAGTGGGTGCAGGGTTAGGGAGATAAGGATACAGTAGTGGGTGCAGGGTTAGGGGGTGAGGGTACAGTAATGTGTGTAGGGTTACGGGGTGAGGGTACAGTAATGTGTGTAGGGTTAGGGGGAGAGGGTACAGTAATGTGTGTAGGGTTAGGGGGTGAGGGTACAGTAATGTGTGTAGGGTTAGGGGGTGAGGGTACAGTAATGTGTGTAGGGTTAGGGGGTGAGGGTACAGTAATGTGTGTAGGGTTACGGGGTGAGGGTACAGTAGTGGGTGCAGGGTTAGGGGGGAGAGGGTACAGTAGTTTGTGCAAGGTTATGGCATACTTTCCTACGCTCCCGGAATGGCCGGAAGGCTCCTGAAAACCGGGCGACTCTCTCAGCCTCCCAAAAGAGCAAGCAAGTCTCCTGATTTTTCAGGTCCCTTTTTGAGTAAAGTGGCCACACCCCCTGCAGTATAATGCTGGTGATATCAGCATTACAGGGCGGGGTGTGTGGCTTAAATAACACAACACGGTAACCATGCCCCCATCCCACCTCTGCCTGCCACGTTCTGCCTCCATCATGTGCCCCCTCTTCTCATCATAGCCTTGCCCCCCCCCCTGGTGAGCCAACCTGGCCAGGATGTTGGTAAGTATGTGTTAGGGGGGCAAGGGTATAGTAGTGTGTGCAGGGATAGGGGGGTGAAGGTACAGTAGTGGGTGCAGGGTTAGGTGGTGAGGGTACAGTAATGTGTGTGGACTTAGGAGATGAGGTTACAGTAGTGGGTGCAGGGTTAGGGACATAATTACAGTAGTGTGTGCGGGGTTAGGGGGTGAAGGTGCAGTAGTGTGTGTGGGATTAAGGGGTGAGTACAGTAGTGGGTGCAGGGTAAGGGGGTGAGGGTACAGTAGTGTGTGCAGGGTTAGGGCGTGAGGGTACAGAAGTGTGAGAAGTAAGGGGGTGAGGGTTCAGTAGTGTGTGCAGGCTTAGGGGGTGAGGATAAAGTAATGTGTGCAGAGTTAGGGGGGTGAGGGTACAGTAGTGTGTGCAGGGTTAGGGGGTGAGGATACGTGTGCACGGTTAGGATGTAAGTGTACAGTAATGTGTGTAGGGCTTGGAGGGTAAGGCTACATTAATGTGTGTGGGGCTAGGGGTGAGGGTACAGTAGTGTGTGTGGGGATAGGGGGTGAGGGTACAGTAGTGGGTGCAGGGTTAGGGGGGAGAGGGTACAGTAGTGTGTGTGGGTTAGGGGGGTGAGGGTACAATATTGTGTGTGGAGTTAGGGGGTTAAGGGTACAGTAGTGTTTGCAGGGTTAGGGGGTGAGTGTACAGTAGTGTGTGCAGGGTTAGGGGGGTGAGGGTACAGTAGTGTGTGCAGGGTTAGTGAGTGACAGTACAGTTGTGTGTGCAGGGTTAGGGGGTGACGTTACACTAGTGTGTGCAGGGTTAGGGGTTGAGGGTACAGTAGTGCGTGCAGGGTTAGGGGTTGAGGGTACAGTGGGGTGTGCAGGGTTAGGGGGTGAGGGTAAAGTAGTGTGTGTGGGGTTAGGGGGGTGATGGTACAGTAGTGTGTGCAGGGTTAGGGGGGTGAGGGTACAGTAGTGTGTGCAGGGTTAGGGGTTGAGGGTACAGTGGGGTGTGCAGGGTTAGGGGGTGAGGGTACAGTAGTGTGTGTGGGGTTAGGGGGGTGATGGTACAGTAGTGTGTGCAGGGTTAGGGGGGTGAGGGTACAGTAGTGTGTGCAGGGTTAGGGGGTGAGGGTACAGTGGTGTGTGCAGGGTTAGGGGGTGAGGGTACAGTAGTGTGTGTGGGGTTAGGGGGGTGATGGTACAGTAGTGCGTGCAGGGTTAGGGGGGTGAGGGTACAGTGGGGTGTGCAGGGTTAGGGGGTGAGGGTACGGTAGTGTGTGTGGGGTTAGGGGGGTGATGGTACAGTAGTGTGTGCAGGGTTAGGGGGGTGAGGGTACAGTAGTGTGTGCAGGGTTAGGGGTTGAGGGTACAGTGGGGTGTGCAGGGTTAGGGGGTGAGGGTACAGTAGTGTGTGTGGGGTTAGGGGGGTGATGGTACAGTAGTGCGTGCAGGGTTAGGGGGGTGAGGGTACAGTGGGGTGTGCAGGGTTAGGGGGTGAGGGTACAGTAGTGTGTGTGGGGTTAGGGGGGTGATGGTACAGTAGTGTGTGCAGGGTTAGGGGGGTGAGGGTACAGTAGTGTGTGTGTGAAGTTAGGGGGGTGATGGTAAAGTAGTGTGTGCAAAGTTAGGGGTCACCGCCTGCACACAATGTACACACACCCTGCGCTCAGTCACAGCCTGCACACACATTACATCACCCTTGCAATCAGTCACAGTCCTGCCCATACATGTACATACCCTCTGACACATTGAAGTTTGTGAACCCTTCAGAATTTTCTATATTTCTGCTGAAATTTGGCCTAAAACTACCTCAGATTGTCACACAAGTCCTAACAGTAGATACAAAGACCAAATCACACAAATGAGACAAAAAAATTAGACGTGCTCATTTTTTTTATTGAGGAAAATGATTCTGCAAACGTGCATTTACACTAAACGAAGACTTACAGACAACTTCACAACATTATTATTTGGACATTAAGATGGACACTTGTCTGCAACAACCCTTCTCATATATTTTAGTAGGCCCCCCCAATTCAGGGAAAAGTTATTTTGTCAAAATGATGCTGCAAAATGTCGCATAGCAACTGAAGCATGTTGTTATTTTTGTTCGGTATTACGCTTGCTGGCAGACGGACTTATTTCACCCTTCCCCCGCCCCACCCCCCTGCAGACATGCAAAAGCATCACATGGAGTCAATGCTTTCACATGTTTAGGGTAGCCCTCTGCCAGGCTGCAAAGGCAGGCGGCTACCCGCCGTCTCTTGGCTTGCCGCGGCTGCGTGTGACGTCATGCAGCCACTGCGGCCCGCCTTCTCCAAATGGTCCGGACATGTCTGTGTTGTTCGGACCATGCCTCAAAAACACTCCCGCGACACCCCCCCCCCCCCCTCCCTGCCCTGCGAGCGCCTCTGCCTGTCAATCAGGGCAGACGAACTTGCTAATGTTAGGTGCCGTTGCATCTCTCAGTATGCGCACGCGCAGTGTGACTGCTGCATGTGCGCACACTTCACAGGGATTCAGCTTGCGAACACTGCCGCAGCAGCAATCCATGCTGAATTAGGCCCTATGTACGATCAGCTGTTGCGTGATTGTCTCGGTCTACATTTTATGGGTCTACTGTACATGAGTCTTTAAATGATGCCCAACTTTTTCCCAGATAGGATTAATTAAACAGTTGTCGATGATCTGATGCAATTAGCTAGCAATAATTCTACGATTGAGAAAGCGTTCACAAAGTATGTACACCATAAAAATCTCAGCATCATGTACCTAGTGCAAAATGTATATTGTCAAGGTAAGAAGATCTTGATGATACATTTAAACACAAAATATATGGGAGTCTATTTACTAAGCCTTGGGTGTAGATAAAGTGGACGGAGATAGAGCACCAACCAACCAGCTCCTAACTGTCATATTTCAAACTCAGCCTGTGACATGACAGTAAGGAGCTGATTGGCTGCGACTTTATTTCCGTCCACTTTATCTCCATCCATGGCTTAGTAAGTAGAACCCATGGTCCTTTTCAAAACCCCTCGGGATAAATTGTCGGTAACAACGCTGGCTAGACAGATGTATCCTGGTAAAAGTAAATACTTTTTGGAGGTATTTGAAAATGCAATCCGTGCACCTTACGGCTTATGTACTGGTTGATTTAAGAACTAATACGCTTGACGAGTAACGCTTACATAGCATCTTATTCCCACCCGACGCACCAGCCGCTTATGTCATTAAAAAGCTTAGTTCTATAAAGCTATAATGGTACAACTTTTAGTCATTCATCATAGTTCTATTAGATGTGAACATGAAGCCTGGATTTGCCGTAATTGGGCGCTTTAGAAGACGCTGATAAAGGCGTCACTGACCCAAAGAAATGCTATTTCATCCACGGCTTCAAACGATTTGGTGACCACCAATTGTGAGCTAGTTCTCAACACGCTTAAAAGGTAAAATAAATGGCAGTAGAGGTACACTGAAAAGAAGTGTGACGGTATAAAAACACTTTGCAATATTAAATGTGCCATCGGTAAAAAGCAACGGGTGGTGAAACAAGCCAATAGATTTATTCGCTCACCGCTTGGTTTGGATATACTGTTAAAAATGGGACTACTGACTAATCTTTGATGGAATACGCTGAGAAAATGTATCTGGTGCCTCAGCAACATATAGAACATTTACACAACAAACCGAGTAATAAGGATATACGTAAAACAGCCACACAAGGTTTAGATGAGGAGATAAAAATATTACAGAATAACAATTTTTCAGAAGATGATGAGGAAAGCGTTATACAGCAGCGATACAGTAATATCTGGTGTTGAGTAAGCCGCAAGATGCCAACTGGTTGACTTGAAGTTATGCATGCTATGGCTGAATTATATATACCATCAACGGTCGTTGGTAATGCCGCAAATAGGTTGCACATGTACAACTGATGTTGATATAACAACACCCGCAACACTGCAATCTCTTAAAAAAAGACATTTAAATGGTTTAATAGCCCCTAGATTAACAACATCTCACAGTTACTGCCTAGGAAAAGAGCTTTACCGATGCCGGAATCCAGACAGCCGGGGAAATGCAGGGAGTCTGAATCCTGACCCAAGCCCGGTATTCTCACTTGAGCCCGCGAGGGGACATGCTGCGCTCGCTGTCGGGTTCAAGCCGTTGGTCTCCTGACTGATGGGATGCCATACCAATCCCGTTTCAGGAACCCCCATGGTTGAGTCTATAACATGTAATTATTTTATGGTTTTTATGCATTACAGTTTATTATTTTGTACTAGTTTATGTGATTTGTATTGTGCTACAACTATTATGTTTTAAGAACCTGTGATTTTTGTAATTTTTACACATAATAATATAAAGAAAAAATGTTTTGTTATAACTCTGCACCGGCTATGGTAAAAATGGACGGTTATCGCGATTAATGACCAATCGTCATTATTGCGTTATCCTATTATAGGCCATTTTCATTGGCCGAAAAAACGGACCCCCGATCACATGAAAACACATGGGATCGAGGATAAACAGTGTTTGCAAAATACGTGCTATGGTGTGTTTTTACATGGTGCAGGGAGCGGGTAATTCACTTTAAAAAAATTAAATGGTATTGGCTGAGGTGAATACAGGACTCTTACAGCGCGTTCTGCAGGAAGCTGCTCATTCCTCAGTGCCTGGCGTCTCCCTGTCACTGCTGGTGCTTCCTGAGACCTCCATCCTTCCTGCCCGGCAGCACGCCACTCCAGCCCATGGGTTGGACAGCAGGACACTGCCCTAAAATGGGACTGTCCCATGAAAATCAGGACAGTTGAGATGTATATATTCTGCATAAATTGGTGTCTCAAGACTTATAGGCGGTGGCGAGATCATATATACAGCAACACTCACCAGCTAATACCTGAAATGGTGAGGTCTCCCACCACCTCAGAAAAGGGCCAATATAGTGAGCTGCCGGTAACACCACAGCATGGATTCCTCTCATTGGGCTTCTCCATGAAGAGTCAGATATATAGAATAATATAAGGGAATGTTTGTGCCCTTTAATTAAGGCTGAATTGAATAAACAGCATTTCACCATTGCAATTTTCTGTTAGGGGGCATGGTGTTTGAGGGGCTACACATTAAAAGTTAATGGATGTGGGGGGCGTGGCTAGCCACTGGAGAGTGAGGACATGCAAGTGTAGGGCTCCAGCATCACCACGTCCTAAATATGTTAAAAACCCGATTCCAATGCCCTCAGAGTTTTTCTGTCACCTCCCCTGCCTCCCGGAAGAACTGCCACCTGCGCTGTTCAGTGTCGCAGAGCCGGGGGATAGCACAGTCTATCTGTGTTGGTTGTGCCTAGCAGGGAAAGGCGTCCGGGGCCACAGTTTCCATCAGAGGCCGGGTGATGAGCTCTGGAGCATGCGGCTGTGAAGCGCTCTCCAGCGGGTTCCCGACTCCCTTTCTATCTGCTCACCAGGCTCTTCATCCTTGCTACTGCATATCCAGGACCCTGGGAAGGACAGTCAGGAGTGGAGAGAGGTGGCAGATTACCCCTCAGTTGGGAGCCACAGTGGCCATTTTGCCTGTGGACAGTGATCTCCATACCCCACCAGCTCTACATACCAGGTGGCCAGGAAAGGTGCTGGTCACTGGTTGGACCGTGACCAGTGCCACTTACCCCCTTCTTTGACAGGACGGTACCGTACGAAAGCACTCGCCGCTTTCGCGTCCCGTTGGCTGCGCACAGAATGGAAGGTCAAGCCGCACGAGGCCTGACCACATAGGGGATTCCCGCTTACCGTCAGTAACCGCCTGTTACTGACTCCACCCACTGCGCTGTGGGCGGGTTCTCGCTGCCACCACCAAACTCCTAACCTGCCGTGGCATTTGGAACCACGGTTCTGCTCTGTATGTGCCGACGCACTGCCTTACCACAGCTGTGTGGTGCTGACGAATCCCCACTAGCCACTTGCTAGGCCTCTACCGGTAGCTGGCGGAAGGCGGAGCTTGGAGACGCTAGGTACTTCCCTGGACAGCCGGAGGACGGGGCTAGGTTTGGCCTAACCCTGTTGGTCACAAGATGAAGCAGTCTTCTTGAGGCAAAGATGTTTATTGCTCAATAACCTTTAAAAAGGCTCCTCCCTATTGCTAGGGGTAACAGCATACAATCAGATGTTTTCAGCAGAATAAGATGGAATAATTACACTCTGGAGGCACGCAGGTCTCCTTTTTATGTCAATTTTCCACACAGTATCACAGGGGGGTAAGCCCTCCCTGTCTTCTCCAACCAATCAGGTTATTTTACAAAATACCAATAAATCACATTTTACAAGGATATAAGTGCAATAAAACAATATCCTCCTTCCTGTGACACAGACGTTTGGTATCAGATTAACATTCACTATTGATAAATGTATCACATAGCTTCAAAATACCGATGTTTCTGTCTCATTCACATCTCCAGGCAAACCCAGTGTTTGAGATTACAACAGGAAGGCTACAATACAAACAAACAGTCTTCCTTCCTGCATCGGTCGTTCGTATGTCAATTAAATCAGGTACATGAAACAAGTTCCAAGCCCATAGACCCAGTGATTAGCATCTCTCTCTAAGGAACTTACACATCAAAAGGTATTGGCCCTCATTCCGAGTCGTTCGCTCGGTATTTTTCATCGCATCGCAGTGAAATTCCGCTTAGTGCGCATGCGCAATATTCGCACTGCGACTGCGCCAAGTATCTTTGCTATGAAGAAAGTATTTTTACTCACGGCTTTTTCATCGCTCCGGCGATCGTAATGTGATTGACAGGAAATGGGTGTTACTGGGCGGAAACAGGCCGTTTTATGGGAGTGTGGCTGAAAACGCTACCGTTTCCGGAAAAAACGCAGGAGTGGCCGGAGAAACGGGGGAGTGGTTGGGCGAACGCTGGGTGTGTTTGTGATGTCAAACCAGGAACGACAAGCACTGAACTGATCGCACAGGCAGAGTAAGTCTGGAGCTACTCTAAAACTGCTAAGTAGTTTGTGAGCGCAATATTGCGAATACATCGGTCGCAATTTTAAGAAGCTAAGAATCACTCCCAGTAGGCGGCGGCTTAGCGTGTGTAACTCTGCTAAAATCGCCTTGCGAGCGAACAACTCGGAATGAGGGCCATTGTCCTTCACACCTCTCTGATAAGACAGGGCCATTAGCATGCCACTTCCTATTTCCAGAGGATAAGAGATGATTATTCAGACATCTATAAGAGTAAGTGCATTTTCCTCTTTAAATATACAGATGACCACATCTTGAATATAAAATAAATACAGTTAAACATGCATTCCTGCAATTGTGCATATAGCACTACATATGACATGTTAAAACACATCATTAAACAAACTTTTAAACAGTCCGCGCCCAGTGCCGTAAGTACGTTTAACAGTGACGCCCAGCGCCCATTGTCCCTTAATATGGCGCCGGGCACGAGGGTTAACACCTTCAGTGCCGCAGCCGCCATTACACGTGTGGCTGGTTGGTCTCTCCGGCCACACTCCTCCCCCCCCATTCAAGCGGGTCAACCAGGGACCCATGTCCCAACGATTTGGGTCCTGGTCCCGCAGTCCGTTGGGGTGAAGGGGACGCTACCTGGGATGTGTAGGCTCTGGCCTAGACAGTTCATCCATAGTGTAGTGGGCCTCTCTTCGTGGGTGCACAATGTTCAAATAGTCCACCTGAAGTCCAAGTTCAAGGCTCCACCAAAAAAGTCTGTCAAATTTCCCCAAGGTAGGTTGCAGCCACCTAACAGGTGGGTGGTAAGTCACCACGGCGGGGAGCTGGTTACAAACAAGTGCCACCCAAGGTGTCCCAATTGTGGCATACCCCACCTCCCACCATAGCAGTTTCCTGCTCAAACAGGCCACAGGGTGCTCCTTCCCATATGGCTCTTTCTGGCTCGGTACTGCTCCCAGTCCGTGCAGTGGCGCAGTAGTTCGTAACACACAGTCCTGGTCAAGAATGTGCGCCATCAGCACTGGAGCGGGTACCCGAGCCTTCTTCAATGACTGGAATGCCAAACTCGCAAGCGGGTGCAAAGTCCACTGACTTGGGAATGCCCTTCCTAGCCATCTCTGTCAAGGGGTTCACTACAGGACTAAAGTCAATGACAACCTGTCCGTAGGGCCTTACAGGTTCTAAGGTCAGTACCGATCTGGGTGATGTGGGCTGGGGACAGCCTCTGGTTGCCTCCACCCCCTCTGGTTTGGGCCTACCCCTGTCTCCTCCCACATTGTGCCCCAGGCACTGCACCTCCGTCATACCTATCTGGCAACTGTCTGCCCTAACTGTCAGACCTGCCCTCCCATCCTCCTCTGTCGACCTATGACTCGGGAAACCTAACCTGTCACCTAGGCCTACTCCTTCCTCCTCGTCCGCTACCTGTGCCACAGTGATGGCGGCCAGACCACCAGCCTCTGGATCCTGTGTGGCATCCACTACAGGGAGGCTGCGTGTCTTCCCCGATCTACTGCGCACAGGCAGGGGACCTGCTATGTCCACAGCAACTTGCTGCAAGGGTTCTCCTATGGGCAGAGGCCCAGAGACAACACAACCGCTGGAGTGCCCCGGCTGCCAACGCATGGCACCAGCCTTACAGTTGGTCTGGGCGTCATCCGACATTCCAGACCAGGGTAAGCTCTGTGTCAGGCACTTCAGGGTACGGTCTGTCTCCGGGTTACTGTCCAAAGGGGTTTCACTGGCAACCGACACTGGTTGCGCAGGAACGTTCCCTGAGGGGACCAGTTGGACACATTCCCTATCTGGTCTATCCCCTCCCACTTTCCTGTCTACCCTGTACCTTAACCCTTCCCGCCAGGTCAAACTTCCTGCCCCAACCCTGTCAAGGCCGCTGCCAGAGTGGCGCCTCATGCCTTTCGGGGATGGGTCAGAGAGTTGAGCCTCCCTAAACTCCTGCCTGTGGCCCTCAATCTCTCCTAAATTGGGACACTCTACAGGGGGATCTAGGTGGGGACTACTAGGGTCAGTCTGGTAGGGGTCATTCATGGAAAAGTCAGTGTGGTTTCTCATACTCACCGCCGGAGTTGGCAAACCACTTGGGTCAGGAGCATCATTGGGCACCCCCACAGGATCAAACGAGCTGGAACCGACATCCTCTGCGTTGCTAGTGGACGTGGGCATACCAGAGGCAAAAGGCATGCGGGGTCGATATGCTGATCTAGCCGCTGTAATCTTTTCCTCTGGGCTGGTTGATGCTGTGGTTGGCTGTGCTGGCAGTTGTCTAGCAGCTGTAGTCTTTTCCTCTGGGCTGGGCTGTGCTGGAGTAGCTGATGTCAACGGTGGGTTTGGAACTTGACTCCGGGGAATGGCGCCAACAAACGTAGTGACGATCCCACCACCCAGATCATTTCCTAGGACCACATCAGTTGGGAGACCATCCATGACGGCAACTTCTCGCAACTCTGGTCCAGCTCCCCAGTCCAGGTAGACTCTTGCCATGGGAACCGCTTTCTCTGTTCCTTCTGCCAGGGTGACCGTGGCAGTGCGACCCTGCAATACTGCAGCAGGATCTATAAGGTGGGGGCTCACCACAGTGATTGAGGCCCCAGAGTCTCTTAGGCCTTCTCCCTGCAGGGGTCCCACGTGGACCGGCTGCAGGTGCCTCCACATGTTGTGTAGGGGCTGTTTGGCCATGCAGGTGACTCTCTCCGCAGAGTGCACCTGTCTCTCACCACACTCCATCGGACTGACTGGAGGGGGAACAGTCTCTGTAGGCTCATCTCCTCTCGTCAAACAAGCGATCCGGGCTCCAGCACTCGGATTTGGGGCACGAGTCTGGGGTGCTTGGGATGCAGGACAGTTCATCCTCAGATGTCCGATTTTCCCACAGCCGTAGCACTTCTTCTCCAGTCGTGGCACTGATGATCTCTGATCAGTTGCAGGGACGCTGCGGTGCGGTTGCTGGCCAAGAGCACCCGGGTGTTATGATTCCTGTACTCCAGACCGGAGGAGATCTTATGGCAGGGATCTGAGTACAGGAAAATAAGCTGGTTGTGGGAGCTGGATAGCCTAGTAACCCCTGGCGCCCTAACTCCGTTGTCTCGCCCGTGTTATCAGAAATCCCCTGCGAGACTATGGTTGCTTGAGCCCATGGCAGCCGCGTTCGAAGGGCGGATTATGTCTGCCCAACCCCGATGCCCCCGCAGGTCTTAATGGGAGACAAGGGGAAGTCCGAGACAGGGTGATAACAAGGGGCCCTCTGACTAAGCAACCAGGCCAGGGGTCACAAGCTAACTAACTAAATCAAAAGGTATGTGCGGACTAGCCGCCAGGAAAAAGGACAACCAAGGATCCACTGATCCGACACTCCTATCCGGCACCGCCGGACACCAGAGTGGATCTGTGGAAGCGGAATCCTCCGCAAAGCTCCAGAACACAATTAAACAAAATAATAAACAGAAGCGGACAAGCCGCAACACACGGCTGCGCCGCGACTCACGAACACCACCAGATGTTAAAGGTGCTCGGTCAGACTCCAGGAACAGATGGTAACTTCCGAGTACAGGATCTCTGAGGACAGGAACAACCGAAAAGACCGGGACTGGGAACTCTCTGCAGCAGACACAGGCAAACAGGAAGCTATCACCGGCGTCTGTAAGAAGTCCTGAGGGTGCCTTTATTCAGGCACCCTCCAATCAGGATCCAGACAGGACAATCAAATAGAAATGCCGTGCAGCTTGCATGCTGCACGGCCAGCACATAATCAGGGTAATGAGAATAGACCCAGCAACGGGGAACGCGGCTGAACGTGGCGTCCCCGTTGCTAAGGTCAGAGCGGCTCCGTGCGCCCGGCGTCTTAGCGTTGCCAGGGAGCCGGCGGCTGAACGCGCACGGCGTCCCTGGTTGCTAGGCGCCGGGCCGCACGGCCGAGCGGACCCCGGCGCCTAACAGTACCCCCCCCTTGAGGAGGGGTCAAGGAACCCCTAAAGCCAGGTTTCCGAGGAAATTCACGAAAAAATGCCCTTTTGAGCTTTGGGGCATGAAGGTCTTCATCCAGGACCCACGACCTTTCCTCTGGCCCATAACCTCTCCAATGCACCAAAAAATAAAGCCGACCCCGGGACAACTTGGAATCGAGAACCTTCTCAACCAAAAACTCTTGCTGACCCTGTACATTAACTGGTGATCTCCCCTGAGATTTTTTACGAGGAAATCTGCTGGACGAAACATATGGTTTAAGCAATGAGCAATGGAAGGTATTTCCGATCCGTAAAGTTTTTGGTAAACGTAACCGGAAAGCAACTGGATTGACTTTTTTGATAATGAGAAATGGTCCAATATATCTAGGACCCAATCTGGCTGAGGTTTGTCGAAGTTTGATGTTGCGAGTCGACAACCACACCCTGTCTCCTACTTTAGAAGTGCACGGCCGCCGGAACCTGTCAGAAAATTTTTTTTCCCGGAAAGCTGCTTTTCTGAGAGCCAGGTGCACTTTTTTCCAAATAAGTTTAAGATGAGAGGTCAGGGCCAGAGAGGAGACAGAGGAATGTTGAAAAAATGAATTAGCTCTGGGGTGGAAACCAAAAACTGCAAAAAATGGAGACACATTGGTGGAGGAATGACAGGCATTATTATAAGCAAACTCCGCCAATGGAAGAAACTCAGACCAGTCATTTTGGAGTTTGGCCGAGTACAAACGCAAATATTGTTTTAGAGATTGGTTAACTCGCTCAGTCTGTCCATTGGATTGTGGATGATAGCCGGAGGTTAATGATAATTTCATCTTTAATGAAGCACAAAAAGACTTCCAAAATTGCGCAATGAATTGTGGACCCCTGTCAGAAACAATATCAGTGGGTAACCCATGGAGTCTGAAAACATGACGGAGGAACAAGACTGCCAATCCCTGGGCAGATGGCAATCGGGGAAGAGCAATAAAATGGGCCATCTTGCTAAAACGGTCCACTACCACCCATATGACTCGGCATCCGGCTGACAGAGGGAGATCCACCACAAAATCCATGGAGATATGCGACCATGGCCTAAGAGGAACTTTCAAGGGCATAAGTTGACCAATAGGCAAAGAACGGGGAACTTTATGCTGTGCACAGACCTGACACGAAAAAACAAACTCTTTAATGTCTTTGGAAAGACCAGGCCACCATACTGAGCGGGATACTAATTCCAAAGTCTTAGCGATTCCCGGATGCCCTGCAACTTTGCTATCATGAAATTCCGCCAACACAGTTGCTCTCAAAAACTCAGGAACAAAAAGACGACTAGCAGGAGTATTTCCCGGAGCTTGATGTTGAAGCAGCTTTAATTGGGAAAATACATCCTGTGTGAGACCTGCCTGAATGACTGAAGGCGGAAGTATGGGAGTAACAGGACTGTTGTCTTGAACCGGAAGGAAACTGCGTGACAGGGCATCTGCCTTGGTATTCTTGGAACCTGGTCTGAAGGTGATAATGAATTTGAAACGAGTAAAAAATAAAGCCCAACGAGCCTGTCGGGCATTCAGTCGTTTAGCCGATTCAATGTATTGAAGATTTTTGTGATCAGTCAAAACTGAAATGGTGTGGGTAGCTCCTTCAAGCCAATGTCTCCACTCCTCGAAAGCCCATTTAATAGCCAGCAATTCCCGGTTACCAACATCGTAGTTGGATTCTGCAGATGAGAATTTCCTGGACATAAAGGCACAAGGATGTAACTCAAGGGAATCTGGATCCTTCTGAGAAAGGATAGCCCCTACTCCAACCTCCGAGGCATCCACCTCAATAATGAAAGGTAATTCTGGGTTGGGATGTCTAAGGACAGGGGCTGAGACAAAGGCTTGTTTTAAGGCCTGAAAAGATAACTCCGCTTCACATGACCAATTGGTAGGATCTGCTCCCTTCTTAGTAAGTGCCACAATGGGAGCAACTAGGTCAGAGAAAGAGTGAATAAATCTTCTATAGTAGTTTGCAAACCCTAAAAAGCGCTGAATTGCTTTTAAATTGGTGGGTTGCGCCCAACTAAGGATGGCTTGGAGCTTTTTTGGTTCCATTCGGAATCCCCGAGGGGAAATAATGTACCCTAAAAAGGATACTTCCGTGACATGAAATTTACACTTCTCCAGCTTGGCATATAAGTGATTTTCACGTAATCTCTTTAGCACCTGACGCACCTGGGTAACATGTTGTTCCACGGAGTCAGAATATATCAAAATATCGTCTAAATAGACCACAACGAATCTTCCCAGAAACTCACGGAGCACATCATTAATGAGATCCTGGAAAACTGCCGGAGCGTTAGATAGGCCGAATGGCATGACCAGATACTCATAGTGGCCCGACTGAGTACTAAATGCCGTTTTCCACTCATCCCCTGACCTGATTCTGATGAGGTTATATGCTCCTCTAAGATCAATCTTAGAAAAAATAACAGCCGAACGTAGCTGATCAAAGAGGACAGAGATCAGCGGCAGAGGGTAAGTATTCTTTACTGAGATTTTATTCAAAGCTCTAAAGTCAATGCAGGGTCTGAGTGAACCATCCTTCTTCTCTACGAAGAAGAAACCTGCACTTAAAGGGGATTTAGATGGCCTGATAAACCCTTTCCCAAGGCTTTCTTTCACATACTCATTCATGGCCACAGTTTCAGGACCAGACAATGCATATAACCTTCCTTTAGGCAACGTGGCACCAGGAATTAACTCAATGGCACAATCATAAGGCCTATGGGGAAGCAAAATATCCGCATTGCCCTTGGAAAACACATCAACAAAATCCTGGTATTCCCCAGGAATATGTGCGGAACTGGCGGCAGCTACTCGGATAGGAAGCGTAATACATTCTTTATCACAGATGGTACCCCATTGTAGGATCTCCCCAGACTGCCAATCAATGACGGGATTATGAAAGGCCAGCCAAGGATGACCCAGAACCACAGGAACTGCTGGACAATGGGTAAGGAAAAACTCAATTTTTTCAGAATGCAGAGCTCCCACCGAGAGCAAAACAGGAGGTGTACATAGAGAAATAACCCCATTGGATAAAGGACTCCCATCTAAACCATGCATGGTGATACACCTACCTAAGGTTAGCTGAGGAATACCTAAGGCCTTGGCCCATGTTAAATCCATAAAGTTTCCTGCAGCTCCACTGTCCACAAAAGCAGAGACCGAGGAACAGAGGCTGCCATAGGAAACTTTAGCAGGAACCAACAGTGAATTATTTGAGGAGATGAGCTGCAGACCAAAGTGAACCCCCTCACAATTCACTTGGTCAGGAAGTTTCCCAACTTGTTTGGACAACTACGGGCAAAATGTCCCTTACCTCCGCAGTATAAACACAGACCATAATTTTGCCTCCTGGTTCTTTCTTCCGGAGACAATTTGGAGAGACCAATCTGCATAGGCTCCTCTATGTCTACAGGAATGGAAGGAACCCAGGGAGAGGACCCGACAGATGCCCCTTTTTCAGCCCTCCGCTCTCTGAGCCGACGATCTATTTTAATAGATAGCTCCATGAGGTTATCGAGGGTCTCAGGAGTGGGATACTGGAGGAGACTGTCTTTTATAGATTCCGATAAGCCGAGGCGAAACTGACTGCGCAGGGCTGGGTCATTCCAGCCACAGTCGTTCGACCAACGGCGAAACTCCGTACAATAATTCTCTGCGGGATTCCTACCCTGTCTAAGAGCACGCAACTGACTTTCTGCGGACGCCTCTCTATCAGGGTCGTCATACAATAGCCCTAAAGATTTTAAAAAGGCGTCTACAGACGATAAGGCCGGATCGTCTGTCTTTAAACCAAAAGCCCAGGTCTGAGGATCCCCCTGAAGTAGAGAAATAATAATCCCAACCCGCTGAGCCTCTGTACCTGAGGTAACTGGTCTTAAACGAAAATACAGTTTGCAAGATTCTTTAAAATTAAAAAACTGTTTTCTATCCCCAGAAAAACGGTCAGGCAGATGCATTTTTGGTTCAGGGATGACCCTCGGGGAAGTCCGTAACAGATCTTCCTGTGACCTCACCCGGAGGGACAGATCCTGAACCATCTGAGTAAGTTCCTGAATCTGACTAACAAGAAGCTGGCCAGGGTTTGGCCCAACACCGGTGGGATTCATAAGGCCGACAAAAATCTCCCAACTAAAAAGTGAAAAAATTTACTGTAAGTTAAATCTTTTCTTTTGTAGGCCGGTGATAATGTTATGATTCCTGTACTCCAGACCGGAGGAGATCTTATGGCAGGGATCTGAGTACAGGAAAATAAGCTGGTTGTGGGAGCTGGATAGCCTAGTAACCCCTGGCGCCCTAACTCCGTTGTCTCGCCCGTGTTATCAGAAATCCCCTGCGAGACTATGGTTGCTTGAGCCCATGGCAGCCGCGTTCGAAGGGCGGATTATGTCTGCCCAACCCCGATGCCCCCGCAGGTCTTAATGGGAGACAAGGGGAAGTCCGAGACAGGGTGATAACAAGGGGCCCTCTGACTAAGCAACCAGGCCAGGGGTCACAAGCTAACTAACTAAATCAAAAGGTATGTGCGGACTAGCCGCCAGGAAAAAGGACAACCAAGGATCCACTGATCCGACACTCCTATCCGGCACCGCCGGACACCAGAGTGGATCTGTGGAAGCGGAATCCTCCGCAAAGCTCCAGAACACAATTAAACAAAATAATAAACAGAAGCGGACAAGCCGCAACACACGGCTGCGCCGCGACTCACGAACACCACCAGATGTTAAAGGTGCTCGGTCAGACTCCAGGAACAGATGGTAACTTCCGAGTACAGGATCTCTGAGGACAGGAACAACCGAAAAGACCGGGACTGGGAACTCTCTGCAGCAGACACAGGCAAACAGGAAGCTATCACCGGCGTCTGTAAGAAGTCCTGAGGGTGCCTTTATTCAGGCACCCTCCAATCAGGATCCAGACAGGACAATCAAATAGAAATGCCGTGCAGCTTGCATGCTGCACGGCCAGCACATAATCAGGGTAATGAGAATAGACCCAGCAACGGGGAACGCGGCTGAACGTGGCGTCCCCGTTGCTAAGGTCAGAGCGGCTCCGTGCGCCCGGCGTCTTAGCGTTGCCAGGGAGCCGGCGGCTGAACGCGCACGGCATCCCTGGTTGCTAGGCGCCGGGCCGCACGGCCGAGCGGACCCCGGCGCCTAACACCGGGTTGGAAGATGCTTGTCTTTGGGGGTGATGAGCTGAAGAGGGGGGTCCCCTTGGTGGTGCAGTCTGTTGGAGCTGGCTGCTGGCTGGGCGTTTCTGCCCCTGTGGCCGAATTGCCACATACTTGTCGGCTAATTGGGCAGCCATCTTTAAGCTGGGTGGCTCCCGATCTAGCACCCACTCCTTCACTTCTTGGGCGCACCGGCGGTAGAACTGCTCCCTGCAGATCAGGTCGATCAGTGCGTCCCATGTAGTGGCTTCCGAATCCTTCACCCACTTCACCACGTACTGCCGCAGCTGGGTGGCGAACTGCTCATGGGTGCTGCTAGGATTCTTGGGCAAGTCTCTGAACTTCTTCCTGTAAGACTCTGGAGTGATGAAGAATCGCTGGAGGAGGGCCTTCGCGACTTCGTCGTAGTTCCCATAGTCCTCCGTGGCCACTCCTCGATAGGCCTCCAAGGCCTCTCCATGCAGAGTGGGCACAAGGTGTCCACCCACTCTGACTTGGGTAAATCGTGTAGTTTACAAGTCCTTTGAAAAGCTTGCAAATGTCCATCAATGTCCCCATCACTGTCTGCAAACTTGGCAAACTGAACTCGTCCTGATCTGTGTACAACAGCTGACAACGGCTCCCGGGGTACCACGGCCTGTGATGCCCACTCCGCATGCCACATCCGAATGACAAGCATGCGTTCTTGCTCCGTTGCCCTTTCCTCCATTTCCGCTAGCCGATCTGCTAGGGTATCCGGGCCACCCCCCCTGGGACGTTGGGATCCTGGCCCTGCTAGGGATTGCTGGGAAACATTGCTGCTGTGAGAGAGGGCGGGGCTTGTGGTTCTCACCGGTTCCTTATGAAGGTCCACTGTTGGGCCGTCCTCTGCGATGCTGACGCCGTCAGTGCTTTCCACCTCCGCCCGATGAGACTCCTCCACGCTCCTGAGCGCCGCCTTCATGACGCTTCTGGACGCGTTGGAAGGGATATCCACATCCTTCCCCTGGCATACAATCTCCAGATCCTCCTTGGACATTCCGCTGAATTCCGCCATCTTGAGCGTTCTCCTGCGCTGCAGTTACTCCTCTCCTGAGTAACTCGGCTTCTCCAATCGGGTGATGAAAAGCCGGCTGGGAATATCCCACCACTATGCCACCAATTTCTGTGACAGGACGGTACCGTACGAAAGCACTCGCCACTTTCGCGTCCTGTTGGCTGCGCACAGAATGGAAGGTCAAGCCGCACGAGGCCTGACCACATAGGGGATTCCAGCTTACCGTCAGTAACCGCCTGTTACTGACTCCACCCACTGCGCTGTGGGCGGGTTCTCGCTGCCACCACCAAACTCCTAACCTGCCGTGGCGTTTGGAACCACGGTTCTGCTCTGTATGTGCCGACGCACTGCCTTACCACAGCTGTGTGGTGCTGACGAATCCCCACTAGCCACTTGCTAGGCCTCTACCGGTAGCTGGCGGAAGGTGGAGCTTGGAGACGCTAGGTACTTCCCTGGACAGCCGGAGGACGGGGCTAGGTTTGGCCTAACCCTGTTGGTCACAAGATGAAGCAGTCTTCTTGAGGCAAAGATGTTTATTGCTCAATAACCTTTAAAAAGGCTCCTCCCTATTGCTAGGGGTAACAGCATACAATCAGATGTTTTCAGCAGAATAAGATGGAATAATTACACTCTGGAGGCACGCAGGTCTCCTTTTTATGTCAATTTTCCACACAGTATCACAGGGGGGTAAGCCCTCCCTGTCTTCTCCAACCAATCAGGTTATTTTACAAAATACCAATAAATCACATTTTACAAGGATATAAGTGCAATAAAACAATATCCTCCTTCCTGTGACACAGACGTTTGGTATCAGATTAACATTCACTATTGATAAATGTATCACATAGCTTCAAAATACCGATGTTTCTGTCTCATTCACATCTCCAGGCAAACCCAGTGTTTGAGATTACAACAGGAAGGCTACAATACAAACAAACAGTCTTCCTTCCTGCATCGGTCGTTCGTATGTCAATTAAATCAGGTACATGAAACAAGTTCCAAGCCCATAGACCCAGTGATTAGTATCTCTCTCTAAGGAACTTACACATCAAAAGGTATAGTCCTTCACACCTCTCTGCTAGGACAGGGCCATTAGCATGCCACTTCCTATTTCCAGAGGATAAGAGATGATTATTCAGACATCAATAAGAGTAAGTGCATTTTCCTCTTTAAATATACAGATGACCACATCTTGAATATAAAATAAATACAGCTAAACATGCATTCCTGCAATTGTGCATAGAGCACTACATATGACATGTTAAAACACATCATTAAACAAACTTTTAAACAGTCCGCGCCCAGCGCCGTAAGTACGTTTAACAGTGACGCCCAGCGCCCATTGTCCCTTAATATGGCGCCGGGCACGAGGGTTAACACCTTCAGTGCCGCAGCCGCCATTACACGTGTGGCTGGTTGGTCTCTCCGGCCACACCTTCATTTGGACATTTTTCTTGCCAGGGCAGCATTACACTGAGGTGAGTACTCACGTCCCATGTGTGCTGTACTTATGCCATGAAAGACAGGCTGCTATTTGTAAGACCCATTGTGCCACTGTTTTGTACTTACACCTTGGCTCAGGCTCCATTTGCTGGCCCTGTGCAGTGGCTTGTTTGCTAGCTTGTATCTTTTTCAATTGCACAGCTCTTGTTCCTGTTGTCCTCCTTCCAAGCACAGATTTCCAATATACCACTCCCATCTTGAGGTCAAAGCGCACAATTACATGCACTTTTCTTTACCATTTATAAAGAAAATTAATCTGTTGGTCCAGTGAAGGTTCGGCCAACCCCAAACCATCTGGTGAAGGTGGAAGATATGACCTGGCTGTAACACTACCCCCGAACACCACCATCACTCTCCATATGTGAGTTTTTGATGTAATCTCCCAGCACGGAACTGTACCAATAATTCTCTAGTTTATACCAGCCTGTTGTGACCAGTATATCGGGATCTAGCTTTCCAGTAAAAGTCGTCATGCCGCCTAAATGTCAGAAAGATCCACCTGGGGACCCTCCCGTGAGCTTTTTCAAACAGTCCCCTAACTCCCAAGGGACCAAGGGCAAACCCTCCATGGACAAAAGCCATAAACAACTCTCTGCTCTCAGCAACCCCTTCGAGCCTACCACATCAACTACACCTGGCTACCAGATATGGGGGACGATGCAGTTAACGATTGGCGCTATGAAACAACTTCTAACCTTGTTTAAGTCGGATATATCACAGGCATTTAGATTGGCCTTACAAACCTGTCAACAATCTGTAGACACAGTGGGCCAGCGTACAGACCACTTAGAAAATAAGCTGGAAGAAGTTATCAAATTGAATAATGAACTTATTTCCCTTCATGAGGACCTTCAAGTGGAAGTCACGGCTCTGGACAGTAAAGTAGGAAATTTGGAGGACAGATCACGTTCGAACAATGTTAAGGTCCGAGGTATCCAAGAGTCTCTAATTCCGACCTGACAGAGTATGTCACGGATCTCTTCCCAAAATTGCTACCTACTGTCGCTATTACAGACTTTTTACTGGACCGTATTCATCAACTGCCTAAGGCAAGAACCACTCCTAAGGATGCTCCTAGGGACACTCTTATGCAATTTCATTATTATCACATTAAGTAACGGGTGCTTCAGGCAGCCAGATCCGCAGATGACGCAGATGCTGCTTTGGGTGACCTCCAGGTTTTCGGGGATTTGACGGCTGCCACATTGGCTCTTCAGAGGTCCTTCTCCTCAATCACCAGAGCACTTCGGAAAGCTAATATTCAATATTGGTGGAGCTTTCCTAGCGCTTGATTATTAAACATAACGGCAACATGACTGTCCTCACTACACCAGCTGACGGGACCCAACTTCCGGTTGATTGGAACCTTGAAGCTATTCCCTCTAGCCTGCCGAGCATCTCCATACTATCCCAGGACTGGTCAACTGTGAGACATTTGACCGGAATGTTTTCATATTTTGCATGTTAGATGTTCAATTGTTTCTCTTAATATGCTTATTTTACAGGGGTCTCTGAGATGTGTTCCATCTAAGTGGTCTACTATGTTGTTAGTATGATGACTCATGACTGTTCAGGATCTTTCTGGATATGCGGGCTCCCTCTTATACCCACATGGCTGTGCTTCTAACAGTTTATTATTGATTGTTAGTTTTTATATTGATTTTGTTTATTATATGTGCTGTTCTCCCACGGGCTAGATTTTCTACTTACCCAACATGTTCCTTCCCAGGTATCCCCTTACTAAAGCCTAGCTGCTGGGAAACCAAGAATGTGTTCAGTTTTACATATCGATTTGTGTGTAGTATCTAGTTCAGTTCCGTTCTGAGTGATGGTGGTGGCTGTCTACTCCACCCACTCCTATGTGCCACCTCTCTCGGTGGTCTAAAGTTGCACCATTATGTTGCCTTGTCTGTTTATTTGCCTTTTTTCCCTTTATTTTGTATTTTTTCCCCCTGCTCCCTTCATTTTGTCTCAATCACTTTACAGATGACAGTGAATTCAAGGTCACCTACATTGGTTGTTATTTTTTTCTGTACTCCTATATGCATATACATGTTCCTTTGCTCCATTACGGGTCTTTATTGTTGTATAACTCTATTACAGTCCTAACATGGTTAATGTCATATCTTTAAATGTTAAGGGTCTAAATTTCCCTAACAAGCGGAAACTAGCATTTTCCCACTTCGCTAAGCCCAAAGCCCACATCGTAGCATTACAGGAAACCCATTTTATGACCTCTTCTCCCCAACCTTTTTTAATAATAAGTTTCCCCTTTGCTATATGTCTAATGGCCCCAGTAAAAATGCAGGGGTTGCTTTTCAGTATCCAGCTCATGTAATTTTATATTGGATAGGCAGCTCTCTGACTCGGATGGTCGATATATGATATTGGTGGGTAAACTAGATGACAAACCAGTTACGCTGATGGTTGTCTATGCCCCTAACTCCAAACAGATTCCTTTCGTTAGGAAATTTTGTAAAGCTCTTCAATCCTGTAGCAATGGATCTTTATTGATTTTTGGGGCTTTCAATATGGTCCTGAAACCAAATATAGACAAACTATCCAAGCACCGCTCCACGAAGGCTTTACCTAGGTGCGATATTTCCTCTGCGTTTAGATGCATAATACATGAATATGATCTATATGATGTTTGGAGAGCTAGAAACCCAAATGATAGAGACTTTACTTTTTATTCCCATGTCCATGGGTCCTTCTCCAGGATTGATCTAGTCTTTGCGGTTAAATGGACTCTCCAGCAAATTAAAAAAGCTTCAATCCTGCCAGTAGCATGGTCTGATCACTTGGCTCTGAGCTTATGCTGGGACCTTCATTCCTAGAGAACTTCACCCTGCCGCCGTGGCAAACATCTTCTCTCTAATGTGGAGGCTAAGACTTCGATTGCCCAAACACTCTCACTGTATTTAGAGACGAACAACCCAGCAGACACCTCTTTGTTTACACATTGGTGCGCCCTTAAGGCAGTAACTCGTGGGTCTGCGATTAAAGCTGCCGCACACTTGCGTAGACAGAGGGAGGTCCATCAGAGGGATGCCGAAAATAGGTTGGTAGATCTTGAAAATAAACTAAATAATCCCCCTCTAATAAATCTGTTTATCATGATCTTCTTAAGGTTAGAGATGAATGGAATGTTCTCGCATTAACAGAAGTTCAAAGAAATCTGTTTAAGCTGAAACAAAAATATTATGTCCAAGGTGACAGGGTGGGCAGAATGTTGGCTAGGAAATTGAGAGAAAACTGTGAAGGAACAAGTGAAGGTAGTTACCAACTCCCGAGGTACGAAAGTATCTGATCCCGCTGATATAACATCTGCCTTCGCCAATTATTACGCCTCCTTATACAATTTGAAGGAGGATTCCTCAATCCCCCAGCCAACTTCTGTAGATAACTTTCTGGGAAAGATGTCGCGTCCGCATTTGGAGATGACAGATCTCCAGACTTTAGAGCTCCCATGGATGAAGAAGGAACTTCATCAGGTTATCCACTCTCTCCCGGCAGATAAATAGCCCTCTTGAACATGGATGTTAAGATATATATGAAGCTGATAGTGAACCCGTTGAACACATTGCTCCCATCCCTGGTCACTCGCGACCAAGTTGGTTTTGTTCAGGGTAGACAATCCCCGGATAACACCGGGAGGATTATCAATGTGTTGGATGCCTTCTCTGATTCCTTGGAACCTCTTCTTCTGCTTTCACTGGATGCGGAGAAGGCACTTGAAAGATTGCATTGGGGATATCTTTATGAAGTCCGGGATTGAGGGCAGGGCTCTGTCTTCCATGGCAGCACTGTACTACTCTAACCCAACAGCTAGAGTCTATGTGGACGGTATTCTTTTCTCAATATTTCAGATTACCAACAACACTCATCAGGGTTTTCCGTTATCTCCACTAGTCTTCGCCTTAGCATTAGAACCCCTAGCGGAGGCTATCAGAACTGGGATGTCTGTACAGGGTCCAGTTGTTTATGGTCATGAATATAAACTTAGCTTATTTGCTGACAACGTGCTCTTTACATTAGTAGACCCGGACACATCACTTCGTCACCTACATCTGATCCTGGAGGAATACGCCTCTATTTCCTATTATAAGCTGAATACCTACAAGACAGAAGCCCTCCCAATACATTTTCCCACGACCCAATTGCACTCTTTGAAATCTCAGTATGAGTATGCCTGGTAGGACAGCAGCCTAAAATACCCCGAGAGACTCAGATCTTATTACTTGTAACTACCTCCCTCTGCTGCGTAAAATATACTTACTACTAACAGATTGGATGATGCACAATGTGACTTGTATGGGTCATAATGCAGCCCTACAAATGATGGTACTCCCCAAACTGTTGTATCTGTTTAGAACCATCCCTATTTTGATACCTAAATCTTTAATATCTCAGTTTAATTTGGTTTTCATCAGATACGTATGGATGGGAGCAAAACTTAGGTTAGCTCGTTCCTTGAGGCTGGGGGTTTAGCGTTCCTGGATATCTGTCTGTACCAATTAGCATGCATTCTCTCTCTTCGTCAGGTGCATGGATGGCAGTTGACAACTCTAAACGGGTGGTCTTCAGTATGCCGGCGGTCGGGCTCCCGGCGACCAGCATACCGGCGCCGGGAGCCCGACAGCCGGCATACCGACAGCCGGCATACAGACACTTATTCTCCCTCGGGGGGGTCCACGACCCCCCTGGAGGGAGAATAAAATAGCGTGTAGCGTGCCACCGTGCCCGTAGCGTGGCAAGCGCAGCGAGCCCGCAAGGGGCTCATTTGCGCTCGCCACACTGTCGGTAAGCCGGTGGCCGGCCTCCCGGCGCTGGTATGCTGGTCGCCGGCAGATCGTAGTGAACCCCTCTAAACCATGGGTGCTCTTAGAAAAGGGCTTGATACCTCCATTCCCAATAGCCGATGTAATATGGCTACCAGGGTTGGAGGGCTTGCATCTCCTTACGCGTTCTGTGGTGGTACTATCAGTGCATGAGGCGTGGCTGGAACAGATTTTTAAAAATTTTTTATTGTTTAATTTTTATTTTTTTTTAACATTTTTATTGATATTTTTTTTGCCAGTAGACAACTCTAAACCATGGGTGCCCTTCGAAAAGGGCTTGATATCTTCATTCCCAATATCTGATGTCCTATGGCTACAGGGGGGTTGGAGGGCTTGTATCGCCTTATGCATTCTGTGGTGGTACTATCAGCGCGTAAGGCGTGGCTGGAACTGATTTCTTTTTTTTTATCAAACATTTTTTTTTATATTTTTCAGCAGAAACGACAAATAATACAGCTTCTTGATATGTGACAGATATTACAAGTAAATCACACATCAAGGCAGAACAATTAACATGAATTGCGAGATCTCATGTATAATAAGATAATGAAATAAAACCAATTAAAAAAAAAGCAATTCGAATGATGTGTATTGTGTGATCAATAAAATAAAACAGATAATTTGAAACCAGATAATTGGAAATGTCATCCAGCAGTATATCAGAGAACATCAGTATATAATATGAGTGATGAAGCTGTAATCAAGAACTAAAAATATAACAGTCAATTGAAGCATAATAAAACAATAAGATGGAACTGATTTGTAAGCTTAATGGTACTTCTCTACCATCCACTGATCTTTCGCTAGTGGGCATCTCCTTCCTGATCCCAGATTGGAATTTGGACGTTTGGGTGTCCCATGGTTTTCTCATGCTTGGTGGGGCTCTTCTGTCATTTAGCCAAATTCAATTTAAAATGTCACTGTCCCATAGGGACTTTTATAAATATCTACAATTACATCACTGGTTGTACAGCACCACAATATCGCCAAAGAGTTCCCACAATATCTAAATATTTTTACGAGATTTAGTGGTCAGACTTGAAATAAAGGGGGTATTACAAGGTGGTATAATTTCCTTCTCGGCCTCCATTCTTCGAAATTATTCTCCCTTGTTAAATGGGAAAAACGATCTTAAGTGCATGACTTCAGATGAGGAATGGAGAGGGGTTTTCCATACTTGTTTCCATCTATCTAAATGTATGTCTTACATAGCTTCTGCACCGCTTATCTAACTCCATCGAGACTCCATGTGTTTTGGCCGTCCAATTCTAATGTGTTTTTGTAACTGTAGCAATGTCAGGACTCTGCTTCATATATTTTGGACTTGCCCAGCACTTTCTAACCTATGGACCGCAGTTTTTACCCTCTTATCCAAGGTCCTGGGCTTCCAATTATCTCCTCACCCTAAATTAGCTTTATTACATTTGTTTAAAGGTGCCCTCCTGCCAAATGATCGATATGAGATGGTCCACATCTTAATATCAACCAAACTCCTGATTGTACAAAACTGGCGCACATCCCAAATCCCCACTATAGCTGCAGTTGAAACAGCTATTCAATCCCATTATGAGTTTGATACAGCAAGCTTAACCTATTCCTCCGTTTCGTCAAACCACCTATATCGCTGGCTTTCCTGGCATACGGATAGGTCATATAACCCGGTGTGATTAATCTCCCATTCTGTTTGCTCACGATATCTCTCCAGAGGCCTTTGTTAGGCTAGTGTTGTACCCTAAATTTATATCATTTACTTATTTGAAGATCCAGCATATAAATATGTATATATGTATTTGTCTGATTTCTGTACAAACTTCTGTTGAAAGAATACAATGTAACCTTGTCTATACCGGACTTGTATTCACCTGTTATCCCCCACCCCCCAATTCCCCTTCTCTCTTTTTTATGTATCCCCCCCTATTCCCGCATATGTTACAAACTCTTCAATAAATGTGAAATATTAAATAAAAGTTATTGGATGTACTGAGCTGAAATTTGGCATGTACGTGTAGAACCGTCGCTGGGGTCTGCATTCCAAATTTCAGGTGAAAATTTTTTTAAATGTCAAATTTGGAATAAACTAAAGTGGGAAACGTCTGTTTCTCCTGGACTTCCTGTCTGACCAAAGTGTCCATTTTGGCATTTCATAACTCAAGGTAGAGGACGATTTAAGACAAGGGGTTTGCTTTATTTGATAACTTTGGTTCCAGTTTAGTGCCTTTTGGGATTAAGGTTTTTGAGAACGTTACAGGTTGTTTTTTTATTTATTTTATGCCCCATTTTAAAAATAGGGAATTTCATAACATCGCGCATATCAAATAGTTGCCTGTATGGGGTGCACTCAAAGTGGCTTCACTTGAGTGCACAAATATGGCCGACCTCTCCACACTGGGCTGATTCTTTCTGTGAGCAGAGGAAGGGGGCATTTCTGTGTGTCAACTGACCATTTTCAGGGAGTGTTTGGAAAAACGCAGGCGTATATGAAAATATGCAAGCGTGGCTGGGCGTTCGCTGGGCGGGTGTATGACGTCAAATCCGGACACGAATAGGCTGAAGTGATCGCAAGCGCAGAGTAAGTCCAGAGCTACTCAGAAACTGCACAAACTGTTTTTGCAGAGCGCGGCTGCACATGCTAAGCTAAAATACACTCCCCAGTGGCCGGCGGCATAGCATTTGCACGTCTGCTAAAACTAGCTAGCGAGCAATCAACTCGGAATGAGGGCCATAGACGTCAGACACCCGCCCAGCGTTCGCCCAGCCAGGCCTGCGTTTTTTCAGACACGCCTACATTTTCACAAACACTCCCTGAAAACGGTCAGTTGACACCCAGAAACACCCCCTTCCTGTCAATCTTCTTGTGGCCGCCAGTGTGACTGAAAACTTCGCTAGAACCTGTGCTAAACCACAAAGGGCTTTGTACCCGTATGTCGCGCATGCGCACTGCGGGGCATATGCATGCGCAGAAATGCCGATTTTTAGCCAGATCGCTCCGCTGCGAACAACGGCAGCTAGCGATCAACTCGGAATGACTCCCTATATCCTGACAGATATTTTCATTTTTAATTAATAGTAATGGGGACTGCAATCCGCAGCTGAAATCTCCCGCATTAGGCTGTTAGTACATAGCAGGAATACATGGTATGCAGTAACTGCAGCTTCTATATGATTTTTATGAAAAAAGCTTGATAAATAGGCCCCTTTGTATTAGGCTATTATAATTATAATTATTATTATTAGTGGTTTTTATTATTATTATTATTATTCTTATTACAATGGTTTTAGAAATGCATGAAGTTGATTATTTGCTCTACTTCAGCAGTAACATTGTTGTATGGGGAGATAAATAATACTCTCATCTGCACACCCTATTCCTGGACAGTAGCTAAAGGTCACATAGCACCCTGAGCTTGGTGTAGAAAGCAGTGAACAGGAGGCCGGGGCAGGCTGGGAACAGGAGGCAGGAGCTAGCTGGGAACAGGAGGCTGGCGATAGCTGGGGACAGGAGGACAGCACAAGCAAGGGACAGGAGGCCAGCACTAGCAGGGGACAGGAGGCCAGCACTAGCTGGGGATAGGAAGCCAGCACTAGCTGAGGATAGGAAGCCAGCACTAGCTGGGGACAGGAGGCCAGCACTAGCTAGGGACAGGAGGCCAGCACTAGCTAGGGACAGGAGGCCAGCACAAGCTGGGTACAGGAGGCCAGCACTAGCTGGAGACAGGAGGACAGCACTAGCTGGGGACAGGAGGCCAGCACTGGCAGGGAACAGGAGGCCAGCACTGGCAGGGAACAGGAGGCCAGCACTAGCTGGGGACAGGAGGCCAGCACAAGCTGGGGACTGGAGGCCAGCACTAGCTGGAGACAGGAGGACAGCACTAGCTGGGGACAGGAGGATAGCACTAGCAGGGAACAGGAGGCCAGCACTAGCTAGGGACAGGAAGCCAGCACAAGCTGGGGACTGGAGGCCAGCACTAGCTGGAGACAGGAGGACAGCACTAGCTCGGGACAGGAGGCCAGCACAAGCAAGGGACAGGAGGCCAGCACTAGCAGGGGACAGGAAGCCAGCACTAGCTGGGGACAGGAGGACAGCACTAGCTGGAGACAGGAGGACAGCACTAGCTGGGGACAGGAGGACAGCACTAGCTGGGGACAGGAGGTCAGCACTAGCAGGGGACAGGAGGCCAGCACTAGCAGGGGACAGGAAGCCAGCACTAGCAGGGGACAGGAAGCCAGCACTAGCATGGGACAGGAAGCCAGCACTAGCTGGGGACAGGAGGCCAGCACAAGCAAGGGACAGGAGGCCAGCACAAGCAGAGAACAGGAGACCTGCACTAGCTGGGGACAGGAGGCCAGCACTAGCTGTGGGCAGGAGGTCAAGTGCTAGCTGGGGAAAGGAGGCCAGCGCTAGCAGCTAACAGGAGGCCAGCACTAGCTAGGGACAGGAGGCCAGCGCTAGCAGCTAACAGGAGGCCAGCAATAGCTAGGGACAGGAGGCCAGCGCTAGCAGCTAACAGGAGGCCAGCACTAGCAGCAAATAAGAGGCTCACACCATCAGTGAACAGGAGGCCGGTACTAGCAGCAAACAGGATGCCAGCACTAGATGGGGATAGGAGGCCAGCACAAGCTGGGAACAGGAGGCCAGCACTAGCTAGGGACAGGAGACCGGCACTAGCTGGGGATAGGAGGCCAGCACTAGCTGGGGACAGGAAGCCAGCACTAGCAGGGAACAGGAAGCTGGCACTAGCTGGGAATAGGAGGCCTGCAGTAGCTGAGAACAGGAGGCTGGCACTAGCAGGGAACAGGAGGTCGGCACTAGCAGGGAACAGGAGGTCAGCACTAGCTATGGACAGGAGGCCAGCACTAGCAGAGAACAGGAGGTCGGCACTAGCAGGGAACAAGAGGCCGGAAGTAGCTGGGAATAGGAGGCTAGCAGTAGCTGAGAACAGGAGGCCGGCACTAGCAGGGAACAGGATGCCAGCACTAGCTGGGGACAGGAGGCCAGCACGTGCAGAGAACAGGAGGCCGGCTCTAGCAGTGAGCAGGAGGCCGGCACTAGATGGGGACAGGAGGACAGCACTAGCTGGGGACAGGAGGACAGCACTAGCAGGGGACAGGAGGACAGCACTAGCAGGGGACAGGAAGCCAGCACTAGCTGGGGACAGGAGGCCAGCACTAGCTGGGGACAGGAGGCCAGCACTAGCTGGCGACAGGAGGACAGCACTAGCTGGGGACAGGAGGACAGCACTAGCTGGGGACAGGAGGCCAGCACAAGCAAGGGACAGGAGGCCAGCCCTAGCAGGGGACAGGAGGCCAGCACTAGCAGGGGACAGGAGGCCAGCACTAGCTGGGAACAGGAAGCCAGCACGAGCAAAGAACAGGAGACCGGCACTAGCTGGGGACAGGAGACCGGCACTAGCTAGGGGCAGGAGGCCGGCACTAGCTGTGGGCAGGAGGTCAAGCGCTAGCTGGGGAAAGGAGGCCAGCGCTAGCAGCTAACAGGAGGCCAGCACTAGCTAGGGACAGGAGGCCAGCGCTAGCAGCAAATAAGAGGTTGGCGCTATCAGTGAACAGGAGGCCGTCTCTAGCAGCAAACAGGATGCCAGCACTAGATGAGGACAGGAGGCCAGCACTAGATGGGGACAAGAGGCCAGCACTAGCTGGGGACAGGAGGCCAGCACTAGCTGGGGAGAGGAGCCCAGCACTAGCTGGGGACAGGAGGCCAGCACAAGCAAGAGACAGGAGACCAGCACTAGCAGGGGACAGGAGGCCAGCACTAGCAGGGGACAGGAGGCCAGCACTAGCAGGGGACAGGAGGCCAGCACTAGCAGGGGACAGGAGGCCAGCACAAGCAAGGGACAGGAGACCTGCACTAGCTGGGGACAGGAGGCCAGCACTAGCAGGGGACAGGAGGCAAGCACTAGCAGGGGACAGGAAGCCAGCACTAGCTGGGGACAGGAGGACAGCACTAGCTGGAGACAGGAGGACAGCACTAGCTGGGGACAGGAGGACAGCACTAGCTCGGGACAGGAGGCCAGCACTAGCACGGGACAGGAGGCCAGCACTAGCAGGGGACAGGAAGCCAGCACTAGCAGGGGACAGGAAGCCAGCACTAGCAGGGGACAGGAAGCCAGCACTAGCATGGGACAGGAAGCCAGCACTAGCTGGGGACAGGAGGCCAGCACTAGATGGGGACAGGAGGACAGCACTAGCTGGGGACAGGAGGACAACACTAGCTGGGGACAGGAGGACAGCACTAGCAGGGGATAGGAAGCCAGCACTAGCTGGGGACAGGAGGCCAGCACTAGCTGGGGACAGGAGGCCAGCACTAGCTGGGGACAGGAGGACAGCACTAGCTGGGGACAGGAGGACAGCACTAGCTGGGGACAGGAGGCCAGCACAAGCAAGGGACAGGAGGCCAGCCCTAGCAGGGGACAGGAGGCCAGCACTAGCAGGGGACAGGAAGCCAGCACTAGCTGGGAACAGGAAGCCAGCACGAGCAAAGAACAGGAGACCGGCACTAGCTGGGGACAGGAGACCGGCACTAGCTAGGGGCAGGAGGCCGGCACTAGCTGTGGGCAGGAGGTCAAGCGCTAGCTGGGGAAAGGAGGCCAGCGCTAGCAGCTAACAGGAGGCCAGCACTAGCTAGGGATAGGAGGCCAGCGCTAGCAGCAAATAAGAGGTTGGCGCTATCAGTGAACAGGAGGCCGGCTCTAGCAGCAAACAGGATGCCAGCACTAGATGAGGACAGGAGGCCAGCACTAGATGGGGACAAGAGGCCAGCACTAGCTGGGGACAGGAGGCCAACACTAGCTGGGGAGAGGAGCCCAGCACTAGCTGGGGACAGGAGGCCAGCACAAGCAAGAGACAGGAGGCCAGCACTAGCAGGGGACAGGAGGCCAGCACTAGCAGGGGACAGGAGGCCAGCACTAGCAGGGGACAGGAGGCCAGCACTAGCAGGGGACAGGAGGCCAGCACTAGCAGGGGACAGGAGGCCAGCACAAGCAAGGGACAGGAGACCAGCACTAGCTGGGGACAGGAGGCCAGCACTAGCAGGGGACAGGAGGCCAGCACTAGCAGGGGACAGGAAGCCAGCACTAGCTGGGGACAGGAGGACAGCACTAGCTAGAGACAGGAGGACAGCACTAGCTGGGGACAGGAGGACAGCACTAGCTCGGGACAGGAGGCCAGCACTAGCAGGGGACAGGAGGCCAGCACTAGCAGGGGACAGGAAGCCAGCACTAGCAGGGGACAGGAAGCCAGCACTAGCATGGGACAGGAAGCCACCACTAGCTGGGGACAGGAGGCCAGCACTAGCAAGGGACAGGAGGCCAGCACAAGCAGAGAACAGGAGACCTGCACTAGCTGGGGACAGGAGGCCAGCAATAGCTGTGGGCAGGAGGTCAAGCGCTAGCTGGGGAAAGGAGGCCAGCGCTAGCAGCTAACAGGAGGCCAGCACTAGCTAGGGACTGGAGGCCAGCGCTAGCAGCTAACAGGAGGCCAGCAATAGCTAGGGACAGGAGGCCAGCGCTAGCAGCTAACAGGAGGCCAGCACTAGCAGCAAATAAGAGGCTCACGCCATCAGTGAACAGGAGGCCGGTACTAGCAGCAAACAGGATGCCAGCACTAGATGGGGATAGGAGGCCAGCACAAGCTGGGGACAGGAGGCCAGCACTAGCTAGGGACAGGAGATCGGCACTAGCTGGGGACAGAAGGCCAGCACTAGCAGGGGACAGGAAGCCAGCACTAGCAGGGAACAGGAAGCTGGCACTAGCTGGGAATAGGAGGCCTGCAGTAGCTGAGAACAGGAGGTCGGCACTAGCAGGGAAAAGGAGGTTGGCACTAGCAGGGAACAGGAGGTCAGCACTAGCTATGGACAGGAGGCCAGCACTAGCTATGGACAGGAGGCCAGCACTAGCAGAGAACAGGAGGTCGGCACTAGCAGGGAACAGGAGGCCGGCAGTAGCAGGGAATAGGAGGCCAGCAGTAGCTGAGAACAGGAGGCCGGCACTAGCAGGGAACAGGATGCCAGTACTAGCTGGGGACAGGAGAACAGCACTAGCTGGGGACAGGAGGACAACACTAGCTGGGGACAGGAAGCCAGCACGAGCAGAGAACAGGAGACCGGCACTAGCTGGGGACAGGAGGCCGGCACTAGCTGCGGGCAGGAGGTCAAGCGCTAGCTGGGGAAAGGAGGCCAGCGCTAGCAGCTAACAGGAGGCTAGCACTAGCTAGGGACAGGAGGCCAGCGCTAGCAGCAAATAAGTGGCTGGCGCTATCAGTGAACAGGAGGCCCGCTCTAGCAGCAAACAGGATGCCAGCACTAGCTGGGGACAGGAGGTCAGCACTAGCTGGGGAGAGTAGCCCAGCACTAGCTGGGGACAGGAGGCCAGCACTAGCTGGAGACAGGAGGCCAGCACTAGCAGGGGACAGGAAGCCAGAACTAGCTGGGGACAGGAGGCCAGCACTAGCTGGGGACAGGAGGCCAGCACAAGCAAGGGACAGGAGGCCAGCACAAGCAGAGAACAGGAGACCTGCACTAGCTGGGGACAGGAGGCCAGCACTAGCTGTGGGCAGGAGATCAAGCGCTAGCTGGGGAAAGGAGGCCAGCGCTAGCAGCTAACAGGAGGCCAGCACTAGCTAGGGACAGGAGGCCAGCGCTAGCAGCTAACAGGAGGCCAGCAATAGCTAGTGACAGGAGGCCAGCGCTAGCAGCTAACAGGAGGCCAGCACTAGCAGCAAATAAGAGGCTCACGCCATCAGTGAACCGGAGGCCGGTACTAGCAGCAAACAGGATGCCAGCACTAGATGGGGATAGGAGGCCAGCACAAGCTGGTGACAGGAGGCCAGCACTAGCTAGGGACAGGAGACCGGCACTAGCTGGGGACAGGAGGCCAGCACTAGATGAGGACAGGAGACCAGCACTAGCTGGGGACAGGAGGCCAGCACTAGCTGGAGACAGGAGGCCAGCACAAGCAAGGGACAGGAGGCCAGCATTAGCTGGGGAGAGGAGCCCAGCACTATCTGGGGACAGGAGGCCAGCACAAGCAAGGGACAGGAGGCCAGCACTAGCAGGGGACAGGAGGCCAGCACTAGCAGGGGACAGGAGGCCAGCACTAGCAGGGGACAGGAGGCCAGCACTAGCAGGGGACAGGAGGCCAGCACAAGCAAGGGACAGGAAGACAGCACAAGCAGAGAACAGGAGACCTGCACTAGCTGGGGACAGGAGGCCAGCACTAGCAGGGGACAGGAGGCCAGCACTAGCAGAGGACAGGAAGCCAGCACTAGCTGGGGACAGGAGGACAGCACTAGCTGGAGACAGGAGGACAGCACTAGCTGGGGACAGGAGGACAGCACTAGCTCGGGACAGGAGGCCAGCACTAGCAGGGGACAGGAGGCCAGCACTAGCAGGGGACAGGAAGCCAGCACTAGCAGGGGACAGGAAGCCAGCACTAGCATGGGACAGGAAGCCAGCACTAGCTGGGGACAGGAGGCCAGCACTAGCAAGGGACAGGAGGCCAGCACAAGCAGAGAACAGGAGACCTGCACTAGCTGGGGACAGGAGGCCAGCAATAGCTGTGGGCAGGAGGTCAAGCGCTAGCTGGGGAAAGGAGGCCAGCGCTAGCAGCTAACAGGAGGCCAGCACTAGCTAGGGACAGGAGGCCAGCGCTAGCAGCTAACAGGAGGCCAGCAATAGCTAGGGACAGGAGGCCAGCGCTAGCAGCTAACAGGAGGCCAGCACTAGCAGCAAATAAGAGGCTCACGCCATCAGTGAACAGGAGGCCGGTACTAGCAGCAAACAGGATGCCAGCACTAGATGGGGATAGGAGGCCAGCACAAGCTGGGGACAGGAGGCCAGCACTAGCTGGGGACAGGAAGCCAGCACGAGCAGAGAACAGGAGACCGGCACTAGCTGGGGACAGGAGGCCGGCACTAGCTGCGGGCAGGAGGTCAAGCGCTAGCTGGGGAAAGGAGGCCAGCGCTAGCAGCTAACAGGAGGCTAGCACTAGCTAGGGACAGGAGGCCAGCGCTAGCAGCAAATAAGTGGCTGGCGCTATCAGTGAACAGGAGGCCGGCTCTAGCAGCAAACAGGATGCCAGCACTAGCTGGGGACAGGAGGTCAGCACTAGCTGGGGAGAGTAGCCCAGCACTAGCTGGGGACAGGAGGCCAGCACTAGCTGGAGACAGGAGGCCAGCACTAGCAGGGGACAGGAAGCCAGCACTAGCTGGGGACAGGAGGCCAGCACTAGCTGGGGACAGGAGGCCAGCACAAGCAAGGGACAGGAGGCCAGCACAAGCAGAGAACAGGAGACCTGCACTAGCTGGGGACAGGAGGCCAGCACTAGCTGTGGGCAGGAGGTCAAGCGCTAGCTGGGGAAAGGAGGCCAGCGCTAGCAGCTAACAGGAGGCCAGCACTAGCTAGGGACAGGAGGCCAGCGCTAGCAGCTAACAGGAGGCCAGCAATAGCTAGGGACAGGAGGCCAGCGCTAGCAGCTAACAGGAGGCCAGCACTAGCAGCAAATAAGAGGCTCACGCCATCAGTGAACAGGAGGCCGGTACTAGCAGCAAACAGGATGCCAGCACTAGATGGGGATAGGAGGCCAGCACAAGCTGGGGACAGGAGGCCAGCACTAGCTAGGGACAGGAGACCGGCACTAGCTGGGGACAGGAGGCCAGCACTAGATGAGGACAGGAGACCAGCACTAGCTGGGGACAGGAGGCCAGCACTAGCTGGAGACAGGAGGCCAGCACAAGCAAGGGACAGGAGGCCAGCATTAGCTGGGGAGAGGAGCCCAGCACTATCTGGGGACAGGAGGCCAGCACAAGCAAGGGACAGGAGGCCAGCACTAGCAGGGGACAGGAGGCCAGCACTAGCAGGGGACAGGAGGCCAGCACTAGCAGGGGACAGGAGGCCAGCACTAGCAGGGGACAGGAGGCCAGCACAAGCAAGGGACAGGAGGACAGCACAAGCAGAGAACAGGAGACCTGCACTAGCTGGGGACAGGAGGCCAGCACTAGCAGGGGACAGGAGGCCAGCACTAGCAGGGGACAGGAAGCCAGCACTAGCTGGGGACAGGAGGACAGCACTAGCTGGAGACAGGAGGACAGCACTAGCTGGGGACAGGAGGACAGCACTAGCTCGGGACAGGAGGCCAGCACTAGCAGGGGACAGGAGGCCAGCACTAGCAGGGGACAGGAAGCCAGAACTAGCAGGGGACAGGAAGCCAGCACTAGCATGGGACAGGAAGCCAGCACTAGCTGGGGACAGGAGGCCAGCACTAGCAAGGGACAGGAGGCCAGCACAAGCAGAGAACAGGAGACCTGCACTAGCTGGGGACAGGAGGCCAGCAATAGCTGTGGGCAGGAGGTCAAGCGCTAGCTGGGGAAAGGAGGCCAGCGCTAGCAGCTAACAGGAGGCCAGCACTAGCTAGGGACAGGAGGCCAGCGCTAGCAGCTAACAGGAGGCCAGCAATAGCTAGGGACAGGAGGCCAGCGCTAGCAGCTAACAGGAGGCCAGCACTAGCAGCAAATAAGAGGCTCACGCCATCAGTGAACAGGAGGCCGGTACTAGCAGCAAACAGGATGCCAGCACTAGATGGGGATAGGAGGCCAGCACAAGCTGGGGACAGGAGGCCAGCACTAGCTAGGGACAGGAGACCGGCACTAGCTGGGGACAGGAGGCCAGCACTAGATGAGGACAGGAGGCCAGCACTAGCTGGAGACAGGAGGCCAGCACAAGCAAGGGACAGGAGGCCAGCACTAGCAGGGGACAGGAGGCCAGTACTAGCAGGGGACAGGAAGCCAGCACTAGCTGGGGACAGGAAGCCAGCACAAGCAAGGGACAGGAGGCCAGCACGAGCAGAGAACAGGAGACCGGCACTAGCTGGGGACAGGAGGCCAGCACTAGCTGTGGGCAGGAGGTCAAGTGCTAGCTGGGGAAAGGAGGCCTGCGCTAGCAGCTAACAAGAGGCCAGCACTAGCTAGGGACAGGAGGCCAGCGCTAGCAGCTAACAGGAGGCCAGCAATAGCTAGGGACAGGAGGCCAGCGCTAGCAGCTAACAGGAGGCCAGCACTAGCAGCAAATAAGAGGCTCGCGCTATCAGTGAACAGGAGGCCGGTACTAGCAGCAAACAGGATGCCAGCACTAGATGGTGATAGGCCAGCACAAGCTGGGGACAGGAGGCCAGCACTAGCTAGGGACAGGAGACCGGCACTATCTGGGGACAGGAGGCCAGCACTAGCAGGGGACAGGAAGCCAGCACTAGCAGGGGACAGGAAGCCAGCACTAGCAGGGAACAGGAAGCTGGCACTAGCTGGGAATAGGAGGCCTGCAGTAGCTAAGAACAGGAGGCCGGGGAAGGGGGGGGGGGCGTGGCCTGGAGTAGCTGGGGACAGGCAGCATTTTTCCGGCTCTCCCGCTGATATCCTGAAAATATCCTGCTAGAAGCTGTTATCTCCCCCCAAACACCTTGTGTTTCTGCTGGACCCTCTCCCGCTGCTGCGGAGCTCCTTGGAGTGTCGAAATCTCGGGATCTCCACGTGTGCGTCCTAGAGATCGGCCGGCCGGCCCGGCCTCGGCACAGAGTCCCGTTGCCTCTGTTTCTGGTTCCAGCGGCTGCAGTGCGGTGTGCGATACTCACCTGTTACTATCTCCCATTCTTCGTCTGTGTCTCCGGGGATCCTCCGTGTGTCTTCTGCTGTCTGTCTCGCTCCCGGTGCTTGCGGGTGTGTGTGACGCCGACGGCCGCCATTTTGTTGCTAACTTCTCCTCTGATGGCCCTCTGGATATCACTCCTGCTCTGCACATTCTGATGGTGAGGGTGACGCCGGCTGCCTGTTTCTTTGTTCCTGTTTAACGGGTCTGCTGCTACTAACTGGCTGGTTTATCCGGGTTCCCTACTGGATGTGACTTGGTGGTGTGTTAGCCGCCGCCATTTTGCCTCTGGAGGTTTATACCTGATGCCCTGAGATTCCTGCAGTCTGTGCCATCTGTGGCCATCCCAGCTGGTGCCCGGATTTGTCTATTGTGCCCACTCTCCTGTCTTGGTGTCTACGTGCCTTTACGATGGCTGGCTCTTTGCGGCACATACTCCAGGCTATTTATGCCTCTACAGAGAGACTTGTTATTCAGCTTACCAAAATGGTGGATGTAGCCCCCAGCTCCATGGTTGCCTTCACTGCGCTTCCTGCATCGAAATATTCTCCGGCTGTCTCCTATTCCGACACTGTGGATTCTATTGTACAGGATGCTGATCTAATCCTTGTATGCCCTGACTCTCTTGCAGTCCAGCCGAAAACCTGTTTGGATTTTCTGTCATCCTCCGTTGGAATTGCTCCTAATATCCTCTGTTGTCTACCTTCTGACTGCCTCGACTATGCTGTGTCCTTTACAGTTATTGGTTTTATCTCTCCTGCTGCTATGTGGACACACTACTATGGCTGGATGGAGCTAACAGTGCCCTCTCCGAAAATCCATCCTCTATCCCTTTGGTCCGCGCCAGGTCTGGGGGATTTGACTTTTGCATTCTCTGGACATTCTCCTACTGATTGTTGTCTGTGCTGGACCAGGTTTTTCCTTTTCGGCTTATCCTATCATGGTGCTGAGCCGTGGCCGGACTAATGTAACACTGTGTCACCATTTTCTGCTAAGCTTTGCTGGTGGGGATGGTTTCCATCTCCTTGTATTTTATTTAATTTTTTTATTTTTCATACGACTGTGCTATAGTGATGTTTTATGTGTAACGGGAGGGTTGGGTCTCTGATACGGTTGAATCTCCTCCTATCTATGCTATGTATAAGTTTATATACTGCTCAGCACGCTACGCGGGAGGAAAGTTATGTTCTTCTGCGGGAGAGCCGGATTTAGCCTAGCTTAAGGTCATTAGTTTATTGCTTCTATTAGATTTGAATGGGGGGGGGGGGGGGGGGGGGGCGTTGCTAGTTAGTGTAGTTAGAGAGGGTCTGCGGGAGAGCCGGATTTAGCCTAGCTTAAGGTCATTAGGTCACTCCTATTAGTTTCGAATGGGGGGGTTGCTAGTTAGTGTAGTTAGAGAGGGGGATGGGGGGTGTGACAGGACGGTACCGTACGAAAGCACGTCCCGTTGTCTGCGCACAGAATGGAAGGTCAAGTCACACGAGGCCTGACCACATAGGGGATTCCCGCTTACCGTCAGTAACCGCCTGTTACTGACTCCACCCACTGCGTTGTGGGCGGGTTTTTGCTGCCACCACCAAACTCCTAACCTGCCGTGGCGTTTGGAACCACGGTTCTGCTCTGTATATGCCGACGCACTGCCTTACCACAGCTGTGTGGTGCTGACGAATCCCCACTAGCCACTTGCTAGGCCTCTACCGGTAGCTGGCGGAAGGCGGAGCTTGGAGACGTTAGGTGCTTCCCTGGACAGCCGGAGGACGGGGCTAGGTTTGGCCTAACCCTGTTGGTCACAAGATGAAGCAGTCTTCTTGAGGCAATGATGTTTATTTGCTCAATAACCTTTAAAAAGGCTCCTCCCTATTGCTAGGGGCAACAGCATACAATCAGATGTTTTCAGCAGAATAAGATGGTATAATACACACTCCTATGGGCCAACTGCCCTCATTTTATCCCTCTCCAAGACCCCTTACCACAGGGGGTAAGCCCGCCCTGTGGTGCACAACCAATCAATGTTTACCCATGAGCTGTGCATGCCTTGGTCTCATGCACAGCTTACATTGTCCCCTATGGGCAGTGGGGAGTGGTCGGTCTCCTTTGACTCTCCCATCTTGGAGGATCAGGATACGCCCCGGTGCCGTTCAGTCTGGCTGGGGGGAAGTTTTCCCTCCTAAATCTGACTTCCAGAAACCTGCCCGGGACCCAGCTCACTGCCTGCAGCCTGGATTTGGGCTCCACAGCTGGGCAGCCTGGCTCCCCGGTCCAGGTTTCTAGGCCACTACGGGTGATCTCCATGGAGCTCCAAGAAACCACTCAGCTTGTTTCATAGCTGAGCTGCTTCTCTTTCTCCCTGTGCCCCTTGGAAGTGTGAGGCTGAATGGGAAAGCATTCCGTTTTTGGGGAAAAGGTCTGGGAGAATCCATCAGCCTGCACAGCCATGGATTCCCCCCTCCTGGGACACACAACCAAGTAAGTGCAATTTACCTTTAAATACATTACATTTAAATCACACTGTACATGTTATACATTTAAATACACTCTGAGCCTGCACAGGCTCCACATACCTAGGCACTGCAGTGCCTTACAACACACTGTACTTTCTATTATTTTTTACACAATGTCTGGTTTGTGGAATACTGTGTCCTAGTCCTGCAGCCTGGCTGCTAGGACCCTGTCTGTGCTGGCTCCCCTAGCCCTGCAGCCTGGCTGCTAGGGCTCTCTCAGTGCTGGAGGTATGGGGCTGGCTTCCCCCACCCTCCAGCCTGCCTGCCTGCCACTGGGGTCCAGGGAGCTGGCTCTCCCTGTCCCCCCAGTGTGGCACTAACTTTGTGGCATCGCCGCACGCAGCGGCGTACCCCCCTGTACCGAAGCCCGGCGGCCCGGGACACTTGTCCCGGCCGCCGTGACTCTGGCTCTATTGCAGCGCTGAGGTGCCAGGAGCGTAGCTCCCGGACCCCAGCGCTCATCATCCTGCTCACCAGCCTAATTGCACCCACGCCGCTAGGGAGCCGGCTAGCCCGGTCCCCCATGAGCGGTGCCTGTGGTGGCCTCGCCGCGCAGGGAGCCGGCTAGCCCGGTCCCCTGTATGCGGCGCTGATTTTGGTGTCTCGCCGCAGCGTCCGGCGGGGAGCCGGGCTGCGGCGCACCCCCCCCCCCCCCCTTGCCGTCCAGCAGCCCGGGACGTCCGTCCCGGCTGCTGCGGCTGGCCAACCGTGCTGGGCTAAGGCGCCAGGAGCAAAGCTGCCGGCCCCCAGCGGCTGCTCTCCCTTCGCCCCGGCGCGCACACTCCAGTGCTCCCGGGGCTGCACCGACCGCTGCCGGGAGCGGAGCTCCCGGACACCGGCGGTCAGCGGCTGCCCTCTCCCCCGGCGCGCAAACTCTGCTGAGCGCGCCGGGGGCTGCCCTCACTGCCGTGGTCTCCGGAGAGGTCCGGGACCACGGCACACAATAAAAAGTACAGTATTTAAACATTTTACAAACACGGCGCCTAGCGCCCATTACTTTTTAAATCTGGCGCCAAGCGCCCCTTGTCTGTTAGAATGGCGCCGGGCACTAGGGGTTAACCCCTTCAGTGCCGCGGCGGCCATTTTCCGCGTGGCTGGAGCCTCTCCGGCCACACTCCTCCCCCCCATTCAAGCGGGTCAACCAGGGACCCATGTCCCAACGATTTGGGTCCTGGTCCCGCAGTCCGTTGGGGTGAAGGGGACGCTACCTGGGGGTTGTAGGCTCTGGCCTAGACAGTTCATCCATAGTGTAGTGGGCCTCTCTTCGTGGGTGCACAATGTTCAAATAGTCCACCTGAAGTCCAAGTTCAAGGCTCCACCACAAAAGTCTGTCCAATTCCCCCAAGGTAGGTAGCAGCCACCTAACAGGTAGGTGGTAAGTCACCACGGTGGGGGGCCGGTTATAAACAAGTGCCACCCACGGTGTCCCAATTGTGGCATACCCCACCTCCCACAATAGCAGTATACTGCTCAACCAGGCCACAAGGTGCTCCTGCCCATATGGCTCTTTCTGGCTCGGTACTGCTCCCAGTCCGTGCAGTGGCGCAGTAGTTCGTAACACACAGTCCTGGTCAAGAATGTACGCCATCAGCACTGGCGCGGGTACCCGAGCCTCCTTCAATGACTGGAATGCCAACTCGCAAGCGGGTGCAAAGTCCACTGACTTGGGAATGCCCTTCCTAGCCATCTCTGTCAAGGGGATCACTACAGGACTAAAGTCAATGACAACATGTCCGTAGGGCCTTACAGGTTCTAAGGTCAGTACCAGTCTGGGTGATGTGGGTCGGGGACAGCCTCTGGTTGCCTCCACCCTCTCTGGTTTGGGCCTACCCCTGTCTCCTCCCACATGGTGCCCCAGGCACTGCACCTCCGTCATACCTAACTGGCAACTGTCTGCCCTAACCGTCAGACCTGCCCTCCCATCCTCCTCTGTCGACCTATGACTCGGGAAACCTACCATGTCACCTAGGCCTACTCCTTCCTCCTCGTCCGCTACCTGTGCCACAGTGATGGCGGCCAGACAACCAGCCTCTGAAACCTGTGTGGCATCCACTACAGGGAGGCTGCGTGTCTTCCCCGATCTACTGCGCACAGGCAGGGGACCTGCTATGTCCACAGCAACTTGCTGCAAGGGTTCTCCTATGGGCAGAGGCCCAGAGACAACACAACCGCTGGAGTGCCCCGGCTGCCAACGCATGGCACCAGCCTTACAGTTGGTCTGGGCGTCATCCGACATTCCAGGGTAAGCTCTGTGTCAGGCACTTCAGGGTACGGTCTGTCTCCGGGTTACTGTCCAAAGGGGTTTCGCTGGCAACCGATACCGGTTGCGCAGGAAAGTTCCCTGGGGGGACCAGTTGGACACATTCCCTATCTGGTCTATCCCCTCCCACTTTCCTGGCTACTCTGTACCTTAACCCTTCCCGCCAGGTCATACTTCCCGCCCCAACCCTGTCAAGGCCGCTGCCAGAGTGGCGCCTCATGCCTATCAGGGATGGGTCAGAGAGTTGAGCCTCCCTAAACTCCTGCCTGTGGCCCTCAATCTCTCCTAAATTGGGACACTCTACAGCGGGATCTAGGTGGGGACTACTAGGGTCAGTCTGGTAGGGGTCAGTCATGGAAAAGTCAGTGTGGTTTCTCATACTCACCACCGGAGTTGGCAAACCACTTGGGTCGGGAGCATCAGTGGGCACCCCCACAGGATCAAACGAGCTGGAACCGACATCCTCTGCGTTGCTAGGGGACGTAGGCATACCAGAGGCAAAAGGCATGCGGGGTCGATGTGCTGATCTAGCCGCTGTAATCTTTTCCTCTGGGCTGGTTGATGCTGTGGTTGGCTGTGCTGGCAGTTGTCTAGCAGCTGTAGTCTTTTCCTCTGGGCTGGGCTGTGCTGGAGTAGCTGATGTCAACGGTGGTTTTGGAACTTGACTCCGGGGAATGGCGCCAACAAACGTAGTGACGATCCCACCACCCAGATCATTTCCTAGGACCACATCAGTTGGGAGACCATCCATGACGGCAACTTCTCGCAACTCTGGTCCAGCTCCCCAGTCCAGGTAGACTCTTGCCATGGGAACCGCTTTCTCTGTTCCTTCTGCCAGGGTGACCGTGGCAGTGCGACCCTGCAATACTGCAGCAGGATCTATAAGGTGGGGGCTCACCACAGTGATTGAGGCCCCAGAGTCTCTTAGGCCTTCTCCCTGCAGGGGTCCCACGTGGACTGGCTGCAGGTGCCTCCTCATGTTGTGTAGGGGCTGTTTGGCCATGCAGGCGACTCTCTCCGCAGAGTGCACCTGTCTCTCGCCACACTCCATCAGACTGACTGGAGGGGGAACAGTCTCTGTAATCTCCTCTCGTCAAACAAGCAAGCCGGGCTCCAGCACTCGGATTTGGGGCACGAGTCTGGGGTGCTTGGGATGCAGGACAGTTCATCCTCAGATGTCTGATTTTCCCACAGCCGTAGTACTTCTTCTCCAGTCGTGGCACCGATGATCTCTGATCAGTTGCAGGGACGCTGCGGTGCGGTTGCTGGCCAAGAGCACCCGGGTTGGAAGATGCTTGTCTTTGGGGGTGATGAGCTGAAGAGGGGGGTCCCCTTGGTGGTGCAGTCTTTTGGAGCTGGCTGCTGGCTGGGCGCTTCTGCCCCTGTGGCCGAATTGCCACATACTTGTCGGCTAATTAAGCAGCCATCTTTAAGCTGGGTGGCTCCCGATCTAGCACCCACTCCTTCACTTCTTGGGCGCACCTGCGGTAGAACTGCTCCATGCAGATCAGGTCAATCAGTGCGTCCCATGTAGTGGCTTCCGAATCCTTCACCCACTTCACCACGTACTGCCGCAGCTGGTTGGCGAACTGCTCATGGGTGCTGCTAGGATTCTTGGGCAAGTCTCTGAACTTCTTCCTGTAAGACTCTGGAGTGATAAAGAATCGCTGGAGGGCCTTCGCGACTTCGTCGTAGTTCCCACAGTCCTCCGTGGCCACTCCTCGATAGGCCTCCAAGGCCTCTCCATGCAGAGTGGGTACAAGGTGTCTCACCCACTCCGACTTGGGTAAATCGTGTAGTTTACAAGTCCTTTCAAAAACTTGCAAATGTCCATCAATGTCCCCATCACTGTCTGCAAACTTGGCAAACTGAACTCGTCCTGATCTGTGTACAACAGCTGACAACGGCTCCCGGGGTACCACAGCCTGTGGTGCCCGCTCATCACGCCACATCTGGATGATGATCAAGCGCTCTTGCTCCGTTGCCCTTTCCCCCAATTCCGCTAGCCGATCTGCTAGGGTATCCGGGCCGCCCCCCCTGGGACGTTGGGATCCTGGCCCTGCTAGGGATTGCTGGGAAACATTGCTGCGGTGAGAGAGGGCGGGGCTTGTGGTTCTCACCGGTTCCTTACGAAGGTCCACTGTTGGGCCGTCCTCTGCGATGCTGATGCCGTCAGTGCTTTCCACCTCCGCCCGATGAGACTCCTCCACGCTCCTGAGCGCCGCCTTCATGACGCTTCTGGACGCGTTGGAAGGGATATCCACACCCTTCTCCTGGCACACGATCTCCAGATCGCCCTTGGACATTCCGCTGAATTCCGCCATCTTGTGCGTTCTCCTGCGCTGCAGTTACTCCTCTCCTGAGTAACTCGGCTTCTCCAATCGGGTGATGAAAAGCCGCCTGGGAATATCCCACCACTATGCCACCAATTTCTGTGACAGGACGGTACCGTACGAAAGCACTTGCCGCTTTCGCGTCCCGTTGTCTGCGCACAGAATGGAAGGTCAAGTCACACGAGGCCTGACCACATAGGGGATTCCCGCTTACCGTCAGTAACCGCCTGTTACTGACTCCACCCACTGCGTTGTGGGCGGGTTTTTGCTGCCACCACCAAACTCCTAACCTGCCGTGGCGTTTGGAACCACGGTTCTGCTCTGTATGTGCCGACGCACTGCCTTACCACAGCTGTGTGGTGCTGACGAATCCCCACTAGCCACTTGCTAGGCCTCTACCGGTAGCTGGCGGAAGGCGGAGCTTGGAGACGTTAGGTGCTTCCCTGGACAGCCGGAGGACGGGGCTAGGTATGGCCTAACCCTGTTGGTCACAAGATGAAGCAGTCTTCTTGAGGCAATGATGTTTATTTGCTCAATAACCTTTAAAAAGGCTCCTCCCTATTGCTAGGGGCAACAGCATACAATCAGATGTTTTCAGCAGAATAAGATGGTATAATACACACTCCTATGGGCCAACTGCCCTCCTTTTATCCCTCTCCAAGACCCCTTACCACAGGGGGTAAGCCCGCCCTGTGGTGCACAACCAATCAATGTTACCCATGAGCTGTGCATGCCTTGGTCTCATGCACAGCTTACATTGTCCCCTATGGGCAGTGGTCGGTCTCCTTTGACTCTCCCATCTTGGAGGATCAAGATACGCCCCGGTGCCGTTCAGTCTGGCTGGGGGGAAGTTTTCCCTCCTAAATCTGACTTCCAGAAACCTGCCCGGGACTCAGCTCACTGCCTGCAGCCTGGATTTGGGCTCCACAGCTGGGCAGCCTGGCTCCCCGGTCCAGGTTTCTAGGCCACTACGGGTGATCTCCATGGAGCTCCAAGAAACCACTCAGCTTGTTTCATAGCTGAGCTGCTTCTCTTTCTCCCTGTGCCCCTTGGAAGTGTGAGGCTGGATGGGAAAGCATTCCGTTTTTGGGGAAAAGGTCTGGGAGAATCCATCAGCCTGCACAGCCATGGATTCCCCCCTCCTGGGACACACAACCAAGTAAGTGCAATTTACCTTTAAATACATTACATTTAAATCACACTGTACATGTTATACATTTAAATACACTCTGAGCCTGCACAGGCTCCACATACCTAGGCACTGCAGTGCCTTACAACACACTGTACTTTCTATTATTTCTCTGACGTCCTAGTGGATGCTGGGGACTCCGTAAGGACCATGGGGAATAGACGGGCTCCGCAGGAGACTGGGCACTCTCTAAGAAAGATTTGGTACTATCTGGTGTGCACTGGCTCCTCCCTCTATGCTCCTCCTCCAGACCTCAGTTAGATTTCTGTGCCCGGCCGAGCTGGATGCACACTAGGGGCTCTCCTGAGCTCCTAGAAAGAAAGTATATGTTAGGTTTTTTATTTTACAGTGAGACCTGCTGACAACAGGCTCACTGCAACGAGGGACTAAGGGGAGAAGAAGCGAACCTACCTGCTTGCAGCTAGCTTGGGCTTCTTAGGCTACTGGACACCATTAGCTCCAGAGGGATCGACCGCAGTACCCGACCTTGGTGTTCGTTCCCGGAGCCGCGCCGCCATCCCCCTTACAGAGCCAGAAGCAAGAAGATGGTCCGGAAAATCGGCGGCAGAAGACTTCAGTCTTCACCAAGGTAGCGCACAGCACTGCAGCTGTGCGCCATTGCTCCTCATACACACTTCACACTCCGGTCACTGAGGGTGCAGGGCGCTGGGGGGGGGCGCCCTGAGCAGCAATAAAAACACCTTGGCTGGCAAAATAACCACAATATATAGCCCCAGAGGCTATATATGTGGTAATTACCCCTGCCAGAATCCAGAAAAAAGCGGGAGAAAAGTCCGCCGAAAAAGGGGCGGAGCCATCTCCCTCAGCACACTGGCGCCATTTCTCCCTCACAGTTCCGCTGGAAGGAAGCTCCCTGACTCTCCCCTGCAGTCTACACTACAGAAAGGGTAAAAAAGAGAGGGGGGGGCACTAAATTTAGGCGCAGTATAACTTATAGCAGCTATAAGGGGACATAATTCAGTTAGTCCCTGCATTATATAGCGCTCTGGTGTGTGCTGGCACACTCTCTCTCTGTCTCCCCAAAGGGCTTTTGTGGGGTCCTGTCTCCTTTAAGAGCATTAAGTGTGTGTGCGGTGTGTCGGTACGGCTGTGTCGACATGTTTGATGAGGAGGCTTATGTGGAGGCGGAGCAGATGCCTATAAATGTGATGTCACCCCCTGCGGGGCAGACACCTGAGTGGATGTACTTATGGAAGGAATTACGTGCAAGTGTCGACTCCTTACATAAAAAAATTTGACGACATGCCAAATGCGGGACAGCCGGCTTCTCAGCTCGTGCCTGCCCAGACAATTCAAAGGCCATCAGGGGCTCTGAAACGCCCACTACCTCAGATGGCAGACACAGATGTCGACACGGATACTGATACCAGTGTCAACGACGATGAGTCAAATTTAATGTCCACTAGGGCCATTCGTTGCATGATTGAGGCAATGAAAGAGGTATTACACATTTCTGATATAAACCCAGGTACCTCAAAAAAGGGTATTATGTTTGGGGAGAAAAAACTACCAATAGTTTTTCCCCCATCTGAAGAATTAAATGAAGTGTGTGAAGAAGCGTGGGCTTCCCCCGATAAAAAATTGGTGATTTCAAAAAAATTACTAATGGCGTTCCCTTTCTCGCCAGTGGATAGGTCACGTTGGGAAATTCCCCCTAGGGTGGATAAAGCGCTCACACGTTTGTCTAAAAAGGTGGCACTACCGTCTCCGGATACGGCCGCCCTAAAGGAACCTGCTGATAGAAAGCAGGAGGCTATCCTAAAGTCTATATATACACACACTGGTGTTATACTGAGACCAGCTATTGCTTCAGCGTGGATGTGTAGTGCTGCTGCTGCTGCTTGGTCAGATTCCCTGTCGGAAAATATTGACACCCTAGACAGGGACACTATATTGCTAACCGTAGAGCATATAAAAGACTCAGTCTTGTACATGAGAGATGCACAGAGGGAGATCTGCCGGCTGGCATCTAGAATAAGTGCATTGTCCATTTCTGCTAGGAGAGGCATATGGACTCGGAAGTGGACAGGGGAATGCAGATTCTAAAAGGCACATGGAAGTTTTGCCTTATAAGGGTGAGGAGTTATTCGGGGATGGTCTCTCAGACCTTGTTTCCACAGCAACAGCTGGGAAGTCAGCATTTTTGCCCCATGTCCCCTCACAGCCTAAGAAAGCGCCGTATTATCAGGTACAGTCCTTTCGACCCCAGAAAAACAGGCGGGGAAAAGGCGGGTCCTTTCTGTCTAGAGGCAGAGGAAGGGGAAAAAAGCTGCAACACACAGCAGGTTCCCAGGAACAAAAGTCCTCCCCCGCTTCTTCCAAATCCGCCGCATGACGGTGGGGCTCCACAGGCAAAGCCAGGTACGGTGGGGGGCCGCCTCAAAAATTTCAGCGATCAGTGGGTTCGCTCACGGGTGGATCCCTGGATCCTTCAAGTAGTATCTCAGGGGTACAAGCTGGAATTCGAGGCGCCTCCCCCCCGCCGTTTCCTCAAATCGGCCTTACCGACAACTCCCTCGGGCAGGGAGGCTGTGCTAGAGGCAATTCACAAGCTGTATTCCCAGCAGGTGATAGTCAAGGTACCCCTACTTCAACAAGGACGGGGTTACTATTCCACACTGTTTGTGGTACCGAAACCGGACGGTTCGATGAGACCCATTTTAAATTTGAAATCCTTGAACACATACATAAAAAGATTCAAGTTCAAGATGGAATCGCTCAGGGCGGTTATTGCAAGCCTGGACGAGGGGGATTACATGGTATCCCTGGACATCAAGGATGCTTACCTGCATTTCCCCATTTACCTTCCTCACCAGGAGTACCTCAGATTTGTGGTACAGGATTGCCATTACCAATTCCAGACACTACCGTTCGGTCTATCCACGGCACGAGGGTGTTTACCAAGGTAATGGCAGAAATGATGATACTCCTTCGAAAAAAGGGAGTTTTAATTATCCCGTACTTGGACGATCTCCTAATAAAGGCGAGGTCCAGGGAGCAGTTACTGGTCGGAGTAGCACTATCTCGGGAAGTGCTACAACAGCATGGCTGGATTCTAAACATTCCAAAGTCACAACTGGTTCCTTCCACACGCTTACTGTTCCTGAGGATGATTCTGGACACAGAACAGAAAAAAGTGTTTCTCCCGCAGGAGAAAGCCAAGGAGCTGTCATCTCAGAGACCTCCTAAAACCAAAACGGGTATCGGTGCATCACTGCACACGAGTCCTGGGAAAAATGGTGGCTTCATACGAAGCAATTCCATTCGGCAGGTTCCATGCAAGGACCTTCCAGTGGGACCTCTTGGACAAGTGGTCGGGATCGCATCTTCAGATGCATCAACTGATAACCCTGTCTCCGAGGACCAGGGTGTCTCTACTGTGGTGGCTGCAGAGTGCTCATCTTCTAGAGGGCCGCAGATTCGGAATACAGGACTGGGTCCTGGTGACCACGGATGCCAGCCTTCGAGGCTGGGGCGCAGTCACACAGGGAAGAAATTTCCAGGGACTTTGGTCAAGTCAGGAGTCGTCCCTACACATAAATATTCTGGAACTGAGGGCCATTTACAATGCCCTAAGTCAGGCAAGGCCCCTGCTTCAAAACTAGCCGGTTCTGATCCAATCAGACAACATCACGGCAGTCGCCCATGTAAACCGACAGGGCGGCACAAGAAGCAGGATGGCGATGGCAGAAGCCACAAGGATTCTCCGATGGGCGGAAAATCACGTACTAGCACTGTCAGCAGTGTTCATTCCGGGAGTGGACAACTGGGAAGCAGACTTTCTCAGCAGACACGACCTACACCCGGGAGAGTGGGGACTTCATCCAGAAGTCTTCCTACTGTTGGTAAACCGTTGGGAAAGGCCACAGGTGGACATGATGGCGTCCCGCCTCAACAAAAAGCTAAAGAGATATTGCGCCAGGTCAAGGGATCCTCAGGCGATAGCTGTGGACGCTCTAGTGACACCGTGGGTGTACCAGTCGGTTTATGTGTTCCCTCCTCTGCCTCTCATACCAAAGGTACTGAGAATAATAAGAAGGCGAGGAGTAAGAACGATACTCGTGGTTCCGGATTGGCCAAGAAGAGCTTGGTACCCAGAACTTCAAGAAATTATATCAGAGGACCCATGGCCTCTACCGCTCAGACAGGATCTGCTACAGCAGGGGCCCTGTCTGTTCCAAGACTTACCGCGGCTGCGTTTGACGGCATGGCGGTTGAATTCCGGATCCTAAAGGAAAAGGGCATTCCGGAAGAAGTCATTCCTACGCTGATAAAAGCCAGGAAAGAAGTAACCGCAAACCATTATCACCGTATTTGGCGAAAATATGTTGCGTGGTGTGAGGCCAGGAAGGCCCCTACAGAGGAATTTCAGCTGGGTCGTTTTCTGCACTTCCTACAGTCGGGAGTGACTATGGGCCTAAAATTGGGTTCCATTAAGGTCCAGATTTCGGCTCTGTCGATTTTCTTCCAGAAAGAACTGGCTTCACTGCCTGAAGTTCAGACTTTTGTAAAGGGAGTGCTTCATATTCAGCCCCCTTTTGTGCCTCCGGTGGCACCTTGGGATCTCAATGTGGTGTTGAGTTTCCTAAAATCACATTGGTTTGAACCACTTAAAACTGTGGATCTGAAATATCTCACGTGGAAAGTGGTCATGTTATTGGCCTTGGCTTCAGCCAGGCGTGTGTCAGAATTGGCGGCTTTGTCATGTAAAAGCCCTTATCTGATTTTCCATATGGATAGGGCAGAATTGAGGACTCGGCCCCAGTTTCTCCCTAAGGTGGTATCAGCTTTTCACTTGAACCAACCTATTGTGGTGCCTGCGGCTACTAGGGACTTGGAGGATTCCAAGTTACTGGACGTAGTCAGGGCCTTGAAAATGTATGTTTCCAGGACGGCTGGAGTCAGGAAAACTGACTCGCTTTTTATCCTGTATGCACCCAACAAAATAGGTGCTCCTGCTTCTAAGCAGACTATTGCTCACTGGATTTGTAGCACAATTCAGCTGGCGCATTCTGCGGCTGGATTGCCGCATCCTAAATCAGTGAAAGCCCATTCCACGAGGAAGGTAGGCTCATCTTGGGCGGCTGCCCGAGGGGTCTCGGCTTTACAACTTTGCCGAGCTGCAACTTGGTCAGGGGCAAACACGTTTGCTAAATTCTACAAATTTGATACCCTGGCTGAGGAGGACCTTGAGTTCTCTCATTCGGTGCTGCAGAGTCATCCGCACTCTCCCGCCCGTTTGGGAGCTTTGGTATAATCCCCATGGTCCTTACGGAGTCCCCAGCATCCACTAGGACGTCAGAGAAAATAAGAATTTACTCACCGGTAATTCTATTTCTCGTAGTCCGTACTAGCCAGCCACACGTGTAATGGTGTCTGCGGCACTGAAGGGGATAACCCTCGTGCCCGGCGCCATGTTACGGACTGTTTGAAAGTTTGTTGAATGATGTGTTTTAACATGTCATATGTAGTGCTCTGTGCACCATTGCAGGAAGGCATGTTTAACTGTATCTATTTTATATTCAAGACAGGCTTGGTGTATATTTAAAGGGAAACACGTGTTTAAATGAAATGTATTTAAAGGAAAAATGCAGTTACTATAGCTGTCTGAATAAGCAACTCTTATCCTCTGGAAATAGGAAGTGGCATGCTAAGGGCCCTGTCCTAGCAGTGAGGTGTGAAGGACAATACCTTTTGATGTGTAAGTTCCTTAGAGAGAGATGCTAATCACTGGGTCTATGGGCTTGGAATCCGTTTCATGTAGGGGATGTAATTGATATACGACCCGTGAATGGCAGATAAAGGAAGGAAGACCGTTTGTTTGTATTGTAGCTATTCCTGTTGTAATCTTAAACACTGGGATTGCCTGCAGATGGGAATGACCAGACACATTTGTATTTTGAAGATATGTGATAAATTTATGAATAGTGAATGTTAATCTGATACCAAACGTTGTCTGGGTGACAGGAAGGAGGATATTGTTTTATTGCACTTATATCCTTGTAAAATGTAATTTATTGGTATTTTGTAAAATAACCTGATTGGTTGGAGAAGACAGGGAGGGCTTACCCCCCTGTGATACTGTGTGGAAAACTGACATAAAAAGGAGACCTGCGTGCCTCCAGAGTTGTAGTTGTACCATCTTTATTCTGCTGAAACATCTGATTGTATGCTGTTGCCCCTAGCAATAGGGAAGGGTTCTCTTTAGAACTATTGCGCAAATAAACATCTTTGCCTCAAGAAGATTGCTTCATCTTGTGACCAACAGGGTTAGGCCAAACCTAGCCCTGTCCTCCGGCTGTCCAGGGAAGTACCTAGCGTCTCCAAGCTCCGCCTTCCGCCAGCTACCGGTAGAGGCCTAGCAAGTGGCTAGTGGGGATTCGTCAGCACCACACAGCTGTGGTAAGGCAGTGCGTCGGCACATACAGAGCAGAACCGTGGTTCCAAACGCCACGGCAGGTTAGGAGTTTGGTGGTGGCAGCAAGAACCCGCCCACAACGCAGTGGGTGGAGTCAGTAACAGGCGGTTACTGACGGTAAGCGGGAATCCCCTATGTGGTCAGGCCTCGTGCGGCTTGACCTTCCAATCTGTGCGCAGTCGACGGGACGCGGCAAGCGGCGAGTGCTTCCGTACGGTACCGTCCTGTCACAGAAATTGGTGGCATAGTGGTGGGATAATCCCAGGCGGCTTTTCATCACCTGATTGGAGAAGCCGAGTTACTCAGGAGAGGAGTAACTGCAGCGCAGGAGAACGCACAAGATGGCGGAATTCAGCGGAATGTCCAAGGGCGATCTGGAGATCGTGTGCCAGGAGAAGGGTGTGGATATCCCTTCCAACGCGTCCAGAAGCGCCATGAAGGCGGCGCTCAGGACCGTGGAGGAGTCTCATCGGGCGGAGGTGGAAAGCACTGACGGCGTCGGCATCGCAGAGGACGGCCCAACAGTGGACCTTCGTAAGGAACCGGTGAGAACCACAAGCCCCGCCCTCTCTCACCGCAGCAATGTTTCCCAGCAATCCCTAGCATGGCCAGGATCCCAACGTCCCAGGGGGGGCGGCCCGGATACCCTAGCAGATCGGCTAGCGGAATTGGGGGAAAGGGCAACGGAGCAAGAACGCATGCTTGTCATTCAGATGTGGCATGCGGAGCGGGCATCACAGGCCGTGGTACCCCGGGAGCCGTTGTCAGCTGTTGTACACAGATCAGGACGTATTCAGTTTGCCAAGTTTGCAGACAGTGATGGGGACATTGATGGACATTTACAAGTTTTTGAAAGGACTTGCAAATTACATGATCTACCCAAGTCAGAGTGGGTGAGACACCTTGTGCCCACTCTGCATGGAGAGGCCTTGGAGGCCTATCGAGGAGTGGCCACGGAGGACTGTGGGAACTACGACGAAGTCGCGAAGGCCCTCCTCCAGCGATTCTTCATCACTCCAGAGTCTTACAGGAAGAAGTTCAGAGACTTGCCCAAGAATCCTAGCAGCACCCATGAGCAGTTCGCCACCCAGCTGCGGCAGTACGTGGTGAAGTGGGTGAAGGATTCGGAAGCCACTACATGGGACGCACTGATCGACCTGATCTGCAGGGAGCAGTTCTACCGCAGGTGCGCCCAAGAAGTGAAGGAGTGGGTGCTAGATCGGGAGCCACCCAGCTTAAAAATGGCTGCCCAATTAGCCGACAAATATGTGGCAATTCGGCCACAGGGGCAGAAGCGCCCCGCCAGCAGCCAGCTCCAACAGACTGTACCACCAAGGGGACGACCCTCTTCAGCTCATCAACCCCAAAGACAAGCATCTTCCAACCCGGGTGCTCTTGGCCAGCAACCGCACCGCAGCGTCCCTGCAACTGATCAGAAATCATCGGTGCCACGACTGGAGAAGAAGTGCTACGGCTGTGGGAAAATCGGACATCTGAGGATGAACTGTCCTGCATCCCAAGCACCCCAGACTCGTGCCCCAAATCCGAGTGCTGGAGCCCGACTGGCTTGTTTGACGAGAGGAGATGAGCCTACAGAGACTGTTCCCCCTCCAGTCAGTCCGATGGAGTGTGGCGAGAGACAGGTGCACTCTGCGGAGAGAGTCACCTGCATGGCCAAACAGCCCCATACACAACATGTGGATGCACCTGCAGCCAGTCCACGTGGGACCCCTGCAGGGAGAAGGCCTAAGAGACTCTGGGGCCTCAATCACTGTGGTGAGCCCCCACCTTATAGATCCTGCTGCAGTATTGCAGGGTCGCACTGCCACGGTCACCCTGGCAGAAGGAACAGAAAAAGCGGTTCCCATGGCAAGAGTCTACCTGGACCAGAGTTGCGAGAAGTTGCCGTCATGGATGGTCTCCCAACTGATGTGGTCCTAGGAAATGATCTGGGTGGTGGGATCGTCACTATGTTTGTTGGCGCCATTCCCCGGAGTCAAGTTCCAAAACCACCGTTGACATCAGCTACTCCAGCACAGCCCAGCCCAGAGGAAAAGACTACAGCTGCTAGACAACTGCCAGCACAGCCAACCACAGCATCAACCAGCCCAGAGGAAAAGATCACAGCGGCTAGATCAGTACATCGACCCCGCATGCCTTTTGCCTCTGGTATGCCTACGTCCCCTAGCAACGCAGAGGATGTCGGTTCCAGCTCGTGTGATCCTGTGGGGGTGCCCAATGATGCTCCTGACCCAAGTGGTTTGCCAACTCCGGCGGTGAGTATGAGAAACCACACTGATTTTTCCATGACTGACCCCTACCAGACTGACCCTAGTAGTCCCCACCTAGATCCCCCTGTAGAGTGTCCCAATTTAGGAGAGATTGAGGGCCACAGGCAGGAGTTTAGGGAGGCTCAACTCTCTGACCCATCCCCGAAAGGCATGAGGCGCCACTCTGGCAGCGGCCTTGACAGGGTTGGGGCAGAAAGTTTGACCTGGCGGGAAGGGTTAAGGTACAGGGTAGACAGGAAAGTGGGAGGGGATAGACCAGATAGGGAATGTGTCCAACTGGTCCCCTCAGGGAAAGTTCCTGCGCAACCGGTGTCGGTTGCCAGTGAAACCCCTTTGGACAGTAACCCGGAGACAGACCGTACCCTGAAGTGCCTGACACAGAGCTTACCCTGGTCTGGAATGTCGGATGACCCCCAGACCAAATGTAAGGCTGGTGCCATGCGTTGGCCGCCGGGGCACTCCAGCGTTTGTGTTGTCTTTGGGCCTCTGCCCATAGGAGAACCCTTGCAGCAAGTTGCTGTGGACATAGCAGGTCCCCTGCCTGTGCACAGTAGATCGGGGAAGACACGCAGCCTCCCTGTAGTGGATGCCACACAGGATCCAGAGGCTGGTGGTCTGGCCGCCATCCCTGTGGCACAGGTAGCGGACGAGGAGGAAGGAGTAGGCCTAGGTGACAGGGTAGGTTTCCCGAGTCATAGGTCGACAGAAGAGGATTGGAGGGCAGGTCTGACGGTTAGGGCAGAGAGTTGCCAGTTAGGTATGACGGAGGTGCAGTGCCTGGGGCACCATGTGGGAGGAGACAGGGGTAGGCCCAACCCAGAGGGGGTGGAGGCAACCAGAGGCTGTCCCCGGCCCACATCACCCAGACCGGTACTGACCTTAGAACCTGTAAGGCCCTACGGACATGTTGTCATTGACTTTAGTCCTGTAGTGAACCCCTTGACAGAGATGGCTAGGAAGGGCATTCCCAAGTCAGTGGACTTTGCACCCGCTTGCAAGTTGGCATTCCAGTCATTAAAGGAGGCTCGGGTACCCGCTCCAGTGCTGATGGCGCACATTCTTGACCAGGACTGTGTGTTACGAACTATTGCGCCACTGCACAGACTGGGAGCAGTACAGAGACAGAAAGAGCCATATGGGCAGGAGCACTCTGTGGCCTGGTTGAGCAGTATACTGCTATTGTGGGAGGTGGGGTATGCCACAATTGGGGCACCGTGGGTGGCACTTGTTTGTAACCGGCCCCCCACCGTGGTGACTTACCACCTACCTGTTAGGTGGCTGCAACCTACCTTGGGGAAATTTGACAGACTTTTGTGGTGGAGCCTTGAACTTGGACTTCAGGTGGACTATTTGAACATTGTGCACCCACGAAGAGAGGCCCACTACACTATGGATGAACTGTCTAGGCCAGAGCCTACACATCCCAGGTAGCGTCCCCTTCACCTCAACGGACTGCGGGACCAGGACCCAAATCATTGGGACATGGGTCCCTGGTTGACCCGCTTGAATGGGGGGGGGGGGAATGTGGCCGGAGAGACTAGCCAGCCACACGTGTAATGGCGTCTGCGGCACTGAAGGGGTTAACCCTCGTGCCCGGCGCCATGTTACGGACTGTTTGAAAGTTTGTTGAATGATGTGTTTTAACATGTCATATGTAGTGCTCTGTGCACCATTGCAGGAAGGCATGTTTAACTGTATCTATTTTATATTCAAGACAGGCTTGGTGTATATTTAAAGGGAAACACGTGTTTAAATGAAATGTATTTAAAGGAAAAATGCAGTTACTATAGCTGTCTGAATAAGCAACTCTTATCCTCTGGAAATAGGAAGTGGCATGCTAAGGGCCCTGTCCTAGCTGTGAGGTGTGAAGGACAATACCTTTTGATGTGTAAGTTCCTTAGAGAGAGATGCTAATCACTGGGTCTATGGGCTTGGAATCCGTTTCATGTAGGGGATGTAATTGATATACGACCCGTGAATGGCAGATAAAGGAAGGAAGACCGTTTGTTTGTATTGTAGCTATTCCTGTTGTAATCTTAAACACTGGGATTGCCTGCAGATGGGAATGACCAGACACATTTGTATTTTGAAGATATGTGATAAATTTATCAATAGTGAATGTTAATCTGATACCAAACGTTGTCTGGGTGACAGGAAGGAGGATATTGTTTTATTGCACTTATATCCTTGTAAAATGTAATTTATTGGTATTTTGTAAAATAACCTGATTGGTTGGAGAAGACAGGGAGGGCTTACCCCCCTGTGATACTGTGTGGAAAACTGACATAAAAAGGAGACCTGCGTGCCTCCAGAGTTGTAGTTGTACCATCTTTATTCTGCTGAAACATCTGATTGTATGCTGTTGCCCCTAGCAATAGGGAAGGGTTCTCTTTAGAACTATTGCGCAAATAAACATCTTTGCCTCAAGAAGATTGCTTCATCTTGTGACCAACAGGGTTAGGCCAAACCTAGCCCCGTCCTCCGGCTGTCCAGGGAAGTACCTAGCGTCTCCAAGCTCCGCCTTCCGCCAGCTACCGGTAGAGGCCTAGCAAGTGGCTAGTGGGGATTCGTCAGCACCACACAGCTGTGGTAAGGCAGTGCGTCGGCACATACAGAGCAGAACCGTGGTTCCAAACGCCACGGCAGGTTAGGAGTTTGGTGGTGGCAGCAAGAACCCGCCCACAACGCAGTGGGTGGAGTCAGTAACAGGCGGTTACTGACGGTAAGCGGGAATCCCCTATGTGGTCAGGCCTCGTGCGGCTTGACCTTCCAATCTGTGCGCAGTCGACGGGACGCGGCAAGCGGCGAGTGCTTCCGTACGGTACCGTCCTGTCACAGTGCCCATCCCAAGTGCGGATTGTCTGCGATACTTGTATATAGTTATTGCCTAACTAAAGGGTTATTGTTGAGCCATCTGTTGAGAGGCTCAGTTATATTTCATACTGTTAACTGGGTATAATATCACGAGTTATACGGTGTGATTGGTGTGGCTGGTATGAGTCTTACCCGGGATTCAAAATCCTTCCTTAATGTGTCAGCTCTTCCGGGCACAGTATCCTAACTGAGGTCTGGAGGAGGGGCATAGAGGGAGGAGCCAGTGCACACCAGATAGTACCAAATCTTTCTTATAGAGTGCCCAGTCTCCTGCGGAGCCCGTCTATTCCCCATGGTCCTTACGGAGTCCCCAGCATCCACTACGGACTACGAGAAATAGAATTACCGGTGAGTAAATTCTTTTTTTTTACACAATGTCTGGTTTGTGGAATACTGTGTCCTAGTCCTGCAGCCTGGCTGCTAGGACCCTGTCTGTGCTGGCTCCCCTAGCCCTGCAGCCTGGCTGCTAGGGCTCTCTCAGTGCTGGAGGTATGGGGCTGGCTTCCCCCACCCTCCAGCCTGCCTGCCTGCCACTGGGGTCCCTGTCCCCCCAGTGTGGCACTAACTTTGTGGCCTCGCCGCACGCAGCGGCGCACCCCCCTGTACCGAAGCCCGGCGGCCCGGGACACTTGTCCCGGCCGCCGTGACTCTGGCTCTATTGCAGCGCTGAAGTGCCGGGAGCGTAGCTCCCGGACCCCAGCGCTCATCATCCTGCTCACCAGCCTAATTGCACCCACGTCGCTAGGGAGCCGGCTAGCCCGGTCCTCCATGAGCGGCGCCTGTGGTGGCCTCGCAGGGAGCCGGCTAGCCCGGTCCCCTGTATGCGGCGCTGATTTTGGTGTCTCGCCGCAGCGTCCGGCGGGGAGCCGGGCTGCGGCGCACCCCCCCTTGCCGGCCAGCAGCCCGGGACGTCCGCCCCGGCTGCTGCGGCTGGCCACCCGTGCTGGGCTGAGGCGCCGGGAGCAAAGCTCCCGGCCCCCAGCGGCGGCTCTCCCTTCTCCCCGGCGCGCACACTTCAGTGCGCCCGGGGCTGCACCGACCGCTGCCGGGAGCGGAGCTCCCGGACTCCGGCGGTCAGCGTCTGCCCTCTCCCCCGGCGCGCACACTCTGCTGAGCGCGCCGGGGGCTGCCCTCACTGCCGTGGTCTCCGGAGAGGTCCGGGACCACGGCACACAATAAAAAGTACAGTATTTAAACATTTTACAAACACGGCGCCTAGCGCCCATTACTTTTTAAATCTGGCGCCAAGCGCCCCTTGTCTGTTAGAATGGCGCCGGGCACTAGGGGTTAACCCCTTCAGTGCCACGGCGGCCATTTTCCGCGTGGCTGGAGCCTCTCCGGCCACAGGGGGTTTAGGGATCCAAGTATACCTGAGTTGGGGGTAGGTTATACAGGGTGGGGGGTTCTAGGGGTGGTTTGTTTTTGTGGGTTTTGTTTTCTTTTTGTGGCTGTTTGGCAGATGTTTTATATCCTATTGGATTATACTTAACGACGATGTGTCTTCACAGTGACATGTGTAGGGACTAGATACTCCCCATTTTATTCTGTGGATAAATTGTGTGGGCCCACATGGCGCCTGTGGGCCTCTGTGTACTATGGTGTGGGGAGTCAATCTACTTATGCTGAATCGTATGCCATGTGTCATCATGATCTGCAGCTTTTTGATGTATATTCTATATTCTGCCAAGAATACCTGCACATGCTACAGCATTTTCAATTTGTTCTGTATTTGTATTTATACCAAATTTAAAATCTCAATAAAAAGTTATTGAATTTAAAAAAAAAAAAAGAACAGGAGGCCGGCACTAGCAGGGAACAGGAGGTCGGCACTAGCAGGGAACAGGAGGTCAGCACTAGCTATGGACAGGAGGCCAGCACTAGCAGAGAACAGGAGGTTGGCACTAGCAGGGAACAGGAGGCCAGCAGTAGCTGGGAATAGGAGGCCAGCAGTAGCTGAGAACAGGAGGTCGGCACTAGCAGGGAACAGGAGGTCGGCACTAGAGGGAACAGGATGCCAGCACTAGCTGGGGACAGGAGGCCAGCACGTGCAGAGAACAGGAGGCCGGCTCTAGCAGTGAGCAGGAGGCCAGCACTAGATGGGGACAGGAGGACAGCACTAGCTGGGGACAGGAGGTAAAGCTCTAGCTGGGGAAAGAAGGATAGCGCTAGCAGTTAACAGGAGGCCAGACTAGCTAGGGACAGGAGGCTAGCGCTAGCAGCAAACAGGAGGCTAGCACTAGCAGCAAATAAGAGGCCGGCGCTATCAGGGAACAGGAGGCCGGTACTAGCAGGGAACAGGAAGCCAACAATTGCTGGGGACAGGTGGCTGGCACTAGAAGGAAACAGGGAGCAGGTACTAGCAGTAACAGAGGGCTGGTGCTAGCTGGGAATAGGAGGCTAGCGCTAGCTGGGAACAGGAGGCCGGAGCTAACTAAGAATAGGAGGTTGACGCTAGCAGGGAACAGGAGGCCGGCGCTAGCTGGGAACAGGAAGCCACTGCTAGCAAGAAAGGAGACCAGCCCTAGCTGGGGACAGGAAGCATGCACTAGCCGAGGACAGGCCATTACTAGCCGTGGATAGGAGGCCGACAGTAGCGGAGGACAGGAGGCCGGCACTAGCTGGGGACAGGAGGCTGGCAGTAGCAAGGAACAGGAGGCCGACAGTAGCAGGGAACAGGAGGCCTGCAGTAGCTGGGAACAGGAGGCCGGCACTAGCAGGGAACAGGAGGCCGGCACTAGCAGGGAACAGGAGGCCGGCACTAGCAGGGAACAGGAGGCCGGCAGTAGCAGGGAATAGGAGGCCTGCAGTAGCTGGTAAACAGGAGGCCGGCACTAGCAGGGAACAGGAGGCCGGTAGTAGCAGGGAACAGGAGGCCGACACTAGCAGGAAACAGGAGGCCTGCAGTAGCTGGGAACAGGAGGCCGGCACTAGCTGGAAACAGGGGGCCTGCAGGTAGCAGGGAACAGGAGGCCAGCAGTAGCAGGGAACTTCTTTATACTGTACCCAATATGTGTATATTGATAGTTAAATATTTATATTATTTGTCACGTTTTCTATAGACAATTGAATCTGTGCGTGTTATTCCACGTGGGCACCACTATGTTTGTCACCAATAAGACACAAAACGTATGTGTTATTTAATCTCTGCTTTATTGAAACTTTTCGTTTAAATGACATTTTACGAAAATGAAACTAACACTTTGAATATTAATGTTTTATACATTCATATCTTCTTTCTATATCTATGTAGAATTCTGTCTTGCACAGCTCCAGTAACATGTAACAAACGTCCTGTACTATATTGTTTGCAAACTCTTTCTAAACCTTTCTCTTTCTAAAAATATGGGGGAAAAAAACAAAATAAAAAATCTAACATAATGGTGAAATTTGTTTATTGAATATAGAAGTTTGATGTGCTTGTTAAATCTTATCTCAAATATATTTATGGATATTCATTTACATCACCTCTATGGGACTTGTTTTTCATACAAACGAAACAACTGTTATTTTTCTTACATCACTTTATAACTTTTCCATTCAATTTAGTAATTAGGTCGCCTCTGCTGATGATTTTTATGTCACAGACAGATAATGCTAGAATATCCTAAAAATACTGAGCTGATGTTTGTGTAAAACATTTCCCACATTCAGAACATGGAAATGTCCTCTTATTTGTGTCTTTTCTCATGTTTAATAAAAGTTGATTTTTGTGCAAAACATTTCCCACACGCAGAGCAGGAAAACGGCTTCTCACCTGTGTGAGTTCTCTGATGTATAATAAGATGTGGTTTCTGTGTAAAACATTTCCCACACTCAGAGCAAGGAAATGGTCTTTTACCTGTGTGACATCTCTCATGCACAACAAGACTTGATTTACATGTAAACCTAGTCCCACACTCAGAGCATGAAAATGGTTTCTCACCTGTGTGACTTCTATGATGTCTAAGAAAATTTGATTTATCTGTAAAACATTTCCCACACTCAGAACATGGAAATGGTTTCTCACCTGTGTGACTTCTCTGATGTGTAACAAGGTATGATTTGAGTGTAAAACATTTCCCACACTCAGAACATGGGAATGGCCTCTCACCTGTCTGAGGTGGCTGATGGGTAATAAGCTTTGTGCTCTGTGTAAAACATTTGGCATCTACAGAACAGGGAAACGTTGTTTCTACTCTAAGAGCTTTGAGAATTGGATCACTATCTGAAGTATCAGGAGAACATTCCTCATGACTAGCGGTAACAGATGATATATCTGCACTGTGAGGTACTGGATGTAGAATTAGGCTCACAAGATTTTCTTCCAAAGAATCTTGTGTGATATCTTCGATTTCACAATCTAGAGATAAAATGTGTTGTTCAGACAATATATTTCCTCTGTTACATCCATCTACAAAAAATAAAATACACATAAGCAAAATATGTTACTGGAGGAAATACACAGCAGCCATAACTAGGGGGTGGTATCCGTTTGGATGGTCGACCATGTTATTGTCGACAGTCATTAGGTCGACCACCATTGGTCGACACTGACATGGTCAACATGGACACATGGTCGACATGAGTTTAAAAAAAAAATCCTTTTGGGGAACTTTTCCATACTTTACGATCCACGTGGACAACGATTGGGAACGATAATCTGTGCTGAGCGCAGCGGAGCGAGGCACCTTGCCCGAAGCATGGCGAGCAAAGTGAGCCATGCGAGGGGACGCGGTGCACTAATTGGGGTTCCCCGTCACTTTACGCAGAGAACGACACCAAAAAAAGTAAAAAATCTCATGTCGACTGTGACTGGAGAGACTAACCAGCCACACGTGAAATGGCCGCCGCCGCACTGAAGGGGTTAACCCCTAGTGCCCGGCGCCATTAGGACAATGGGCGCTTGGCGCCACTTTTAAACTGTGCACTGGTGCTAAGCGCCATCTTTAAATGTAGTGTGGGTGCTAGGCACCGGGTATTTAAAAATATATTTAATACTGTGTTTTCACCAATGTTATATTTAAGGCAATAGGCACAGTTGTAAGATTGCACATTTACATTGCATGCAAATGCCAGCACTTAGAAGGAATGTGTAAGCTGTGTTGGTTTTAAAATGCATTTACGTTTGAGGACAAATGGCTTGGAAGCTTCTCACCTAGGAATTGAGATGCTGATGACCCTGGCACCTGGAAAGGGGTGTATGGACAAGCCATTTCTTTGAGATTGAGGTGTGTCTCTGTGTAACTTTATAGACACATGCAGGTGAAAGGATTTGTTGCTGTCTTCTCTGAATATTGTGTGAACTGGGTTTGCATGGAGATGTTAGAGAAGACAGGAACATGTTAATCAGATTGTTTTACAAATGCAAACTAGTGGGTTTCATTCAACAACAGTTTGACGTAACATTTCTTAGGCTGCATTATGTGTGATGCAGATTATGTTTAATTTACAGTATAAGAACGTTGTCTATGTGTGAGAGGGTGAATGCAATTGAAATGCAAGTTACATTTACATTTGTGAAAGAGACAGGAACATGATAATCAGATTGTGTTTGGGAAAGCCACTGGTTTGGTTATATATGAAGAGGAGCAGGAATGTGCTTTATCTAATTCTTAACTTTTGAAATGTAACTTGTATTTATTTATATTTTCTGCGATAACCTGATTGGTTGGAGAAGACAGGGAGGGCTTACCCCCCTGTGGTACTGTGTGTAGAACTGAGATAAAAAGAGGATGCCGGTGAGCCTCCAAGTTGTAGTTATTGTAACATCTTATTCTGCTGAAAACATCTGATTGTATGCTGTTGCCCCTAGCAATAGGGAGGAGCCTTTTTAAAGGTTATTGAGCAATAAACATCATCTGCCTCAAGAAGATTGCTTCATCTTGTGACCAACAGGGTTAGGCCAAACCTAGCTCCGTTTTCCGGCTGTCCAGGGAAGCACCTAACGTCTCCAAGCTCCGCCTTCCGCCAGCTACCGGTAGAGGCCTAGCAAGTGGCTAGTGGGGATTCGTCAGCACCACACAGCTGTGGTAAGGCAGTGCGTCGGCACATACAGAGCAGAACCGTGGTTCCAAACGCCACGGCAGGTTAGGAGTTTGGTGGTGGCAGCGAGAACCCGCCCACAGCGCAGTGGGTGGAGTCAGTAACAGGCAGTTACTGACGGTAAGCGGGAATCCCCTATGTGGTCAGGCCTCGTGCGGCTTGACCTTCCATTCTGTGCGCAGCCAACGGGACGCGAAAGCGTCGAGTGCTTTCGTACGGTACCGTCCTGTCACAGAAATTGTTGGCATAGCGGTGGGATATTCCCAGGCGGCTTTTCATCACCTGATTGGAGAAGCCGAGTTACTCAGGAGAGGAGTAACTGCAGCGCAGGAGAACGCACAAGATGGCGGAATTCAGCGGAATGTCCAAGGATGATCTGGAGATCGTGTGCCAGGAGAAGGGTGTGTATATCCCTTCCAACGCGTCCAGAAGCGTCATGAAGGCGGCGCTCAGGAGCTGGGAGGAGTCTCATCGGGCGGAGGTGGAAAGCACTGACGGCGTCAGCATCGCAGAGGACGGCATACCAGTGGACCTTCGTACAGAACCGGTGAGATCCACAAGCCCCGCCCTCTCTCACAGCAGCCATGTTTCCCAGCCATCCATAGCAGGGACAGGATCCCAACGCCCCAGGGGGGGCGGCCCGGATACCCTAGCAGATCGGCTAGCGGAATTGGGGGAAAGAGCAACGGAGCAAGAACGCATGCTTGTCATTCGGATGTGGCATGCGGAGCGGGCATCACAAGCCGTGGTACCCCGGGAGCCGTTGTCAGCTGTTGTACACAGATCAGGACAAGTTCAGTTTGCCAAGTTTGCAGACAGTGATGGGGACATTGATGGACATTTGCAAGTTTTTGAAAGGACTTGTAAACTACACGATCTACCCGAGTCGGAGTGGGTGAGACACCTTGTGCCCACTCTGCATGGAGAGGCCTTGGAGGCCTATCGAGGAGTGGCCACGGAGGACTGTGGGAACTACGACAAAGTCGCGAAGGCCCTCCTCCAGCGATTCTTCATCACTCCAGAGTCTTACAGGAAGAAGTTCAGAGACTTGCCCAAGAATCCTAGCAGCACCCATGAGCAGTTCGCCACCCAGCTGCGGCAGTACGTGGTGAAGTGGGTGAAGGATTCGGAAGCCACTACATGGGACGCACTGATCGACCTGATCTGCAGGGAGCAGTTCTACCGCAGGTGCGCCCAAGAAGTGAAGGAGTGGGTGCTAGATCGGGAGCCACCCAGCTTAAAGATGGCTGCCCAATTAGCCGACAAGTATGTGGCAATTTGGCTGCAGGGGCAGAAGCGCCCAGCCAGCAGCCAGCTCCAAAAGACTGCACCACCAAGGGGACCCCCCTCTTCAGCTCATCACCCCCAAAGACAAGCATCTTCCAACCCGGGTGCTCTTGGCCAGCAACCGCACCGCAGCGTCCCTGCAACTGATCAGAGATCATCGGTGCCACGACTGGAGAAGAAGTGCTACGGCTGTGGGAAAATCGGACATCTGAGGATGAACTGTCCTGCATCCCAAGCACCCCAGACTCGTGCCCCAAATCCGAGTGCTGGAGCCCGGATCGCTTGTTTGACGAGAGGAGATGAGCCTACAGAGACTGTTCCCCCTCCAGTCAGTCCGATGGAGTGTGGTGAGAGAAAGGTGCACTCTGCGGAGAGAGTCACCTGCATGGCCAAACAGCCCATACACAACATGTGGAGGCACCTGCAGCCGGTCCACGTGGGACCCCTGCAGGGAGAAGGCCTAAGAGACTCTGGGACCTCAATCACTGTGGTGAGCCCCTACCTTATAGATCCTGCTGCAGTATTGCAGGGTCGCACTGCCAAGGTCACCCTGGCAGATGGAATGGAGAAAGCGGTTCCCATGGCAAGAGTCTACCTGGACTGGGGAGCTGGACCAGAGTTGCGAGAAGTTGCCGTCATGGATGGTCTCCCAACTGATGTGGTCCTAGGAAATGATCTGGGTGGTGGGATCGTCACTACGTTTGTTGGCGCCATTCCCCGGAGTCAAGTTCCACAACCACCGTTGACATCAGCTGCTCCAGCACAGCCCAGCCCAGAGCAAAAGACTACAGCTGCTAGACAACTGCCAGCACAGCCAACCACAGCATCAACCAGCCCAGAGGAAAAGATTACAGTGGCTAGATCGGCACATCGACCCCGCATGCCTTTTGCCTCTGGTATGCCCACGTCCACTAGCAACGCAGAGGATGTCGGTTCCAGCTCGTTTGATCCTGTGGGGGTGCCCAATGATGCTCCTGACCCAAGTGGTTTGCCAACTCCGGCGGTGAGTATGAGAAACCACACTGACTTTTCCATGACTGACCCCTACCAGACTGACCCTAGTAGTCCCCACCTAGATCCCCCTGTAGAGTGTCCCAATTTAGGAGAGATTGAGGGCCACAGGCAGGAGTTTAGGGAGGCTCAACTCTCTGACCCATCCCCCGAAAGGCATGAGGCGCCACTCTGGCAGCGGCCTTGACAGGGTTGGGGCAGGAAGTTTGACCTGGCGGGAAGGGTTAAGGTACAGGGTAGACAGGAAAGTGGGAGGGGATAGACCAGATAGGGAATGTGTCCAACTGGTCCCCTCAGGGAACGTTGCTGCGCAACCAGTGTCGGTTGCCAGCGAAACCCCTTTGGACAGTAACCCGGAGACAGACCGTACCCTGAAGTGCCTGACACAGTGCTTACCCTGGTCTGGAATGTCGGATGACGCCCAGACCAACTGTAAGGCTGGTGCCATGCGTTGGCAGCCGGGGCACTCCAGCGGTTGTGTTGTCTTTGGGCCTCTGCCCATAGGAGAACCCTTGCAGCAAATTGCTGTGGACATAGCAGGTCCCCTACCTGTGCACCGTAGATCGGAGAAGACACGCAACCTCCCTGTAGTGGATGCCACACAGGATCCAGAGGCTGGTGGTCTGGCCGCAATCACTGTGGCACAGGTAGCGGACGAGGAGGAAGGAGTAGGCCTAGGTGACAGGGTAGGGTTCCCGAGTCATAGGTCGACAGAGGAGGATGGGAGGGCAGGTCTGACAGTTAGGGCAGACAGTTGCCAGATAGGTATGACGGAGGTGCAGTGCCTGGGGCACCATGTGGGAGGAGACAGGGGTTGACCCAAACCAGAGGGGGTGGAGGCAACCAGAGGCTGTCCCCGACCCACATCACCCAGACCGGTACTGACCTTAGAACCTGTAAGGCCCTACGGACACGTTGTCATTGACTTTAGTCCTGTAGTGAACCCCTTTACAGAGATGGCTAGGAAGGGCATTCCCAAGTCAGTGGACTTTGCACCCGCTTGCGAGTTGGCATTCCAGTCATTGAAGGAGGCTCGGGTACCCGCTCCAGTGCTGATGGCGCACATTCTTGACCAGGACTGTGTGTTACGAACTACTGCGCCACTGCACGGACTGGGAGCAGTACCGAGCCAGAAAGAGCCATATGGGCAGGAGCACCCTGTGGCCTGTTTGAGCAGAAAACTGCTATGGTGGGAGGTGGGGTATGCCACAATTGGGACACCTTGGGTGGCACTTGTTTGTAACCGGCCCCCCACCGTGGTGACTTACCACCCACCCGTTAGGTGGCGGCAACCTACCTTGGGGAAATTGGACAGACTTTTGTGGTGGAGCCTTGAACTTGGACTTCAGGTGGACTATTTGCACATTGTGCACCCACGAAGAGAGGCCCACTACACTAGGGATGAACTGTCTAGGCCGGAGCCTACACCCCCCAGGTAACGTCCCCTTCACCCCAACGGACTGCGGGACCAGGACCCAAATCGTTGGGACATGGGTCCCTGGTTGACCCGCTTGAATGGGGGGGGGAGGAGTGTGACCGGAGAGACTAACCAGCCACACGTGAAATGGCCGCCGCCGCACTGAAGGGGTTAACCCCTAGTGCCCGGCGCCATTAGGAGGACAATGGGCGCTTGGCGCCACTTTTAAACTGTGCTGGTGCTAAGCGCCATCTTTAAATGTAGTGTGGGTGCTAGGCACCGGGTATTTAAAAATATATTTAATACTGTGTTTTCACCAATGTTATATTTAAGGCAATAGGCACAGTTGTAAGATTGCACATTTACATTGCATGCAAATGCCAGCACTTAGAAGGAATGTGTAAGCTGTGTTGGTTTTAAAATGCATTTACGTTTGAGGACAAATGGCTTGGAAGCTTCTCACCTAGGAATTGAGATGCTGATGACCCTGGCACCAGGAAAGGGGTGTATGGACAAGCCATTTCTTTGAGATTGAGATGTGTCTCTGTGTAACTTTATAGACACATGCAGGTGAAAGGATTTGTTGCTGTCTTCTCTGAATATTGTGTGAACTGGGTTTGCATGGAGATGTTAGAGAAGACAGGAACATGTTAATCAGATTGTGTTTTACAAATGCAAACTAGTGGCTTTCATTCAACAACAGTTTGACGTAACATTTCTTAGGCTGCATTATGTGTGATGCAGATTATGTTTAATTTACAGTATAAGAACGTTGTCTATGTGTGAGAGGGTGAATGCAATTGAAATGCAAGTTACATTTACATTTGTGAAAGAGACAGGAACATGATAATCAGATTGTGTTTGGGAAAGCCACTGGTTTGGTTATATATGAAGAGGAGCAGGAATGTGCTTTATCTAATTCTTAACTTTTGAAATGTAACTTGTATTTATTTATATTTTCTGCGATAACCTGATTGGTTGGAGAAGACAGGGAGGGCTTACCCCCCTGTGGTACTGTGTGTAGAACTGAGATAAAAAGAGGATGCCGGTGAGCCTCCAAGTTGTAGTTATTGTAACATCTTATTCTGCTGAAAACATCTGATTGTATGCTGTTGCCCCTAGCAATAGGGAGGAGCCTTTTTAAAGGTTATTGAGCAATAACATCATTGCCTCAAGAAGACTGCTTCATCTTGTGACCAACAGGGTTAGGCCAAACCTAGCTCCGTTCTCCGGCTGTCCAGGGAAGCACCTAACGTCTCCAAGCTCCGCCTTCCGCCAGCTACCGGTAGAGGCCTAGCAAGTGGCTAGTGGGGATTCGTCAGCACCACACAGCTGTGGTAAGGCAGTGCGTCGGCACATACAGAGCAGAACCGTGGTTCCAAACGCCAAGGCAGGTTAGGAGTTTGGTGGTGGCAGCGAGTACCCGCCCACAGCGCAGTGGGTGGAGTCAGTAACAGGCGGTTACTGACGGTAAGCGGGAATCCCCTATGTGGTCAGGCCTCGTGCGGCTTGACCTTCCATTCTGTGCGCAGCCAACGGGACGCGAAAGCGGCGAGTGCTTTCGTACGGTACCGTCCTGTCACATCGACCTTTTCATGTGTCGACCATGTGTCCATGTCAGTGTCGACCAACAGTGGTCGACCTAATGACTGTCGATCATAACATGGTTGACTATTAATACCGGAACCCTAGAGGGTTATATCCTCTACCCCAGGCATGTCCAAACTGCGGCCCTCCAGCTGTTGTGAAACTACATATCCCAGCATGCCCTGACACAGTTTTGCTGTCATAGAATGCTAAAGCTGTGTCAGGGCATGCTGGGATGTGTAGTTTCTCAACAGCTGGAGGGCCGCAGTTTGGACATGCCTGCTCTACCCCATGAGAGGTTAAATGTCACATCACCAGGTCTGTCTGCCTCATGGCTCCTGCTATCAGAGGTGCGGTGTGCTGGACTGTCTGCCTCGTGGCTCCTGCTATCAGAGGTGCAGTGTGCTGGACTGTCTGCCTCGTGGCTCCTGCTATCAGAGGTGCGGTGTGCTGGACTGTCTGCCTCATGGCTCCTGCTATCAGAGGTGCGGTGTGCTGGACTGTCTGCCTCGTGGCTCCTGCTATCAGAGGTGCGGTGTGCTGGACTGTCTGCCTCATGGCTCCTGCTATCAGAGGTGCGGTGTGCTGGACTGTCTGCCTCGTGGCTCCTGCTATCAGAGGTGCAGTGTGCTGGACTGTCTGCCTCGTGGCTCCTGCTATCAGAGATGCGGTGTGCTGGACTGTCTGCCTCATGGCTCCTGCTATAAGAGGTGCGGTGTGCTTGCCTGTCTGCCTCATGGCTCCTGCTATCAGAGGTGCGGTGTGCTGGACTGTCTGCTTCATGGCTTCTGCTATCACAGGTGTAGTGTGCTGGACTGTCTGCCTCGTGGCTCCTGCTATCAGAGGTGCTGGACTGTCTGCCTCATGGCTCCTGCTATCAGAGGTGCGGTGTGCTTGCCTGTCTGCCTCATGGCTCCTGCTATCAGAGGTGCGGTGTGCTTGCCTGTCTGCCTCATGGCTCCTGCTATCAGAGGTGCGGTGTGCTGGACTGTCTGCCTCATGGCTCCTGCTATCAGAGGTGCAGTGTGCTGGACTGTCTGCCTCATGGCTCCTGCTATCAGAGGTATGGTGTGCTGGACTGTCTGCCTCATGGCTTCTGCTATCAGAGGTATGGTGTGCTGGACTGTCTGCCTCATGGCTTCTGCTATCAGAGGTGTAGTGTGCTGGACTGTCTGCCTCGTGGCTCCTGCTATCAGAGGTGCAGTGTGCTGGACTGTCTGCCTCATGGCTCCTGCTATCAGAGGTGCAGTGTGCTGGACTGTCTGCCTCATGGCTCCTGCTATCAGAGGTATGGTGTGCTGGACTGTCTGCCTCATGGCTCCTGCTATCAGAAGAAGTGCGGTGTGCTGGACTGTCTGCCTCATGGCTCCTGCTATCAGAGGTGTGCTGGACTGTCTGCCTCGTGGCTCCTGTTATCACACTGTCGATCTTTCATCTGGATACTGTTATGGAGTCTCCCTTCTATACTGAATTCAAGAATGGGATTGCTCATTCCATGTTAAAAAACTAAAGTTTGTTGAGGCATCTGAGGGACGACAGATCCGGAGTAGACATCTGAACGATCCATTGAAGGACAGAACAATCACTTTTCCGACCGTCAATAGCATACACCATGTCACTAGTGATATTCTTCAGAGGTCAGATGAGCTCACAGGGCCCCTTTATATACACACAGTACACGCAGCGCATATCCCTTTATATACACACAGTACACGCAGCGCCTGTCCCTTTATATACACACAGTACAAGCAGCGCCCATCCCTTTATATACACACAGTACAAGCAGCACCCGTCCCTTTATATACACATAGTACAAGCAGCACCCGTCCCTTTATATACACACAGTACACACAGCGCCTGTCCCTTTATATACACACAGTACACACAGCGCCTGTCCCTTTATATACACACAGTACACGCAGCGCCTGTCCCTTTATATACACACAGTACACGCAGCGCCTGTCCCTTTATATACACACAGTACACGCAGCGCCTGTCCCTTTATATACACACAGTACACGCAGCGCCCGTCCCTTTATATACACACAGTACAAGTAGCACCCGTCCCTTTATATACACACAGTACACACAGCGCCTGTCCCTTTATATACACACAGTACACGCAGCGCCTGTCCCTTTATATACACACAGTACAAGCAGCGCCTGTCCCTTTATATACACACAGTACAAGCAGCGCCCGTCCCTTTATATACACACAGTACAAGCATCGCCTGTCCCTTTATATACACACAGTACACACAGCGCCTGTCCCTTTATATACACACAGTACACGCAGCGCCTGTCCCTTTATATACACACAGTACAAGCAGCGCCTGTCCCTTAATATACACACAGTACAAGCAGCGCCTGTCCCTTTAAATACACACAGTACATGCAGCGCCCGTCCCTTATATACACACAGTACAAGCAGCGCCTGTCCATTTATATACACACAGTACAAGCAGCGCCCGTCCTTTATATACACACAGTACAAGCAGCGCCTGTCCCTTTATATACACACAGTACAAGCAGCGCCCGTCCCTTTATATACACACAGTACAAGCAGCGCCCGTCCCTTATATACACACAGTACATGCAGCGCCTGTCCCTTTATATACACACAGTACATGCAGCGCCCGTCCCTTTATATACACACAATACACGCAGCGCCCGTCCCTTTATATACACACAGTACAAGCAGCGCCCGTCCCTTTATATACACACAGTACACGCAGCGCCCGTCCCTTTATATACACACAGTACACGCAGCGCCCGTCCCTTTATATACACACAGTACACGCAGCGCCCGTCCCTTTACATACACACAGTACAAGCAGCACCTGTCCCTTTATATACACAGAGTACAAGCAGCGCCCGTCCTTTATATACACACAGTACAAGCAGCGCCTGTCCCTTTATATACACACAGTACAAGCAGCGCCCGTCCCTTTATATACACACAGTACACGCAGCGCCCGTCCCTTTATATACACACAGTACACGCAGCGCCCGTCCCTTTATATACACACAGTACACGCAGCGCCCGTCCCTTTACATACACACAGTACAAGCAGTGCCCGTCCCTTTATATACACACAGTACACACAGCGCCTGTCCCTTTATATACACACAGTAAAGCAGCGCCCGTCCCTTTATATACACACAGTACAAGCAGCGCCTGTCCCTTTATATACACACAGTACACGCAGCGCCCGTCCCTTTATATACACACAGTACATGCAGCGCCCGTCCCTTTATATACACACAGTACAAGCAGCGCCCGTCCCTTTATATACACACAGTACAAGCAGCGCCTGTCCCTTTATATACACACAGTACACGCAGCGCCCGTCCCTTTATATACACACAGTACATGCAGCGCCTGTCCCTTTATATACACACAGTACAAGCAGCGCCCGTCCCTTTATATACACACAGTACAAGCAGCGCCCATCCCTCTATATACACACAGTACAAGCAGAGCCCGTCCCTTTATATACACACAGTACAAGCAGCGCCCGTCCCTTTATATACACACAGTACAAGCAGCGCCCGTCCCTTTATATACACACAGTACACGCAGCGCCCGCCCCTTTACATACACACAGTACAAGCAGCGCCTGTCCCTTTATATACACACAGTACAAGCAGCGCCCGTCCTTTATATACACACAGTACAAGCAGCGCCTGTCCCTTTATATACACACAGTACAAGCAGCGCCTGTCCCTTTATATACACACAGTACACGCAGCGCCCGTCCCTTTATATACACACAGTACACGCAGCGCCTGTCCCTTTATATACACACAGTACAAGCAGCGCCCGTCCCTTTATAAATACACAGTACACGCAGCGCCTGTCCCTTTATATACACACAGTAAAGCAGCGCCCGTCCCTTTATATACACACAGTACAAGCAGCGCCTGACCCTTTATAAACACACAGTACAAGCAGCGCCTGTCCCTTTATATACACACAGTACACGCAGCGCCCGTCCCTTTATATACACACAGTACAAGCAGCGCCCGTCCCTTTATATACACACAGTACAAGCAGCGCCTGTCCCTTTATATACACACAGTACAAGCAGCGCCTGTCCCTTTATATACACACAGTACAAGCAGCGCCTGTCCCTTTATATACACACAGTACAAGCAGCGCCTGTCCCTTTATATACACACAGTACAAGCAGCGCCCGTCCCTTTATATACACACAGTACACGCAGCGCCCGTCCCTTTATATACACACAGTACAAGCAGCGCCTGTCCCTTTATGTACACACAGTACAAGCAGCATACACACAGTACAAGCAGCGCCTGTCCCTTTATATACACACAGTACAAGCAGCGCCCGTACCTTTTTATACATACAGTACACGCAGCGCCCGTCCCTTTACATACACACAGTACAAGCAGCGCCCGTCCCTTTACATACACACAGTACACGCAGCGCCCGTCCCTTTACATACACACAGTACACACAGCGCCCGTCCCTTATATACACACAGTACACGCAGCGCCCGTCCCTTTATATACACACAGTACAAGCAGCGTCTGTCCCTTTATATACACACAGTACAAGCAGCGTCTGTTCCCTTTATATACACACAGTACAAGCAGTGCCCGTCCCATTATATACACACAGTACACGCAGCGCCCGTCCTTTATATACACACAGTACAAGCAGCGTCTGTTCCCTTTATATACACACAGTACAACCAGTGCCCGTCCCATTATATACACACAGTACACGCAGCGCCCGTCCTTTATATACACACAGTACAAGCAGCGCCCGTCCCTTATATACACACAGTACACGCATCGCCTGTCCCTTTATATACACACAGTAAAAGCAGCGCCTGTCCCTTTATATACACACAGTACAAGCAGCGCCCGTCCCTTTATATACACACAGTACAAGCAGCGCCCATCCCTCTATATACACAAAGTACACGCAGCGCCTGTCCCTTTATATACACACAGTACAAGCAGCGCCCGTCCCTTTATATACACACAGTACAGGCAGCGCCCGTCCCTTTATATACACACAGTACACGCAGCGCCCGTCCCTTTAAATACACACAGTACACGCAGCGCCCGTCCCTTTATATACACACAGTACAAGCAGCGCCCGTCCCTTTATATACACACAGTACAAGCAGCACCCGTCCCTTTATATACACACAGCGCCCGTCCCTTTACATACACACAGTACAAGCAGCACCTGTCCCTTTATATACACACAGTACAAGCAGCGCCTGTCCATTTATATACACACAGTACAAGCAGCGCCCGTCCCTTTATATACACACAGTACACGCTGCGCCCGTCCCTTTACATACACATAGTACACGCAGCGCCTGTCCCTTTATATACACACAGTACAAGCAGCGCCTGTCCCTTTATATACACACAGTACAAGCAGCGCCCGTCCCTTTATATACACACAGTACAAGCAGCGCCCGTCTCTTTATATACACACAGTACACGCAGCGTCCGTCCCTTTATATACACACAGTACAAGCAGCGCCTGTCCCTTTATATACACACAGTACACGCAGCGCCTGTCCCTTTATATACACACAGTACAAGCAGCGCCTGTCCCTTTATATACACACACAGTACACGCAGCGCCTGTCCCTTTATATACACACACAGTACAAGCAGCGCCCGTCCCTTTATATACACACAGTACATGCAGCGCCTGTCCCTTTATATACACACAGTACAAGCAGCGCCCGTCCCTTTATATACACACAGTACAAGCAGCGCCTGTCCCTTTATATACACACAGTAAAGCAGCGCCCGTCCCTTTATATACACACAGTAAAGCAGCGCCCGTCCCTTTATATACACACAGTAAAGCAGCGCCCGTCCCTTTATATACACACAGTACAAGCAGCGCCCGTCCCTTTATATACACACAGTACAAGCAGCGCCTGTCCCTTTATATACACACAGTAAAGCAGCGCCCGTCCCTTTATATACACACAGTACAAGCAGCGCCTGTCCCTTTATATACACACAGTACAAGCAGCGCCCGTCCCTTTATATACACACAGTACAAGCAGCACCTGTCCCTTTATATACACACAGTACAAGCAGCGCCTGTCCCTTTATATACACACAGTACAGGCAGCGCCCGTCCCTTTATATACACACAGTACAGGCAGCGCCTGTCCCTTTATATACACACAGTAAAGCAGCGCCTGTCCCTTTATATATACACAGTACAAGCAGCGCCTGTCCCTTTATATACACACAGTAAAGCAGCGCCCGTCCCTTTATATACACACAGTACAGGCAGCGCCTGTCCCTTTATATACACACAGTAAAGCAGCGCCTGTCCCTTTATATACACACAGTACACGCAGCGCCTGTCCCTTTATATACACACAGTACACGCAGCGCCCGTCCCTTTATATACACACAGTACAAGCAGCGCCTGTCCCTTTATATACACACAGTACACGCAGCGTCCGTCCCTTTATATACACACAGTACAAGCAGCGCACGTCCTTTATATACACACAGTACAAGCAGCACCTGTCCCTTTATATACACACAGTACACGCAGCGCCTGTCCCTTTATATACACACAGTACAAGCAGCGCCTGTCCCTTTATATACACACAGTACAAGCAGCGCCCGTCCCTTTATATACACACTGTACAAGCAGCGCCTGTCCCTTTATATACACACTGTACAAGCAGCGCCTGTCCCTTTATATACACACAGTACAAGCAGCGCCCGTCCCTTTATATACACACAGTACACGCAGCGCCCGTCCCTTTATATACACACAGTACACGCAGCGCCCGTCCCTTTATATACACACAGTACACGCAGCGACCATCCCTTTATATACACACACAGTACAAGCAGCGCCCATCCCTTTATATACACACAGTACAGGCAGCGCCCGTCCCTTTATATATACACAGTACAAGCAGCGCCCATCCCTTTATATACACACAGTACACGCAGCGCCTGTCCCTTTATATACACACAGTACACGCAGCGCCCGTCCCTTATATACACACAGTACAAGCAGCGCCCGTCCCTTATATACACACAGTACAAGCAGCGTCTGTCCCTTTATATACACACAGTACAAGCAGCGCCTGTCCCTTTATATACACACAGTACAAGCAGCGCCCGTCCCTTTACATACACACAGTACACGCAGCGCCCGTCCTTTATATACACACAGTACAAGCAGCGCCCGTCCCTTTATATACACACAGTACACACAGCGCCCGTCCCTTTATATACACACAGTACACGCAGCGCCCGTCCCTTTATATACACACAGTACACGCAGCGCCCGTCCCTTTATATACACACAGTACAAGCAGCGCCCGTCCCTTATATACACACAGTACAAGCAGTGCCCGTCCCTTTATATACACACAGTACACGCAGCACCTGTCCCTTTATATACACACAGAACACGCAGCGCCCGTCCCTTTATATACACACAGTACAAGCAGCGCCCGTCCCTTTATATACACACAGTACAAGCAGCGCCCGTCCCTTATATACACACAGTACAAGCAGCGCCCGTCCCTTATATACACACAGTACAAGCAGTGCCCGTCCCTTTATATACACACAGTACAAGCAGCGCCTGTCCCTTTATATACACAAAGTACACGCAGCACCTGTCCCTTTATATACACACAGAACACGCAGCGCACGTCCCTTTATATACACACAGTACACGCAGCACCTGTCCCTTTATATACACACAGAACACGCAGCGCCTGTCCCTTTATATACACACAGTACAAGCAGCACCTGTCCCTTTATATACACACAGTACAAGCAGCGCCTGTCCCTTTATATACACACAGTACAAGCAGCACCTGTCCCTTTATATACACACAGAACACGCAGCGCACGTCCCTTTATATACACACAGTACAAGCAGCGCCCATCCCTTTATATACACACAGTACAAGCAGCGCCCGTCCCTTTACATACACACAGTACAAGCAGCGCCCGTCCCTTTATATACACACAGTACACGCAGCGCCCGTCCCTTTATATACACACAGTACACGCAGCGCCTGTCCTTTATATACACACAGTACACGCAGCGCCCGTCCCTTTATATACACACAGTACACGCAGCGCCCGTCCCTTTATATACACACAGTACACGCAGCGCCTGTCCTTTATATACACACAGTACACGCAGCGCCCGTCCCTTTATATACACACAGTACAAGCAGCACCTGTCCCTTTACATACACACAGTACACGCAGCGCCCGTCCCTTTATATACACACAGTACACGCAGCGCCCGTCCCTTTATATACACACAGTACAAGCAGCGCCCGTCCCTTTATATACACACAGTACAAGCAGTGCCCGTCCCTTTATATACACACATTACAAGCAGCGCCTGTCCTTTATATACACACAGTACAAGCAGCGCCTGTCCCTTTATATACACACAGTACAAGCAGCGCCCGTCCCTTTATATACACACAGTACACGCAGCGCCCGTCCCTTTATATACACACAGTACACGCAGCGCCCGTCCCTTTATATACACACAGTACACGCAGCGCCTGTCCCTTTATATACACACAGTACACGCAGCGCCCGTCCCTTTATATACACACAGTACAAGCAGCGCCCGTCCCTTTATATACACACAGTAAAGCAGCGCACGTCCCTTTATATACACACAGTACATGCAGCGCCCGTCCCTTTACATACACACAGTACAAGCAGCGCCCGTCCCTTTATATACACACAGTACAAGCAGCGCCCGTCCTTTATATACACACAGTACAGGCAGCGCCCGTCCCTTTATATACACACAGTACACGCAGCGCCTGTCCCTTTATATACACACAGTACAAGCAGCGCCCGTCCTTTATATACACACAGTACAAGCAGCGCCTGTCCCTTTATATACACACAGTACAAGCAGCGCCCGTCCCTTTATATACACACAGTACAAGCAGCACCCGTCCTTTATATACACACAGTACAAGCAGCGCCTGTCCCTTTATATACACACAGTACAAGCAGCGCCCGTCCCTTTATATACACACAGTACAAGCAGCGCCCGTCCCTTTATATACACACAGTACAAGCAGCGCCTGTCCCTTTATATACACACAGTACAAGCAGCACCTGTCCCTTTATATACACACAGTACACGCAGCGCCCGTCCCTTTATATACACACAGTACACGCAGCGCCCGTCCCTTTATATACACACAGTACAAGCAGCGCCTGTCCCTTTATATACACACAGTACAAGCAGCGCCTGTCCCTTTATATACACACAGTACAAGCAGCACCTGTCCCTTTATATACACACAGTACACGCAGCGCCCGTCCCTTTATATACACACAGTACACGCAGCGCCCGTCCCTTTATATACACACAGTACAAGCAGCGCCTGTCCCTTTATATACACACAGTACAAGCAGCGCCTGTCCCTTTATATACACACAGTACAAGCAGCGCCCGTCCCTTTATATACACACAGTACAAGCAGCACCCGTCCCTTTATATACACACAGTACAAGCAGCGCCCGTCCCTTTATATACACACAGTACAAGCAGCGCCTGTCCCTTTATATACACACAGTACAAGCAGCACCTGTCCCTTTATATACACACAGTACACGCAGCGCCCGTCCCTTTATATACACACAGTACACGCAGCGCCCGTCCCTTTATATACACACAGTACACGCAGCGCCCGTCCCTTTATATACACACAGTACACGCAGCGCCCGTCCCTTTATATACACACAGTACAAGCAGCGCCTGTCCCTTTATATACACACAGTACAAGCAGCACCTGTCCCTTTATATACACACAGTACACGCAGCGCCCGTCCCTTTATATACACACAGTACAAGCAGCGCCCGTCCCTTTATATACACACAGTACACGCAGCGCCCGTCCCTTTATATACACACAGTACACGCAGCGCCCGTCCCTTTATATACACACAGTACAAGCAGCGCCCGTCCCTTTATATACACACAGTACAAGCAGCGCCCGTCCCTTTATATACACACAGTACAAGCAGCGCCCATCCCTTTATAAACACACAGTACAAGCAGCGCCTGTCCCTTTATATACACACAGTACAAGCAGCGCCGGTCCTTTATATACACACAGTACAAGCAGCGCCTGTCCCTTTATATACACACAGTACAAGCAGCGCCCATCCCTTTATATACACACAGTACAAGCAGCGCCTGTCCCTTTATATACACAGTACAAGCAGCGCCTGTCCCTTTATATACACACAGTAAAAGCAGCGCCCGTCCCTTATATACACACAGTACACGCAGCGCCCGTCCCTTTATATACACACAGTACACGCAGCGCCCGTCCCTTATATACACACAGTACACGCAGCGCCCGTCCCTTTATATACACACAGTACACGCAGCGCCCGTCCCTTTATATACACACAGTACAAGCAGCGCCCGTCCCTTTATATACACACAGTACAAGCAGCGCCCGTCCCTTTATATACACACAGTACAAGCAGCGCCCGTCCCTTTATAAACACACAGTACAAGCAGCGCCTGTCCCTTTATATACACACAGTACAAGCAGCGCCGGTCCTTTATATACACACAGTACAAGCAGCGCCTGTCCCTTTATATACACACAGTACAAGCAGCGCCCATCCCTTTATATACACACAGTACAAGCAGCGCCTGTCCCTTTATATACACAGTACAAGCAGCGCCTGTCCCTTTATATACACACAGTAAAAGCAGCGCCCGTCCCTTATATACACACAGTACACGCAGCGCCCGTCCCTTTATATACACACAGTACACGCAGCGCCCGCCCCTTTATATACACACAGTACACGCAGCGCCCGTCCCTTTACAAACACACAGTACAAGCAGCGCCCGTCCCTTTATATACACACAGTACAAGCAGCGCCCGTCCCTTTATATACACACAGTACAAGCAGCGCCCGTCCCTTTATATACACACAGTACAAGCAGCACCTGTCCCTTTACAAACACACAGTACAAGCAGCGCCCGTCCCTTTATATACACACAGTACAAGCAGCGCCCGTCCCTTTATATACACACAGTACAAGCAGCGCCCGTCCCTTTATATACACACAGTACTAGCAGCGCCCGTCCCTTTACATACACACAGTACACGTAGCGCCCGTCCCTATATATACACACAGTACATGCAGCGCCCGTCCCTTTACATACACACTGTACACACAGCGCCAGTCCCTATATATACACACAGTACATGCAGCGCCCGTCCCTTTATATACACACAGTACACGCAGCGCCCGTCCCTTATATACACACAGTACAAGCAGCGCCCGTCCCTTTACATACACACAGTACAAGCAGCGCCCGTCCCTTTATATACACACAGTACAAGCAGCGCCCGTCCCTTTATATACACACAGTACACGCAGCGCCCGTCCCTTTATATACACACAGTACAAGCAGCGCCCGTCCCTTTATATACACACAGTACAAGCAGCGCCCGTCCCTTTATATACACACAGTACAAGCAGCGCCCGTCCCTTTATATACACACAGTACACGCAGCGCCCGTCCCTTTATATACACACAGTACAAGCAGCGCCTGTCCCTTTATATACACACACAGTACACGCAGCGCCTGTCCCTTTATATACACACAGTACAAGCAGCGCCTGTCCCTTTATATACACACACAGTACACGCAGCGCCTGTCCCTTTATATACACACAGTACAAGCAGCGTCTGTTCCCTTTATATACACACAGTACACGCAGCGCCTGTCCCTTTATATACACACAGTACAAGCAGCGCCCGTCCCTTTATATACACACAGTACACGCAGCGCCCGTCCCTTTACATACACACAGTACACGCAGCGCCCGTCCCTTTATATACACACAGTACAAGCAGCGTCTGTCCCTTTATATACACATAGTACCAGTACAAGCAGCGCCCGTCCCTTTATATACACACAGTACAAGCAGCGCCTGTCCCTTTATATACACACAGTACAAGTAGCGCCTGTCCCTTTATATACACACAGTACAAGCAGCGCCCGTCCCTTTATATACACACAGTACACGCAGCGCCCGTCCCTTTATATACACACAGTACAGGCAGCGCCCGTCCCTTTATATACACACAGTACACGCAGCGCCTGTCCCTTATATACACACAGTACAAGCAGCGCCTGTCCCTTTATATACACACAGTACAAGCAGCGCCCGTCCCTTTATATACACACAGTACAAGCAGCGCCCGTCCCTTTATATACACACAGTACAAGCAGCGCCCATCCCTCTATATACACACAGTACACGCAGCGCCCGTCCCTTTATATACACACAGTACAAGCAGCGTCTGTCCCTTTATATACACACAGTACAAGCAGCGCCTGTCCCTTTATATACACACAGTACAAGCAGCGCCCGTCCCTTTATATACACACAGTACAAGCAGCGCCCGTCCCTTTATATACACACAGTACATGCAGCGCCTGTCCCTTTATATACACACAGTACACGCAGCGCCCGTCCCTTATATACACACAGTACACGCAGCGCCTGTCCCTTTATATACACACAGTACAAGCAGCGCCCGTCCCTTTATATACACACAGTACACGCAGCGCCCGTCCCTTTATATACACACAGTACAAGCAGCGCCCATCCCTCTATATATACACACAGTACAAGCAGCGCCTGTCCCTTTATATACACACAGTACAGGCAGCGCCCGTCCCTTTATATACACACAGTACAAGCAGCGCCCGTCCCTTTATAAACACACAGTACACGCAGCGCCTGTCCCTTTATATACACACAGTACAAGCAGCGCCCATCCCTCTATATATACACACAGTACACGCAGCGCCTGTCCCTTTATATACACACAGTACAGGCAGCGCCCGTCCCTTTATATACACACAGTACAAGCAGCGCCCGTCCCTTTATATACACACAGTACACGCAGCACCTGTCCCTTTATATACACACAGTACACGCGGCGCCCGTCCCTTTATATACACACAGTACAGGCAGCGCCCGTCCCTTTATATACACACAGTACAAGCAGCGCCCGTCCCTTTATATACACAAAGTACACGCAGCGCCCGTCCCTTTATATACACACAGTACACGCAGCGCCCGTCCCTTTATATACACACAGTACAAGCAGCACCCGTCCCTTTATATACACACAGTACACGCAGCGCCCGTCCCTTTATATACACACAGTACAAGCAGCGCCTGTCCCTTTATATACACACAGTACACGCAGCGCCCGTCCCTTTATATACACACAGTACAAGCAGCGCCCGTCCCTTTATATACACACAGTACAAGCAGCACCCGTCCCTTTATATACACACAGTACACGCAGCGCCCGTCCCTTTATATACACACAGTACACGCAGCGCCTGTCCCTTCATATACACACAGTACAAGCAGCGCCCGTCCCTTTATATACACACAGTACAAGCAGCACCTGTCCCTTTATATACACACAGTACAAGCAGCGCCCGTCCCTTTATATACACACAGTACAAGCAGCGCCCGTCCCTTTATATACACACACAGTACACGCAGCGCCTGTCCCTTTATATACACACAGTACAAGCAGCGTCTGTTCCCTTTATATACACACAGTACACGCAGCGCCTGTCCCTTTATATACACACAGTACAAGCAGCACCTGTCCCTTTATATACACACACAGTACACGCAGCGCCCGTCCCTTTACATACACACAGTACAAGCAGCACCTGTCCCTTCACATACACACAGTACACGCAGCGCCCGTCCCTTTATATACACACAGTACACGCAGCGCCTGTCCCTTTATGTACTGTGACAAGAACACTGGGATAGTGTTTGAGGGCAGGTATATTTGTCCCAGGTTCTTGTCTTACATGTTTTAGAAAATGTTAACTTCTAGGAAAAATGCTTTTTGTTTTGTCTGAACCTTTTCAGTTTGCTGTAAAAGCTGGGTAAAGGCTCTGAGAGAGAGATAAGGCGAGTTCTAGACATTGGGCCCAGTTCGGGTCTTTGGCCTCACAGAGGGCTAATCAGGGTTTCAGCTGTGTAAGAGTGATATAGTGCTTCTAACCTGATTAGTATGGGCAGACTGCCTGCGAAGGCTGCAGGATCTGTGTGGAAGAGACACGCTTTCTGATGCAAGTAAGCTATACAGTATGTACTGAAGAACTCTGTGTTTTGTTTAGTGACAGTTAGGAACATCTTATGTTTAGTTAGTGCCGGACAGGCAAGGTATTTTTATTTTGGGGTTTGTTTTATTTTCTGTTTCAATAAAACTGGCCGGGGTCAGTTGTACCAGAAACTGGACTTGTGTTGTTCCTCAACTGCTGCGTGCTGCCATATTCCCCAGGAAAAGGCACCTTGCACCCCTACAGTGTTACAACTTGGTGGAGAATGCGAGCAGGCCGTTCTGCGCATAAGTGAAAGCAGCAGCTTTGTGAGGCCTGCAGAAAACGGTGGTTTATGCAGATACAGCCCAGTGTGAAGTTACTGAGACTCACCCCTGAGGATTTGATATATGTCCTGGGTGAAAGCAGCTGCAAAGCCGCCTGAAAAATCTGTTGACATGGAGGATCTGCTTAAAGCCTTGCTGCAAGCTACAGCGGCTCAGCAGGAGGCCAACCGACAGCAGCAGGTGGCAATGGAGGAAAATTGGAGACTACAGCAGGAGGCCAACAGACAGCAGCAGGTGGCAATGGAGGAAAATAAGAGACAACAGCAGGCAGTTGTTGATGAACTTTACAGGCAACGGCGTCAGGATAGAGAGGCCTTAGCAGAAGTGGTGCAGAGACTTGCAGCTCGGGTTGGAGATGTGGCCGTCAGTGCTCCAACCAGCTCTAGTTCTATACGAGCCAGTCACTTCCTGCAGAAAATGACAGAGGCTGATGATGTGGAGGCCTATCTGACCACGTTTGAAAGGACTGCCGAGCGTGAGAACTGGCCGAAAGCACAGTGGGCCAGTCTGCTGGCACCTTTCCTGTCAGGTGAGCCCCAAAAAGCTTACTTTGATTTAAGCCCTGCTGAGGCTCGGGACTATGATAAACTAAAGACTGAGATCCTGACCCGCCTGGGAGTCACGCTGTCAGTACGAGCACAACGGGTGCACCGTTGGCTGTACGCCATGGAGAAGCCTCCGCGCTCCCAGATGCACGACCTTATTCAGCTAACAAAAAAATGGCTACAGCCAGAGACATTAACTGGTCCCCAGATGGTGGAAAGAGTCGTCATGGACCGCTACTTGAGATCTTTGCCCATGGTCCTGCGCAAGTGGGTGAGCCATGGAAACCCGGGTACTGCTGACCAATTAGTGGACATGGTAGAGAGGTATTTGGCAGCAGAGGAACTACTGATGACCACCCAGCAACCCATAGATCCTCGACAGCGCCCTTCAGTAAAGACTGGTAAGACTGTTCCGTGGGAAAACGTTGCTGGGCGGTTAAGAGAACGCAAGGCTGGAGAGACTGTAAACACTGGCCCTGGAAACAGGCCAATGGGGCTAGAACGGTCTATGCTGCCCAAATGGGTTGATAATCGTGTGGTTAAATGTTTTAGGTGTGGTATGCCAGGTCATGTTATTGCCAATTGCCCAGTCACGCAAGAACCCATGCAATGTGATGCTGCCTTTGAATGTCGCAGAATGTCTTTCTTTGCTAGGTTAGCCTGTACTGTGGTACCTTCACCTGAGCTGGAAAAACAAATGTGTGATGTGTTCTTAGAAGGTAACCGGGTAGAGGCCTTGCTAGATTCAGGAAGTTTAGTTACCCTCGTGAAAGCTGGGTTAGTGAACCCCTTAAAGGTCCAGCAAATACCTATTGGGGTAACTTGCATACATGGGGATACCCAATATTATGCCACTGCTGAGGTGAATATAGAAACTTGTTGTGGGTCAGCAATGGTTAAAGTGGGACTGGTCCCTACCTTGGTGCATGAGGCCATAATAGGGAGGGATTTTCCTCATTTTTGGAAACTGTGGGAATCACGGTTATCAACAGATGTGAGAAGTAAAAAGCCAGTTGATAATACCGGTGATTTTATGGATGTACGTGGGTCTTCGGAACTTTCTGGCCCTTTGCCTTTTGCTAGTTTGGCTGGGGAAGTGACAGATGGGGAGTCCAGTGAGGACCCTCTTGCCGGGAACAGAGACATAGTAGTTAGAACTGAAAGCGTGCCTGACCTGGAGGTAAAGAAGGATCTGTTTGCGTCTGAACAGTTAAAGGATCCTACCTTAATAAAGGCTAGAGAGAATGTTACGATTGTTAATGGGGAACCTGTGGTACCAGGTGACAGGGTTACGTATCCCCACATGGCCATCTGTAATGAGCTCTTGTACCACATTGTCAAAAGGGGTGAGGATGTGGTGGAACAGCTGGTAGTTCCCCAGCCTTATCGGAGAACGGTACTAGATTTAGCTCATAGTCACGTTACCGCAGGACATTTAGGGGCAGAAAAAACCACTGAAAGAGTTTTACAAAGGTTCTTTTGGCCAGGGGTTTATAAAGAAGTGTCTGAATATTGTTCTTCCTGTCCTGAATGCCAGTATCATGCCCCTAGACCCCATTTCAGGAGCCCACTAGTTCCCATGCCTATTATAGAGGTCCCGTTTGACAGAATAGCCATGGATCTCGTGGGGCCCTTGTTAAAGTCTGCTCGGGGCCATCAGTATATCCTGGTAATTATGGACTATGCCACTCGATATCCTGAGGCTGTCCCTTTACGCACTATCACAACCAAGGCGATAGCTAAGGAGCTGGTGCAGGTATTTAGTAGAGTGGGAATACCAAAAGAAATTTTGACTGACCAAGGTACTCCATTTATGTCAAGGATCATGAAAGAATTGTGCAAGTTATTTAAGGTCACTCACCTCAGGACGTCCATCTACCATCCCCAAACTGACGGGTTGGTGGAAAGGTTTAATAAAACATTAAAAAGTATGTTAAAAAAGGTTGTTGAGAGAGATGGGAAAAACTGGGATTGTTTGTTGCCCTACTTGTTAATGGCCATCAGAGAAGTTCCTCAGTCCTCTACGGGGTTTTCTCCATTTGATTTGTTGTATGGTAGACACCCCAGAGGGCTGTTGGATGTTGCCAAAGAGACGTGGGAAGGACAGCCCACTCCTTATAGAAGCGTTATTGAGCATGTAACACAAATGCAGGATAGGATTGCAGCCGTGGTACCTGTTGTCAGAGAGCACATGGAACAGGCCCAAAGTGCTCAACAGAGGGTCTATAACCGGAGTGCCAAGATACGGGAATTTGCTCCTGGAGATAGAGTTCTTGTTTTGGTACCCACTGTGGAAAGCAAATTCCTAGCTAAATGGCAGGGTCCATTTGAGATTAGGGAAAAAGTGAATGAGGTTAATTACAAAGTATACCAGCCGGGAAAGAGAAAACCCGAACAGATCTACCATGTTAACTTAATCAAACCCTGGAAAGATAGGTTGTCTCTGTCAGCGGAGCCTTGCCCTTCGGTGTCTTCACCCCGGTTGCTTCCCGCAGTGAAGGTGTCAGAGACATTATCAGCTGATCAGAACAATCAGGTTAAAGAATTTCTCATCCAAAATAGGGAGGTATTTTCAGAGCTGCCTGGCCGAACGACCATAATAAAACATGACATTGTCACAGAACCAGGGGTCAGGGTTCATTTAAAGCCATATAGGATTCCTGAAGCTCAGCGAGAAGCTATTTCTAAGGAAGTTAAAACCATGTTAGAACTTGGAGTCATAGAGGAGTCTAACAGTGAGTGGTCCAGTCCCATAGTGCTCATCCCGAAGCCCGACGGTAGCATACGCTTCTGTAATGACTTTCGTAAGTTAAATGAGGTGTCCAAGTTTGACGCATACCCCATGCCCCGTGTGGATGAGCTTGTAGAAAGGCTGGGAACAGCCAGGTTTCTCACCACATTGGACCTGACCAAAGGTTACTGGCAAATACCTTTATCTGATAGCGCCAAAGAAAAAACAGCCTTTTCGGTTCCGGAGGGGCTGTACCAGTATAAGATGTTACCCTTTGGGTTGCATGGGGCTCCAGCAACCTTTCAACGGGCGATGGATAAAATTTTGAGGCCCCATAGAAAATATGCAGCTGCCTATTTGGATGATGTGGTAATTCACAGTACAGACTGGGGGTCACATTTGGTTAAAGTACAAGCAGTACTGGACTCAATCAGAGAGGCAGGGTTAACTGCTAACCCAAAGAAGTGCTGCCTCGCAATGGAGGAGGTCAAATACTTGGGCTTCACCATAGGCAGAGGTCTGATTAGGCCCCAATTGAATAAAGTTGATGCTATTCAAAACTGGCCTCGTCCAGTGAATAAAAAACAGGTAAGGGCTTTTTTGGGAATTACTGGGTACTATAGACGGTTTATTCCTAATTTTGCGACCACAGCGGTGCCGTTGTCAGACCTTACCAAAGGGAAGCAGTCAAATGTGGTGAAATGGAACCCTGATGCAGAAAAGGCGTTCCAAGCGTTAAAAGTGGCTTTGTGTTCACAACCGGTGTTGATAACACCAGATTTTTCAAAAGAATTTGTGGTACAGACAGATGCCTCAGAGGTAGGGATAGGTGCTGTGCTGTCCCAAACCAGAGATGGGGACGAACACCCTATCATTTATTTGAGTAGGAAACTCAATGAGCATGAAAAAAGGTATGCCATTGTGGAAAAGGAGGCTTTGGCCATTAAGTGGGCACTAGATACCTTGAGATATTACCTCTTGGGTAGACAATTCAGACTAGTGACAGACCATGCCCCTTTAAAATGGATGTATGTAAATAGAGGCAAGAATGCTCGTGTAACTAGATGGTTTCTAGCGTTGCAGGACTTTAAGTTTACTGTCGAACATAGACCGGGAACACAATTGGCCAACGCAGATGCATTGTCTCGCATCTTCTGTTTGGGGGCTACAAGTGTTCCGGCCCCTAGGTCGAAACAGGGGAGGGGGATATGTGACAAGAACACTGGGATAGTGTTTGAGGGCAGGTATATTTGTCCAAGGTTCTTGTCTTACATGTTTTAGAAAATGTTAACTTCTAGGAAAAATGCTTTTTGTTTTGTCTGAACCTTTTCAGTTTGCTGTAAAAGCTGGGTAAAGGCTCTGAGAGAGAGATAAGGCGAGTTCTAGACATTGGGCCCAGTTCGGGTCTTTGGCCTCACAGAGGGCTAATCAGGGTTTCAGCTGTGTAAGAGTGATATAGTGCTTCTAACCTGATTAGTATGGGCAGACTGCCTGGGAAGGCTGCAGGATCTGTGTGTGAGAGACACGCTTTCTGATGCAAGTAAGCTATACAGTATGTACTGAAGAACTCTGTGTTTTGTTTAGTGACAGTTAGGAACATCTTATGTTTAGTAAGTGCCAGACAGGCAAGGTATTTTTATTTTGGGGTTTGTTTTATTTTCTGTTTCAATAAAACTGGCCGGGGTCAGTTGTACCAGAAACTGGACTTGTGTTGTTCCTCAACTGCTGCGTGCTGCCATATTCCCCAGGAAAAGGCACCTTGCACCCCTACAGTGTTACAGTACACATAGTACAAGCAGCGCCCGTCCCTTTATATACACACAGTACAAGCAGCGCCCGTACCTTTTATATACACACAGTACACGCAATGCCCGTCCCTTTATATACACACAGTACAAGCAGCGCACGTCCCTTTATATACACACAGTACACGCAGCGTCCGTCCCTTTATATACACACAGTACAAGCAGCGCCTGTCCATTTATATACACACAGTACAAGTAGCGCCCGTCCCTTTACATACACACTGTACAAGCAGCACCAGTCCCTTTATATACACACAGTACAAGCAGTGCCCGTCCCTTTATATACACACAGTACACGCAGCGCCCGTCCCTTTATATACACACAGTACAAGCAGCGCCCATCCCTCTATATACACAAAGTACACGCAGCGCCTGTCCCTTTATATACACACAGTACACGCAGCGCCCGTCCCTTTATATACACACAGTACAGGCAGCGCCCGTCCCTTTATATACACACAGTACAAGCAGCACGTGTCCCTTCACATACACACAGTACAAGCAGCGCCCGTCCCTTTACATACACACAGTACACGCAGCGCCCGTCCCTTTACATACACACAGTACACGCAGCGCCCGTCCCTTTAAGTACAAGCAGCATACACACAGTACAAGCAGCGCCTGTCCCTTTATATACACACAGTACAAGCAGCGCCCGTCCCTTTACATACACACAGTACAAGCAGCGCCTGTCCCTTATATACACACAGTACAAGCAGCGCCTGTCCCTTATATACACACAGTACACGCAGCGCCCGTCCCTTTACATACACACAGTACACGCAGCGCCCGTCCCTTTACATACACACTGTACAAGCAGCACCCGTCCCTTTATATACACACAGTACAAGCAGTGCCCGTCCCTTTATATACACACAGTACACGCAGCGCCCGTCCCTTTATATACACACAGTACAAGCAGCGTCTGTTCCCTTTATATACACACAGTACACGCAGCGCCTGTCCCTTTATATACACACAGTACAAGCAGCGCCCGTCCCTTTATATACACACAGTATACGCAGCGCCTGTCCCTTTATATACACACAGTACAAGCAGCGTCTGTCCCTTTATATACACATAGTACCAGTACAAGCAGCGCCTGTCCCTTTATATACACACAGTACAAGCAGCGCCTGTCCCTTTATATACACACAGTACAAGTAGCGCCTGTCCCTTTATATACACACAGTACAAGCAGCGCCTGTCCCTTTATATACACACAGTACAAGCAGCGCCCGTCCCTTTATATACACACAGTACACGCAGCGCCTGTCCCTTTATATACACACAGTACAAGAAGCGCCCGTCCCTTTATATACACACAGTACACGCAGCGCCTGTCCCTTTATATACACACAGTACAAGCAGCGCCCGTCCCTTTATATACACACAGTACACGCAGCGCCCGTCCCTTTATATACACACAGTACAAGCAGCGCCCATCCCTCTATATATACACACAGTACACGCAGCGCCTGTCCCTTTATATACACACAGTACAAGCAGCGCCCGTCCCTTTATATACACACAGTACAAGCAGCGCCCGTCCCTTTATATACACACAGTACACGCAGCACCTGTCCCTTTATATACACATAGTACAAGCAGCGCCCGTCCCATTATATACACACAGTACAAGCAGCACCCGTCCCTTTATATACACACAGTACACGCAGCGCCCGTCCCTTTATATACACACAGTACAAGCAGCGCCTGTCCCTTCATATACACACAGTACAAGCAGCACCTGTCCCTTTATATACACACAGTACAAGCAGCGCCCGTCCCTTTATATACACACAGTACAAGCAGCGCCCGTCCCTTTATATACACACAGTACAGCGCCCGTCCCTTTATATACACACAGTACAAGCAGCGCCTGTCCCTTTATATACACACACAGTACACGCAGCGCCTGTCCCTTTATATACACACAGTACAAGCAGCGTCTGTTCCCTTTATATACACACAGTACACGCAGCGCCTGTCCCTTTATATACACACAGTACAAGCAGCGCCCGTCCCTTTATATACACACAGTACACGCAGCGCCTGTCCCTTTATATACACACAGTACAAGCAGCGCCCGTCCCTTTACAAACACACAGTACAAGCAGCGCCCGTCCCTTTATATACACACAGTACAAGCAGCGCCCGTCCCTTTATATACACACAGTACAAGCAGCGCCCGTCCCTTTACATACACACAGTACACGCAGCGCCCGTCCCTATATATACACACAGTACATGCAGCGCCCGTCCCTTTACATACACACTGTACACGCAGCGCCCGTCCCTATATATACACACAGTACATGCAGCGCCCGTCCCTTTTTATACACACAGTACACGCAGCGCCCGTCCCTATATATACACACAGTACACGCAGCGCTCGTCCCTTTATATACATACTGTACAAGCAGCGCCCGTCCCTTTATATACACACAGTACACGCAGCGCCCGTCACTTATATACACACAGTACAAGCAGCGCCCGTCCCTTTATATACACACAGTACAAGCAGCGCCCGTCCCTTTACATACACACAGTACAAGCAGCCGTGTAAAAAAAGCACTTAAGGTGATCAATCGTCTGCGCAAAAACAAATGGGGCAGCCCTATCCAGCAGATTCAAAATTGAGTGTCTCTCCAATTACACTCACAAATTGACTAGAAAAAAGTGGTTATGAATGCACTATAACAAGGCGCCACCTCTTAATTGTGCAACCATCACTCTATGGTGGAGATTTTGAAAGTATATTTACGTTCCTTGTGTGTACACCAGTATCCTCTTTGCTCCAGAGCCCTGGATCTCACATGTTCAGCATATGCAAAGATAGATACAATCTCATGTATAGTAATGTCAATTTAATACATAGATTTTATGCAACACACATATAACATAGACAAAAAAAGAATCCCACTACGGTTCCAGCAAATGTCCCCAGAGGACTGTGACATTGCCTTGAAAAAGACCCTGCTGACAGGGGTTGAAACGCGTTGGCTGTAAGGTGTTGCTGATCCCCTGGTTCCTGGAGCTGTTTGGAGAGTACTGAACGGTACCTGATGCCCTTTCTGGAGCTGTCTACCCGGGTGGACTGACTTCAGACATTTAACAACGCTTGTTTGAGAACTGCTTATCCACCAGTTCTCCACACCATCTGGTAATTGTTTCAGTCCTCTGGGGACATTTGCTGGAACCGTAGTGGGATTCTTTTTTTGTCTATGTTATATGTGTGTTGCATAAAATCTATGTATTAAAATAAGATTTTACTTACCGATAAATCTATTTCTCGTAGTCTGTAGTGGATGCTGGGACTCCGTAAGGACCATGGGGATATAGCGGCTCCGCAGGAGACAGGGCACAAAATAAAAGCTTAAGGATCAGGTGGTGTGCACTGGCTCCTCCCCCTATGACCCTCCTCCAAGCCTCAGTTAGGATACTGTGCCCGGACGAGCGTACATAATAAGGAAGGATATTGAATCCCGGGTAAGACTCATACCAGCCACACCAATCACACCGTACAACTTGTGATCTGAACCCAGTTAACAGTATGATAAACGCAAAGGAGCCTCTGAAAAGATGGCTCACAACAATAATAACCCGAATTTTTGTAACAATAACTATATACAAGTATTGCAGACAATCCGCACTAGGGATGGGCGCCCAGCATCCACTACGGACTACGAGAAATAGATTTATCGGTAAGTAAAATCTTATTTTCTCTGACGTCCTAGTGGATGCTGGGACTCCGTAAGGACCATGGGGATTATACCAAAGCTCCCAAACGGGCGGGAGAGTGCGGATGACTCTGCAGCACCGAATGAGAGAACTCCAGGTCCTCCTCAGCCAGGGTATCAAATTTGTAGAATTTAGCAAACGTGTTTGCCCCTGACCAAGTAGCTGCTCGGCAAAGTTGTAAAGCCGAGACCCCTCGGGCAGCCGCCCAAGATGAGCCCACCTTCCTTGTGGAATGGGCTTTTACTGATTTTGGCTGTGGCAATCCTGCCACAGAATGTGCAAGCTGAATTGTACTACAAATCCAACGAGCAATCGTCTGCTTAGAAGCAGGAGCACCCAGCTTGTTGGGTGCATACAGGATAAACAGCGAGTCAGATTTTCTGACTCCAGCCGTCCTGGAAACATATATTTTCAAGGCCCTGACAACGTCAAGCAACTTAGAGTCCTCTAAGTCCCTGGTAGCCGCAGGTACCACAATAGGTTGGTTCATGTGAAATGCAGAAACCACCTTAGGTAGAAATTGAGGACGAGTCCTCAATTCCGCCCTGTCAGAATGAAATATCAAGTAAGGGCTTTTATATGATAAAGCCGCCAATTCTGACACACGCCTGGCTGAAGCCAAGGCTAACAGCATCGACACCTTCCATGTGAGATATTTTAAGTCCACAGTGGAAAGTGGTTCAAACCAATGTGACTTTAGAAAACTCAACACCACATTGAGATCCCAAGGTGCCACTGGAGGCACAAAAGGAGGCTGTATGTGCAGCACCCCTTTTACAAATGTCTGAACTTCAGGTACTGAAGCCAGTTCTTTCTGGAAGAAAATCGACAGGGCCGAAATTTGAACCTTAATGGACCCTAATTTTAGGCCCATAGACAGTCCTGTTTGCAGGAAATGAAGGAAACGACCCAGTTGAAATTCCTCTGTAGGGGCCTTCTTGGCCTCACACCACGCAACATATTTACGCCAAATGCGGTGATAATGTTTTGCGGTTACGTCCTTCCTGGCTTTGACCAGAGTAGGGATGACTTCTTCTGGAATGCCTTTTTCCCTCAGGATCCGGCGTTCAACCGCCATGCCGTCAAACGCAGCCGCGGTAAGTCTTGGAACAGACAAGGCCCCTGCAGTAGCAGGTCCTTTCTTAGAGGTAGAGGCCACGGTTCGTCCGTGAGCATCTCTTGAAGTTCCGGGTACCAAGTCCGTCTTGGCCAATCCGGAACCACGAGTATAGTTCTTACTCCTCTCCTTCTTATGATTCTCAGTACTTTTGGTATGAGAGGCAGAGGAGGGAACACATACACTGACTGGTACACCCACGGCGTTACCAGAGCGTCCACTGCTATTGCCTGAGGGTCCCTTGACCTGGCGCAATATCTGTCCAGTTTTTTGTTTAGACGTGACGCCATCATGTCCACCTTTGGTTTTTCCCAACGGTTTACAATCAGGTGGAAGACTTCTGGGTGAAGTCCCCACTCTCCCGGGTGAAGGTCGTGTCTGCTGAGGAAGTCTGCTTCCCAGTTGTCCACTCCCGGAATGAATACTGCTGACAGTGCTATCACATGATTTTCCGCCCAGCGAAGAATCCTTGCAGCTTCTGCCATTGCCCTCCTGCTTCTCGTGCCGCCCTGTCTGTTTACGTGGGCGACTGACGTGATGTTGTCCGATTGGATCAACACCGCCTGACCCTGAAGCAGAGGTTTTGCTTGACTTAGGGCATTGTAAATGGCCCTTAGTTCCAGAATGTTTATATGAAGAGACGTTTCCAAGCTTGACCACAGGCCCTGGAAATTCCTTCCCTGTGTGACTGCTCCCCAGCCTCTCAGGCTGGCATCCGTGGTCACCAGGATCCAATCCTGAATGCCAAATCTGCGGCCCTCTAGTAGATGAGCACTCTGCAGCCACCACAGGAGAGACACCCTTGTCCTTGGCGACAGGGTTATCCGCTGATGCATCTGCAGATGCGATCCGGACCATTTGTCCAGTAGATCCCACTGAAATGTTCTTGCATGGAATCTTCCGAATGGAATCGCTTCGTAAGAAGCCACCATTTTCCCCAGGACCCTCGTGCACTGATGCACTGAGACCTGTCCTGGTTTTAGGAGGTTCCTGACTAGCTCGGATAACTCCCTGGCCTTCTCCTCCGGGAGAAACACCTTCTTCTGGACTGTGTCCAGAATCATTCCTAGGAACAGTAGACGTGTCGTTGGAATCAGCTGCGATTTTGGAATATTTAGAATCCACCCGTGCTGACGTAACACTACCTGAGATAGTGCTACTCCGACTTCTAACTGTTCCCTGGATCTTGCCCTTATCAGGAGATCGTCCAAGTAAGGGATAATTGAAATGCCTTTTCTTCGTAGAAGAATCATCATTTCGGCCATTACCTTGGTAAAGACCCGAGGTGCCGTGGACAATCCAAACGGCAGCGTCTGAAACTGATAATGACAGTTTAGTACTACAAACCTGAGGTACCCTTGGTGAGAAGGGTATATCGGGACGTGGAGATAAGCATCTTTGATGTCCAGAGACACCATATAGTCCCCTTCTTCCAGGTTCGCTATCACTGCTCTGAGTGACTCCATCTTGAATTTGAACCTTTTTATGTAAGTGTTCAAGGATTTCAGATTTAAAATTGGTCTCACCGAGCCGTCCGGCTTCGGTACCACAAACAGCGTGGAATAATACCCCTTTCCTTGTTGCAGGAGGGGTACCTTGATTATCACCTGCTGGGAATACAGCTTGTGAATGGCTTCTAGAACTGCCTCCCTGTCGGAGGGAGACTTTGGTAAAGCAGACTTCAGGAAACGATGAGGGGGAAACGCCTCGAATTCCAGTTTGTACCCCTGCGATACTACCTGTAGAATCCAGGGATCCACTTGCGAGTGAGCCCACTGCGCGTTGAAATTTTTGAGACGGGCCCCCACCATATCTGAGTCTGCTTGTAAAGCCCCAGCGTCATGCTGAAGACTTGGCAGAAGCAGGGGAGGGCTTCTGCTCTTGGGAAGCGGCTGCATGGTGCAGTCTTTTTCCTCTTCCTCTGCCCCGGGGCAGAAAGGAGTGGCCTTTTGCTCGCTTGTACTTATGGGAACGAAAGGACTGAGATTGAAAAGACGGTGTCTTTTTCTGCTGATGTGGAGTGACCTGGGGTAAAAAAGTGGATTTTCCAGCCGTTGCCGTGGCCACCAGGTCCGATAGACCAGCCCCAAATAACTCCTCCCCTTTATACGGCAATACTTCCATGTGCCGTTTGGAATCCGCATCCCCTGACCACTGTCGCGTCCACAACGCTCTTCTGGCAGAGATGGACATAGCACTTACTCTAGATGCCAGGGTGCAAATATCCCTCTGTGCATCACGCATATATAATAATGCATCCTTTAAATGTTCTATAGTTAACAAAATATTGTCCCTATCCAGGGTATCAATATTCTCAGTCAGGGAATCCGACCATGCGACTCCAGCACTGCACATCCAGGCTGAGGCGATTGCTGGTCGCAGTATAACACCAGTATGTGTGTATATACTTTTTAGGATATTTTCCAGCCTTCTATCAGCTGGTTCTTTGAGGGTAGCCGTATCAGGAGACGGTAACGCTACTTGTTTAGATAAACGTGTGAGCGCCTTATCTACCCTAGGGGGTGTTTCCCAACGCGCCCTAACCTCTGGCGGGAAAGGATATAATGCTAATAATTTTTTAGAAATTAGCTGTTTTTTATCGGGAGAAACCCACGCTTTTTCACACACCTCATTTATTTCCTCTGACTCAGGAAAAAATATTGGTGGTAGTTTTTTCTCACCCCACATAATACCCTTCTTTGTGGTACTTGTAGTGTCAGAAAGGTTCAATGCCTCTTTCATTGCCGTGATCATGTAACGTGTGGCCCTACTGGACATTACGTTTGTCTCGTCACCGTCGACACTAGACTCAGTATCTGTGTCAGGGTCTGTGTCGACCCACTGAGGTAACGGGCGTTTTAGCGCCCCTGACGGTGTCTGAGACGCCTGGACAGGCACTAACTGATTTGCCGGCTGTCTCATGTCGTCAACAGTTTTTTGCAAATTGCTGACATTATCACTTAATTGTTTAAATACAATCATCCAGTCAGGTGTCGACTCCCTAGGGGGTGACATCACCAACGCAGGAAACTGCTCCGCCTCCACATAATTTTCCTCCTCATACATGTCGACACACGCGTACCGACACACAGCACACACACACCGGGAATGCTCTGATAGAGGACAGGACCCCACTTAGCCCTTTGGAGAGACAGAGGGAGAGTCTGCCAGCACACACCCAGCGCTATATATATATACAGGGATAACCTTATATAAGTGTTATTCCCTTATAGCTGCTGTTAATTATTGTTATTTGCTGCCAACAATGCCCCCCCTTCTCTTTTTTTACCCTGATTCTGAAGCAGGACTGCAGGGGAGAGTCAGGGAGCCGTCCTTCCAGCGGAGCTGTGAGGGAAAATGGCGCTTGTGTGCTGAGGAGATAGGCTCCGCCCCTTCACGACGTCCTTATCTCCCGCTTTTTTGTGTAAAATGGCAGGGGATTAAAATACATCCATATAGCCCAGGAGCTATATGTGATGTATTCTGTTTTGCCACCTAAGGTATTCTGTTATATTGCGTCTCAGGGCGCTCCCCCCCCAGCGCCCTGCACCCTCAGTGACCGGAGTGTGAAGTGTGCTGAGAGCAATGGCGCACAGCTGCGGTGCTGTGCGCTACCTTAGTCTGAAGACAGGATGTCTTCTGCCGCCGATTTCACCGGACCTCTTCGTCTCTTCTGGCTCTGTAAGGGGGACGGCGGCGCGGCTCTGGTGACCCATCCAGGCTGAACCTGTGATCGTCCCTCTGGAGCTAGTGTCCAGTAGCCTAAGAAACCCGATCCACTCTGCACTCAGGTGAGTCCGTTTCTTCTCCCCTTAGTCCCACGATGCAGTGAGCCTGTTGCCAGCAGGACTCACTGAAAATAAAAAAACCTAACTAAACTTTTATTCTAAGCAGCTCAGGAGAGCCACCTAGATTGCACCCTTCTCGGCCGGGCACAAAAATCTAACTGAGGCTTGGAGGAGGGTCATAGGGGGAGGAGCCAGTGCACACCACCTGATCCTTAAGCTTTTATTTTGTGCCCTGTCTCCTGCGGAGCCGCTATATCCCCATGGTCCTTACGGAGTCCCAGCATCCACTAGGACGTCAGAGAAATTGACATTACTATACATGAGATTGTATCTATCTTTGCATATGCTGAACATGTGAGATCCAGGGCTCTGGAGCAAAGAGGATACTGGTGTACACACAAGGAACGTAAATATACTTTCAAAATCTCCACCATAGAGTGCTGGTTGCACAATTAAGAGGTGGCGCCTTGTTATAGTGCATTCATAACCACAGTACAAGCAGCGCCCGTCCCTTTATATACACACAGTACAAGCAGCGCCCGTCCCTTTATATACACACAGTACACGCAGCGCCCGTCCCTTTATATACACACAGTACAAGCAGCGCCCATCCCTTTATATACACACAGTACAAGCAGCGCCCGTCCCTTTATATACACACAGTACACGCAGTGCCCGTCCCTTTATATACACACTGTACAAGCAGCGCCCGTCCCTTTATATACACATAGTACACGCAGCGCCCGTCCCTTTATATACACACAGTACAAGCAGCGCCCGTCCCTTTACATACACACAGTACAAGCAGCACCTGTCCCTTCACATACACACAGTACACGCAGCGCCCGTCCCTTTATATACACACAGTACACGCAGCGTCCGTCCCTTTATATACACACAGTACAAGCAGCGCCTGTCCAATTATATACACACAGTACAAGTAGCGCCCGTCCCTTTATATACACACAGTACACGCAGCGTCCGTCCCTTTATATACACACAGTACAAGCAGCGCCTGTCCCTTTACATACACACTGTACAAGCAGCACCTGTCCCTTTATATACACACTGTACAAGCAGCACCTGTCCCTTTATATACACATAGTACACGCAGCGCCCGTCCCTTTATATACACACTGTACAAGCAGCGCCCGTCCCTTTATATACACATAGTACACGCAGCGCCCGTCCCTTTATATACACACAGTACAAGCAGTGCCCGTCCCTTTATATACACACAGTACACGCAGCGCCCGTCCCTTTATATACACACAGTACAAGCAGCGCCCATCCCTCTATATACACAAAGTACACGCAGCGCCTGTCCCTTTATATACACACAGTACAGGCAGCGCCCGTCCCTTATATACACACAGTACAAGCAGCGCCCGTCCCTTCATATACACACAGTACAAGCAGTGCCTGTCCCTTCACATACACACAGTACAAGCAGCGCCTGTCCCTTTATATATACACAGTACACGCAGCGCCTGTCCCTTTATATACACACAGTACAAGCAGTGCCTGTCCCTTTACATACACACAGTACAAGCAGCGCCTGTCCCTTTATATACACACAGTACACGCAACGCCTGTCCCTTTATATACACACAGTACAAGCAGCGCCCGTCCCTTTATATACACACAGTACAAGCAGCGCCTGTCCCTTCATAAACACACAGTACAAGCAGTGCCTGTCCCTTATATACACACAGTACAAGCAGCGCCTGTCCCTTCATAAACACACAGTACAAGCAGTGCCTGTCCCTTCACATACACACAGTACAAGCAGCGCCTGTCCCTTTATATACACACAGTACACGCAGCGCCTGTCCCTTTATATACACACAGTACACGCAGCGCCTGTCCCTTTATATACACACAGTACACGCAGCGCCTGTCCCTTTATATACACACAGTACACGCAGCGCCTGTCCCTTTATATACACACAGTACAAGCAGCGCCCGTCCCTTTATATACACACAGTACACGCAGCGCCTGTCCCTTTATATACACACAGTACAAGCAGCGCCCGTCCCTTTATATACACACAGTACACGCAGCGCCTGTCCCTTTACATACACACAGTACACGCAGCGCCCGTCCCTTTATATACACACAGTACAAGCAGCGCCTGTCCCTTTACATACACACAGTACAAGCAGCGCCTGTCCCTTTATATACACACAGTACAAGCGGTGCCTGTCCCTTTATATACACACAGTACATGCAGCGCCCGTCCCTTTATATACACACAGTACAAGCAGCGCCCGTCCCTTATATACACACAGTACACGCAGCGCCCGTCCCTTTACATACACACAGTAAAAGCAGCGCCCGTCCCTTTATATACACACAGTACACACAGCGCCCGTCCCTTTATATACACACTGTACAAGCAGCGCCCGTCCCTTTACATACACACAGTACAAGCAGCGCCTGTCCCTTTATATATACACACAGTACACGCAGCGCCCGTCCCTTTATATACACACAGTACAAGCAGCGCCTGTCCCTTTATATACACACAGTACAAGCAGCGCCCATCCCTCTATATACACACAGTACACGCAGCGCCCGTCCCTTTATATACACACAGTACAAGCAGCGCCCGTCCTTTATATACACACAGTACAAGCAGCGCCCGTCCCTTTATATACACACAGTACAAGCAGCGCCCGTCCCTTTATATACACACAGTACACGCAGCGCCTGTCCCTTTATATACACACAGTACAAGCAGCGCCCGTCCCTTTATATACACACAGTACAAGCAGCGCCTGTCCCTTCATATACACACAGTACAAGCAGTGCCTGTCCCTTTATATACACACAGTACAAGCAGCGCCTGTCCCTTTATATACACACAGTACACGCAGCGCCCGTCCCTTTATATACATACAGTACAAGCAGCGCCTGTCCCTTTATATACACACAGTACAGGCAGCGCCCGTCCCTTATATACACACAGTACAAGCAGCGCCTGTCCCTTCATATACACACAGTACAAGCAGTGCCTGTCCCTTTATATACACACAGTACAAGCAGCGCCTGTCCCTTTATATACACACAGTACACGCAGCGCCCGTCCCTTCATATACACACAGTACAAGCAGTGCCTGTCCCTTCACATACACACAGTACAAGCAGCGCCTGTCCCTTTATATATACACAGTACACGCAGCGCCTGTCCCTTTATATACACACAGTACAAGCAGTGCCTGTCCCTTTACATACACACAGTACAAGCAGCGCCTGTCCCTTTATATACACACAGTACACGCAACGCCTGTCCCTTTATATACACACAGTACAAGCAGCGCCCGTCCCTTTATATACACACAGTACAAGCAGCGCCTGTCCCTTCATAAACACACAGTACAAGCAGTGCCTGTCCCTTATATACACACAGTACAAGCAGCGCCTGTCCCTTCATAAACACACAGTACAAGCAGTGCCTGTCCCTTCACATACACACAGTACAAGCAGCGCCTGTCCCTTTATATACACACAGTACACGCAGCGCCTGTCCCTTTATATACACACAGTACACGCAGCGCCTGTCCCTTTATATACACACAGTACACGCAGCGCCTGTCCCTTTATATACACACAGTACACGCAGCGCCTGTCCCTTTATATACACACAGTACAAGCAGCGCCCGTCCCTTTATATACACACAGTACACGCAGCGCCTGTCCCTTTATATACACACAGTACAAGCAGCGCCCGTCCCTTTATATACACACAGTACACGCAGCGCCTGTCCCTTTACATACACACAGTACACGCAGCGCCCGTCCCTTTATATACACACAGTACAAGCAGCGCCTGTCCCTTTACATACACACAGTACAAGCAGCGCCTGTCCCTTTATATACACACAGTACAAGCGGTGCCTGTCCCTTTATATACACACAGTACATGCAGCGCCCGTCCCTTTATATACACACAGTACAAGCAGCGCCCGTCCCTTATATACACACAGTACACGCAGCGCCCGTCCCTTTACATACACACAGTAAAAGCAGCGCCCGTCCCTTTATATACACACAGTACACACAGCGCCCGTCCCTTTATATACACACTGTACAAGCAGCGCCCGTCCCTTTACATACACACAGTACAAGCAGCGCCTGTCCCTTTACATACACACAGTACAAGCAGCGCCTGTCCCTTTACATACACACAGTACAAGCAGCGCCCGTCCCTTTATATACACACAGTACATGCAGAGCCTGTCCCCTTATATACACACAGTACAAGCAGCGCCTGTCCCTTTATATACACACAGTACACACAGCGCCCGTCCCTTATATACACACAGTACACGCAGCGCCTGTCCCTTTATATACACACAGTACAAGCAGCGTCTGTCCCTTTATATACACACAGTACACGCAGCGCCCGTCCCTTTATATACACACAGTATACGCAGCGCCCGTCCCTTTATAAACACACAGTACAAGCAGCGCCTGTCCCTTTATATACACACAGTACAAGCAGTGCCCGTCCCTTTATATACACACAGTACAAGCAGCGCCCGTCCTTTATATACACACAGTACACGCAGCGCCTGTCCCTTTATATACACACAGTACAAGCAGCGCCCGTCCTTTATATACACACAGTACACGCAGCGCCTGTCCCTTTATATACACACAGTACACGCAGCGCCTGTCCCTTTATATACACACAGTACACGCAGCGCCTGTCCCTTTATATACACACAGTACAAGCAGCGCCTGTCCCTTTATATATACACAGTACACGCAGCGCCCGTCCCTTTATATACACACAGTACAAGCAGCGCCTGTCCCTTTATATACACACAGTACAAGCAGCGCCCGTCCCTTTATATACACACAGTACAAGCAGCGCCTGTCCCTTTATATACACACAGTACACGCAGCGCCCGTCCCTTTACATACACACAGTACAAGCAGCGCCTGTCCCTTTATATATACACACAGTACACGCAGCGCCCGTCCCTTTATATACACACAGTACAAGCAGCGCCTGTCCCTTTATATACACACAGTACAAGCAGCGCCCATCCCTCTATATACACACAGTACACGCAGCGCCCGTCCCTTTATATACACACAGTACAAGCAGCGCCCGTCCTTTATATACACACAGTACAAGCAGCGCCCGTCCCTTTATATACACACAGTACACGCAGCACCTGTCCCTTTATATACACACAGTACAAGCAGCGCCCATCCTTTAAATACACACAGTACAAGCAGCGCCCGTCCCTTTATATACACACAGTACAAGCAGCACCTGTCCCTTTATATACACACAGTACAAGCAGCGCCTGTCCCTTTATATACACACAGTACACGCGGCGCCCGTCCCTTTATATACACACAGTACAAGCAGCGCCTGTCCCTTTATATACACACAGTACACGCAGCGCCTGTCCCTTTATATACACACAGTACACGCAGCGCCTGTCCCTTTATATACACACAGTACAAGCAGCGCCTGTCCCTTTATATATACACAGTACACGCAGCGCCCGTCCCTTTATATACACACAGTACAAGCAGCGCCTGTCCCTTTATATACACACAGTACAAGCAGCGCCCGTCCCTTTATATACACACAGTACAAGCAGCGCCTGTCCCTTTATATACACACAGTACACGCAGCGCCCGTCCCTTTACATACACACAGTACAAGCAGCGCCTGTCCCTTTATATATACACACAGTACACGCAGCGCCCGTCCCTTTATATACACACAGTACAAGCAGCGCCTGTCCCTTTATATACACACAGTACAAGCAGCGCCCATCCCTCTATATACACACAGTACACGCAGCGCCCGTCCCTTTATATACACACAGTACAAGCAGCGCCCGTCCTTTATATACACACAGTACAAGCAGCGCCCGTCCCTTTATATACACACAGTACACGCAGCACCTGTCCCTTTATATACACACAGTACAAGCAGCGCCCATCCTTTAAATACACACAGTACAAGCAGCGCCCGTCCCTTTATATACACACAGTACAAGCAGCACCTGTCCCTTTATATACACACAGTACAAGCAGCGCCTGTCCCTTTATATACACACAGTACACGCGGCGCCCGTCCCTTTATATACACACAGTACAAGCAGCGCCTGTCCCTTTATATACACACAGTACAAGCAGCACCCGTCCTTTATATACACACAGTACAAGCAGAGCCTGTCCCTTTATATACACACAGTACAAGCAGCGCCCGTCCCTTATATACACACAGTACAAGCAGCGCCCGTCCCTTTATATACACACAGTACAAGCAGCGCCCGTCCCTTTATATACACACAGAACACGCAGCGCCCGTCCCTTTATATACACACAGTACAAGCAGCGCCTGTCCCTTTATATACACACAGTACAAGCAGCGCCTGTCCCTTTATATACACACAGTACAAGCAGCGCCTGTCCCTTTATATACACACAGTACACGCAGCGCCTGTCCCTTTATATACACACAGTAGAAGCAGCGCCCGTCCCTTTATATACACACAGTACAAGCAGCGCCCGTCCCTTTATATACACACAGTACAAGCAGCACCTGTCCCTTTATATACACACAGAACACGCAGCGCCCGTCCCTTTATATACACACAGTACACGCAGCGCCCGTCCCTTTACATACACACAGTACAAGCAGCGCCTGTCCCTTTATATACACACAGTACAAGCAGCACCTGTCCCTTTATATACACACAGTACAAGCAGCGCCCGTCCCTTTATATACACACACAGTACACGCAGCGCCCGTCCCTTTATAAATACACAGTACACGCAGCGCCCGTCCCTTTATATACACACAGTACAAGCAGCGCCTTTCCCTTTATATACACACAGTACACGCAGCGCCCGTCCTTTATATACACACAGTACAAGCAGCGCCGTCCCTTTATATACACAGTACAAGCAGCGCCCGTCCCTTTATATACACACAGTACAAGCAGCGCCTGTCCCTTTTATATACACACAGTACAAGCAGCGCCTGTCCTTTATATACACACAGTACAAGCAGCGCCTGTCCCTTTATATACACACAGTACAAGCAGCGCCCGTCCCTTTATATACACACAGTACACGCAGCGCCCGCCCCTTTATATACACACAGTACAAGCAGCGCCCGTCCCTTTATATACACACAGTACAAGCAGCGCCCGTCCCTTTATATACACACAGTACACGCAGCGCCCGTCCCTTTATATATACACAGTACAAGCAGCGCCCGTCCCTTTATATACACACAGTACAAGCAGCGCCTGTCCCTTTATATACACACAGTACAAGCAGCGCCTGTCCCTTTATATACACACAGTACAAGCAGCGCCTGTCCCTTTATATACACACAGTACAAGCAGCGCCTGTCCCTTTATATACACACAGTACAAGCAGCGCCTGTCCCTTTATATACACACAGTACAAGCAGCGCCTGTCCCTTTATATACACACAGTACAAGCAGCGCCTGTCCCTTTATATACACACAGCCTTTATATACACACAGTACAAGCAGCGCCCGTCCCTTTATATACACACAGTACTAGCAGCGCCCGTCCTTTATATACACACAGTACAAGCAGTGCCCGTCTGTGGCCGGAGAGACCAACCAGCCACACGTGTAATGGCGGCTGCGGCACTGAAGGTGTTAACCCTCGTGCCCGGCGCCATATTAAGGGACAATGGGCGCTGGGCGTCACTGTTAAACGTACTTACGGCGCTGGGCGCGGACTGTTTAAAAGTTTGTTTAATGATGTGTTTTAACATGTCATATGTAGTGCTCTATGCACAATTGCAGGAATGCATGTTTAACTGTATTTATTTTATATTCAAGATGAGGTCATCTGTATATTTAAAGAGGAAAATGCACTTACTCTTATAGATGTCTGAATAATCACCTCTTATCCTCTGGAAATAGGAAGTGGCATGCTAATGGCCCTGTCTTATCAGAGAGGTGTGAAGGACAATACCTTTTGATGTGTAAGTTCCTTAGAGAGAGATGCTAATCACTGGGTCTATGGGCTTGGAACTTGTTTCATGTACCTGATTTAATTGACATACGAACGACCGATACAGGAAGGAAGACTGTTTGTTTGTATTGTAGCCTTCCTGTTGTAATCTCAAACACTGGGATTGCCTGGAGATGTGAATGACCAGAAACATCTGTATTTTGAAGATGTGATAAATTTATCAATAGTGAATGCTAATCTGATACCAAACGTTGTCAGGGTGACAGGAAGGAGGATATTGTTTTATTGCACTTATATCCTTGTAAAATGTGATTTATTGGTATTTTGTAAAATAACCTGATTGGTTGGAGCAGACAGGGAGGGCTTACCCCCCTGTGATACTGTGTGGAAAATTGACATAAAAAGGAGACCTGCGTGCCTCCAGATTTGTAGTTATTGTAACATCTTCTTCTGCTGAAAACATCTGATTGTATGCTGTTGCCCCTAGCAATAGGGAGGAGCCTTTTTAAAGGTTATTTGAGCAATAAACATCTTTGCCTCAAGAAGACTGCTTCATCTTGTGACCAACAGGGTTAGGCCAAACCTAGCCCCGTCCTCCGGCTGTTCAGGGAAGCACCTAGCGTCTCCAAGCTCCGCCTTCCGCCAGCTACCGGTAGAGGCCTAGCAAGTGGCTAGTGGGGATTCGTCAGCACCACACAGCTGTGGTAAGGCAGTGCATCGGCACATACAGAGCAGAACCGTGGTTCCAAACGCCACGGCAGGTTAGGAGTTTGGTGGTGGCAGCGAGAACCCGCCCACAGCGCAGTGGGTGAAGTCAGTAACAGGCGGTTACTGACGGTAAGCGGGAATCCCCTATGTGGTCAGGCCTCGTGCGGCTTGACCTTCCAGTCTGTGCGCAGTCAACGGGACGCGAAAGTGGCGAGTGCTTTCGTATGGTACCGTCCTGTCACAGAAATTGGTGGCATAGTGGTGGGATATTCCCAGGCGGCTTTTCATCACCCGATTGGAGAAGCCGAGTTACTCAGGAGAGGAGTAACTGCAGCGCAGGAGAACGCAGAAGATGGCGGAATTCAGCGGAATGTCCAAGGGCGATCTGGAGATCGTGTGCCAGGAGAAGGGTGTGGATATCCCTTCCAACGCGTCCAGAAGCGTCATGAAGGCGGCGCTCAGGAGCGTGGAGGAGTCTCATTGGGCGGAGGTGGAAAGCACTGACGGCGTCAGCATCGCAGAGGACGGCCCAACAGTGGACCTTCGTAAGGAACCGGTGAGAACCACAAGCCCCGCCCTCTCTCACAGCAGCAATGTTTCCCAGCAATCCCTAGCAGGGCCAGGATCCCAACGTCCCAGGGGGGGCGGCCCGGATACCCTAGCAGATCGGCTAGCGGAATTGGGGGAAAGGGCAACGGAGCAAGAGCGCTTGATCATCATCCAGATGTGGCGTGATGAGCGGGCACCACAGGCCGTGGTACCCCGGGAGCCGTTGTCAGCTGTTGTACACAGATCAGGACGTATACAGTTTGCCAAGTTTGCAGACAGTGATGGGGACATTGATGGACATTTGCAAGTTTTTGAAAGGACTTGTAAATTACACGACCTACCCAAGTCAGAGTGGGTGAGACACCTTGTGCCCACTCTGCATGGAGAGGCCTTGGAGGCCTATCGAGGAGTGGCGACGGAGGACTGTGGAAACTACGACGAAGTCGCGAAGGCCCTCCTCCAGCGATTCTTCATCACTCCAGAGTCTTACAGGAAGAAGTTCAGAGACTTGCCCAAGAATCCTAGCAGCACCCATGAGCAGTTCGCCACCCAGCTGCGGCAGTACGTGGTGAAGTGGGTGAAGGATTCGGAAGCCACTACATGGGACGCACTGATCGACCTGATCTGCAGGGAGCAGTTCTACCGCCGGTGCGCCCAAGAAGTGAAGGAGTGGGTGCTAGATCGGGAGCCACCCAGCTTAAAAATGGCTGCCCAATTAGCCGACAAATATGTGGCAATTCGGCCACGGGGGCAGAAGCGCCCCGCCAGCAGCCAGCTCCAACAGACTGTACCACCAAGGGGACCACCCTCTTCAGCTCATCACCCCCAAAGACAAGCATCTTCCAACCCGGGTGCTCTTGGCCAGCAACCGCACCGCAGCGTCCCTGCAACTGATCAGAGATCATCGGTGCCACGACTGGAGAAGAAGTGCTACGGCAGTGGGAAAATCGGACATCTGAGGATGAACTGTCCTGCATCCCAAGCACCCCAGACTCGTGCCCCAAATCCGAGTGCTGGAGCCCGGCTCGCTTGTTTGACGAGAGGAGATGAGCCTACAGAGACTGTTCCCCCTCCAGTCAGTCCGATGGAGTGTGGCGAGAGACAGGTGCACTCTGCGGAGAGAGTCACCTGCATGGCCAAACAGCCCCTACACAACCTGTGGAGGCACCTGCAGCCAGTCCACGTGGGACCCCTGCAGGGAGAAGGCCTAAGAGACTCTGGGGCCTCAATCACTGTGGTGAGCCCCCACCTCATAGATCCTGCTGCAGTATTGCAGGGTCGCACTGCCACGGTCACCCTGGCAGAAGGAACAGAAAAAGCGGTTCCCATGGCAAGAGTCTACCTGGACTGGGGAGCTGGACCAGAGTTGCGAGAAGTTGCCGTCATGGACGGTCTCCCAACTGATGTGGTCCTAGGAAATGATCTGGGTGGTGGGATCGTCACTATGTTTGTTGGCGCCATTCCCCGGAGTCAAGTTCCAAAACCACCATTGACATCAGCTACTCCAGCACAGCCCAGCCCAGAGGAAAAGACTACAGCTGCTAGACAACTGCCAGCACAGCCAACCACAGCATCAACCAGCCCAGAGGAAAAGATCACAGCGGCTAGATCAGTACATCGACCCCGCATGCCTTTTGCCTCTGGTATGCCCACGTCCACTAGCAACGCAGAGGATGTCGGTTCCAGCTCGTTTGATCCTGTGGGGGTGCCCAATGATGCTCCTGACCCAAGTGGTTTGCCAACTCCGGCGGTGAGTATGAGAAACCACACTGATTTTTCCATGACTGACCCCTACCAGACTGACCCTAGTAGTCCCCACCTAGATCCCCCTGTAGAGTGTCCCAATTTAGGAGAGATTGAGGGCCACAGGCAGGAGTTTAGGGAGGCTCAACTCTCTGACCCATCCCCGAAAGGCATGAGGCGCCACTCTGGCAGCGGCCTTGACAGGGTTGGGGCAGGAAGTTTGCCCTGGCGGGAAGGGTTAAGGTACAGGGTAGCCAGGAAAGTGGGAGGGGATAGACCAGATAGGGAATGTGTCCAACTGGTCCCCTCAGGGAACGTTCCTGCGCAACCGGTGTCGGTTGCCAGTGAAACCCCTTTGGACAGTAACCCGGGGACAGACCGTACCCTGAAGTGCCTGACACAGAGCTTACCCTGGTCTGGAATGTCTGATGACGCCCAGACCAACTGTAAGGCTGGTGCCATGCGTTGGCAGCCGGGGCACTCCAGCGGTTGTGTTGTCTCTGGGCCTCTGCCCATAGGAGAACCCTTGCAGCAAGTTGCTGTGGACATAGCAGGTCCCCTGCCTGTGCGCAGTAGATCGGGGAAGACACGCAGCCTCCCTGTAGTGGATGCCACACAGGATCCAGAGGCTGGTGGTCTGGCCGCCATCACTGTGGCACAGGTAGCGGACGAGGAGGAAGGAGTAGGCCTAGGTGACAGGGTAGGTTTCCCGAGTCATAGGTCGACAGAGGAGGATGGGAGGGCAGGTCTGACGGTTAGGGCAGACAGTTGCCAGTTAGGTATGACGGAGGTGCAGTGCCTGGGGCACCATGTGGGAGGAGACAGGGGTAGGCCCAAACCAGAGGGCGTGGAGGCAACCAGAGGCTGTCCCCGACCCACATCACCCGGACCGGTACTGACCTTAGAACCTGTAAGGCCCTACGGACATGTTGTCATTGACTTTAGTCCTGTAGTGAACCCCTTGACAGAGATGGCTAGGAAGGGCATTCCCAAGTCAGTGGACTTTGCACCCGCTTGCGAGTTGGCATTCCAGTCATTGAAGAAGGCTCGGGTACCCGCTCCAGTGCTGATGGCGCACATTCTTGACCAGGACTGTGTGTTACGAACTATTGCGCCACGGCACGGACTGGGAGCAGTACCGAGCCAGAAAGAGCCATATGGGCAGGAGCACCCTGTGGCCTGTTTGAGCAGGAAACTGCTATGGTGGGAGGTGGGGTATGCCACAATTGGGACACCTTGGGTGGCACTTGTTTGTAACCAGCCCCCCGCCGTGGTGACTTACCACCCACCTGTTAGGTGGCTGCATCCTACCTTGGGGAAATTTGACAGACTTTTGTGGTGGAGCCTTGAACTTGGACTTCAGGTGGACTATTTGAACATTGTGCACCCACGAAGAGAGGCCCACTACACTATGGATGAACTGTCTAGGCCAGAGCCTACACATCCCAGGTAGCGTCCCCTTCACCCCAACGGACTGCGGGACCAGGACCCAAATCGTTGGGACATGGGTCCCTGGTTGACCCGCTTGAATGGGGGGGGAGGAGTGTGGCCGGAGAGACCAACCAGCCACACGTGTAATGGCGGCTGCGGCACTGAAGGTGTTAACCCTCGTGCCCGGCGCCATATTAAGGGACAATGGGCGCTGGGCGTCACTGTTAAACGTACTTACGGCGCTGGGCGCGGACTGTTTAAAAGTTTGTTTAATGATGTGTTTTAACATGTCATATGTAGTGCTCTATGCACAATTGCAGGAATGCATGTTTAACTGTATTTATTTTATATTCAAGATGAGGTCATCTGTATATTTAAAGAGGAAAATGCACTTACTCTTATAGATGTCTGAATAATCACCTCTTATCCTCTGGAAATAGGAAGTGGCATGCTAATGGCCCTGTCTTATCAGAGAGGTGTGAAGGACAATACCTTTTGATGTGTAAGTTCCTTAGAGAGAGATGCTAATCACTGGGTCTATGGGCTTGGAACTTGTTTCATGTACCTGATTTAATTGACATACGAACGACCGATACAGGAAGGAAGACTGTTTGTTTGTATTGTAGCCTTCCTGTTGTAATCTCAAACACTGGGATTGCCTGGATATGTGAATGACCAGAAACATCTGTATTTTGAAGATGTGATAAATTTATCAATAGTGAATGCTAATCTGATACCAAACGTTGTCAGGGTGACAGGAAGGAGGATATTGTTTTATTGCACTTATATCCTTGTAAAATGTGATTTATTGGTATTTTGTAAAATAACCTGATTGGTTGGAGAAGACAGGGAGGGCTTACCCCCCTGTGATACTGTGTGGAAAATTGACATAAAAAGGAGACCTGCGTGCCTCCAGATTTGTAGTTATTGTAACATCTTCTTCTGCTGAAAACATCTGATTGTATGCTGTTGACCCTAGCACCTTTTTAAAGGTTATTGGAGCAATAAACATCTTTGCCTCAAGAAGACTGCTTCATCTTGTGACCAACAGGGTTAGGCCAAACCTAGCCCCGTCCTCCGGCTGTCCAGGGAAGCACCTAGCGTCTCCAAGCTCCGCCTTCCGCCAGCTACCGGTAGAGGCCTAGCAAGTGGCTAGTGGGGATTCGTCAGCACCACACAGCTGTGGTAAGGCAGTGCATCGGCACATACAGAGCAGAACCGTGGTTCCAAACGCCACGGCAGGTTAGGAGTTTGGTGGTGGCAGCGAGAAACCACCCACAGCGCAGTGGGTGGAGTCAGTAACAGGCGGTTACTGACGGTAAGCGGGAATCCCCTATGTGGTCAGGCCTCGTGCGGCTTGACCTTCCAGTCTGTGCGCAGTCAACGGGACGCGAAAGCGGCGAGTGCTTTCGTACGGTACCGTCCTGTCACACCGTCCCTTTATATACACACAGTACAAGCAGCGTCTGTCCCTTTATATACACAAAGTACACGCAGCACCTGTCCCTTTTATATACACACAGTACAAGCAGCGCCCGTCCCTTTATATACACACAGTACAAGCAGAGCTTGTCCCTTTATATACACACAGTACAAGCAGCACCCGTCCTTTATATACACACAGTACACGCAGCGCCTGTCCCTTTATAAACATACAGTACAAGCAGCGCCTGTCCCTTTATATACACACAGTACAAGCAGAGCCTGTCCCTTTATATACACACAGTACAAGCAGCACCCGTCCCTTTATATACACACAGTACAAGCAGCGCCCGTCCTTTATATACACACAGTACAAGCAGCACCCGTCCCTTTATATACACACAGTACACGCAGCGCCTGTCCCTTTATATACACACAGTACAAGCAGCGCCCGTCCTTTATATACACACAGTACAAGCAGTGCCCGTCCCTTTATATACACACAGTATACGCAGCGCCCGTCCCTTTATATACACACAGTACAAGCAGCGCCTGTCCCTTTATATACACACAGTACAAGCAGCGCCTGTCCCTTTACATACACACAGTACAAGCAGCGCCCGTCCCTTTACATACACACAGTACACGCAGCGCCTGTCCCTTTATATACACACAGTAAAGCAGCGCCCGTCCCTTTATAAACACACAGTACAAGCAGCGCCCGTCCCTTTATATACACACAGTACAAGCAGCGCCTGTCCCTTTATATACACACAGTACAAGCATCGCCTGTCCCTTTATATACACACAGTACAAGCAGCGTCTGTCCCTTTATATACACAAAGTACACGCAGCACCTGTCCCTTTTATATACACACAGTACAAGCAGCGCCCGTCCCTTTATAAACATACAGTACACGCAGCGCCTGTCCCTTTATAAACATACAGTACAAGCAGCGCCTGTCCCTTTATATACACACAGTACAAGCAGAGCCTGTCCCTTTATATACACAGTACAAGCAGCACCCGTCCTTTATATACACACAGTACACGCAGCGCCTGTCCCTTTATATACACACAGTACAAGCAGCGCCCGTCCTTTATATACACACAGTACAAGCAGTGCCCGTCCCTTTATATACACACAGTACAAGCAGCGTCTGTCCCTTTATATACACAAAGTACACGCAGCACCTGTCCCTTTTATATACACACAGTACAAGCAGCGCCTGTCCTTTATATACACACAGTACACGCAGCGCCTGTCCCTTTATAAACATACAGTACAAGCAGCGCCTGTCCCTTTATATACACACAGTACAAGTAGAGCCTGTCCCTTTGTATACACACAGTACAAGCAGCACCCGTCCTTTATATACACACAGTACACGCAGCGCCCGTCCCTTTATATACACACAGTACACGCAGCGCCTGTCCCTTTATATACACACAGTATAAGCAGCGCCCGTCCCTTTATATACACACAGTACAAGCAGTGCCCGTCCCTTTATATACACACAGTACATGCAGCGCCCGACCCTTTATATACACACAGTACAAGCAGCGCCCGTCCTTTATATACACACAGTACAAGCAGCGCCCGTCCTTTATATACACACAGTACAAGCAGCGCCCGTCCCTTTATATACACACAGTACAAGCAGCGCCCGTCCTTTATATACACACAGTACAAGCAGCGCCCGTCCTTTATATACACACAGTACAAGCAGCGCCTGTCCCTTTATATACACACAGTACAAGCAGCGCCCGTCCCTTTATATACACACAGTACACGCAGCGCCTGTCCCTTTATATACACACAGTACAAGCAGCGCCCGTCCCTTTATATACACACATTACGAGCAGCACCTGTCCCTTTATATACACACAGTACAAGCAGCGCCCGTCCCTTTATATAAACACAGTACAAGCAGCACCTGTCCCTTTATATACACACAGTACAAGCAGCGCCCGTCCCTTTATATACACACAGTACAAGCATCGCCTGTCCCTTTATATACACACAGTACACGCAGCGCCCGTCCCTTTATATACACACAGTACACGCAGCGCCTGTCCCTTTATATACACACAGTATAAGCAGCGCCCGTCCCTTTATATACACACAGTACAAGCAGTGCCCGTCCCTTTATATACACACAGTACATGCAGCGCCCGACCCTTTATATACACACAGTACAAGCAGCGCCCGTCCTTTATATACACACAGTACAAGCAGCGCCCGTCCTTTATATACACACAGTACAAGCAGCGCCCGTCCCTTTATATACACACAGTACAAGCAGCGCCCGTCCTTTATATACACACAGTACAAGCAGCGCCCGTCCTTTATATACACACAGTACAAGCAGCGCCTGTCCCTTTATATACACACAGTACAAGCAGCGCCCGTCCCTTTATATACACACAGTACACGCAGCGCCTGTCCCTTTATATACACACAGTACAAGCAGCGCCCGTCCCTTTATATACACACATTACGAGCAGCACCTGTCCCTTTATATACACACAGTACAAGCAGCGCCCGTCCCTTTATATAAACACAGTACAAGCAGCACCTGTCCCTTTATATACACACAGTACAAGCAGCGCCCGTCCCTTTATATACACACAGTACAAGCATCGCCTGTCCCTTTATATACACACAGTACACGCAGCGCCTGTCCCTTTATATACACACAGTAAAGCAGCGCCCGTCCCTTTATAAACACACAGTACAAGCAGCGCCCGTCCCTTTATATACACACAGTACAAGCAGCGCCTGTCCCTTTATATACACACAGTACAAGCAGCACCCGTCCTTTATATACACACAGTACACGCAGCGCCTGTCCCTTTATAAACATACAGTACAAGCAGCGCCTGTCCCTTTATATACACACAGTATAAGCAGCGCCCGTCCCTTTATATACACACAGTACAAGCAGTGCCCGTCCCTTTATATACACACAGTACATGCAGCGCCCGACCCTTTATATACACACAGTACAAGCAGCGCCCGTCCTTTATATACACACAGTACAAGCAGCGCCCGTCCTTTATATACACACAGTACAAGCAGCGCCCGTCCCTTTATATACACACAGTACAAGCAGCGCCCGTCCTTTATATACACACAGTACAAGCAGCGCCCGTCCTTTATATACACACAGTACAAGCAGCGCCTGTCCCTTTATATACACACAGTACAAGCAGCGCCCGTCCCTTTATATACACACAGTACACGCAGCGCCTGTCCCTTTATATACACACAGTACAAGCAGCGCCCGTCCCTTTATATACACACATTACGAGCAGCACCTGTCCCTTTATATACACACAGTACAAGCAGCGCCCGTCCCTTTATATACACACAGTACACGCAGCGCCTGTCCCTTTATAAACATACAGTACAAGCAGCGCCTGTCCCTTTATATACACACAGTACAAGCAGCGCCCGTCCCTTATATACACACAGTACAAGCAGCGCCTGTCCCTTTATATACACACAGTACACACAGCGCCTGTCCCTTTATAAACATACAGTACAAGCAGCGCCTGTCCCTTTATATACACACAGTACACGCAGCGCCTGTCCCTTTATATACACACAGTACAAGCAGCGCCCATCCCTTTATATACACACAGTACAAGCAGCGCCCGTCCCTTTATATACACACAGTACAAGCAGAGCCTGTAACTTTATATACACACAGTACACGCAGCGCCTGTCCCTTTATATACACACAGTGCAAGCAGAGCCTGTCCCTTTATATACACACAGTACAAGCAGCGCCTGTCCCTTTGTATACACACAGTACAAGCAGCACCCGTCCTTTATATACACACAGTACAAGCAGAGCCTGTCCCTTTGTATACACACAGTACAAGCAGCACCCGTCCTTTATATACACACAGTACACGCAGCGCCCGTCCCTTTATATACACACAGTACACGCAGCGCCCGTCCCTTTATATACACACAGTACAAGCAGCGCCCGTCCCTTTATATACACACAGTACAAGCAGCGCCCGTCCTTTATATACACACAGTACAAGCAGCGCCCGTCCTTTATATACACACAGTACAAGCAGCGCCCGTCCCTTTATATACACAGTACAAGCAGCGCCCGTCCTTTATATACACACAGTACAAGCAGCGCCCGTCCTTTATATACACACAGTACAAGCAGCACCTGTCCCTTTATATACACACAGTACGAGCAGCGCCCGTCCCTTTATATACACACAGTACAAGCAGCGCCTGTCCCTTTATATACACACAGTACAAGCATCGCCTGTCCCTTTATATACACACAGTACAAGCAGCGCCTGTCCCTTTATATACACACAGTAAAGCAGCGCCCGTCCCTTTATATACACACAGTACAAGCAGCGCCCGTCCCTTTATATACACACAGTACAAGCAGCACCTGTCCCTTTATATACACACAGAACACGCAGCGCCCGTCCCTTTACATACACACAGTACACGCAGCGCCCGTCCCTTTACATACACACAGTACAAGCAGCGCCTGTCCCTTTATATACACACAGTACAAGCAGCGCCCGTCCTTTATATACACACAGTACAAGCAGCGCCTGTCACTTTATATACACACAGTACAAGCAGCGCCTGTCCCTTTATATACACACAGTACACGCAGCGCCCGTCCCTTTATATACACACAGTACACGCAGCGCCTGTCCCTTCATATACACACAGTACAAGCAGCACCTGTCCCTTTATATACACACAGTACAAGCAGCGCCCGTCCCTTTATATAAACACAGTACAAGCAGCACCTGTCCCTTTATATAGACACAGTACAAGCAGCGCCCGTCCCTTTATATACACACAGTACAAGCATCGCCTGTCCCTTTATATACACACAGTACAAGCAGCGCCTGTCCCTTTATATACACACAGTACACGCAGCGCCTGTCCCTTTATATACACACAGTAAAGCAGCGCCCGTCCCTTTATAAACACACAGTACAAGCAGCGCCCGTCCCTTTATATACACACAGTACAAGCAGCGCCTGTCCCTTTATATACACACAGTACAAGCAGCACCCGTCCTTTATATACACACAGTACACGCAGCGCCTGTCCCTTTATAAACATACAGTACAAGCAGCGCCTGTCCCTTTATATACACACAGTACAAGCAGCGCCCGTCCCTTATATACACACAGTACAAGCATCGCCTGTCCCTTTATATACACACAGTACAAGCAGCGCCCATCCCTTTATATACACACAGTACAAGCAGCGCCCGTCCCTTTATATACACACAGTACAAGCAGAGCCTGTAACTTTATATACACACAGTACAAGCAGCACCCGTCCTTTATATACACACAGTACACGCAGCGCCTGTCCCTTTATATACACACGGTACAAGCAGAGCCTGTCCCTTTATATACACACAGTACAAGTAGCGCCCGTCCTTTATATACACACAGTACAAGCAGTGCCCGTCCCTTTATATACACACAGTACAAGCAGCGTCTGTCCCTTTATATACACAAAGTACACGCAGCACCTGTCCCTTTATATACACACAGTACAAGCAGCACCTGTCCCTTTATATACACACAGTACAAGTAGCGCCCGTCCTTTATATACACACAGTACAAGCAGTGCCCGTCCCTTTATATACACACAGTACAAGCAGCGTCTGTCCCTTTATATACACAAAGTACACGCAGCACCTGTCCCTTTATATACACACAGTACAAGCAGCGTCTGTTCCCTTTTATATACACACAGTACAAGCAGCGCCTGTCCTTTATATACACACAGTACACGCAGCGCCTGTCCCTTTATAAACATACAGTACAAGCAGCGCCCATCCCTCTATATATACACACAGTACAAGCAGAGCCTGTCCCTTTGTATACACACAGTACAAGCAGCACCCGTCCTTTATATACACACAGTACACGCAGCGCCCGTCCCTTTATATACACACAGTACACGCAGCGCCTGTCCCTTTATATACACACAGTACAAGCAGCGCCCGTCCCTTTATATACACACAGTACACGCAGCGCCCGTCCCTTTATATACACACAGTACAAGCAGCGCCCGTCCCTTTATATACACACAGTACAAGCATCGCCTGTCCCTTTATATACACACAGTACAAGCAGCGCCTGTCCCTTTATATACACACAGTACACGCAGCGCCTGTCCCTTTATATACACACAGTAAAGCAGCGCCCGTCCCTTTATAAACACACAGTACAAGCAGCGCCCGTCCCTTTATATACACACAGTACAAGCAGCACCTGTCCCTTTATATACACACAGAACACGCAGCGCCCGTCCCTTTACATACACACAGTACACGCAGCGCCTGTCCCTTTATATATACACACAGTACAAGCAGCGCCCGTCCCTTTATATACACACAGAACACGCAGCGCCCGTCCCTTTATATACACACAGTACACGCAGCGCCCGTCCCTTTACATACACACAGTACAAGCAGCGCCTGTCCCTTTATATACACACAGTACAAGCAGCGCCTGTCCCTTTATATACACACAGTACACGCAGCGCCTGTCCCTTTATATACACACAGTACAAGCAGCGCCCGTCCCTTTATAAATACACAGTACACGCAGCGCCTGTCCCTTTATATACACACAGTACAAGCAGCGCCCGTCCCTTTATATACACACAGTACAAGCAGCGCCTGTCCCTTTATATACACACAGTACAAGCAGCGCCTGTCCCTTTATATACACACAGTACAAGCAGCGCCTGTCCCTTTATATACACACAGTACAAGCAGCGCCTGTCCCTTTATATACACACAGTACAAGCAGCGCCTGTCCCTTTATATACACACAGTACAAGCAGCGCCTGTCCCTTTATATACACACAGTACAAGCAGCGCCCGTCCTTTATATACACACAGTACACGCAGCGCCCGTCCCTTTATATACACACAGTACACGCAGCGCCCGTCCCTTTATATACACACAGTACACGCAGCGCCCGTCCCTTTATATACACACAGTACACGCAGCGCCTGTCCCTTTATATACACACAGTACACGCAGCGCCTGTCCCTTTATATACACACAGTACAAGCAGCACACACAGTACAAGCAGCGCCCGTCCCTTTATATACACACAGTACAAGCAGCGCCCGTCCCTTTATATACACACAGTACAAGCAGCGCCCGTCCCTTTATATACACACAGTACAAGCAGCGCCCGTCCCTTTATATACACACAGTACAAGCAGCGCCCGTCCCTTTATATACACACAGTACAAGCAGCGCCCGTCCCTTTATATACACACAGTACATGCAGCGCCTGTCCCTTTATATAAACACAGTACAAGCAGCGCCTGTCCCTTTATATACACACAGTACACGCAGCGCCCGTCCCTTTATATACACACAGTTCAAGCAGCGCCCGTCCCTTTATAAATACACAGTACACGCAGCGCCTGTCCCTTTATATACACACAGTAAAGCAGCGCCCGTCCCTTTATATACACACAGTACAAGCAGCGCCTGACCCTTTATAAACACACAGTACAAGCAGCGCCTGTCCCTTTATATACACACAGTATACGCAGCGCCCGTCCCTTTATATACACACAGTACAAGCAGCGCCTGTCCCTTTATATACACACAGTACAAGCAGAGCCTGTCCCTTTGTATACACACAGTACAAGCAGCGCCTGTCCCTTTATATACACACAGTACAAGCAGCGCCCGTCCTTTATATACACACAGTACACGCAGCGCCCGTCCCTTTATATACACACAGTACACGCAGCGCCTGTCCCTTTATATACACACAGTACAAGCAGCGCCCGTCCCTTTATATACACACAGTACAAGCAGAGCCTGTCCCTTTGTATACACACAGTACAAGCAGCGCCTGTCCCTTTATATACACACAGTACAAGCAGCGCCCGTCCTTTATATACACACAGTACACGCAGCGCCCGTCCCTTTATATACACACAGTACACGCAGCGCCTGTCCCTTTATATACACACAGTACAAGCAGCACCCGTCCTTTATATACACACAGTACACGCAGCGCCCGTCCCTTTATATACACACAGTACACGCAGCGCCCGTCCCTTTATATACACACAGTACAAGCAGCGCCCGTCCCTTTATATACACACAGTACACGCAGCGCCCGTCCCTTTATATACACACAGTACAAGCAGCGCCCGTCCCTTTATATACACACAGTACAAGCATCGCCTGTCCCTTTATATACACACAGTACAAGCAGCGCCTGTCCCTTTATATACACACAGTACACGCAGCGCCTGTCCCTTTATATACACACAGTACACGCAGCGCCTGTCCCTTTATATACACACAGTACAAGCAGCACCCGTCCTTTATATATACACACAGTACACGCAGCGCCCGTCCCTTTATATACACACAGTACACGCAGCGCCCGTCCCTTTATATACACACAGTACAAGCAGCGCCCGTCCCTTTATATACACACAGTACACGCAGCGCCCGTCCCTTTATATACACACAGTACAAGCAGCGCCCGTCCCTTTATATACACACAGTACAAGCATCGCCTGTCCCTTTATATATACACACAGTACACGCAGCGCCTGTCCCTTTATATACACACAGTAAAGCAGCGCCCGTCCCTTTATAAACACACAGTACAAGCAGCGCCCGTCCCTTTATATACACACAGTACAAGCAGCGCCTGTCCCTTTATATACACACAGAACACGCAGCGCCCGTCCCTTTATATACACACAGTACAAGCAGCGCCTGTCCCTTTATATACACACAGTACACGCAGCGCCTGTCCCTTTATATATACACACAGTACAAGCAGCGCCCGTCCCTTTACATACACACAGTACAAGCAGCGCCTGTCCCTTTATATACACACAGTACAAGCAGCGCCCGTCCTTTATATACACACAGTACAAGCAGCGCCTGTCCCTTTATATACACACAGTACAAGCAGCGCCTGTCCCTTTATATACACACAGTACAAGCAGCGCCCGTCCCTTTATAAATACACAGTACACGCAGCGCCTGTCCCTTTATATACACACAGTACAAGCAGCGCCCGTCCCTTTATATACACACAGTACAAGCAGCGCCCGTCCTTTATATACACACAGTACAAGCAGCGCCCGTCCCTTTATATACACACAGTACATGCAGAGCTTGTCCCTTTATATACACACAGTACAAGCAGCGCCCGTCCTTTATATACACACAGTACACGCAGCGCCTGTCCCTTTATATACACACAGTACAAGCAGCGCCTGTCCCTTTATATACACACAGTACAAGCAGCGCCTGTCCCTTTATATACACACAGTACAAGCAGCGCCTGTCCCTTTATATACACACAGTACAAGCAGCGCCTGTCCCTTTATATACACACAGTACAAGCAGCGCCTGTCCCTTTATATACACACAGTACAAGCAGCGCCCGTCCTTTATATACACACAGTACATGCAGCGCCCGTCCCTTTATATACACACAGTACACGCAGCGCCCGTCCCTTTATATACACACAGTACACGCAGCGCCCGTCCCTTTATATACACACAGTACACGCAGCGCCTGTCCCTTTATATACACACAGTACACGCAGCGCCTGTCCCTTTATATACACACAGTACAAGCAGCACACACAGTACAAGCAGCGCCCGTCCCTTTATATACACACAGTACAAGCAGCGCCCGTCCCTTTATATACACACAGTACAAGCAGCGCCCGTCCCTTTATATACACACAGTACAAGCAGCGCCCGTCCCTTTATATACACACAGTACAAGCAGCGCCCGTCCCTTTATATACACACAGTACAAGCAGCGCCCGTCCCTTTATATACACACAGTACAAGCAGCGCCCGTCCCTTTATATACACACAGTACATGCAGCGCCTGTCCCTTTATATAAACACAGTACAAGCAGCGCCTGTCCCTTTTATATACACACAGTACACGCAGCGCCCGTCCCTTTATATACACACAGTACACGCAGCGCCTGTCCCTTTATATACACACAGTACAAGCAGCGCCCGTCCCTTTATATACACACAGTACAAGCAGCGCCCGTCCTTTATATACACACAGTACAAGCAGCGCCTGTCCCTTTATATACACACAGTACAAGCAGCGCCTGTCCCTTTATATACACACAGTACACGCAGCGCCCGTCCCTTTATATACACACAGTACACGCAGCGCCTGTCCCTTTATATACACACAGTACAAGCAGCGCCCGTCCCTTTATAAATACACAGTACACGCAGCGCCTGTCCCTTTATATACACACAGTAAAGCAGCGCCCGTCCCTTTATATACACACAGTACAAGCAGCGCCTGACCCTTTATAAACACACAGTACAAGCAGCGCCTGTCCCTTTATATACACACAGTATACGCAGCGCCCGTCCCTTTATATACACACAGTACAAGCAGCGCCTGTCCCTTTATATACACACAGTACAAGCAGCGCCCGTCCTTTATATACACACAGTACATGCAGCGCCTGTCCCTTTACATACACACAGTACAAGCAGCGCCTGTCCTTTATATACACACAGTACATGCAGCGCCCGTCCCTTTATATACACACAGTACATGCAGCGCCTGTCCCTTTATATACACACAGTACAAGCAGCGCCCGTCCCTTTATATACACACAGTACAAGCAGCACCTGTCCCTTTATATACACACAGTACATGCAGCGCCTGTCCCTTTATATACACACAGTACAAGCAGCGCCCGTCCTTTATATACACACAGTACAAGCAGTGCCTGTCCCTTTAAACTAATCCAGATGAATCCAAGCATTGTTTATGAATTCATCTGGAGAGGTTTCTTACTTGAATGCATTGTATCCAATGGCAGGTGGCGTGTTCCTTCCTCCTGTCCTCTAGCTGCAGGGAGAAGAGGCACAGCTCCCTTAACTGGCAAAAATTGGTCTATAGAGGGTAAGTAGCCAAAACCGGAGTAACAATCTCCCAACTGCTGTTGCTGGAGCCCTCACTACACCAGTACAGCAAGCGACTGGCTGGAACTCCTGCCCTGCACCGCCCAAGTTCACTCACAGTCAGGAGGCTGCAGAGGAAGACTCTCCAACAGGTCACTGAGTGCAGCCGCCATCTGGGGTCATTGTGGAGTTTGGGTCAGATGCACAACTGGACTAACAGGGGAATCCTCACAGGATTACCAGAACTCCAGATCCCTTGAGTCCAAAACAAAAGGAGTCAACAGTTCCTGGAGGGCTCCAGATGCCCATAAGACCATCAGGGACATAAGGATCGTGGTTCATTTAACACTTTTTATTAATAATTAATATATCCTAAGATTTGATGTCTAGGCTGCAATGAGATACACCAGAGAGTGTGGGGAGGAGACTGGTCAGATTTCTGGGCTGGTAACACACAGTGACATGATGTGAGGAGGAGAGCAGGAGCATAATAGGTGCTGATGGCTCCTGATGTATGAGATACACCAGAGAGTGTGGGGAGGAGACTGGTCAGATCTCTGGGATGGTAACACACAGTGACATGATGTGAGGGGGAGAGCAGGAGTATAATAGGGGCTGATGGCTCCTGATGTATGAGATACACCAGAGAGTGTGGGGAGGAGACTGGTCAGATCTCTGTGCTGGTGACACACAGTGACATGATGTGAGGGGGAGAGCAGGAGTATAATAGGGGCTGATGGCTCCTGATGTATGAGATACACCAGAGAGTGTGGGGAGGAGACTGGTCAGATCTCTGGGCTCTTAACACACAGTGACATGATGTGAGGGGGAGAGCAGGAGTATAATAGGGGCTGATGGCTCCTGATGTATGAGATACACCAGAGAGTGTGTGGAGGAGACTGGTCAGATCTCTGGGCTGTTAACACACAGTGACATGATGTGAGGGGGAGAGCAGGAGTATAATAGGGGCTGATGGCTCCTGATGTATGAGATACACCAGAGAGTGTGGGGAGGAGACTGGTCAGATCTCTGGGCTGTTAACACACATTGACATGATGTGAGGAGGAGAGCAGGAGTATAATAGGTGCCGATGGCTCCTGATGTATGAGATACACCAGAGAGTGTGGGGAGCAGACTGGTCAGATCTCTGGGCTGGTAACACACAGTGACATGATGTGAGGAGGAGAGCAGGAGTATAATAGGTGCCGATGGCTCCTGATGTATGAGATACACCAGAGAGTGTGGGGAGGAGACTGGTCAGATCTCTGGCCTGTTAACACACCGTGACATGATGTGAGGAGGAGAGCAGGAGTATAATAGGTGCCGATGGCTCCTGATGTAGGAGATACACCAGAGAGTGTGGGGAGGAGACTGGTCAGATCTCTGGGCTGGTAACACACAGTGACATGATGTGAGGGGAGAGCTGGAGTATAATAGGGGCTGATGGCTCCTGATGTATGAGATACACCAGAGAGTGTGGGGAGGAGACTGGTCAGATCTCTGGGCTGTTAACACACAGTGACATGATGTGAGGGGAGAGCAGGAGTGTAATAGGTGCCGATGGCTCCTGATGTATGAGATACACCAGAGAGTGTGGGGAGGAGACTGGTCAGATCTCTGGGCTGGTGACACACAGTGACATGATGTGAGGGGGAGAGCAGGAGTACAATAGGGGCTGATGGCTCCTGATGTATGAGATACACCAGAGAGTGTGGGGAGGAGACTGGTCAGATCTCTGTGCTGGTGACACACAGTGACATGATGTGAGGGGGAGAGCAGGAGTATAATAGGGGCTGATGGCTCCTGATGTATGAGATACACCAGAGAGTGTGGGGAGGAGACTGGTCAGATCTCTGGGCTGTTAACACACAGTGACATGATGTGAGGGGGAGAGCAGGAGTATAATAGGGGCTGATGGCTCCTGATGTATGAGATACACCAGAGAGTGTGGGGATGAGACTGGTCAGATCTCTGGGCTGGTAACACACAGTGACATGATGTGAGGGGAGAGCTGGAGTATAATAGGGGCTGATGGCTCCTGATGTATGAGATACACCAGAGAGTGTGGGGAGGAGACTGGTCAGATCTCTGGGCTGTTAACACACAGTGACATGATGTGAGGGGAGAGCAGGAGTGTAATAGGTGCCGATGGCTCCTGATGTATGAGATACACCAGAGAGTGTGGGGAGGAGACTGGTCAGATCTCTGGGCTGGTGACACACAGTGACATGATGTGAGGGGGAGAGCAGGAGTACAATAGGGGCTGATGGCTCCTGATGTATGAGATACACCAGAGAGTGTGGGGAGGAGACTGGTCAGATCTCTGTGCTGGTGACACACAGTGACATGATGTGAGGGGGAGAGCAGGAGTATAATAGGGGCTGATGGCTCCTGATGTATGAGATACACCAGAGAGTGTGGGGAGGAGACTGGTCAGATCTCTGGGCTGTTAACACACAGTGACATGATGTGAGGGGGAGAGCAGGAGTATAATAGGGGCTGATGGCTCCTGATGTATGAGATACACCAGAGAGTGTGTGGAGGAGACTGGTCAGATCTCTGGGCTGTTAACACACAGTGACATGATGTGAGGGGGAGAGCAGGAGTATAATAGGGGCTGATGGCTCCTGATGTATGAGATACACCAGAGAGTGTGGGGAGGAGACTGGTCAGATCTCTGGGCTGTTAACACACATTGACATGATGTGAGGAGGAGAGCAGGAGAATAATAGGTGCCGATGGCTCCTGATGTATGAGATACACCAGAGAGTGTGGGGAGCAGACTGGTCAGATCTCTGGGCTGGTAACACACAGTGACATGATGTGAGGAGGAGAGCAGGAGTATAATAGGTGCCGATGGCTCCTGATGTATGAGATACACCAGAGAGTGTGGGGAGGAGACTGGTCAGATCTCTGGCCTGTTAACACACCGTGACATGATGTGAGGAGGAGAGCAGGAGTATAATAGGTGCCGATGGCTCCTGATGTAGGAGATACACCAGAGAGTGTGGGGAGGAGACTGGTCAGATCTCTGGGCTGGTAACACACAGTGACATGATGCGAGGGGGAGAGCAGGAGTATAATAGGGGCTGATGGCTCCTGATGTATGAGATACACCAGAGAGTGTGGGGAGGAGACTGGTCAGATCTCTGGGCTGTTAACACACAGTGACATGATGTGAGGAGGAGAGCAGGAGTATAATAGGTGCCGATGGCTCCTGATGTATGAGATACACCAGAGAGTGTGGGGAGGAGACTGGTCAGATCTCTGGGCTGGTGACACACAGTGACATGATGTGAGGGGGAGAGCAGGAGTATAATAGGGGCTGATGGCTCCTGATGTATGAGATACACCAGAGAGGGTGGGGAGGAGACTGGTCAGATCTCTGGGCTGTTAACACACAGTGACATGATGTGAGGAGGAGAGCAGGAGTATAATAGGTGGCGATGGCTCCTGATGTATGAGATACACCAGAGAGTGTGGGGAGGAGACTGGTCAGATCTCTGGGCTGGTGACACACAGTGACATGATGTGAGGGGGAGAGCAGGAGTACAATAGGGGCTGATGGCTTCTGATGTATGAGATACACCAGAGAGTGTGGGGAGGAGACTGGTCAGATCTCTGGGCTGGTGACACACAGTGACATGATGTGAGGGGGAGAGCAGGAGTATAATAGGGGCTGATGGCTCCTGATGTATGAGATACACCAGAGAGTGTGGGGAGGAGACTGGTCAGATCTCTGGGCTGTTAACACACAGTGACATGATGTGAGGGGGAGAGCAGGAGTATAATAGGGGCTGATGGCTCCTGATGTATGAGATACACCAGAGAGTGTGTGGAGGAGACTGGTCAGATCTCTGGGCTGTTAACACACAGTGACATGATGTGAGGGGGAGAGCAGGAGTATAATAGGGGCTGATGGCTCCTGATGTATGAGATACACCAGAGAGTGTGGGGAGGAGACTGGTCAGATCTCTGGGCTGTTAACACACAGTGACATGATGTGAGGAGGAGAGCAGGAGTATAATAGGTGCCGATGGCTCCTGATGTATGAGATACACCAGAGAGTGTGGGGAGCAGACTGGTCAGATCTCTGGGCTGGTAACACACAGTGACATGATGTGAGGAGGAGAGCAGGAGTATAATAGGTGCCGATGGCTCCTGATGTATGAGATACACCAGAGAGTGTGGGGAGGAGACTGGTCAGATCTCTGGCCTGTTAACACACAGTGACATGATGTGAGGAGGAGAGCAAGAGTATAATAGGTGCCGATGGCTCCTGATGTAGGAGATACACCAGAGAGTGTGGGGAGGAGACTGGTCAGATCTCTGGGCTGGTGACACACAGTGACACGATGTGAGGGGGAGAGCAAAAGTATAATAGGGGCTGATGGCTCCTGATGTATGAGATACACCAGAGAGTGTGGGGAGGAGACTGGTCAGATCTCTGGACTAGAAACACACAGTGACATGATGTGAGGGGGAGAGCAGGAGTATAATAGGGGCTGATGGCTCCTGATGTATGAGATACACCAGAGAGTGTGGGGAGGAGACTGGTCAGATCTCTGGGCTGGTGACACACAGTGACATGATGTGAGGGGGAGAGCAGGAGTATAATAGGGGCTGATGGCTCCTGATGTATGAGATACACCAGAGAGTGTGGGGAGGAGACTGGTCAGATCTCTGGGCTGTTAACACACAGTGACATGATGTGAGGGGGAGAGCAGGAGTATAATAGGGGCTGATGGCTCCTGATGTATGAGATACACCAGAGAGTGTGTGGAGGAGACTGGTCAGATCTCTGGGCTGTTAACACACAGTGACATGATGTGAGGGGGAGAGCAGGAGTATAATAGGGGCTGATGGCTCCTGATGTATGAGATACACCAGAGAGTGTGGGGAGGAGACTGGTTAGATCTCTGGGCTGTTAACACACAGTGACATGATGTGAGGAGGAGAGCAGGAGTATAATAGGTGCCGATGGCTCCTGATGTATGAGATACACCAGAGAGTGTGGGGAGCAGACTGGTCAGATCTCTGGGCTGGTAACACACAGTGACACGATGTGAGGGGGAGAGCAGGAGTATAATAGGGGCTGATGGCTCCTGATGTATGAGATACACCAGAGAGTGTGGGGAGGAGACTGGTCAGATCTCTGGACTAGTAACACACAGTGACATGATGTGAGGAGGAGAGCAGGAGTATAATAGGTGCCGATGGCTCCTGATGTATGAGATACACCAGAGAGTGTGGGGAGGAGACTGGTCAGATCTCTGGCCTGGTGACACACAGTGACACGATGTGAGGGGGAGAGCAGTAGTATAATAGGGGCTGATGGCTCCTGATGTATGAGATACACCAGAGAGTGTGGGGAGGAGACTGGTCAGATCTCTGGGCTGGTAACACAAAGTGACATGATGTGAGGAGGAGAGCAGGAGTATAATAGGTGCCGATGGCTCCTGATGTATGAGATACACCAGAGAGTGTGGGGAGGAGACTGGTCAGATCTCTGGGCTGGTAACACACAGTGACATGATGTGAGGGGGAGAGCAGGAGTATAATAGGGGCTGATGGCTCCTGATGTATGAGATACACCAGAGAGTGTGGGGAGGAGACTGGTCAGATCTCTGGGCTGTTAACACACAGTGACATGATGTGAGGGGGAGAGCAGGAGTATAATAGGGGCTGATGGCTCCTGATGTATGAGATACACCAGAGAGTGTGCGGAGGAGACTGGTCAGATCTCTGGGCTGTTAACACACAGTGACATGATGTGAGGGGGAGAGCAGGAGTATAATAGGGGCTGATGGCTCCTGATGTATGAGATACACCAGAGAGTGTGGGGAGGAGACTGGTCAGATCTCTGGGCTGTTAACACACAGTGACATGATGTGAGGAGGAGAGCAGGAGTATAATAGGTGCCGATGGCTCCTGATGTATGAGATACACCAGAGAGTGTGGGGAGGAGACTGGTCAGATCTCTGGCCTGTTAACACACAGTGACATGATGTGAGGAGGAGAGCAGGAGTATAATAGGTGCCGATGGCTCCTGATGTAGGAGATACACCAGAGAGTGTGGGGAGGAGACTGGTCAGATCTCTGGGCTGGTGACACACAGTGACACGATGTGAGGGGGAGAGCAGGAGTATAATAGGGGCTGATGGCTCCTGATGTATGAGATACACCAGAGAGTGTGGGGAGGAGACTGGTCAGATCTCTGGACTAGTAACACACAGTGACATGATGTGAGGGGGAGAGCAGGAGTATAATAGGAACTGATGGTTCCTGATGTATGAGATACACCAGAGAGTGTGGGGAGGAGACTGGTCAGATCTCTGGACTAGTAACACACAGTGACATGATGTGAGGAGGAGAGCAGGAGTATAATAGGTGCCGATGGCTCCTGATGTATGAGATAGACCAGAGAGTGTGGGGAGCAGACTGGTCAGATCTCTGGGCTGGTAACACACAGTGACATGATGTGAGGAGGAGAGCAGGAGTATAATAGGTGCCGATGGCTCCTGATGTATGAGATACACCAGAGAGTGTGGGGAGGAGACTGGTCAGATCTCTGGCCTGTTAACACACAGTGACATGATGTGAGGAGGAGAGCAGGAGTATAATAGGTGCCGATGGCTCCTGATGTAGGTGATACACCAGAGAGTGTGGGGAGGAGACTGGTCAGATCTCTGGGCTGGTGACACACAGTGACACGATGTGAGGGGGAGAGCAAAAGTATAATAGGGGCTGATGGCTCCTGATGTATGAGATACACCAGAGAGTGTGGGGAGGAGACTGGTCAGATCTCTGGACTAGTAACACACAGTGACATGATGTGAGGGGGGAGAGCAGTAGTATAATAGGGGCTGATGGCTCCTGATGTATGAGATACACCAGAGAGTGTGGGGAGGAGACTGGTCAGATCTCTGGGCTGGTAACACAAAGTGACATGATGTGAGGAGGAGAGCAGGAGTATAATAGGTGCCGATGGCTCCTGATGTATGAGATACACCAGAGAGTGTGGGGAGGAGACTGGTCAGATCTCTGGGCTGGTGACACACAGTGACATGATGTGAGGGGGAGAGCAGGAGTATAATAGGGGCTGATGGCTCCTGATGTATGAGATACACCAGAGAGTGTGGGGAGGAGACTGGTCAGATCTCTGGGCTGTTAACACACAGTGACATGATGTGAGGGGGAGAGCAGGAGTATAATAGGGGCTGATGGCTCCTGATGTATGAGATACACCAGAGAGTGTGCGGAGGAGACTGGTCAGATCTCTGGGCTGTTAACACACAGTGACATGATGTGAGGGGGAGAGCAGGAGTATAATAGGGGCTGATGGCTCCTGATGTATGAGATACACCAGAGAGTGTGGGGAGGAGACTGGTCAGATCTCTGGGCTGTTAACACACAGTGACATGATGTGAGGAGGAGAGCAGGAGTATAATAGGTGCCGATGGCTCCTGATGTATGAGATACACCAGAGAGTGTGGGGAGGAGACTGGTCAGATCTCTGGGCTGGTAACACACAGTGACATGATGTGAGGAGGAGAGCAGGAGTATAATAGGTGCCGATGGCTCCTGATGTATGAGATACACCAGAGAGTGTGGGGAGGAGACTGGTCAGATCTCTGGCCTGTTAACACACAGTGACATGATGTGAGGAGGAGAGCAGGAGTATAATAGGTGCCGATGGCTCCTGATGTAGGAGATACACCAGAGAGTGTGGGGAGGAGACTGGTCAGATCTCTGGGCTGGTGACACACAGTGACACGATGTGAGGGGGAGAGCAGGAGTATAATAGGGGCTGATGGCTCCTGATGTATGAGATACACCAGAGAGTGTGGGGAGGAGACTGGTCAGATCTCTGGACTAGTAACACACAGTGACATGATGTGAGGGGGAGAGCAGGAGTATAATAGGAACTGATGGTTCCTGATGTATGAGATACACCAGAGAGTGTGGGGAGGAGACTGGTCAGATCTCTGGGCTGGTAACACACAGTGACATGATATGTGGGGGAGAGCAGGAGTATAATAGGGGCTGATGGCTCCTGATGTATGAGATACACCAGAGAGTGTGGGGAGGAGACTGGTCAGATCTCTGGGCTGGTAACACACAGTGACATGATGTGAGGGGGAGAACAGGAGTATAATAGGAGCTGATGGTTCCTGTCTTCCCCACTGTGCAGATACATTTCCCTTATTAGTTTGTATTGGCAGAGGAGGTTGTAGGATAAGAGAATGCTGTAGTGACTGAACAAGGGAAAATAGGATTTTAATACCTACCAGTAAATCCTTTTATCTTAGTCCGTAGAGGATGCTGGGGATGCTTCAAGAACCATGGGGTATAGACGGGATCCACAGGAGACATGGGCACTTTAAGACTTTAAAAGGGGTGTGAACTGGCTCCTCCCTCTATGCCCCTCCTCCAGACTCCAGTTATAGGAACTGTGCCCAGGGAGACGAACATTTCAAGGAAATAATTTATTGTTAAACCACGGTGAGCATTTTACCAGCTCACACCTCCAATATGCCGCAGAACGTGGCATCCAATAGAATACAAGCCGACGGCATGAAGAATATGCAGCAATACGCTGACATAAACCGTAACACAACCTATGTGTGTAAACACAACCAGTAACAGCATAACGCATGCTATGGCCTGAATATTGTCAGCAACAGGCTGACTTAAACACAACACACCATGTGTGTAAACATACCCAATGACTGCAGATAGAGTCCGCACTGGGACGGGCGCCCAGCATCCTCTACGGACTAAGAGAAAAGGATTTACCGGTAGGTATTAAAATCCTATATTCTCATACGTCCTAGAGGATGCTGGGGATGCTTCAAGAACCATGGGGTTTATACCAAAGCTCTAGAACGGGTGGGAGAGTGCGGATGACTCCGCAACACCGATTGACCAAACAAGAGGTCCTCCTCAGCCAGGGTATCAAACTTGCAAACTTCGCAAAGGTGTTTGATCCCGACCAAATAGCAGCTCGGCAAAGCTGTAATGCCGAGACCCCTCGGCAGCCGCCCAGGATGAGCCCACCTTTATGGTAGAATGGGCCCTCACCGATCTCGGTAACAGCAATCCTGCCGCAGAATGAGCATGCTGAATCGTATTATAGAACCAGCGTGCAATAGTCTGCTTGGAAGCAGGAGCCCCAATCTTGTTGGGAGCCCACAGGACAACAGAGCCTCTGTTTTCCCAATCTGAGCCGTTCTGGCGACATAGATTTTGAAAACTCTGACCACATCGAGACTCTAATTCCGCCAAGGCGTCAGTAGCCACCGGCACCACAATAGGCTGGTTTACGTGAAACAATGAAACCACTTCTGGCAGGAACTGCTGACGAGTTCTCAACTCCGCTCTATCTTCATGGAAGATTAAAATAAGAATTTACTTACCGATAATTCTATTTCTCGGAGTCCGTAGTGGATGCTGGGGTTCCTGAAAGGACCATGGGGAATAGCGGCTCCGCAGGAGACAGGGCACAAAAAGTAAAGCTTTAGGATCAGGTGGTGTGCACTGGCTCCTCCCCCTATGACCCTCCTCCAAGCCTCAGTTAGGATACTGTGCCCGGACGAGCGTACACAATAAGGAAGGATTTTGAATCCCGGGTAAGACTCATACCAGCCACACCAATCACACTGTACAACCTGTGATCTGAACCCAGTTAACAGTATGATAACAGCGGAGCCTCTGAAAAGATGGCTCACAACAATAATAACCCGATTTTTGTAACTATGTACAAGTATTGCAGATAATCCGCACTTGGGATGGGCGCCCAGCATCCACTACGGACTCCGAGAAATAGAATTATCGGTAAGTAAATTCTTATTTTCTCTATCGTCCTAGTGGATGCTGGGGTTCCTGAAAGGACCATGGGGATAATACCAAAGCTCCCAAACGGGCGGGAGAGTGCGGATGACTCTGCAGCACCGAATGAGAGAACTCCAGGTCCTCCTTAGCCAGGGTATCAAATTTGTAGGATTTTACCAACGTGTTTGCCCCTGACTAAATAGCCGCTCGGCAAAGTTGTAAAGCCGAGACCCCTCGGGCAGCCGCCCAAGATAAGCCCACCTTCCTTGTGGAATGGGCATTTACATATTTTGGCTGTGGCAGGCCTGCCACAGAATGTGCAAGCTGAATTGTATTACACATCCAACTAGCAATAGTCTGCTTAGAAGCAAGAGCACCCAGTTTGTTGGGTGCATACAGGATAACAGCAAGTCAGTTTTCCTGACTCCAGCCGTCCTGGAACCTATATTTACAGGGCCCTGACAACATCTAGCAACCTGGAGTCCTCCAAGTCCCTAGTAGGCGCAAGGCACCAAAATAAGCTGGTTCAGGTGAAACACTGACACCACCTTAGGGAGAGAACTGGGGACGAGTCCGCAGCTCTGCCCTGTCCAAATGGACAACCAGATATGGGCTTTTTTGAGAAAAAAACCACCAATTTGACACTCGCCTGGTCCAGGCCAGGGCCAAGAGCATGGTCACTTTTCATGTGAGATGCTTCAAATCCACAGATTTGACTGGTTTTAAACCAATGTGATTTGAGGAATCCCAGAACTACGTTGAGATCCCACAGTGCCACTGGAGGCACAAAAGGGGGTTGTATATGCAATACTCCCTTGACAAACTTCTGGACTTCAGGAACTGAAGCCACTTCTTTCTGGAAGAAAATCGACAGGGCCGAAATTTGAACCTTAATGGACCCCAATTTGAGGCCCATAGACACTCCTGTTTGCAGGAAATGCAGGAATCGACCGAGTTGAAATTTCTTCGTGGGGCCTTTCTGGCCTCACACCACGCAACATATTTTTGCCACATGTGGTGATAATGTTGTGCGGTCACCTCCTTTCTGGCTTTGACCAGGGTAGGAATGACCTCTTCCGGAATGCCTTTTTCCCTTAGGATCCGGCGTTCCACCGCCATGCCGTCAAACGCAGCTGCGGTAAGTCTTGGAACAGACATGGTACTTGCTGAAACAAGTCCCTTCTTAGCGGCAGAGGCCATAAGTCCTCTGTGAGCATCTCTGGAAGTTCCGGGTACCAAGTCCTTCTTGGCCAATCCGGAGCCATGAGTATAGTTCTTACTCCTCTACGTCTTATAAGTCTCAGTACCTTAGGTATGAGAAGCAGAGGATGGAACACATACACCGACTGGTACATCCATGGTGTTACCAGAACGTCCACAGCTATTGCCTGAGGGTCTCTTAACCTGGCGCAATACCTGTCCCGTTTTTTGTTCAGACGGGACGCCATCATGTCCACCTTTGGTATTTCCCAACGGTTTACAATCATGTGGAAAACTTCCCGATGAAGTTTCCATTCTGCCGGGTGGAGGTCGTGCCTGCTGAGGAAGTCTGCTTCCCAGTTTCCATTCCCGGAATGAAACACTGCTGACAGTGCTATCACATGATTTTCCGCCCAGCGAAAAGTCCTTGCAGTTTTTGCCATTGCCCTCCTGCTTCTTGTGCCGCCCTGTCTATTTACGTGGGCGACTGCCGTGATGTTTTTCCCACTGGATCAATACCGGCTGACCTTGAAGCAGAGGTCTTGCTAAGCTTAGAGTATTATAAATTTACCCTTAGCTCCAGTATATTTATGTGGAGAAAAGTCTCCAGACTTGATCACACTCCCTGGAAATTTTTTCCTTGTGTGACTGCTCCCCAGCCTCTCGGGCTGGCCTCCGTGGTCACCAGCATCCAATCCTGAATGCCGAGTCTGCGGCCCTCTAGAAGATGAGCACTCTGTAACCACCACAGGAGAGACACCCTTGTCCTTGGATATAGGGTTATCCGCTGATGCATCTGAAGATGCGATCCGGACCATTTGTCCAGCAGATCCCACTGAAAAATTCTTGCGTGAAATCTGCCTAATGGAATTGCTTCGTAGGAAGTCACCATCTTTACCAGGACCCTTGTGCAATGATGCACTGATTTTAGGAGGTTCCTGACTAGCTCGGATAACTCCCTGGCTTTCTCTTCCGGGAGAAACACCTTTTTCTGGACTGTGTCCAGAATCATCCCTAGGCACAGCAGACTTGTCGTCGGGATCAGCTGCGATTTTGGAATATTTAGAATCCACCCGTGCTGTTGTAGCAGTATCCGAGATAGTGCTACTCCGACCTCCAACTGTTCCCTGGACTTTGCCCTTATCAGGAGATCGTCCAAGTAAGGGATAATTAAGACGCCTTTTCTTCGAAGAAGAATCATCATTTCGGCCATTACCTTGGTAAAGACCCGGGGTGCTGTGGACAATCCAAACGGCAGCGTCTGAAACTGATAGTGACAGTTCTGTACCACGAACCTGAGGTACCCTTAGTGAGAAGGGCAAATTTTGGACATGGAGGTAAGCATCCCTGATGTCTCGGGACACTATATAGTCCCCTTCTTCCTGGTTCGTTATCACTGCTCTGAGTGACTCCATCTTGATTTGAACCTTTGTAAGTGTTCAAATTTTTTTAGATTTAGAATAGGTCTCACCTAGCCTTCTGGCTTCAGTACCACAATATAATGTGGAATAATACCCCTTTTCTTGTTGTAGGAGGGGTAATTTGATTATCACCTGCTGGGAATACAGCTTGTGAATTGTTTCCCATACTGCCTCCTTGTCGGAGGGAGACCTTGGTAAACCAGACTTCAGGAGCCTGCGAAGGGGAAACGTCTCGACATTCCAATCTGTACCCCTGGGATACTACATGTAGGATCCAGGGGTCCTGTACGGTCCCAGCGTCATGCTGAGAGCTTGGCAGAAGCGGTGGAACGCTTCTGTTCCTGGGAATGGGCTGCCTGCTGCAGTCTTCTTCCCTTTCCTCTATCCCTGGGCAGATATGACTCTTATAGGGACGAAAGGACTGAGGCTGAAAAGACGGTGTCTTTTTCTGCAGAGATGTGACTTAGGGTAAAAACGGTGGATTTTCCAGCAGTTGCCGTGGCCACCAGGTCCGATGGACCGACCCCAAATAACTCCTCTTCCTTTATACGGCAATACACCTTTGTGCCGTTTGGAATCTGCATCACCTGACCACTGTCGTGTCCATAAACATCTTCTGGCAGATATGGACATCGCACTTACTCTTGATGCCAGAGTGCAAATATCCCTCTGTGCATCTCGCATATATAGAAAATGCATCCTTTAAATGCTCTATAGTCAATAAAATACTGTCCCTGTCAAGGGTATCAATATTTTTAGTCAGGGAATCCGACCAAGCCACCCCAGCTCTGCACATCCAGGCTGAGGCGATCGCTGGTCGCAGTATAACACCAGTATGTGTGTATATACTTTTTATGATATTTTCCAGCCTCCTGTCAGCTGGCTCCTTGAGGACGGCCCTATCTATAGACGGTACCGCCACTTGTTTTGATAAGCGTGTGAGCGCCTTATCCACCCTAAGGGGTGTTTCCCAACGCGCCCTAACTTCTGGCGGGAAAGGGTATACCGCCCATAATTTTCTATCGGGGGGAACCCACGCATCATCACACACTTCATTTAATTTATCTGATTCAGGAAAAACTACGGTAGTTTTTTCACATCCCACATAATACCCTCTTTTGTGGTACTTGTAGTATCAGAAATATGTAACACCTCCTTCATTGCCCTTAACGTGTGGCCCTAATAAGGAATACGTTTGTTTATTCACCGTCGACACTGGATTCAGTGTCCGTGTCTGTGTCTGTGTCGACCGACTAAAGTAAACGGGCGTGTTAAAACCCCTGACGGTGTTTCTGAGACGTCTGGACCGGTACTAATTGTTTGTCGGCCGTCTCATGTCGTCAACCGACCTTGCAGCGTGTTGACATTATCACGTAATTCCCTAAATAAGCCATCCATTCCGGTGTCGACTCCCTAGAGAGTGACATCACCATTACAGGCAATTGCTCCGCCTCCTCACCAACATCGTCCTCATACATGTCGACACACACGTACCGACACACAGCACACACACAGGGAATGCTCTGATAGAGGACAGGACCCACTAGCCCTTTGGAGAGACAGAGGGAGAGTTTGCCAGCACACACCAAAAACGCTATAATTATATAGGGACAACCTTATATAAGTGTTTTCCCTTATAGCATCTTTTATATATTTCTAACGCCAAATTAGTGCCCCCCCTCTCTGTTTTAACCCTGTTTCTGTAGTGCAGTGCAGGGGAGAGCCTGGGAGCCTTCCCTCCAGCCTTTCTGTGAGGGAAAATGGCGCTGTGTGCTGAGGAGATAGGCCCCGCCCCTTTTTCGGCGGGCTCGTCTCCCGCTCTTTAATGGATTCTGGCAGGGGTTAAATATCTCCATATAGCCCCCGGAGGCTATATGTGAGGTATTTTTAGCCAAAAAAGGTTTTCATTTGCCTCCCAGGGCGCCCCCCTCCCAGCGCCCTGCACCCTCAGTGACAGCCGTGTGAAGTGTGCCGAGAGGAAATGGCGCACAGCTGCAGTGCTGTGCGCTACCTTAAGAAGACTGAGGAGTCTTCTGCCGCCGATTCTGGACCTCTTCTCGTTTCAGCATCTGCAAGGGGGCCGGCGGCGAGGCTCCGGTGACCATCCAGGCTGTACCTGTGATCGTCCCTCTGGAGCTAATGTCCAGTAGCCAAAGAAGCCAATCCATCCTGCACGCAGGTGAGTTCACTTCTTCTCCCCTAAGTCCCTCGTTGCAGTGATCCTGTTGCCAGCAGGACTCACTGTAAAATAAAAAACCTAAGCTAAACTTTTCTAAGCAGCTCTTTAGGAGAGCCACCTAGATTGCACCCTTCTCGGCCGGGCACAAAAATCTAACTGAGGCTTGGAGGAGGGTCATAGGGGGAGGAGCCAGTGCACACCACCTGATCCTAAAGCTTTACTTTTTGTGCCCTGTCTCCTGCGGAGCCGCTATTCCCCATGGTCCTTTCAGGAACCCCAGCATCCACTAGGACGATAGAGAAATAGGGGCTTTGTGAGACAAAGCTGCCAATTCAGACACCCACCTTGCGGATGCCAAGGCCAACCGCATGACCACTTTCCAAGTAAGGAATTTTAACTCAACCTTACGCAAAGGTTTAATGAGAATGAAGTAATTGCAACAACACGTTAAGAACCCACGGTGCCACAGGGGGCACAAAGGGAGGTTGGATGTGCAGCACGCCCTTCACGAAGGTCTGAACTTCTGGCCAATTCTTTCTGAAAGGAAATAGATAAGGCCAAAATTTGTACATTAAAGGAGCCTAAGTTTAGGCCCGTATCCACACCTGCTTGCAAAAAATGGAGCAAACACCCCAGCTGAAATTTTTTCCGTAGGAGTCTTCTTGGATCCACACCAAGACACATATTTTCTCCAAATACGGTGTTAAAGCATCGCCGTTACTTCTTTTCTAGCCTGAAGCAGTGTGGGAATGACTCCACTGGGAATACCCTTTCGAGTTAGGATATGGCGTTCAACCGCCATGCCATCAAATGCAGCCGCGGTAAGTCTTGATACACGCACGGGCCTTGCTGTAACAGGCCCTCTCGTAGAGGTAGAGGTCAGGGATCTTCTATGAATAATTCTCGAAGATCTGGACAATGAGGATCACCTGAACCTTTGTTCTTCTTATGATCTTTATCCCTTCGGAAAGAGTGGAAATGGAGGGAACACATAGACCGACTGAAACACCCACGGTGTCACCAGGGCGTCCACCGCTATTGCTTGAGGGTCCCTTGAGCTGGATCCATATCTCTGAAGTTTCTTGTTGAGGCGAGACGCCATCATGTGTATTTGAGGAATTCCCCAAAGACTTGTCACTTTTGTGAAAACCAATTAATGAAGACCCCACACTCCTGGATGGAGATGGTGTCTGCTGAGGAAGTCTGTTTCCCAGTTGTCTACACCCAGAATGAAGACCACTAACAGAATGTTTACATGCCTTTCCGCCCAGCGGAAAACTCTAGTGGCTTCTGCCACTGCCGCTTTGTTCTTCGTTCCGCCCTAGCGGTTTACTTACGCCACTGCTGTTAAGTTGTCCAACTGAATTAAGACGGGCAGATCGCGAAGAAGACGCTCCGCTTGCAGAAGGCCGATGTAAATAGCCCCTAATTCCAGAATGCTTATTGCAGCCAAGCTCCCCGGCTTGACCGTTTTCCCTGGAAATTCTTCCCCTGGAAAGACTGCTTCCCAGCCTCGGAGACTTGTATCCATGGACCCCAGGATCTAATCCTGGATCCCGAACCTTCGTCCCTCTAGGAGGCGAGAACTGTGTATCCACCACAGGAGAGATATTCTGGTCCTGGAAAATAGGATTATATTCCGGTGCATGTGCAGGGGAGACCCCGACCACATGTCCAACTGGTCCCGCTAACACCACTCTGGCATTTAACCTGCTCACCTAATGGCCTCGTAGACCGTAACCATCTTCTTCATCCACAGAACGTATTGATGGATTTACACTATTGTAAATCTGATTTGACTCTGGATCCTCAGATCTCTTTCCACTGGAAAAAACAAACTCACAACAGTTCTGCATCTAACCTTATTCCCAAGTCTGACATCCGCGTCGTAGGGATCAACAGTGATTCTGGCAAGTTCAGGAGCCAACCACTGTGTTGAAGAACTGTCTGAGATAAAACAACGATTTGTACCACTTGTTTCTTAACCTTTCCATAGTCAGGAGAGCGTCCCAGTACAGAGTAATAATGGCTTTTACTACTGAAGGAAAACCATCATACTGCCATCACTTCGGTGCATTGGCAATGACAGTCCTGAATAGCAAACCCAGGTAAGCCTAATGCGGAAGAATCCGTACTTAGACCCTCTTTCTCCTTGTGACAGGACGGTACCGTACGGAAGCACTCGCCGCTTGCCGCGTCCCGTTGACTGCGCACAGAATGGAAGGTCAAGCCGCACGAGGCCTGACCACATAGGGGATTCCCGCTTACCGTCAGTAACCGCCTGTTACTGACTCCACCCACTGCGCTGTGGGCGGGTTCTTGCTGCCACCACCAAACTCCTAACCTGCCGTGGCGTTTGGAACCACGGTTCTGCTCTGTATGTGCCGACGCACTGCCTTACCACAGCTGTGTGGTGTTGACGAATCCCCTCTAGCCACTTGCTAGGCCTCTACCGGTAGCTGGCGGAAGGCGGAGCTTGGAGACGTCAGGTGCTTCCCTGGACAGCCGGAGAACGGGGCTAGGTTTGGCCTAACCCTGTTGGTCACAAGATGAAGCAGTCTTCTTGAGGCAAAGGTGTTTATTGCTCAAATAACCTTTAAAAAGGCTCCTCCCTATTGCTAGGGGCAACAGCATACAATCAAGATGTTTTCAGCAGAAGAAGATGTTACAATACACTCTCCTATGGGCCAACTGCCCTTCTTTTATCCCTCTCCAAGACCCCTTACCACAGGGGGTAAGCCCGCCCTGTGGTGCACAACCAATCAATGTTTACCCATGAGCTGTGCATGCTCTGGTCTCATGCACTCCTAACATTGTTCCCTATGGACAGTGGGGAGTGGTCGGTCTCCTTTGTCTCTCCCATCTGGGAGAGTAGGATACTCCCACGGTGCCGTTCAGTCTGGCTGGGGGAAAGTTTTCCCTCCTAAATCTGACTTCCAGAAATCTGCCCGGGACCCCTCTCACTGCCCGCAGCCTGGATTTGGGCTCCAGAGCTGGGCAGCCGGGCTCCCCGGTCCAGGTTTCTTGGCACTACGGCTGATCTCCATGGAGCTCCAAGAAACCACTCAGCTTGTTTCATAGCTAAGCTGCTTCTCTTTCTCCCTGTACCCTTTGGAAATGTGAGGCTGGATGGGAAAGCATTCCGTTTTTGGGGACAAGGTCTGGGAGAATCCATCAGCCTGCACAGCCATGGATTCCCCCCTCCTGGGACACACAATCAAGTAAGTGCATTTTACCTTTACATACATTACACTTAAATCACACTGTACATTTCCCCTTTTAAATATACACTGAGCCTGTGCCCTGCACAGACTCTACATACTCAGGCACTGCAGTGCCTTACAACACACTGTAGGTCATTATTTAACTGCTGTGCCCAGCGCTCAGCGCTGGGCTTCCCTAGCCCTGCAGCCTGGCTGCTAGGGCTCTCTCTCAGTGCTGGAGGTATGGGGCTGGCTTCCCCCATCCTCCAGCCTGCCTCTGGGGTTCCAGGGAGCTGGCTCTCCCTGTCCCCCCAGTGTGGCACTAACCAGTGGCCTCGCCGCACGCAGCGGCGCACCCCCCTGTACCGAAGTCCGGCGGCCCGGGACACTTGTCCTGGCCGCCGTGACCCTGGCTTGTTTCAGCGCTGAGGCGCCGGGAGCGTAGCTCCCGGACCCCAGCGCTCACCATCCTGCTGGGCAGCTTAATTTCACCCACGCCGCTAGGGAGCCGGCTAGCCCGGTCCCCCATGCGCGGCGCCTGACTGGTAGCCTCGCCGCAGCGTCCGGCGGGGAGCCGGGCTGCGGCGCACCCCCCTCGCCGGCTAGCAGCCCGGGACGTCCGTCCCGGCTGCTGCGGCTGGCCACCCGTGCTGGGCTGAGGCGCCGGGAGCAGAGCTCCCGGCCCCCAGCGGCGGCTCTCACAGAGAGCACTGCAGCGGGAGCCGAGCTCCCAGCCGCAGCGCTCACCCTTCTCCCCGGCGCGCACACTCCAGTGCGCCCGGGGCTACACTGACCGCTGCCAGGAGCGGAGCTCCCGGACTCCGGCGGTCAGCGGCTGCCTCCTCTCCCCCGGCGCGCACACACTGCTAAGCGCGCCGGGGGCTGTCCTCCCAACCGTGGTCTCCGGAGAGGTCCGGGACCACGGCACAGTTTAAAAATACATTTGTGTACATTGATAAAACACGGCGCCTAGCGCCCACAATACATTTTCAAATCTGGCGCCAAGCGCCCTTTGTCCTTAACAAATGGCGCCGGGCACTAGGGATTAACCCCTTCAGTGCCAAGGCGGCCATTTGCCTCGTGGCTGGGGCTCTCCGGCCACACTCCTCCCCCCCCATTCAAGCGGGTCAACCAGGGACCCATGTCCCAACGATTTGGGTCCTGGTTCCGCAGTCCTTAATGGGGTTACCGGGAGTTCTTTGGGGGTTCAGGCTCTTCCTGACGTGACAGTCCATCTGCATTGCCATGGGCCTTGCCTTGCTTGTGGATAATATGGAAGTCATAAACCTGAAGAGCAAGGCTCCACCGCAACAGTCTGCCGTTTTCCCCCGTGGTGTGTTGGAGCCACCGTAATGGATTGTGGTCCGTTACCACCGTAAAATGGCGGCCATACAGATAGGGCTGAAGCTTCTTCACAGCCCAAACAATAGCCAAACACTCCTTTTCAATTGTGGCATACCCCACCTCCCGCGGTAGCAGCTTTCTGCTCAAATAGGCCACAGGGTGCTCCTGTCCATCCGGCCCCTCCTGGCTCAGTACTGCCCCGAGTCCGTACTGTGACGCATCAGTTTGTACAACAAAGTTTTTACTATAGTCCGGCGCCATCAGTACTGGGGCTTGTACTAGAGCGGTTTTCAACGACTGGAATGCCAACTCACATGCGGTCGTCCAGTCAACTATCTTGGGGAGTTTCTTCTTCGTCAGATCAGTCAGGGGTTTGGCCACGGAACTAAAGTCGGGGACAAAACGTCTGTAGTATCCTGCGATCCCTAAGAAAGCCAGGACCTGTCTCTGGGTTGTGGGCCGGGGCCAGTCGCGGATCGCCTCCACCTTCGCTGGTTCAGGCTTCACCTTACCTCCCCCCACACGGTGCCCCAGGTACTGTACCTCTGTCATCCCCATTTGGCAACTGTCTGCCCTAACTGTCAGACCTGCCCTCCCATCCTCCTCTGTCGACCTATGACTCGGGAAACCTACCCTGTCACCTAGGCCTACTCTTCCCTCCTCGTCCGCTACCTGTGCCACAGTGATGGCGGCCAGACCACCAGCCTCTGGATCCTGTGTGGCATCCACTACAGGGAGGCTGCGTGTCTTCCCCGATCTACGGTGCACAGGTAGGGGACCTGCTATGTCCACTGCAACTTGCTGCAAGGGTTCTCCTATGGGCAGAGGCCCAGAGACAACACAACCGCTGGAGTGCCCCGGCTGCCAACGCATGGCACCAGCTTTACATGTGGTCTGGGCGTCATCCGACATTCCAGACCAGGGTAAGCTCTGTGTCAGGCACTTCAGGGTACGGTCTGTCTCCGGGTTGCTGTCCAAAGGGGTTTCGCTGGCAACCGACACCGGTTGCGCAGGAACGTTCCCTGAGGGGACCAGTTGGACACATTCCCTATCTGGTCTATCCCCTCCCACTTTCCTGTCTACCCTGTACCTTAACCCTTCCCGCCAGGTCAAACTTCCTGCCCCAACCCTGTCAAGGCCGCTGCCAGAGTGGCGCCTCATGCCTTTCGGGGATGGGTCAGAGAGTTGAGCCTCCCTAAACTCCTGCCTGTGGCCCTCAATCTCTCCTAAATTGGGACACTCTACAAGGGGATCTAGGTGGGGACTACTAGGGTCAGTCTGGTAGGGGTCAGTCATGGAAAAGTCAGTGTGGTTTCTCATACTCACCGCCGGAGTTGGCAAACCACTTGGGTCAGGAGCATCATTGGGCACCCCCACAGGATCACACGAGCTGGAACCGACATCCTCTGCGTTGCTAGAGGACGTAGGCATACCAGAGGCAAAAGGCATGCGGGGTCGATGTACTGATCTAGCCGCTGTGATCTTTTCCTCTGGGCTGGTTGATGCTGTGGTTGGCTGTGCTGGCAGTTGTCTAGCAGCTGTAGTCTTTTCCTCTGGGCTGGGCTGTGCTGGAGTAGCTGATGTCAACGGTGGTTTTGGAACTTGACTCCGGGGAATGGCGCCAACAAACATAGTGACGATCCCACCACCCAGATCATTTCCTAGGACCACATCAGTTGGGAGACCATCCATGACGGCAACTTCTCGCAACTCTGGTCCAGCTCCCCAGTCCAGGTAGACTCTTGCCATGGGAACCGCTTTTTCTGTTCCTTCTGCCAGGGTGATCGTGGCAGTGCGACCCTGCAATACTGCAGCAGGATCTATAAGGTGGGGGCTCACCACAGTGATTGAGGCCCCAGAGTCTCTTAGGCCTTCCCCTTGCAGGGGTCCCACGTGGACCGGCTGCAGGTGCCTCCACATGTTGTGTAGGGGCTGTTTGGCCATGCAGGTGACTCTCTCCGCAGAGTGCACCTGTCTCTCGCCACACTCCATCGGACTGACTGGAGGGGGAACAGTCTCTGTAGGCTCATCTCCTCTCGCCAAACAAGCGATCCGGGCTCCAGCACTCGGATTTGGGGCACGAGTCTGGGGTGCTTGGGATGCAGGACAGTTCATCCTCAGATGTCCGATTTTCCCACAGCCGTAGCACTTCTTCTCCAGTCGTGGCACCGATGATCTCTGATCAGTTGCAGGGACGCTGCGGTGCGGTTGCTGGCCAAGAGCACCCGGGTTGGAAGATGCTTGTCTTTGGGGTTGATGAGCTGAAGAGGGTGGTCCCCTTGGTGGTACAGTCTGTTGGAGCTGGCTGCTGGCGGGGCGCTTCTGCCCCTGTGGCCGAATTGCCACATACTTGTCAGCTAACTGGGCAGCCATCTTTAAGCTGGGTGGCTCCCGATCTAGCACCCACTCCTTCACTTCTTGGGCGCACCGGCGGTAGAACTGCTCCCTGCAGATCAGGTCGATCAGTGCGTCCCATGTAGTGGCTTCCGAATCCTTCACCCACTTCACCACGTACTGCCGCAGCTGTGTGGCGAACTGCTCATGGGTGCTGCTAGGATTCTTAGGCAAGTCTCTGAATTTCTTCCTGTAAGACTCTGGAGTGATGAAGAATCGCTGGAGGAGGGCCTTCGCGACTTCGTCGTAGTTCCCACAGTCCTCCGTCGCCACTCCTCGATAGGCCTCCAAGGCCTCTCCATGCAGAGTGGGCACAAGGTGTCTCACCCACTCTGACTTGGGTAGATCGTGTAGTTTACAAGTCCTTTCAAAAACTTGCAAATGTCCATCAATGTCCCCATCACTGTCTGCAAACTTGGCAAACTGTATACGTCCTGATCTGTGTACAACAGCTGACAACGGCTCCCGGGGTACCACGGCCTGTGGTGCCCGCTCATCACGCCACATCTGGATGATGATCAAGCGCTCTTGCTCCGTTGCCCTTTCCCCCAATTCCGCTAGCCCACAGGTTCTCAAACTCGGTCCTCAGGACCCCACACGGTTCATGTTTTGCAGGTCACCTGTAGATTTTTAAAATGTGACAGTTGGTGATACACAGTGCACCTGCTGGGTGACATGGAAAACGTGAACCGTGTGGGGTCCTGAGGATCGAGTTTGAGAACCACTGCGCTAGCCGATCTGCTAGGGTATCCGGGCCGCCCCCCCTGGGACGTTGGGATCCTGGCCCTGCTAGGGATTGCTGGGAAACATTGCTGCTGTGAGAGAGGGCGGGGCTTGTGGTTCTCACCGGTTCCTTACGAAGGTCCACTGTTGGGCCGTCCTCTGCGATGCTGACGCCGTCAGTGCTTTCCACCTCCGCCCGATGAGACTCCTCCACGCTCCTGAGCGCCGCCTTCATGACGCTTCTGGACGCGTTGGAAGGGATATCCACACCCTTCCCCTGGCATACGATCTCCAGATCCTCCTTGGACATTCCGCTGAATTCCGCCATCTTGTGCGTCCTCCTGCGCTGCAGTTACTCCTCTCCTGAGTAACTCGGCTTCTCCAATCAGGTGATGAAAAGCCGCCTGGGATTATCCCACCACTATGCCACCAATTTCTGTGACAGGACGGTACCGTACGGAAGCACTCGCCGCTTGCCGCGTCCCGTTGACTGCGCACAGAATGGAAGGTCAAGCCGCACGAGGCCTGACCACATAGGGGATTCCCGCTTACCGTCAGTAACCGCCTGTTACTGACTCCACCCACTGCGCTGTGGGCGGGTTCTTGCTGCCACCACCAAACTCCTAACCTGCCGTGGCGTTTGGAACCACGGTTCTGCTCTGTATGTGCCGACGCACTGCCTTACCACAGCTGTGTGGTGTTGACGAATCCCCTCTAGCCACTTGCTAGGCCTCTACCGGTAGCTGGCGGAAGGCGGAGCTTGGAGACGTCAGGTGCTTCCCTGGACAGCCGGAGAACGGGGCTAGGTTTGGCCTAACCCTGTTGGTCACAAGATGAAGCAGTCTTCTTGAGGCAAAGGTGTTTATTGCTCAAATAACCTTTAAAAAGGCTCCTCTCTATTGCTAGGGGCAACAGCATACAATCAAGATGTTTTCAGCAGAAGAAGATGTTACAATACACTCTCCTATGGGCCAACTGCCCTTCTTTTATCCCTCTCCAAGACCCCTTACCACAGGGGGTAAGCCCGCCCTGTGGTGCACAACCAATCAATGTTTACCCATGAGCTGTGCATGCTCTGGTCTCATGCACTCCTAACATTGTTCCCTATGGACAGTGGGGAGTGGTCGGTCTCCTTTGTCTCTCCCATCTGGGAGAGTAGGATACTCCCACGGTGCCGTTCAGTCTGGCTGGGGGGAGGTTTTCCCTCCTAAATCTGACTTCCAGAAATCTGCCCGGGACCCCTCTCACTGCCCGCAGCCTGGATTTGGGCTCCAGAGCTGGGCAGCCGGGCTCCCCGGTCCAGGTTTCTTGGCACTACGGCTGATCTCCATGGAGCTCCAAGAAACCACTCAGCTTGTTTCATAGCTAAGCTGCTTCTCTTTCTCCCTGTACCCTTTGGAAATGTGAGGCTGGATGGGAAAGCATTCCGTTTTTGGGGACAAGGTCTGGGAGAATCCATCAGCCTGCACAGCCATGGATTCCCCCCTCCTGGGACACACAATCAAGTAAGTGCATTTTACCTTTACATACATTACACTTAAATCACACTGTACATTTCCCCTTTTAAATATACACTGAGCCTGTGCCCTGCACAGACTCTACATACTCAGGCACTGCAGTGCCTTACAACACACTGTAGGTCATTATTTAACTGCTGTGCCCAGCGCTCAGCGCTGGGCTTCCCTAGCCCTGCAGCCTGGCTGCTAGGGCTCTCTCTCAGTGCTGGAGGTATGGGGCTGGCTTCCCCCATCCTCCAGCCTGCCTTCCTGCCTCTGGGGTTCCAGGGAGCTGGCTCTCCCTGTCCCCCCAGTGTGGCACTAACCAGTGGCCTCGCCGCACGAAGCGGCGCACCCCCCTGTACCGAAGTCCGGCGGCCCGGGACACTTGTCCTGGCCGCCGTGACCCTGGCTTGTTTCAGCGCTGAGGCGCCGGGAGCGTAGCTCCCGGACCCCAGCGCTCACCATCCTGCTGGGCAGCCTACTTTCACCCACGCCGCTAGGGAGCCGGCTAGCCCGGTCCCCCATGCGCGGCGCCTGACTGGTAGCCTCGCCGCAGCGTCCGGCGGGGAGCCGGGCTGCGGCGCACCCCCCTCGCCGGCTAGCAGCCCGGGACGTCCGTCCCGGCTGCTGCGGCTGGCCACCCGTGCTGGGCTGAGGCGCCGGGAGCAGAGCTCCCGGCCCCCAGCGGCGGCTCTCACAGAGAGCACTGCAGCGGGAGCCGAGCTCCCAGCCGCAGCGCTCACCCTTCTCCCCGGCGCGCACACTCCAGTGCGCCCGGGGCTACACTGACCGCTGCCGGGAGCGGAGCTCCCGGACTCCGGCGGTCAGCGGCTGCCTCCTCTCCCCCGGCGCGCACACACTGCTGAGCGCGCCGGGGGCTGTCCTCCCTGCCGTGGTCTCCGGAGAGGTCCGGGACCACGGCACAGTTTAAAAATACATTTGTGTACATTGATAAAACACGGCGCCTAGCGCCCACAATACATTTTCAAATCTGGCGCCAAGCGCCCTTTGTCCTTAACAAATGGCGCCGGGCACTAGGGATTAACCCCTTCAGTGCCAAGGCGGCCATTTGCCTCGTGGCTGGGGCTCTCCGGCCACACTCCTTTTACAGATTGGAGATCTCTGTCCTAAGAGAATCCATCTTGTAGTTCAACTTCTTAAGTAGAAATTTTATGGGATTGTTCTTCCGGGCTCAGAAGCACGAAAAAGCTTGAAAAACAGCTTTTTTTTTTTTTAACAGGGACAGCAGGACAATGTCCTGATCCTGACCCAACTCTTGTATGGCGTTGCATACTACCTCCCCGTCCAGAGGAGACTCGGTAAGATCTATTTGAAAAATCAGTGAGGGGAATCATCTGGAAACTCCAGTATATTCCCCTTGGGACTCTTTCCTTAACTCACTGGTCCATGTCCATTCCAGGACTGAATGAAGAGTATTAGACCTGGTCCCACCGGTGTGGGCTCCCGCAAGATAGACCCGGCGACATTCGGTGATAGAAACAGAGGATGATTTCTGCTTCTGCGAACTTGAAAAGGCTGCTGACCTCTTACCTTTTCACCTTCCTCTACCCGTCAAGGAGGGGAAAAACCGTATCCGTCCGGTCGAAATGACTGCATCCTACAAAAATGCATCACCCTCCGTTGTGAGGGAACATAGCTCAAGAAGGTAGACTTACCAGTGGTATCTGCCGAGATCAACTTAACAAAGCCATCCCCAAACCAGGTTTCATCTTCATAGGTAAGATACTCCAGTACTTCTCGGAGTCAGCCTCAGCATTCCATTGGTGAATCCACAACGTCCTAGCCGAGACCGCCATGGAATTGGCCCGCGAACCCAAGAGTCCTATACCTCTTGTAGTCGCACGGCAGTATGCTGCAATGTTCTAGAAATGACCCAACTAAGGAGTATCCCATCTCTCCCCAGGGTAATTATATCGGACGATAAGGTAACCGACCATTTTGAATACAAGCACTCCCCCATGCGCATGTAATGCAAATATAATCAATGCATATAATTAAAATATCATTTAGCTTCCTGTATACGATCCTTTGTGACAGGGCCCCGTGCAGAACAGGGGTTGACTCTCACTTTATTCTATCCACGGCGGGAAAAGAATAACACTCGGACTCCTCATGAGGAATAGAGACCAACTCGTCACGGCTGACCTAGAGCTTTCATCAGAGCAACCAGCACATGAAAAGGAATAACTTTACTTCAGCATTCATTATAATTTTTAATATGAATATACACGTTTAAATACACATTGTGACAAGAACACTGGGATAGTGTTTGAGGGCAGGTATATTTGTCCCAGGTTCTTGTCTTACATGTTTTAGAAAATGTTAACTTCTAGGAAAAATGCTTTTTGTTTTGTCTGAACCTTTTCAGTTTGCTGTAAAAGCTGGGAAAAGGCTCTGAGAGAGAGATAAGGCGAGTTCTAGACATTGGGCCCAGTTCGGGTCTTTGGCCTCACAGAGGGCTAATCAGGGTTTCAGCTGTGTAAGAGTGATATAGTGCTTCTAACCTGATTAGTATGGGCAGACTGCCTGGGAAGGCTGCAGGATCTGTGTGTGAGAGACACGCTTTCTGATGCAAGTAAGCTATACAGTATGTACTGAAGAACTCTGTGTTTTGTTTAGTGACAGTTAGGAACATCTTATGTTTAGTAAGTGCCAGACAGGCAAGGTATTTTTATTTTGGGGTTTGTTTTATTTTCTGTTTCAATAAAACTGGCCGGGATCAGTTGTACCAGAAACTGGACTTGTGTTGTTCCTCAGCTGCTGCGGGCTGCCATATTCCCCAGGAAAAGGCACCTTGCACCCCTACAGTGTTACAACTTGGTGGAGAATGCGAGCAGGCCGTTCTGCGCGTAAGTGAAAGCAGCAGCTTTGTGAGGCCTGCAGAAAACGGTGGTTTATGCAGATACAGCCCAGTGTGAAGTTACTGAGACTCACCCCTGAGGGTTTGATATATGTCCTGGGTAAAAGCAGCTGCAAAGCCGCCTGAAAAATCTGTTGACATGGAGGATCTGCTTAAAGCCTTGCTGCAAGCTACAGCGGCTCAGCAGGAGGCCAACCGACAGCAGCAGGTGGCAATGGAGGAAAATTGGAGACTACAGCAGGTGGCAATGGAGGAAAATAAGAGACAACAGCAGGCAGTTGTTGATGAACTTTACAGGCAACAGCGTCAGGATAGAGAGGCCTTAACAGAAGTGGTGCAGAGACTTGCAGCTCGGGTTGGAGATGTGGCCGTCAGTGCTCCAACCAGCTCTAGTTCTATACGAGCCAGTCACTTCCTGCAGAAAATGACAGAGGCTGATGATGTGGAGGCCTATCTGACCACGTTTGAAAGGACTGCCGAGCGTGAGAACTGGCCGAAAGCACAGTGGGCCAGTCTGCTGGCACCTTTCCTGTCAGGTGAGCCCCAAAAAGCTTACTTTGATTTAAGCCCTGCTGAGGCTCGGGACTATGATAAACTAAAGACTGAGATCCTGACCCGCCTGGGAGTCACGCTGTCAGTACGAGCACAACGGGTGCACCGTTGGCTGTACGCCATGGAGAAGCCTCCGCGCTCCCAGATGCACGACCTTATTCAGCTAACAAAAAAATGGCTGCAGCCAGAGACATTAACTGGTCCCCAGATGGTGGAAAGAGTCGTCATGGACCGCTACTTGAGATCTTTGCCCATGGTCCTGCGCAAGTGGGTGAGCCATGGAAACCCGGGTACTGCTGACCAATTAGTGGACATGGTAGAGAGGTATTTGGCAGCAGAGGAACTACTGATGACCACCCAGCAACCCATAGGTCCTCGACAGCGCCCTTCAGTAAAGACTGGTAAGACTGTTCCGTGGGAAAACGTTGCTGGGCGGTTAAGAGAACGCAAGGCTGGAGAGACTGTAAACACTGGCCCTGGAAACAGGCCAATGGGGCTAGAACGGTCTATGCTGCCCAAATGGGTTGATAATCGTGTGGTTAAATGTTTTAGGTGTGGTATGCCAGGTCATGTTATTGCCAATTGCCCAGTCACGCAAGAACCCATGCAATGTGATGCTGCCTTTGAATGTCGCAGAATGTCTTTCTTTGCTAGGTTAGCCTGTACTGTGGTACCTTCACCTGAGCTGGAAAAACAAATGTGTGATGTGTTCTTAGAAGGTAACCGGGTAGAGGCCTTGCTAGATTCAGGAAGTTTAGTTACCCTCGTGAAAGCTGGGTTAGTGAACCCCTTAAAGGTCCAGCAAATACCTATTGGGGTAACTTGCATACATGGGGATACCCAATATTATGCCACTGCTGAGGTGAATATAGAAACTTGTTGTGGGTCAGCAAGGGTTAAAGTGGGACTGGTCCCTACCTTGGTGCATGAGGCCATAATAGGGAGGGATTTTCCTCATTTTTGGAAACTGTGGGAATCACGGTTATCAACAGATGTGAGAAGTAAAAAAACAGTTGATAATACCGGTGATTTTATGGATGTACGTGGGTCTTCGGAACTTTCTGTCCCTTTGCCTTGTGCTAGTTTGGCTGGGGAAGTGACAGATGGGGAGTCCAGTGAGGACCCTCTTGCCGGGAACAGAGACATAGTAGTTAGAACTGAAAGCGTGCCTGACCTGGAGGTAAAGAAGGATCTGTTTGCGTCTGAACAGTTAAAGGATCCTACCTTAATAAAGGCTAGAGAGAATGTTAAGATTGTTAATGGGGAACCTGTGGTACCAGGTGACAGGGTTACGTATCCCCACATGGCCATCTGTAATGAGCTCTTGTACCACATTGTCAAAAGGGGTGAGGATGTGGTGGAACAGCTGGTAGTTCCCCAGCCTTATCGGAGAACGGTACTAGATTTAGCTCATAGTCACGTTACCGCAGGACATTTAGGGGCAGAAAAAACCACTGAAAGAGTTTTACAAAGGTTCTTTTGGCCAGGGGTTTATAAAGAAGTGTCTGAATATTGTTCCTCCTGTCCTGAATGCCAGTATCATGCCCCTAGACCCCATTTCAGGAGCCCACTAGTTCCCATGCCTATTATAGAGGTCCCGTTTGACAGAATAGCCATGGATCTCGTGGGGCCCTTGTTAAAGTCTGCTCGGGGCCATCAGTATATCCTGGTAATTATGGACTATGCCACTCGATATCCTGAGGCTGTCCCTTTACGCACTATCACAACCAAGGCGATAGCTAGGGAGCTGGTGCAGGTATTTAGTAGAGTGGGAATACCAAAAGAAATTTTGACTGACCAAGGTACTCCATTTATGTCAAGGATCATGAAAGAATTGTGCAAGTTATTTAAGGTCACTCACCTCAGGACGTCCATCTACCATCCCCAAACTGACGGGTTGGTGGAAAGGTTTAATAAAACATTAAAAAGTATGTTAAAAAAGGTTGTTGAGAGAGATGGGAAAAACTGGGATTGTTTGTTGCCCTACTTGTTAATGGCCATCAGAGAAGTCCCTCAGTCCTCTACGGGGTTTTCTCCATTTGATTTGTTGTATGGTAGACACCCCAGAGGGCTGTTGGATATTGCCAAAGAGACGTGGGAAGGACAGCCCACTCCTTATAGAAGCGTTATTGAGCATGTAACACAAATGCAGGATAGGATTGCAGCCGTGGTACCTGTTGTCAGAGAGCACATGGAACAGGCCCAAAGTGCTCAACAGAGGGTCTATAACCGGAGTGCCAAGATACGGGAATTTGCTCCTGGAGATAGAGTTCTTGTTTTGGTACCCACTGTGGAAAGCAAATTCCTAGCTAAATGGCAGGGTCCATTTGAGATTAGGGAAAAAGTGAATGAGGTTAATTACAAAGTATACCAGCCGGGAAAGAGAAAACCCGAACAGATCTACCATGTTAACTTAATCAAACCCTGGAAAGATAGGTTGTCTCTGTCAGCGGAGCCTTGCCCTTCGGTGTCTTCACCCCGGTTGCTTCCCGCAGTGAAGGTGTCAGAGACATTATCAGCTGATCAGAACAATCAGGTTAAAGAATTTCTCATCCAAAATAGGGAGGTATTTTCAGAGCTGCCTGGCCGAACGACCATAATAAAACATGACATTGTCACAGAACCAGGGGTCAGGGTTCATTTAAAGCCATATAGGATTCCTGAAGCTCAGCGAGAAGCTATTTCTAAGGAAGTTAAAACCATGTTAGAACTTGGAGTCATAGAGGAGTCTAACAGTGAGTGGTCCAGTCCCATAGTGCTCATCCCGAAGCCCGACGGTAGCATACGCTTCTGTAATGACTTTCGTAAGTTAAATGAGGTGTCCAAGTTTGACGCATACCCCATGCCCCGTGTGGATGAGCTTGTAGAAAGGCTGGGAACAGCCAGGTTTCTCACCACATTGGACCTGACCAAAGGTTACTGGCAAATACCTTTATCTGATAGCGCCAAAGAAAAAACAGCCTTTTCGGTTCCGGAGGGGCTGTACCAGTATAAGATGTTACCCTTTGGGTTGCATGGGGCTCCAGCAACCTTTCAACGGGCGATGGATAAAATTTTGAGGCCCCATAGAAAATATGCAGCTGCCTATTTGGATGATGTGGTAATTCACAGTACAGACTGGGGGTCCCATTTGGTTAAAGTACAAGCAGTACTGGACTCAATCAGAGAGGCAGGGTTAACTGCTAACCCAAAGAAGTGCTGCCTCGCAATGGAGGAGGTCAAATACTTGGGCTTCACCATAGGCAGAGGTCTGATTAGGCCCCAATTGAATAAAGTTGATGCTATTCAAAACTGGCCTCGTCCAGTGAATAAAAAACAGGTAAGGGCTTTTTTGGGAATTACTGGGTACTATAGACGGTTTATTCCTAATTTTGCGACCACAGCGGTGCCGTTGTCAGACCTTACCAAAGGGAAGCAGTCAAATGTGGTGAAATGGAACCCTGATGCAGAAAAGGCGTTCCAAGCATTAAAAGTGGCTTTGTGTTCACAACCGGTGTTGATAACACCAGATTTTTCAAAAGAATTTGTGGTACAGACAGATGCCTCAGAGGTAGGGATAGGTGCTGTGCTGTCCCAAACCAGAGATGGGGACGAACACCCTATCATTTATTTGAGTAGGAAACTCAATGAGCATGAAAAAAGGTATGCCATTGTGGAAAAGGAGGCTTTGGCCATTAAGTGGGCACTAGATACCTTGAGATATTACCTCTTGGGTAGACAATTCAGACTAGTGACAGACCATGCCCCTTTAAAATGGATGTATGTGAATAGAGGCAAGAATGCTCGTGTAACTAGATGGTTTCTAGCGTTGCAGGACTTTAAGTTTACTGTCGAACATAGACCGGGAACACAATTGGCCAACGCAGATGCATTGTCTCGCATCTTCTGTTTGGGGGCTACAAGTGTTCCGGCCCCTAGGTCGAAACAGGGGAGGGGGATATGTGACAAGAACACTGGGATAGTGTTTGAGGGCAGGTATATTTGTCCCAGGTTCTTGTCTTACATGTTTTAGAAAATGTTAACTTCTAGGAAAAATGCTTTTTGTTTTGTCTGAACCTTTTCAGTTTGCTGTAAAAGCTGGGAAAAGGCTCTGAGAGAGAGATAAGGCGAGTTCTAGACATTGGGCCCAGTTCGGGTCTTTGGCCTCACAGAGGGCTAATCAGGGTTTCAGCTGTGTAAGAGTGATATAGTGCTTCTAACCTGATTAGTATGGGCAGACTGCCTGGGAAGGCTGCAGGATCTGTGTGTGAGAGACACGCTTTCTGATGCAAGTAAGCTATACAGTATGTACTGAAGAACTCTGTGTTTTGTTTAGTGACAGTTAGGAACATCTTATGTTTAGTTAGTGCCGGACAGGCAAGGTATTTTTATTTTGGGGTTTGTTTTATTTTCTGTTTCAATAAAACTGGCCGGGGTCAGTTGTACCAGAAACTGGACTTGTGTTGTTCCTCAGCTGCTGCGGGCTGCCATATTCCCCAGGAAAAGGCACCTTGCACCCCTACAGTGTTACAACATATACACACACACACACACACACACATTTCCTATATATATATTATTTGTCAGGAAGAGCAGGGTCCCTAGTGACGTGAATACGTTCTTAATGTGTATGACACATGTACTGAATGCAGATGTTGTGGATCTAATCAGGAACATCATGGTCGACATAAGAAATAATATTCGTGTCGATATCAGGGAGTAGTAACTGGGCAAAATTACATTTCTGCGACCCCGAGGGGTCTGAGGGAAATATATTAATTAATATTACGCCCTCCACAAAAATTAGTACTTCTGTGTTCGAGCCACAGATCTATGCAACCGTGCCATACATATATATATACATACATACATACATACATACAGGTATAGCTTTCTGAAATGCATCACATTATCATGTCAATTTTTAGGGTCACCCACACACGTCTGTGTCTCCCATATAGTTTTCTCATTGAAAAAGCATACACCTACTGACATGTTGACACTTATTTACATGAACCAAGTACCATCAGGAGTCGGTGGTGCCGACAGAGACATTCCCATAGCCGTTCGTGGCAGAGCCCTCAGCCTCAGACATGCCGACTATAAGGGATAGACCCAGTACTTTCTGTCAGGGAAACACAGCAGACGTTTACCAGCTCTTTTACACCACACTCATTATATATTGTGCTTTATTTTTAGCATAACATGTGCCCCCCCCTCGTTTTCCACTGTGAACTGTTCAGCAGTGCTTTGGCAGGGCCAGCGTCTTTGAGGAGAAAATGGCGCTTATTAGAGCTGTGAGGGCTAAGCCACGCCCCCTTAATGGCGCGATTCAGCCCATTTCCTATATATTTATACTGGCGGAGGTTTGTATTTAGTGCGCAGGCACTTAATATCTCTCTTGCCAGTCTCTATCTGATGTATACATGCTGCCCAGGGCGCCCCCCCCCCCCTGCACCCTTGCAGTGCTGCTTGTGTGTGGAAGCAATGGCGCGCTGCGCGGTACCTCAGACAAAGTCTTCTGCCGTTACTGAAGTCTTCAGTTCTTCATTTACTCACCCGGCTTCTTTCTTCTGGCTCTGCAAGGGGGGTGACGGCGCGGCTCCGGGAACGAGCAGCTAGGCGCACCAAGTGATCGGACCCTCTGGAGCTAATGGTGTCCAGTAGCCTAAGAAGCAGAGCCTTTGAACTCACAGAAGTAGGTCTGCTTCTCTCCCCTCACTCCCACGAAGCAGGGAGCCTGTTGCAGCAGGTCTCCCTGAAAATAATAAACCTAACATAAAGTCTTTTCAGAGAAACTCAGTAGAGCTCCCCTGTGTGTGACCAGTCTCCTCTGGGCACAGAATCTAAACTGGAGTCTGGAGGAGGGGCGTAGAGGGAGAAGTCAGTTCACACCCATTCAAAGTCTTAAAGTGTGCCCATGTCTCCTGCGGATCCCGTCTATACCCCATAGTTCTTGAAGCATCCCCAGCATCCTCTAGGACGTATGAGAAATATATGGCTTATTTCTGTAACAAGTGTTTATTACCTGTGCTGATATCTGTAGGGATTTCCTCCTCCTTACACAGCTGATCACCCCTCACATACGTCTCTTCTCCCCCTATATCTTCTGCCTTCATATCAGTCACATACGTCTCGCCTTCTCCCTCAATATTTCTGGTACTGGGTCCATCTGTAGGAGACATACAGTGACTGAGTACAGCGTATATATGTGATTATCAGGTGATGTGTTTATATAGGAGAGTACAGTGTATATATGTGATTATCAGGTGATGTGTGTATATAGGGGGCCCCCATACCTGCTCCCCCCCCCCCCCCGTACAATAAATGGCAGTCTCTTCGTACCCAGTGATGTGAGGGGCCGGTGAGTCTCCATCATCATGTCCTTGTACAGACCACTGTGTTCCTCTATATACTCCCACTCCTGCATGGAGACATAGACAGTGACATCCTGACACCTTATAGGAACCTGAAACACAGAGTGATACAGTCATCACCCAGACACGTCCCCTGGTGTTACTGTATAATGCCCCATTCCCAGCAGTCACCTCTCCAGTCATCACCCAGACACGTCCCCTGGTGTTACTGTATAATGTCCCATTCCCAGCAGTCACCTCTCCAGTCATCACCCAGACACATCCCCTAGTGTTACTGTATTATGTCCCATTCCCAGCAGTCACCTCTCCAGTCATCACCCAGACACATCCCCTAGTGTTACTGTATAATGCCCCATTCCCAGCAGTCACCTCTCCAGTCAGCAGCTGAATGATCTTGTTGGTGAGATCCAGGATCTTCTGGTCCTTGTGCCTCTCATGTATCAATGAGTGAGGTGGAGGCACTGTGATGAGGCTCTGGGTCATGCTCAGTCCTCCTGACACACGGGGGTGACTGCTGGGTGTCTCACACTCACTGGATGTCTTCTTCACTACTGTGTAATCCTGTGTAATGAGGGAGATACCAAACATCACTCTATACACTCCCAGATCTCCTTACCTCCCCAGTCATGTCCCTGTATTATTACTATAGTAGTGTTCACTCTAGGCTGTTTTAGCAGGGCGCCGCGCCCTGCCCGTTTTTTAACAGGCAAAACCCGCCCTGCCCCTTTTGCGGCGCCCTGCTAGAACAGCCGCCCGCTCCATGCCCTCTCGGCGTGTATAGATGCCGTGCGCATGCGCGCGGCATCCATTCACGCATTGGGAGAGGGCTGGGGGAAGCCCAGCACCGACGGAGGTGCTGGGTACGCCCCCAACAGTGACGTCGCCGGCCACAGACGCTCTCTATAGTAGCGTCTGTGGGCCGCACCGCCCCCTAAAATTACGGAGGTGTGGCCACGCCCCCTAATTTGCGTGGCCGCGCCCCCAGCTTCGCCGCGCGCGCACACATGTGCCCCCGGAGTCCGGCGCCCTGCCCCTTTTCACTCCTAGAGTGAACACTACTATAGATATAAGTGATGTCACTGTGACACTCCCAGATCTCCTCACATCCCCAGTCATGTCTCTGTATTATTACTATAGACATAAGTGATGTAACAGTGACGCTCCCAGATCCCCTCACCTCCCCAATCATGCCCCAGTATTATTACTACAGATATAAGTGACGTCACTGTGACACTCCCAGATCCCCTCACCTCCCCAGTCATGTCCCTGTATTATTACTATAGCTGTAAGTGATATCACTGTGACACTCCCAGAACCCCTCACCTCCCCAGTCATATCCCTGTATTATTACTATAGATATAAGTGATGTCACTGTGACATTCCCAGACCCCCTCACCTCCCCAGTCATGTCCCTGTATTATTACTATAGATATGTGATGTCAGTGTGACACTCCAGGTTCCCCCACACCTCCCCAGCCATGTTCCTGTATTATTACTACAGCTATAAGTGATATCACTGTGACACTCCCAGAACCCCTCACCTCCCCAGTCATGTCCCTGTATTATTACTATAGATATACAGTGGGGCAAAAAAGTATTTGGACAGCCAGCGATTGTGCAAGTTGACCCACTTAAAAAGATGAGAGAGGTCTGTAATTTCCATCATAGGTACACTTCAACTGTGAGAGACAGAATCTGAAAAAAACACAGTAAATCACATTGTATGATTTTTAAACAATTTATTTGTATATTCTTGTGGAAAATAAATATTTGGACAATCATAAAGTATAACTCAATACTTTGTAATATAACCTCGGTTGGCAATTACAGAGGTCAAACGTTTCCTGTAGTTCTTGTCCAGGTTTGCACACACTGTAGTAGGTATTTTGGCCCACTCTTAAATGCAGATCTTCTCTAGATCGGTCATGTTTTGGGGCTGTCGCCGGGCAACACGGACTTTCAACTCCCTCCACAGATTTTCTATTGGGTTGAGGTCTGGAGACTGGCTAGGCCACTCCAGGACCTTGAAATGCTTCTTACGGAGCCACTCCTTAGTTGCCCGGGCGGTGTGTTTGGGGTCATTGTCATGCTGGAAGACCCAGCCACGTTCCATCTTCAATGCTCTTACTAAGGGAAGGGGGTTTTTGCCCAAAATCTCATGATACATGGCCCCATTCATCCTCTCCTTAATACGGATCAGTCGTCCTGTCCCCTTTGCAGAAAAGCAGCCCCAAAGCATGATGTTTACACCCGCATGCTTCACAGTGGGTATGGTGTTCTTGGGATGCCATTCATCATTCTTCTCCCACCAAACACGGCGAGTGGAGTTTATACCAAAAAGTTCGATTTTGCTCTCATCTGACATTCTCCCAATCCTCCTCTGGATCATCCAGATGGTCACTGGCAAACTTTAGACGGGCCTTGACATGTGCTGGCTTAAGCAGGGGGACCTTTCGGGCGCTGCAGGATTTTAATCCATGACGACGTAGTGTTACTAATGGTAACCTTTGTGACTGTGGTCCCAGCTCTCTTGAGGTCATTGACCAGGTCCCCCCGTGTAGTTCTGGGCTGATTCCTCACCGTTCTCGAGATCATTGAAACCCCATGAGGCGAGATTTTGCATGGAGCCCCAGGTCGAGGGAGATTGTCAGTGATCTTGTATTTCTTCCATTTTTTAATAACTGCGCCAACAATTGATCTCTTCTCACCAAGCTGCTTGCCTATTGTCGAGTAGCTCATCCCAGCCTTGTGCAGCTCTACAATTTTGTCCCTGGTGTCCTTAGACAGCCCTCTGGTCTTGGCCATGGAGAAGAGGTAGCAGTCTGACTGTTTGAGGGTGTGGACAGGTGTCTTTTATACAGATAACCAGTTCAAACAGGTGCCATTAATACAGGTAACGAGTGGAGGATAGAAGAGCTTCTTAAAGAAGAAGTAACAGGTCTGTGAGAGCCAGAAATCTTGCTGCTTGGTAGGTGTCCAAATATTTATTTTCTACAAGAATATACAAGTAAATTGTTTAAAAATCATACAATGTGATTTCCTGGTTTTTTTCCCCTCCAGATTCTGTCTCTCACAGTTGAAGTGTACCTATGATGGAAATTATAGACCTCTCTCATCTTTTTAAGTGGGTCAACCTGCACAATCGGTGGCTGTCCAAATACTTTTTTGCCCCACTGTAAGTGATGTCACTGTGACATTCCAGGATCCCCCACACCTCCCCAGTCATGTCCCTGTATTATTACAATAGATATAAGTGATGTCACTGTGACACTCCCAGACCCCTCACCTCCCCAGTCATGTCCCTGTATTATTACTATAGCTATAAGTGATATCACTGTGACACTCCCAGATCCCCTCACCTCCCCAGTCATGTCCCTGTATTAATAATATAGATATAAGTGATGTCACTGTGACACTCCCAGATCCTCTCACCTCCCCAGTCAGCAGGTAGATGATCTCCAGAGTAAGATGTAATATCCTCTCAGTCACGTGATTCCCGTCCTTGTCCATCCTAGTGTCCAGCCTCTGACTCCTTAATGCTCAGATATCTAGTAAAATAAATTAAAATTTTAAAAGCTATTTCTTAATAGTTATTTCTGAAGTGCGCACATATAAGCAGCGATTTACAGGGAATATATAGTCATTCCCAACTGTCGCTGCCCAGTGGAGCTTACAATCTACATTTCCTGCCACAAGGACACACCCACCCATAAACACACACACGGTGTATTAGTGAAAGAAGCCGAATAGCCTACCTGTGTGTTTTATTAGTGTGGGAGGAAACCAGAGAACCTGAAAAAAAAACCAGATGAAAACACAGGAGAACATACAAATCCACACCAACAGAGCCTTGGTCAGGAATTGAATTCACACCACCACCAGTGCTGTGAAGTAGAAGTGCTGTCCACTACGCTATCACGTTGCCTATATAAACATAAGCATACACACTACCACTAAGTCCCCCTCATACCCAGAGCCATTGAGTCATGGTCAGTGCTTCTCAGAAGTTCCTCTGACCCAGCTACAATGGCTCCTCAGTGACCATCACACGGCATTGCTGGAGGTTACATCAATGATCCTCTCATAGCCAAGAGCCCTGGATCTCCAAGACACATACTTAATGCAATTTGCCTGAGGAAGAGGACCTGATCCGTGTATAGGGGAGGGTGCATAGAGGGTGCATACTCCCTCTGTTAGTGACTTGGTAACCATGGTTGGCTTGAGACTTCCTGGGTGACAGGGTTATAGTCCCCTCCCTTGAATTCATGAGGTTGCCCCAGTGTTCCATAGTTTGGGTGACTTGCTATTGTGGACTGCTTATAGTCAGATTCACTCCGTCTATGTCTTGCAGGAACCCCTGCTGTGGAGACACAATATTCCAGTTATACCCATGATATGGAGACACCTAATCCGGGAGCCCGAAGAGATGGAATTAGTATCCTAAAACCATTTCCAGAAACTCGAACAGATAGAACTAATACTCTAACATCTATTCCAGCAGCCAGATTGGATGGCAAATGTACTGTGAGACCCAGTGGGGCAGCTGGAAGGGATGGCCAAGGATCTTGCAGCCCTATTCTAGCAACTGGAACGGCTGGATAACACACTCAGTGCTCCATTCCAGCACCTAGAACAGCTGTATAACACACTCAGAGCTTCATTCCAGCACCCAGAACAGCTGGATAACACACTCAGTGCTCCATTCCAGCACCCAGAATGGCTGTATAACACACTCAGAGCTCCATTCCAGCACCCAACACGGCTGGCTAACACACTCAGAGCTCCATTCCAGCACCCAGAACAGCTGGATAACATAGTCAGAGCTCCAATCCAGCACCCAGAATGGCTGTATAACACACTCAGAGCTCCATTCCAGCACCCAGAATGGCTGTATAACACACTCAGAGCTCCATTCCAGCACCCAGAATGGCTGGATAACATACTCAGAGCTCCATTCCAGCACCCAACACTGCTGGCTAACACACTCAGAGCTCCATTCCAGCACCCAGAACAGCTGTATAACACACTCAGAGCTCCATTCCAGCACCCAACACGGCTGGCTAACACACTCAGAGCTCCATTCCAGCACCCAGAACAGCTGGATAACATAGTCAGAGCTCCAATCCAGCACCCAGAATGGCTGTATAACACACTCAGAGCTCCATTCCAGCACCCAGAATGGCTGTATAACACACTCAGAGCTCCATTCCAGCACCCAGAATGGCTGGATAACACACTCAGAGCTCCATTCCTGCACCCAGAACAGCTGTATAACATACTCAGAGCTCCATTCTAGCACCCAACACGGCTGGATAACACATTCAGAGCTCCATTCCAGCACCCAACACGGCTGGATAACACGCTCAGAGCTCCATTCCAGCACTCAGAACATCTGGATAGCACACTCAGAGCTCCAATCCAGCACCCAGAACGGCTGTATAACACACTCAGAGCTCCAATCCAGCACCCAGAACGGCTGTATAACACACTCAGTGCTCCATTCCAGCACCCAGAACAGCTGTATAACACACTCAGAGCTCCATGCCAGCACCCAGAACGGCTGTATAACACACTCAGTGCTCCATTCCAGCACCCAGAACAGCTGTATAACACACTCAGTGCTCCATTCCAGCGCCCAGAACAGCTGTATAACACACTCAGTGCGCCATTCCAGCGCCCAGAACAGCTGTATAACACACTCAGTGCTCCATTCCAGCGCCCAGAACAGCTGTATAACACTCAGTGCTCCATTCCAGCGCCCAGAACAGCTGTATAACACACTCAGTGCGCCATTCCAGCACCCAGAACAGCTGTATAACACACTCAGAGCTCCATTCCAGCACCCAGAACAGCTGTATAACACACTCAGTGCTCCATTCCAGCACCCAGAACAGCTGTATAACACACTCAGTGCTCCATTCCAGCGCCCAGAACAGCTGTATAACACACTCAGTGCTCCATTCCAGCACCCAGAACAGCTGTATAACACACTCAGTGCTCCATTCCAGCGCCCAGAACAGCTGTATAACACACTCAGTGCTCCATTCCAGCACCCAGAACAGCTGTATAACACACTCAGAGCTCCATTCCAGCACCCAGAATGGCTGTATAACACACTCAGTGCTCCATTCAGGCACCCAGAACGGCTGGATAACACACTCAGAGCTCCATTCCAGCACCCAGAACGGCTGGATAACATACTCAGAGTTCCATTCCAGCACCCAGAACAGCTGGATAACACACTCAGAGCTCCATTCCAGCACCCAGAATGGCTGGATAACATACTCAGAGCTCCATTCCAGCATCTAGAACGGCTGGATAACACACTCAGAGCTCCATTCCAGCACCCAGAACAGCTGGATAACACACTCAGAGCTCCATTCCAGCACCCAGAATGGCTGGATAACACACTCAGAGCTCCATTCCAGCACCCAACACGGCTGGCTAACACACTCAGAGCTCCATTCCAGCACCCAGAACAGCTGGATAACATAGTCAGAGCTCCAATCCAGCACCCAGAATGGCTGTATAACACACTCAGAGCTCCATTCCAGCACCCAGAATGGCTGTATAACACACTCAGAGCTCCATTCCAGCACCCAGAATGGCTGGATAACATACTCAGAGCTCCATTCCAGCATCTAGAACGGCTGGATAACACACTCAGAGCTCCATTCCAGCACCCAGAACAGCTGGATAACACACTCAGAGCTCCATTCCAGCACCCAGAATGGCTGGATAACACACTCAGAGCTCCAATCCAGCACGCAGACTGGATAACACGCTCAGAGCTCCATTACAGCACCCAGACTGGATAACACGCTCAGAGCTCCATTACAGCACCCAGAACGGCTGGATAACATACTCAGAGCTCCATTCCAGCACCCAGAACAGCTGTATAACACACTCAGAGCTCCATTCCAGCACCCAGAACAGCTGTATAACACACTCAGTGCTCCATTCCAGCACCCAGAACGGCTGGATAACACACTCAGAGCTCCATTCCAGCACACAGAACGACTGGATAACATACTCAGAGCTCCATTCCTGCACCCAGAATGGCTGTATAACACACTCAGAGCTCCATTCCAGCACCCAGAACGGCTGGATAACACACTCAGAGCTCCATTCCAGCACCCAGAACGGCTGGATAACACACTCAGAGCTCCATTCCAGCACCCAGAACGGCTGGATAACACACTCAGAGCTCCATTCCAGCACCCAGAATGGCTGGATAACACACTCAGAGCTCCAATCCAGCACGCAGACTGGATAACACGCTCAGAGCTCCATTACAGCACCCAGAATGGCTGGATAACATACTCAGAGCTCCATTCCTGCACCTAGAAAGGCTGGATAGTATAAGAGGAATGCGGGGGGGGGGGGGGGGGGGGTGTTATGCGCTCACCTAGTGTGCGTGTGAGAAGTATGTGTAAGATGAGAAGGAAAGAAAAAGGAGGCAGAAAGATGAAGAGATAAAAGTAAACAGAAAAGGAAGAATGGATTAGGAAAAAAGAAAGAAAGACGAGAATTGTGTTAATGGATGTGTGAAATAATACAGAATGTGGCTGAATGAAAAGTGTTTTATTATTCTGACTGCACACTAGTAATGGAAGTCACAGTGCTTCCTGATGTTCCAAGAATGGCAGTGTGAGTCCAATAAAAATCCAATAAGAGTAAATTTAACAAGGAGGTGCAGGCAGTGTCACTCATATGCAGGGGCCCCTGTAAAAGGAGTATCGGGGAGTCTTTTAGGGAACAGTTTTGTTGCATAGGCTCCTAATCCCGGAGCCTATGCCCCCTGATGGTGATTGCACTGCACCTAGTTGTAGATAAATGGTGAGTCTCTGGGGCGGTGTGGCTGCAGCTGCCGCCGGGCCGCGGTCCGGATCTCTGTTCCTTCTCACGAGCGGTGTCGCTACTCTCTGCACTTGCTTCCGGGTGAAGTCACGTGACCGTCCGTCACACTGGGCTGCGCCGCCTCTTTCCTCCCGTCCGGGAGTGGGGAGTGGGGGGAGGAGGAGGAGGAGGAGCTCTCTCTGTAGTCCGCTGTGTAATTAAATAATATGTGGGTGAGTGTGCACTGCGGGCACACACTCACACTGGCGGTATGGGTGCCCTCCAACGTGTTTGGGCCTGTTGAGGCCTTTGTCAAGGATGGCTTTAGTGTGCTGAGTGTTCTTTTATAACACAAAAAGGGTCCTGCGCCAATCAATGTCCAGTGGGAGTGTCTTCTCCATGACTGACAGTATCAGTGTCCATAAGTATCACAGTGGGCGTGTGTAGAATCCTCAGAGTATTCCTTTTGTAATTAACACCATGTCTATTGCAATAAGTCCGCATAATGAATCTACCTAACGTAGGAAACAACAAGATACAAACGGGTGTGGTTCGTTTTATCGACAGTATCTAGGTCGACAATGTTTAGGTCGACCACTATAGGTCGACAGTCACTAGGTCGACATGGATGGAAGGTCGACAGGGTTTCTAGGTCGACATGTGCTAGGTCGACGGGTCTAAAGGTCGACATGAGGATTTTTTTTTTTTTTGGTGTCGTTTTCTTCGTAAAGTGACCGGGATCCCAAATTAGTGCACCGCTTCGCTCGCCATGCTTCAGGCATGGTGCCTTCGCTCCGCACACTTTACCGTTCCAATCGTAATCCGCGTGGATCGTTAAGTATGAAAAAATTCAAAAAAAGAAAAAAAATGTGAAAAACTCATGTCAACCTTTAGACCTGTCGACCTAGCACATGTCGACCTAGAAACCCTGTCGACCTATAGTGGTCGACCTAAACATTGTCGATCTTCAGACCGGATCCCGATACAAACACAAGAGACATCCACCACAGAACAAACATGGGGGAACAATCTGTTAGACCTCAAGGCAGGATCAGAAGCTCAGGAGTCTGCCTGACAACAGACACAGCATTACCAAACATGACAGAATTAACGAGGATGCAGAGGGCAACACATCAAACAAACAAAGACACAAACAGAGATATTAAACAGGAGTAATTAAACCTACTCTATTTAATCTAAGTAAGCACTCTTTTGTTGTTATGGCGCATATGAGGAGAGTGGGGCTGGGAGGTTTCATGTCACTGGTGCTGTGGGGAGAGTGTGGCTGGGAGAGAGTCCGTCACTATTGCTGTGGGGTGAGGTGGGATCCTGTCACTGGTGCTGTGGGGAGAGTGGGGCTGGAAGGGATCCTGTCACTGGTGCTGTGGGGAGAGTGGGGCTGAGGGTCACCTCTAGGGGTTTTGCCACGAAAGTTACCAGTGAGAGGAGGACATGAGTGTGGCAGAAGAGCCTGACGGTCAGTGGGAGGATATAAGTGACTGCCAGCCAGAGTACAGCGTGGAGACTCGCCTTAAGGGGGCGGAGTAGTGCAGCTGCGTGACCGAGTACTGGTGGTGCGGATCAATGTCCGAGTCTGTATTATGGTAACGGCGGGGTCTGCGCCACCTGTATTACAGTAACGTCAGGGTCTGCGCCACCTGTATTACGGTAACGGCGGTGTCTGCGCCACCTGTATTACGGTAACGGTGGAGTCTGCGCCACCTGTATTACGGTAACGGCGGAGTCTGCGCCACCTGTATTACGGTAACGGCGGAGTCTGCACCACCTGTATTACGGTAACGGCGGAGTCTGTGCCACCTGTTTTACGGTAACGGCGGAGTCTGCACCACCTGTATTACGGTAATAGGACACTAGAGTGTCAGCCACTTGTACAGGGATAATGCAGCACCAGAGACTGCTCCAACTGCACCAAGGCACCAGAGGCTGCTCCCCCTGTAGTACAGCAACCTGACACCAGAGCAGCTCAGCCTATCTATAGAATAATAATAATAATAATAATAATAATAATAATATCATTACCTGCTGCCAGACACAGCAATGGCTGCTCTTTGCTCCTGCTGGAAAGATAGAAGGAAGGCGGAGCCCAGACCAGGGGAAAATGGCCGCCGCTCTTGACGTCACTAGATGGCCGGGAAAACTATTGCTGATGCAGGACTGGTCTACAAGAAAATGGCCGCCGGCCTCCTGCACTGAGGACATGTATAGTAATGTTAATTACAGAGGGCGGTGCTGTGGCCGAGGTGTAAAGGGAGGTGCCAGTCACCAGGAAGCAGCCTATGCCATTCACAATCTACTTCCGGCCTGTGGGGGCCAAGCTTACTTCCGTTCTCGGCAGTCCACCTTATTTCCGCCCTATGCGTTCCACTTTACTTCCGGTCTGTGCGTTCCACACACAGAAAGAGAGGTTTCATCGACTGCAGCAGTGGCCGTGGTGATCAGGTAATGGCGTCTTACTATACAGGAGGAGCAGCCTGTGGTGTCCTGGTATTATTATTATTATACAGGAGGAGCGGCCTGTGGTGACCTGTTATTATTATATTATTATTATACAGGGGGAGCGGCCTGTGGTGTCCTATTATTATTATTATTATTATTATAATACAGGAGGAGCGGCCTGTGGTGTCCTGGTATTATTATTATACAGGGGGAGAGGCCTGTGGTGTCCTATTATTATTATTATTATACAGAGGCAGCGGCCTGTGGTGTCCTGTTATTATTATTATACAGAGGGAGCAGCCTGTGGTGTCCTATTATTATTATTAATCAGGAGGAGCGGCCTCTGGTGTCCTATTATTATTATTATTTTCTCTGACGTCCTAGTGGATGCTGGGAACTCCGTAAGGACCATGGGGAATAGCGGCTCCGCAGGAGACTGGGCACATCTAAAGAAAGCTTTAGGATCACCTGGTGTGCACTGGCTCCTCCCCCTATGACCCTCCTCCAAGCCTCAGTTAGATTTCTGTGCCCGACGAGAAGGGTGCACACTAGGGGCTCTCCTGAGCTCTTTGTGAAAGTTTTAGTTTAGGTTTATTATTTTCAGTGAGACCTGCTGGCAACAGGCTCACTGCATCGTGGGACTAAGGGGAGAAGAAACGGACTCACCTGCGTGCAGAGTGGATCGGGTTTCTTAGGCTACTGGACATTAGCTCCAGAGGGACTGTGACGACGCTGCCGGCCAATTCCACAAATACGCCAATTTGAGAATTGCCGCATGCGCCGTACGGGGGTCAATTTTGACACACGGGATTATTTAAATACTTTCAGCTGCCACCAGCAAAGACTTTTCAACGTATTACGGACATTGCAGGCGTCTTTAGCTTTACCTGTCACACACACACTGCAATACTTAGAAAAATAGATAGGCGTGAGCCACACAGGCGTTGGAGTTCATAAGAACAACAGGATCAGAACTAAAATTAGGATTTTAATTTCAAGAATACTTCAGAGCTTTGGTTACAAAAAGGTTACAAAGATTATTAAGAATATTTTAAAAACACACACAGAATACAGCAATCTCAATAAATGAAAAGGAAATAAAAACGTACAGAAACCTCTACACTTACGCAAACAAGTTTTAAGTATTTCTGTTGTGGGGGACTTCACAGAAACTCAGGTCACCTCCAGCATACTAGCTGTATCCCCAAGAGATCACACTCCTATTTTCATGAGTGGGACAGATATAGTCTCCAGCTTCATCAGGCCCCCTCCCTTGGGATTTTTAACCACTTTCCTGCTGGACAAAACACCTACACCAGGTTTTACATACTTGGTGCTTGGCTACAGCCAAGGGGGGAGGTAATGAGTATACTGTAGCAATCTCTTTCAAAGAAAGCAAGGTTTATGACATTAGCCAGGAAACAGGATTCCTGGTCTGTTTACAGCCCCTCTGTTGATACAACAACAAATGGCCTTATCAGCCCTCAATGTCCAGAGCTTGCAAATCTCTGCTTTTGATGTAGGAATGTCATCTCAAACTTTATGGACTGCAGATCTCTCTTGGCCTGGACCTATGGGGGTCAAATGCAGGACATTGCATGTCAGCCATGTTGTCACATCTCGGCTGAAAGAATACAAAATTATATATATACAGTCACTTGAAAACATTATTGGTGATTATTCCTGCAGGTAATCACCACACCTTAGATCACATATCATTTGTGAGCCTCCTTTCTCTATTCAAACGTGACAGGGACGATCACAGGTTCAGCCTGGATGGGTCCCGGAGCCGCGCCGCCGGCCCCCTTACAGAGCCAGAAGAGCGAAGAGGTCCGGTGAAATCGGCGGCAGAAGACGATCCTGTCTTCAGATAAGGTAGCGCACAGCACCGCAGCTGTGCGCCATTGCTCTCAGCACACTTCACACTCCGGTCACTGAGGGTGCAGGGCGCTGGGGGGGGCAGCGCCCTGAGACGCAATAAATCGATAAAACCTTATATGGCTAAAATAAATGCATCACATATAACTCCTGGGCTATATGGATGCATTTAACCCCTGCCAAAACATATAGAAAAACGGATGATAAGGACGCCGAGAAAGGGGCGGAGCCTATCTCCTCAGCACACTGGCGCCATTTTCCCTCACAGCTCAGTTGGAGGGAAGCTCCCTGGCTCTCCCCTGCAGTCACTACACTACAGAAAGGGGTTAAAAAAGAGAGGGGGGCACAAATTAGGCGCAGTATATAACAATACAGCAGCTATAAAGGGAAAAACACTTATATAAGGTTATCCCTGTATATATATAGCGCTCTGGTGTGTGCTGGCAAACTCTCCCTCTGTCTCCCCAAAGGGCTAGTGGGGTCCTGTCCTCTATCAGAGCATTCCCTGTGTGTGTGCTGTGTGTCGGTACGTTGGTGTCGACATGTATGAGGAGAAAAATGATGAGGAGACGGAGTAGAGTGTCTGAAATAGTGTTGTCACCCCCTAGGGGGTCGACACCTGAGTGGATGTACTGTTGAAATTGCGTGACAGTGTCAGCTTTGTATAAAAGACAGTGGTTGACATGAGACAGCCGGCTACTCAGCTTGTGCATGTCCAGACGTCTTATACAGGGGCCCTAAAGCGCCCGTTACCTCAGATACAGACGCCGACAGGGGTACTGACTCCTGTGTCGACGGTGAAGAGACAACCGTGATTTCCAATAGGGCCACACATTGCATGATTGAGGCAATGGAAAAAGTTTACACTTTTCTGATAATATGAATACCACCAAAAAAAGGGGTATTATGTTTGGTGAGGAAAAACTTCCTGTAGTTTTCCTGAATCTGAGAAATAAAATGAGGTGTGTGATGATGCGTGGGTTTCCCCCCGATAACAATTGATATTTTCTAAAAAGTTATTGGCAGTATACCTTTTCCCGCCAGAGGTTAGGGTGCGTTGGGAAACACCCCCTAGGGTGGATAAAGCGCTCACACGCTTGTAAAAACAAGGGCTCTACCCTCTCCTGAGATGGCCGCCCTTAAGGATCCTGCTGATAGAAAGCAGGAGCGTATCCTAAAATGTATTTACACACATACTGGTGTTATACTGCGACCAGCAATCGCCTCAGCCTGGATGTGCAGTGCTGGGTTGGCGTGGTCGGATTCCCTGACTGGAAATATGATATCCTAGATAAGGACAGTATATTATTGCCTATAGAGCAATTAAAAGATGCATTTCTATATATGCAGGATGCACAGCGGAATATTTGCCGACTGGCATCAAGTATAAGTGCGTTGTCCAATTATTCCAGTAAAGTGGTCAGGTGATGCGGATTCCAAACGGCATTTGGAAGTATTGCCTTAAAAGAGGGGATGTACCCCAGGTCGCCTCTCAAAATAAGACGCCGTATTATCAGGCGCAGTCCTGGTTGGCAGGCGGACAAAAGGGTTCCTCTTTTCTGCTCGTGACAGAGGGAGAGGAAAATGGCTGCAGAGATCAGCCAGTTCCAAGGAACAGAAACCCTTTTCCGCCGCTGCCAAGCCCTCAGTATGACGCTAGGGCTTTACAAGTTCAGGCACGGTGGGGTCCCGTTCTCAATGAATTTCAGTGCGCAGTGGGCTCACTCGCAAGTAGACCCCTGGATCCTTCAGATAATATTTCAGGGGTACAAATTGGAATTCGAGACGTATTCCCCTCGCCGTTTCCAAAAGTCTGTTTTACCGACGTCTCCCGCTGACAGGGAGGCAGTTTTGGAAGCCATTCACAAGCTGTATTCCCAGCAGGTGATAATCAAGGTACCCCTCCTGCAACAGGGAACGGGGTATTATTCCACACTATTGTGGTACCGAAGCCAGACGGCTCGGTGAGACCGATTTTAAAATCTAAAATCTAAAATCTTTGAACACTTGCATACAGAGGTTCAAATTCAAAATTGAGTCACTCAGAGCAGTGATTGCAAACCTGGAAGAAAGAGACTACATGATGTCTCGGGACATCAAGGAGGCTTACCTTCATGTCAAAATTTACCCTTCTCACCAAGGGTATTTCAGGTTATGGTACAGAACTGTATCAGTTCGGACGCTGCCGTAGGGATGGTCCACGGCACCCCGGGTCTTTACTGAAGTAATGACCGAAATGATGATATTCCTTCGAAGGAAGGGAATTTTAGTTATCCTTTACTTGGACGATTCCCTGATAAGGGTAAGATCCAGGGAACAGTTGGAGATCGGTGTAGCACTATATCAGGTAGTGTTGCGGCAGCACGATTGGATTTTCAATATTCCAAAATCACAGCTGGTTCCGACGACTTGTCTTCTGTTCCTAGGGATGATTCTGGACATAGTCCAGAAAGAAGGTGCTTCTCCCGGAGGAGAAAGCCAGGGAGTTATCCGAGCTAGTCAGGAACCTCCTAAAACCGAACCAAGTCTCAGTGCATCAATGCACAAGGGTTCTGGGTAAAAATGGTGGCTTCCTACGAAGCAATCCCATTCGGCAGATTCCACGCACAGTGGAACCTTCTGGACAAATGGTCCGGGTCGCATCTTCAGATGCTTCAGCGGATAACCCTGTCACCAGGGACAAGGGTATCCCTCCTGTGGTGGTTGCAGAGTGCTCATCTTCTAGAGGGCCGCAGATTCGGCATTCGGGACTGGGTCCTGGTGGCCACGGATGCCAGCCTGCAAGGCTGGGGAGCAGTCACACAGGGAAGGAATTTCCAGGGCTTATGGTCAAGCCTGGAGACATCTCTTCATATAAACATTCTGGAACTAAGGGCCATTTACAGTGCCCTAAGTCAAGCGAAACCCCTGCTTCAGGGTCAGGCGGTATTGATCCAATCGGACAACATCACGTCAGTCGCCCACGTAAACAGACAGGGCGGCACGAGAAGCAGGAGGGCAATGGCAGAAGCTGCAAGGATTTTCGCTGGGCGGAAAATCATGTGATAGCACTGTCAGCAGTGTTCATTCCGGGAGTGGACAACTGGGAAGCAGACTTCCTCAGCAGACACGACCTTCACCCGGGAGAGTGGGGACTTCACCCAGAAGTCTTCCACCTGATTGTAAACCGTTGGGAAAAACAAAAGGTGGACATAATGGCGTCCCGTCTAAACAAAAAACTAGACAGATATTGCGCCAGGTCAAGGGACCCTCAGGCAATAGCGGTGGACGCTCTGGTAACACCGTGGGTGTACCAGTCAGTGTATGTGTTCCCTCCTCTGCCCCTCATACCAAAAGTACTGAGAATCATAAGAAGGAGAGGAGTAAGAACTATACTCGTGGTTCCGGATTGGCCAAGAAGGACTTGGTATCCGGAACTTCAAGAGATGCTCACGGACGAACCGTGGCTTTTACCTCTAAGAAAGGACCTGCTCCAGCAAGGGCCTTGTCTGTTCCAAGACTTACCGCGGCTGCGTTTGACGGCATGGCGGTTGAACGCCGGATCCTGAAGATCCCTACCCTGGTCAAGGCCAGGAAAGACGTAACCGCAAAACATTATCACCGCATTTGGCGAAAATATGTTGCGTGGGGTGAGGCCAAGAAGGCCCCTACAGAGGAATTTCAACTGGGTCGTTTTCCTCCATTTCCTGCAAACAGGACTGTCTATGGGCCTAAAATTAGGGTCCATTAAGGTTCAAATTTCGGCCCTGTCGATTTTCTTCCAAAAAGAACTGGCTTCAGTGCCTGAAGTTCAGACATTTGTAAAAGGGGTACTGCATATACAGTCTCCTTTTGTGCCTCCAGTGGCACCTTGGGGATCTCAATGTTGTGTTGAGTTTCCTAAAGTCACATTGGTTTGAACCACTCACCACTGTGGACTTAAAATATCTCACATGGAAGTGACGAGTTAGCCCTGGTTTCAGCCAGGCGGGTGTCAGAATTGGCGGCTTTATCATATAAAAGCCCTTACTTAATATTTCATTCTGAAAGGGCAGAATTGAGGACTCGTCCTCAAATTTTCTACCTAAGGTGGTTTCTGCATTTCACGTGAACCAACCTATTGTGGTACCTGCGGCTACTAAGGACTTGGAGGATTCCAAGTTGCTTGACGTGGTCAGGACCCTGAAAATACATGTTTCCAGGACGGCTGGAGTCAGAAAATCTGACTCGCTGTTTATCCTGTATGCACCCAAAAAACTGGGTGCTCCTGCTTCTAAGCAGACGATTGCTCGTTGGATTTGTAGTACAATTCAGCTTGCACATTCTGTGGCAGGCCTGCCACAGCCAAAAATCTTAAAATGCCCACTCCACAAGGAAGGTGGGCTCATCTTGGGCAGCTGCCCGAGGGGTCTCGGCTTTACAACTTTGCTGAGCAGTTACTTGGTCAGGAGCAAATACGTTTGTAAAATTCTACAAAGTTGATATCTTGGCTGAGGAGGACCTGGAGTTCTCTCATTCGGTGCTGCAGAGTCATCCGCACTCTCCCGCCCGTTTGGGAGCTTTGGTATAATCCCCATGGTCCTTACGGAGTTCCCAGCATCCACTAGGACGTCAGAGAAAATAAGAATTTACTTACCGATAATTCTATTTCTCGTAGTCCGTAGTGGATGCTGGGCGCCCATCCCAAGTGCGGATTGTCTGCAATACTGGTACATAATTATTGTTACCAAAAAATTCGGGTTATTGTTGTAGTGAGCCATCTTTTCTAGAGGCTCCTCTATTATCATGCTGTTAACTGGGTTCAGATCACAAGTTGTACGGTGTGATTGGTGTGGCTGGTATGAGTCTTACCCGGGATTCAAAATCCTTCCTTATTGTGTACGCTCGTCCGGGCACAGTATCCTAACTGAGGCTTGGAGGAGGGTCATAGGGGGAGGAGCCAGTGCACACCAGGTGATCCTAAAGCTTTCTTTAGATGTGCCCAGTCTCCTGCGGAGCCGCTATTCCCCATGGTCCTTACGGAGTTCCCAGCATCCACTACGGACTACGAGAAATAGAATTATCGGTAAGTAAATTCTTATTATAATACAGGTGGAGCTGCCTGCGGTGTCCTGGTATTATTATTATTATTATTATTATTATTATTATTATTATACAGGGGAGCAGCCTGTGGAGTCCTATTATTATTATTATTATTATTATTTATTTATTTATTTATTTATTTATTTATTTATTTATTAACAGTTTCTTATATAGCGCAGCATATTCCGTTGCGCTTTACAATTGGAACAACAGTAATAGAACAAAACTGGGTAAAAACAGACAGAGAGGTAGGAAGGCCCTGCTCGCAAGCTTACAATCTATAGGGAAATAGGCATAGATACACAAGGATTGATGCTACCTATTGCATAATGGTCCACCAGATTGCTAGGTTCTTAATGGGTTGTATGATGATACCCCACAAAGTTATCCAAGTGTCAGGAGGGTGTGAGACTAAAGAAAGACATGATAAGTGATGTTATGAATACTCTACAGAGGATGTAATTAGATAGGGAAGCACTGAAGGTTATGTGGGTGGGTCTGGAATTTGATAGGCTTGTCTGAAGAGGTGTGTTTTCAGGGAACATTTAAAGGTTTGGAGACTAGAGGCGAGTCTTACTGTGCGTGGGAGGGCATTCCACAGAGTGGGTGAAGCCCGGATAAAGTCCTGTAATTTTGAGTGTGAACAAGTAATGCGTGTGGATGAGAGGCGTAGGTCTTGTGCAGAGCGGAGAGGTCGGGTAGGGAGATATTTTGAGATGAGTGAAGAGATGTATGTTGGTGCAGTTTGGTTAATAGCCTTGTATGTGAGTAAAAGTATTTTATATTTAATACGGTAGAATACCGGTAACCAATGGAGGGACTGACAGAGCGGATCTGCAGACGATGAACGCCTGGCAAGGAAGATTAGCCTCGCAGCTGCATTCAAAATGGATTGTAGTGGTGAGAGCTTATGTTTGGGAAGACCGGTCAGGAGACTATTACAATAATCAATGCGGGAGATAATGAGAGCATGGATTAGAGTTTTTGCTGTGTCTTGTGTAAGATAAGGGCGTATTTTGGATATGTTTCTTAGATGTATGTAACATGATCTTGAGACAGATTGAATGTGGGTAACAAAGGACAGTTCAGAGTCAAGAATGACACCTAGGCAGCGAGCTTGTGGGGTAGGGGTGATTGCAGAGTTCTCAACAGTGATACAGGGGGAGCGGCCTCTGGTGTCCTATTATTATTATAATACAGGTGGAGCTGCCTGTGGTGTCCTGTTATTATTAAAACCCTAATCCCTATTCCTAATTTCCCCCGTGTCAGGAGTGTGTAGTAGATGTGTGTCAGACTCCCGGCCATGAGGTGTGCGGTGTAAACGTTTAGCAATACAGCATTGTGTGACAGTCACTGGGGCGTCTTATGAACCTGGGCCGCTCCTATGACCAGGGCTGTATGGGGATAGAAAATATTGGTTAATTTCTAGGATATATTAAAACAGAGAAGATGAAGCAGATGTGTGAGGAGTCTTATGTGTGACCAGGACTCTATGACATGGGGGATAAAGGAGGGCTCACCGGTTACTCAGTGCTTGTTATTTGTGTATATTACATGTGTGCTCCGTGGTGTTTATTTTAATTATACTTACTCCTAGACCACTGAGCTGTGAGGAACCAGAGTGATTACTAGACGTCACGTGAGGATGAGATGCGTCACTGATTCCCTGAGGATGGACAAGGACGGGAGTCACATGTCTGAGAGGATCCTAAATCTCACCCTGGAGATCATCTACCTTCTGACTGGGGAGGTGAGGAGATCTGGGAGCGTCACAGTGACATCACTAATATCTATAGTAATAATACAGGGACATGACTGGGGAGGTGAGGAGATCTGGGAGCGTCACAGTGACATCACTAATATCTATAGTAGGCATTCCCAACCACGGTCCTCAAGGCACACTAACAGTGCATGTTTTAGTGATATCCAGGCTTCAGCACAGGTGACTTAATTAGTAGCTCAGTTATTTTGATTTAACCATCTGTGCTTCAGCCTGGATATCACTAAAACCTGCACTGTTGGTGTGCCTTGAGGACCGTGGTTGGGAATGCCTGATCTATAGTAATAATATAGGGACATGACTGGGGAGGTGAGGAGATCTGGGAGCGTCACAGTGACATCACTTATATCTATAGTAATAATACAGGGACATGACTGGGGAGGTGAGGGTATCTGGGAGCGTCACAGTGACATCACTTATATCTCTATAGTAATAATACATGGACATGACTGGGGAGGTGAGAGGATCTTGGAGCGTCACAGTGACATCACTTATAGCTATAGTAATAAAACAGGGACATGACTGGGGAGGTGAGGGGGTCTGGGAGCGTCATAGTGACATCACTTATATCTATAGTAATAATACTGGGACATGACTGGGAAGGTAAGGGGATCTGGGAGCGTCACAGTGACATCACTTATATCTATAGTAACAATGCAGGGACATGACTGGGGGGGTGAGGGTATATAGGAGTATTTGTAATGATATTTTCTCTATCGTCCTAGTGGATGCTGGGGTTCCTGAAAGGACCATGGGGAATAGCGGCTCCGCAGGAGACAGGGCACAAAAGTAAAGCTTTCCGATCAGGTGGTGTGCACTGGCTCCTCCCCCTATGACCCTCCTCCAAGCCAGTTAGATTTTTGTGCCCGGCCGAGAAGGGTGCAATCTAGGTGGCTCTCCTAAAGAGCTGCTTAGAAAAGTTTAGCTTAGGTTTTTTATTTTACAGTGAGTCCTGCTGGCAACAGGATCACTGCAACGAGGGACTTAGGGGAGAAGAAGTGAACTCACCTGCGTGCAGGATGGATTGGCTTCTTGGCTACTGGACATCAGCTCCAGAGGGACGATCACAGGTACAGCCTGGATGGTCACCGGAGCCTTGCCGCCGGCCCCCTTGCAGATGCTGAAGTAAGAAGAGGTCCAGAATCGGCGGCAGAAGACTCCTCAGTCTTCTAAAGGTAGCGCACAGCACTGCAGCTGTGCGCCATTTTCCTCTCAGCACACTTCACACGGCAGTCACTGAGGGTGCAGGGCGCTGGGAGGGGGGCGCCCTGGGAGGCAAATGAATACCTATTTTGGCTAAAAATACCTCACATATAGCCTCCGGAGGCTATATGGAGATATTTAACCCCTGCCAGAATCCGTTAAGAGCGGGAGACGAGGCCGCCGAAAAAGGGGCGGGGCCTATCTCCTCAGCACACAGCGCCATTTTCCCTCACAGAAAGGCTGGAGGGAAGGCTCCCAGGCTCTCCCCTGCACTGCACTACAGAAACAGGGTTAAAACAGAGAGGGGGGGCACTAATTTGGCGCTAGAAATATATAAAAAAGATGCTATAAGGGAAAACACTTATATAAGGTTGTCCCTATATAATTATAGCGTTTTTGGTGTGTGCTGGCAAACTCTCCCTCTGTCTCTCCAAAGGGCTAGTGGGTCCTGTCCTCTATCAGAGCATTCCCTGTGTGTGTGCTGTGTGTCGGTACGTGTGTGTCGACATGTAGGAGGACGATGTTGGTGAGGAGGCGGAGCAATTGCCTGTAATGGTGATGTCACTCTCTAGGGAGTCGACACCGGAATGGATGGCTTATTTAGGGAATTACGTGATAATGTCAACACGCTGCAAGGTCGGTTGACGACATGAGACGGCCGACAAACAATTAGTACCGGTCCAGACGTCTCAAAAACACCGTCAGGGGTTTTAAAACGCCCGTTTACTTTAGTCGGTCGACACAGACACAGACAGGGACACTGAATCCAGTGTCGACGGTGAATAAACAAACGTATTCCTTATTAGGGCCACACGTTAAAGGCAATGAAGGAGGTGTTACATATTTCTGATACTACAAGTACCACAAAAGAGGGTATTATGTGGGATGTGAAAAAACTACCATAGTTTTTCCTGAATCAGATAAATTAAATAAAGTGTGTGATGATGCGTGGGTTCCCCCCGATAGAAAATTATGGGCGGTATACCCTTTCCCGCCAGAAGTTAGGGCGCGTTGGGAAACACCCCTTAGGGTGGATAAGGCGCTCACACGCTTATCAAAACAAGTGGCGGTACCGTCTATAGATAGGGCCGTCCTCAAGGACCAGCTGACAGGAGGCTGGAAAAATATCATAAAAAGTATATACACACATACTGGTGTTATACTGCGACCAGCGATCGCCTCAGCCTGGATGTGCAGAGCTGGGGTGGCTTGGTCGGATTCCCTGACTAAAAATATTGATACCCTTGACAGGGACAGTATTTTATTGACTATAGAGCATTTAAAGGATGCATTTCTATATATGCGAGATGCACAGAGGGATATTTGCACTCTGGCATCATGAGTAAATGCGATGTCCATAACTGCCAGAAGATGTTATGGACACGACAGTGGTCAGGTGATGCAGATTCCAAACGGCACAAAGGTGTATTGCCGTATAAAGGAAAAGGAGTTATTTGGGGTCGGTCCATCGGACCTGGTGGCCACGGCAACTGCTGGAAAATCCACCATTTTTTACCCTAAGTCACATCTCTGCAGAAAAAGACACCGTCTTTTCAGCCTCAGTCCTTTCGTCCCTATAAGATCATATCTGCCCAGGGATAGAGGAAAGGGAAGAAGACTGCAGCAGGCAGCCCATTCCCAGGAACAGAAGCGTTCCACCGCTTCTGACAAGTTCTCAGCATGGCGCTGAGACCGTACAGGACCCCTGGATCCTACAAGTAGTATCCCAGGGGTACAGATTGGAATGTCGAGACGTTTCCCCTTCGCAGGCTCCTGAAGTCTGCTTTACCAAGGTCTCCCTCCGACAAGGAGGCAGTATGGGAAAAAATTCACAAGCTGTATTCCCAGCAGGTGATAATTAAATTACCCCTCCTACTACAAGAAAAGGGGTATTATTCCACACTATATTGTGGTACTGAAGCCAGAAGGCTAGGTGAGACTTATTCTAAAAAAATTTTTTTGAACACTTACAAAGGTTCAAATCAAGATGGAGTCACTCAGAGCAGTGATAACGAACCAGGAAGAAGGGGACTATATAGTGTCCCGGGACATCAGGGATGCTTACCTCTATGTCCCAAATTTGCCCTTCTCACTAAGGGTACCTCAGGTTCGTGGTGCAGAACTGTCACTATCAGTTTCAGACGCTGCCGTTTGGATTGTCCACGGCACCCCGGGTCTTTACCAAGGTAATGGCCGAAATGATGATTCTTCTTAGAAGAAAAGGCGTCTTCATTATCCCCTACTTGGACGATCTCCTGATAAGGGCATAGTCCAGGGAACAGAGGGAGGTCGGAGTAGCACTATCTCGGATACTGCTACAACAGCACGGGTGGATTCTAAATATTCCAAAATCGCAGCTGATTCCGACGACACGTCTGCTGTGCCTAGGGATGATTCTGGACACAGTCCAGAAAAAGGTGTTTCTCCCGGAAGAGAAAACCAGGGAGTTATCCGAGCTAGTCAGGAACCTCCTAAAAACAGTGCATCATTGCACAAGGGTCCTGGTAAAAATGGTGGCTTCCTACGAAGCAATTCCATTCGGCAGATTTCACGCAAGAACTTTTCAGTGGGATCTGCTGGACAAATGGTCCGGATCGCATCTTCAGATGCATCAGCGGATAACCCTATATCCAAGGACAAGGGTGTCTCTCCTGTGGTGGTTATAGAGTGCTCATCTTCTAGAGGGCCGCAGATTCGGCATTCAGGATTGGATGCTGGTGACCACGGAGCCCAGCCCGAGAGGCTGGGGAGCAGTCACACAAGGAAAAAATTTCCAGGGAGTGTGATCAAGTCTGGAGACTTTTCTCCACATAAATATACTGGAGCTAAGGGTAAATTTATAATGCTCTAAGCTTAGCAAGACCTCTGCTTCAAGGTCAGCCGGTATTGATCCAGTGGGAAAAACATCACGGCAGTCGCCCACGTAAACAGACAGGGCGACACAAGAAGCAGGAGGGCAATGGCAAAAACTGCAAGGACTTTTCGCTGGGCGGAAAATCATGTGATAGCACTGTCAGCAGTGTTTCATCCCGGGAATGGAAACTGGGAAGCAGACTTCCTCAGCAGGCACGACCTCCACCCGGGAGAGTGGAAACTTCATCGGGAAGTTTTTTCCACATGATTGTAAACCGTTGGGAAATACCAAAGGTGGACATGATGGCGTCCCGTCTGAACAAAAAACGGGACAGGTATTGCGCCAGGTCAAGAGACCCTCAGGCAATAGCTGTGGACGTTCTGGTAACACCGTGGGTGTACCAGTCGGTGTATGTGTTCCCTCCTCTGCTTCTCATACCTAAGGTGCTGAGAATTATAAGACGTAGAGGAGTAAGAACTATACTCATGGCTCCGGATTGGCCAAGAAGGACTTGGTACCCGGAACTTCAAGAGATGCTTACAGAGGTCTTATGGCCTCTGCCGCTAAGAAGGGACTTGCTTCAGCAAGTACCATGTCTGTTCCAAGACTTACCGCAGCTGCGTTTGTCGGCATGGCGGTGGAAAGCCGGATCCTAAAGGAAAAAGGCATTCCGGAAGAGGTCATTCCTACCCTGGTCAAAGCCAGAAAGGAGGTGACCGCACAACATTATCACCACATGTGGCGAAAATATGTTGCGTGGTGTGAGGCCAGGAAGGCCCCACAAAGAAATTTCAACTCGGTCGTTTCCTGCATTTCCTGCAAACAGGAGTGTCTATGGGCCTCAAATTGGGGTCCATTAAGGTTCAAATTTCGGCCCTGTCGATTTTCTTCCAGAAAGAATTGGCTTCAGTTCCTGAAGTCCAGAAGTTTGTCAAGGGAGTATTGCATATACAACCCCCTTTTGTGCCTCCAGTGGCACTGTGGGATCTCAACGTAGTTCTGGGATTCCTCAAATCACATTGGTTTAAAACCAGTCAAATCTGTGGATTTGAAGCATCTCACATGAAAAGTGACCATGCTCTTGGCCCTGGCCTGGACCAGGCGAGTGTCAAATTGGTGGTTTTTTCTCAAAAAAGCCCATATCTGTTTGTCCATTCGGACAGGGCAGAGCTGCGGACTCGTCCCCAGTTCTCTCCCTAAGGTGGTGTCAGTGTTTCACCTGAACCAGCTTATTGTGGTGCCTTGCACCTACTAGGGACTTGGAGGACTCCAAGTTGCTAGATGTTGTCAGGGCCCTGAAAATATGTTCCAGGACGGCTGGAGTCAGGAAAACTGACTTGCTGTTATCCTGTATGCACCCAACAAACTGGGTGCTCTTGCTTCTAAGCAGACTATTGCTAGTTGGATGTGTAATACAATTCAGCTTGCACATTCTGTGGCAGGCCTGCCACAGCCAAAATATGTAAATGCCCATTCCACAAGGAAGGTGGGCTCATCTTGGGCGGCTGCCCGAGGGGTCTCGGCTTTACAACTTTGCCGAGCAGCTACTTGGTCAGGGGCAAACACGTTTGCTAAATTCTACAAATTTGATACTCTGGCTAAGGAGGACCTGGAGTTCTCTCATTCGGTGCTGCAGAGTCATCCGCACTCTCCCGCTCGTTTGGGAGCTTTGGTATAATCCCCATGGTCCTTTCAGGAACCCCAGCATCCACTAGGACGATAGAGAAAATAAGAATTTACTTACCGATAATTCTATTTCTCGGAGTCCGTAGTGGATGCTGGGCGCCCATCCCAAGTGCGGATTATCTGCAATACTTGTACATAGTTACAAAAATCGGGTTATTATTGTTGTGAGCCATCTTTTCAGAGGCTCCGCTGTTATCATACTGTTAACTGGGTTTAGATCACAAGTTGTACGGTGTGATTGGTGTGGCTGGTATGAGTCTTACCCGGGATTCAAAATTCCTCCCTTATTGTGTACGCTCGTCCGGGCACAGTACCTAACTGGCTTGGAGGAGGGTCATAGGGGGAGGAGCCAGTGCACACCACCTGATCGGAAAGCTTTACTTTTGTGCCCTGTCTCCTGCGGAGCCGCTATTCCCCATGGTCCTTTCAGGAACCCCAGCATCCACTACGGACTCCGAGAAATAGAATTATCGGTAAGTAAATTCTTATTATTGTTTCCCCAATACACAGGATTACACAGTAGTGAAGAAGACATCCAGTGAGTGTGAAACACCCAGCAGCCGTCCCCATGTGTCAGGAGGACTGAGCAGGACCCAGAGCCCCATCACGGTGCCTCCACCTCACTCACTGAATCATGAGAGGCACAATGACCAGAAGATCCTGGAACTCACTAACAAGATCATTCAGCTGCTGACTGGAGAGGTGACTGCTGGGAATGGGGCGTTATACAGTAACACCAGGGGACGTGTCTGGGTGATGACTGGAGAGGTGACTGCAGGGAATGGGACATTCTACAGTAACACCAGGGGACGTGTCTGGGTGATGACTGGAGAGGTGACTGCTGGGAATGGGACATTATACAGTAACACCGGGGGACGTGTCTGGGTGATGACTGTATCATTGTGAGTGTCAGGTTCCTATAAAGTGTCAGGATTTCACTGTCTATGTCTCCATGCAGGAGGGGGAGTATATAGAGGAACACAGGGGTCTGTACAAGGACGTGATGATGGAGAATCACCGGCCCCTCACATCACTGGGTAAGAGGAGACTGTCATGTATTGTACAGGGAAGAGCAGGTATGGGACCCCCTATATACACACATCACCTGATAATCACATATATACACTGTACTCAGTCAATGTGTGTCTCCTACAGATGGACCCAGTAACAGAGATACCCCAGAGAGATGTCCCCGTCCTCTGTATTCCCAGGACTGTACAGAGGAGAATCACATGACCCCACAGGAGGATCAGGTAGGTGTACCCCCAGGGAGGTACTTGCTGTAATGTACAGGGATACTTAATATTCTGTAGTGATGGGGCTGGTGTGAGATATCCGGGTGATAATGAGACACGTGGGGAAAGTAGTGTAATTGGGGGTCTCTAGCCCCCTGCCCCACTATAGGACCCTAATAACAATATGAAAACATCTATCCCTGTATGAAGGGCCCCATACAGTAGAACGATAATGCCCCATTTAATTTTGACCTTTTGGGCTGATAAATCGGGTGAAAAGTGGCAAATCGGATGTGTTTTACATCCGATCCGATGTGCGGTCCCGTAAGCATCGGATCGGAGCCCCTAGGTCGTTCAAGGGAAATCGTATGCGACATGAGGGTCCGACATGTGGCTGTAGTGTATGGGGCCCTTAGGAAAACAGAATGGGATCACAGATATATTGTAATATGTGAGAAATGTATCTGGGCAATTAGTACTATTGTGTTATTTTTCTCCTGATTACTCTGAGTAAATGATGTCCGGCATTAATAAAGCATTATTTCTTCTTCTTCAGGGTCTGTAGGCATCCACAGGGATGACATTGGGGTATGGTGGTGAGATCAGGATCATACAAGCTTTTCAGAGCTCCCAAGATGCACTGGTCCTTCACCCCTATACCCGCCCACAGCCTAGGCTGCTCAGTTTGTCGTTTGGTGCCAGCAAGAGCGGGTTCACCTTTAGAATACTGGGCTGCGTTTAAGCAGCCGAGGCTTTTATTTCTTTTTATAAAGAGCAGGCAGTGCTAGGCAGTCCTCTGTATGCCAGCGCTGCTGCTCCATGAACCCCCCCCCCCCCCCCACCGGCGCTGCAACTCCAGCCACGGCGAGGTACTTTCCGCAGGACGCCTATGGACTTGGCTAGTGTGGCCACACGGCAGTACCCCGGACTGCAGACAGAGCGCGGGTGGACAGGTGAGGTGTGCTCCCACTTGCAGGAACCCGCGTCTATATGCAATCCTACCTCCAGTCTTGGAGACAGATTGGAGGTGCTGATGTGGACACCGGATTCGTCCGGGACTCCACTGGACCACCAGGGCTGATTATACTGGCGCAGAGAACAGTTAAAGTCAGCATAGGGGAGGCCAGCCGCTACCCTGCAGCCATTCCCCCAGTTTAGGGCACCCTTCCGCTGAGGTCTTCCCGCCACTGAGCTGCACCTCCTCCACCCTCCTCCCCCTCAGAGACAGATGGCAGCCATTTTCAGCTTTGCTCAGGTCTCCAGGATCACTGGGTCCAGTCTCCCTGTATACCTCTTCTAGGACTCGGGTTATACAGCGCTATTTCCTACCAGTCAATGGTCTATGTATTTAAGTTTAGTGCCCTTTGCAGTTTTATTGTGTATTCTGCAATGTATGTGACTTGTGCTAGCTCTGTTGTCTGTATTATTTTTCTACTGTCATTTTATACCTTTCCCATTCTTTCACAACCCTAACGTACTGGTGTATCGGGGGTTCACTGTACTACACAGCTACCCGTGTTTGTGAAGGCTGTCACATACTCTCTTGGTTACACACTGCTTATTGCCATATTGTGTGTTTTTCTATACCTACAGCTGTGTCTAGCAATGGCAAGGGTAACAAACAGGCTGCGGCTCCTACACTGGTGTCCTGTAAATCCTGTTTAGCAGGATGTGGTACAAGATGGTCTATATGCCACTTGTTATTCCCCTCCGGGCCAGTCAGCCCCTCCAGCCCCTGCTCAGGAACCCCCTTGGGCTTCGTTTTCACAGATGCTGGCTACAATTGTGGACCACATAACAGCCCCTGCAATACCTCCCCCTGTGGCAGCATTTTTCAACCACTGTGCCGTGGCATCATTTCTCAGGTGTGCCGGCTGAGAAGCAGAGTCATGCTTGCCAGTGCTCAGCTGTCATGACTCTGGATGCTGACAGCAAGAACCGGCGGAGGAACAAGAGAGCTAAGTGAAGGGAATCTTACCACCTCACTGTTGGATACGCATGCGGTGTGAAAGCAGAGCCAAAGCTACTTCCCTGTCTGCACTCAGCAACGGGGACATCCAGCTAGGTTAGAGACCGAATAATCCCTAGTGTTATTGCCTAAAAGTGGCAATGGCCTGTGTTCTGCCTTGTAGTTCTTCTACTGGGGCAGAACGGATGGTGTAATGGTTAGCATTACTGCCTCACAGCACTGAGGCCATGGGATTCCTCCGGGTGCTCCGGTTTCCTCCCACAATCCAAATATATACTAGGTTAATTGACTCCCCACAAAATGTAACCCTAGTGTGAATGTGTGTGCGTGTACATGTAGGGAATATAGAGTGTAAGGTCCACTGGGGCAGGGACTGATATGAATGGACAAATATTCTCTGTAAAACGCTGCGGAATATGTGTGCGCAATATAAATAACTGGTCCTTTCATCCCCAGGGCAAGGCTAGATGTCAGTCCTTTCCTAGGCAGTCAACCTCCACAAAGGCCTCCTAGCCCAGGACCAAGCAGGCCTGGGCTACCAGACGTCCATCTACCAGTTCTGAAGATAAGCCTACAGCCTAATGGGGTGGGCCTTCTCCTGGGAGTTCCCAGGGTGGGAGGCTGACTTGTTCAGCACAGTCTTGGCGTTGGACTACAACAGACGCCTGGGTGCAAGAAGTGGTCTCTCACGGGTATGCCTTCTCCTTTCTGAAACGGCCATCCCACCAGTACTTTTACACAAGTCCCCCATCAGACCTGTGCAAAGGCCAGGCCCTCAAGATGACCATTCACTTCTTGCTGCACTGAGGGGTAGTAATCCCTGTCCCATCGTCTCAGCAAGGAAGGGGGTTTTACACCACTCTCTTATTGGTTCAGAAACCCAATGGGTCTCATCGAGCTATCCTAAATCTCAAGTTTCTGAACATATTATCAAAGTGCCCAGGTTTCGTTTGGAAACTCTCCGTTCTATTGCCCTGGCTATGCAGCCTGGGGACTTTATGGTGTCTCTTGACATCGAGGACGTTTACCTACATCCTCCCTATCTAATTGCTCCTTCAGTGTCCGCTTCTCTGATTCCACCTCCTCTTCACTACCTCTCTCAGCTGGAGTACCGCAAGGCTCGGTCTCAGGTCCTCTGCTTTTCTCAATCTATACCTCATCTCTTGGGAAACTAATCAGCTCTTTCGGATTTCAGTATCATCTGTATGCGGGTGATACTCAAATCTACCTATCCTCCCCAGATTTGTCACCCTCTGTATTGGGCCGTGTCACTGAATGCCTTTCTGCCATTTCATCTTGGATGACATCTCGCCACCTCAAACTTAATATTTCCAAAACAGAATTTATTATATTTCTCATACGTCCTAGAGGATGCTGGGGACACCAGAAGAACCATGGGGTATAGACAGGATCCGCAGGAGACATGGGCACTTTAAGACTTTCAAAAGGGGTGTGCACTGGCTCCACCCTCTATGCCCCTCCTCGAGACTCCAGATTTTGAATTGTGACCAGTGAGACTGGACGCACTACAGGGGAGCTCTACTGAGTTTCTCTGAAAATACTTTTTGTTAGGTTTTTTATGTTCAGGGAGGCTGCTGGCAACAACCTCCCTGCTTCGTGGGACTGCGGGGAGAGAAGTATGACCAACTTCTAGTGAGTTTAATGGTTCTGCTTCTGGCTACAGGACACCATTAGCTCCTGAGGGTTTGATCGCTGGGTACGCTCAGATGCTCGCTCCCACAGCCGGCCGTCAGCCCCCTTACAGAGCCAGAAGTCAGAAGACAGGTGAGTAGAAGAAGAAAGAAGACTTCAGTGACGGCATTTCCCTGAGGTACCGCGCAGCGAGCGGACGCGGCGCGCCAAGCTCCCGCCCACACACACAGCACTACTGGGTGCAGGGTGCCGGGGGGGAAGGGCGCCCTGGGCAGCTTAAAATCCTCAGCATAAACTGGCAAGAGAGGACATTAGTGCAAAGGCACTGTCCTAACCCCCGCCAGTATAATCAGTATTACAAAGAGTGGGACGGAAGCGCTCCATTAAGGGGGCGGAGCTTCGTCCCCGCAGCTCACTCTGCGCCATTTCATCTCCGCTGGCTGCAGAGGCGCTGGTCCTTCCTCACACTCCTGAACAAGTATCAGGGTGCAAAACGGGGGTGGGGGTGGGGGGGAGGGGTTGGTTATTTGGTGCAGTAATATAATATAAAAAGCGCTACAGGTCTAGGGAATTTTAGTAATCACTTCAGACCCATTGATTTGGCGCTGGGTTGTGAGCTGGCAAATTCCCTCTGTGTCTCTCTGACAGGCTTTTCTGTGGGTCTGTCCCCTATAAGCCCAGTGTGTCTGTGGGTGTTTATTACACGTGTGTCGGCATATCTGAGGCTGAGTGCTCTTCACAGGAGGAGGCTGTATTAGAGACGCAAAAGGCGGTGGGGGTGACCATGTCGGCATCGCCGACTCCTGATTGGGTAAATGTGTTGAATGCTTTGAATACTAATGTAGCTCGTATTAGTAAACGATTAGACAAGTCTGAGTCTCATACCCAGGCATGGAAGAAATCCGTGGAAGATATGTTATTACAAGTTCAGGTCCCCTCGGGGTCACAGAAACGTACGTTTACCCAGTTGGCTGACACTGATACCGACACGGACACTGATTCCAGTGTCGACTATAGTGATTCCAGATTAGATCCGAAATTGGCAAAGAGCATTCAGTACATGATTGTGGCTATTAAAGAGGTATTGCATATCACTGAGGACCCTGCTGTTCCAGATAAAAGGGTCTGTATGTATAAGGAGAAGAAACCTGAGATAACGTTTCCTTCCTCTCATGAACTGAATACTCTATTTGATAAAGTCTGGGAAAGTCCTGACAGAAAATTTCAGATTCCCAAAAGGATTCCGGTGACTTATCCGTTTCCCTCTGGGGATAGGGAAAAGTGGGAGTCACCCCCCATTGTGGACAAGGCCTTATCGCGGTTGTCTAAAAAGGTGGCTCTCCCTGGCACCTGGCACGGCAGCCCTTAAAGACCCTGTGGATCGTAAGCAGGAAGCTATGTTAAAATCCATTTATACGACCACAGGTACACTACCCAGACCGGTCATTGCTTCTGCGTGGGTGAGTAGTGCTATTGAAAAGTGGGCAGATAACTTGTCATCTGATATAGATACCCTAGATAGGGATAACATCCTCTTGACGCTGGGTTATATCAAGGACGCTGCGGCTTACCCTAAAGGAAGCGGCGAGGGATATTGGCCTTTTGGGATCAAAGGCCAATGCCATGGCAGTCTCAGCTAGACGAGCATTGTGGATTCATCAGTGGAATGCTGATGCTGCCGTACAAAGGTGGTGTCTTGTTTGGTGACGGCCTCGCTGATTTGGTATTTACGGCTACCGCGGGTAAGTCATCATTTTTGCCTTATGGGCCTTCGCAACAAAAGAAGACACACCACTATCAAATGCAGTCCTTTCGGCCCAATAAATACAAGAAAGGGCGAGGTTCGGTCTTCCTTCCTTGCTGCTAGAGGAAGGGGAAAGGGGAAAAGATCACCAGCCGTAGCGGTTCCCAGGAGCAGAAGTCCTCCCCAACTTCTGCCAAATCCAGCGCATGACGCTGGGGCTCCGCTGCGGGAGTCCGCACCGGTGGGGGCATGTCTCAAACTCTTCAGTCAGTTCTGGATTCGTTCGGACCTGGACCCATGGGTTTTACAAATAATATCCCAAGGGTACAAACTGGAGTTTCAAGGCGTCCCCCCTCACCGATTTTTCAAATTGGCCTTGCCAGTTTTTCTTCCGGACAGGGAGGTAATTTGCGACGCCATACAAAGGTTCTGTCAAAATCAGGTTATCGTCAGGGTTCCCCAGTCACAACAGGGAGAAGGCTTTTATTCAAGCCTATTTGTGGTCCCGAAGCCGTATGGCTCGGTCAGGTCAATCCTAAACCTGAAATCCCTCAATTTCTACCTAAAAAAATTCAAATTCAAGATGGAGTTTCTCCGAGCGGTGATCTCCAGTCTGGAGGAAGGGGATTTTATGGTGTCGGTGGACATAAAGGATGCCTACGTACATGTTCCCATTTATCCTCCACATCAGGCTTACCTGAGGTTTGCAATTCAGGATTGTCATTACCAATTTCAGACGTTGCCATTTGGCCTGTCCACGGCTCCGAGGAGTTTCACCAAAGTAATGGTGGAAATGATGGTTCTACTTCGCAAGCAAGGAATCACAATTATCCCGTACTTGGACGATCTCCTGATAAAGGCGAGATCCAGGGACCAGTTGGTAAAAAACGTTGCCCTGTCCCTGACAGTTCTTCAACAACATGGTTGGCTCCTGAACTTGCCAAAATCACAGTTGATTCCGGCGACAAACAAATTCTGAAACCACCAAGAGTGTCAATCCATCAGTGCACTCGGTTGCTGGGGAAGATGGTGGCGACCTACGAGGCCATTCAGTTTGGCAGATTCCATGCCAGAGTGTTTCAGTGGGACCTGTTGGACAAGTGGTCCGGATCCCACCTGCACATGCACCAAAAGATAATCCTGTCTTCCAAGACCAGAATATCACTCCTGTGGTGGCTACACAGCTATGACCTCCTGGAGGGGCGCAGGTTCGGGATCCAGGACTGGATCCTAGTAACCACGGATGCAAGTCTCCTAGGATGGGGTGCAGTCACACAAGGGGAAAACTTCCAAGGAAGATGGTCAAGCCAGGAAACTTGTCTCCACATAAACGTTCTGGAGTTAAGGGCCATTTACAACGGCCTTGTGCAGGTGGAACATCTTCTTCGCAATCTGCCCGTGCTGATCCAATCGGACAATGTGACAGCAGTAGCATACATAAAACCGCCAGGGCGTAACAAAAAGCAGAGCGGCAATGGCAGAAGTCACAAAGGTTCTCCGCTGGGTGGAGAAGCATACAAGTGCACTGTCAGCGATCTTCATTCCCGGAGTGGACAACTGGGAAGCAGACTTCCTCAGCAGACACTATCTCCATCCAGGAGAATGGAGCCTCCATCAAGAGGTCTTCACAGAAGTGACAAGTCATTGGGGTATTCCTCACATAGACATGATGGCGTCGCGCCTCAACAAGAAGCTTCAGAGATATTGTTCCAGGTCCAGGGACCCTCAAGCAATAGCAGTGGATGCACTAGTGACACCATGGGTGTTTCCGTCAGTGTATGTATTCCCTCCACTGCCTCTCATTCCAAAAGTTCTAAAGATCATAAGAAGAACAAAGGTTCAAACAATCCTCATTGTTCCAGACTGGCCAAGGAGGGCTTGGTATCCAGATCTTCAGGAATTACTCATAGGAGATCCCTGGCCTCTTCCTCTACGCGAGGACCTGTTACAGCAAGGGCCGTGCGTAAACCAAGACTGACCGCGTCTAAGTTTGACGGCATGGCGGTTGAACGCCAGATCCTAGCCCGAAAGGGTATTCCCAGTGAAGTCATTCCCACACTTCTTCAGGCCAGGAAGGGCGTAACGTCTAAACATTACCATCGCATTTGGAGGAAATATGTGTCTTGGTGTGAATCCAAGAAGGTGCCTGCGGAAGAGTTTCAGCTAGGACGTTTTCTCCATTTTCTACAAGCAGGTGTGGAGGCGGGCCTAAAGTTGGGCTCAATTAAGGTTCAGATTTCAGCCTTATCGGTTTTCTTTCAAAAACAATTGGCCTCCCGTCCAGAAGTTCAAACTTTCGTGAAGGGTGTGTTGCACATCCAACCTCCATTTGTGCCCCCTGTGGCATCATGGGATCTTAATGTGGTGTTGCAGTTCCTTCAATCGCATTGGTTTGAACCTTTACAGACGGTGGAGTTTAAGTTTCTCACTTGGAAAGTGGTCATCCTGTTGGCTTTGGCGTCCGCAAGGCGGGTGTCTGAGTTAGCGGCCTTGTCTCACAAGAGCCCTTATTTAATCTTTCATGAAGATAGAGCAGAAATGAGGACTCGGCAGCATTTTCTGCCGAAGGTGGTTTCATCTTTCCACATGAACCAGCCTATTGTGGTGCCAGTGGCTACTGACGCTTTCGTTGAGTCAAAATCTTTGGATGTGGTCAGAGCTCTGAAAATTTATGTCGCCAGAACGGCTCGGGTTAGGAAAACCGAAGCTCTGTTTGTCCTGTATGCTCCCAACAAGATTGGGTGTCCTGCTTCCAAGCAGACCATTGCACGCTGGATTTGTAACACGATTCAGCATGCTCATTCCACAACCGGATTACCGTTGCCGAAATCGGTGAAGGCCCATTCTACTAGAAAGGTGGGCTCGTCCTGGGTGGCTGCCCGAGGGGTCTCGGCATTACAGCTTTGCCAAGTGGCTACATGGTCGGGTTCGAACACTTTTGCGAAGTTTTACAATTTGATACCCTGGCCGATGAAGACCTCAAGTTTGGTCAATCGGTGCTGCAGAGTCATCCGCACTATCCCGCCCATTCTAGAGCTTTGGTATAATCCCATGGTTCTTTTGGTGTCCCCAGCATCCTCTAGGACGTATGAGAAAATAGGATTTTATACCTACCGGTAAATCCTTTTCTCTTAGTCCGTAGAGGATGCTGGGCGCCCGTCCCAGTGCGTACTGTATCTGCAGTTATTAGTTATGGTTACACACCTGTTGGGTTCTGTTTATACTCAGCCTGTTGCTGAAATTGTTCATGCCGTTGGCTTGTGTTCTGTTGAATACCACGTTGTGCGGCGTGCTTGAAGTGTGTGCTGGTATGAATATCACCTTAGTTTAACAATAAATCCTTTCCTCGAAATATGTCCATCTCCCTGGGCACAGTTCCTATAACTGGAGTCTGGAGGAGTGGCATAGAGGGAGGAGCCAGTTCACACCCCTTTTAAAGTCTTAAAGTGCCCATGTCTCCTGTGGATCCCGTCTATACCCCATGGTTCTTGAAGCATCCCCAGCATCCTCTACGGACTAAGAGAAAAGGATTTACTGGTAGGTATTAAAATCCTATTTTCCCTTGTTCAGTCACTACAGCATTCTCTTATCCTACAACCTCCTCTGCCAATACAAACTAATAAGGGAAATGTATCTGCACAGTGGGGAAGACAGGAACCATCAGCTCCTATTATACTCCTGTTCTCCCCCTCACATCATGTCACTGTGTGTTACTAGTCCAGAGATCTGACCAGTCTCCTCTCCACACTCTCTGGTGTATCTCATACGTCAGGAGCCATCAGCCCCTATTATACTCCTGTTCTCCCTCTCACATCATGTCACTGTGTGTTACTAGTCCAGAGATCTGACCAGTCTCCTCCCCACACTCTCTGGTGTATCTCATACATCAGGAGCCATCAGCCCCTATTATACTCCTGCTCTCCCCCACATATCATGTCACTGTGTGTTACCAGCCCAGAGATCTGACCAGTCTCCTCTCCACACTCTCTGGTGTATCTCATACGTCAGGAGCCATCAGCCCCTATTATACTCCTGCTCTCCCCCACATATCATGTCACTGTGTGTTACTAGTCCAGAGATCTGACCAGTCTCCTCCCCACACTCTCTGGTGTATCTCATACATCAGGAGCCATCAGCCCCTATTATACTCCGGCATAGAGGGAGGAGCCAGTGCACACCCCTTTTGAAAGTCTTAAAGTGCCCATGTCTCCTGCGGATCCCATCTATACCCCATGGTTCTTTTGGTGTCCCCAGCATCCTCTACGGACTAAGAGAAAAAGATTTACCGGTAGGTATTAGAATCCTATTTTCCACCAACCAATAATAGTTTCCAACCTGTTATCTCTATCACTGTTGTTAAATCAACAATCAACCCTACCCCACAAGCTCGCTGCCTAGGTGTCATACTTGACTCTGAGCTATCCTTTGTTCCCCATACCCAATCTATCTCAAAATCATGTTACATACATCTAAGAAACATTCACAATACAACCATATCTTACACAAGACACAGCAAAAACTCTAATCCATGCTCTGATTATCTCCCGCATTAGTTATTGTAATAGGCTCCTGACTGGTGTTTCCAAACATAGGCTCTCACCACTACAATCCATTCTGAATGCAGCTGTGAGGCTACAGATCCGCTCTGTCGGTCCCTTCATTGGTTACCAGTATTTTACCGTATTAAATATAAAATACTTTTACTGACATACAAGGCTATTAACCAAACTGCACCAACATACATCTCTTCACTCATCTCAAGATATCTCCCTACCCGACCTCTCCGCTCTGCACAAGATCTGCGTCTCTCATCCACATGTATTACCTGTTCCCACTCAAAATAACAGGACTTTATCTGGGCTGCAACCACTCTGTGGAATGCCCTCCCACGCACAATAAGACTCGCCTCTAGTCTCCAAACCATTAAACGTTCCCTGAAAACTCACCTCTTCAGACAAGCTTATCAAATTCAAGACCCACCCACATAACCTTCAATGCTTCCCTATTTAATAACATCCCCTTTGTACAGTCCACACATAATCTCACATATTTTGTCTGTCTTTACTCTCACACCCTCTTGACCCTTGGCCAACATTGCCGGGTGTTGGTATCATACAGCCCATTAAGAACCTTTGCAATCTGGTGGACCTTTATGCAGTAGGTAGCATCTATCCTTGTGTATCAATGCCTATTTCCCTATAGAGTGTAAGATTGCGAGCAGGGCCTTCCAACCTCTGTATCTGTTTGTTTTTCCCCAGTTTTGTTCTATTACTGTTGTTCCAATTGTAAAGGGCAATGGAATATGCTACGCTACATTAGAAACTGTTAATAAATAATATATATATATACTTAGAGCGCCCTCTCATCAACAATACTTACGGTTTGCTGTCCTACAACAGTATTTCCAGTTTCAGGCACTGCCTTTTGGACTTTCTACAGCTCTGAGGGTCTTTACCAAAATCATGGCAGTTGTGGCGGCTCAGCTTCATCGTCAGGGAGTCGGAATACTCCCATACTTAGATGACCTGCTGATTCTGGCACACTCTCCAGAGGTTCTTCACCACCATCTTCAGGTGACCATTGCCTTCCTACACACACACAGATTGCTAATCAAATGGAGAAAGGCTTTCCTAATCCCCTCTTAATGGATGGTACATCTGGGAGCTCTTCTGGTTGCTCAAGTAGAAAGAATCTTCCTGCCAGCAGACAAAATTTCCAGACTGTAACTGCGATTACACAGGTTGTTCCACAGCCGCAGAGTGTCAATTCATTCAGGAATGCAGATCTTGGGGTCCATGGTATCCACCTTCCACATGGTGGAGTACCCTCAGTTCCACCTGAGGCCCCTACAACACCTGATCCTGTCCAGGTGGAATGGGCAACACACAAGGATCAGATCCCAGATTATGATCCTCTCCAGAAGTTCATCTCTCCCTCTCCTGGTGGTTACAGATATCCCACTTGGAAAGGGTTGACCCTTATGTATCCCAAATTGGGTGCTCCTCACCACAGACACAAGCCTCAGAAGGTGGGATGCAGTAACTGGCCAAAACTCTTTTTAGGGCTGTTGGACTCTCACCAAGAGGGACTGGCCAATCCAACGTCCTGGAACTTCGAGCCATCTACAGGGCTCTCACTCTGGCTCAGAACATTCTTCAAGGCAGGCCAGTACAGGTCCTGACAGACAACGCCACTGCTCCTGAGGAAGATGTGGGCATTTCCACACTGAAACGCGTTGAGCCCCTGGTTAATCATTTATTGAGTGGACACTTCTACCCAGACAAGCAATAATACAGAGAAGACCACCTTACTATCCTGGACCCACCGCTACACCTGCATAATAGAAGCAAAGATTACCAGCCAGCAGGTATCATACAGTTCACAAGGACTGGGTAAACCTCTTAACTTTCTGACTGGGTATTTCACTGGATTTTGTTGGATTCATAATGGCTTATATCCAGTGACTATGTCTTGCTAATTTAACTCCGGGTGCACAAATGAATGGTTAACACCTGCCCGGTGTGTTTTTAATAGACCGGTCTATGGAATTTTGCTATTAACTGACAAATTCAAGAACTGTGTCTTTTTATGTATTTTAATTTGTATGTAATCTTTATAATTGATTAAATGATATATTATTCTTTAACCAAACCGAACATTTTATACTTTTCATTTTATTACATCATAGTCTCAGATGGGCTGAATGTCATCTCCCGACCATCTCTGTGGTATTCATCCTGGGGATCCTCAACTGGGAGTTGGATTTCCTCAGCCGTCAGGACGTGCAGGTCTCTATACCCAGAACTCTTCCAGCTTCTGGTGGACAGGTGGGCTCTCCCAGAGGTGGACCTCGTGGCCTCACGGCACAACCACAAGCTTCCTCTGTACATGTCCAGGACAAGAGACCCTGAAGCAGCCTTCATGGCTGCCTTGGCAGTAAAGTGGACCCTCCATCTAGGGTACATCTTCCCTCCGGTCTCCCTCCTTCCCAGGGTGCTTCGCAAATTCAAGCAGGAAGGAGGCACCATACTGTTGATAGCTCAGTCCTGGCCCAGACACCATTGGTTCACAGACCTCAAAAGTCTCTCCATAGACGCTCCTTTTCCACTCCCTCTATTACCAGACCTATTTTCTCGGGTCCCTGTCTACATCCAGACCTAGCTCGACTGTCTTTGATTGTGTGGCTCTTGAGTCATCAATCTTAAGGTCCTAGGATTTCTCTTACTCGGCTGCATTCGGGTGGTGTGTGCACGTATACTGGCCACATCTTGGGGCCACATCCAGGAAGGATGAGGCCATTCGGTGGGCTGCAACACAGCAATGGAAGGGGGGGGGCAGGGCTTGCCAAACGTGGGTGTCTCGTAACAGTTTTTAGGTCAGCTGCGTGATGTCACATGCAGCCGCTCCGATTTCAAAAATGTCGGCCAACTGCCTGACGCTGCCAGTGCTCACCCTTAGTTTGATGCATCCGCAGCATCGAGAGGCGGCCAGTCACACATGCTGGGCGGCCCCCAGCATGTAAGGAGATGGATGCAGATCTGGCTGCGTATGCAGCGATCTGCGTCCATCTCTGAATAACCCCCTATGCTAAGGGCGCGGGCGCCGGTCTCCGCTTGTATCTATTACCGTGTGTGGCATACTTCCAGTGGTGTGTTCTACGACACTATGACCCTCTAGTTTTTCTGGTTTTCAGAATCCTTGCTTTTCTCCAAGCTGGATTGGATCTTGGACATTGCCTGGCTTTCCTTACACATGTCTCGGCTCTGTCAGTCTGGTTCCAGAAACGTATTGCTCCATTGCCATTACTTTTCTTCAAGGGGTACTTCGTATTCAACCACCCTTTGTTCGTCCAGTGGCTCTGTGGGTTCTGTTAATAGTTCTCTAGGCATTGCAGGAGTCTTCGTTTGAACATCTAGACTCGGTAGACCTCAAATGGTTAATAGCAGACATCAGATTTAGGGGTGCTCTCCTGTCGCTTCCCATTCTTAATTTTTCATCGAGACAGAGCTGTCCTTTGGACCCGACTTGGTTACCTCCCCAAGGTTGTATCCAGCTTCCATCTTGATAAGGAACTAATAGTTCCGTCCTTCCAGACCTCTCGGCAGGTGAGGCTTCCTTGGATGTGGTCCGTGCACTTCATATCTACATGGACCGTACTAGTTCTGTAAGGAAAACGGATTCCCTTTTTTGTCCTATATGGATTCCACAAGAGGGGCTGGCCAGCTTACAGACTCTGGCCAGATGGCTTCGTATGATTATCTCACAGGCTTAAATGCAGATGGACCTTCTTGTACTGGATAGAGTCTCTGCTCATTCTACTCGCTCTGTGGGACCTTCCTGGGCAGCCCACCACTGCGCATTGGCTGAACAACTGTGCAAGGCAGCCAAATAGTCTTCTGTCCACAAGTTTTTTTTAGATTCTATGCCTTTGATACTCTCAGGATGCTTCATTTGGATGTAAAATTCTCCTCTCAGCTCAGGAGCATCCCCTCCCTTAAACAACGACTTTAGGATGGGTGGTCTTCAGGTTGCCGGCAGCCGGCCTCCCGGCGACCACCATACCGGTGCCGGAATCCCAACCGCTGGCATACCGACATCTTTTCTCCCTCTTGGGGGTTCATGACCCCCCCTGGAGGGGAAATAGCGTGATGCACGTAGCGCTCCACCATGCCCGCAATGTGGTGAGCGCAGCGAGCCCGCAAGGGGCTCATTTGCGCTCGCCCAGCTGTCGGTATGCCAGCGGTCTGTATTCCGGCACCGGTATGCTGGTCGCCGGGACCCTGACCGCCGGCAAACCATACTACACCCCCTTGGGACATGGCCAATGTCAACCCTGTGGATACCTATGGACCCTGAAGAAGAAAATAAGAGTTATGGTAAAACTTACCTTTGTTTAACTCTTTTTCTTCAAGGTCCATAGAATCCACAGGGTTCCCACCCTGACGCACCTTGCTTCTATGGGTTGCTTCTCTTGGTCACCGGTTCCCGTCTCGGTTGTGTGAGAGTGGGTTTACTATGTGTACCATTCTTCCTTCTTTCCTATCCAGCTCCTGCCTTGGGCTTGTTAACAAAACAGGAGCCTAGTCAGTGGGTGGCATATAGGGGTGAAGGACCAGTGCATCTTGGGAGCTCTGAAAAGCTTAACTGTTTGGTGTGTGATTTTGATCTCACCACCATACCCCAATGTCATGCCTGTGGATCCTATGGACCTTGAAGGAAAAGAGTTAACAAAGGTAAGTTTTACCATACCTCTTATCTTTTATGTGGGTTATTTAGGATGAAGATATGACAATTATAAAGGTAGAAGATACAGAGGGAGAAGAAAAGACATATGGGACTGATAATAAGGGAGACGATATAGAGGGAGAAGAAGAGATGTATGTTACTGATATGAAGGTAGAACCTATAGAGGGAGAAGAAGAGACGTATGTGACTGATATGAAGGCAGACGATACAAAGGGAGAAGTAGAGATGTGTGTTACTGATATGAAGGCAGAAGATATAGAGGGAGAAGAAGAGATGTATGGAATGGGTAATCATCAGTGTAAGGAGGAAGACATCTATACAGATATCAGCACAGGTGCGTAATAAACATTTGTTCAGTCACTACAGCAATCTCTTATTCTGCACCCTCCTCTGTTAGTACAAACTAATCAACGAAATGAGATCTGACCAGTCTCCTCCCCACACTCTCTCTCGTGTATCTCAAACGTCAGGAGACATCAGCCCCTATTATATTCCTGCTCTTCCCCTCACATCATGTCAATGTGTGTTACCAGCCCAGAGATCTGACCAGTCTCCTCCCCACACTCTCTGGTGTAGCTCATTGCAGCCTAGACATCAAATCTCAGGCTTTAATACTTGTCTGACCAAATTGTAAAAGATTAGAAGGTATTAATTATTAATAAAAAGTGTTAAATAAACCATGATCCTTATGTCCCTGATGGTCCTATGGGAATCTGGAGCCCTCCAGGGACTGTTGACTCCTTTTGTTTTGGACTCAAGGGAACTGGAGTTAAGGTAGTCCTGTGAGGATTCCCCTATTAGTCCAGTTGGGCATCTGACCCAAACTCCACAATGACCCCATATGGAAGTTGCACTCAGTGAGTTGCCAGAGAGTCTTCCTCTGCAGCCTCCTGACTGTGAGTGAACTTAGGAGGTGCAGAGCAGGTTGAGAGTTCCAGCTAGTCACTTGCTGCACTGGAGCCCAGCAAACCAGTAGGGAGATTGTTACCCAGGTTTTGGTCAGTTACCCTCTTTAGACCAATTTTTGCCAGTTAAGGGAGCTGTGCCTCTTCTCCCTGCAGCTAGAGGACAGGAGGAATGAACACACCACCTGCCATTGGATACAATGCATTCAAGTAAGAAACCTCTCCAGATGAATTCATAAACAATGCTTGGATTCATCTGGATTAGTTTAAAGGGACAGGCGCTGCTAAAGGGGCCCTGTGAGCTCATCTGCCCTCTGAAGAGTATCGCTAGCGACATGGTGTATGCTAATGACGGTCGGAACAGTGATTGTTCTGTCATTAATAGATCGTTCAGATGTCTACTCCGGATCTGATGTGTCAACCCTCAGATGCCTCAGCAAACTTTAATATTTTTAACATGGATTGGGCCTTTAGGGTTAGACTGCTGGGCAGGGTGGGTTAGTTTTAGGTACCACTGGGGACAGGGGAGGGTAGGGGAGAGGGGATAACACTCTTAACTCCCCCTGTTGGAATTTTAACCATCGGGATACTGGTGTCGATATTCTGACCACTGGCATCTTGTGCGCTGGCAAATTATACTGAACCTGAAGGGAGACTCCATAACGGTATCTGGATAAAATATCGACAATGTGTAGGTCGACAGTCATTTGGTTGCCACCATATAGTCGTCGGGTTCAAAAGGTCAACATGGAAATAGTTAACACAAAAAATGGTTGACACATGTTTTTTCATATTTTAACGTTTTTAGGGTTAGGCACTAGGTGTAGGGTTAGACTATGGAAGGGGATGGTTAGGGTTAGGCACTAGGTGTAGGGTAAGACTATGGAAGGGGATGGTTAGGGTTAGGCACTAGGTGTAGGGTAAGACTATGGAAGGGGATGGTTAGGGTTAGGCACTAGGTGTAGGGTAAGACTATGGGAGGGGATGGTTAGGGTTAGGCACTAGGTGTAGGGTAAGACTATGGAAGGGGATGGTTAGGGTTAGGCACTAGGTGTAGGGTAAGACTATGGAAGGGGATGGTTAGGGTTAGGCACTAGGTGTAGGGTTAGACTATGGAAGGGGATGGTTAGGGTTAGTCACTAGGTGTAGGGTTAGACTATGGAAGGGGATGGTTAGGGTTAGGCACTAGGTGTAGGGTTAGACTATGGAAGGGGATGTTAGGATTAGGCACTAGGTGTAGGGTAAGACTATGGAAGGGGATGGTCACGGTTAGGCACTAGGTATAGGGTAAGACTGTGGAAGGGGATGGTTAGGGTAAGACTATGGGAGGGGATGGTTAGGGTTAGGCACTAGGTGTAGGGTAAGACTATGGAAGGGGATGGTTAGGGTTAGGCACTAGGTGTAGGGTAAGACTGTGGAAGGGGATGGTTAGGGTTAGGCACTAGGTGTAGGGTTAGACTCTGGAAGGGGGATGGTTAGGATTAGGCAGTAGGTGTAGGCTAAGACTATGGAAGGGGATGGTTAGGGTTAGGCACTAGGTGTAGGGTTAGACTACAGAAGGGGATGGTTAGGGTTAGGCACTAGGTGTAGGGTAAGACTATGGAAGGGGATGGTTACGGTTCGGCACTAGGTGTAGGGTTAGACTATGGAAGGGGATGGTTAGGGTTAGGCACTAGGTGTAGGGTAAGACTATGGAAGGGGATGGTTAGGGTTAGGCACTAGGTGTAGGGTAAGACTATGGAAGGGGGTGGTTAGGGTTAGGCACTAGGTGTAGGGTTAGACTATGGAAGGGGATGGTTAGGGTTAGTCACTAGGTGTAGGGTTAGACTATGGAAGGGGATGGTTAGGGTTAGGCACTAGGTGTAGGGTTAGACTATGGAAGGGGGATGGTTAGGATTAGGCAGTAGGTGTAGGCTAAGACTATGGAAGGGGATGGTTAGGGTTAGGCACTAGGTGTAGGGTTAGACTACGGAAGGGGATGGTTAGGGTTAGGCACTAGGTGTAGGGTAAGACTATGGAAGGGGATGGTTACGGTTCGGCACTAGGTGTAGGGTTAGACTATGGAAGGGGATGGTTAGGGTTAGGCACTAGGTGTAGGGTAAGACTATGGAAGGGGATGGTTAGGGTTAGGCACTAGGTGTAGGGTAAGACTATGGAAGGGGGTGGTTAGGGTTAGGCACTAGGTGTAGGGTTAGACTATGGAAGGGGATGGTTAGGGTTAGTCACTAGGTGTAGGGTTAGACTATGGAAGGGGATGGTTAGGCATTAGGTGTAGGGTTAGACTATGGAAGGGGATGTTAGGATTAGGCACTAGGTGTAGGGCAAGACTATGGAAGGGGATGGTTAGGATTAGGCACTAGGTGTAGGGTTAGACTATGGAAGGGGATGGTTAGGGTTAGGCACTAGGTGTAGGGTTAGACTACAGAAGGGGAGGGTTAGGCACTAGGTGTAGGGTAAGACTATGGAAGGGGATGGTTACGGTTCGGCACTAGGTGTAGGGTTAGGGGATGGTTAGGGTTAGGCACTAGGTGTAGGGTTAGACTATGGAAGGGGATGGTTAGGGTTAGGCACTAGGTGTAGGGTAAGACTGTGGAAGGGGATGGTTAGGGTTAGGCACTAGGTGTAGGGTAAGACTATGGAAGGGGATGGTTAGGGTTAGGCACTAGGTGTAGGGTAAGACTATGGAAGGGGATGGTTAGGGTTAGGCACTAGGTGTAGGGTTAGACTATGGAAGGGGATGGTTAGGGTTAGTCACTAGGTGTAGGGTTAGACTATGGAAGGGGATGGTTAGGCATTAGGTGTAGGGTTAGACTATGGAAGGGGATGGTTAGGGTTAGGCACTAGGTGTAGGGTTAGACTATGGAAGGGGATGGTTAGGGACTAGGTGTAGGGTTAGACTATGGAAGGGGATGGTTAGGGTTAGGCACCGGGTGTAGGGTTAGACTATGGAAGGGGATGGTTAGGGTTAGGCACTAGGTGTACGGTTAGACTATGGAAGGGGATGGTTAGGATTAGGCAGTAGGTGTAGGGTTAGACTATGGAAGGGGATGGTTAGGATTAGGCACTAGGTGTAGGGTAAGACTATGGAAGGGGATGGTTAGGGTTAGGCACTAGGTGTAGGTTTAGACTGCAGAAGGGGATGGTTAGGCACTAGGTGTAGGGTAAGACTATGGAAGGGGATGGTTAGGGTTAGGCCCTAGGTGTAGGTTTAGACTGCAGAAGGGGATGGTTAGGCACTAGGTGTAGGGTAAGACTATGGAAGGGGATGGTTAGGGTTAGGTACTAGGTGTAGGCTAAGACTATGGAAGGGGATGGTTAGGGTTAGGCACTAGGTGTAGGCTAAGACTATGGAAGGGGATGGTTAGGGTTAGGCACTAGGTGTAGGCTAAGACTATGGAAGGGGATGGTTAGGGTTAGGCACTAGGTGTAGGGTAAGACTATAGAAGGGGATGGTTAGGGTTAGGCACTAGGTGTAGGGTAAGACTATGGAAGGGGATGGTTAGGATTAGGCACTAGGTGTAGGGTTAGACTATGGAAGGGGATAGTTAGGGTTAGGCACTAGGTGTAGGGTAAGACTGTGGAAGGGGATGTTAGGGTTAGGCACTAGGTGTAGGGTAAGACTATGGAAGGGGATGGTTAGGATTAGGCACTAGGTGTAGGGTTAGACTATGGAAGGGGATGGTTAGGATTAGGCACTAGGTGTAGGGTTAGACTATGGAAGGGGATGGTTCGGATTAGGCACTAGGTGTAGGGTTAGACTATGGAAGGGGATGGTTAGGGTTAGGCATTAGGTGTAGGGTAAGGCTATGGAAGGGGATGGTTAGGGTTAGGCACTAGGTGTAGGGGTAGACTATGGAAGGGGATGGTTAGGCACTAGGTATAGGGTTAGACTATGGAAGGGGATGGTTAGGATTAGGCACTAGGTGTAGGGTTAAACTATGGAAGGGGATGGTTAGGGTTAGGCACTAGGTGTAGGGTAAGGCTATGGAAGGGGATGGTTAGGGTTAGGCACTAGGTGTAGGGGTAGACTATGGAAGGGGATGGTTAGGGTTAGGCACTAGGTATAGGGTTAGACTACGGAAGGGGATGGTTAGGGTTAGGCACTAGGTGTAGGGTTAGATTACGGAAGGGGATGGTTAGGGTTAGGCACTAGGTGTAGGGTTAGACTATGGAAGGGGATGGTTAGGGTTAGACACTAGGGGGAAAGTTAGGTTTGGTCCTAAAATAAAAATTGTCGACCATTTTCATATCATCCTATTGTACTTATTGACCTTAAGCACTGTCGACCTAATGTCTGTCGACATATTGACTTGACAAATACATTATCTATTAATCCACACTCCTCCAGTCATGAAGTATATACACTATATGGACAAAAGTATTCGGACGCCTGACCATTACACCAACAGGGACTGTAATGACATTGTATTCATATACATATACTTTAATATGGAGTTGGTCCCCTTTTGCAGCTATAATTGCTCCACTCTTCTTTGAAGGCTTTCCACAGGATATTGGAGTGTTTCTGTGGGAATTTGTGCCCATTCATTCTGTAGAGCATTTATGAGGTCAGTCACTGATGTTGGATGAGAAGGCCTGGCTCGTAATCTCTGTTCCAGTTCATCCCAAAGGTGCTCGATGGGGTTGAAGTCAGGGCTCTGTACGGGCCAGTCACGTTCTTCAACACCAAACCATGAGGGTCATTCCGAGTTGATCGCTCGCTAGCTGTTTTTAGCAGCCGTGCAAACGCATAGTCGCCGCCCACAGGGGAGTGTATTTTCGCTTAGCAAATGTGCGAACGTCTGTGCAGCCGTGCCCTGCAAAAACATTTTGTGCAGTTTCTGAGTAGGTCTGAACTTACTCAGCCGCTGCGATCACTTCAGCCTGTCTGGTCCCGGAATTGACGTCAGACACCCGCCCTGCAAACGCTTGGACACGCCTGCGTTTTTCCAAACACTCCCAGAAAACGGTCAGTTGACACCCACAAATGCTCTCATCCTGTCAGTCTCCTTGCGATCGGCTGTGCGAATGGATTCTTCATTAAATTCTTCGCTCAGCAACGAACTGCTTTGTACCCATATGACGCGCCTGCGCATTGCATACGCATGCGCAGTAGTGACCTGTTCGCTGCGAAAAATGGCAGCGTGCGATCAGGTTGGAATGACCCCCCCATGTCTTTATAGTCCTTGCTTTGTGTACTGAGGCACAGTCATGTTGGAATAGAAAAGGGCCTTCCCCAAACTGTTGCCACAGAGTTGGAAGCATAACATTGTCCAAAATGTCTTCGTATGCTGAAGCATTAAGAATGCCCTTCACTGGAGATAAGGGGCCTAGCTCAAACCCTGAAAAACAGCCCCATATCATTATCCCCCCTCCACTAAACTTCACAGTTGGCATAATGCAGCCAGGCAAGTAATGTTCTCCTGGCATCCGCCAAAACCCAGACTCGCCCATCTGACTGCCAGACGGAAGCGTGATTCGTCACTTACCTCTGGTGCAAAATGTCCTTTTACGGCAGACCTGTTCAGATTCAGTCCGATAATGCCACAGCATTGGTTTATCCCAGTTACCAGGGCGGCACTCGCAGCCAGATGGCATTGCAGGAAGTGGCCCGCATTCTCACGTGGCCGGAACGTCACCTTCCAGCCATCTCTGCCATCTATATTCCAGGAACCATCAACTGGGAAGCCGATTTCCTCAGTCACCAGGAGGTTCATGCAGGAGAATGGTACCTTCATCCAGAAGTCTTCCAACTTCTTGTAGAGAAGTGGGGTCTCCAAGATGTTTACCTCATGGCCTCATGCTACAACCACAAGGTTCCACTGTTCCCGATCTAGGGATCCACAAGCAGCATTCATAGACGCTTTCTCCATGTTATGCACACCAGTGCCTGCAGGAAAGTACTGGTGTCAGAACTGTTATGCACTCCAGTGTCTGCAGGAATGTACTGGTGTTTGAACTGTTATGCGAAACAAATGGACTCACAGACAAACTGGGGAATATGACATAACGTACACAGAAGGTGATAGGGTAACAAAATACACACAAAGTGAACAGAGAAGCCCAGAGGCTAAGGAACTGGGTATCTCCCTTGTATTAGAACTGCACAGATGGAAAAGCAAGATGTTGTGTTTTAATACGTAGAGAACCCGAAATGCTGTTGCTAAGGGCAACAGCAAAACCCTAAAGGGTTACCAACGGGTGTGGCAGTAAACTCCTTGGTCAGAGATGGAATGATAGACACAAGGAGAATCTCCACAATCCTAATTCTCACTTGCAGTGCACAGGTTTTAGCTTACTGCCACTAAACTGACCCCTGACACCTAGCACAGTGAGACAGGATTTAGGCAGGCAAGTCTTAGAATACAGCCGCAAACTTGCTAAGTTCACAGAGTAGTAACAGAACCCCAGCAAGCTAAACGACTGACTCCAGTCTTACTGCTAGGTCTGGATTGGCAGAGTGTAATACCAAATCCCCAGGCCTATTTGCAGTAAGCAACAAACAAATACAAAGCTACACAGTACTGGCTAACTTTCATGAACTGACTAACCAACAAAGATTCAGCAGCATCTGCTTACTCTGAAAAGAGGCCTTATAAAGCAGGTGCTGTCCACGCCCCACTCAGACCTCACAGACTGTGAGCACAAAAACCAGCACCGGATCCCCTGCTGTGCACAGAGCCTATAACCACTGCACAGCAAAAGACCCGAACCGGAGTATCAGCTGCGCTCAGGTTACTCCACTAGCACTTGTCTCCCGGTTGCCATGACGACGTGGCAGCACAGGGCAGGAGACCCTAACAGTACCCCCCCTCTGACGAGGGGTCAAAGAACCCCTACCACCGGGTTTATCGGGGAACTGCGAGAAGAAAGAGCGTATCAGTCTGGGGGCATGAAGATCACAACTGCGCACCCACGACCGCTCCTCCGGGCCATACCCCTTCCAGTGCACCAAAAATGACAGCCGACCCCGAACCACCTTGGAGTCAAGAATCCTTTCAACAACAAACTCCCTCTGGCCACGTATCAGAAGAGGGGAAGGTCTTCCACTGGAAGAAGGATTACTAATCGCCCGTTTTAAAAGGGAACAATGAAATGTTTTATTGATACCCAAAGAACGGGGCAGATCTAACTGAAATGCCACCGGATTGATAACCCTGGTGATCTTATAAGGGCCGATGAACCGGGGGCCTAACTTATGAGATGGCTGTCTCAACTTCAAATTCTTGGTAGACAACCAGACGAAGTCTCCTAATTTGAAGCTGCAGGGTCTTTTCCGCTTATCAAAAACCCTTTTGGTCACTAATGACACAGACACAAGGGCTTTCTTCACTTTCCTCCAAATACCTCTAAGGACCGAAACCACAGAGGAACCACCAGGCGTGGAGTCCAGGGGGTCAAAAGAATTGGCCTTAGGATGATGCCCATACACACAAAGGAAGGGAGAGATCCCTGTAGCAGAGTGAGCCGCGTTGTTATAGGCAAACTCCGCCATGGACAGATGAGCAACCCAGTCAGTCTGACACTTGGAGACATAACACCTGAGGAACTGCTCCAAGGACTGGTTCACCCTTTCAGTCTGCCCATTAGACTGCGGATGGTAGCCTGACGACAAGCTGACAGAAATCTGGAGATCGGAACAAAATGCCCTCCTGAATTTGGCCACAAACTGGGATCCGCGGTCAGAGACCACATCAAGTGGCAACCCGTGGAGACGCACAACATGCAGCATAAATAATTCAGACAGGCGTCTGGCCGATGGCAGCCCAACCAGTGGAACGAAGTGCGCCATCTTCGAAAACCTGTCAACGACAACCCAGATGGCTGTCATCCCCGAGGATTTGGGCAAGTCCACCACAAAATCCATTGAAATGTGGGTCCATGGCTTAGATGGGATAGAGAGTGGATGTAATGGGCCAACAGGAACCCCTCTAGGAGTCTTATTTCGGGCACAGATGTCACATGCCCGAACCCACTGATCCACATCCTTAGCCACCGAGGGCCACCACACCGCCCTAGATAGCAACTCCCGAGTTCTGGCAATACCCGGGTGACCTGCCGACTTCTTGGCATGGAATTCCAGAAACACTCGCTGTCTTAACCTAGGAGGCACAAACAAAAGACCTACCGGAAGGTCTGGAGGAGCCTGCTCCTGTGCTCTAAGGACTAATGATAAGAGGTCCTGGGTAATGCCCACTTTAATACATGATGGGGAAACAATGGGCAACGGCTCCTCGGTGGTCTCCTGGATTGGAGCAAAACTCCGCGAGAGCGCATCAGCCTTGATGTTTTTTGACCCAGGGCGATATGTTATCAAAAAATTAAAGCGAGCAAAAAACAAAGCCCATCGTGCCTGCCTGGCATTGAGACGCTTCGCTGACTCTAAATATGCCAGATTCTTATGGTCAGTGAGAATTGAGACCACAAACTTAGCCCCCTCAAGCCAGTGTCTCCACTCCTCGAGTGCATCCTTAATAGCCAACAATTCCCGGTTACCCACGTCATAATTCATCTCGGCAGGCGAAAATTTACGGGAAAAGTAAGCACAGGGATGAAGGCGATTATCAGACACTCCCATCTGAGAAAGCACTGCCCCAATACCCATCTCAGAGGCATCCACCTCCACCACAAAAGGACGCTCTGGATCTGGGTGTCGCAGCACCTTGGCCGAAACAAATGCCCTTTTGAGACGGGCAAAAGCCGCTTTAGCCTCACAAGACCAGTGAGCAACATCCGCCCCTTTCTTAGTGAGTGCCACCAAGGGCGCCACTATAGACGAAAATCCAGCGATAAATCGTCTATAAAAATTCGCAAAGCCCAGGAAACGCTGAAGCGCCTTCAAACTAGTGGGCTGCACCCAATCCAGGACTGCCTGTACCTTGGAACCCTCCATTTGGAAACCTTCTGGGGAGATAATATATCCTAGAAATGCGATTTGCTGAACTTCAAATTCGCACTTCTCCAGCTTCGCCCCAAGCCGGTGGTCTCTGAGTTTCTGGAGGACTAAGCGTACATGCTTCCGATGTTCCTCCAGGGAATGGGAGAAGATTAGGATGTCATCTAAGTATACAACTAAGAATCTATCCAAATATTCCCTGAGCACATCATTCATGAAATCCTGGAAGACTGCCGGGGCATTACAGAGCCCAAAAGGCATCACCAAATATTCATAATGCCCTGAGTGGGTATTAAAGGCAGTCTTCCATTCATCCCCCTCTCTTATTCGGATTAGATTGTACGCACCGCGTAGGTCAATCTTAGAAAAAATGGTGGCAGTACGAAGCTGGTCAAACAAGACCGAAATGAGAGGCAGTGGGTATGAGTTTTTAATTGTGATACGGTTCAATTCCCTGAAGTCGATGCAGGGTCGCAACGAACCGTCCTTTTTACCCACGAAGAAGAACCCCGACCCAACTGGAGACTGTGAAGGTCTGATAAATCCCTTAGCCAAGTTCTCCTGAATGTACTCTGCCATAGCCTGAGTCTCAGGACGTGACAGGGAGTACAACCTGCTCTTGGGAAGCTTAGCATTTGGCAACAAATCAATGGCACAGTCATAGGGGCGATGGGGAGGTAGTACCTCTGCAACTTTTTTGGAGAACACGTCCGCAAAATCTGCATAACACCCTGGCAATCCTGGCAAATTTAGCTGCGAGAGCCTGACTGGAAGGCTCAAGCAACTCCTGAAACAATCAGTACCCCAACTAAGAATCTCCCCAGAGACCCAGTCAAATTGAGGATTGTGGGCCCTTAACCAAGGTAACCCCAACACCAATGGGGCAAAAGTACAGACAGTCACATAAAAGGACAATTTTTCAGAGTGTGTGGCTCCAATAAACAAAGAAATCTGGCTAGTGCAAGAGGTAATTTTACCTTGGGATAATGGTTCCCCGTTTAACCCACAAATCTCAATTTCCGATGCCAAGGGTACTAAGGGAACAGAGTGTTTCAGGGCGAATTGGCGGTCCATAAAAACCCCGTCGGCCCCACTGTCCACAAAGGCCTCAGTCTTGACAGTTTGACCGAGGATCTTCAAGGTCACCGGAATGATAAAAGTCTTCTTGGGAAATTCTGACTTCTGGCCTGACAGGATATTTCCCATCACCCTCAGGCCCTGAAGTTTTCCGGCTTTTCTGGGCATGATACTACCACATGACCTTTATTCCCACAGTACAAACACAACCCCTGCTGTCTCCTCCGCGTCTTCTCACGCGAGGAGAGGCGGGTAGCCCCAATCTGCATAGGCTCCTCAGAAAATTCCTCAGAGTCCGAGGTTCCCTTGGGAAGGAAGGAAATCTCAGTCTCCCTTTCAAGCCTACGCTCTCTCAGCCGTCTATCCACCCGGATGGATAACTGCATGAGCTGATCCAAGCTATCAGGCAAGGGATATTGTACCAGTTGGTCCTTTATCTGGTTAGAAAGACCTCTTCGGTACTGGTGTCTCAGGGCTGGGTCATTCCACTGGGTATCATGGGCCAACCTCCGAAACTCCGTACAGTAAACCTCAACTGGCCTTCGCCCTTGCTTAAGGATCGAAATCTGAGCCTCGGCTGAGGCCGTCTTGTCAGGGTCATCATACAACATGCCCAGTGCCGTAAAAAAAGCATCAACACTTTTAAGCGACGGACAGTCAGGCTGCAACCCATATGCCCAGACCTGTGGGTCTCCTTGTAGCAAGGAAATCACTATGCCCACCCGCTGAATCTCCGACCCAGAAGACTGAGGCCTAAGCCGGAAGTATAGCTTGCAGCTCTCCTTGAAACAAAAGAACTGCGAGCGATCTCCAGAAAAACGATCCGGGAGATTTACTTTCGGCTCCTTAACCCCTGCAGGTGCTGCTGCTGCGGGAGCTCCGCCAGCAGCCTGGGAGGTGTGCATTTTAATGGACAAAACATTAAATTGTCGGGTCAGGACCTGCACCTGATCGACCACCTGTTGCAACGTATTTTGAGGGGTATGCTCCATATTCCCACAAAATTTCAACAGGAGTATTGGGCTGCTGAATATGTTATGCACACCAGTGCCTGCAGGAAAGTACTGGTGTCAGAACTGTTATGCACTCCAGTGTCTGCAGGAATGTACTGGTGTTTGAACTGTTATGCGAAACAAATGGACTCACAGACAAACTGGGGAATATGACATAACGTACACAGAAGGTGATAGGGTAACAAAATACACACAAAGTGAACAGAGAAGCCCAGAGGCTAAGGAACTGGGTATCTCCCTTGTATTAGAACTGCACAGATGGAAAAGCAAGATGTTGTGTTTTAATACGTAGAGAACCCGAAATGCTGTTGCTAAGGGCAACAGCAAAACCCTAAAGGGTTACCAACGGGTGTGGCAGTAAACTCCTTGGTCAGAGATGGAATGATAGACACAAGGAGAATCTCCACAATCCTAATTCTCACTTGCAGTGCACAGGTTTTAGCTTACTGCCACTAAACTGACCCCTGACACCTAGCACAGTGAGACAGGATTTAGGCAGGCAAGTCTTAGAATACAGCCGCAAACTTGCTAAGTTCACAGAGTAGTAACAGAACCCCAGCAAGCTAAACGACTGACTCCAGTCTTACTGCTAGGTCTGGATTGGCAGAGTGTAATACCAAATCCCCAGGCCTATTTGCAGTAAGCAACAAACAAATACAAAGCTACACAGTACTGGCTAACTTTCATGAACTGACTAACCAACAAAGATTCAGCAGCATCTGCTTACTCTGAAAAGAGGCCTTATAAAGCAGGTGCTGTCCACGCCCCACTCAGACCTCACAGACTGTGAGCACAAAAACCAGCACCGGATCCCCTGCTGTGCACAGAGCCTATAACCACTGCACAGCAAAAGACCCGAACCGGAGTATCAGCTGCGCTCAGGTTACTCCACTAGCACTTGTCTCCCGGTTGCCATGACGACGTGGCAGCACAGGGCAGGAGACCCTAACACTCCATCAAGTGAACCTTACGTCTCATGTACATCTCCAGTGTCCCTTCTGCCAAGGGTCCTAAGGAAACTGAAACAGGAAGGAGGCAACCTCATTGTAGTAGCCACAGCGTGGCCTAGATGCCATTTATTCTTGGACCTGCAAGGCCTCTCAGTGTCAGCTCCACTTCCACTACACCAAGACCTCTTGTCTGAAGGACCATGTGTGCAACCGGACCTGCCACACCTGTCTTTGACGGCGTGGCTCTTGGAACTTCCATATAAAGGGTGAAAGGCTTTTCTCGCCCAGTAGTGCAAACCATACTTAAGGCCTGCAAGTCGGCCTCTGCACGCATCTACTACCGGATACGGCATATTTTGCTTCCATACACTATGATCCTCTTGTTTTCTGGATCTCTAGGATTCTGACCTGACTACAATGTGGATTGAGCCTCGGTCTTCGTCTGGCTTCTCTGAGTGCATATATCTGCTTTTTATGGTTTCGACGCAGGATTTCTCCACTGCCAAATGTCCGTACCTTCCTCCAGGGCGTTATCTGGGTACAGCCTCCCTACGTTCCTCCTGGGGCTTAGTGGGATCTATCTGTGGATCTGGATGCCCTCCAATGGACTTCTTTTGAAGTTTTGGAAACAGTTGACCTGAAATGGCTTACTGCTAAACCTTATTTCTGTTAGCCATTGCATCGGCCAGGCGGGTGTCTGACTTGGGCACTCTCTCCTTCTGCCCTCCTTTCCCGATTTTTCATCTGGACAGAGCTGTACAGGTATTCTCCTGTTTAATTTGGATATTTCAACTACAGAGTGGTTTTAGGATATGGTTCGTGCCCTTGCTATGTTGACCGAACCAGGTTGTTAAGGAGAGCGGCCTCCCTCTTCATCCTTTATGGCTTTCACAAATGTGGTTGGCCAGCTAATAATCAGACTCTGGCCAGATGGGTTAGAATGGCAATTGGACAAGCATACTCTCAAGCTGGCCTTCAAATCCCAGCTTCTGTCTCTGCGCATTCTACTCGGTCTTTCGGACCCTCATGGGCGGTGTGTCGTGGTGCGTCATCTAAACAATTGTGCAAGGCGGCTATGTGGTCTTCTATCCACACCTTTCTTAGGTTCTATGACTTTGATACATTCGCCTCCTAGGATGCTTAATTTGGACACCGGATACTATTATCCACTGAGGCACATCCCCACCCTTGAAGTACCGCTTTAGGATATCCTTCATGTTACCACTGTGGATCCCTATGGAACCCGAAGAAGAAAAGGAGAGTTATGGTAGACTTTCCTTTGTTAACTCTTTCTTCGAGGTACATAGGGTCCACTGGGCGCCCACCCTGATGCACCTGGTCTCTATGGGTTTGTGGCTTTGGTCACTGGTTCCCTTCTCCTGTCTGTGAGAGTGTGTTCTTCTGTGTACCATGTCTTCCTTCTCTCTGCTTCCTGCTTCGGGCTTGTTACCAAAACTGACCTGAGAAAGGGGGCGGGGTTATAGGGAGGACCAGAGCATCCTGGGATATCTGAAAAGGCTTAACCCCTTATGTTATATCTGTGGAACCCTATGGACCTCGAAGAAATGGACCTCGAAGAAATAGAGTTAACAAAGGTAAGTCTACCATAACTCTCCTTATCTGATGAATTAATCAGGAGGATTATTTCCTTGCAGCTAAGATGCCTGAAATCATTTTATAGCTCCATAGGATCTCATCCTGGTGCTGCAGGCGCTGGCCGAAGAAGACCATTTTCACCCTTTACAAGAGATTCCTCTAATAGACCTTACACTTAAAATTATATATCTACTTGCGGTAACATCGGCAAGAACAATACTAGAGATCCAGGCCTTGCAGCACATAGAGCTGTATAGACCACCCATACTGATAGGGAGGTGAATGCTTTCAGTTCTCTCTCAAACTCCTAGAACTCCTTTGGTTTATCCCATTAGTCATGGAGTCTGAAAAAGAACAAATTATGTTACCTGATAATTTTGTATATCCCTCCCTTCTATGTGTTTATATTTGTTAGAACCAGCTTCGGAAGTCACTTCAGATAAGGATGGTATAGAGGAGTTCAGTAATAGACCTTCTGGTGATGTGAAATTTAACCTCTCATGGGGTAGAGGATATAACCCCCTAGTTATGGCTGCTGTGTAGTTCCTCCGGTAACATATTTTGCGTATGTGTATTTTTTTTTTTTGTAGATGGATGTTGCAGAAGAATTATATTGGCTGAACGTCACAGTGTATCTCTAGATTGTGAAATTGAAGATATCACACAAGAATCTCTGGAAGAAAACCCTGTGATCCCAGTTCTACATCCAGTACCTCACACTGCAGATATATCATCTGTTACCGCTAGTCATGAGGAATGTTCTCCTGATACTTCAGATATTGGTCCATCCATCACAGCTCTTAGAGTAGATAGGATGTTTACCAGTTCTGTAGATGCCAAATGTTTTACACAGAGCACAAAGCTTATTACCCATCAGCCACCTCAGACAGGTGAGAGGCCATTCCCATGTTCTGAGTGTGACAAATGTTTTACACTCAAATCATACCTTGTTAGACATGAGAGAAGTCACACAGGTGAGAAACCATTTCCATGCTCTCGGTGTGGAAAATGTTTTACACAGAAATCAAATCTTGTTAGACATGAGAGAAGTCACACAGGTGAGAAACCATTTCCATGCTCTGAGTGTGGGAATGTGTTTGCAAGTAAATCATATCTTGTTGTGCATAAGAGAAGTCACACAGGTGAGAAGCCATTTTCATGCTCTGAGTGTGGGAAATGTTTTACAGAGAAATCATATCTTGTTACACATCAGAGAAGTCATACAGGTGAGAAACCATTTTCATGCTCTGAGTGTGGAAAATGTTTTGCACACAAAACAGATCTTCTAAGACATCAGAGAAGTCACACAGGTGAGAGGCCATTTTCCTGCTTGGAATGTGGGAAGTGTTTTAATCAGAAATCAGCTCTTATTGAACATCAGAGAAGTCACACAGGAGAGAAGCCATTTTCATGCTCTGAGTGTGGGAAATGTTTTGCACAAAAATCAACTCTTGTTAGACATCAGAGAAGGCACACAAGTGAGAGGCCATTTTCTTGCTCTGAATGTGGGAAATGTTTCACAGAGATATCACATCTTGTTACACATCAGAGACATCACACTGGTGATAACCTATTTTAATGCTCTGAGTGTGGGAAATGTTTTACACACAAATCACAGCTTGTTGTACATGAGAGAAGTCACACAGGTGAGAAACCATTTCCATGCTCTGAGTGTGGGAAATATTTTGCCCACAAATCAACTGTTCTTGCACATGATAGAATAAACAAATGAGAGACCATTTCCATATTCTAAATGTGGAAAATGCTTTATATCGAAATCACAGCTAGTTACACATCAGAGATGTCACACAGGTTAGAAGCCATTTCCCTGCTCTGGGTGTGGGAAATGTTTTACACAAAAACCAACTCAGTATTTTTAGAGCAAGGATATTCTAGCATTACCTGTGAGACCAAAGATCATCAGCAGTGGCAACCTCATTACTAAAGGGAATGGAAAAGTTATAAAGTGAGGTAAGAAAAAATATTTGTTTTGTTTGTATAAAAAAACAAGCCCCATTGACCTAAATAAATATGCATATATTTGAGATATACGATTTAAAAAGTAGATCAAACTCTGCTATATTCAATAAACATTCAATTTGACCATTATCTTTTGAGTTTTTTAATGACTTTATTAGAAGTTTGCAGAACATACATAGAAAAATGTCAAACATCTCACAAGGGTTTGCATTCAGAAAAGGTAACACAAAGTGCAAAAAGGACATTTACAATAATAGAGACCAAATATACAAATCATATCGAGCAGTTGTCATATAATCTTTAATTTTAGGCAATGTCAAGAGTGTACACAGGAAAATGATGAGGGGTTCACATCAGGAACATTTTGGGGTACCTCCTTTCGACAAAGAAAGCCGAATAACAGTACTCAAATCCCAGTATAGGCTCAAATAATAATATGTCCCGTAAAACACAGTAAACACAGCAATAAACCCACATAATGGAGTAGAGAAAGTAAAGAAGGTGAGGAAAAGAAAGGAAGCAAGCATCAGGGAACAGACATAGGACACAGACAGGAGAGGTGAAGACGATACAAATAATATATCTGGAGTGTGGCATGTAAATCCAGAACTTCATAAAGGCCACGGTTCAAATTGAAGAATCTAATGTGCGTCATTCATGGGTAGGGGGCAGAGTCAAGTTGTCTGAGTAAGAACCAGGAAGTAGATTCAAAAAGTTTGTATGTATATATATCATAGTAAAATAGTTTCTGAGGTTGAAAAAAGACAATTTGTCCATCGAGTTCAACCTATTAGTGGTCTCCTAAACTGGATTATTTTTAGGACTAATTTTATCTGTTGTGAATGTTGGCCATTAAGTTTATTCCTCTTTTTTTTAACTATAGTGCGTGATACACCCACCATAACCCTGCATATCCTTATCCATTAGGAATATATCTAGCCCATATTAAAAGTAATGACAAAGTTCACCATTACTACTCTCTGAGGCAGAGAATTCCATATACGTATTGTCCTTACTGTGAAGCAACCTTTTCGTGTCTGTGTGTGAAATCTCCTCTCCTCTAACCTTAGCGGACGTCCACGTGTCCTCTGTGTTGATCTTACCAAAAACAAATCCCCCGCAAGTATTGTCCCCTTATATATTTGTAAATGTTAATCATGTCCCCTCTTAATCTCCTCTTTTCCAGTGTAAACATGCCTAGATTAGCAAGCCTTTCCTAATCAGGGAGAGTAGCCCTTCTTTCAAAATATATTATATGAAGAATCATATTTTTAACTTCTATCAAAGAGGGGGACGCACATTTTTTATCCAGTACTTCAAAATCAATTTCTTCGACACAGCGAGTATAACATGCAATACCGGGAGTATGGTTCTCTTATTAGGTCCCAAGTTCCATGGACTAAAAGTATGAAGTAAGCAAGCCAAGGGGTGTCTTACTAAGGATAGTGAGAAAATATGGTTAATAAATCCCATAACCTTATGCCAGAATAAAGCCATCTTACCACATTTCCAGGCGAAACGTGGAGGTTTATAAAATAAACCTCTTGGGGGGGGGGGGGGGGGTGGATGGCCTGGCTTCGTTTAAGTTGAGCTCCGGATCTTGCCGAAGATTAACCCCCATATAACTTGCCCCTGATCGTCCCTCTTCTCCCCCTGGCCTTCTGTGACTTGCCTGAGCCCCCTGGTGAGATCGGGTGTGCGCCACAGAATTAGGGTGCACATCCCGGAGCTCCGGCGGATTGTGGACTGCCTGAGACTCCCAGGCCGGGACCTCAATTTCCAGCTTGAGCCACCTGGGTCCTCTTGAGCTGCGACCGCCACTCCCTGTTTGATCTTGTGCCTGGCCGTGACCTGGATGCCGCTGTGTGGGTACTTCCGCTAGCACCCTGCTTCTGCCAGAAACTGGAGGTGCACCCTGAGGAGATTGGGCCACGTGAACTGAACTGACGGAGCTGCGGGACGCCCGGTAGCCATCTTGACTCCCCCTCTCTCACACAGGCAGCAGCTATTATCAGAGCCAGGAGGCTGAAAGCGGGACAGTGCTTGCAGATACAGGGGGGTGGCCTGTCTCCCTCCCAGCGATGGATGCGGTCCCCAACCTATTCCTCTCACCAAGCCTCCTGGTGCCTGTGGTCTCCCATTCAATCAACCAATCAGTTACTGTGGGGTTGTGACCTGCCTGTTGGAGGTAGAAATAGTGGTCACCCATCCCCGCTTGTGGGGCTACATACACCCCTCGATCACCTGGCAGGTGTGAGATGGCTATAGTGTGATTGCTGAGGGGCCCCTCAAACTCCTTAAGTGCATCCTAGAATTTGCGCCTGGTGACTGACTGTCATCTTCCGTACCTACCCCAGGGCGCAAGTAAGAGGCTAGAGGCTCATTCTTTTTTATTTCTCTAACGTCCTAAGTGGATGCTGGGGACTCCGTAAGGACCATGGGGATTAGCGGCTCCGCAGGAGACTGGGCACAACTATAAAGAAAGCTTTTAGACTACTGGTGTGCACTGGCTCCTCCCACCAAGACCCTCCTCCAGACTTCAGTTAGATTCTTGTGCCCGGCTGAGCTGGATGCATACTAGGGGCTCTCCTGAGCTCCTAGAAAGAAAGTATATTTAGGTTTTTTATTTTCAGTGAGACCTGCTGGCAACAGACTCACTGCAGCGAGGGACTAAGGGGAGAAGAAGCGAACCTACCTAACAGGTGGTAGTTTGGGCTTCTTAGGCTACTGGACACCATTAGCTCCAGAGGGATCGACCGCAGGACCCGACCTTGGTGTTCGTTCCCGGAGCCGCGCCGCCGTCCCCCTTACAGAGCCAGAAGCAAGAAGAGGTCCGGAAAATCGGCGGCAGAAGACTTCGGTCTTCACCAAGGTAGCGCACAGCACTGCAGCTGTGCGCCATTGCTCCTCATGTACACCTCACACTTCGGTCACTGATGGGTGCAGGGCGCTGGGGGGGGGCGCCCTGAGGGCAATATATAACACCTTGGCTGGCAAATATACATCATATATAGTCCTAGAGGCTATATAGATGTAAAATTACCCCTGCCAGTATTACAGAAAAAGCGGGAGAAAGTCTGCCGAAAAGGGGGCGGGGCTTCTCCCTCAGCACACTGGCGCCATTTTTCCCTCACAGTTCCGCTGGAAGGAAGCTCCCTGGCTCTCCCCTGCAGTCTGAATACTACAGAAGGGTAAAAAAGAGAGGGGGGGCACTAAATTTAGGCGCAGTATAGTTATTATATATACATAAGATATATATAAAAAAGCAGCTATAGGGAAAACACTCATTGATAGTGGGATCCCAGTGTTATATAGCGCTCTGGTGTGTGCTGGCATACTCTCTCTCTGTCTCCCCAAAGGGCTTTGTGGGGTCCTGTCCTCTGTCAGAGCATTCCCTGTGTGTTTGCGGTGTGTCGGTACGGCTGTGTCGACATGTTTGATGAGGAGGCTTATGTGGAGGCGGAGCAGATGCCTGTAAATGTGATGTCACCCCCTGCGGGGTCGACACCTGAGTGGATGGTGCTATGGAAGGAGTTACGTGATAGTGTCGACTCCTTACATAAAAGGTTTGACGACATACCAAATGTGGGACAGCCGGCTTCTCAGCCTGTGTCTGCCCAGGCGTCGCAAAAGCCATCAGGGGCTCTAAAACGCCCGCTACCTCAGATGGTTGACACAGATGTCGACACGGATACTGACTCCAGTGTCGACGACGATGAGACTAATGTAACTTCCAGTAGGGCCACACGTTACATGATTGAGGCAATGAAAAATGTGTTGCACATTTCTGATGTTACCCCCGGTACCACAAAAAAGGGTATAATGTTTGGAGAGAAAAAACTACCAGTAGCTTTTCCTCCATCTGAGGAGTTAAATGAAGTGTGTGAAGAAGCGTGGGCTTCCCCTGATAAAAAGCTGGTAATTTCTAAGAGGTTACTAATGGCGTACCCTTTCCCGCCAGAGGATAGGTCACGCTGGGAAACATCCCCTAGGGTGGATAAAGCGCTCACACGCTTGTCAAAGAAGGTGGCACTACCGTCTCCGGATATGGCCGCCCTGAAGGAATCTGCTGATAGAAAGCAGGAGGCTATCCTGAAGTCTATATATACACACACAGGTGTTATATTGAGACCGGCTATAGCTTCAGCCTGGATGTGCAGTGCTGCTGCTGCATGGTCAGACTCCCTGTCAGAAAATATAGATACCCTAGACAGGGACACTATTTTCCTAAACGTAGAGCATATAAAAGACGCACTTTTATACATGAGGGATGCACAGAGGGATATTTGCCGGCTGGCATCCAAAATTAGTGCAATGTCCATTTCTGCCAGGAGAGGGTTATGGACTCGGCAGTGGACAGGTGATGCAGATTCCAAACGACACATGGAAGTTCTGCCTTATAAGGGTGAGAAATTGTTCGGGGATGGTCTCTCGGACCTCGTTTCCACAGCAACAGCTGGGAAGTCTACATTTTTACCCCATGTTCCCTCACAACCAAAGAAAGCACCGTATTATCAGGTACAGTCCTTTCGGCCCAATAGGGGCAAGCGGGTTAAAGGCGCGTCCTTTCTGCTCAGAGGCAGAGGTAGAGGGAAAAAGCTGCAGCATACAGCCAGTTCCCAGGAGCAAAAGTCCTCCCCCGCTTCCTCTAAGTCCACAGCATGACGCTGGGGCTCCACAGGCGGAGCCAGGTACGGTGGGGGCCCGTCTCAAAAATTTCAGCAATCAGTGGGCTTGCTCACGGGTGGATCCCTGGATCCTTCAAGTAGTATCTCAGGGGTACAAACTGGAATTCGAGACGTCTCCCCCCCGCCGTTTCCTCAAATCTGCCTTGCCAACCACTCCCTCAGGCAGGGAGGCAGTGTTACAGGCAATTCAAAAGCTGTATTCACAACAAGTGATAGTAAAGGTGCCCCTACTTCAACAAGGAAGGGGTTACTATTCCACAATGTTTGTGGTACCGAAACCGGACGGTTCGGTGAGACCCATTTTAAATTTGAAATCCTTGAACACGTATATAAAAAAATTCAAGTTCAAGATGGAATCGCTCAGGGCGGTTATTGCAAGCCTGGACGAGGGGGATTACATGGTATCGCTGGACATCAAGGATGCTTACCTACATGTCCCCATTTACCATCCTCACCAGGAGTACCTCAGATTTGTGGTACAAGATTGTCATTACCAATTCCAGACGTTGCCGTTCGGTCTCTCCACGGCTCCGAGGGTCTTTACCAAGGTAATGGCGGAAATGATGATACTCCTTCGAAGGAAGGGAGTTTTAATTATCCCGTACTTGGACGATCTCCTGATAAAGGCGAGGTCCAGAGAGCAGTTGTTGGTAGGGGTAGCACTATCTCGGGAAGTGCTACAACAGCACGGCTGGATTCTAAACATTCCAAAGTCACAGCTGGTCCCTACGACACGCCTGCTGTTCCTAGGGATGGTTCTGGACACAGAACAGAGAAAAGTGTTTCTCCCGGAGGAAAAGGCCAAGGAGCTGTCATCTCTAGTCAGAGGCCTCCTAAAACCAAAACAGGTGTCGGTGCATCACTGCATGCGGATCCTGGGAAAAATGGTAGCTTCCTACGAAGCGATTCCATTCGGCAGGTTTCATGCAAGAACCTTTCAGTGGGACCTGTTGGACAAGTGGTCCGGATCGCATCTTCAGATGCATCGTCTGATAACCCTGTCTCCGAGGACAAGGGTGTCTCTGCTGTGGTGGCTGCAGAGTGCTCATCTTCAAGAGGGCCGCAGATTCGGCATACAGGACTGGGTCCTGGTGACCACGGATGCCAGCCTTCGAGGCTGGGGAGCAGTCACACAGGGAAGAAACTTCCAAGGACAATGGTCAAGTCAGGAGACTTCCCTGCACATAAATATTCTGGAACTAAGGGCCATTTACAATGCCCTAAGTCAGGCAAAACCCCTGCTTCAAAACCAGCCGGTACTGATCCAGTCAGACAACATCACGGCGGTCGCCCATGTAAATCGACAGGGCGGCACGAGAAGCAGGACGGCGATGGCAGAAGCCACAAGGATTCTCCGATGGGCGGAAAATCACGTGTTAGCACTGTCAGCAGTGTTCATTCCGGGAGTGGACAACTGGGAAGCAGACTTCCTCAGCAGGCACGACCTCCACCCGGGAGAGTGGGGACTTCATCCAGAAGTCTTTCAAATGATTGTAAACCAGTGGGAAAAACCACAGGTGGACATGATGGCGTCCCGCCTAAACAAAAAGCTAGAAAAATATTGCGCCAGGTCGAGAGACCCGCAGGCGATAGCTGTGGACGCTCTGGTAACACTGTGGGTGTACCGATCGGTTTATGTGTTCCCTCCTCTTCCTCTCATACCAAAGGTACTGAGGATAATAAGGAGAAGAGGAGTAAGAACTATACTCATTGTTCCGGATTGGCCAAGAAGAGCGTGGTATCCGGAACTTCAAGAAATGATGTCAGAGGACCCATGGCCTCTACCGCTCAGACAAGACCTGCTGCAGCAGGGGCCCTGTCTGTTCCAAGACTTACCGCGGCTGCGTTTGATGGCATGGCGGTTGAACACCGGATCCTAAAGGAAAAGGGCATTCCGGAGGAAGTCATTCCTACGCTGATTAAAGCTAGGAAAGAAGTAACCGCAAACCATTATCACCGCATATGGCGAAAATATGTTGCGTGGTGTGAGGCCAGGAAGGCTCCGACGGAAGAATTTCAGCTGGGCCGGTTCCTGCACTTCCTACAGTCAGGGGTGACTATGGGCCTTAAATTGGGTTCCATTAAGGTCCAGATTTCGGCTCTATCGATTTTCTTCCAGAGAGAATTGGCTTCACTATCTGAAGTTCAGACTTTTGTTAAGGGAGTGCTGCATATTCAGCCCCCTTTTGTGCCTCCAGTGGCACCTTGGGATCTCAACGTGGTGTTGGATTTCCTAAAGTCACATTGGTTTGAGCCACTGAAAACCGTGGATTTGAAATATCTCACGTGGAAAGTGGTCATGTTGTTGGCCTTGGCTTTGGCCAGGCGTGTTTCAGAGTTGGCGGCTTTGTCATGTAAAAGCCCTTATCTGATTTTCCATATGGATAGGGCAGAATTGAGGACTCGTCCCCAGTTTCTCCCCAAAGTGGTATCAGCTTTTCATCTGAACCAACCTATCATGGTGCCTGCGGCTACAAATGACTTGGAGGCTTCCAAGTTGTTGGATGTAGTCAGGGCCCTAAAAATTTATGTTTCCAGGACAGCTGGAGTCAGGAAGACTGACTCGCTCTTTATCCTGTATGCGCCCAACAAGTTGGGTGCACCTGCTTCTAAGCAGACTATTGCTAGCTGGATCTGTAGTACGATTCAGCTTGCACATTCTGCGGCTGGACTGCCGCATCCTAAATCAGTAAAAGCCCATTCCACGAGGAAAGTGGGCTCTTCTTGGGCGGCTGCCCGAGGGGTCTTGGCTCTTCAACTTTGCCGAGCTGCAACTTGGTCAGGGGCAAACACGTTTGCAAAATTCTACAAATTTGATACCCTGGCTGAGGAGGACCTTGAGTTCTCTCATTCGGTGCTGCAGAGTCATCCGCACTCTCCCGCCCGTTTGGGAGCTTTGGTATAATCCCCATGGTCCTTACGGAGTCCCCAGCATCCACTTAGGACGTTAGAGAAAATAAGAATTTACTCACCGGTAATTCTATTTCTCATAGTCCGTAGTGGATGCTGGGCGCCCATGCCCAAGTGCGGATTGTCTGCAATACTTGTATATAGTTATTGCTTAACTAAAGGGTTATTGTTGAGCTATCTGTTGGGAGGCTCAGTTGTTATCATGCTGTTAACTGGGTATTGTATCACGAGTTATACGGTGTGATTGGTGTGGCTGGTCTGAGTCTTACCCGGGATTCAAAATCCTTCCTAATTGTGTCAGCTCTTCCGGGCACAGTATCCTAACTGAAGTCTGGAGGAGGGTCTTGGTGGGAGGAGCCAGTGCACACCAGTAGTCTAAAAGCTTTCTTTATAGTTGTGCCCAGTCTCCTGCGGAGCCGCTAATCCCCATGGTCCTAAAGGAGTCCCCAGCATCCACTACGGACTATGAGAAATAGAATTACCGGTGAGTAAATTCTTATTTTCTTACCCGAACTCCACGAGGTCATCTCCTGAGTTGCCTGTGTTAGATTGAGTGGGGTGTCCAGCGATGGATGCGGTCCCCAACCTATTCCTCTCACCAAGCCTCCTGGTGCCTGGGCGCAATACAGCCTTCTTCACCATTCGTGGCCACTCAGGAGTGGAATCTGCCCGCCGGTGCCACTCCATGATGTGGCGCACTAATGCAGATCATTTCCCTCCATCACTCCTATATGCTGTGATTTTATATTCTTTAGACGGAAACTGCAGTGGTGCTTTCTCTATACATAATTCCTCTGTAGCTATATTCGACTTCCAGTTTCCTACGGTGATGCCGCCTAAACGCCAAAAGACCAGGCTACAATAGTTCATCTAGTGAATTTCTTCAATCTCCCCCCCCCCCCCATCTCAAGCCCTGAATGGTTGAGCTATGCCGGATACACACCTTAAATCTTCGCAAGGATCTGATGCTACTATGGATCAATTGTCCTTGGATATGTCAAGGAAATCCGACAATGATGCTACGCTAACATTGGGCTCCATGAAGCAGTTATTTGCCTTCGTTTAAAGCGTATATTTTGGCAGATTTCACGGCGGCCTTACAGACGTGCCAGCAGTCAGTCGACGCCCTGGGTCAACGTACGGACCGCCTCGATAATAAATTGGAGGAAGTGGTGAAGACCCACAATGAACTGATTGTGCATTATGAGGACCTTCAATTGGAGGTGGCAGAGCTGAGACGGAAAACTAGTGACTTGGAGGACAGGTAGCGACGGAATAATATTAAGATCTGTGGCATTCCTGAGTCTGTTTCAACTCCACCCACAAAGACTTTGACACTAATTTATTTATGAGGCTCCTGCCAACCACGTCTATAGATGATTTTCTTCTGGATCGCATTCATCACCTTCCTAAAGCTAAGAATTCCCCACTGGATGCTCCTAGGGATACCTTAATGCAGCTTCACTACTTCCATGTTAAGAAGCAGATCCTGAGAGCGGAAATGCAGTCGGATGTGTCAGCAACTATCCTGGGGGATCTCCCAAGCATTTGGGGATCTTTCAGCTGCAACTTTGGCGCTACGGAGGACCTTTTACCCTGTCACCTAGGGCGCTACGCAGAGCTGATATACCTTACCGCTGGGGTTTTTCGACGAAACTCCTCATTAGAAGGAATGGCTCAACTACTGTAGTCTTGTCGCCTGAAGCTGGTGTCAAGCTGCTGGCTTCCTGGAACTCCATCTCCTGGATTCCATCTCTGTAACAGTGCCTCCTAACCTGAGAGTGGCAGAGGACTGTGTCCTTCCCGGGAGTTCGGCCTAAGCTACACGGTCCTTCGCTGGTCGTATACGATCGCCTCTGCATTGTTTATTATAGTCTGATTTTCTTGCAGTGTTTTCTTCTGCTGTTGCTGTTTTTCTCCCTATTCAGGTAATTAGGGCTGTGGACCATGGTATAGTCGGTCTTACTGTCATGCAGTATTATAGGGTCTGATTCTGTGCTCTTTTGATACTACTGAGAACTATATTTACTTACTGTATTGTTATCTCCTTGTGGATCTCATCCTTTATGCATGACTCCGTAATGTCCACAGGTGTTGCACGTCTTTCTTTTCTCTGTTATTCCTCGCACTCTCTTGTGTGTAGTCATATCTTATATTTTGGAATGTAGCCCCTTACACTGACAGTACCTGACAGATAACTACTGCTGGAAGGTCTACCCATATGGATAGACCTCCTATTTTGGGGGTTTTGATTTGTCCGTGACCCGACTTAGATTTAGATATAGATGCACTGTTGTAATGTTTCTCCTTTTTGGGAGTCATTTGACTATGACGGTTTGATTGTTTAATGTTCCCTACTGGAAGCGATCCGAGAATACCTTAATTTGTTTTCGTCTTGTGAGGTTCCTGTGTGCGGTATGTCATTTTCCCTCTATTATAGGTTATTCAGGAGTGTTGGGGGAGTGTCAAGATCTGCCATGACCCCATTGTGTCACCTTTATTGGTGGCCTATGGAGGAACCCATGTGGTGCCGATTTTGTTTTTGTCCTCTTAATCCTCTTCTTTTTGCTTTTTTTGTATTTTTCTATTACCTACTACACACGATTTTATGCTCCTTTGTTTCTAGTGCGCTATGGCCTGAATTGTTTTTTACCTTATGTATTGTGATTCCAAATGGTTAATGTATTGTCGTTAAATGTCAAGGGCTTGAACTCAGCCAAAAAAAAGAATCTAGCACTGTCTCATTTTGCTAAGTGTAAAGCCAACATAGTTGCCCTACTTTAAAGCTTCGTCCCCACCTCCGCTCATGAATAACAGGTTCCCACATTGCTACATGGCCAATGGCCCGACTAAGAAAGCCGGCATTGCCTTTTTGTTTTCTAATAACTGCGACTTTGTCTTGGATAGTCAGGTATCGAACCAAGAAGGCAGATACCTAATTTTAGTGGGTAAATTAGAGAATAGGCCTACTACCCTAGCTGTTGTATATGCACCTAATGCCAAACAGGTCCACTTTTTGAGGAAGTTTTATAAATTTTTACAGAAGTGTAGCTCGGGATCCCTCATGGTGTTAGGGGATTTCTAGATGGTCGTAGACCCAGGTCTTGACAGATCCTCGGCTCACCGATCCAGTAGGGTTTTGCCAGTCCGTGATCACTTCCGCACCTTTAGGCACATCTAGGGAGACCAATCCTGGGAAATTTTTTCAATTTCGGGATTGAAAAATACTCAATCCCGAGATTCCCGGGATTGAGTTGGTCAGTGAAAATATTATTTATTCTGTACTTTTTCTAAAATAAAAATTAATGACTAGTACAAATAAAGGTCTGAAAATGACTTTTATTAACATTTTCAAAATACAAGTATAAAAGCATTCAAAGAAAAATTTAAGTTATTCTAGTGTATCAAGTCTACAGAATGGTGAATGGTCCCTGATCTGTATCAGCAGCACAAAATACAGAATTAATATTTATTAAAGACTTTAAGAACCATTAAAGAGAAAAAAAGACTGGACTGGCCCCTGACCTGAGTCTCTGACCATGCCCATTTGGCAAACCCCACCCTAGGCCCTTTCACTGCATCAGCAGCACAAAATACAGTATTATTAATACGGGCTGAGTATCACTTATCCAAAATTCTAAATCCCACATTTTTGGGTCCCCTACTGAGATAATGACATATGTATTATATACATTATCTATAAATATATAATATATATAATATTTATGTTATTATCTCAGTAGGGGACCCATAAATTTGGGATTTTGAATGCTGGATAAGGGATACTCAACCTGTAATATCTATTAAAGACTGTAATTATTAAAGAGCAAAAAAATACAAGAATGGACTGGAGCAGTAACCCGGCCATGAAAACAAACATATGCTTATTTACTGCGCAATTCCTTATAATATGATCGTAGGAAACAGAGTGTGTCAGTAGTTTCATCTCCCAGGCGTGTGCGTACTCTGGTGCAGATAATGCCAGCTGCTGAAAAAGCACCTTCTGCCTCAACAGATGTATCCGGAATGGTCATCAAAAATTCACAAGCCTTCTGAAGACATACCCCACGCTTTCAATTGCTTTCAAACAATACCATCTCAGTCTTGATGGCTTTCGTCGAATCCTTCTCATCAAACTGACTCTGTTGGAAAGAAGGTTGGGTCAAAGAATATTTCATTGTCAGTTCCAGTTGTTCTTGTAGACTTGTTTCCACTTCACAGGCGTCCATCTTCAGAATGGTTGTTCTCAATCTCATCAATTACACAGCAAGATTCAGTAACTTGATCACATTCAGTTGACACGACACCACCACCTCCAGACGCAGACGGATGGAAAGAATGGAGACGTAGCAACAATGCTGCCACAGCTCTTTTGACTTCTGGCGATTTTGCAACAGTGAATGTGCTGTCATTTGTGGCCCGTGGATTATTTAAATATTGCAGAATGCCTGCAAATTCATTTCTACGTTCACTTATCCTGGCACGAACAGCAACTGCAAGGTTCTTCGCCAATTCTGAACACTGTTTTTCCAGATGTTTAAGAGCAGATATAACTGCAGCATCAGCTGTGATGAGGTTGATATCTCAATGACACGGAGCTTCTACAACGAGTTTGACTGGCTGCAACGCCGACACAATTTCCTGCACACTCTCAAAATCAGCATCTGTGATTTGAACTTAAGACTTAACATCAATCATCGCCTTCAGGATACAGCTCCTCAAACGTATAACTCTGCTTAGCATTTCAAAAAGGCTATTCCACCGTGTCTTACAGGCAAGTATCCGGTTCTGCCCGTGCCCAATTTCAGCTCTTACATTCTTCTGCAATACATCATTATTTCTCGTTGGTGACCGTCTGAAGATTTTCATGACCGTCCTAATCTTCTTGACCAGGTTCTGGTAATCTTCTGAGTTCTGTGATGTCGTCAACATTGTTGTCAGTGACTTTAAATTCATCTTCATCATCTGAATCATCAGATTGGATGTTGGCTATTGAAGCCAAAAGACTTTCAGGGATCTTGTACAATACATCCATAACAGCTAAATGGTTTCCATGAGCATAGCACAGCTGCTGTTTGGCCGATATGACCCGGGCCACTATTCATTTCACTGGCACCATCTGTACAAATAACAACTATGTCATCTTGGAGAGAAAGTCCAAATGCAGAGTTTCATTTCAAGAAGGTCCACACATTTTTCAGCTGGCATTGATCCTAAGACTTGAACCATACCAAGGCTCCAGAACTGAGCTTGCCCAACGTGAACATTGATATTCATGTCTGTTGCGAGTAGATGTCCACTCATCAAAAGTTAGACCGAAGCATTTTCCATCTGCCTTCAGCTTTGCAAGTTCACTTGCTACGAAGCTTCTCGTCATCTCTCCAATGTTCCATGACAATCTGCTTTATTGTTTTTTTGATTTTGGGAGCTGTGTAAAACCCTGCATCTCAAGACCTTTTCTAATATCAGGCGACGTAATGGAGATACGGACTGGCGGTTCGTCACACGCAACCATTCTGGAAAGAGTAGCCTGTAGTGAATATTCTATATTTTTTACAAGGAATTCCAATGTAGGCCCAACTGCAGCATCAGCGGTTTTCTTCTTTGTTGTAGTAGTCCGTGCAGACTCTGTTGTACTACTAGCGCTCAATGGGGGTAATTCTGAGTTGATCGCAGCAGGATTTTTGTTAGCAGTTGGGCAAAACTATGTGCACTGCAGGGTAGATATAACATGTGCAGAGAGAGTTAGATATGGGTGTGGTGTGTTCAATCTGCAATCTAAATTGCAGTGTAAAAATAAAGCAGCCAGTATTTACCCTGCACAGAAACAAAATAACCCACCCAAATCTAACTGTCTCTGCACTTGTTATATCTGCTTCCCCTGCACTGCACATGGTTTTGCCCAACTGCTAAAAAATTTCCTGCTGCGATCAACTTGGAATTACCCCCACTGTCTCACCAGCAGAATCATTTGACCGTTTCTGTTGTAGACACATTTTGTGCATTGTCTTAAGGTGCACATGTAGGCCTTTGGTAGAGCAACCACATTTCAGAACTTTCTCACAATCTTTTCACTGAGCTGCTTCACCTGTGGCTTTCTCACGTAAAAAGTTATTCCATACTCCTTCAGACTTACAAACAACATACTCTACTACTGTTGCTTTTCATTTTGAGGCAGTCATTGAAGACAACGGTCAGGCTAACAGGTCGTCCAGGTGCAGGGCCCAGACCAGTAGGTGGTGGTGGTGGTGAACCAAGGGGCCACGTCAGGGTAGAGTTTACTTTGTTCAATAAGCCGGGTCGTTACGGACCGGTACTTGGTGACAGACAGGCTTGCAATCCACTGTCCAAACTTTCCTAAGTCACAAACGCCAAATCCTGAGTGACGCACAAAAAGATGTTAAATAAAAGAAACACTTGAAATAAAGTATTTTGGATTTGCATTCATTAAAAAAGCCATTTGACACTACATAAAATTCTAGCGTGCACCATGCACTTCATCATGCCCTGACTCCAAGTCTCTACCCTGTCCAATTATCCAACTATGGGGGTAATTCCAAGTTGATCGCAGCAGGAATTTTGTTAGCAGTTGGTCAAAACCATGGGGGTCATTCCGAGTTGTTCGCTCGTTGCCGATTTTCGCAACGGAGCGATTAAGGCAAAAATGCGCATGCTACGCAGTGCGCATGCGCTAAGTATTTTAGCACAAAACTTAGTAGAGTTACTCACGTCCGAACGAAGAATTTTCATCGTTGAAGTGATCGGAGCGTGATTGACAGGAAGTGGGTGTTTCTGGGCGGAAACTGACCGTTTTCTGGGAGTGTGCGGAAAAAACGCAGGCGTGCCAGGATAAAACGCAGGAGTGTCTGGAGAAACGGGGGAGTGGCTGGCCGAACGCAGCGCGTGTTTGTGACGTCAAACCAGGAACGAAACGGGCTGAGCTGATCGCAGTGTAGGAGTAAGTCTCGAGCTACTCAGAAACTGCTAAGAATTTTCTATTCGCAATTCTGCTAATCTTTCGTTCGCAATTCTGCTGTGCTAAGATTCACTCCCAGAGGGCGGCGGCCTAGCGTGCGCAATGCTGCTAAAATCTGCTAGCGAGCAAACAACTCGGAATGAGGGCCCATGTGCACTGCAGGGGAGGCAGATTTAATATGTGCAGAGAGAGTTAGATTTGGGTGTGGTGTGTTCAAGCTGCAATCTAATTTGCAGTGTAAAAATAAAGCAGCCAGTATTTACCCTGCACAGAAATAAAATAACCCACCCAAATCTAACTCTTTCTGCAAATGTTATATCTGCCTCTCCTGCAGTGCACATGGTTTTGCCCAACTGCTAACAAAATTCCTGCTGCGATCAACTTGCAATTACCCCTATAATCTTATTATTAGCCTATATAAAAGAAGAGATTTTTTCAAAAACAGAAAAGCAAAACAATAAAGAAAACACGTTATAAATTTGTATATTATTATTATCCTTTATTTATGTGGCGCCACAAGGGTTCCGCAGCGCCCAATTACAGAGTACATAAACAAATAATCAAAACAGAAAAACAGCAACTTACAGTTGTAGACAATATAGGACAAGTACAGGGTAAATAAACATAGTTACATCAGTAGATGACACTGGAATAAGTATCAGGTGGCAGAAGACTGCTGGATTTGGTGCAGTTGAAGATTATTAAAGGATTAGCACATGAGGGAAGAGGGCCCTGCTCGTGAGAGCTTACATTCTAAAGGGGAGGGGTAGACAGACAGGGGTGAGACAGATGGGGTACATAGAGAGCGTGGAACAGAGGGCTAGGATGAGATTTGGCTGGTAAAGAAGTGGGTCTTGGAGCCATTTTACGTTTTGTAGAGAGGTGGAGAGGTAGGGAATGGGAGGAAGTAATCAGTAGGCGGGAGAGACGGCGTGCATTAGCAGAGCGAAGAGTACGGGTGGGAGTGTAAAGGGAGATAAGGTCAGAGATGTAGATGGGAGAGGAGTGGGTGAGGGCTTTGTAAGTGAGCGTGAGAAGTTTTAATTGGATTCTGAAATGGAAGGGGAGCCAGTGAAGGTCTAGTAAGAGAGGAGAGGTGGACGTAGTGGTTTGATGAGGAAGAGGAGTCAGGCTGCAGTATTGAGGATAGATTGGAGTGGAGGGAGGTATTTGTCAGGAAAGCCAGTCAGGAGGAGATTACAGTGGTCCAGTCTGGAGATGAGGGTCTTAGTAGCGTCCTGGGTGAGAAAGGGTCTGATCCTGGAAATATTTTTTAGGTGAAAACGGTAGGTTTGTGAGAGGTGGTGAATGTGTGGTTTGAAGGAGAGGGAGGAGTCAAGGATTACTCCAAGACAGCTCTCTTGGGGGCTAGAGGAGATAGTAGTGCCATCAATAGATAATGAGATTGCGGGAGGGAGGGAAGATGATCAGCTCAGTCTTAGACATGTTGGGGGTAATTCCAAGTTGATCGCAGCAGGATTTTTGATAGCAGTTGGGCAAAACCATGTGCACTGCAGGGGAGGCAGATATAACGTGCAGAAAGAGTTAGATTTGGGTGGGTTATTTTATTTCTGTGCAGGGTACATACTGGTTGCTTTATTTTTACACTGCAAATTATATTGCAGATTTAACACACCACACCCAAATCTAACTCTGTCTGCAAATGTTATATCTGCCTCCCCTGCAGTGCACATGGTTTTGCCCAATTGCTATAAAAAATCCTGCTGCGATCAACTTGGAACTACCCCCGTTACGTTTAAGAAAGCGCTGGGACATCCAAACAGAGATAGCAGAAAGACAGTTGGAGATGGGAGTGAGGAGAGGTCCTGAAAGGAAAGATAGATTTGAGTGTCATCAGCATAGAGATGATATTGGAAACCGAAAAGAACTAATGAGCGTACCTAGTGAGGACGTATAGAGAGATAAAACAAGCGGACCAAGTGTATATACTACTCAGTACTGCAAGAAATAAATCTTTTATGGCTCCCGTTCCTGAGTCCCAGCAAGACCATAGCACAACAGGAATAAACCATTTATCATGGCCTAGCAGCACAGGCCCACAGTCAGAAAAATAAAAATATATATTTTCTGCAGCGGGTACACTGGGATTCCACAGGGAATACATTGGGGTGTAGAGTTGGATCTTGATCCAAGGCACCAACAGGCTAAAGCTTTGACTGTTCCCAGGTCACTAACGGGGGGCTGTGCTAGGCAGCCCTGAAAAGAGCTTTTAGAAGACTTGAAGGGTCACAGCACTAGTAATGTCAGTCCGACATTCTGTGCTGTGACTCCATCACCTCCCTCCGCAGCGCTGCATACTCCCGCGGCCTGGTTCCCAGGTACTTACAGCTGAGGCGCTCTGGTTCCCATCAGGCAGACACACACCGCTGCTGCTGTCCTGGATCGCGTGGCTGCACTCTAGGGAGGAGGTAAGAGGGTCCGCCAGGTGGGACCCACCGAAATCGCGTTCCGGTCGTGGTTTTAGGAGACGGACAGAGACGCTGGCGAGGACACTGTGGCCGGGCAGGGACCCCACTATATCAACCAGGGCATGGGGCACAGGTCGGATTTATTAAAATCCTTTTATATTAGGCTCCACAGTACCAGCATAGGGGATAAGGCGCTGACCTGTAGCCCCTCCCCCAGCTCCGGGCGCCATCTACTGCTGGTGTTCCGCCCTGGATCTGCTTCTCTCTCTCTCCCTCACTCCCTGTCAGCGTCTGGGCCTGATTTTAACTAGAGCTGCGCTGATCTGGGACTGCAGGGCACTGTCTCCTCTGTAAAGCCGCCTGTACATCAGCACTGTGTATTTACAGGACACTTAAGTATTCTACATGTCATTCTAGACAGTGTTAGTTAAGAACAAGTGTACTGCAATCTGAGTATTTAGTACAAGTATTCTGTGATATACATCCAGTATCTACTGTGCATTGTTATATCTATAGTCATATCTTGATATATGTGATTTGACTAGTCCAGTGCAGTTTTATTGTTGATATGTTAGAATTTCTGCATTGTACATGTGACTGAGATTGCCTGTAGCCTTTGTGTAAGATTCCATTCTCCTGTATCACATATTGCTATCACTATATTCTGTACCCTGAGGGGCAAAGTGCGTCAGGGTCCCATATATATATATATATAGAGAGAGAGAGAGAGAGTCACACAGAATATATTGGCCCTCATTCCAAGTTGTTCGCTCACTAGCTACTTTTAGCAGCATTGCACACGCTAGGCCGCCGCCCTCTGGGAGTGTATCTTAGCTTAGCAGAATAGCGAACGAAAGATTAGCAGAATTGCTACTAAATAATTCCTTGCAGTTTCTGAGTAGCTCCAGACCTACTCCTAGATTGCGATCAGCTCGGTCCGTTTAGTTCCTGGTTTGATGTCACAAACACGTCCTGCGTTCGGCCAGCCACTCCCCCGTTTCTCCAGCCACTCCTTTTTGTCTGGCACGCCTGCATTTTTTAGCACACTCCCGGAAAACGCTCAGTTACCACCCAGAAACGCCCCTTTCTCTGACGTCCTAAGTGGATGCTGGGACTCCGTAAGGACCATGGGGATTAGCGGCTCCGCAGGAGACTGGGCACAACTAAAGAAAGCTTTAGGACTACCTGGTGTGCACTGGCTCCTCCCACTAAGACCCTCCTCCAGACCTCAGTTAGATTCTTGTGCCCGGCTGAGCTGGATGCACACTAGGGGCTCTCCTGAGCTCCTAGAAAGAAAGTATATTTAGGTTTTTTATTTTACAGTGAGATCTGCTGGCAACAGACTCACTGCAGCGAGGGACTAAGGGGAGAAGAAGCGAACCTACCTGCTTGCAGCTAGCTTGGGCTTCTTAGGCTACTGGACACCATTAGCTCCAGAGGGATCGACCGCAGGACCCGACCTTGGTGTTCGTTCCCGGAGCCGCGCCGCCGTCCCCCTTACAGAGCCAGAAGCATGAAGAGTCCGGAAAATCGGCGGCAGAAGACTTCGGTCTTCACCAAGGTAGCGCACAGCACTGCAGCTGTGCGCCATTGCTCCTCATGTACACCTCACACTCCGGTCACTGATGGGTGCAGGGCGCTGGGGGGGGGGCGCCCTGAGGGCAATATAAGACACCTTGGCTGGCAAATCATCACAGTATATAGTCCCAGGGCTATATATGTGATAAATTACCCCTGCCAGAATCCATAAAAAAGCGGGAGAAAAGTCCGCCGAAAAAGGGGCGGGGCTTCTCCCTCAGCACACTGGCGCCATTTTTTCTTCACAGTGCAGCTGGAAGACAGCTCCCCAGGTTCTCCCCTGTAGTTTTCAGGCTCAAAGGGTTAAAAAGAGAGGGGGGGCACTAAATTTAGGCGCAATATATGTATACAAGCAGCTATTGGGGGAAAAATCACTCAGTTATAGTGTTAATCCCTGCATTATATAGCGCTCTGGTGTGTGCTGGCATACTCTCTCTCTGTCTCCCCAAAGGACTTTGTGGGGTCCTGTCCTCAGTCAGAGCATTCCCTGTGTGTGTGCGGTGTGTCGGTACGGCTGTGTCGACATGTTGGATGAAGAAGGTTACGTGGAGGCGGAGCAGAGGCCGATAAATGGGATGTCGCCCCCTGTGGGGCCGACACCAGAGTGGATGGATAGGTAGAAGGTATTAACCGACAATGTCAACTCCTTACATAAAAGGCTGGATGACGTAACAGCTGTGGGACAGCCGGCTTCTCAGCCCGCGCCTGCCCAGACGTCTCAAAGGCCATCAGGGGCTCAAAAAACGCCCGTTACCTCAGATGGCAGACACAGATGTCGACACGGAGTCTGACTCCAGTGTCGACGAGGTTGAGACATATACACAATCCACTAGGAACATCCGTTACATGATCTCGGCAATGAAAAATGTGTTACGCATTTCTGACATGAACCCAAGTACCACATAAAAGGGGTTTTATTTTTGGGGAGAAAAAGCAGCCAGTGTTTTGTTCCCCCATCAGATGAATGAATGAAATGTGTAAAAAAGCGTGAGGTTCCCCCGATAAGAAACTGGTAATTTCTAAAAAGTTACTGATGGCGTACCCTTTCCCGCCAGAGGATAGGTCACGTTGGGAGATATCCCTTAGGGTGGATAAGGCGCTCACACGTTTGTCAAAAAAGGTGGCACTGCCGTCTTAGGATACGGCCACCTTGAAGGAGCCTGCTGATAAAAAGCAGGAGGCTATCCTGAAGTCTGTATATACACACTCAGGTTATATACTGAGACCTGCAATTGCCTCAGCATAAATAGTGCTGCTGCAGCGTGGTCTGATACCCTGTCAGATAATACTAATACTCTAAGACAGGGATAATATTTTGCTAACATAGAGCATATTAAAGACGTCGTCTTATATATAAAGGATGCACAGAGGGATATTTGCCGGCTGGCATCCAGAATTAATGCAATGTCCATTCTGCCAGGAGGGTATTAGAAACCCGGCAGTGGACAGGTGATGCTGCCTGTAAAAGGCACATGGAGATTCTGCCTTATAAGGGTGAGGAATTGTTTGGGGATGGTCTCTGGGACCTCGTATCCACAGCAACAGCTGGGAAGAAAAACATTTTTTTACCTCAGGTTTCCTCACAGCCTAAGAAAGCACCGTATTTTCAGGTACAGTCCTTTCGGCTTCAGAAAAGCAAGCGGGTCAAAGGCGCTTCCTTTCTGCACAGAGACAAGGGAGGAAGGAAAAAGCTGCACCAGCAGCCAGTTCCCAGGATCAAAAATCTTCCCCCGCTTCCTCTGAGTCCACCGCATGACGCTGGGGCTCCACAGGTGGAGACAGGTGCGGTAGGGGCGCGTCTCAGGAACTTCAGGGACCAGTGGGCTTGCCCACAGGTGGATCCCTAGGTTCTGCAAATAGTATCACAGGGATACAGGCTGGAGTTCGAGGCACTCCCCCTCGCCGTTACCTCACATCAGCCTTGCCTGCTGCCCTCGGAGAAAGGTAGTACTGGCGGCAATTCACAAGCTGTACTTCCAGCAGGTGAAATCAAGGTACCCCTCCTTCAACAAGGCCGGGGTTACTATTCCAAAATGTTGTGGTACCGAAACCAGACGGTTCGGTGAGACCCATTCTAAAATTGAAAGCCTTGAACACTTATATACGAAGGTTCAAGTTCAAAATGGAATCGCTCAGGGCGATTATTGCAAGCCTGGAGAATTTCATGGTATCACTGGACATCAAGGATGCTTACCTGCATGTCCCTATTTACCCTCTTCACCAGGAGTACCTCAAAATTGTGGTACAGGATTGTCATTACCAATTCCAGACATTGCCGTTGGTCTGTCCCCGGCACCGAGGTATTTACCAAGGTAATGGCCGAAATAATTATCCCGTACTTGGACGATCTCCTTATAAAGGCGAGGTCCAGGGAGCAGTTGTTCGTCGGAGTAGCACTATCTCGGGAAGTGCTACAACAGCACGGCTGGATTCTGAATATTCCAAAGTCGCAGCTGGTTTCTACGACGCGTCTACTGTTCCTGGGTATGGTTCTGGACACAGAACAGGATAAAAAGGGTTTCTCCCAGAGGAGAAGTCCAAGGAGTTGTCGTCTCTAGACAGAGACCTCCTAATACGTATACAGGTGTCGGTGCATCAATGCACGCGAGCCCTGGGAAAGATGGTAGCTTCTTACGAAGAAATTCCATTCGCCAGGTCCCATGCAAGGATTTTCCAGTGGGATCTGTTGGACAAGTGGTCCGGGTCGCATCTTCAGATGCATCGGCGGATAACCCTGTCTCCAAGGGCCAGGGTGTCGCTGTTGTGGTGGCTGCAGAGTGCTCATCTTCTAGGGGGCCGCAGATTAGGCATACAGGACTGGGTCCTGGTGACCACGGATGCCAGCCTTTGAGGCTGGGGGGCAGTCACACAGGGAAGAAACTTCCAAGGCTATGGAAAAGTCAGGAGACTTCCCTACACATAAATATTCTGGAACTAAGGGCCATTTACAATGCCCTAAGTCAGGCTAGACCCCTGCTTCAACACCGGCCGGTGCTGATCCAGTCAGACAACATCACGGCGGTCGCTCATGTAAACCGACAGGGCCGCACAAGAAGCAGGATGGCGATGGCAGAAGCCACAAGGGTTCTCCGATGGGCGGAAAATCATGTGTTAGCACTGTCAGCAGTGTTCATTCCCGGAGTGGACAACTGAGAAGCAGATTTTCTCAGAAGACACGACCTCCACCCGGGAGAGTGGGGACTTCATCCAGAAGTCTTCCAAATGATTGTACACCGTTGGGAAAGGCCACAGGTGGACATGATGGCGTCCCGCCTCAACTAAAAGTTACAAAGATATTGCGCCAGGTCAAGGACCCTCAGGCGATAGCTGTGGACGCTCTGGTAACACAGTGGGTGTACCAGTCGGTGTATGTGTTCCCTTCTCTGCCTCTCTTACCCAGGGTAATGAGAATAATAAGAAGGAGAGGAGTAAGAACTATACTCATTGTTCCGGGTTGGCCAAGAAGAGCTTGGTAACCAGAACTCCAAGAAATGATCTCAAAGGACCCATGGCCTCTGCCGCTCAGACAGGACCTGCTGCAGCAGGGGGCCTGTCTGTTCCAAGACGTACCGCGGCTGCGTTTGACGGCATGGCGGTTGAATGCCGGATCCTGAAGGAAAAGGGAATTCCGGAGGGAGTTATCCCTACGCTATTTAAAGCTAGGAAAGAAGTGAACGCAAACCATTATCACCGCATATGGCGGAAATATGTTGCGTACTGTGAGGCCAGGAAGGCCCCAAAGGAGAAATTTCAGCTAGGTCGATTTCTGCACTTCCTACAGTCAGAGGTGACTATGGGCCTAAAATTGGGTTCCATTAAGGTCCAGATTTCGGCTCTATCGATTTTCTTCCAAAATTGAACTGGCTTCACTGCCTGAAGTTCAGACTTTTGTTAAGGGAGTGCTGCATAGTCAGCCCCCGTTTGTGCCTCCAGTGGCACCGTGGGATCTCAACGTGGTGTTGGATTTCCTGAAGTCGCATTGGGTTGAGCCACTTAAATCCGTGGAGCTATAATACCTCACGTGGAAAGTGGTCATTCTGTGGGCCTTGGCGTCGGCCAGGCGTGTATCAGAATTGGCGGCTTTGTCATACAAAAGCCCTTATCTGTATTTTATATGGATAAGGCGGAATTGAGGACTCGTTCCCAATTCCTTCCTAAGGTGGTATCAGTTTTTCATGTGAACCAACCTATTGTGGTGCCTGCGGCTACTTGGGACTTGGAGGATTCCAAGTTACTGGACATAGTTAGGGCCCTGAAAAGTATATGTTTCCAGGACAGCTGGAGTCAGGAAAACTGACTCGCTATTTCTCCTGTATGCACCCAACAAGCTGGGTGCTCCTGCTTCTAAGCAGACGATTGCTCGCTGGATCTGTAGCACGATTCAACTTGCACATTCTGCGGCTGGACTGCCGCACCCTAAATCTGTAAAAGCCCATTCCACGAGGAAAGTGGGCTCTTCTTGGGCGGCTGCCCGAGGGGTCTCGGCTTTACAACTTTGCCGAGCTGTTACTTGGTCGGGTTAAAACATTTTTGTAAGAGTCTACAAGTTTGATACCCTGGCTGAGGAGGACCTAGAGTTTGCTCATTCGGTGCTGCAGAGTCATCCGCACTCTCCCGCCCATTTGGGAGCTTTGGTATAATCCCCATGGTCCTTACGGAGTCCCAGCATCCACTTAGGACGTCAGAGAAAATAAGATTTTACTCACCGGTGAATCTATTTCTCGTAGTCCGTAGTGGATGCTGGGCGCCCATCCCAAGTGCGGATTGTCTGCAATACTTGTTTATAGTTATTGCCTAACTAAAGGGTTATTGTTGAGCCATCTGTTGAGAGGCTCAGTTATATTTCATACTGTTAACTGGGTATAGTATCACGAGTTATACGGTGTGATTGGTGTGGCTGGTATGAGTCTTACCCGGGATTCAAAATCCTCCTTATTGTGTCAGCTCTTCCGGGCACAGTATCCTAACTGAGGTCTGGAGGAGGGTCTTAGTGGGAGGAGCCAATGCACACCAGGTAGTCCTAAAGCTTTCTTTAGTTGTGCCCAGTCTCCTGCGGAGCCGCTAATCCCCATGGTCCTTACGGAGTCCCAGCATCCACTACGGACTACGAGAAATAGATTTACCGGTGAGTAAAATCTTATTTTCCTGTCAATCATTCACCGATCAGCAGTGCGACTGAAAAGCGCTGCACGAACAACAGCAAAACTGCTAAGTTTTTAGTTAAATAACTAAGCGCATGCGCGCTGCGTACCATGCGCATGCGCATTTAGCAACAAATTGCAGCATAGCGAAAATCGGCAACTAGCGAACAACTCGGAATGATCAACGTACTGTAGTATTTTTCCTGTGTTTCAGTCACTTCATACCGCTGAAATCCTCTGTTCTGTGTCCTGTATTTACTGTCACATTACACAAGGGTTTATTTGCAGGTATTGTATTTGTCTGGCTATATTGTACTGATACGCCCTAGGGCTACATTCCTTATAATGTCTGCCACACAGGGCGGGGACTTCCGCGGACGCATCTGCATTCTGCAATACTGGCGCCACGGTTTCACCTGGGGAAGAAGTTTTAACTGCTGGTTCATACACCCAGTCTACCTGCCGCACCTGTGGTCACTCAGGACCCACCTTGGGCAGCGTTCTCAAGTATGCTATCTACACTTGTGACACATCCTGTGCCCCCTGTAGGATCTCTGGTGCCATTGCAGCCACGGATTGTCCCTATAGTTAATCCGCCTTGGGCGGATTCTCTGTCTACTCAATTACAACAACTTAATCAAACGTTGGTTAGTAAAAAGTCTACCACTCGCCCCGATAGGGCCCAGGGGTCCTCTAAGCAGGCCATTTCTTCCACACAATCCACTAAAATTTCAGACGATTCTTCTGATGAGGATGGGGAATATACTGATCCATCAGACACTGATACAGCTGATTCTGATGTGGAGTCTACAACACAGGTTGATGTTCCTGACCTAGTGGAAGCTATTAAGCTGATTCTTCAAATAGATGATGAGATTGAGCCCACTACTGTGTCTAAGAAACCTGATAAGGTCAAACGTCAGAAGGTTGCTAAAGTAGTCTTACCACATTCTGACCTTTTAGTTGACATACGTCAGGAATCCTGGGAGTCTCCAGGAAAGAAATGTTCCCTGTCTAAAAAGATGCTAGCTCGTTATCCTATCCGGGTGGAGTTGAGTAACAAGTGGGAAACTCCACCACCGGTGGACTCTCATGTCGCCCGTCTTGTGGTATCGTCTACTCTGCCTGTCACCACTGTCACCTCTCTGAAGGAGCCGACAGATAAGCGTGTGGAGGGATGCCTGAAGTCTATTTACTCCCTTACAGGTGCCGTACATAGACCTACCATTGCAGCCTCCTCGGCTGCGAAAGGAATTGAAGCATGGGCTCAGGCGATTGAGAAAGAGCTGCCTCGGGATTGTTCAGACACAGCGAGACAATATCTGTCGTATATTACCACAGCCTCCCACTATATTCAAGAGGCGACCTCTGAGGCAGGTATTATGGCGGCCAAGGTGTCTACTACATCCATCCTGGCTCACCGGGTTCTGTGGTTAAGGTCCTGGAAGGTGGACCTAGATTCTAAAAAGACATTGGAGGTACTCTCTTTTAAGGGAGACATCCTTTTGTGGAAGATCTGAATAAGATTATAACTGACTTGGCGACTGCTAAGACTGCATTTCTCCCAACTACTAATCCTTCTGCTCCGAAGGCAAAGAGTACCACCTTTCATTCCTTTCGACTTCCAGGGAAAGCAAAGGGTCAAGCGTTCCCCAGACAGGCTCTTGCCTCCAAAACCGCTAAGAACAAAACAAAACAATATTGGGCCGCCAGTTAGTCTGTTTCCAAACAAGACAAGCCTGCCGTATGACGGGTGGGCGTCCCCATGGGAGACCCCAGGGTGAGAGGCTGACTTCTGCTGTTCACTCAGATCTGGTTAAAGAGCACTTCAGACGCATGGGTGCGAGAAGTAGTCTCTCATGGATATGTGGTCTCGATCAAGATACGTCCCCCTCGCCAGTTCTGCTCGACTGTTATCCCTTCGGATCCTTATCATGTATGTTTCCGAGACTTACCTATGTTTACCGAATGGATTGGACTGAATGCTCGTTAGATGTAGAATCTAGAGTGTCTACATTTTTTTTTTATATATGGCTGCTTTATATTGCAACATTTTCTACCATTGAAAAGGAACACCTTACTACTTGGTATAATATGGAGTGTGGATCATAGGGTCAACCACACTTCGGTTGACAATGTCTAGGTCGACCACTATTGGCCGACAGTAAGTAGGTCAACATAGTTTCTAGGTTGACCGGGACTCTTGGTCTACATGTAAGTTGACATGACAGATGGTTGACATGAATTTTTTTGTTGTTCTTGGTGTCGTTTTCTCCGTAGAGTGATCGAGAACCCCAATTAGTGCACCATGTCCCCTCGCATGTTTAAAAAATTATTTAAAAAAAAAACAACTCATGTCAACCTTGTCATGTTGTGTCGACCTAGAGACCGCATACCATATTATGGCTGTTCTGGAAGGTAATGCCCCTCCTTTCTGAGAGGGTCATTTGGGGGTTCTCTGATTTATGTACTGTATGTCTGTTTAATGTCTTGTTTCTACTATACACTATATATCATCCATTTCATATTACCCGAGATTCTGCTTTGTGCTTTTAGATTGTGCTTGATGTAAGTGTTATGTCTTTACTCCCTGCATGGACTACTACTGTCTCTTTGCCATACCGTGTGCTTATGCCTGTGTAATTTATTCTACATGTAATGCTTGAATGCTCTCAATAAACATATTATTACAAAGTGTCATATCTAAAAAAAAAAAGCATCCTTTCTCTTTTTGGCAACTGCCAATAAGTAAATGTTAACATGCTATGGTTTTGGATAATGGCAGAGAGGGGGATGCTCCCCCCCCCCCCCACTTGTATTCCCCCAGCACACTGACTAATACCAGCAACAATACCTGAACCTATCTGGTAATAGAATTTCAGAGATATTTGTTACATGAATTTGCAAACACATGGAAAAGCCTTGACGCAGCTCAGTACCTTTTCCATGTCCGGTGCGAACAGGGGGCATGACAGGGGCGTGATCGGGGCGGCTGGGTGATGTCACATGCAGCCACCGCGATCAAAAATATGGCTTCAGGGCTACTGCGGGCGCAATTTCTGTGGGGGAAAGGGAGCGGTGGTCAGCATGTGATCACATGGATTACAAATCCTGCTACCTAGCAGAATTTGATCTATGGCGCAAAAAAAATCATAATTGTGAATAAGACGATAATTTATTCACATAAAAACCATGTAAAAACTCCCAAGGGATGATAGAGCACACACCGAGTGCATACCTCCCCACTGTCCCGATCCCAGGGTGGGAGAGTATGTGATCACCCGCTGCTCTGCAAAGCAGTAAGTGACCCATGAATCTATACAGTGCAGGGAGGTGACCCGGGGGCTGCCCAGTGGCTTGTGGAAGGTTAGGCACGCCCCCAAAATGATAAAAACAGGGCCATGACACAAGGCCATGCCCACACACCCGAGGCCACGCCCCCAGTCTGGTTGCACACGAGTGGGGCCCATTTTGTGGAAGCCAGAAGTTGGGAGATGTAATAAAAGCAATGCTGTATTAGTGATTGTACCAATCTGGAGATGTGGGGGCCACACATAGTGAATATGGCGGAGTATGTTCTAGACTACACCCTGCAAGTGGCTCCAGAGACGGATGATCAATACTAGATAAATTCTAATTAATTTGATGTTTTTTGTATATATACACAGTTTTATATATATACACAGTTATTTGCTGCAAGAAAGCTAAAGCCTCCTACACATTGGAAAGATGTAGACGGGAGATTTGGCGGGCGACGGGAACCCGCATCCGCAAAGAAATAAATGCATGCACAATGCAGAGGTAGCATCACTAGTGATATATTCTGGTTGACCCAGGCAGAGATAGCTCTAGTGTCTGCGTTTTCTCAGTATTGTTCCTATATAGCCCATTATCTCCCGTGGGCAGCATCGGGAACTTATCTCAGGCTGGAGACACGGTCTGTGTGACTCTTCTCTGCTGTGAGATCTTCAAGATTCAGACTGAACCAAAAACAAAATCTTCTACTATATAATGTAATAGTATTACAGTCGGACTGACGGAACACAGAGCCGAGAGTTCCCCGTTATAGCTGGGTGCACGCTGTCAGGACAATAGGTGGTAATGTGCGCACACCACACAGCACGCCTCCGCCATAGGTGCTATTAGAAGGTGCAGGTTCAGCTTTATTTCTGCCTAGTGTCATAGGGCCATAACACATCAGTGCCCCTTCTGCTGCAGTCTAAGAGGCAGGCGTATGACAGAAGATATAAAGGACACCACAGAATGTTCCACCTGTATGATAATAACTCGATACCACAGGCCGCTCACCCTATATAATAAAAACAGGACACCACAGGCTGCTCCCCCTGTATAATAATAATAACAGGACTCCACTACATGCTCCCCATGTATAATAATAATAACAACAGGGCACCACAGGCTGCTCCCCCTGTATAATAATAACAGAACACCACAGTCTGCTCCCCGTGTATAATAATAACAGGACACCACTGCCTGCTCTCCCTGTATAATAATAATAACAGGGCACCACAGGCTCCTCCCCCTGTATAATGATAATAATAACCGGACACCACAGGCTGCTCCTCATGTATAACAATAATAACAGGACACCGCAGGCTGCTACCCCTGTAAAATAATAATAACAGAACACCACAGGCTGCTCCCCCTGTATAATATTAATAATATCAGGACACAACAGGCTGCTCCCCCTGTATAATATTAATAATAACAACAATAACAGGACACGACAGACTTCAGCCTCGTACACGACAGGCTGCTCCCCCTGTATAATAATAATAATAACAGGACACCACAGGCTGCTCCCCCTGTACAATAATAATAACAACAGGACAGCTCCCCTGTATAATAATAATAACAGGACACCACAGGCTGCTCCCTCTGTATAATAATATTAATTGGACACCACAGGTTGCTCCCCCTGTATAATAATAATAATAATAATAATAATAATAATAATAGGACACCACAGGCTGCTCCCCCTTTATAATAACAATAATAATAATAAATGGACACCACAGGCTGCTCCCCCTTTATAATAACAATAATAATAATAATAATAATAATAGTAATAATAATAATAAAAGGACACCACAGGCTGCTCCCCCTGTATTATAATAATAACAGGACACCACAAGCTGCTCCTCCTGTATAATAATAATTACATGACACCACAGGCTGCTCCTCCTGTATAAAAATAATTATAGGACACCACAGGCTGCTCCTCCTGTATAATAATAATAACAGGACACCACAGGCTGCTCCCCCTGTATAGTAAAACGCAATTACCTGATGGACACTGGGAGGCTGCGGCAAGCGTTAATACATCACTTCCTGTGTGTGGAACGCACAGGCCGGAATTAAGGTGTGATTGCACAGGCTGCTTCCCGGTGACTGGCCCCTCCCCTCCTGCAGCCCGGCCACAGCACCGCCCTCTGTAATGCATTTTACCATACATGTCCTCAGTGCAGGAGGCCGGCGGCCATTTTCATGTAGATCAGTCCGGCAGATGCAGCAGCAATAGGTTCTCTGGCCGTGTAGTGACGTCAGGGAGCGGCGGCCATTTTCCCCTGGTCTGAGCTCCGCCTTCCTTCTATCATTCCCACAAGGCAGCAGGAGCAGAGAGCAGCCATTGCTGTGTCTGGCAGCAGGTAATGATATTATTATTATTATTATTATTCTATAGGCTGAGCAGCTCTGGTGTCAGGTTGCTGTACTACAGTTGGAGCAGCCTCTGGTGCCTTCTTATAGTGCAGCTGGAGCAGCCTGTGGTGCTGCATTATCCATGTAACACAGGTCATACTTGCCTACCTGACCCTCTCCATGAGGGAGAAAATGCTCTGTTCCTGGACTTTCCTGGTAATGTATGATTGCCATCACCTGTGGTGAAACACCTTTCTTATCAATTACCTAGCTCACCACAGGTGATGGCAATCATACATTACCAGGAAAGTCCAGGAACAGAGCATTTTCTCCCTCATGGAGAGGGTCAGGTAGGCAAGTATGACACAGGTGGAGCAGACCCCACCGTTACCGTAATACAGGAGGCGCAGACCCCACCGTTACCTTAATACAAGTGGCACTGACCCCGCCGTTATCGTAATACAGGTGACGCAGACCCCGCCGTTACCGTAATACAGGTGGCGCAGACTAGTGCCTCCTGCGTGTGATGCGTGTATGGGTTACTATATGGATTAGTACATTGGCTACAGTCCCTAGAAGCACTTACAGCTGACAGATAGGTAAAGGACCGGTTTCCCAATGAAAGCACTACATGCCGATCGCAGTCCAGACTGTCCGTCCAGTATGTGATCATTGGGGACTCACTGGTGGTGGAATCTGCTACTGTACGCACCATTAATGTATCTGAGTAAAAGTCATATTATAATAAGTTACTCCCCCAATACGCAGGATTACACAATAGTGAAGAAGACATCCGGTGAGTGTGAGACACCCAGCAGCCATCTCCGTGTGTCAGGAGAACTGAGCAGGACCCAGATCCCCATCACGGTGCCTTCACCTCACTCACTGATACATGAGAGACACAATGACCAGAAGATCCTGGATCTCACCAACAAGATCATTCAGCTGCTGATTGGAGAGGTGACTGCTGGGAATGGGGCATTATACTGTAACACTAGGGGATGTGTCTGGGTGATGACTGGAGAGGTGACTGCTGGGAATGGGACATTATACAGTAACACCAGGGGATGTGTCTGGGTGATGACCGGAGAGGTGACTGCTGGGAATGGGACATTATACAGTAACACCAGGGGATGTGTCTGGGTGATGACTGGCGAGGTGACTGCTGGGAATGGGACATTATACAGTAACACCAGGGGACGTGTCTGGGTGATGAGTGGAGAGGTGACTGCGGGGAATGGGACATTATACAGTAACACCAGGGGATGTGTCTGGGTGATGAGTGGAGAGGTGACTGCGGGGAATGGGGCGTTATACAGTAACACCAGGGAACGTGTCTGGATGGTGACTGGAAAGGTGACTGCTGGGAATGGGGCGTTATACAGTAACACGGGGGACATGTCTGGGTGGTGACTGCTGGGAATGGGACGATATACAGTAACACCAGGGGATGTGTCTGGGTGATGACTGGAGAGGTGACTGCTGAGAATTGGATGTTATACAGTAACACCAGGAGACGTGTCTGGGTGATGACTGGAGAGGTGACTGCTGGGAATGGGGCATCAGTGATCGCAAAAACGCGCTATGGCGCGTTTTTTACCCGTTTTTGAAGACACGGGACTCCAGTATACAAAGTGGGAGGGTCCCCGGGGACGCGCTCCTCATTCCGCGAATCCGTAAGGGGGATTTGTTTGATTGACATGCTGGCCTCGTGGTGAATGCTAGAAAGAGGAGGTGGAGCCAGTTCTCCCTCCTCTTTGGCGCCTGGCTGATTGCGGATGCCGGCTGACTCGCGGTGTCTGTAAGTGTATCGGGGGGGCGGGGGTTGTCACAGGGATGAGAGGTGCTGGCAATGTGCAGGGATCGGCGTCCGTGATCTAGTGGCTAAAGCTGGGCAAAGTGACTGGGGCTTCCCGCGGTGCCGTCTGAGGCAGTGGCCGCGCTGCCGCTCTTGCCTTTGATGTGTTCTCTCAAAGCAAGAGCGGCAGCGCGGACACTGCCTCAGACGGCACCGCGGGAAGCCCCAGTCACTTTGCCCAGCTTTAGCCACTAGATCACGGACGCCGATTCCTGCTGACGTGGTGCGCTCGAATCCCATGAGTCTGTCCGCTATGGAGACCCGGTGAACTTGGTGGCGGTAATGTATAGCTGCGGCCGTGACACGTGTTAGTCACGGCCGTGTCAGTCACTATGCCTGGGTTTGCTGACTGGTGTCCGGGGTTCCCGCAGGGAGACTAAGTGGTCAGTAATTGCAGGCGCTGTAAAGGTTCCTTGGCTGGCTGGCGTCTTCGGAGGGAGGGGGGCTGGAGCTGTGGTCGGCTGTGTTTTTCCCCATCACCACAGGTTATGTGGTGAATCACCACCTACCCCCTACTACTACTGCACCCATCCTGCCCCCTGCTACCACCACTACTGCACCCATCCTGCCCCCCTGCTACCACCACTACTGCACCCATCCTGCCCCCTGCTACCACCACTACTGCACCCATCCTGCCCCCTGCTACCACCACTACTGCACCCATCCTGCCCCCTGCTACCACCACTACTGCACCCATCCTGCCCCCTGCTACCACCACTACTGCACCTATCCTACCCCCTACTGCACCCATCCTGCCCCCTGCTACCACCACTACTTCACCAATCCTGCCCCCTACCACTACTGCACCTATCTTACCCCCTGCTACCACTACTGCACCTATCCTACCCCCTGCTACCACTACTGCACCTATCCTACCCCCTACTGCACCCATCCTGCCCCCTGCTACCACCACTACTGCACCCATCCTGCCCCCTACCACTACTGCACCTATCTTACCCCCTGCTACCACTACTGCACCTATCCTACCCCCTACTGCACCCATCCTGCCCCCTGCTACCACCACTACTGCACCCATCCTGCCCCCTACCACTACTGCACCTATCTTACCCACTGCTACCACTACTGCACCCATCCTGCCCCCTGCTACCACTACTGCATCTATCCTACCCCCTACTACTACTGCACCCATCCTGCCCCTGCTACCACCATTATTGCTCCCATCCTGCTACCAGTACTGCACCTATCCTACCCCCTACCACTGCTGCACCTATCTTACCCCCTGCTACCACTACTGCACCTATCATACCCCCTACGACTACTGCACTCATCCTGCCCCCTACCACTGCTGCACCTATCTTACCCCTTGCTACCACTACTGCACCTATCATACCCCCTACCACTACTGCACCGATCCTGCCCCCTACCACTGCTGCACCTATCTTACCCCCTGCTACCACTACTGCACCCATCCTGCCCCCTGCTACCACTACTGCACCTATCCTACCCCCTACTACTACTGCACCCATCCTGCCCCCTGCTACCACTACTGCTCAAATCCTGCTACCAGTACTGCACCTATCCTACCCCCTTCCACCTCTACTGCACCCATTCTGTCCCACATACCCACACAGTGCCCATTATAAACACCCCCATACCCACACAGTGCTCATTATTCACAATGCCCAGTATACACACCCCATCATACGCACACCCATACCACACAGCGCCCATCATACGCACACCCATACCACACAGCGCCCATCATGCGCACACCCATACCACACAGCGCCCATCATGCGCACACCCATACCACACAGCGCCCATCATGCGCACACCCATACCACACAGCGCCCATCATGCGCACACCCATACCACACAGCGCCCATCATGCGCACACCCATGCCACACAGCGCCCATCATACGCACACTCATGCCACACAGCGCCCATCATACGCACACCCATGCCACACAGCGCCCATCATACGCACACCCATGCCACACAGCACCCATCATACGCACACCCATGCCACATAGCGCCTATCATACACACACCCGTGCCACACAGTGCCCATTATACACACTTACAATGCTCATAGCACCCTCTATACCCACACACTGGCCATCATACGCACCACCCATACCCACACAGTGCTCATTATACACCCCCCCCCCCCAGCGCCTAGCATATGGGTACTCCATACCCACAGTGCCTATGATACATCCCCCCATACACAGTGACCAGCAAACAAACTCCCATATCCACACACAGTGCTCAGCATAGACACAAACAATCCCCAAACCAAAGCAGTGCCCAGCATACGCACACACCTCGTGTTATAGCGGTAGGGCTTCAACAAGGACACAGAGAAGCTGATCTTAAAAGTTGACGGGGAGCAGGACTCACCGAATCCTGGGTACTGATGCCTCCCTACCCCTAACACTGCCTACAGCACTTCCTGCACCTAACCCCCCATTTGCCCCGCAATACTGCCATAACTGCTGTCTACCATGTGGGGTGGTCTAATGCTATGTGGGGAGGCATAAGGGGAGCTCAAAAGCATACATTGCTATGGGACCCAGAAACTGTGAAGTAGGACCCCAATTTTTTAAAGTGAGGGGTCCCCGGGACCCACAATTTTTTCTGCTCAGCGCGATCACTGGGCATTATACAGTAACACCAGGGAATGTGTCTGGGTGATGACTGGAGAAGTGACTGCTGGGAATGGGGCATTATACAGTAACACCAGGGGACGTGTCTGGGTGCTGACTGGAGAGGTGACTGCTAGGAATGGGGTATTATACAGTAACACCAGGGGATGTGTCTGGGTGATGACTGGAGAGGTGACTGCTGGGAATGGGACATTATACAGTAACACCAGGAGACGTTTCTGGGTGATGACTGGAAAGGTGACTGCGGGGATGGGGCATTATACAGTAACACCAGGGGACCTGTCTGGGTGATGAGTGGAGAGGTGACTCCTGGGAATGGGGCGTTATACAGTAACACGAGGAGACGTGTCTGGGTGATGACTGGAGTGGTGACTGCTGGGAATGGGGCATTATACAGTAACACCGGGGTACATGTCTGGGTGGTGACTGCTGGGAATGGGACATTATACAGAACACCGGGGGACATGTCTGGGTGGTGACTGCTGAGAATGGGACATTATACAGTAACACCAGGGGACATGTCTGGGTAATGAATGGAGAGGTGACTGCTGGGAATGGGACATTATACAGTAACACCAGGAGACGTGTCTGGGTGATGACTAGAGAGGTGACTGCTGGGAATGGGGCATTATACAGTAGCACCGGGGGGACGTGTCTGGGTGGTGACTGGAGAGGTGACTGCTGGGAATGGGACGTTATACAGTAACACCGGGGGATGTGTCTGGGTGATGACTGGAGAGGTGACTGCAGGGAATGGGGCGTTATACAGTAACACCAGGGGACGTGTCTGGGTGATGACTGGAGAGGTGACTGCTGGGAATGGGACATTATACAGTAACACCAGGGGACGTGTCTGGGTGATGACTGGAGAGGTGACTGCTGGGAATGGGGCATTATACAGTAACATCAGGGGATGTGTCTGGGTGATGACTGTATCACTGTGTGTGTCAGGTTCCTATAAGGTGTCAGGATGTCACTGTCTATGTCTCCATGCAGGAGGGGGAGTATATAGAGGAACACAGGGGTCTGTACAAGGATATGATGATGGAGAATCACTGGCCTCTCACATCACTGGGTAAGAGGAGACTGTCATGTTTTGTACAGGGGAGAGCAGGTATATATGGGAGAGCCCCTATATACACACATCACCTGATAATCACATATATACACTGTACTCAGTCACTGTGTGTCTCCTACAGATGGACCCAGTAACAGAGATACCCCAGAGAGATGTCCCCGTCCTCTGTATTCCCAGGACTGTACAGAGGAGAATCACAGGATCCCACAGGAGGATCAGGTAGGTGGGATTTAGGGTCTCACTAATATACCAAAGTGACTCTCACTATTTGACCTGTAGAGAAGCTGTGTGTGTATTATACCTTGATAAAGTGTTTCATTTCAGTTAATGAAATCTAAATAATATGTTATTTTATTTTTATATGTTATTTAGGATGAAGAACTAACTGATATTAAGGTAGAAGTTCTAGACGGAGAAGTAGAGACATATGTGACTGCTATTAAGGTAGAAGATACAAAGGGAGAAGAAGAGACGTATGTAATGGATATAAAGGCAGAAGATATAGATGAAGAAGTGATGTATGTGAGGGGTGATCAGAAGTGTAAGGAGGAGGGAATCCCTACAGATATCAGCACAGGTGAGACATAATCACGTATTACAGATAAGAGTCACATATTCTCCTTATACTGTCACTACAGCAATCTCTTATCCTACACCCTCCTCTGTCAGTACAGACTAATGAGGGAAATGTATCTGCCCAGTGGGGGAATCAGGAGCCATCAGCCCCTATTATACTCCTGCTCTCCCCTCACATCATGTCACTGTGTGTTACCAGCCCAGAGATCTGACCAGTCTCCTCCCCACACTCTCTGGTGTATCTCATACATCAGGAGCCATCAGCCCCTATTATACTCCTGCTCTCCCCCTCACATCATGTCACTGTGTGTTACCAGCCCAGAGATCTGACCAGTCTCCTCCCCACACTCTCTGGTGTATCTCATACATCTGGAGCCATCAGCCCCTATTATACTCCTGCTCTCCCCCTCACATCATGTCACTGTGTTACCAGCCCAGAGATCTGACCAGTCTCCTCCCCACACTCTCTGGTGTATCTCATACATCAGGAGCCATCAGCCCCTATTTCTCTGACGTCCTAGTGGATGCTGGGAACTCCGTAAGGACCATGGGGAACAGCGGCTCCGCAGGAGACTGGGCACAAAAAGTAAAAGCTTTAGACTAGCTGGTGTGCACTGGCTCCTCCCCCTATGACCCTCCTCCAAGCCTCAGTTAGATTTTTGTGCCCGAACGAGAAGGGTGCAAGCTAGGTGGCTCTCCTGAGCTGCTTAGAAGTAAAAGTTTAAATAGTTTTTTTTATTTTCTCTGACGTCCTAGTGGATGCTGGGACTCCGTAAGGACCATGGGGATATAGCGGCTCCGCAGGAGACAGGGCACAAAATAAAAGCTTAAGGATCAGGTGGTGTGCACTGGCTCCTCCCCCTATGACCCTCCTCCAAGCCTCAGTTAGATTTTTGTGCCCGGCCGAGAAGGGTGCAATCTAGGTGGCTCTCCTGAGCTGCTTAGAATAAAAGTTTAGTTAGGTTTTTTTATTTTCAGTGAGTCCTGCTGGCAACAGGCTCACTGCATCGTGGGACTAAGGGGAGAAGAAACGGACTCACCTGAGTGCAGAGTGGATCGGGTTTCTTAGGCTACTGGACACTAGCTCCAGAGGGACGATCACAGGTTCAGCCTGGATGGGTCACCGGAGCCGCGCCGCCGTCCCCCTTACAGAGCCAGAAGAGACGAAGAGGTCCGGTGAAATCGGCGGCAGAAGACATCCTGTCTTCAGACTAAGGTAGCGCACAGCACCGCAGCTGTGCGCCATTGCTCTCAGCACACTTCACACTCCGGTCACTGAGGGTGCAGGGCGCTGGGGGGGGAGCGCCCTGAGACGCAATATAACAGAATACCTTAGGTGGCAAAACAGAATACATCACATATAGCTCCTGGGCTATATGGATGTATTTTAATCCCCTGCCATTTTACACAAAAAAGCGGGAGATAAGGACGTCGTGAAGGGGCGGAGCCTATCTCCTCAGCACACAAGCGCCATTTTCCCTCACAGCTCCGCTGGAAGGACGGCTCCCTGACTCTCCCCTGCAGTCCTGCTTCAGAATCAGGGTAAAAAAGAGAAGGGGGGGCATTGTTGGCAGCAAATAACAATAATTAACAGCAGCTATAAGGGAATAACACTTATATAAGGTTATCCCTGTATATATATATATAGCGCTGGGTGTGTGCTGGCAGACTCTCCCTCTGTCTCTCCAAAGGGCTAAGTGGGGTCCTGTCCTCTATCAGAGCATTCCCGGTGTGTGTGTGCTGTGTGTCGGTACGCGTGTGTCGACATGTATGAGGAGGAAAATTATGTGGAGGCGGAGCAGTTGCCTGCGTTGGTGATGTCACCCCCTAGGGAGTCGACACCTGACTGGATGATTGTATTTAAACAATTAAGTGATAATGTCAGCAATTTGCAAAAAACTGTTGACGACATGAGACAGCCGGCAAATCAGTTAGTGCCTGTCCAGGCGTCTCAGACACCGTCAGGGGCGCTAAAACGCCCGTTACCTCAGTGGGTCGACACAGACCCTGACACAGATACTGAGTCTAGTGTCGACGGTGACGAGACAAACGTAATGTCCAGTAGGGCCACACGTTACATGATCACGGCAATGAAAGAGGCATTGAACCTTTCTGACACTACAAGTACCACAAAGAAGGGTATTATGTGGGGTGAGAAAAAACTACCAATATTTTTTCCTGAGTCAGAGGAAATAAATGAGGTGTGTGAAAAAGCGTGGGTTTCTCCCGATAAAAAACAGCTAATTTCTAAAAAATTATTAGCATTATATCCTTTCCCGCCAGAGGTTAGGGCGCGTTGGGAAACACCCCCTAGGGTAGATAAGGCGCTCACACGTTTATCTAAACAAGTAGCGTTACCGTCTCCTGATACGGCTACCCTCAAAGAACCAGCTGATAGAAGGCTGGAAAATATCCTAAAAAGTATATACACACATACTGGTGTTATACTGCGACCAGCAATCGCCTCAGCCTGGATGTGCAGTGCTGGAGTCGCATGGTCGGATTCCCTGACTGAGAATATTGATACCCTGGATAGGGACAATATTTTGTTAACTATAGAACATTTAAAGGATGCATTATTATATATGCGTGATGCACAGAGGGATATTTGCACCCTGGCATCAAGAGTAAGTGCTATGTCCATCTCTGCCAGAAGAGCGTTGTGGACGCGACAGTGGTCAGGGGATGCGGATTCCAAACGGCACATGGAAGTATTGCCGTATAAAGGGGAGGAGTTATTTGGGGCTGGTCTATCGGACCTGGTGGCCACGGCAACGGCTGGAAAATCCACCTTTTTACCCCAGGTCACTCCACATCAGCAGAAAAAGACACCGTCTTTTCAATCTCTGTCCTTTCGTTCCCATAAGTACAAGCGAGCAAAAGGCCACTCCTTTCTGCCCCGGGACAGAGGAAGAGGAAAAAGACTGCACCATGCAGCCGCTTCCCAAGAGCAGAAGCCCTCCCCTGCTTCTGCCAAGTCTTCAGCATGACGCTGGGGCTTTACAAGCAGACTCAGATATGGTGGGGGCCCGTCTCAAAAATTTCAACGCGCAGTGGGCTCACTCGCAAGTGGATCCCTGGATTCTACAGGTAGTATCGCAGGGGTACAAACTGGAATTCGAGGCGTTTCCCCCTCATCGTTTCCTGAAGTCTGCTTTACCAAAGTCTCCCTCCGACAGGGAGGCAGTTCTAGAAGCCATTCACAAGCTGTATTCCCAGCAGGTGATAATCAAGGTACCCCTCCTGCAACAAGGAAAGGGGTATTATTCCACGCTGTTTGTGGTACCGAAGCCGGACGGCTCGGTGAGACCAATTTTAAATCTGAAATCCTTGAACACTTACATAAAAAGGTTCAAATTCAAGATGGAGTCACTCAGAGCAGTGATAGCGAACCTGGAAGAAGGGGACTATATGGTGTCTCTGGACATCAAAGATGCTTATCTCCACGTCCCGATATACCCTTCTCACCAAGGGTACCTCAGGTTTGTAGTACTAAACTGTCATTATCAGTTTCAGACGCTGCCGTTTGGATTGTCCACGGCACCTCGGGTCTTTACCAAGGTAATGGCCGAAATGATGATTCTTCTACGAAGAAAAGGCATTTCAATTATCCCTTACTTGGACGATCTCCTGATAAGGGCAAGATCCAGGGAACAGTTAGAAGTCGGAGTAGCACTATCTCAGGTAGTGTTACGTCAGCACGGGTGGATTCTAAATATTCCAAAATCGCAGCTGATTCCAACGACACGTCTACTGTTCCTAGGAATGATTCTGGACACAGTCCAGAAGAAGGTGTTTCTCCCGGAGGAGAAGGCCAGGGAGTTATCCGAGCTAGTCAGGAACCTCCTAAAACCAGGACAGGTCTCAGTGCATCAGTGCACGAGGGTCCTGGGGAAAATGGTGGCTTCTTACGAAGCGATTCCATTCGGAAGATTCCATGCAAGAACATTTCAGTGGGATCTACTGGACAAATGGTCCGGATCGCATCTGCAGATGCATCAGCGGATAACCCTGTCGCCAAGGACAAGGGTGTCTCTCCTGTGGTGGCTGCAGAGTGCTCATCTACTAGAGGGCCGCAGATTTGGCATTCAGGATTGGATCCTGGTAACCACGGATGCCAGCCTGAGAGGCTGGGGAGCAGTCACACAGGGAAGGAATTTCCAGGGCCTGTGGTCAAGCTTGGAAACGTCTCTTCATATAAACATTCTGGAACTAAGGGCCATTTACAATGCCCTAAGTCAAGCAAAACCTCTGCTTCAGGGTCAGGCGGTGTTGATCCAATCGGACAACATCACGTCAGTCGCCCACGTAAACAGACAGGGCGGCACGAGAAGCAGGAGGGCAATGGCAGAAGCTGCAAGGATTCTCCGCTGGGCGGAAAATCATGTGATAGCACTGTCAGCAGTGTTCATTCCGGGAGTGGACAACTGGGAAGCAGACTTCCTCAGCAGACACGACCTCCACCCGGGGGAGTGGGGACTTCATCCAGAAGTCTTCCAAGTGATTGTAAACCGTTGGGAAAAACCAAAGGTGGACATGATGGCGTCCCGTCTCAACAAGAAACTGGACAGATATTGCGCCAGGTCAAGGGACCCTCAGGCAATAGCGGTGGACGCTCTGGTAACTCCGTGGGTGTTCCAGTCGGTATATGTGTTCCCTCCTCTTCCTCTCATACCAAAAGTACTGAGAATCATAAGAAGGAGAGGAGTAAGAACGATACTCGTGGCTCCGGATTGGCCAAGAAGAACTTGGTACCCGGAGCTGCAAGAGATGCTCACGGAGGACCCGTGGCCTCTACCTCTAAGGAAGGACCTGCTCCAGCAGGGACCTTGTCTGTTCCAAGACTTACCGCGGCTGCGTTTGACGGCATGGCGGTTGAACGCCGGATCCTGAAGGAAAAAGGCATTCCAGATGAAGTCATCCCTACCCTGATCAAGGCCAGGAAGGATGTAACGGCAAAACATTATCATCGCATTTGGCGAAAATATGTTGCGTGGTGTGAGGCCAAGAAGGCCCCTACGGAGGAATTTCAACTGGGTCGTTTCCTACATTTCCTGCAAGCAGGATTGTCTATGGGCCTAAAATTAGGATCCATTAAGGTTCAAATTTCGGCCCTGTCGATCTTCTTCCAGAAAGAATTGGCTTCAGTGCCTGAAGTTCAGACGTTTGTCAAAGGGGTACTGCATATACAGCCTCCTTTTGTGCCTCCAGTGGCACCTTGGGATCTCAATGTAGTTTTAGGGTTCCTAAAATCACATTCATTTGAACCACTTGCCACAGTGGATTTGAAATATCTCACATGGAAAGTGGTAATGCTGTTGGCCCTGGCTTCAGCCAGGCGCGTATCAGAATTGGCGGCTTTATCCTATAAAAGCCCTTACCTGATATTTCATTCGGATAGGGCGGAATTGAGGACTCGTCCTCAATTTCTCCCTAAGGTGGTTTCAGCGTTTCACATGAATCAACCTATTGTGGTACCTGTGGCTACTAGGGACTTGGAGGATTCCAAGTTGCTGGACGTAGTCAGGGCCCTGAAAATATATGTTTCCAGGACGGCTGGAGTCAGAAAATCTGACTCGCTGTTTATACTGTATGCACCCAACAAGCTGGGTGCTCCTGCTTCTAAGCAGACGATTGCTCGTTGGATTTGTAGTACAATTCAACTTGCACATTCTGTGGCAGGCCTGCCACAGCCAAAATCTGTAAAAGCCCATTCCACAAGGAAGGTGGGCTCATCTTGGGCGGCTGCCCGAGGGGTCTCGGCTTTACAACTTTGCCGAGCAGCTACTTGGTCAGGGGCAAACACGTTTGCTAAATTCTACAAATTTGATACCCTGGCTGAGGAGGACCTGGAGTTCTCTCATTCGGTGCTGCAGAGTCATCCGCACTCTCCCGCCCGTTTGGGAGCTTTGGCATAATCCCCATGGTCCTTACGGAGTTCCCAGCATCCACTAGGACGTCAGAGAAAATAAGAATTTACTTACCGATAATTCTATTTCTCGTAGTCCGTAGTGGATGCTGGGCGCCCATCCCAAGTGCGGATTGTCTGCAATACTTGTATATAGTTATTGTTACAAAAAAAATCGGGTTGTTTATTGTTGGAAGCCATCTTTTCAGAGGCTCCTACGGTTATCATACTGTTAACTGGGTTCAGATCACGAGTTGTACGGTGTGATTGGTGTGGCTGGTATGAGTCTTACCCGGGATTCAAGATCCTTCCTTATTATGTACGCTCGTCCGGGCACAGTATCTTAACTGAGGCTTGGAGGAGGGTCATAGGGGGAGGAGCCAGTGCACACCAGCTAGTCTAAAGCTTTTACTTTTTGTGCCCAGTCTCCTGCGGAGCCGCTGTTCCCCATGGTCCTTACGGAGTTTCCAGCATCCACTACGGACTACAAGAAATAGAATTATCGGTAAGTAAATTCTTATTTTCTCTTATGTCCTAGAGGACGCTGGGGTTCAATACCATGGGGGTATAGATGGGTCCCTTGGGAGCCATGGACACTTTAAGAGTTTAATAGAGTGGGCTGGCTCCTCCCTCTATGCCCCTCCTACCAGACTCAGTCTAGAAAATGTGCACGGAGGAGCCGGTCACAGCTAGGGGAGCTCCTAGGAATTTTTTAGTTTTATTGTTTTTCTAAGAGTGTTAGGTACAGGGAAGCTGCTCGCAACAGCCTCCCTGCTTCATGGGACTTGGGGGGGGAGTAGGAACCAACACGTGAAGTTAATGGTTCTCTATCTCCGCTGACAGGACACTGAGCTCCTGAGGGTGCTGATTGCAAGCCCACGAGGTGACCGCTCACTCCCGCAGCACAGCCACCACCCCCTAACAGAGCCAGAAGAAAGAAGAGTGGTGAGTACAGCGTCGGCGGCCCGGTTAGCGGGTCGCCGGCGGATATGGCGGCACTAGGGTGGGAGCTCAGCTCTGATAGGCTGCGCTCCATGAAGGCTCAGCGGCACACTGTGTTGGCGCTGTGAGGGGCGTCCTGAGCCAGCGCGGATACCCTACACTGGTCACTCAGCTAACAGGGTCTAATCCCCATGTTAGCTCAAGAATCCTCAGGCCAGTATAAATAATTAGTGCGGGAAGCTGCTCGCCATTGCAAGGGGCGGGGCTTCCTCTCAGAGTGGATACAGCACTCACCAGCGCCATTTTCTCCCTGCAGATCATAGAAAAGAGATGCTGACAGGGAGCGCTGCCCTCACATAACTCCAGCTATACCTCTGCGGTACCAGGGTGTTATAGACGGGGGGAGTGTGATTATAGTACTAGTTACCCTATTAAGGGTAGTTAGTCAGCGCCGGGCTTTTATCATAATAACTGCCTACTGGGGCGCTGTGTTTCTGGCTCCTTATACTCTGTGACTCTCTGATGGAGCTCTGGGGGAAACTGTGTCTGACATTTTCCTGTATGTGTGTGTATTTCTCTGTAACTGAGGGAATAAGAGGACTGTGATACCGCTCTGTAACTGAGGGAATAAGAGGACTGTGATACCGCTCTGTAACTGAGGGAATAAGAGGACTGTGATACCGCTCTGTAACTGAGGGAATAAGAGGACTGTGATACCGCTCTAACTGAGGGAATAAGAGGACTGTGATACCACTCTGTAACTGAGGGAATAAGAGGACTGTGATACCGCTCTGTAAATGAGGGAATAAGAGGACTGTGATACCGCTCTGTAACTGAGGGAATAAGAGGACTGTGATACCGCTCTGTAAATGAGGGAATAAGAGGACTGTGATACCGCTCTGTAACTGAGGGAATAAGAGGACTGTGATACCGCTCTGTAACTGAGGTAATAAGAGGACTGTGATACCGCTCTGTAACTGATGGAATAAGAGGACTGTGATACCGCTCTGTAACTGAGGGAATAAGAGGACTGCGATACCGCTCTGTAACTGAGGGAATAAGAGGAATATGATACTGCTCTGTAACTGAGGGAATAAGAGGACTGCGATACCGCTCTGTAACTGAGGGAATAAGAGGACTACAATACCGCTCTGTAACTGAGGGAATAAGAGGACTGTGATATGTCTCTGTAACTGAGGGAATAAGAGGACTGTGATACCGCTCTGTAACTGAGGGAATAAGAGGACTACAATACCGCTCTGTAACTGAGGGAATAAGAGGACTACAATACCGCTCTGTAACTGAAGGAATAAGAGGACTACAATACCGCTCTGTAACTGAGGGAATAAGAGGACTATAATACCGCTCTGTAACTGAGGAAATAAGAGGACTACAATACCGCTCTGTAACTGAGGGAATAAGAGGACTGTGATACCGCTCTGTAACTGAGGGAATAAGAGGACTGTGATACCGCTCTGTAACTGAGAGAATAAGAGGACTACAATACCGCTCTGTAACTGAGTGAATAAGGATTACGAAACCGCTCTGTAACTGAGTGAATAAGAGGACTGTGAAACCACTGTGTAACAGTAACATTGCATTATTAGATATTGTGTACCAGCTGTTATAACATCTGTAATATTAATCCATGTCAGATAAATCATCCTTTATAATGGATTTTAGGTAATCCGCCTTTAGAACCTATGACACAGCACACATAACAGAGCATTTGGCATATAAGTAAGTAAAGTATCTGTCATTTACGTAACACGGACCTCACATTTCATAGGGATAATCTGACGATGCACAGACTTTGCATTTGCCTTTCATTGCTATATTTGTTTTATTCTGATGAATTATTACACCACCATCAGTAGAATGTAATTTGTAATCTATAGGAATAAAAGTTATAGTTAATAGTGATAATTTGGAGAGACAATAGTGCATGATACTGAAGCATAGGTTCCGAAACAGTTCTCAGGACCCACAACAGCTCACATTTTCCAGGTCGCCTACCAGGTGCACAGGTGTATTCATTACTCACTCACACATTTCCGTGCACACTATGCGTCTCTGTATCCCGTGAGTGGGCATCTCAGACCATGCAGAGTCAGCTTCTCTGTGCCGTGAGTGGGCATCTCGGTCCATGCACAGTCAGCTTTTCTGCCATGAGAGGGCGTCTCAGACCATGCACAGTCAGCATCTATGTGCAGTGAGTGGGCGTCTCAGACCATGCACAGTCAGCTTCTCTGTGCCGTGAGTGGGCGTCTCAGACCATGCACAGTCAGCTTCTCTGTGCCGTGAGTGGGCGTCTCAGACCATGCACAGTCAGCTTCTCTGTGCCGTGAGTGGGCGTCTCAGACCATGCACAGTCAGCTTCTCTGTGCCGTGAGTGGGCGTCTCAGACCATGCACAGTCCGCTTCTCTGTGCCGTGAGTGGGCGTCTCAGACCTTGCACAGTCAGCTTCTCTGTGCCGTGAGTGGGCGTCTCAGACCATGCACAGTCCGCTTCTCTGTGCCGTGAGTGGGCGTCTCAGACCATGCACAGTCATCTTCTCTGTGGCGTGAGTGGGCGTCTCAGACAATGCACAGTCATCTTCTCTGTGCCGTGAGTGGGCGTCTCAGACCATGCACAGTCAGCTTCACTGTGCCGTGAGTGGGCGTCTCAGACCATGCACAGTCAGTTTCTCTGTGCCGTGAGTGGGCGTCTCAGACCATGCACAGTCAGCTTCTCTGTGCCGTGAGTGGGCGTCTCAGACCATGCACAGTCAGCTTCTCTGTGCCGTGAGTGGGCGTCTCAGACCATGCACAGTCAGCTTCTCTGTGCCGTGAGTGGGCGTCTCAGACCATGCACAGTCCGCTTCTCTGTGCCGTGAGTGGGCGTCTCAGACCATGCACAGTCATCTTCTCTGTGCCGTGAGTGGGCGTCTCAGACAATGCACAGTCATCTTCTCTGTGCCGTGAGTGGGCGTCTCAGACCATGCACAGTCAGCTTCACTGTGCCGTGAGTGGGCGTCTCAGACCATGCACAGTCAGCTTCTCTGTGCCGTGAGTGGGCGTCTCAGACCATGCACAGTCAGCTTCTCTGTGCCGTGAGTGGGCGTCTCAGACCATGCACAGTCAGCTTCTCTGTGCCGTGAGTGGGCGTCTCAGACCATGCACAGTCAGCTTCTCTGTGCCGTGAGTGGGCGTCTCAGACAATGCACAGTCATCTTCTCTGTGCCGTGACTGGGCGTCTCAGACCATGCACAGTCATCTTCTCTGTGCCGTGAGTGGGCGTCTCAGACCATGCACAGTCAGCTTCACTGTGCCGTGAGTGGGCGTCTCAGACCATGCACAGTCAGCTTCTCTGTGCCGTGAGTGGGCGTCTCAGACCATGCACAGTCAGCTTCTCTGTGCCGTGAGTGGGCGTCTCAGACCATGCACAGTCAGCTTCTCTGTGCCGTGAGTGGGCGTCTCAGACCATGCACAGTCAGCTTCTCTGTGCCGTGAGTGGGCGTCTCAGACCATGCACAGTCAGCTTCTCTGTGCCGTGAGTGGGCGTCTCAGACCATGCACAGTCCGCTTCTCTGTGCCGTGAGTGGGCGTCTCAGACCATGCACAGTCATCTTCTCTGTGCCGTGAGTGGGCGTCTCAGACAATGCACAGTCATCTTCTCTGTGCCGTGAGTGGACGTCTCAGACCATGCACAGTCAGCTTCACTGTGCCGTGAGTGGGCGTCTCAGACCATGCACAGTCAGCTTCTCTGTGCCGTGAGTGGGCGTCTCAGACCATGCACAGTCAGCTTCTCTGTGCCGTGAGTGGGCGTCTCAGACCATGCACAGTCAGCTTCTCTGTGCCGTGAGTGGGCGTCTCAGACCATGCACAGTCAGCTTCTCTGTGCCGTGAGTGGGCGTCTCAGACAATGCACAGTCATCTTCTCTGTGCCGTGAGTGGGCGTCTCAGACCATGCACAGTCAGCTTCTCTGTGCCGTGACTGGGCGTCTCAGACCATGCACAGTCAGCTTCTCTGTGCCGTGAGTGGGCGTCTCAGACCATGCACAGTCAGCTTCTCTGTGCCGTGAGTGGGCGTCTCAGACCATGCACAGTCTTCTTGCTTGAGCTCAGCATCTGGCCTATTATGCAGCAATCAGAACTCTTCCTCCCAGGAGCTCTTCTTTCTTGACTTTCACCACCAACCACTGTCCTCACTGTCTATCTGCCACCTCATAAGTCTCTCCAGTTGTTCACACAATCTTCTTACTTGATCTCAGCATCTTCTTGCCTATTATGCAGCAATCAGAGCTCTACCTTCCAGGAGCTCTTCTTTATTGAAACCTGATTACTGAAACAAGCTCTCTCCACAATCACAGCTCACTGTGGCTGCTCCAGATTAGCTATCTTTTGTTAGTGCCTGGGGAAGCTATGTTTGGTATAGGATGCACTGACTGGCTGAGCTGGAATCCCTTTGGTTTCAGGCTTGCCATTGCATTGCGAAGGACACAACTTGCGTGCCTCACACAGCAATGTTCTCTCCAGATCCAACATCCACAGGATGGATAAGTTGGAGATTAACATTTCCATCTGTTGCACTACCCTGGCACACTCTGACGGGGGACCCAGCCACACACCCAAAAAACTACCCCTTTTTCCTTTTCTTCTCCAGTATTATGTTTTAGTGTGAAAGGCAGCACACCCAAAGTATTCCACATGAGGTTGTACCAAGCACACAACTATGAAAAATAAGATTTTAAACCTACCGGTAAATCTTTTGCTCGTAGTCCGTAAAGGATGCTGGGGACTCCGTAAGGACCATGGGGATAGACGGGCTCCGCAGGAGACATGGGCACTTTAAGAAAGACTTTAGGTCTGGGTGTGTACTGGCTCCTTCCTCTCTGCCCCTCCTCCAGACCTCAGTTAGAGAAACTGTGCCCAGAGGAGATGGACAGTACGAGGAAAGGATTTTTGTTAACCCAAGGGCAAGAGTCATACCAGCCACACCAATCACACCGTATAACTTGTGTATCAAGTAAACAGTTAACAGCATGAAAAAATAACGTAGCATCAGTCCAACCCGATGGAACTATAACATAACCCTTATGTAAGCAAAACTATATACAAGTCTCGCAGAAGTAGTCCGCACTTGAGACGGGCGCCCAGCATCCTCTACGGACTACGACAAAAAGATTTACCGGTAGGTTTAAAATCTTATTTTCTCTAACGTCCTAGAGGATGCTGAGGACTCCGTAAGGACCATGGGGATTATACCAAAGCTCCCAAACGGGCAAGAGAGTGCGGATGACTCTGCAGCACCGATTGAGCAAACCTTAGGTCCTCCTCAGCCAGGGTATCAAACGTATAGAATTTTGCAAATGTGTTTGAACCCGACCAAGTAGCAGCTCGGCACAGTTGCAGTGCCGAGACCCCACGGGCAGCTGCCCAAGACGAGCCCACCTTCTTAGTGGAATGGGCCTTGACTGATTTTGGTAACGGCAATCCAGCCATAGAATACGCCTGCTTGATGGTATTACAGATCCAGCGAGCAATAGTCTGCTTCGAAGCAGGGGCACCAGCCTTGCTGGCCCCATACAGGACAAACAGAGCTTCCGTTTTCCTGACTCTAGCCGTTCTGGCCACATACATTTTCAAAGCCCTGACTACATCAAGGGATTCAGAATCCTTCAAATCTCGTGTAGCCACAGGCACCGCAATAGGTTGGTTCATATGAAAGGATGACACCACCTTAGGCAAGAATTGAGGACGGGTCCGCAATTCAGCCCTATCCATATGGAAAACCAGATAGGGACTTTTATGAGACAAAGCCGCCAATTCCGACACTCTCCTAGCCGAAGCCAAGGCTAATAACATGACCACCTTCCAAGTGAGATACTTTAACTCCACCGTTTGAAGTGGTTCAAACCAGTGCGACTTATGGAAACTCAACACCACGTTAAGGTCCCAAGGCGCCACCGGAGGTATAAAAGGAGGCTGAATATGCAGCACTCCCTTTATAAAAGTCTGTACTTCTGGGAGAGAAGCCAATTCTTTTGAAAGAAAATGGATAAGGCCGAAATCTGAACCTTAATGGATCCTAACTTTAGGCCCAAATTCACTCCAGTCTGTAGGAAGTGTAGGAAACGGCCCAGATGGAATTCTTCCGTAGGAGCATTCTCGGCCTCACACCAAGAAACATATTTTCGCCATATACGGTGATAATGTTTAGCTGTCACATCCTTCCTAGCCTTTATCCGCGTAGGAATGACCATCTGGAATTCTTTTTTCTACTAGGATCCGGCGTTCAACCGCCATGCCGTCAAACGCAGCCGCGGTAAGTCTTGGAACAGACATGGCCCCTGTTGTAACAGGTCCTGTCGTAGAGGAAGAGGCCACGGATCTTCTGTGAGCATTTCCAGCAGATCCGGATACCAGGTCCTTCTTTGCCAATCTGGAACAATGAGAATTGTTCTCACTCCTCTTTTTCTTATTATTCTCAATACCTTGGGTATGAGAGGAAGAGGAGGAAACGCATAAACCGACTGGAACACCCACGGTGTCACTAGGGTGTCTACTTCTACCGCCTGAGGATCTTTTGATCTGGCGCAATACCTCTGTAGCTTTTTGTTGAGACGGGATGCCATCATGTCTATCTGGGGCAGTCCCCACCGACTTGCAATCTGTGCGAAGACTTCCCGATGAAGTCCCCACTCCCCTGGATGCAGGTTGTGTCTGCTGAGGAAGTCTGCTTCCCGGTTGTCCACTCCTGGAATGAACACAGCTGACAGTGCGCTTACATGATTTTCCACCCAGTGAAGAATCTTGGTGGCTTCCGCCATTGCCACTCTGCTCTTTCTGCCGCCTTGGTGGTTTACATGAGCCACTGCGGTGATGTTGTCTGACTGGATCAGAACTGGTTGGTCGCGAAGTAAGTTCTCCGCATGACGTAGGGCGTTGTATATGGCCCTCAGTTCCAGGATGTTGATGTGAAGACACGTCTCTTGACTTGTCCAGAGTCCTTGGAAGTTTCTTCTCTTTGTGAGTGCTCCCCACCCTCTGAGGCTCGCGTCCGTGGTCACCAGGATCCAATCCTGAATGCCGAACCTGTGTCCTTCCAAAAGGTGAGCACTCTTCAGCCACCACAGGAGAGATACCCTGGCCCTGGGGGACAGGGTGATCCGCTGATGGATTTGTAGATGTGATCCGGACCACTTGTCCAATAGGTCCCATTGGAAAGTCCTTGCATGGAACCTGCCGAAGGGAATGGCCTCGTATGATGCCACCATTTTTCCCTGGACTTGAGTGCAATGATGCACAGACACTTGTTTTGGCTTCAATAGGTCCTTGACTAGAGTCATGAGTTCCTGAGCCTTTTCTATCGGGAGAAAACCCTTTTTCTGGTCTGTGTCCAGAACCATGCCCAAGAAGCTCAGACGAGTCGTAGGAACCAGCTGCGACTTCGGGATGTTGAGAATCCAGCCGTGTTGCCGTAACACCTTCACTGAAAGTGACCACTGTTCAGTAACTTCTCTCGTGATCTCGCTTTTATGAGGAGATCGTCCAAGTACGGGATAATTGTGACACCCTGCTTGCGCTGTAGCACCATCATTTCCGCCATTACCTTTGTGAAAATCCTCGGGCCGTGGAAAGCCCAAACGGCAACGTCTGAAATTGGTAATGACAATCCTGTACCGCAAATCTCAGGTACGCCTGATGAGGTGGATATATGGGAACATGAAGGTATACATCCTTTATGTCCAGGGATACCATAAAATCCCCCCCTTCCAGGCTGGCGATGACCGCTCTGAGCGATTCCATTTTGAACTTGAACCGTTTTAAGTATAGGTTCAGGGATTTTAAATTCAATATGGGTCTGACCGAACCGTCCGGTTTCGGGACTACAAACAGGGTGGAGTAGTATCCCTTCCCTCTCTGAAGCAGGGGAACTTCGACCACCACCTGTTGAAGACACAATTTGTGAATAGCATTTAACACTATTTCCCTTTCTAGGAGAGAAGTCGGTAGAGCCGATTTGAAAAACCGGCGAGGAGGCACCTCTTCGAATTCCAGCTTGTATCCCTGAGAAACAATTTCTATTGCCCAGGGATCCACCTGTGAGTGAACCCAGATGTGGCTGAAAAGTCGAAGACGTGCCCCCACTGGGGCGGACTCCCCCAGCGGAGCCCCAGCATCATGCGGTGGATTTTGCAGAAGCCGGGGAGGATTTCTGTTCCTGGGAACTAGCTGTGCTATGCAGCTTTTTACCTCTGCCCTTACCTCTGGCAAGAAAGGACGATCCACGCACTCTTCTGCTTTTATTTGAACCAAAGGACTGCATTTGATAATGTAGCGCTTTCTTAGGTTGTGAGAGAACATAAGGCAAAAAATTCGATTTACCTGCCGAAGCCGTGGAGACGAGGTCCGAGAGACCTTCCCCAAACAATTCCTACCCCTTGTAAGGTAAAACCTCCATATGTCTTTTTGAGTCGGCATCACCGGTCCACTGCCGGGTCCAGAGGACTCGTCTAGCAGAGTTTGACATAGCGTTTATTCTGGAACCCAGTAAACTAATGTCTCTTTGAGCATCCTTCATATATAAGACAGCATCCTTTATATGCCCTAGGGTCATTAAAATGGTATCCTTATCTAGGGTCTCAATCTCCGCCGATAAGGAATCTGTCCATGCTGCTCCCGCGCTACAAACCCAGGCCGACGCAATTGCCGGTCTGAGTAATGTACCAGAATGTGTGTAAATGGATTTCAAGGTAATCTCCTGCTTGCGGTCTGCAGGATCCTTGAGGGTAGCCGTATCTTGTGACGGCAGCGCTATCTTTTTTGACAAGCGTGTCAACGCTTTGTCCACCTTAGGGGAGGATTCCCACCGTACCCTGTCCGTTGGCGGGAAAGGATACGCCATAAGAATCCTTTTGGGAATCTGCAGTTTTTTGTCTGGAGATTCCCACGCTTTTTCACATAATTCGTTCAACTCATGTGAGGAGGGAAAAGTTACCTCGGGCTTCTTTCCCTTATACATATGTACCCTCGTGTCAGGGACAGGGGGTTCCTCTGTGATATGCAACACTTCTTTTATTGCAATAATCATATATCGAATACATTTTGCCACTTTCGGCTGTAACTTTACATCATCGTAGTCGACACTGGAGTCCGAATCCGTGTCAGTATCAGTGTCTGCTATTTGGGATAGTGGGCGTTTCTGAGACCTTGAAGGTCCTGGCGACATAGGGACAGACACGAGTTCACTCCCTGACTGCTCCTTAGCCTCAGCTTTGTCTAATCTCTTGTGCAATAAGTTCACACTTGCACTTAAAACATTCCACATATCCACCCAGTCAGGTGTCGGCACTGCCGACGGAGACCTCACATTCATACGCTCCCCCTCCTCTCTAGGTGAGCCTTCTACCTCAGACATGTCGACACATGCGTACCGACACAACACACACACAGGGAACCTCTTATCTGAAGACAGTTTGCCCACCAGGCCCTTTGGAGAGACAGAGAGAGAGTATGCCAGCACACACCCCAGCGCTGTATGACCCAGGACAAAAACACGAATAATATTATGTTTACCCAGATAGCGCTGTTTACATATACAATAGGCGCCAAATTTGTGCCCCCCCCCCTTTCTTTAAAACCCTCTGTCTACCGTGGTATAAGCAGGGGAGAGTCCGGGGAGCTTCCTCTCAGCGGTGCTGTGGAGAAAAAATGGCGCTGGTGAGTGCTGAGGGAGAAGCCCCGCCCCCTCGGCAGCGGGCTTCTGTCCTGCTGAAAATTTCAAAACTTGGCGGGGGCTCTTATATATGTACAGTGCCCAGCTGTACATATACTTATTTTTGCCAAAAGAGGTCTATATGCTGCCCAGGGCACCCCCCCTGCGCCCTGCACCCTTATAGTGACTGCCGCGTGTGAGGTGTATGGGAGCAATGGCGCACAGCTGCAGTGCTGTGCGTTACCTCAGTGAAGATCATGGAGTCTTCTGCCGCCTCTGAAGTCTTCTTTCCTTCTCATACTCACCTGGCTTCTATCTTCCGGCTCTGCGAGGGGGACGGCGGCGCGGCTCTGGGACGGACGGCGAGGGTGAGACCTGCATACCAATCTCTCTGGAGCTAATGGTGTCCAGTAGCCTAAGAAGCAGAGCCTTGAAACTCACAGAAGTAGGTCTGCTTCTCTCCCCTCAGTCCCTCGATGCAGGGAATCTGTTGCCAGCAGGCTCCCTGAAAATAAAAAACCTAAGAAATATTCTTTCTGTCAGGAAGCTAAGTAGAGCTCCCTGAAGTGCACCCATCTCCTCTGGGCACAGTATCAAACTGAGGTCTGGAGGAGGGGCATAGAGGGAGGAGCCAGTGCACACCCAGACCTAAAGTCTTTCTTACAGTGCCCATGTCTCCTGTGGAGCTAGTCTATCCCCATGGTCCTTACAGAGTCCCCAGCATCCTCTAGGACGTTAGAGAAATTGAGGTGAAATTAAATATTGAAATATGCCTATGTTGTAAGATACGTGGCTAATTGTTTTATTTCTACCAGATGGGCGCAATACAAAGAATACCTCGGAGGGACATTGCGTTTGGTCTCTGGATATTAAATTAGAGGATAACAACAAACGAGGGTCTTTAGAAGAAAACCACCTTTCCCTGAATATACATCCAGCACTTCACAGTGCAGATATGTCATCCGATCTCTCTATTCTTGAAGAATGTTCTCCTGGTGACTCACATATTGCTGCACATAGTACAGATCATAGCGGTGATGCAGTCATTTCCTCTTCTGAGTGTGGGAAATGTTTTACATGTAAATCTGCTCTTTTTGGACATCACTGTCACACAGATGGAAAACCATTTGCATGCTCAGAGTGTGGGAAATGTTTTACACGCAAATCACATCTTCTTAAACATGAGAGATGTCACACAGGTGAGAAACCATTTCTGTGCGCTGAGTGTGGTAAATGTTTCACAGAGAAATCACATCTTGTTAAACACGAGAGATGTCACACAGGTGAGAAACCATTTCCATGTTCTGAGTGTGGGAAATGTTTTGCACACAAATCATATCTTGTTACACATCAGCGATGTCACACAGGTGAGAAGCCATTTCCATGCTCTGAGTGTGTGAAATGTTTTACACAGAAATCAAATCTTGTTATACATCAGAGAAGTCACACAGGTGAGAAGCCATTTGCATGCTCTCAGTGTGTTAAATGTTTTACACAGAAATCAGATCTTCTTACACACCAGAGAAGTCACACAGGTGAGAAGCCATTTGCATGCTCTGAGTGTGTGAAATGTTTTACACATAAATCAGATCTTGTTACACATCAGAGAAGTCACACAGGTGAGAAGCCATTTGCATGTCCTGAGTGTGGGAAGTGTTTTAAAGATAAATCTTGCCTTTTAACACACATGAAATTTCACACAGATGTGAAACCATTTCCATGTTCTAAATGTGAGAAATGTTTTACACGGAAATCATATCTGGCTAGACATCAGAAAAATCACACAGGTGAGAAGCCATTTCCATGCTCTGAGTGTGGGAAATGTTTTTCATGCAAATCTGCTCTTATTACACATCAGAGAAATCACACAGGGGAGAAACCATTTCCATGCTCTAGGTGTGAGAAATATTTTACACAAAAATCACATCTTGTTGCACATGAGAGAAGTCACACAGGTGAACGGCCATTTACATGCTCTGAATGTGGGAAATGTTTTACCCGCCAATCAGGCCTTTTCAAACATCAGAGAAATCACACATGTGGGAAATGTTTTACATGGAAATCACATCTTGTTAGCCACACAGGTGAGAAACCATTTCCATGCTCTTAGGGTAAGATTGTTTCCGTGCAGGGTAAATACTGGCTGCTTTATTTCAGTTTGAACACACCCCACCCAAATCTAACTCTCACTTCACGTTACATCTGCCCCACCTGCAGTGCAGCATGGTTTTGCCCATTAGAGAAACCGTTTGCTGTTCCAATCAGGTCTGAATTAGGCCTATAATTTGCTAATATTCTAATTCCTGAAATTCCCATTGAGTACACAGACCGACTGGTCCCCCCACCCCTTGCCTACCAATTTCCCCTTCCCACCACCCTTCCTTCACCGCTACCCTTAATTTTCCTTAATCTTTAGAACTCCTTCTTCCCTCTACCCTAAAAGCACAATATCCTTTGCTCTCCTAGTTTGGACTTACCAAATAATTTACTGTATAGCTTTAGCCTCCTGTCCAATTAGCACAGATTTCCACTCATGACAGCTTTTCAGTTATTTAAGACCTCATTATACTAATCTGTTAATTATTCCTTTCTGACAATTACCGATTATGACACCAATACTTCTTTCTTCCTCTTGTTGAAATTTGTGTTATCATTATCTGTGATTTTTACCCTCTACTGTAAAACTCAATAAACAGATAAAACAAAGAAAAGAGAATGTATCCTACCACTTCACTAGGAACCAGTGACATCATTGAGGGTGCAGCCTATCACTGCACTAGGAAACAGTGACATCACTGAGAGTGCAGCCTATCACTGCACTAGGAACCAGTGACACCACTGAGAGTGCAGCCTATCACTGCACTAGGAAACAGTGACATCACTGAGAGTGCAGCCTATCACTACACTAGGAACCAGTGACATCACTGAGAGTGCAGCCTATCACATTACTGGGAACCAGTGACATCACCAAGTGCAGTCTATCACATTACTGGGAGCCAGTGACATCACCGAGTGCAGTCTATCACATTACTGGAAACCAGTGACATCACTGGGAATGCATTCTATCTCTTGAAAAGGAACCAGTGACATCACTGAGGTGACAGTTGTGCTGTAATGTGATGCTAGAATCTGTGTAACACCTCAAACATTAGAATATTTCACAGATTTATGATGGATAGTGGATGCTAACCCATGCTTTGGGATTGGCAGAGACCCTGAACAAAGGCATAGAGTCCAACATGCCAGTGGTGTTCACATGGACCCACACCTACTGGGAGTTTATATCCACCATTAAGATTAATTCAGGATGTCAGTCTCTCAGCACACTGCTTAGTTCACCAGTCTGGAAATGAAATTCATTTAAGATTAACACCATCGCAACAACCCTGAGGAAGTTGTTTATGAAGAAACGCATTGGGTGACAAGCTATCAAGATCCAAAGTGGGACTAACAGGCTGTCAAGGAGTTGATCTATAGTAATATACTTTCACATTCAATAGAAGTGTGCACACAGATTTTACATAAATCAAGACAAAGCTGCAGGAGCGTCACATTCCGCTATTTAAAATACACAGCGGCTATTGGGATAAGCGAGCTCCATGCACCATACGGTACACAGTACAGTAGCAGGCCAGACTCAATCACAGAGCGGGTTCACAAAATGGATGCCGCACGTGACACAGCGCCCTATGGAAGCCCACAGCAACTGTATGGAGTGATCGACTGTATCGATATTGCAAGAATCAGGGCAATGCTGAAGCAGCGTATCTATACACTAGTTAAAATATACTGTACTGTATACACAGCGGCAATGAGATCCCGTAGAATGACAATAATAAAAATATTTTTTCTGACACTATTAATTTTTTTTGGTAATCTATTGTAATGGGTGTGGTTCATCAAATCGACAGTGTCTAGGTCGACAATGTTTAGGTCAACCACTATAGGTCGACAGTCACTAGGTCGACATGGATGGAAGGTCGACAGGGTTTCTAGGTCGACATGTGCTTGGTCGACAGGTCTAAAGGTCGACATGATGATTTTTTTTTTTGTGTCGTTTTCTTCGTAGAGTGACCGGGATCCCAAATTAGTGAACCGCGTTCGCTCGCCATGCTTCGGGCATGGTGCCTTCGCTCCACTACCGCTTCGCTCGGCACACTTTACCGTTCCAATCGTAGTCCACGTGGATCGTTAAGTCTGAAAAAATTCAAAAAAAGAAAAAAAATGTGAAAAACTCATGTCGACCTTTAGACCTGTCGACCTAGCACATGTCGACCTAGAAACCGTCGACCTTCCATCCATGTCGACCTAGTGACTAGACCTATAGTGGTCGACCTAAACATTGTCGACCTTGACACTGTCGATCTTCAGACCGGATCCCATTGTAATAGTACCTTTGCATTCAATAGAAATATGCGCACAGAATTTACATAAATCAGGGCAAAGCTTCATGAGCGTTTAATTCTGCTATCTAAAATATACCCGTAGACATATCAATATATAAAAATACAGTAGTGTATGCAGACGCAACTACATTAAGTGTTCGAGTAATACTGTAGTTCATTGATGTGAGAGAATCTGTGCTGTACTGTATGAGAAGGAACACAAGAGCTTGTGTCTGCACTTCTTATCAGCTCATTTACATACTGTATAGTACTGTGTTTTCAATTGATTGTAACCTAGCCTCCCTCCCTGTCTGTGAAATGAGCAGGGGGAAGTGGGATGGGGGTGGGGGGAGGTGTTGGCTAAATACTGTGTTAAACAGAAAGTATTTACAACTCTCTCGTCTGCTGAAGTGTTCAATATGAGCGTCCAAGTCCCCTAAACAAAAACCAATGGGAAAGGATCAGTGAAAATACATGTTTGTTTTTTTCTGACACTTTAAAGTTGTTTTATGTAATCTGTAGTAATATACTTTCACATTCACTAGAAGGGTGCACACAGATTTTACATAAATAAAGACAAAGCTGCAGGAGCGTCACATTCCGCTATTTAAAATACACAGCGGCTATGAGGTACTGTACATCAAGGATGGGAAATCCTCAGTCCTCCAGCTGTTGTTGAACTAAACATCCCAGCATACCCTGCAACAGTTTTATCATGACCAAATAGCAAATTACTTATCCATGTACAAATAGTATATCCTAGGCCAAGTTCCCTTAACTTGATGATCAGTCTCCTGTGAGGCACTGTATCGAATGCTTTTGCAAAATCTAAATATAATTAATGCTGACACTGACATGGGTCTTAGAATATAATCTATTATATATATATATATATATATATATATATATATACACATACACATATATATTCACATACACATACATACAATGCAATGAAGGCGGCACTCAGGATTGAAGACACAGACACGGGCAAGATCTTATCAACGTTAGAAGACTTTAATGTCTTGTCATCAAGATACAACATGACAAAAACTGACCTTATACCCACTATCCCCAACACACGCAATGGTGGCCGCCAGGACTCACAGACCACGCCTACATATGACGTCATTATATTATTCCCGGTGGTACGGCTCACATGTTAAACAAATCAAAGCACCAAATACATAAAAAATACACAGCACAGAAAACACAATGTTGTAACAGGAATCATTCTACAAATGCAGACACATTATTACATATATTGAAATTCATCATGTATAATTAGATGCATATAGAAAACTGACTGCACACAGAAAACCATAGTGCAACGTGGACACTGTCACTGTTACATCAATGTAGCCATAAGCAGGTTTTACAACGGACTTTGAATACCCCCCCATTGTGTGTAGTACTAGCCAGTGCCTCCTCAACCATTTACCTCACTGCACGGCCCTGGCAGCTAGGTAGGGAGGCCTGCAGGCTGGGCTGTGGGAGAGAAGCACCAAAGGAAACAAATGGCAAAGACAATAACTAAGGATAATATAGAAGTAGCAGGAACTAGGTTCAGGCATGGCAGAGAATCCAAGCACTGACACACAGAGTTTCCACAGGAACAGTATCAGAGTACAGGAATCCAGGACAAAGACCAGCACATGTTTAGGTATAAACTATAACCAACAGGGAAGAGCAGGGCTGACTGCCTTATAACAGAAAGCTGAACCAATCAGAACAGCCAGAATGGGAAGGTCCACATAATGAGAAATATCCAGCTGCATCGCACTGGTCACAGCTGCTAAGGACTGTACATGGCACTGGCCACACCCACTCAGCACTGGTCACAGCTTCTAAGGACTGTACATGGCACTGGCCACCCCCACTTAGCACTGGTCACAGCATCTAAGGACTGTACATGGCACGGCCCGCACCCACTCAGCACTGGTCACAGCATCTAAGGACTGTACATGGCACTGCCCACACCCACTCAGTACTGGTCACAGCATCTAAGGACTGTACATGGCACTGCCCACACCCACTCAGCATAATGGTCACAGCTTCTAAGGACTGTATATAGCACTGCCCACACCCACTCAGCACTGGTCACAGCTGCAATATATTTTTCTATAACAGGCACTTGAACATTTTCAGCCAGAGGTTATGGTTCCTGTACTGAGAACGCATTTGTCACATTGCTGGACTGTATGGTACTGTAATCATAACACTGTTTATGTAAATGTTGTAATACAAGTTTTAATGTGTTTTGCCCAAAGTTATTTAATTGTGTTTTTTAGTGTTATTCTAATAAATTAATTGCTTTAGACTTATTTTGAATAAAGTTTATATGAAGTGCATTTGTGTCCTCCATCTTTCCTCTACTCACCAACCTAGGTGAAGAGGACATTGCAGGAAGAGTGCACAATTACGGGAGAGAGTGTCTGTATTTTTACGTCTCCCAATCTATGTTCCACAGTTTGGGTCTATGGTAGGGCCATTGTTTAACTATTACTCCAGGGACTGAGGCTCTTTAGGACTAGTACTCACAGGGATAGGAAAAAAGACGTCCCTGTTACAAGCCACCATTTTTTGAACCCGTTTTGCCTCAGAGGCGGTGTTTGGAGCAGTTAGTGGGCATCTCATAGTCTTCCGATCTAGGGCCTAATTCAGCATTGAAGACGCAGGGTTTCCATCATACCAAGGCTTTAGCACACAATAAATGTGTTCTTCCCGCTTTCCACCTCACTGGTGAACTCTAGGGAGGCCCTATAAGCATGTTTTGGAGATGTTATGATATACTGGGCAGGAGAAGCAGTACCTTTTCACCGTCATACATATTCCTGGCCAGTAACACCGTAGTAACCGTCTTTTTAGGGTCTGTTTTTCTACAAAATTACCCTCAACAAAGGTGTGTGTGCAACTTCCAAAACTAAAGGAAGATGCACCTGCCTTATTAATAGTTGATCAATATTTTTCCCTTGAACAAGCCCTGCCCTATACAACTAATACCTTCTGTTGGCCTGGGAGCTTTCATTAGACCATTAACTGCATTTTCTAGGGTAACATCGTTAATTTGATTCCTAGCACAGTCTAGTAATGAAACAAATTCTTGGAATTGGGGACCAGTCCTCAGCTACATATGGTGGCACCAAAGTTTCCACATCAGTGTCCATAGCCCATGCTTGGTTTGGTTGCTTCTCATGTTATCTTGGGCAAGACTTAGGTTGCATAGCGGTCATGGACCATTATCCAGAATCCACAAATGAGTTCTGTTGACTTTCTTCTCGAGACATGGGCTGGTTCCTTTAAGGTTGGATGTTCGGCCAATGTATCAGTTGCAAACATGTCCTGCTAGATCCAAGCAGCAATAAGTTCCTGAAATAAGGGAAAGTCTTGCCCCAGAATAAGGAGGTATGGTAATCTTTTGGCTAGCAGCCGCTACGTTTTCCCTTTTATTGTAAATGGTAGACATACTCGCACATGTTCCACTGTAGTTTCATGAATGCGTAACACTTTCACATTAGGCCACCATTCCTTATGGAACATCAGAACTAGAGACTCATTCCCAGAGTCCAAAAAGACTAACAGCCTGTTGGTCACAACTACTGCATGCATTACTTATCTGAGCTGTGACCTAGGACACATCATCGGGTCATCTGTGGCACCATCAGATGGCTATGTTACCCTTGGGGTCATGCAAGACAGCTGCTGCAGCTAGAGCAAAGAGGCCAGGAAATCTTCATCCTAAGACGGAGATCCTGGCCCCATCCATCCTCCACAATGGTGGTGACACGCCTCTGTTTTGGGAAACGGCGTCCATCGCTATTCCATCTCTGCCCCCAAACAGCATGAGACTGTCAATCTCTGTCCTCTTTTCCATGCTTACGATGGGATTCTAGGTTTTACTACCATGGAGACATGTAGCAGGCCACTGAAGATCTCATTCTTGTAGTTTTGGAAAACTGCGGGGACATCACAAGATACATGCAGAGGCTGTACCGAGTGTTCATCACTGTTCTCCATTCTGTTACTTGGCTAATTCTGATGAGACTGTAAGCCCCTCGGAGATCCAGTTTAGAGAACATGGTAACACTTCACCCCATGACATAATTCAGAAATCAATGGAAGAAGGATGGTTTTCCACCCACGATAATTCAGGTATGGGTCATTAGGTTGACCACTATTGATTGACATGCAGTAGGTCAACATGTGCTAGGTCGATAGGGTCTATAGGGCGACATGTGCTAGGTCGACATGAAAAAAGGTTGACATGAGATTTTAAAAAAAAATTGGTGTCGTTTTCTTCGCAGAGTGACCGAGAACCCCACTTAGTGCCACCGTGTCCCCTCGCTTTGCTCGCCATGCTTCGGGCAAGGTGCCTCGCTGCGCTTGGCACAGGATACCGTTCCTGATTGTAGTCCACGTGGATCGTAAAGTATGAAAAAGTTAAAAAAAATTGTGAAAAACGCATGTTGACCTTTTGTCATGTCGACCTATTGACCATGTAGACCTAGCAACCCTGTCGACCTACTGCATGTCGACCAATAGTGGTCGACCTAATGACCGTATACCGATAATACATTGGTGGTGACCTCCGTCCTTTTTTTTAACAAAGAAGAGTCCAGGTTTACTTTAATCTCCTATAAAATAGCCCTGTGATTCTGTGCTTGGGTCTCTAATGCTGGACATGGCTAGGAGTTCTCATTGGGTTAGCAGCAGGTCTATCACACCCAGTCCACAGCTGATTGGGCGAGAAACGCCCTCCCACACAGGTTACATCCAATGGGAGGCTCTACCCTTTGCCTGCTGTGTTTTCACAGAGCAGGATTAGCAATGGGACTGATGGAGCTGCAGCTCCAGGTCCACACCCCAAAATAGTCCCACTGCATCTGCAGCAACATACCCTCCAACACTTTACACATAAACATTTATGCAAATTCGAAAAGGGGGCGTGGTCACGGGTAACCAGCGTGGCCACGCCCTTTTCCTATACTTTCAATGGAAGCTTGGAGAGTCAAAAAACAGTACAGACCATAAAAAAAAGGGACTGTACCTGCCAAAAAGGTGCAGCTGGAGGGTATGCCACTGCATCTGCATTAAGTGTCTGTGCTGTAGATAGGGGAAAAAACAATCCTTTTACTGCAGCGTCCTATGGGGGGTCATTCCAAGTTGTTCGCTAGCTGCATTCGTTCACTGTGCAGCGATTAGGCAAAAACGTGGCACTTCTGCGCAGGCGTATGCAGCGCAATGCGCCCGTGCGGCGTACTATTACAACGACGATGTAGTTTTACACAGGGTCTAGCGATGATGCTTTTCAGCCGCACAGGCAGCCACGGAGTGATTGACAGGAAGAGGGCGTTTCTGGGTGTCAACTGACCGTTTTCAGGGAGTGTTCGGAAAAATGTAGGCCTGGCTGGCCGAACGCAGGGTGTGTTCATGACGTCAAATCAGGAACTGAATGGTCTGAAGTGATCGCAAGTGCCGAGTAGGTCTGAAGCTACTCTGAAACTGCACAACATTTTTTTGTACCCGCTCTCCGATCCCTACGTTCGCACCTCTGCTAAGCTAAAATACACTCTCAGTGGGCGGCGGCATAGCGTTTGCACGGCTGCTAAAAACTGCTAGCGAGCAATCAACTCGGAATGACCACCAATGTCTTGCTGCCAGTCCACCTGCCCCCTCCGGCATCAACAGTCCCCACTCCCTAGCCGCGCAGCAGGTGGAACAAAAGCTGCTGCGGCCACCGGCATAGAAGTGTATGAAAGCGGCGCAGCGGAAGGCTTTCATAGGCCTCCCTGCGCCGCATACTCCCCCAGAGCCTGCTCTGCGTGTGATGTCACAGAAGTGCCTCCCCGCCACAGCCGCACCCAGATCCCCAGAGGCCCTGACTCCGCAACACAGCACCTGGCCTGCCGGCCTGGAAGCCACGAGATGGTTAATGTAGCGGATAGAGAGAGTGATATCGCGGAGGGTAATGTCTGGACGCTGAATCAATGTAAAAGGTGACAGTGCTGTGCAGTGCAGTGGGTGTGCAGTCAGAGCCGTTGCTAGAGTGCTCGGCGCCCCCCTAAATACTATACATTTGCACCCTCGCATACTTTACAAACGCACAGCACACATAATGACCCCTGTAGTAGAGACACTTACACATGTAATGCCCCCTGTACCAGAGACGCTTATACATGTAATGCCCCCTGTACCAGAGACGCTTACACATATAATGCCCCCTGTATCAGTGATGCTTACACACGTAATGCCCCCTTTAGCAGTGACGCTTACACACGTAACACCCCCTGTACCAGTGACGCTTACACATGTAATTCCCCCTCTACCAGTACCGCTTACACACATAACGCCCTCTATACCAGTGTTGCTTACACAATTAACGCCCCCTGTACCAGTGACGCTTACACACATTATGCAGCAGTCACACAAACACACACACACACACACACACACACAACAGACACATATATATACAAACACACACACATACATACTGTACATCAGGGCTGGCCAAACCGGTCCTCGAGATCTACCAACAGTTCATGTTTTCCAGGCCTCCTGGAGATCTGTAGAATAGTCATTTAGGAATGAATGCAGCACATCTTAATTAGTAATGACTACACCTGTGCACTAGCTAGGTGGTCTTAGAAAATGTGAACTGTTGGTAGATCTCGAGGACTGGTTTGGCCAGCCCTGCTATACATACATTACACACATACACAGTCACACATACTGTATATACAGTATACACAGACACTGTATATACACACACACACACAGTCTGGCTGTATATATACACACACACAGTCGAAGCTGTAGCAACTCATCCTCCTGCTGCAGCATGGTCCCGTGTAGCTCCGCCCCTTACTCCATCTAGCTCCACCCACTTTGGCTCCCTCCTGGCCACTGAATGTCACACAGGGGAGGGGCGGGGGGAGAGGAGGTTTTGTGCTGCCGGCGCCGAGGGGGAGAGGAGATTTTGTGCTGCTGGCGCCGCTGCATGTGTGACAGCAGCCGGCAGCAGCAGGGAGAGTAGCAGCAGCTCAGCACAGGGATGCAGGGCAGGGAGAACGCCTCTCCTTCCTGGTGCCTCCCTGCACTGCATCCCTTTGCTGAGCGGCTAGCGCCGGCCCTGTGTGCAGTGTCACTGACACTGCACAGCACTCTCACCTTTTACATTAATTCAGCCGGTCACTCAGTTCTGCCAGCCAGTCACTATTGTTAGCACCAGTATCCCAACGCGCCGCATTATAGGGAAGTAGACGCACTACATAAACTACAGCTCCCAGCAGCCCTTAGCACCGAAGCATTCCGCCCCTTAGGGTTGCTGGGAGCTGTAGTTTATTGCGTACATCTTCTTCCCTGTAATGCGGCGCATTGGGACACCGGCGCAAACAATAGCGACTGCCTGCTGTGCGAGTCTCTGGGAGAGCCACTGCCAAAGGGAGGACAGCAGCTTAGCTGTTGACAGGAGAAGCAGGATAAGCATTACCCGCCCCTCCCCCACTCACAGTACCTCCGGGCCCCATCCGCGGCACCCCAACACACCCACTCCAGCACCCGCGATAGAGACGGACCCCCTCCCCCACCCGTAGCGACCCCGCACCCCCCGCCGCACCACCGCATCCGCCTCTCCCCCACCCGCAGCGGCTCCGGACCACCACCCGTGGCACCCACACACCCTCCCCCACCTGCGGCACCACTGCAACCGCCCCTCCCGTGGCACCCCAGGATCCCATATGCCTCTTCCCCGCACCCCCTACTCCCCCAACCAAAGCACCTGCTAGGTGATTCACCAGCCCCTGCATGCACTGTTCACGCCGTTGCAAGGGGCTTCCACCCCTTAACCATTGCACGTCCTTTGTCCGTGCAATATTTAACCACTCACACAATTATGATTGGATGTAATACTCCATATAATAAAAATATTGCATGCCACAAGGGTGTGCAAGGGTTAAGGGGGCGTAGCCCCTTACGACGGTGTGAAGAGCGCCCGTAGGGTGCGATGAATCACCTAGTGTAAGAATAAAGAGAAAAATAGGGAGCGCAAAATAGCTATAAATGTAAATCTACTTAAATAGAATAGAACAAAATAAATGTACAAAATAAATAGATCAAAATACGACAATATTATCTCCAATAAGGATATAAAATCAGCACTGGTAAGTGACGGAAATATACACTTACAATTCAAGATAATGGACTATGGGGGTCATTCCGAGTTGATCTTAGCCCTGCAAAATTTTGCAGGGCTACGATCAGAAACAGAGGCATGCGGTAGGACACCCAGCACATGGCTAGTCCGCCCCGCATGTCAGTGCCACCCCACCCCCCTCCGCAGAAGTGCAAAAGCATCGCACAGCGGCGATGCTTTAGCACTTCAGGAGTAGCTCCCGGCCAGTGCAGCTTTAGCATGCTGGCCGGGAGCTACTCATTGCTCTCCGGCCCGCAGTGGCTGCATGTGACATCACACAGCCACTGCGGCCCGCCCCCCTACACGGTCTGGCCACGCCTGCGTTGGCCGGACCGCGCCCTCGAAATGGCGGCCAAACACCGCCGTTCCGCCCCCCCCGCCCATTGACCGCATCTGCCTGTCAATCAGGCAGGGACGATCGCAGCGCAGCGTCAGCCGACGGTCGTCTGTCATGCGCCGGTGCAATGCGGCGCAGTTCTGTCCCGATCGCTGCTGTGCGAATACGCACAGCAGCGATCGGGTCAGAATGACCCCCTACATGTATTAAGGTGCGAGTTGAAAAAAAGTGCAAGTTTAGTGCTAAACTCGCACTTTTTTACAACTGGCACTTGTAATAGGCTACGAGTACACGCATACTCACATGTCTACAACTAGCAGTGCCGCAGCTCTCATCCGGATGTTTTCCTGTGGAACATATACAACTTACCCAGTGTAATAGGGTGCGAGGTGTAGACTTGCGCAGAAGTAGTAAAACAAATAGACCTGCTTTATATAGGCGAGTTGTACAGAAGCAGGTGGTGTGAGCCCCAAAGCATAACCAGCACTGGGCTCTATGAAGCCGGTCCTGGTTGTGAAAATAGAGGGTAAAATTGGTGTGGGGGTCCCCCGGGTTCTACACAACCAGCACCGGGCTCCTGAGTCGGAACTCATACTGGAAATATGGTGGGAAAATGCATAGGGGGTCCTCATATTTCCTGCACCAGCATCTATCTAGCTGGGGTGTAGTGCCACAGCCAGAAGACATGACCAAAGCATTCATCACCCCTCACTGGTCAGGCCAGGCTGGAAATTCCTGGGGAAGTGAGGCAACCCAAACAAGGGGTACCCCCTATCCTGGGCACCCAAGGCCCGGGGCTATCCTCTGCACCCAAGGGTGGTGGGTGCCAAGTTGATAGCTTTCAGGCAGTTTAACGTTAAAATATGTTTTTTACAGGTCCTATCAAGCCTTCTCCACATCCTGGTATCTGCAGAACCACAAGTACCAGCATGCAGGGCATGAAGGGCTCACTGGTTTCTATAGCCCTCCTGCAGAAGAAATATAAAAAAGGGACGCAGACTGTACCAGTTTAATACATACATGCTCTCATACTCACACATACCTTGCTCCTGGGGTGTTCATTGAAAGGATTTGCCCTTATACCTTAACCCTCGATGTGATGGCCTCTTAGACGTCTGGAGTGTAAACTCTTAGCCACAAGGTACATGCACAACACAAGCAGTAAGAATTCACACTGTTTTATTGAATGTTTAACATTGGTATAAAAAGAGAACACATAAGGGTGTAACTGATAAGTGTAACAGGGCTCATTGGCTTAGGGGTGGTGCCCTAGTGGGGTACGTAGGGGTGGTTAATACTTGACATAACATAATTGGATATAGCAGTTGCTAGGCAGATGTTATATACGTTGCATCAGATGGAACTTAACACAAGATCTTTTAGTAACACACAGAAGTAGAAAAAGCAGGTTTCATCTAGTATAGAGCTGACCTTGGATGCCGGACCCACACAAGCCTGGTATCTGTATGAGAGACAAAGGCATCTAACACAGGGCAGCACGCATCCATTGCAAACACATAAGAGTTCATAAAGCATGTTTTAACCCTTCACTAGGGAAATAGAAATATTCACTTTTACACTGTAACTATTATAAGGAAATTGATCATATAAAAAGTAATATGTACAAAGACAGAAGAGGTAACCCTTCAATCCCCTCTTAGAATCATGATTATTATATGACATGATTCTTGAGTGAGGCTCCTTTCTTGTTTCTCCAGTTCTTGAGATATTGGACATAATCGTCGGGTCCCTCACTATCAGAGGAGGTGACAGGACTGGTGGTTATGTCATAATACATCAGGGCCTTATCAATGCCTTTGGAGGTAAGTTTCTTTCCACAGGGAATTACACAATAAACTATAATGCCTAAAAGAATTAAAGTTATGAGTATAAATATGCTTATTTGCACAAGAGCCTGTTTCCAATTTTCAAATCACCCAAAATATTGGCTCCATGGGTTATCAATACCTGAATTTTTCTTAAGTTCTATGGATAAGGTTTCTAACTTGTTTATGGCTAAAGTAACCTTACCATTGGGACCAGTGTTGTCAGGAATATATGTACAACAGCCTTCCACCTTACTAATGTAAACACATGTACCGCCTTTTTCTGCTAGGATCATGTCAAGGGCCATTCTATTTTGAAATGTCATTTGGGAAGTGGCTTCTAGCTGTTCAGCTATACCTTTAAGAGCATCTTTGGTATCATTAACAAATCTTTGTTGATTATAATATATATAATTAATCCAGGCTACGTTTTTATTTACAGTTACTATAGGGAACAATGACTCAAAACCCGCAGCCACCTCATCTCTAGCTTTGAACTCATTTGGAACACCTCTTGGGACCCCTATAGCATCAATGTATACGTGGGGGTCAAAGCTACCTCCTGGGAGTGCTCTTTTCTTTCGATTAACAGGAGTATTAGAGGGAGGAGTGGGGTCATCGGTGATCATTAAAAAGGCTGAAAAAAAACAATTTTCTTGTTCTAGGGGTATATTAAGGGGCACTGTACCTAGGTGGGGCCTAGATTTGCCACAGACATAACAGTTGCTTTTATTGTGTTTGTTAGCACTATACTTCATCCATTCTAACCAAAAATTAATGGACAATCTTTGAAGTAAGTTCAGATGTTGACCATATCTGTTTCTGGCAGCTGATGGGCGATATCCCCAATCTGTTCCTGTATTCCACCCCACAGCTTCCCAGGAATTACAATTAGATCCATAATATCTAATGTCATAGTACCATTCGTCAGTAACACAAATATATACTGTCTCAGACATTCCTGATTTCCTTTTCTGCTGTATGAAATGTTTGTTGTCAGCAAGTTTAGGGAACATGAAATAATCAAGGATGTATGTGGCTACGTGTGTATTGGAGGAATTGTACCACAAAGTGGGGATCCCATTTGTTTGTGTGATGTCGACTTCACATATTGTGAGGTGAATAAGGGCCAGTAGGGCTATCGAGATAGTCCCCAGGATAAAGATAGGGGACAGGTTCCTCATCTTCTTCTGTTCTTCTTTCTTCGCTAGGTGGGAGGTCAGGGCTGTCTGCCCCGGTTCGTACCTCACTGGAATCACTTGCTTCCCTCTCTAGGTCTGGTCTAGGAACCTTTTTTTACTCGGGATGCATGGGTCCAGGTAGGACTTTCCTCTGTCAGGACTGCTGTCCGGGTAACTGCTACGACCTCTGTCTCTGGACCATAGGTGAAGTCTCCTGGGCTCTTGTTCCTGGGGAGCACCTTCACCACGACTCTGTCTCTGACTTTAAAGGGGTGTGTAGGTTCCTGTGGATTCAAAAGGGTTTTTACAAACAACCTCATGTTCAATTTCATTCAGTTTTGTTATCAGGGACCTGACATACTCTTTTCTGATGAGTTCTAGATCTCCTTCCTGTATTACTAGTGGTTTCTTAGCCCAGGGTGTAGGAAAAGGCCTGCCCATTAGTATTTCAAAGGGTGAGTATCCTAGAGTTTTCTGTGGGGTATTCAAGATGCTGGTGTTTAGCTTTATTAGGGTTGTTCCTGAGGCAAGTGATGCATCTGCTAACATACTGGTCCACAAGTGATTTGGCATTAGTAACATAAAAATCATTGGTTAGTAGGAGGAGTGTTGTGGCTTCACCACGGTGACCAACACCACGGCACTGGGCAACGAGCAAAGGGGCACTGGACTGGGGTATACAGGGTTTCCCCTCTTTGCAGATTAATCCTGATTTAGGATTTTTTCTGCAGAATTGGGTAAGTCCAGTCGGAGAGATCAGTATTAGTCGCAGCAGCTTGAAGTTGAGTGAGCAGATGGACGTTGTAAAGGGAGGGACATGCTCTAGTGAGTGCAATGAGTTCTGCAGCTTGCGCGGACTGATAAGGTATTGGCAGGGTTTCCAACACAGTGTCAGGGAGGGTGACAATGGCATAGCCAGCCTGGTATGTATTGTCATTGGGCCTACTACATGAGCCGTCAACAAAAACTATGTCTGCGCCTGGTATGGGAACGGGAGACATGTCAAGTCTGGGAGAAGTTTCAGCTTCAATGGAAGCAGCACAGTCATGTAGGTCGGGTGGTTCATCCTCGGGACCTTTCAAGCCTAAAAGGGCATTGAGAATGGGTGCAGGGCCAGAAGAACTAGCAGTGTATTTAATGGTAAGGGTGGGGTTACTCAAAAGGAGTACTTCATATCCACTAAGGCGTTGTGCTGACATGTGCTGTGTGTAAGCCTTTAAGTATTGCCAGGACATCATGTGTGGTGTGGAGTACTGTGATGTGGCCTAAAGTGAGGGTAGTGGCCATTTCTGCAACCATTGCACAGGCTGCCAAAGCCCTGAGGCAGGCAGGCATACCTTGCACAGACACTGGCATGACTTTGGGAAAAAAATGCCACGGGGCGCAACTTCCCTCCATGAAACTGTGTGAGCACCCCCGCCATGGTTTTACAATTGTCCCTTGCATATAGATGGAAAGGTAGCACATAACTGGGGAGGCCAAGTGCCGGACTTTTTATCAACATACATTTTAAACTTTCATATGCAGTTAACATTTCTTGTGACCATTGTACAGTTTTAGGTTTGTCCTTCAGTGTGGCTTGTCTCAAAATGTTATCATAATAAGAGCAATCAGATATCCACTGTCTGCAGTAATTTACCATACCCAGGAAGGACAGTAGTTCCCTCTGGGTAGTTGGGGTGACCAGGCCCAATACAGACTGTATGCGTTGTGGACTGACTTTCCTCTCTCCCTGAGTGAGCACAAAACCTAAGTAATCAACATGCTTTTTACACCATTGCATTTTTATTTTGGACACCTTGTGTCCACATTCACAAAGCCAGTTTAGTAATGAAACACCATCCTCTCGGCAGGCCTCCTCAGTTTTACTACAGAGCAGCAGATCATCTGCATACTGTAGCAGGACTGAACCATGGTGAGGTTGCCAGGGCCCCAATGTGGCCTGGAGACAACAGGTGCGTCAATAATCTGCACCAGGTAAGTTGTTTACCCTCAAAAGAAAAGGCAAAAAGTAATTGTGTCTGTGAATCTACAGGTATGCTGAAAAAAAGGCATTCTTCAAATCAATTACAGAGAAGAACTAGCATCTGCAGGGATTGCAGAAATGAGTGAGTTTACATCTGGAACAATTGGTGCAATTGGGACAATTGGCTGATTGATCGCTCTGAGATTCTGTACAAATCTTATACTACCATCAGCTTTGGCAACAGGGTTCACAGGAGTACAGTATGGTGATACAATATGTCTGAGAATACCCTGTTGTAAGAATTGCTGTATCACGGGGCGGAGACCTTCTATCTTTTCTGGTGAGAGGGGATACTGCATAAGTCAGAACACAAAACACTGGTTGTTGCACCGCTGTCCACTAAAAAGGGAATTTTACTTCCATTTATAATAAGTGGCAGCAGAGGTGAATCTTTACTATGACGGGAGAGTTGAATAAAGGCTGGGATGCCCTCCTCCGGGCCCCGTCAGTGCGCGAGGTCTTTGGAATGTTCCCTGACTGCGGGGTTGGTTCTGTCTGTCAAAGCGTCTGGGGTTCTGATAGTTATGAGTGGGCGCAGGTTTCTGTTTACAAGCTACAGCGACAGGCAAAAAGCACAGGCTTTAAAGACTTCCTTCATATGTGTATAGCTGCGTCCTTTGCAAGCTTTGCGCAAATAAGATATACAGCCATCGAGGGTAATAGTGGGCTTGGGACAGTGTTTTACTATTATCTAAACTCTGGGTTATTGGTGCTAGGGATAGAGCTAGTGGACGCACCCTCCAGCAGTGGAGCTGGAGGCAATCCCATCTAGTGTGAAAGGGTTACTGCTGCCAAGAGATTTGTGTCTCTGAGCGCAGGATACATTGGAATGCAAAGGGGGGAGGCGAGAGGGATCTCTCTGCAGCCTCGCTTCTGTGCTGTTGGGAACTGACATTTTTTCTTAAATCTCCATATAGAAAAGGTAATTACTGCCTTCCCGTAGGAATGGGTCCTGTCCTGCTTTCTCTGTCCATCCCGCTAAATTATCCACCCATGGGTTAACTAAATAATACTCTGAGGTAGAGTTACGGGCAACATACATCTTGCATGTCTCACCAGGGAGGGGCGGGGGATATGCAGTTTTTTACTCTGACTAGAGCCCATTGTCAGACAGTAATATAAATCAACAGTACAACTTTAAAAGAAAATTATCTAAAATATACAACACTCTACTTATACATGCATCAGCTTAACCAGTTAATTAGTCATTGACAATATCACAATATTATCTGTATAGTGAGAACATGAAATCTTTTGACGGGTACGCTTACCTTCGTACAAGATGTCAGAAAAATACAGCGTTTTAAACAGGAAGCAAGAAAAGTGTTTGAGTGAAGATATCTGGCAGACGAAAACTTACCAGCCGTCTGGACCAAATATAAGAACTTATCTCACTACAACATACAAAAATATATAGGCGATCAAATCGGGGTATTCTCTACGTTACGTATAGACTCCCAGGTCTATTTTTAAGTATCCCAGATACTGACGTCTTTGGAGAATTGCGCTTGGACCCCGGGTCCTTTCTCAGACGTATTCTTTAAGTCCCAGACATTAAAGATTCTATGGTATCCCTGATACCTGTTTTATGCTTTTACATAAAACTTCGTAATATTAAGTCCCGGACTTAAATATTACCTTGTCACGTGTTCCCGGAACACTGACACGGATTCAGCTTCAGTGTATGACCGCAATCCTGTATGGCAAAGACAGACAATAAATTCTCTATTTTTACCATTCAGGGACGATCACTGAATCGCGGACGTAGCCCCCAGCTGAAAGGATTTGCCCTTATACCTTAACCCTCGATGTGATGGCCTCTTAGACGTCTGGAGTGTAAACTCTTAGCCACAAGGTACATGCACAACACAAGCAGTAAGAATTCACACTGTTTTATTGAATGTTTAACATTGGTATAAAAAGAGAACACATAAGGGTGTAACTGATAAGTGTAACAGGGCTCATTGGCTTAGGGGTGGTGCCCTAGTGGGGTACGTAGGGGTGGTTAATACTTGACATAACATAATTGGATATAGCAGTTGCTAGGCAGATGTTATATACGTTGCATCAGATGGAACTTAACACAAGATCTTTTAGTAACACACAGAAGTAGAAAAAGCAGGTTTCATCTAGTATAGAGCTGACCTTGGATGCCGGACCCACACAAGCCTGGTATCTGTATGAGAGACAAAGGCATCTAACACAGGGCAGCACGCATCCATTGCAAACACATAAGAGTTCATAAAGCATGTTTTAACCCTTCACTAGGGAAATAGAAATATTCACTTTTACACTGTAACTATTATAAGGAAATTGATCATATAAAAAGTAATATGTACAAAGACAGAAGAGGTAACCCTTCATTCATACACTTGTCCATGTAGACTGCGCTAGATGGATTGGGGAAAATAACATACTCATCTATCCCTGGTGTACATCAGGTCCTATTTGGTCCATGTAGGCATCCATGGGCCAGTATACACTTAGAACTCCACTCCACAAATGCTGGATCCCACGTGACTCCCGTCACTAGCAGAGCACCAGCCAACCCGCGGCCACATCCATAGGAGTAGCCCGCTGATTGGCTGTCAATCAGTAGCAGTCCCCAGCTCTCTCAGCCACTAAGCACTTCGCCCATTCTCTTCAATGGTGGGAACCACTAGGATGATCATTAATAACCCACAAGAGACTGTGTAAGAACAAAGAGTTCCACAGATGTGGTTAATTTCTGATATGTAGGAGTGTAAAAAGTGACAGAAGTAATCACACAGATTTTAAGGTAAAAGCCAAATCAATATGAAGCCTTCTGGGGTATTCTAGTTACACCCATGTGGCGATCTAGTGATGTATAATAGATTAGCAAGAGCTCCGGTGAGATTGCTGTTCACTCTTACACCATTTATACCTGCTGGCCGGAACTGTTATGAAGTTATCTGTATGGTGTTTTATTCTGTCTGTATTATTGGGAGATAACCGGATCTGGAAATATTGGATGGGAAAAGAAAAAATAGGAATGTGATATCTACTGGTAATTCCTTTTCTCGTAGTCCATAGTGGATACTGGGGAACTGTACTTTAGTACCATGGGTGGTATAGATCAGGTCCACTGGAGCCTGGCACTTTAAAATCCTTTAGTGTGTGTATGTGTGTGCAGGCTCCTCCCCTCTATGCCCCTCTTACCAGACTCAGACTAGGAAACTGTGCCCGAGGAGACGGTCACACCATGAAAGGAATAAATACAACAGCAGTGAGGTTCTAAGCCAACACACAACCATAACCGGAAAGGAGGGTGCTATCCAGAACAGAGGATAGCAACACCAACCTAACCAGGATAGTAAGCTATCAAATTCCTATTTTCTCTTACATCCTAGTGGATACTGGGGAACTGTACTTTAGTACCATGGGGAAGTCCCAAAGCTGCCAAACGGGTGGGAGATTGCAGAGACCCCTGTAACACTGCCTGACCTAACTGAAGGTCATCCTTTGCCAACTTGTTGAACTGATAGAATTTAACAAAAGTGTTTGAACTAGACCAAGTAGCAGCTCGGCACAACTGCAAGGCCGAAACCTCCTGGGCAGCTGGCCAGGAAGAGGCCACAGACCTCATTGAGTGGGCCTGAATAGACGTCAGCAAAGGCAGAGCCACCGAAGTATAGGCCTGTTGAATGGTCAACCTGAGCCAATGAACAATTGATTGCTTAGAAGCTGGACGACCAATCCTTGTGGCATCATAAAGGACAAACGGCGCATCAGATTTCCGATGATGAGCAGTCCGTTTGACATAAATCTTCAGAGCCCTCACCACATCCAAGGACTCTGGACCAACGGAAGCGTCAGACAACAATGGAACCACAATGGGTTGATTCACATGAAAAGCTGATACCACTTTTGGCAAAAACTGAGGCCAGGTCCTGAGTTCCGCCCTGTCTACATGAAATATCAAATAAGGGCTCTTACAGGATAAGGCCCCCAATTTCCAAGACATGTTTGGCAGACCCCAATGCTAATAACATCACTGTCTTCCAGGTAAGAAATTTCAACTCCACCCTATGTAAGGGTTCAAACCAGTCCGATTAAAGAAAGGACAGAACCACATTGATACCCCATGGAGCCGTGGGAGGTACAAAGGGCGGTTGCATATGAAGAACTACCTTTAGGAAAGTTTGTACTTCCAGCAACATGGCAAGTTGTTTCTGGAAGAAAACAGACACCGCTGAAATCTGCACTTTGATGGAGCCTATACGTAGGCCCATATCCACTCACGCTTGCAGGAAAAGTAGAAAACGACCAATTCTAAATTCCACAGGAGAAACCTTTGTACTTTTACACAAGGAAAAATACTTTTTCCAGATACGGTGGTAGTGTTTTGACATTACCACTTTCTGGGCCTGTACCATACTGGAAATAACCCTGGAGGGAAGACCTTTTCTTTCTAGAATCTCCCTCTCAACTTCCAAGCCGCCAAAAGTAGCCATGGTAAGTCTGGATAGACGAACGGCCCTTGTTGAAGAAGAAGATCCTTTCAAAGCGGCAGAGGCCAGGGACCCTCCAGAGCCATGGTTAGGAGGTCCGAGTACCATGCTCGTCGAGGCCAATCCGGGGCAATTAGAATTGCTTGAACGCTTTCCCTTAGTCTTTTTAGAATCCTTGGGATTAGCGGTAGAGGAGGGAACACGTACACAAACTGGTACGTCCATGGTGTCATCAGCGCGTCTACTGCTACAGTCTGTGGATCTCTAGTTCTGCAACAGTAATGGCATAGCTTCTTGTTGAGACAAGAAGCCATCAGATCTATCTGTGAACAGCCCCACCGGTGAATTAACTGTTGAAACACCTGGGGATGTAGGCTCCATTCCCCCGGATGGAGGTCGTGTCTGCTAAGGAAGTCTGCTTGCCAGTTGTCCACTCCTGGAATGAATATGGCTGAGATGGCCTTTGTGTTGGCCTCCACCAAGAAGAGTATTTTTGACACTTCTCGCATCGCCCCTCTGCTTCTTGTTCCTCCTTGGTTTATGTACGCCACCGCCGTGGCGTTGTCCGATTGGACCTGGATCGCCTGATCTTTCAGGAGATGGGAAGCGTGCAGAAGAGCATTGTACATTGTCCTGAGTTACAGGATGTTTAACAGCAGAGCAGATTCCTGAATTGACCATATCCCCTGGAACTGGGCCCCTTGGGTCACAGCCCCCCAACCCCGGAGGCTGGCATTTGTTGTCATCAGAATCCATGAGTGGATATTGAAATTCCTGCCTTCTATCGGGTGAGGAACCATAATAGTGAAATCTGGCCTTTCAGAGATAAGGTCACTTCCTGATGCATGTGAAGTTGAGACCCCGACCATTTGTCCAACAGATCCAGCTGAAATGGCCGGGCATGAAATTTGCCATATTGGACAGCCTTGTAAGCAGTTACCATCCTGCCCAGCAAGTAGATGCAAAGATGTATGGATACCTTGCGAGCACAGAGCACTGAGCGGACCATAGCCTGGATAGCCAAGGCCTTGTCCATCGGAAGAAACACCTTTTGAGACACTGTATCCAGTATCATTCCCAGGAATTTAAGACGTTGGGTCAGTTCCAGGTGAGATTTTTGAAAATTTAGGATCCACCCATGATCCATAAGTAAGAGAGTCGTCATATCGATGCTGTGCAGTAGACAGTCCCTAAACATAGCCTTTATCAGGAGATCATCAAGCACAGTTGCAGCATCATCTCCGCCATGACTTTGGTGAAGACCCTCAGAGCTGTGGATAGGCCAAAAGGTAAGGCCTGAAACTGGAAATGGTCTCCCAATATGGCGTACCTGAGGTAAGCCTGATGAGGACGCACGACACTGAAAAAAACACCTCCACCCAGACCCTAGAGAGCCCCTGAAGTGAAACGGAGACCAGCACACAAAAACACAGCAGCGCAGTGTGAAAATATGTGTATCGCCTTATGTATGTGCAGCGGTGCTACCGCTGATGTGCTTCCCCCCCCCCCCCCCCCCCTGCTATGACCCCCTGGTACCAGTACAGAGTCTAAAGGAGCAGCGTACATGCAACCTTGATGATCCGCAGCAGCAGGAAATGGCGCCTTGTTACCCCTGGTCCTGCTCTCTGGGAAGCCCCACCCCTGTAATGGCGCATGGTCCCACTAAATTGTTTATACTGGCTGAAGTAAGATATACGGTACACACAAAGTCTACAGACAGTAAACACCTGTGGAGCATAAGCCCGCTGAGCCAGTGTAGTCCGCAGCGGGCACCGCAGCTCATGGTCCGTAACCGCCACGTGACATGCCGCCAAACTGCACTGGGGACCCGCTAACCGCGACCCTGGTGTTAACACTCACCAGACCTGCGATCTTTGGCATCTGTTAGTGGGTGGCGGCTAGCTGCTGGCGTGGGCACACATACTAACGATGCGTGATCAGCACCTCAGGAGCTCAGTGTCCTGTCAGCTGGGATTACGAACCATTAACCCTCAGGAGGTTGGTTCGGTCCCCCCTCTAAGTCCCACGAAAACTCTCTGGAGCTCCAGAGGAATGTACCCGGCACCTTGGGCTTATTTTTCTAAACCGAGTCTGGTAGGAGGGGCATAGAGGGGAGGAGCCAGCACACACATACACACAAAGGCAACTGGCAGGCCAGGTCAACGGGCAGGAGATACACACAAGGCTAATATCTGGCAGGGATCCAAGAGCATGGGATTGTAACCCAACATTTCTAGAAAAACAGTACAGGAGTTACCTAACCCAACACCAGCAACGTAAATATGGCAATGAGTGTATTTAAGTATTTCCTAGCCAATCAGCCGCTGGGCAGAAGTCATGTGAGTATGTACCGGCTGCATCAGACAGGAAGTGACTACTACTACTGGTCACTGATGGAAGAAGGACTTGAGGCCACCGGTAACGGATGGGTCTGCACTACCTGTATTACTGTAACGGCAAGGTCTGCGCCACCTGTATTACGGTAACGGCGGGGTCTGCGACACCTGTATTACTGTAACGGCGGGGTCTGCGCCACCTGTATTACGGTAACGGCAGGGTCTGCGCCACCTGTATTACGGTAACGGCGGGGTCTGCACTACCTGTATTACTGTAACGACAAGGTCTGCGCCACCTGTATTACGGTAACGGCGGTGTCTGCGACACCTGTATTACTGTAACGGCGGGGTCTGCGCCACCTGTATTACAGTAAAGGCAGGGTCTGCGCCACCTGTATTACGGTAACGGCGGGGTCTGCGCCACCTGTATTACAGTAACGGCGGGGTCTGCGCCACCTTTACGGTAACGGCGGGGTCTGCGCCACCAGTATTACGGTAACGGCAGGGTCTGCGCAACCTGTACTACTGTAACAGCAAGGTCTGCGCCACCTGTATTACGGTAATGGCAGGGTCTGCGCCACCTGTATTACGGTAACAGGACACTTGAGTGTCAGCTACCTGTACAGGGATAATTCAGCACCAGAGGCTGCTCCAGCTGCACTATAACAAGGCACCAGAGGCTGCTCCCACTGTAGTACAGCAACCTGACACCAGTGCTGCTCAGCCTATAGAAGGAAGGCGGAGCTCAGACCAGGGGAAAATGGCCGCCGCTCCAGAGGTCACCTACAGCCTCCCTGGCCTATTGCTGCTGCAGCTGCCGGACTGGTCTACAAGAAAATGGCCGCCGGCCTCCTGCACCGAGGACATGTATGCTAATACTCATTACAGAAGGCGGTGCTGTAGCCGTGGTGCAGGAGGGAAGCGTCCAGTCACCAGGAAGATGTTTTTGCCAATCATAACCTACTTCCGGCTTGTGCGTACCACCTTACTTTCGGTAATTGCGGTCCACCTAACTTCCGGACTTTGCGTTCCATACACAGGAAGTGAGTTTTCTTCGCATTCTGCAGCCTCCCGGCCAGCGTCCGTCGAGATCGGGTAATGGAGTCTTATTATACAGGGGGAGCAGCCTGTGGTGTCCTGTCATTATTATTATTATACAGGGGAGGCAGCTTGTGGTGCCCTGTTATTATTTGTATACAGGGGAAGCAGCTTGTGTTGCCCTGTTATTATTATTATTATTATTATACAGGAGGAGCAGCCTGCGGTGTCCTATTATTATTATTATTATACAGAAGATGAAGCCTGTGGTGTCCTGTTATTATTATTATACAGGGGGAGCAGCCAGTGGTGTCCTGTTGTTATACAGGGGGAGCAGCCTGTGGTGTCCTGTTATTATTAAACAGGAGAAGCAGCCTGCGGTGTCCTGTTATTATTAGTATACAGGGGGCGCAGCCTGTGGTGTCCTGTTATTATTATTATTATACAGGGGAAGCAGCTTGTGGTGTCCTATTATTATTATTATTATTATTATTATATAGGAGAAGTTATTATTTTGTTATTATTTTTATTATACAGGGGAAGCAGCCTGTGGTGTCCTGTTATTATTATTATACAGGAGAAGCAGCCTGCGGCGTCCTGTTATTTTATATTATTATACAGGAGAAGCAGCCTGCGGCGTCCAGTTATTATTATTATTATTATTATTATTATTATACAGGAGAAGCAGCCTGTGGTGTCCTGTTATTATTATACTGGGGAAGCAGCTTGTGTGGTGTCCCGTTGTTATTATTATTATTATTATTATTATTATTATTATTATTCAGAGGGAGCAGCCTGTGGTGCCCTGTTATTATTATTTTATACAGGGGGGGGGCAGCCTGTGGTGTCCTGTTATTATTATTATACAGATGGAGCAGCCTGCGGTGTCATGTCACTATAGCAGTTGCAGAGTAATAGTAATGAGTGGTCGGGGAAAGGAATAACGTGGTACAACTGTTACACCCATCCTTCTCTCCCATCACACCTCAGTTGTTGTTATTATTATTATATAGGTGGAGCAGCCTGCAGTGTCATGTCACTATAGCAGCAGCAGAGTAATAGTAATGAGTGGTCGGGGAAGGGAATAACGTGGTACAACTGTTACACCCCTCCTGCTCTCCCATCACACCCCTGTTTTCTCATACGTCCTAGAGGATGCTGGGGACTCCAAATGGACCATGGGGTATAGACGGGATCCGCAGGAGACATGGGCACACTATAAGACTTTGAATGGGTGTGAACTGGCTCCTCCCTCCATGCCCCTCCTCCAGACCTCAGTTAGATTCTGTGCCCAGAGAGACTGGACACACACTAGGGGAGCTCTCCTGAGTTTCTCTAAAAAGACTTTATGTTAGGTTTATTATTTTCAGGGAGACCTGCTGGCTACAGGCTCCCTGCTTCGTGGGAGTGAGGGGACAGAAGCAGACCTACTTCTTCTGAGTTCAAGGGCTCTGCCTCTTAGGCTACTGGACACCATTAGCTCCAGAGGGTGCGATCACTTGGTGCGCCTAGCTGCTTGTTCCCGGAGCCGCGCCGTCAACCCCCTCACAGAGCCAGAAGAAAGAAATAACAGAAGACTTCAGTGACGGCAGAAGACTTCAGAGTCTGAGGTACCGCGCAGCGCGCCATTGCTCCCACACACAAGCGGCACTACAAGGGTGCAGGGCGGGTGCCCTGGGCAGCAATATACCTCATGTTTATAACCTGGCAAAGTGGTATACAGTGCATAGGCACTGTATACAGACCCCCGCCAGTATAATAATGTAAATAGCGGGACTGAATCGCACTAAGGGGGCGTGGCTTAGCCCTCAACACTCTATCCAGCGCCATTTTCTCCTCAGAGATGCTGGCCCCGCCAAAAACACTGTTGCACAGCTCACTGTGTAAAATGGGGGGGTTGGGGGGGCACAGTTGTTTAGTGCAAAAATAAAGCACTATATATATATATATATATATATATATATATAATGAGCATGTGGTAGATGTGTTGGTAAACGTTTTATGTGTTTTCCCTGTCAGATACTGGGATCTACCCATTAGAGTCAGTGTAATGTCGGTGGGTGTTTAGTACACGTGTGTCGGCATGTGTGAGTGCTCTACCACAAAACGGCTATGGGAATCCCTCTGTCGGCACCGCCGACTCCTGATGGTACTTGATTCATGCGATTAAGTGTCAGCATGTCAGTAGTTGTAAGCTTTTCCAAAGAAGAAACTATATGGGAGACACAGACGTATGTGACCCTGTCGGCACCAAACTAATATGACTGGGTATAAATTATTATGATAATGTGACAGGGAGGTAGTAGGTGACGCAATACAAGAGTTGTGTCTGGATCAGATCATTGTCCTGCTGTTCCGGTCATAAAAGAAGAAGCTGTTGTTCAAGCTTTTTCATGTTCCCGAGGCCGGACGACTCGGTCAGTAAAATCCCAATTTTTCCTACAAAAACTCCATGAGAGAATCTCTCATGGCAGGGTTCTCCACTCTGAAAGTGGAGTAAGGAGGTCTAATTACGGTTTCTTCCGCTTTAGGCTTACCTGAGGTTTGCAATTCAGGATTGTTGTTACCATTTCACCAGGGTGATGGCGGTATGATGGGTTTCCTTCGTTAGTAAGGAGTCATATTTATTCTGTACTGGATCGCTCTCCGAATTTTGGAGAGATTAAGAAGCCAAATGGTGCGAAACGTTGTTTTCTCCCTGACAGTTTTTCAACAACAGGACTTGCCAGAATCCCTGTTGGTCCCAACGACGCGGTGATCGGCTTGGGCAATATTATTAGAGGCAATACTGAGAACAGTTTCTTTGCTTCCCAAAAAAAAAAGGGGAAGCTCTGAGAATTCAGAGTCTGGTAGACCTATAATCGGTGTCAATCCGTCGATACAGTCAGTTGCTGAAAAAAGATGGTTGGGGCCTAGGAGGCCATTCAGTGGGCAGGTTCCAGGCCTGAGTGTTTAGCGGGACCTGTTGGACAAGTGGTCCGGTTCCACCTGGGATAATCATGGTTTCAAGACCAGTGTGTTGCTCCTGTGGTAGCGGCGCAATTCTCAGTAAGGAAAAATGTCATGTTAGGATACTTGTCGCCCCATTAACGGTCTAGAGTTAAGGGCCGTTTATAACGGTTTTCTATAGACGAGCACCGGAGAAGAAATGGCAGAAGCCAGAAAGATTTTCCGCTGGGCGACGAAAACATTTACGCGCTCTATCAGCTATGTTCGTTCCAAGAGTGGACAACTGGGAAGCAGACTTCCTCGGCAGACACGTTCTCCGTTCAGGAGGGTTGAGTCTTCATCAAGCGGTTTTTCACAGAAGTGATAAGTCTTTGGAGAATTCCGAAAATGGACAAGATGGCATCTCACCTTGGCAAAAAAAAAAAAAAATTCAGAATTTTTGTTACGGGTCGGGGGTCCCCTCAGGCATTAGCGGTGGACACCCTAGTGACACCGTGGGTGTTTCGGTCAGTCTGTATGTTCCCTCCACTACCACTCTTTCCAAAAATGTTAAAAGATTATAAGAGGAACAAGAGTTCAGATGATCCTCCTTGTTCCAGACTGGTCAAGGTGGGCTGGTATCTGGATCTTAAGCAAATTACTCAAAGGAGATCCCTGTCCTCTTCCTCTGCAAGAGGATCTGTTATGGCAGGGGCCGTGTGTGTTCCTAGACTTACCGCGGTTTCCATTGACGACTTGGAGATTGAACGTCGGATTCCAGCCCGGAAGGGTATTACCAGTGAGCTCTTCCCTACTCTTTTTCAGTCAGAAAAGAAGTAACGTCAAAACATTACATATTTGGGGGAAATTTTTTTTGTGTCTTGGTGTGAACCCAAGAAGGTTCCTACAGAAGAATTCCAGTTGGATCGTTTTCTCTTTTCTTTTCTTACACGATCGTGTGGAGGCGATCTTTGGTTGGGCTCGATTAAGGTCAGATTTCAGCCTTATCGGTTGTATTCCAAGAAACAATTGGCCTCCTTTCCAGAGTTTAATACTTTCATAAAAGGAGTATAACACTTCCATCCTCCCTTTGTGCCTCTGTGACACCATGGATCTTTACGTGGTGTTGCAGTTCCTGCAATGTCTTTGGTTGAACTTTTCAGTATGGTTAAGTTGAAATTCCTTACTTGAAAAGTGGTCAGGCGCTTGACCTTGGCATCTGCAAGGCGGGTGTCTGAGTTGGCGGTTTGGTCTCAAAAGAGCCTGTTTAATCTTCCATGAAGATAGAGCGGAGTTGAGAACTCGGCAACAGTTGCTGCCAAAAGTGGTTTCATCCTTTTCACTTACACCAACCTATTGTGGTGCCGGTGGAAACTGACACCTGGTTGACATCGGAGTATCTCGATGGGGTCGGAATTTTGAAAATTTGTGTTTCCAGATTGTCTCAGATCAGGAAAACGGAGAATCTTTTATCCTATATGCTCCCAACAAGATTGGGGTTCCTGCTTCCAAGCAGACTATTGCAAGCTGGATCTGAAGTACACTTAAGCTTGCATGTTTTCCGTCTGGTTTGCCGTTACCGAAATCGGTGAAGGCCCATTCTACCAAGAAGGTGGGCTCATCCTGGTCAGCTACCCGAGGGGTCTCGGTTTATAGCCTTGCAGAGCAGCTGCTTCGTCGGGTTCAAACAATTTAGCAAATATTCTACAAGTTGATACCCTGGCTGTTGAGGCCCTCTTGTTTGGGCAATCGGTGCTGCAGAGTCATCCGCACTCTCCCGCCCGTTCTAGAGCTTTGGTGTAGGCCCCATGGTCCTTTTGGAGTCCCCAGCATCCTCTAGGACGTATGAGAAAATAGGATTTTAATACCTACCGTTAAATCCTTTTCTCTTAGTCTGTAGAGGATGCTGGGCGCCCGTCCCAGTGCGTACTGTATCTGCAGCTATTGGTGGTTACACATGTTGTGTTTCCTTTCAGTCAGTCTGTTGCTGACAATTATTCATGCCATGGTATGCGGTATGCTATTATTGGTCGTGTTTACACACAGGTTGTGTTACAATTTCGGTCAGCATATTGCTGTGTAATTTTCCATGCCGTCGGCTGGTCTATTGAATGCCACGTTCTGTGGCTTGTTTGAGGTGTGAGCTGGTATGACGCTCACCGTGATTAAACAATAAAATCTTTCCTCGAAATGTCCGCCTCCCTGGGCACGTTCTATAACTGAGGTCTGGAGGAGGGGCATAGAGGAGCCAGTTCACCCCCATTCAAAGTCTTATAGTGTGCCCATGTCTCCTGCGGATCCCGTCTATACCCCATGGTCCTTTTGGAGTCCCCAGCATCCTCTACGGACTAAGAGAAAAGGATTTACCGGTAGGTATTAAAATCCTATTATTTGTGTGACCTGGAGTAAATGTAGTGTTCACTCTAGGATTTTTTTAGGGCAGGGTGCTGATCACGGGGAGGGCACATTTTTAAGTTAGAAGGGCAAAATTAGGTACATACTATAATGCTTGGTGCTCCCATTCCTATAGGCGAAAGCATGGACAGTGCACGGCGAAGGCGCGCAGCAAAAATTTAGGGGCGTTGTTTCGTGGGGAAGGGGCGTGGCCACATAATAGTGGCAATTCACATTACACCACACAGTAGTGCACCTAATACACATTTCACCAGGTAGAACCTCCTATACACACTGCTACAGGTAGAGCACATTATACATAGTGCACCAGGCAGAGCACTGAGGCACACTGCACCAGGTAGAGAGCACTGAGGCACACTGCACCAGGTAGAGAGCACTGAGACACACTGCACCAGGTAGAGAGCACTGAGACACACTGCATCAGGTAGAGAGCACTGAGGCACACTGCACCAGGGAGAGAGCACTGAGACACACTGCACCAGGTAGAGCGCACTGAGACACACTGCACCAGGTAGAGAGCACTGAGACACACTGCACCAGGTAGAGAGCACTGAGACACACTGCACCAGGTAGAGAGCACTGAGAAACATTTCACCAGGTAGAGAGCACTGAGGCACATTGCACCAGGTAGAGAGCACTGAGACACACTGCACCAGGTAGAGAGCACTGAGACACACTGCACCAGGTAGAGAGCACTGAGACACACTGCACCATGTAGAGAGCACTGAAGCACACTGCACCAGGTAGAGAGCACCGAGACACACTGCACCAGGTAGAGCACACTGAGAAACATTGCACCAGGTAGAGAGCACTGAGACACATTGCACCAGGTAGAGAGCACTGAGACACATTGCACCAGGTAGAGAGCACTGAGACACATTGCACCAGGTAGAGAGCACTGAGACACATTGCACCAGGTAGAGAGCACCGAGGCACACTGCACCAGGTAGAGAGCACCGAGGCACACTGCACCAGGTAGAGAGCACCGAGGCACATTGCACCAGGTAGAGAGCACCGAGGCACATTGCACCAGGTAGAGAGCACTGAGACACATTGCACCAGGTAGAGAGCACTGAGACACACTGCACCAGGTAGAGAGCACTGAGAAACATTGCACCAGGTAGAGAGCACTGAGGCACATTGCACCAGGTAGAGAGCACTGAGGCACACTGCACCAGGTAGAGAGCACTGAGGCACACTGCACCAGGTAGAGAGCACTGAGGCACACTGCACCAGGTAGAGAGCACTGAGACACACTGCACCAGGTAGAGAGCACTGAGGCACACTGCACCAGGGAGAGAGCACTGAGACACACTGCACCAGGTAGAGCGCACTGAGACACACTGCACCAGGTAGAGAGCACTGAGACACACTGCACCAGGTAGAGAGCACTGAGACACACTGCACCAGGTAGAGAGCACTGAGAAACATTTCACCAGGTAGAGAGCACTGAGGCACATTGCACCAGGTAGAGAGCACTGAGACACACTGCACCAGGTAGAGAGCACTGAGACACACTGCACCAGGTAGAGAGCACTGAGACACACTGCACCAGGTAGAGAGCACTGAGACACACTGCACCATGTAGAGAGCACTGAAGCACACTGCACCAGGTAGAGAGCACCGAGACACACTGCACCAGGTAGAGCACACTGAGAAACATTGCACCAGGTAGAGAGCACTGAGACACATTGCACCAGGTAGAGAGCACTGAGACACATTGCACCAGGTAGAGAGCACCGAGGCACACTGCACCAGGTAGAGAGCACCGAGGCACATTGCACCAGGTAGAGAGCACCGAGGCACATTGCACCAGGTAGAGAGCACCGAGGCACATTGCACCAGGTAGAGAGCACCGAGGCACATTGCACCAGGTAGAGAGCACTGAGACACATTGCACCAGGTAGAGAGCACTGAGACACACTGCACCAGGTAGAGAGCACTGAGAAACATTGCACCAGGTAGAGAGCACTGAGGCACATTGCACCAGGTAGAGAGCACTGAGACACACTGCACCAGGTAGAGAGCACTGAGACACACTGCACCAGGTAGAGAGCACTGAGACACACTGCACCAGGTAGAGAGCACTGAGACACACTGCACCAGGTAGAGAGCACTGAGACACACTGCACCATGTAGAGAGCACTGAAGCACACTGCACCAGGTAGAGAGCACCGAGACACACTGCAGCAGGTAGAGCACACTGAGAAACATTGCACCAGGTAGAGAGCACTGAGACACATTGCACCAGGTAGAGAGCACTGAGACACATTGCACCAGGTAGAGAGCACCGAGGCACACTGCACCAGGTAGAGAGCACTGAGACACATTGCACCAGGTAGAGAGCACTGAGACACATTGTACCAGGTAGAGAGCACTGAGGCACATTGCACCAGGTAGAGAGCACTGAGGCACATTGCACCAGGTAGAGAGCACTGAGACACATTGCACCAGGTAGAGAGCATTGAGGCACATTGCACCAGGTTGAGAGCACTGAGACACATTGCACCAGGTAGAGAGCACTGAGACACATTGCACCAGGTAGAGAGCACTGAGACACATTGCACCAGGTAGAGAGCACTGAGACACATTGCACCAGGTAGAGAGCACTGAGATTGAAGTTTACAGCTGCAGTACTTACAAGGTAAATTTAGCCCAGGACACAGAGGGGGAGCGCTGATCACCACCACACTTGCGGAGCTGAATTAAAGATGGCGACCTGTTGATCCTCCCTGGCGTCTCCGAGTCCTTTTAAACATACACAGGAGGGCTGGGTTTGCCTCGGCGGGAGAGGGAAACCCAGCCCTCCTGTCACACCAGATCATGAGCAGACCTATAGTCTACTCGCAGAGGAGGAGACCTGCTGTCAGTCACTGTGTCAGCGCAAGGCTGAGACAACGGCGGCTGACAGCTACGGACGGGCGGGGCGGGCCGCGGGGGACTCTCATGCAGGGAGACAGTGTGCTTACCGGGTCCGGCGGCGCATGGCTGGGTCTGGCGGGCAACAAACGGCGGGGCGGCAGGGTGCACAAAAATGGGCAGGGCGGGATTTAGCTGTCTGAAAAAGGGGCAGGGCGCAGCGCCCTGTGAAAGACACCTAGCGTGAACACTATAAATGTAAAACAAAAGTCAGAAATCCCAATATCCCTTATTCATGTGTCTGTAAATGATTAATGCGGAGCAGATTGCATAGGTCGACACATGATAAGGTCGGCAGGAGTTTTGTAAAAATTTTTTCACTTTTTCATACTTTACGATCTGCGTGGACTACGATTGGGAATAGTGACCTGTGGAGAGAGGCACCTTCCCCGCAGCATGGCGAGGGACACGGGGCACTAATTGGAGTTCCCGGGCACTTTACAAAGAAAATTACACCAAAAAAAACCTCATGTCGACCTTCTCCGATGTTGACATATCAAGTGTCGACTTAATGACCGTGTCGACCTATTTCAGGTTTCGAACTAGTCACTGTCGGCCCTATGATCCACACCCCTGAGTGTAAACTCAGTGTGTTATCCATGAGACAGTTTTTACTGACAGACACCTCTCTGTACTACACAGCGACCTGCAGGGGGAGCACTGCCAGAGTTACAGTATAGGGTCAGTGTTATAGGGACAGGGTCAGTGTAAAAGAGATAGGGTTACAGGGATAGGGTCAGTGTTGTATTACAGGGACAGTGTTATAGAGATAGGGTCAGTGTTACAGGGATAGGGGCAGCGTAATAGGGATAGGGTCAGTATTACAGGAATAGGGGCAGCGTTACAGTGATAGGAGCAGCATTACAGTGATTGATAGGGTCAGTGTAATAGGCATAGGGTCAGTGTAATAGGTATAGGGTCAGTGTAATAGGTATAGGGTCAGCGTTACAGGGACGGGGTCAGCGTTACAGGGACGGGGTCAGGGATAGGGTCAGTGTTATAGGGGCAGGATCAGTGTAATAGGCATAGGGTCAGTGTAATAGGCATAGGGTCAGTGTAATAGGGACAGGGTCAGTGTAATAGGGACAGGGTCAGTGTTATAGGGACAGGGTCAGTGTTATAGGGACAGGGTCAGTGTTATAGGGACAGGGTCAGTGTTATAGGGATAGGGTCAGTGTAATAGGCATAGGGTCAGTGTAATAGGCATAGGGTCAGTGATATAGTGATAGGGTCAGTGTAATAGAGATAGGGTCAGTGTAATAGGCATAGGGTCATTGATATAGTGATAGGGTCAGTGTAATAGAGATAGCGTCAGTGATATAGTGATAGGGTCAGTGTTATAGGGACAGGATTAGTGTAAAAGAGATAGGGTTATAGGGATAGGGTCTGTGTTAAAGCGATAGGGTCCGTGTTATAGGGACAGGATCAGTGTAAAAGGGATAGGGTCAGTGTTGTATTACAGGGACAATGTTATAGAGATAGGGTCAGTGTTACAGGGATAGGGTCAGTGTTTTGTTACAGGGACAGTGTTGTAGGGATAGGGTCGGCGTTATAGGGTTGGGGTCAGTGTTATAGGGATAGGGTCAGTGTTATAGTATAGGGTCAGGGTCAGGGTTACAGGGATAGGGTCAGTGTTGTATTACAGGGACAGTGTTATAGAGATAGGGTCAGTGTTACAGGGATAAGGGCAGCGTAATAGGGATAGGGTCAGTATTACAGGAATAGGGGCAGCGTTACAGTGATAGGAGCAGCATTACAGTGATTGATAGGGTCAGTGTAATAGGCATAGGGTCAGTGTAATAGGTATAGGGTCAGTGTAATAGGTATAGGGTCAGCGTTACAGGGACGGGGTCAGCGTTACAGGGACGGGGTCAGCGTTATAGGGACAGGGTCAGGGATAGGGTCAGTGTTATAGGGGCAGGATCAGTGTAATAGGCATAGGGTCAGTGTAATAGGCATAGGGTCAGTGTAATAGGGACAGGGTCAGTGTAATAGGGACAGGGTCAGTGTTATAGGGACAGGGTCAGTGTTATAGGGACAGGGTCAGTGTTATAGGGACAGGGTCAGTGTTATAGGGATAGGGTCAGTGTAATAGGCATAGGGTCAGTGTAATAGGCATAGGGTCAGTGATATAGTGATAGGGTCAGTGTAATAGAGATAGGGTCAGTGTAATAGGCATAGGGTCATTGATATAGTGATAGGGTCAGTGTAATAGAGATAGCGTCAGTGATATAGTGATATGGTCAGTGTTATAGGGACAGGATTAGTGTAAAAGAGATAGGGTTATAGGGATAGGGTCTGTGTTAAAGCGATAGGGTCCGTGTTATAGGGACAGGATCAGTGTAAAAGGGATAGGGTCAGTGTTGTATTACAGGGACAATGTTATAGAGATAGGGTCAGTGTTACAGGGATAGGGTCAGTGTTTTGTTACAGGGACAGTGTTGTAGGGATAGGGTCGGCGTTATAGGGTTGGGGTCAGTGTTATAGGGATAGGGTCAGTGTTATAGTATAGGGTCAGCGTTCTAGGCATAGGGTCAGTGTTACAGGGATAAGGTCAGTGTTTTGTTACAGGAACAGTGTTGTAGGGATAGGGTCAGTGTGACAGGACGGTACCGTACGGAAGCACTCGCCGCTTGCCGCGTCCCGTTGACTGCGCACAGAAAGGAAGGTCAAGCCGCACGAGGCCTGACCACATAGGGGATTCCCGCTTACCGTCAGTAACCGCCTGTTACTGACTCCACCCACTGCACTGTGGGCGGGTTCTTGCTGCCACCACCAAACTCCTAACCTGCCGTGGCGTTTGGAACCACGGTTCTGCTCTGTATGTGCCGACGCACTGCCTTACCACCCCTGTGTGGTGCTGACGAATCCCCACTAGCCACTTGCTAGGCCTCTAGCGGTAGCTGGCGGAAGGCGGAGCTTGGAGACGCTAGGTACTTCCCTGGACAGCCGGAGGACGGGGCTAGGTTTGGCCTAACCCTGTTGGTCACAAGATGAAGCAGTCTTCTTGAGGCAAAGATGTTTATTTGCTCAATAGTTCTAAAGAGAACCCTTCCCTATTGCTAGGGGCAACAGCATACAATCAGATGTTTCAGCAGAATAAAGATGGTACAACTACAACTCTGGAGGCACGCAGGTCTCCTTTTTATGTCAGTTTTCCACACAGTACCACAGGGGGGTAAGCCCTCCCTGTCTTCTCCAACCAATCAGGTTATTTTACAAAATACCAATAAATTACATTTTACAAGGATATAAGTGCAATAAAACAATATCCTCCTTCCTGTCACCCAGACAACGTTTGGTATCAGATTAACATTCACTATTGATAAATTTATCACATATCTTCAAAATACAGATGTTTCTGGTCATTCACATCTCCAGGCAATCCCAGTGTTTAAGATTACAACAGGAATGGCTACAATACAAACAAACAGTCTTCCTTCCTTTATCTTCCATTCAGGGATCGTATATCAAATCCAAGCCCATAAACCCAATGATTAGCATCTCTCCTAAGGAACTTACACATCAAAAGGTATTGTCCTTCACACCTCTCTGATAGAACAGGGCCATTAGCATGCCACTTCCTATTTCCAGAGGATAAGAGATGCGTATTCAGACATCTATAGTAACTGCATTTTTCCTTTAAATATACACCAAGCCTGTCTTGAATATAAAATAGATACAGTTAAACATGCATTCCTGCAATAGTGCACAGAGCACTACATATGACATGTTAAAAGTAAAACACATGATTCAACAAACTTTTAAACAGTCCGCAACATGGCGCTGGGCACGAGGGTTAACCCCTTCAGTGCCGCAGACGCCATTACACGTGTGGCTGGCTAGTCTCTCCGGCCACATTCCTTCCCCCCCATTCAAGCGGGTCAACCAGGGACCCATGTCCCAACGATTTGGGTCCTGGTCCCGCAGTCCCTTGTGTTGAAGGGGACGCTACCTAGGGTGTGTAGGCTCCGGCCTAGACAGTTCATCCATAGTGCAGTGGGCCTCTCTTCGTGGGTGCACAATGTTCAAATAGTCCACCTGAAGTCCAAGTTCAAGGCTCCACCACAAAAGTCTGTCCAATTCCCCCAAGGTAGGTTGCAGCCACCTAACAGGTAGGTGGTAAGTCACCACGGTGGGGGGCCGGTTACAAACAAGTGCCACCCAAGGTGTCCCAATTGTGGCATACCCCAGCTCCCACAATAGCAGTATACTGCTCAACCAGGCCACAGGGTGCTCCTGCCCATATGGCTCTTTCTGGCTCTGTACTGCTCCCAGTCCGTGCAGTGGCGCAATAGTTCGTAACACACAGTCCTGGTCAAGAATGTGCGCCATCAGCACTGGAGCGGGTACCCGAGCCTCCTTCAATGACTGGAATGCCAACTCGCAAGCGGGTGCAAAGTCCACTGACTTGGGAATGCCCTTCCTAGCCATCTCTGTCAAGGGGTTCACTACAGGACTAAAGTTAATGACAACATGTCCGTAGGGCCTTACAGGTATTAAGGTCAGTACCGGTCTGGGTGATGTGGGTCGGGGACGGCCTCTGGTTGCCTCCACCCCCTCTGGGTTGGGCCTACCCCTGTCTCCTCCCACATGGTGCCCCAGGCACTGCACCTCCGTCATACCTTTCTGGCAACTGTCTGCCCTAACTGTCAGACCTGCCCTCCAATCCTCCACTGTCGACCTATGACTCGGGAAACCTACCCTGTCACCTAGGCCTACTCCTTCCTCCTCGTCCGCTACCTGTGCCACAGTGATGGCGGCCAGACCACCAGCCTCTGGATCCTGTGTGGCATCCACTACAGGGAGGCTGCGTGTCTTCCCCGATCTACTGCGCACAGGCAGGGGACCTGCTATGTCCACAGCAACTTGCTGCAAGGGTTCTCCTATGGGCAGAGGCCCAGAGACAACACAACCGCTGGAGTGCCCCGGCTGCCAACGCATGGCACCAGCCTTACAGTTGGTCTGGGCGTCATCCGACATTCCAGACCAGGGTAAGCTCTGTGTCAGGCACTTCAGGGTACGGTCTGTCTCCGGGTTACTGTCCAAAGGGGTTTCGCTGGCAACCGACAGCGGTTGCGCAGGAACGTTTCCTGAGGGGACCAGTTGGACACATTCCCTATCTGGTCTATCCCCTCCCACTTTCCTGGCTACCCTGTACCTTAACCCTTCCCGCCAGGTCAACCTCCCCGCCCCAACCCTGTCAAGGCCGCTGCCAGAGTGGCGCCTCATGCCTTTCGGGGATGGGTCAGAGAGTTGAGCCTCCCAAAACTCCTGCCTGTGGCCCTCAATCTCTCCTAAATTGGGACACTCTACAGGGGGATCTAGGTGGGGACTACTAGGGTCAGTCTGGTAGGGGTCAGTCATGGAAAAGTCAGTGTGGTTTCTCATACTCACCGCCGGAGTTGGCAAACCACTTGGGTCAGGAGCATCATTGCGCACCCCCACAGGATCACACAAGCTGGAACCGACATCCTCTGCGTTGCTAGGGGACGTAGGCATACCAGAGGCAAAAGGCATGCGGGGTCGATGTACTGATCTAGCCGCTGTGATCTTTTCCTCTGGGCTGGTTGATGCTGTGGTTGGCTGTGCTGGCAGTTGTCTAGCAGCTGTAGTCGTTTCCTCTGGGCTGGGCTGTGCTGGAGTAGCTGATGTCAACGGTGGTTTTGGAACTTGACTCCGGGGAATGGCGCCAACAAACGTAGTGACGATCCCACCACCCAGGTCATTTCCTAGGACCACATCAGTTGGGAGACCATCCATGATGGCAACTTCTCGCAACTCTGGTCCAGCTCCCCAGTCCAGGTAGACTCTTGCCATGGGAACCGCTTTTTCTGTTCCTTCTGCCAGGGTGACCGTGGCAGTGCGACCCTGCAATACTGCAGCAGGATCTATAAGGTGGGGGCTCACCACAGTGATTGAGGCCCCAGAGTCTCTTAGGCCTTCTCCCTGCAGGGGTCCCACGTGGACTGGCTGCAGGTGCCTCCACATGTTGTGTAGGGGCTGTTTGGCCATGCAGGTGACTCTCTCCGCAGAGGGCACCTGTCTCTCGCCACACTCCATCGGACTGACTGGAGGGGGAACAGTCTCTGTAGGCTCATCTCCTCTCGTCAAACAAGCGATCCGGGCTCCAGCACTCGGATTTGGGGCACGAGTCTGGGGTGCTTGGGATGCAGGACAGTTCATCCTCAGATGTCCGATTTTCCCACAGCCGTAGCACTTCTTCTCCAGTCGTGGCACCGATGATCTCTGATCAGTTGCAGGGACGCTGCGGTGCGGTTGCTTGCCAAGAGCACCCGGGTTGGAAGATGCTTGTCTTTGGGGGTGATGAGTTGAAGAGGGGGGTCCCCTTGGTGGTACAGTCTGTTGGAGCTGGCTGCTGGCGGGGCGCTTCTGCCCCCGTGGCCGAATTGCCACATATTTGTCGGCTAATTGGGCAGCCATTTTTAAGCTGGGTGGCTCCCGATCTAGCACCCACTCCTTCACTTCTTGGGCGCACCTGCGGTAGAACTGCTCTCTGCAGATCAGGTCGATCAGTGCGTCCCATGTAGTGGCTTCCGAATCCTTCACCCACTTCACCACGTACTGCCGCAGCTGGTTGGCGAACTGCTCATGGGTGCTGCTAGGATTCTTGGGCAAGTCTCTGAACCTCTTCCTGTAAGACTCTGGAGTGATGAAGAATCGCTGGAGGAGGGCCTTCGCGACTTCGTCGTAGTTCCCACAGTCCTCCGTCGCCACTCCTCGATAGGCCTCCAAGGCCTCTCCATGCAGAGTGGGCACAAGGTGTCTCACCCACTCTGACTTGGGTAGCTCATGTAGTTTACAAGTCCTCTCAAAGACTTGCAAATGTCCATCAATGTCCCCATCACTGTCTGCAAACTTGGCAAACTGTATACGTCCTGATCTGTGTACAACAGCTGACAACGGCTCCCGGGGTACCACGGCCTGTGGTGCCCGCTCCGCATGCCACATCCGAATGACAAGCATGCATTCTTGCTCCGTTGCCCTTTCCCCCAATTCCGCTAGCCGATCTGCTAGGGTATCCGGGTCGCCCCCCCTGGGACGTTGGGATCCTGGCCCTGCTAGGGATTGCTGGGAAACATGGCTGTTGTGAGAGAGGGCGGGGCTTGTGGTTCTCACCGGTTCTGTGCGAAGGTCCACTGTTGGGTCGTCCTCTGCGATGCTGACGCCGTCAGTGTTTTCCACCTCCACCCGATGAGACTCCTCCCAGCTCCTGAGCGCCGCCTTCATGACGCCTCTGGACGCGTTGAAAGGGATATCCACACCCTTCCCCTGGCATACGATCTCCAGATCCTCCTTGGACATTCCGCCGAATTCCGCCATCTTGTGCGTTCTCCTGCGCTGCAGTCACTCCTCTCCTGAGTAACTCGGCTTCTCCAATCGGGTGATGAAAAGCCGCCTGGGATTATCCCACCACTATGCCACCAATTTCTGTGACAGGACGGTACCGTACGGAAGCACTCGCCGCTTGCCGCGTCCCGTTGACTGCGCACAGAAAGGAAGGTCAAGCCGCACGAGGCCTGACCACATAGGGGATTCCCGCTTACCGTCAGTAACCGCCTGTTACTGACTCCACCCACTGCGCTGTGGGCGGGTTCTTGCTGCCACCACCAAACTCCTAACCTGCCGTGGCGTTTGGAACCACGGTTCTGCTCTGTATGTGCCGACGCACTGCCTTACCACCCCTGTGTGGTGCTGACGAATCCCCACTAGCCACTTGCTAGGCCTCTACCGGTAGCTGGCGGAAGGCGGAGCTTGGAGACGCTAGGTACTTCCCTGGACAGCCGGAGGACGGGGCTAGGTTTGGCCTAACCCTGTTGGTCACAAGATGAAGCAGTCTTCTTGAGGCAAAGATGTTTATTTGCTCAATAGTTCTAAAGAGAACCCTTCCCTATTGCTAGGGGCAACAGCATACAATCAGATGTTTCAGCAGAATAAAGATGGTACAACTACAACTCTGGAGGCACGCAGGTCTCCTTTTTATGTCAGTTTTCCACACAGTACCACAGGGGGGTAAGCCCTCCCTGTCTTCTCCAACCAATCAGGTTATTTTACAAAATACCAATAAATTACATTTTACAAGGATATAAGTGCAATAAAACAATATCCTCCTTCCTGTCACCCAGACAACGTTTGGTATCAGATTAACATTCACTATTGATAAATTTATCACATATCTTCAAAATACAGATGTTTCTGGTCATTCACATCTCCAGGCAATCCCAGTGTTTAAGATTACAACAGGAATGGCTACAATACAAACAAACAGTCTTCCTTCCTTTATCTTCCATTCAGGGATCGTATATCAAATCCAAGCCCATAAACCCAATGATTAGCATCTCTCCTAAGGAACTTACACATCAAAAGGTATTGTCCTTCACACCTCTCTGATAGAACAGGGCCATTAGCATGCCACTTCCTATTTCCAGAGGATAAGAGATGCGTATTCAGACATCTATAGTAACTGCATTTTTCCTTTAAATATACACCAAGCCTGTCTTGAATATAAAATAGATACAGTTAAACATGCATTCCTGCAATAGTGCACAGAGCACTACATATGACATGTTAAAAGTAAAACACATGATTCAACAAACTTTTAAACAGTCCGCAACATGGCGCTGGGCACGAGGGTTAACCCCTTCAGTGCCGCAGACGCCATTACACGTGTGGCTGGCTAGTCTCTCCGGCCACAGTCAGCGTTATAGGGATGGGGTCAGTGTTATAGGCATAGGGTCAGTGTTATAGGCATAGGGTCAGTGTTATAGGCATAGGGTCAGTGTTATAGGGATAGGGTCAGTGTTGTATTACAGGGACAATGTTATAGAGATAGGGTCAGTGTTACAGGGATAGGGGCAGCATTATAGGGACAGGGTCAGTGTTATAGTATAGGGTCAGTGTTATAGAGATAGGGTCAGTGTTACAGGGATGGGGTCAGTATTTTGTTACAGGGACAGTGTTGTAGGGATAGGGTCGGCGTTATAGGGATGGGGTCAGTGTTATAGGGATAGGGTCAGTGTTATAGGGACAGGGTCAGCGTTCTAGGCATAGGGTCAGTGTTACAGGGATAAGGTCAGTTTTTTGTTACAGGAACAGTTTGCAGGGATAGGGTCGGCGTTATAGGGATGGGGTCAGTGTTATAGGCATAGGGTCAGTGTTATAGGGATAGGGTCAGTGTTATAGGGATAGGGTCAGTGTTGTATTACAGGGACAATGTTATAGAGATAGGGTCAGTGTTACAGGGATAGGGGCAGCATTATAGGGACAGGGTCAGTGTTATAGTATAGGGTCAGTGTTGTATTACAGGGACAATGTTATAGAGATAGGGTCAGTGTTACAGGGATAGGGTCAGTGTTTTGTTACAGGGACAGTGTTATAGGGACAGGGTCAGCGTTCTAGGCATAGGGTCAGTGTTACAGGGATAAGGTCAGTTTTTTGTTACAGGAACAGTTTGTAGGGATAGGGTCAGCGTTATAGGGATGGGGTCAGTGTTATAGGCATAGGGTCAGTGTTATAGGGATAGGGTCAGTGTTATAGGGATAGGGTCAGTGTTGTATTACAGGGACAATGTTATAGAGATAGGGTCAGTGTTACAGGGATAGGGGCAGCATTATAGGGACAGGGTCAGTGTTATAGTATAGGGTCAGCGTTATAGGCATAGGGTCAGTGTTGTATTACAGGGACAATGTTATAGAGATAGGGTCAGTGTTACAGGGATAGGGTCAGTGTTTTGTTACAGGGACAGTGTTATAGGGACAGGGTCAGCGTTCTAGGCATAGGGTCAGTGTTACAGGGATAAGGTCAGTTTTTTGTTACAGGAACAGTTTGTAGGGATAGGGTCGGCGTTATAGGGATGGGGTCAGTGTTATAGGCATAGGGTCAGTGTTATAGGGATAGGGTCAGTGTTATAGGGATAGGGTCAGTGTTGTATTACAGGGACAATGTTATAGAGATAGGGTCAGTGTTACAGGGATAGGGGCATCATTATAGGGACAGGGTCAGTGTTATAGTATAGGGTCAGTGTTATAGAGATAGGGTCAGTGTTACAGGGATGGGGACAGTGTTTTGTTACAGGGACAGTGTTGTAGGGATAGGGTCGGCGTTATAGGGATGGGGTCAGTGTTATAGGGATAGGGTCAGTGTTATAGGGACAGGGTCAGCGTTCTAGGCATAGGGTCAGTGTTACAGGGATAAGGTCAGTTTTTTGTTACAGGAACAGTGTTGTAGGGATAGGGTCGGCGTTATAGGGATGGGGTCAGTGTTATAGGCATAGGGTCAGTGTTATAGGGATAGGGTCAGTGTTGTATTACAGGGACAATGTTATAGAGATAGGGTCAGTGTTACAGGGATAGGGGCAGCATTATAGGGACAGGGTCAGTGTTATAGTATAGGGTCAGCGTTATAGGCATAGGATCAGTGTTGTATTACAGGGACAATGTTATAGAGATAGGGTCAGTGTTACAGGGATAGGGTCAGTGTTTTGTTACAGGGACAGTGTTGTAGGGATAGGGTCGGCGTTATAGGGATGGGGTCAGTGTTATAGGGATAGGGTCAGTGTTATAGTATAGGGTCAGCGTTCTAGGCATAGGGTCAGTGTTATAGGGATAGGGTCAGTGTTATAGGGATAGGGTCAGTGTTGTATTACAGGGACAATGTTATAGAGGGTATCCGTTCACATGGTCGACAGTCATTAGGTCGACCACTATTGGTCGACGTTGACATGGTCGACATTGACACATGGTCGACACATGAAAATTGTCGACACATGAAAGGTCGACACATGGAAAGGTCGACATGCGTTTTTTAACTTTTTTTTCTTTTGGGGAACTTTTCCATACTTTACGATCCACGTGGACTACGATTGGAACGGTAATCTGTGCCGAGCAAAGCGGTAGCGGAGCGAAGGCACCATGCCCGAAGCATGGCGAGCGAAGCGAGCCATGCAAGGGGACGCGGTGCACTAATTGGGGTTCCCAGTCACTTTACGCAAAAAACGACACCAAAAAAACTAAAAAAAAAACTCATGTTGACCTTTTCATGTGTCGACCATGTGTCCATGTCGACCATGTTAATGTCGACCAATAGTGGTCGACCTAATGACTGTCGACCATAACATGGTCGACCATTCATACCGGAACCGTTATAGAGATAGGGTCAGTGTTATAGGGATAGGGTCAGTGTTGTATTACAGGGACAATGTTATAGAGGTACGGTCAGTGTTACAGGCAGCATTATAGGGACAGGGTCAGTGTTATAGGGATAGGGTCAGTGTTATAGGGACAGGGTCAGTGTTATAGGGACAGGGTCAGTGTTGTAGGGACAGGGTCAGTGTTATAGGGACAGGGTCAGTGTCATAGGGATAGGGCCAGCGTTATAGGGACAGGGTCAGTGTTCTAGGGACAGGGTCAGTGTTACAGGGACAGGGTCAGTGTTGTGTTACAGGGACAATGTTATAGAGATAGGGTCAGTGTTACAGGGATAGGGGCAGCATTATAGGGACAGGGTCAGTGTTATAGTATAGGGTCAGTGTTATTGTTTCCTCTGGTATTATGCTGCCCATACACAATCCTGCTCTTTGTATTATAGTTTTCATAGAAACAAAGAATTTGACGGCAGATAAGAAGCAAATGGCCCAACCAGTCTGTCCTTCAGGGTTAGAGTATTAGGATTGGTTTAGTGGTTTGGGTATTAGGGTTAGTTTAGGGAATGGGGTGTAGGGTATTAGGGTTAGTTGTTAGGGTATTAGGGATAGGATATTAGGGTTGATTTAGCAGTTTGGGTTTAGATATTCAGGTTAGGGATTTTGGTAAGGAGATGTTTGGAATGACTGTTGGGTTAGGGTTGTTGGGGTATTAGGGTTAATGTTTATGGTTAGGGTACTAGGGTGAGGGTTAGGATAGGGATGCGCTTGAGTACCTGGAACTCCGCCGAATGGGTGACAACTGGGAGGTTCCAGTACTCACGACTGAAGCTGCGGCCAGTAATGAATGACCGCAGCAGTGCCTATTCTAACCCCTGACTCCGTTACTCCTCCCAGTGGTCGGATGGCTGCAGTGCTAGTCTTCTGCCCACGGCAGCCGCGTTTGAATGGGCGAATGAGGTCCGCCCAGACTTCGATGCCCCCTGGTCTTATAAGGTGACAAGGCACCACCCGAGACTGCGAGTGAGTAAGGGGAAAACTAGCTTCAGCTAAGGAGACTACAAAAGAAGTGTGAGGACCGCAGGTTTATGTGCGTTATTCTCGCCTATCGCCCATCTCCGCCTTGAGAAAGGCAGCGTTTACATCTCTGCACGGCGCCCCAGGGGGTCATTACCGAGTTCTGAGATCACACAGTAAGGACACAATAGCAAGGTACAAAATGCACCTTTATTTTCATATACACTAATTATACAGGAAAAACCGTAACCACACTTAATACATTATTTACAGGTCGCATTAATAACAATTACAGTTAAGATTATATCAGAGAAAGAGCCACACAAAAGCAACAACTCCTGCCCCTACACAGTCACTAGCCACCTCAGGGAATACTTGCGTTTGGCGACTCCTGGTGGGTGCTGGTTCCTGGAAGGGGCGATGATGTCTGTCTTCATGATCCCGGCCGCGTGGCCTGTGTGAATCCACCATTCTTACGAGAAGGGTAACCTGAATAAGTCACCCAGCTCCTGCTGGCACACTTAAGCCATAGGAGCAATACGCTTGGCTGCGTTACTGGACCCTCTTCGCAGAGCCAGTTCTCCAGACAAACGGGCTGACAGGATTTCTCGACTCCTGGCAACAGCCTCGTTCCAAAACTCCTCAAACGGCAGGAGCTTCACTCAACTGACCAAAAGCCCTTTTCCACGTCACCTTTTAAAACCTCTGATGCTTGTGGAGTTAGGAGACAATTCTCTCTCTGAGATTGGTTGGATTTTCAATCCTAATATTTAAATGTGTCCAGGGTCACCAGGGGACCCCCTGTGGCTATGGAGTCACTAAGTCTAGAAAGAGCCCTGTTAGAATAAAGGACAGGTAATTATGCTGATAAGGGGGTAGTTCACATTGGTATAGTGGAATGAGTCACGATTAACCCTGTGTAGTCGTTTGTGATGTCACAAGCCCTTCAGCGGACTGCTGTTTCCTGTGAAGGGGGGCTGCAACAGAGAGGGGTCAGCTCTGCACTTCCTGTTTATAACTACATGATAGCTTCCAGGCTGGGCCCACACCGGACAACAAAATTTTACACCCATACAATAAACATTAATGTGACAGACGCACATCAGGCTCAGGGAGATATTCCATGATAGGCATAACATATATACATGGGACTATTTCCCACCGCAGGAACACATTTAGTACTTAGCAAAATCACAGTCTTGGATTATTCAGTATAACATCATATTCTTGTCCAACATACAGTCCTGTTATGTCCGCTGCATACAGTAGTACGGGGTATACAGCTCAGATGCGAATATCAGCCGGGTGTTTTAAAGGATAACATACCATTATGTCCGGCATTCTGACGTTCACTACTGAAGCGCAGGACCAGGCTGGTCAAAATATACATGACGTGGCGCTGGCATGGCTGCATCCGTCACAATGAGAAATACCCAACCAAGTATGTACGGCGCTGCCGCCATTACCAGAATACAAAAACTAAGGCTAGTGGGAAAGCACACAAAACCGACCCCGTCGTTACAGACAAGTAACCCAAAGTCTGGCGGCCTAGCCACCTAAAGCGACTCCATCGCAAACCAACAAAGGACTGCGCGGAAACTACCGCAAAAGTAACACAACAGAAAAGTAATAACGATGCGGCCTCAGAGCTGCAGACTCACTATACCACCAGGGTACGACACAGGGGAGTTCCAAGGACTGTCCGACAGAGCTGGAAACCAAACTGGACTCTTGACTGGACACGTCCCAAACAGAAACCAGGACCAGGGCACCAGGAACTCAGACTGGAACCAGGAACTGCTGACAAGGATCAGGAACAGGCTTGTAGGAAGCTAACCAGGAACTGCTGACAGGGACCAGGTACTAGAACATACAGGTACAATAATCTTCTGCTATCACCGGCTCTGGATGCGGGGCAAACTGGTTAATAAAGGAAGCACACCCCCAAACAGGATGGCTGGAAGCCAAGCACAAGGTAATGGCCTAATTACTGGTAGGTGAGGCTACACATACAAGAGACAAACTGCAGTACACAGAATCACCACATAATTGCCTAATTACCTGACAGGTGAAGCTGAACACATAGGAAACAGGCTGCAGTTACACAGGCTCACCACAGGCGGCCAACAACAGTATCCTAAACAAGTACATGAGAAATCCTGGCGTGCAAACAGAAATATAACATAAAATACATGAACCGAATGCAAACAGGAATGAACCACTGCTGTGTCTAATAACAACTGCCCCCTAATGATCCATGTTTTAAGGATTGTCTTGCTTGAGCACAGGTGACCTTATAGGTTGTTTTTTTTAGAGCAATTGTGATCTCACACCCTGTTTTTAAGCATGAATTACTCTAAACATGGCTTTTTAAGTCACCCCCTGCTGTTTTTTTCTTCTATTTTTTATTTATTACCAGTTATTTATATAGCACCACTGAGCCTGCTACGGGCTGCATGGGGCTTTGTTACGCATCCCTGAGGGGATCTGGGAGCATCACAGTGACATCACATATCTATAGTAATAATACAGGGACAGGACTGGGGAGGTGAGGGGGTCTGGGAGTGTCACAGTGACATCACTTATATCTATAGTAATAATACAGGGACATGATTGGGGCGGTGAGGGAATCTGGGAGCATCACAGTGACCACTTATATCTATAGTAATAATACAGGGACATGATTGGGGCGGTGAGGGAATCTGGGAGCATCACAGTGACCACTTATATCTATAGTAATAATACAGGGACATGACTGAGGAGGTGACGGGGTCTGGGAGCATCACAATGACATCACTTATGTCTATAGTAATAATATAGGGACATGACTGGGGAGGTGAGGGGGTATGGGAGCATCACAGTGACATCACTTATATATAGTAATAATACAGAGATATGACTGGGGGGTGAGGGGATCTCACACCCTGTTTTTAAGCATGAATTACTCTAAACATGGCTTTTTAAGTCACCCCCTGCTGTTTTTTTCTTCTATTTTTTATTTATTACCAGTTATTTATATAGCACCACTGAGCCTGCTACGGGCTGCATGGGGCTTTGTTACGCATCCCTGAGGGGATCTGGGAGCGTCACAGTGACATCACTTATATCTATAGTAATAATACAGGGAAATGATTGGGGATGTGAGGTGATCTGGGTGTGTCACAGTGACATCACATATCTATAGTAATAATACAGGGACATGACTGGAGAGGTGAGGGGGTCTGGGAGCGTCACAGTGACATCACATATCTATAGTAATAATACAGGGACATGACTGGAGAGGTGAGGGGATCTGGGAGCATCATAGTGACATCACTTATATCTATAGTAATAATACAGAGACATGACTGAGGATGAGAGGGGGTATGAGAGCATCACAGTGACATCAGTTATATCTATTGTAATAATATAGAGACATGACTGGGGAGGTGAGGGATTCTGGGAGTGTCATAGTGACATCACTTATATCTGTAGTAATAATACAGGGACATGACTGGGGAGGTGGGGGGATCCGGGAGCCTCACAGTGACATCACTTATATCTATAGTAATAAGACAGGGACATGACTGGAGAGGTGAGGGGATCTGGGAGCATCACAGTGACATCACTTATATATAGTAATAATACAGAGATATGACTGGGGAGGTGAGGGGATCTAGGAGCTTCACAGTGGCATCACTTATATCTATAGTAATAATACAGGGACATGACTGGGGAGGTGAGTGGGTCTGGGAGCACCACAGTGACATCACATATCTATGATATTAATACAGCAACATGACTGGGGAGGTAAGGTGATCTGGAAGCATCACAGTGATGTCACTTTTATATATAGTAATAATACAGGGACATGACAGGTGAGGTGAAGATATCTGGGGGTATTTTTAATGATATTATTGTTTCCCCAATACACAGGGTTATACAGTAGTGAGAAAGACATCCGGTGAGTGTGAGACACCCAGCAGCCATCCCATGTGTCAGGAGGACTAAGCAGGACCCAGAGCCCCATCACGGTGCCTCCACCTCACTCACTGATATATGAGAGACACAATGACCAGAAGATCCTAGAACTCACCAACAAGATTATTCAGCTGCTGACTGGAGAGGTGACTGCTGGGAATGGGTCATTGTACAGTAACACCAGGGGATGTGTCTGCGTGATGACTGGGGAAGTGACTGCTGGGAATGGGACATTGTACAGTAACACCAGGGGACGTGTCTGGGTGATGACTGGAGAGGTGACTGCTGAGAATGGGACATTATACAGTAACACCAGGGGACGTGTCTGGGTGATGACTGGAGAGGTGACTGCTGAGAATGGGGCATTATACAGTAACACCAGGGGATGTGTCCGAGTGATGACTGGAGAGGTGACTGCTAGGAATAGGACATTATACAGTAACACAGGGGGACGTGTCTGGGTGATGACTGGAGAGGTGACTGCTGGGAATGGGACATTATACAGTAACACCAGGGGATGTGTCTGGGTGATGACTGGAGAGGTGACTGCTGGGAATGGGACATTATACAGTAACACCAGGGAATGTGTCTGGGTGATGACTGTATCACTGTGTGTCTCAGGTTCCTATAAGGTGTCAGGATGTCACTGTCTATGTCTCCATGCAGGAGGGGGAATATATAGAGGAACACGGGGGTCTGTACAAGGACGTGATGATGGAGAATCACTGGCCCCTCACATCACTGGGTAAGAGGAGACTGTCATGTATTGTACAGGGGAGAGCAGGTATGGGAGCCCCTATATACACACATCATCTGATAATCACATATATACACTGTACTCAGTCACTGTGTGTCTCCTACAGATGGACCCAGTAACAGAGATACCCCAGAGAGATGTCCCCGTCCTATATATTCCCAGGATTGTACAGAGGAGAATCACAGGACCCCACAGGAGGATCAGGTTAGTGGGATTTAGGGTCTCACCAATATACCAAAGTGACTGTCACTGGGCTGATAGTGAGGTGGGAGTGAAGCAAATAAGAGCAAGTAGGTGACACCATGCTGCAGTGCAGGGGGCAGATTTAGGAGGAGCGTGTCCAATCTCAAATTTGAATTACTCTGTAAGAATAAAACTGCCCAGTACTTGTTGGGCTTCATGTCAAAGCAGCCAGTATTTCTCAGGCAGGGTCCACAGGTTATCCACAGGATAACATTGGGATATGATGGAGCGACAGTGGATTGGCACCAAACAATCACAAGCTTTCTGGCCTCCCAGAATGCACCGGGCTTGTCCATATAATCCCTCCCACCGACTCAGTCAAATCTGTTTTTTGTTTGATGCGGCAGGAGCCAGACCATGGTCACAGGGCTGCTGTGTTTGGCAGCCCTAAGCTTTATTTGATTTATTTTTATAGTCTTACTATGTTTTCTGAATGATCTTCCCTAACGGCGTCTTGCACGCATATTGGAAAGAGTTGCTCCAACAACTCTCCGCCGGGTCGCAACAACGCTTACCCACAGTACAAGTGCTGTCTCGACGGGCATCTGTGTCGGATGTTACTAGCAGGTCCAGCAGACGTTACCAGGCTGTCCCCGGAGCACGGGGAGAAGGTAAGGCATCGGTTCCACTTAGAAGGGGAATACGGACACAGCCGCACTGTATTGGGAGGAGACTATCAAACAGTAGCTGGCGCGCCATCACCACGGGTCCTCTAGCGCTAGGCTTTAGGGATCATAAGGCGCCAGGATTAGTTTGAGGCTGCGATCCCTGGGGTTGATGTCAGCAGTGGGGAGTCAGACGCTCTCCTGGTCACCCCTCCCCCCAGTTCATGACCAGTTTCCGTGCGTCGCCATGAACTCATTGCCTCACTTCTGTCTCAGACGCTACCACGAGGGGACTCGGTCGCAGCATAGGCCGCTGCGTCTATATACACTAAGGTTACCGCTAAGAGACTGGGTCGTAGACATGAGCGTCTGCATGCACTAACATTCACTGAGCGTCTGTCCACTAAAAATACTGGAGCGGCAGTGTACACTAGTAGCGTCTGGATCCACTCAGCGGTTGCTAAGCGTATTGATCGATCCTGGAAGTGGGGTGAGTCTCCCTGCATCCCACTCTAAGGAGTAAGGGTTATACAGCACTAAATTTCTATCTACTGTTGTTAGTATGAATAGTTAAGTTTAGTGCCTATTGCATATGAGTTTTGTACAATACTGTGGTTTTCTCATACGTCCTAGAGGATGCTGGGGATGCTTTAAGAACCATTGGGTATAGACGGGATCCGCAGGAGACATGGGTACACTATAAGACTTTGAATGGGTGTGAACTGGCTCCTCCCTCTATGCCCCTCCTCCAGTTAGATTCTGTGCTCAGTGAGACTGGATGCACACTGAGGAGCTCTCCAGAGTTTCTCAGAAAAATACTTTTATTAGGTTTATTATTTTCAGGGAGACCTGCTGGCAACAGGCTCCCTGCAGCGTGGGACTGAGGGGAGAGAAGCAGACCTACTTCTCTGAGTTCAAGGGCTCTGCTTCTTAGGCTACTGGACACCATTAGCTCTAGAAGGTTCGATCACTTGGTACACCTAGCTGCTTGTTCCCGGAGTCGCACCGTCACCCCCTCACAGAGCCAGAAGACAGAAACCGGGTGAGTTTGAGAAGAACAGAAGACTTCAGTGACGGCAGAAGACGGCGTTTGAGGTACCGCGCAGCACGCCATGCTCCCATACATAACTCTGCACTGCAGGGCGCAGGGGGGGGCGCCCTGGGCAGCATGAACACCACTGGCATAAGTGATAACAGTGCACTAGTTATGGGACCCCCGCCAATATAAAGATAAATTTAAGCGGTACTGAAGCGCTCCATGTAGTGGGAGGGGCTTAGCCCACACAGCCCTGACCAGCACCATTTTCTCTTCACAGAAGCTGCAGAGACGCTGGCCCTTACCTCCACACTGCTGTACAAGTAACAGGGTGCAAAACGGGGGGGGGGGGCACAGTGATTTGGTGCTAAATTATATATATAGAAAGCGCTAACAGGTCTGGACAGTCTTTTTACTTGCTTCAGTGCAGGGATAGGCACTGGGTGTGAGCTGGCAGAACTCCCTCTGTGTCTCTCTTACAGGCTTCGTTGTGGGTCTGTCTCCTATAGCCCCAGTGTGGTTGTGGGTGTTGGTACGTGTGTGTCAATATGTCTGAGGCTGAATGCTCTTCCCAGGAGGAGGCTGGAGTGGGGACAGAAAATACTGTGATAGTGGCCCTGTCGGCACCGCCGATGGATGATTGGGTGAATATGTTGAGTGTTTTAAACGCAAATGTGACTAGGTTGACTAAGAGATTTGATAAATCTGAGTCTAAGAACCAGACATGGAGGAAATCCATGGAGGATGCTTTGTCACAAGCCCAGACCCCTTCGGGGTCACAGAAACGTGCATTTACCCAGATAGCAGATACAGATACCGACACGGTGTCAGGTCCGGGTGTTTTTGTGAATCCGTTAACCCTGGACCAACCACAGGTGTAGGTGCTGGGGTATGAAGAAAGCAGGGAGGACGAAGAAAGTTCCTTTTCATATATTTATTGAAAATAACAATTCAGTAGAATGTTAAATGACAAGTTGTTAATCATATTGTACTGAAGTATTGCAGGAATGGCAGAAATAATATGCAGGATAAATCTCAGAGACAAATAAAAGAAATGTTCATGAAACTGTATACAAAACAAGCTGATGAATAAACAAGCTGATGAATAAATGTTGAATTGTCCAAATATAAACAAGCTTTGATGCTGAACTGTAGAATGTGTTTAACTGGTTAATGCAGACATGAAGAAATAACTGTAAGGATTTGCAATGAAGTTTTGAGAGTTAACTGAGAGGCTGTGAAGAATTATCCTTATAATGGCAACATAGAAAATAAAAGTACTGAATTGGGTTACTTGCGGGTTCCGGAGATCACTGTGAAACTGTAGCAGATGACAAAGGTGATGAACGGGTTAAATGCAGAGTAGAACAAACGAACAGCTGCGGGTAGTGGAATCCTCCAAACTTTGTATGGTTGAAAGCAGGCAGACAAGGTAACCTCATGCAAGACTCTGGGAATCCAACTGTTTCCAGTAGGTGAGCAAATAACTGACAGCACAGCGGAGAGCCGGTGGATTTTTTAGCAGTGAAGGCTGCAGACGGACCTCTGGGAACGGAGGCGATATCTGGACCACGGGAATCACACGGGAATGCACGGAGAGAGCTCAGAGCTAGAGCATAGCGTTGATACAACAAAGCACTGGCCCAGAGTAACGTAATCCCAGCCTACTTAAAGGCAGCACAAGCACGGGATTGGCTTACACCTGCCCACAGGTGTTTTCACAAGTGCTCTGTATTACTTATTTGGTCTCCAACATGGCCACCTCCTATACAGCAGACACACCGCAGTGCCTTAGGCCATTTGGTCCCCGCACTCCCAGTTCCCAGACTCTGCATTACCTGTGCCACTGATCACCCCGCGTCCCCACACGGCCGCACAGCACCGCGAGCAACCGTACTGGCAACGGACGAACCCCAGAACCCGCAGAGGTAAGAGACCGGTTCGTGACAGTACCCCCTCTTCTAAGGGTGGTCTCCGAACACCTTTGAACCTTATCAGGATTTTTGGAGAAGTATCTCTGTACCAGTCTTGGAGCATGAACATCTTCAGAGAAAACCCAGGATCTCTCCTCCGGACCGTAACCCTTCCAGTTGACCAAAAACTGTAAACGTCCATATCGGGAACGTGAGTCCACAATCTCTTTAACTTCAAATTCCTCATCCTGCAAAGAGTGAACTTTAGGAGATTTGGACTGGGTAGTACGGAATTTATTGAGAATCAAAGGTTTCAATAAAGATGTATGAAAGGCGTTAGGAATTATCAAAGACGGTGGCAACTTGACTTTGTATGACACAGGGTTGAGTACCTTTACAATGGGAAATGGACCAATAAACTTGGGAACAAATTTCTTAGAAGGAACTTTGAACCTGAGATTGCGAGTAGAAATCCAAACTTGGTCTCCCACCTTGTAATTCGGTACAGCTTTACGTTTTCTATCTGCAAAAGATTTATAACGTGCGGAAGTTTTGACCAACGACTTACGCACACAACTCCAGATTCTAGATAGACGTTGAAGCTCTTGATCTGCTGCTGGAACCTCTAGGGCTGGCAACGGATGGAATTCTGGCACACGAGGATGAAAGCCGAAGTTAATATAAAAGGGTGTAGATTCTGAAGACGAATGGAAGAGATTATTATGAGCAAATTCTGCCAATGGAAGGTAGTCAACCCAGTCATCCTGTGAGGACGATATATATAGCCGGAGAAATGTTTCAAGGTCTTGGTTTACTCTCTTAGTTTGTCCATCTGTCTGAGGATGATATGCAGAAGAAAAATTCAACTTGACATTTAAAGATGAACAAAGCGACCTCCAAAACTTGGCCACAAACTGTGTTCCCCGATCAGAGATGATCTCTCGAGGAAGGCCATGCAACTTGAAGATTTCAGAGATGAACAACTTGGCTAGTAAAGGGGCTGATGGTAATCCAGTTAAAGGAATGAAATGTGCCATTTTCGAAAATCGATCCACTATCACCCAAATGGTATTTCGCTCTTTTGATGGAGGTAGATCGGTCACGAAATCCATTGAGATATGAGTCCATGGTTGTTTGGGTATAGATAATGGATGTAATAAACCTGGTGGAGAACTTCTTGGATTCTTATGTTGGGCACATTTAGGAGATGCTGCTATAAACTCTTGAACATCGGCTTTGAGACGTGGCCACCAATAGGACTGTTGAATAAATTTGAGAGTCTTTAGAACCCCAGGATGACCCATGAAGGAAGAGGATTGAGCCCAGGTAAGCAGCCATTTTTGAAGATTTGTGGCGACAAAGGTTTTGCCAGGCGGAGGAACTGGAGAGGTTCGAGTCATTAAAAAGGACGTAGGATTCACAATGGCTTGATTCGTGGTAGCATCATTTAATTCAGAAGAAGCAAAGGACCGAGAAAGGGCATCTGCCTTTTTGTTCTGAGACCCTGGACGATAGGTGAGCTTGAAATTAAATCGTGTGAAGAAAAGCGCCCATCGAGCTTGTCGTGGATTCAAGCACTGAGCTGACTGCAGATATAGAATTCTTATGATCAGTATATACTGTAATGCGATGTTTTGCTCCTTCTAGAAGGTATCTCCACTCCTCAAATGCCAACTTGATGGCAAGTAATTCTTGCTCACCGATTGCATAATTACGTTCGGCCGGGAGGAATTTACGGGAGAAATATCCGCAGGGATGGACTTTTTTATCTTCAAAGACTTGTGACAACACAGCTCCTACTGCTTCTGTAGATGCATCCACCTCTAGTAGAAAGGGACGATTCAAATCAGGCTGTCGAAGAATGGGGACTGACACAAAGGCTTGCTTTAAATCAGAGAAGGCTTTGATTGCTTCAGAAGACCAGTTCGTGGGATTTGCTCCCTTGCGAGTTAGGGCTGTGATGGGAGCAGCTAACGTAGAATAATTCTTAATGAATCTCCTATAGAAATTAGCAAAGTCATGAAATCGCTGAATCCCCTTGAGAGTTGTAGGAGTGGACCAATCTCGGATAGCTTGTACCTTACCGGGATCCATACATAGCTCTGATCCAGAAATTATGTAACCAAGGAACGGTATGGAAGATACTTCAAAAGTGCACTTCTCTAACTTACAATAAAGTTGATTTTTCCTCAGACGTGTCAGTACCTCTTTAACTTGGTGACGGTGAGACTTTAGATCCTTAGAGAATATTAGGATATCATCCAGGTACACTACTAGACACTTGTAGAGAAGATCACGAAAAAGTTCATTCACATAGCTTTGGAAAACTGCAGGTGCATTACAGAGACCAAAAGGCATTACAAGGTATTCGTAATGCCCATCCCGGGTATTAAAAGCAGTCTTCCACTCGTCCCCTGCCCGGATGCGGATTAAATTGTAGGCCCCTCGGAGATCCAATTTTGTAAACACAGTAGCTCCCTTTACCCGGTCAAATAATTCTGGAATTAAGGGTAATGGGTACTTGTTTTTCACAGTGATCTCATTGAGTCCACGGTAATCTATGCATGGTCGTAACCCACCGTCCTTCTTCTTAACGAAGAAGAATCCGGCTCCTGCAGGTGAAGAAGATGGTCTGATAAATCCTTTGGTTAGATTTTCTGGTATATAATCAGACATAGCTTGCGTCTCTGGGATGGATAGCGGATAAATTCGTCCCCTAGGAGGGGTTTTGCCCGGAACCAAGACGATTGGGCAGTCCCATTCGCGATGAGGGGGCAGAGAGTCTGCTGCTTGTTTACGGAAAACATCCGCAAAGGATTGATACACCGGAGGTAGGTGTTATGCACACCAGTGCCTGCTGGAATGTACTGGTGTCTGAACTGTTATGCACACCAGTGCCTGCAGGAATGTACTGGTGTCTGAACGGAGAGGGATGCAAAACAAATGAACTCACAGACAGACTGGGGAATATGACATTACGTACACAGAAGGTGATAGGGTAACAAAATAAACACCAAGTGAACAGAGAAGCCCAGAGGCTAAGAAACTGGGTATCTCCCTAGTATTAGGAATGCTCAGATGGAAAAAGCAAGATGTTGTGTTTTAATACGTAGAGAACCCGAAATGCTGTTGCTAAGGGCAACAGCAAAACCCTAAAGGGTTACCAACGGGTGTGGCAGTAAACTCCTTGGTCAGAGATGGAATAATAGACACAAGGAGAGTCTCCACAATCCTAATCCTCACTTGCAGTGCACAGGTTCAGTTTACTGCCACTAAACTGACACCTGAACACCTTGCACAGTGAGAAAGGATTTTGGCAGGCAAGTCTGAGAATACAGCCGCAAACTTGCTAAATTCACAGAGTAGCAAAAGAACCCCAGCAAGTTAAACGACTGACTCCAGTCTTACTGCTAGGTCTGGATTGGCAGAGTGTAGTACCAAATCCCCAGGCCTATTTGCAGTAAGCAACAACAAATACAAAGCTACACAGTACTGGCTAACTTTCAGGAACTGACTAACCAACAAAGATTCAGCAGCATCTGCTTAACCTGAGAAGAGGGTTTATAAAGCAGGTGCTGTCCACGCCCCACTCAGACCTCACAGACTGTGAGCACAAAAACCAGCACCGGATCCCCTGCCGTGCACAGAGCCTGTAACCACTGCACAGCAAAAGACCCGAACCGGAGTATCAGCTGCGCTCAGGTTACTCCGCTAGCACTTGTCTCCCGGTTGCCATGACGACGTGGCAGCACAGGGCAGGAGACCCTAACAGTAGGTCGGGAAGGCTAATTGACCGGAGAGGTACAATTGAGGCTAAACAGTCCTTGGTACAAGATTTACCCCACGAAAGGACTTCCATGGTTTGCCAATTAAATTGTGGATTATGTTTCTGTAGCCAAGGTAAACCAAGTATCACATCATGAGAGGCTTTGGGAATCACGTAGAAGGAGATGTATTCGGAATGGAGCACACCAACTTTCATCTTGAGACATACGGTTCGATGAGTAATTATACCATCTGGAATTCGACTTCCATCCACTGCTGTAACAGCAACTGCTGCTTCCAGAGGCATGGTTTGAACTTTGGACCGTAAGACAAAGGCTGAGGAGATGAAGTTCTTGGCTGCCCCGGAATCTAGGAGGGCTGAAACTTTCACTGTAGAACTTGGAACTTCTAATTGAATAGACAAGGTCGGCTCTTTCCCAGAACGTGATTCTAAAGTAACTCCTAGCTTAACCTCCCTTGAATAAGCTAGGAGCGAGAGTTTCCCGGCCGGAGTTTGCAGAATTTAACTAAATGTTCGGAGGACCCGCAGTACATGCAGAGGTTACCCTGTCGACGACGAAGTCGTTCCTCCTCTGTGAGGCGAGAGCACCCAATCTGCATAGGTTCTTCTGTCGTTACCGGAGACTGTGATGAAGAATCTTGTCGAGGCCTAGGATGATAACGTGGACTGGATCGCTCTGCCCTGGATTTCTCTAAACATCACTCTCTGTAGCGTAGGTCAAGTTTGTTACAGAGAGAAATCAATTCATCCAGTTTAGTTGGCACATCCCGGATGGTTAAATCATCCTTGATTCTCTCTGAAAGTCCATTCCAAAACGCGGCGATCAGGGCCTCCTCATTCCAGTTTAACTCTGAAGACAACGTGCGAAACTGAATAATATATTGACTGATAGGACGTAAACCTTGACGTAGACGGAGAATCTCCAAAGATGCTGAGGTGGTTCTGCCTGGTTCGTCAAAGATTCTCCGGAAGGATGATACGAACTCCTTGTAATTAGAGAGGATAGGATCTCCTCTTTCCCATAATGGTGATGCCCACTTCAGAGCCTGACCGGAGAGGAGAGCAATAATATATGCAACCTTAGAACGAGCTGATGGGAAACTGGCGGACAACAGTTCGAACTGGATCTCGCATTGATTCAGGAATCCTCTGCAAAGTTTTGGAGTTCCGTCAAACTTACTCGGAGAGGGTAACTGCAAGCGAGACGTAGGCAGCATCACAGGAGAAGCCGTAGTGGTAACTGGGACAACCGGAGTTGGAATCTGGACTTGAGATGTTTTAATAGCCGTATGAACAATCTCCAAACGATCTGCCATAGTTTGCATAAACTGAACTATTTGTGTCTGTATAGACTCCTGATTTTCCAGACGGGAAAGGATATCTGTCGTAGCACCGCCTCCTGCGAATTGGTCACTTGACGGATCCATGTGGCCAGTGCTTACTGTCAGGTCCGGGTGTTTTTGTGAATCTGTTAACCCTGGACCAACCACAGGTGTAGGTGCTGGGGTATGAAGAAAGCAGGGAGGCTGAACTGTAGAATGTGTTTAACTGGGTAATGCAGACATGAAGAAATAACTGTAAGGATTTGCAATGAAGTTTTGAGAGTTAACTGAGAGGCTGTGAAGAATTATCCTTATAATGGCAACATAGAAAATAAAAGTACTGAATTGGGTTACTTGCGGGTTCCGGAGATCACTGTGAAACTGTAGCAGATGACAAAGGTGATGAACGGGTTAAATGCAGAGTAGAACAAACAAACAGCTGCGGGTAGTGGAATCCTCCAAACTTTGTATGGTTGAAAGCAGGCAGACAAGGTAACCTCATGCAAGACTCTGGGAATCCAACTGTTTCCAGTAGGTGAGCAATTAACTGACAGCACAGCGGAGAGCCGGTGGATCTTTTAGCAGTGAAGGCTGCAGACGGACCTCTGGGAACGGAGGCGATATCTGGACCACGGGAATCACACGGGAATGCACGGAGAGAGCTCAGAGGTAGAGCACAGCGTTGATACAACAAAGCACTGGCCCAGAGTAACGTAATCCCAGCCTACTTAAAGGCAGCACAAGCACGGGATTGGCTTACACCTTCCCACAGGTGTTTTCACAAGTGCTCTGTATTACTTATTTGGTCTCCAACATGGCCACCTCCTATACAGCAGACACACCGCAGTGCCTTAGGCCATTTGGTCCCCGCACTCCCAGTTCTCAGACTCTGCATTACCTGTGCCACTGATCACGCCGCGTCCCCACACGGCCGCACAGCACCGCGAGCAACCGTACTGGCAACGGACGAACCCCAGAACCCGCAGAGGTAAGAGACCGTTTCGTGACACACGGACTCTGATTCCAGTGTCGACTATAGTGATGCCAGATTACATCCATAACTGGCTAAGAGTATTCGGTACATGATTGTGGCGATAAAAGATGTTTTACATATCACGGAGGACCCTGCTGTTCCTGATACGAGGGTCTGTATGTTTAAAGGAAAGAAACCTGAGGTAACGTTTCCTCCCTCTCATGAACTGAACGCACTTTTTGAAAAGGCTTTGGAAAATCCTGATAAGAAGATACAGGTTCCCAAAAGAATTCCAGTGGCATATCCGTTCCCCTCTGGAGACAGGGAAAGGTGAGAGTCAATCCCCACGGTAGACAGAGCTTTATCGCGTCTATCCAAAAAGGTGACGCTTCCGTCCCCTGACACGGCAGCCCTAAAGGATCCTGCGGATCGTAAGCAGGAAAATACACAAAAATCAATTTATGTCACTACAGGGTCGCTACTCAGGCCTGCCGTTGCTTCGGCATGGGTGAGTAGCACTATTAAAAAGTGGGCAGATAACTTGTCATCTGAGGTAGATACCCTAGACAGGAATAGTGTGCTTTTGACTCTGGGTCACATCATGGCCTTTTGGGATCAAGGGCCAATGTCATGGTAGTCTCAGCAAGGAGAGCATTGTGGATTTATCAATGGAATGCTGATGCTGACTCTAAGAAGGCGATGGAGTCTCTACCGTTTAACGGTAGGGTCTTGTTTGGTGACGGCCTCACTGACCTGGTGTCTACGGCTACCGCGGGTAAGTCTTCATTTTTACCTTATGTTCCTGCACAGCAGAAGAAATCGCCTCACTATCAGATGCAGTCCTTTCGTCCCAATAAATTAAAAAAAGGACGTGGGTCCTCCTTCCTTGCTGCGTGGGGGAGAGGACGGGGAAAAAGGTCACAGGCTGTGGCAAGTTCCCAAGAGCAGAAGTCCTCTACCAAATCCACTGCATGACGCTGGGGCTCCTCTGTGGGAGTCCACACCGGTGGGGGCATGTCTCCAACTCTTCAGTCAGGTCTGGGTGCACTTGGACCTGGATCCTTGGATAGTAGAAAGGATACAGGTTAGAGTTTCAAGACGTGCCCCCTCACCGATTTTTCAAATCGGCCTTGCCAGCTTCTCTTCCGGAAAGGGAGGTAGTATGCGCTGCGATACTAAAGTTGTGTCAAAATCAAGTCATTGTCACAGTGCCCCCATCACAACAGGGGGAAGGCTTTTATTCGAGCCTGTTCGTGGTCCCGAAGCCGGATGGCTCAGTCAGACCGATTCTGAACCTAAAATCCCTCAATTTCTTTCTAAACAAATTCAAATTCAAGATGGAATCTCTCCGAGCAGTGATCTCCAGTCTGGAGGAGGGGGATTTTATGGTGTCGGTCGACATAAAAGATGCCTACTTGCATGTCCCAATATATCCTCCACATCAGGCTTACCTGAGATTTGCTGTGCAGGATTGTCATTACCAATTTCAGACGTTGCCTTTTGGTCTGTCCACGGCTCCGAGGATTTTCACCAAAGTAATGGCGGAAATGATGGTTCTCTTGCGCAAGCAGGGAATCACAATTATCCCATACTTGGACAATCTCCTCATAAAGGCGAGGTCCAAGGAGCAATTGCTGAAGAATGTTGCCCTTTCACTGACGATTCTGCAACAATATGGTTGGCTCCTAAATTTGCCAAAATCAGTTGGATCCAACGACACGGCTGTCATTCCTGGGTATGATTCTGGATACAGAATTGCAGAGAGTTTTTCTTCCAGTGGAAAAAGCTCTGGAAATACACAACGGCATACTACAAGCAGAACATCTTCTTCGAGGTCTGCCTGTCTTGATTGTCAGACAATGTGACAGCGGTGGCGTACATGAACCGCCAAGGCGGAACAAGGAGCAGAGCGGCGATGGGCGAGACCACGAAGATTCTTCGCTGGGTGGAAAGACATGCCAGCGCTCCGTCAGCAGTCTTCATTCCAGGAGTGGACAACTGGGAAGCAGACTTCCTTAGCAGACACGATCTCCAGGAGAGTGGGGTCTATATCAAGAGGTCATTGCAGAAGTGACAAGTCGTTAGGGAGTTCCTCAAGTAGACATGATGGCGTCCCGCCTCAACAAGAAACTTCTGAGATTTTGTTCCAGGTCAAGGGACCCTCAAGCGATAGCGGTGGACACCCTAGTGACACTGTGGGTGTTTCCGTCGGTATATGTGTTCCCTCCACTTCCACTCATTCCAAAGGTGATAAAAATTATAAGAAGAACAAGGGTTCAGGTGATCCTCATTGTTCCGGATTGGCCAAAAAGGGCCTGGTATCCAGATCTTCAGGAGTTGCTCATAGAAGATCCCTGGCCTCTTCGCATTCGGGAGGACCTGTTACAACAGGGGCCGTGCGTGTATCAGGACTTACCGCGGCTGCATTTGACGGCGTGGCGGTTGAACGCCAAATCCTAGCCCGAAAGAGTATTCCCAGTGAAGTCATTCCCACACTTCTTCAGGCTAGAAAAGAAGTAACGGCAAAGCATTACCACCGTATTTGGAGAAAATATGTGTCTTGGTGTGAATCCAAGAAGGCTCCTACGGAAGAATTTCACCTGGGGCGTTTGCTCCATTTTCTACAAGCAGGTGTGGATGCGGGCCTAAAGTTAGGCTCTATTAAAGTACAGATTTCCACCTTGTCGATCTTTTTTAAGAAAGAATTGGCCTCCCTTCCAGAAGTTCAGACCTTCGTGAAAAGCGTGCTACACATCCAACCTCCATTTGTGCCTCCTGTGGCACCATAGGATCTTAATGTGGTGTTGCAGTTCCTGCAATCGCATTGGTTTGAACCTTTGCACAAGGTTGAGTTAAAATTCCTTACTTGGAAAGTAGTCATGTTGTTGGCCTTGGCGTCCGCAAGGCGAGTGTCTGAGTTGGCGGCTTTGTCTCACAAAAGCCCCTATTTAATTTTCCATGCTGATAGAGTGGAGTTGAGAACTCGTCAGCAATTTCTACCGAAAGTGGTTTCATCATTTCATGTGAACCAGCCTATTGTGGTGCCAGTGGCTACTGATACCTTGGCTGATTCAAAGTTTCTCGATGTGGTCAGAGCTTCGAGGATCTATGTCGCCAGAACGGCTCAGATTAGGAAAACAGAGGCTCTGTTTGTCCTGTGGGCTCCCAACAAGATTGGGGCTCCTGCTTCTAAGCAGACTATTGCGCGCTGGATTTGTAATACGATTCAGCAGGCTCGTTCTACGGCAGGATTGCCGTTACCGAAATCGGTAAAAGCCCATTCTACCTGGAAGGGTGGGCTCATCCTGGAAGGCTGCCCGGGGAGTCTCGGCGTTACAACTTTGCCGAGCTGCTACTTGGTCGGGTTCAAACACCTTTGCGAGGTTTTACAAGTTTGATACCCTGGCTGAGGAGGACCTCTTGTTTGGTCAATGCAGAGTCATCCACACTCTCCCACCCGTTCTAGAGCTTTGGTATAAACCCCATGGTTCTTGAAGCATCCCCAGCATCCTCTAGGACGTATGAGAAAATAGGATTTTAATACCTACCGGTAAATCCTTTTCTCTTACTCCGTAGAGGATGCTGGGCGCCCGTCCCAGTGCGGGCTGTATCTGCAGTTTGGTTATAGTTACGTTCATGTTGCGTTGAGTTCAGTCAATCTGTGACTGTTGTTGGTCATGTCGTTGCATGCGTTGTTTGTTGAATGCCATGTTGTACGGCGTGTTGGAGGTGTGAGCTGGTATGTATCTCACCTTAGTTTAAAATAATTAAATAAATCCTTTTCCTCTAAATGTCCGTCTCCCTGGGCACAGTTCCTATAACTGGAGTCTAGAGGAGGGGCATAGAGGGAGGAGCCAGTTCACACCCATTCAAAGTCTTATAGTGTGCCCATGTCTCCTGCGGATTCCGTCTATACCCCATGGTTCTTGAAACATCACCAGCATCCTCTACGGACTAAGCGAAAAGTATTTACCGGTAGGTATTAAAATCCTATTTTCTCTGTGATTGCGTCTGAATACATTAAAATAACTGTATAGAACAGAATTCAGTAAATGTACTCCTACATACTTGAAATAAGTTCGTTGTTGATATTATGCTCATATGAGTAATATATAAGATGTGACTGACTGCTAGTGTGATTGCTGACTTTATATATGTTTGTCAGTGTTTTCTTCTGAACCTAAATGCTAGTGCTTGGGTTGGGGTCAGATTGATATCACTTTTATGCATATAAAGTGTTTTCAGTCACAGATTGTGTAGTATACTGTGGAAAAGCTGATTGTTTATCATGTCTAAGAGCGGCAAAGGTGACGAGGTTACATTAACAGTAACACCAACACTCAAAACATGTTTATCCTGCAAAGTGGGGTTATTAACGCAAACTTTGGCAAACGATGGGTTATGTGCAAATTGTTTTGCGTTTCAGCATATTGCAAGGCAGATCCCTGTTCAACAACAAGTAGATCCACCTTGGGCCATGTTTGCACAAACCTTATCTAGTATAGCTGACAGGTCGGTCCCTGCAGATTCAACCTCAGGAATAGGGTACTCTATTAACCCATACATGCAGCTCTCATCCTATGGTATAGCCCCAACAGCTTCAACAAGCTGATAAACCAAGGGTAAATATATCATCAAATTCACAGGCTACACAGGATGATACAACAGATGATGACTCCATATACTCTACTTCACCATATGAAGAACAAATGGAGGGTTTCAGCTCAGAAGATATAGCTGAATTAATTGGAGCAATGAAAGCTATTCTGTCTCGAGAGGATTCAGCTGAGCCAATAATTTAAAACTAAAGCACCTGTGCTTAAACGTCCCAAAACACTTAGGATTGAGTTTCCAGGGTCAGAGGAACTGACGGAAATTATGGAGGAACCGTGGGCTACGCCCAATATGAAATATAGAATTCCCAAAAAAATGGGATTCTTACTACCCTTTTCCAACTGGGGACTGTTTAAAAAGAGAAGTCCCTCCTAAGGTAGATACGCACGTCATTCGACTAGTACGAAAATCTATTTTACCTTTGCCATCTATATCATTAAATGATGTCACAGACAGAAGAGTGGATGGTTTTTTGAAAAACATATTTTCTCTGTCAGGGGCAGTCATAAGGCCTGCTATGGCCTCAGTCTGGAGGGCAAAAGCGGTAGTTGAATGGGCTGAAGAACTGGAAAATGGGCTCTCAGCACCTACTAGGGAGCAGGAGTCCCATATAGCTCACATGAAACAGGCTGCACCATTCCTAGAAGAAGCAGCAATGGATATGGGTACGATTGCTTCTAAAGCATCAGCCTTAACGGTAGCTGCTCGCAGAGCAATTTGGCTACATACATGTAAAGCTGATTCAGAATCCAAAAAAATTCTGGAAGCTTTGCCTTTTGTTGGGAACATTCTTTTTGGTAAGGGACTGACAGATGTTCTGGAGTCAGCTGAATCCAAGAAGGTCAGGTTTCCTGCCAGTTATAATCCTAAACCTAAGGGCTCGGGATTTTGGTCATTTCGGTGGCAAGGTAAAACAAAAGGTAAAAATGAATCAAAGCAAACCCAGTACAATAAGTCTGGTAAAGCAAAGAAACAGTGGGCCACTAGAGGGCCAGCTTCCAAACCAGAACAGAAACCATCAGCCTGATGGTGCGGGCCTCCACCTGGGGGACTCCAAGGTAGGGGGCCATCTTCTTCAGTTTGCACACATATGGCAGCAGTCGACAACAGACGCTTGGGTGCAAGAAGTGGTATCTCAAGAAGCAGCCTCCTCGAAGGTTTTTTTGTACCAGCCCGTCTCATATAGAGCGGAAGGCCAGAGCCCTGCAAGAAGCAGTTCAAAAATTGTTTCAGTCTGGGGTAATTATTCCAGTAACCCTGGCACAATGGGGGCATGGTTTTTACTCTAACCTATTTTTGGTCCAGAAGCCAAATGGGTTATTTCGGCCCATCCTCAATCTCAAAATGTTAAACAAATACATTTGGGTCCCAAGGTTCCACATGGAGATGTTACGCTCCATCGTTTTGGCCATGGAACCAGGTGGTTACATGGTATCTCTGGATATACAGGATGCTTTCCTACATGTGCCTAAAGCATTGTCCCATCAGTGTTACCTCAGGTTCGCTATCCTCCAGCAACATTTTCAATTCCAGGCATTACCCTTTGGGTTAGCCACAGCCCCCAGAGTATTTACCAAGATCATGGTGGTTATGGCAGCTTATCTCTGCAAACGGGATAAGAATCTTTCCATACCTCAACGATCTTTTAATCCTAGCACAATCCCAGAAATTGCTCTTGAGCCATCTCCAACAGACAATAACTTCTCTACAGAAACACGGATGGCTCATAAATTAGGAAAAGTCGTCTCTGATTCACTTAAGGGCTGTATTGGATTCAAGTCTGCAGAAAATATTTTTACCTGTGGAAAATATATCAAAGTTGCAGTTAATGATTCAGGAATTGTTGCACAGTCAAACAATATCAGTTCATATGGCAATGCGAGTGATGGGGTTGATGGTGTCAACTTTCGACATGCTGGAATATGCACAATTCCACTCAAGACCGTTGCAACATCTGATTCTGACCAGATGGAATGGAGTATATCAGACAATAAAGAAACAAATGATGGTACTTCCAGTAAAAGTAAAAAGGTCATTAGCCTGGTGGCTACAGACATCCCATCTAGACGGCAGTAGCGTACCTCAACCATCAGTGAGGAACTCGCAGCCAAAAAGCAATGAAGGAGGTAAGTCACATAATAAAGTGGGCAGAACTCCATCTCCCGGCAATATCCGCAGTGTTTGTTCCAGGAGTCCTAAACTGGGAAGCAGACTTTCTCAGTCGACACACCATTCGAGCAACCGAATGGGCTCTACACCCGGAAGTATTTCAGACTCTAGTAGACAAGTGGGAGTTGCCAGAGATAGATCTCATGGCGTCCCGTCTGAACAACAAAGTTCCGGCATACGGGTCAAGAACAAAAGACCCCGAAGCGATCCTTGTGGACGTACTGTCAGTGAAATGGGAATTTCATCTGGTATATCTGTTTCCTCCAATCTTCCTGATACCCAGGGTGGTGAGGAAAATAAAGCAAGCAAAAGGTGCCGTGATTCTAATAGCTCCGGCTTGGCCAAGGAGGCATTGGTACATAATCTGCAAAGGATGTCGATGGATGCTCCAATACTGCTCCCTCAACGTCCAGATCTACTGATGCAGGGTCCTTGTTATCACAGGCATCTGGATCGACTGTCTTTGACGGCGTGGCTGTTGAAACCTCTATCCTGAAGTCAAGAGGTTTTTTACAACAGGTAATTCAAACAATGCTCAGAGCAAGGAAACCCTCCTCTGCTCGCATTTATCACCGAATATGGCAAGCCTATGGTGGTCATTCTGAGTTGTTTGCTAGCTGTTTTCGGTTGCAGCGATCAGGCAAAATAACGGCACTTCTGCGCATGCGCGATGTACTTTCACAACGGCCGTTGCAGTTTCACACAAGGTCTAGCGACGCTTTTCAATCGCACTGCTGGCCGCAGAGTGATTGACAGGAAGTGGGTGTTTCTGGGAGGTAACTGACCATTTTCGGAGAGTGTGTGTAAAAACGTAGGCGTGTCAGATAAAAACGCAGGAGTAGCTGGAGAAATGTAGGCGTGGCTGGCTGAACGCAGGGCGTGTTCGTGGCGTCAAAACAGGAACTAAATAGTCTGCAGCGATCGCAAGCTAGGAGGAGGTCTGGAGCTACTCTGAAGCTGCACAAAATTATTTTGTAGCCGCTGTGCGATCCTTTCATTCGCAGTTCTGCTAAGCTAAGATACACTCCCAGAAATCGGCAGCTTAGCATTTGCATGGCTGCTAAAAGCAGCTAGCGACCGAACAACTCAGAATGAGGGCCTATATTCATTGTTGCAGTGAAAGAAATATGGACCCGAAATCTTTCAGAGTATCCAGAATCTTAGATTTCCTTCAGGCAGGGATGGATAAGGGTTTGACGGTGGCTTCCTTGAGAGTTCAAGTTCAGCATTGACTGTATGGATTCAAAAGAAAATTGCTACTTTGTATGTGCATACTCTTTTTCCAGGGAATGCTGCGCATTCAACCACCTTTTGTTCCTCCTGCAGTACCTTGGGATTTAAGTCTGGTCCTCAAAGCCCTTCAAGGGGCTCCGTTTGAACCACTTAATAAAGTGGATCTTAAATGGTTGACAGCTAAAGTACTCTTTCTACTGACTATGACATCAGCTAGAAGAGTATCAGATTTAGGAGCGCTGTCATGTAAATCTCCTTTTCTGATTTTTTATCCAGATAAACAGTTCTCAGAACTAGGTCTGGTTATCTTCCTAAGGTGGTCTCTAAGTTTCACCTTAACAAAGAAATTGTAGTCCCGGCTTTTCAAATATCGGGACTTTCTGCGGGAGAAGCGTCGCTGGACGTAGTCCGTGCATTAATAATCTACGTAGATCGTACCAGTGCCATCAGAAAGACAGATTCTCTCTTCATTTTCTACCGATTTCACAAGAGAGGATGGCCTACTACTAAACAGATGGCTTCAAAGTGACGATTACAGAAGCATACTCTCGAGCTGATCTCCCTGTTCCGGCTAATGTCTCTGCTCACTCTACACGTAACGTAGGTCCTTCATGGGCAGCACAACATCGTGCTTCAGCAGAATAGATATGTAAGGCAGCCACATGGTCTTCCATTAACACTTTCATTAGACATTATGCCTTGGATACTTTTGCCTCTCATGATGCTGAATTCGGGCGAAAGGTTCTCCTGTCTAATCAGGAGCATCCCCACCGCTAAAAATTGCTTTGGAAAGTCCCAATGTTGTCCTGTGGATAACCTGTGGACCCTGTCGGAGAAATATACGTTATGGTAAGAACTTACCGTTGATAACACCTGATTTGAGAATGTTTATACTCACTAACCTCTTCCCTTTTGCGTGGAAGGGTGTGCATGTGTGTTCTTCTCACCTGAATAGGGTTCTACGTAATGCTTCTGCCTAAATGCTTTGGAAACAACTGATTTGACTGAGTCGGTGGGCGGGATTATATGGACGAGCCCGTTGCATCCTGGGAAGCCAGAAAGCTTGTGATCGTTTGGTGCCAATCCGCTGTCGCTCCATCATATCCCAATGTTATCCTGTGGAAACCTGTGGACATAGGAGAAATACCATTATCAACAGTAAGTTCTTACCATAACGTATATTTCTCTAACGTCCTAGTGGATGCTGGGGACTCCGTAAGGACCATGGGGAATAGACGGGCTCCGCAGGAGACTGGGCACTCTAAAGAAAGATTAGGTACTATCTGGTGTGCACTGGCTCCTCCCTCTATGCCCCTCCTCCAGACCTAAGTTAGAATCTGTGCCCGGCCAGAGCTGGGTGCTCCTAGTGGGCTCTCCTGAGCTTGCTAGTAAAGAAAGTATTTAGTTAGGGTTTTTATTTTCAGAGAGCTTCTGCTGGCAACAGACTCTCTGCTACGTGGGACTGAGGGGAGAGAAGCAAACCTACTCACTGCAGATAGGTTGCGCTTCTTAGGCTACTGGACACCATTAGCTCCAGAGGGTTCGAACACAGGTACCTAACCTTGATCGTCCGTTCCCGTAGCCGCGCCGCCGTCCCCCTCGCAGAGCCAGAAGAACAGAAGCAAGAAGACATTGAAAGCGGCGGCTGAAGACTCCAGTCTTCACTGCAGCTGTGCGCCATTGCTCCCACAGCACACCACACACTCCGGTCACTGTAGGGTGCAGGGCGCAGGGGGGTGCGCCCTGGGCAGCAATTAAGTACCTTTTGGCAAAAGTAGACATATATACAGTCAGGGACTGTATTTATGTCCGAGCCCCCGCCATTTTTTACACATGAGCGGGACAGAAGCCCGCCGCTGAGGGGGCGGGGCCTTCTTCCTCAGCACTAACCAGCACCATTGTTTCTTCACAGCTCCGCTGGAAGCAGCTCCCCAGGCTCTCCCCTGCAGTATCCAGGTACAAGACGGGAAAAAGAGAGGGGGGGCACATAAATTTAGGCGCAAAAACTTTATTATCAGCAGCTACTGGGTGGACACTAATTATAGTGCAAATCCCTGGTTTATATAGCGCTGTGGTGTGTGCTGGCATACTCTCTCTCTGTCTCCCCAAAAAGCCTTGGTGGGGTTCTGTCCTCAGTCAGATCATTCCCTGTGTGTGTGCGGGGTGTCGGTGCGTCAGTGTCGACATGTTTGATGAGGAGGGATACGTGGAGGCAGAACAAGTGCAGATGAATGTGGTGTCGCCGCCGTCGGTGCCGATACCTGATTGGATGGATATGTGGAAGGTGTTAAATGATAATGTAAGCTCCTTGCATAAACGCTTGGATAAAGTTGAAGCCTTGGGACAGTCAGGGTCTCAACCCATGTCTGATCTTACAGGTCAGAGGCCGTCAGGGTCTCATAAGCGCCCACTATCCCAGATAGTTGACACAGATGCTGACACGGAATCTGACTCCAGTGTCGATGACGATGAGGCAAAGTTGCAGCCTAAAATAACTAAAGCCATCCGCTACATGATTATAGCAATGAAGGATGTATTGCACATATCAGAGGAGAACCCTGTCCCTGACAATAGGGTTCATATGTATGGGGAGAAAAAGCAAGAAGTGACTTTTCCCCCTTCACATGAATTAAATGAATTATGTGTAAAAGCGTGGGATTCCCCTGATAGGAAAGTAATAATTTCCAAGAGATTACTGATGGCGTATCCTTTCCCGCCAACGGACAGGTTACGCTGGGAATCCTCCCCTAGGGTAGACAAGGCGTTGACACGCTTGTCTAAGAAGGTGGCCCTGCCGTCACAGGATACGGCTGCCCTAAAGGATCCTGCGGATAGAAAGCAGGAAGCTATCCTGAAGTCTGTTTATACACATTCTGGTACTCTACTGAGGCCAGCCATTGCTTTGGCCTGGATGTGTAGTGCTGTAGCAGCATGGACTGATATCCTCTCGGAGGAGATAGAGACCCTGGACAGGGACACTATTCTACTGACCCTGGGACATATCAAAGACGCTGTCCTATATATGAGGGATGCCCAGAGGGACATTTGCCTGCTGGGCTCTAGAATAAACTCAATATCCATTTCTGCTAGAAGAGTCCTGTGGAATCGGCAATGGACAGGTGATGCCGACTCTAAAAAACACATGGAGGTTTTACCTTACAAGGGTGAGGAATTGTTTGGGGAAGGTCTCTCGGACCTCGTTTCCACAGCTACGGCTGGGAAGTCGAATTTCTTGCCTTATATTCCCTCACAACCAAAGAAAGCACCGTATTACCAAATGTAGTCCTTTCGTTCTCAAAGAAGCAAGAAAGTCAGAGGTGCATCCTTTCTTGCCAGAGGCAGGGGTAGAGGAAAAAAGCTGCACCATGCAGCTAGTTCCCAGGAGCAAAAGTCCTCCCCGGCTTCCACTAAATCCACCGCATGACGCTGGGGTTCCACAGGCGGAGCCAGGAGCGGTGGGGGCGCGTCTCCGAAATTTCAGCCACCAGTGAGTTTGCTCACAGGTGGATCCTTGGGCTATACAAATTGTGTCTCAAGGATACAAGCTGGAATTCGAAGTGACGCCTCCTCACCATTTCCTAAAATCGGCCTTGCCAGCTTCCCCCACGGAAAGGGAGGTAGTGCTGGCGGCAATTCACAAGCTATACTTCCAGCAGGTGATTGTAAAGGTTCCCCTCCTTCAACAAGGAAAGGGTTACTATTCCACGATGTTTGTGGTACCGAAACCGGACGGTTCGGTCAGACCCATCTTGAACTTAAAATCCCTGAACATTTATCTGAAGAAATTCAAGTTCAAAATGGAATCGCTCAGAGCTGTCATTGCAAGCCTGGAAGAGGGGGATTTTATGGTGTCTTTGGACATCAAGGACGCTTACTTGCATGTCCCCATTTATCCACCTCATCAGGAGTACCTCAGGTTTGTGGTACGGGACTGTCATTACCAATTCCAAAAGCTGCCGTTTGGCCTGTCCACGGCACCGAGAATATTTACCAAGGTGATTGCGGAAATGATGGTGCTCCTTCGGAAGCAAGGAGTCACAATTATCCCATACTTGGACGATCTCCTCATAAAGGCGAGGTCCAGGGAACAGTTGCTGATCAGCGTAGCACACTCCCAGGAAGTGTTGCGACAGCACGGCTGGATTCTGAATATTCCAAAGTCGCAGCTGATTCCTACCACGCGTCTGCCCTTCCAGGGCATGATTCTGGAAACAGACCAGAAGAAGGTGTTTCTCCCGGAGGAGAAGGCTCAGGAGCTCGTGACTCTGGTCAGAGACCTCCTAAAGCCAAAACAGGTATCGGTGCATCACTGCACGCGAGTCCTAGGAAAGATGGTGGCGTCATACGAAGCCATTCCCTTCGGAAGGTTCCATGCGCGGATCTTTCAGTGGGATCTGCTGGACAAGTGGTTCGGATCGCATCTTCGGATGCATCGGCTGATCACCCTGTCCCCCAGGGCCAGGGTGTCTCTTCTGTGGTGGCTGCAGAGTGCTCACCTCCTCGAGGGCCGCAGGTTCGGCATACAGGACTGGGTCCTGGTGACCATGGATGCAAGCCTCCGAGGATGGGGGGCAGTCACTCAGGGAAGAAACTTCCAAGGGCTGTGGTCAAGTCAGGAGACTTGTCTGCATATCATATCCTGGAACTAAGGGTCATATACAACGCCCTGAGTCAAGCGGAGCCTCTGCTTCGAAACCTACCAGTGCTGATTCAGTCAGACAACATCACTGCAGTCGCCCATGTAAACCGCCAGGGCGGCACAAGAAGCAGGGTGGCAATGACGGAAGCCACCAGGATTCTGCGTTGGGCAGAGAATCACGTTCAAGCACTGTCAGCAGTGTTCATTCCGGGAGTGGACAACTGGGAAGCAGACTTCCTCAGCAGACACGACCTCCACCCGGGAGAGTGGGGACTTCATCAAGAGGTCTTCACGCAGATTGCAAGGCGATGGGGACTGCCACAAGTGGAGGACTTGGTACCCAGAACTGCAAGAGATGCTCACAGAGGATCCATGGCCTCTGCCTTTCAGACAGGACCTGTTGCAACAGGGGCCCTGTCTGTTCCAAGACTTACCGCGGCTGCGTTTGACGGCGTGGCGGTTGAACGCCGGATCCTAAAGGAAAAAGGCATTCCGGATGAAGTAATTCCTACGCTAATAAAGGCTAGGAAGGACGTAACAGCAAAACATTATCACCGTATGTGGCGAAAGTATGTTGCTGGGTGTGAGGCCAGAAAGACCCCTACAGAGGAATTCCAGCTGAGTCGATTCCTGCACTTCCTACAGTCAGGGGTGACTATGGGCCTAAAATTAGGGTCCATAATGGTCCAGATTTCGGCCCTATCTATTTTCTTTCAAAAGGAACTGGCTTCACTGCCTGAGGTTCAGACGTTTGTTAAGGGAGTGATGAATATTTAGCCCCCTTTTGTACCACCAGTGGCACCTTGGGATCTTAACGTGGTGTTGGATTTCCTCAAATCCCACTGGTTTGAGCCGTTTAAGACCGTGGAGCTTAAGTATCTCACGTGGAAAGTGGTCATGCTGTTGGCCTTAGCTTCGGCTAGGCGTGTGTCAGAATTGGCGGCGTTGTCATGTAAAAGCCCCTATCTGGTTTTCCATATGGACAGGGCAGAATTGAGGACTCGTCCGCAATTTCTGCCAAAGGTGGTATCATCTTTTCATTTGAACCAACCTATTGTGGTGCCTGCGGCTATTTGTGACTTGGAGGACTCCAAATTGCTGGACGTAGTCCGGGCTTTGAAGATTGATGTATCCAGAACGGCTGGAGTCGGGAAGACTGACTCCCAACAAGATGGGTGCCCCTGCTTCAAAGTAAACTATTGCTCACTGGATCTGTAATACGATTCAGCAGGCTCATGCTGCGGCGGGTTTGCCGCATCCGAAATCGGTAAAAGTCCATTCCACAAGGAAAGTGGGCTCTTCTTGGGTGGCTGCCGAGGGGTCTCGGCATTACAGCTTTGCCGAGCTGCTACTTGGTCGGGTTCAAACATATTTGCAAAATTCTATAGATTTGATACCCTGGCTGAGGAGGACCTTGTGTTTGCCCATTCTGTGCTGCAGAGTCATCCGCACTCTCCCGCCCGTTTGGGAGCTTTGGTATAATCCCCATGGTCCTTACGGAGTCCCCAGCATCCACTAGGACGTTAGATTCTATTTCTCGTAGTCCGTAGTGGATGCTGGGCGCCCGTCCCAAGTGCGGATTTTCTGCAATACGTGTATATAGTTATTGCTTAATAAAGGGTTATTGTTATGAGACATCCGTGGAGTGATGCTCAGTTGTTGTTCATACTGTAAACTGGGTAAGGTTATCACAAGTTGTACGGTGTGATTGTTGTGGCTGGTATGAGTCTTACCCTGGATTTCAAAATCCTTTCCTTGTAATGTCAGCTCTTCCGGGCACAGTTTTCTTAACTGAGGTCTGGAGGAGGGGCATAGAGGGAGGAGCCAGTGCACAACAGATAGTACCTAATCTTTCTTTAGAGTGCCCAGTCTCCTGCGGAGCCCGTCTATTCCCCATGGTCCTTACGGAGTCCCCAGCATCCACTACGGACTACGAGAAATAGAATTACCGTTGAGTAAATTCTTATTATTTACCCTGCATGCAAACACAATAATATTTGAACCCTTGAAGTGCAGCATGGTTCGTCCAAATGCAAAGTTATATGATGTGCAGAGCAGCTGTTTTTCTCATACACTGATATTATACTGTTTCCTCTCCAGTAATAACATCAGGCACAGTGGCGTAACTAGAAATTTTTCTCCTCCAAGCCAAAAAATTATTCGGCGCCCCCCCCCTTCCCCCCCATGCCCCATAATTGGGAGTAATAAAGGGATAAATATGCGCGCGCAGCAAAAAAGGGGTGTGGCTTCGTTGGAATGGGCGTGGCTTCACATAAAGGGGCGTGGCATTGCAGGAAAAGACTACCTTATACCCCAGTTTTGCAACCTGCACGCCCAGACGTTGGCCACCACAGGAAAGAAAAATAATCCTGATTCATGCCCCTTACATTATTTGTAATTTTTCCTCCTTATAGTAATGCCCAGTATATATTATGCCACATACTGCAATGGCCCTTAGACATTATGCCACACACAATAATGCACATGACACAATATGCACACACTGTAATGCCCCGACACATTATGCCACACACCGTAATGCCTGTGACACATTATGACAGGAATCGCAATGCCCGTTATACATTATGCTACACACTGCAATGCCCCTGATACATTATAGCACATACAATGTCTGTGACACATTATGACACACACCGCAATGTCCGTGATACATTATGCCACACACTGCAATGCCCGATACATTATAGCACATACAATGCCTGTGACACATTATGCCACACACTGCAATGACCTTGAGACATTATACCACAATGCCCGTGATATAGTATACCATACACCGTAATGCCTGTGACACAGACCGCAATGCCCTGCCCGTTATACCCTATGCCACACACCGCAATGCCCGTTATGTATTATGCCACACTGCAATGACCCTGAGACATTATACCACAATGCCCGTGATAGTATACCACACACCGTAATGCCTGACACATTATGACACACACCGCAATGTCCGTGATACATTATGCCACACACTGCAATGACCCTGAGACATTATACCACATATCACAATGCCCGTGATATAGTATACCATACACCGTAATGCCTGTGACACATTATGACACACACCGCAATGTCCGTGATACATTATGCCACACACCGTAATGCCCATTACACATTAAGTCCTACAGTAAGGCTTCTAATTACTTTTCAATTACCTGCTCGTTGTCAGGGGTTTCATGCACTGGGTGTCATGCTCGTTGCCAGGGGTTTCATGCTCTTGGTTCCATGCACGGTGCCAGGGGTTTTCATGCTCAGGGTGTCATGCACGTTGCCAGGGGTTTCATGCACTGGGTGTCATGCTCGTTGCCAGGTGTTTCATGCACTGGGTGTCATGCTCGTTGCCAGGTGTTTCATGCACTGGGTGTCATGCTCATTGCTAGGAGGTAGTCCTTGTTGCTAGGTCTGTGCTCCCAGTGCCACATATGCCCCCAGTGCCAGGTATTCCCCCCCAGTGCCAGATATTCCCCCCCAGTGCCAGATATTCCCCCCCATTGCCAGATATGCCCCCAGTGCCAGATATTCCCCCCGTGCCAGATATTCCCCCCCAGTGCCACATATGCCCCAGTGCCATATATGCCCCCAGTGCCAGATATCCCCCCCAGTGCCATATATGCCCCCAGTGCCAGATATTCCCCCCCAGTGCCATATATGCCCCCAGTGCCAGATATCCCCCCAGTGCCATATATGCCCCCAGTGCCAGATATTCCCCCCAGTGCCACATATGCCCCAGTGCCAGATATTCCCCCTCACTGCGTGCCCCCCCGCCGCCGCTCCCCCGCTGCTTGTTGGAGGGACACGGAGGGCCAGCGCGCGCCTCTCCTGTGTCCCTCCTGCGTCTCCGGCGGCCGCGGGTCTAATAGGGGGAAGTGCCGTTCGTGAGCTCTAATTGGCTCACGAATCGGCACTTCCTTTATTAGACCCGCGGCCGCCGGAGAGCCAGGAGGGACACAGGAGAGGCGCGCACTGTGCCCTCCGTGTCCCTCCAACAAGCAGCGGAGGGAAGGAGACCGCAGACTGACATGCGGACGCTCGTCCGCATGTCAGTCTGCTCTAAATCAGTGGCGCCCCCGCAGCCCCTCGCCCCCAAGCCACCGCGAGGGTTGCGGGGGCAGTAGTTACGCCACTGATCAGGCATTACAATTTATATTCTCTGATATATGTAGGGGGAACAGCTGACTGATTTGAAGATAAATGATATAGACAGAGAAGAAGAGACGTATGTGACTGATATGAAGGCAGAAGATACAGAGGGAGAAGAAGATACGTATGTGACTGATATGAAGGCAGAAGATACAGGAGGAGAAGAAGAGACGTATGTGACTGATATGAAGGCAGAAGATATAGAGGGAGAAGAAGAGACGTGTGTGACTGATATGAAGGCAGAAGATACAGAGGGAGAAGAAGAGACGTATGTGACTGATGTGAAGGCAGAAGATATAGAGGGAGAAGAAGAGACGTATGTGACTGATATGAAGACAGCAGATACAGAGGGAGAAGAAGAGACGTATGTGAGGGGTGATCAGCAGTGTAAGGAGGAGGAAATCCCTACAGATATCAGCACAGGTGAGTAATAAACACTCATTACAGAAGTCACTTACTCAGTGGAGTTTGTATGTGTTTATACATTTACTCCAAAAATCATACTGGTAGGTTACTTGGCTTCTGATAACAAATTGACTCTAGTGTGTGCGTGTGGTAGGGAATATAGAGTGTAAGCTCCCCTAGTGGGACTTATGCAAATGACTAAATATTCTCTGTACAGTGTAATATGTGTGCGCTATATAAAGATCTGTAAATAATAATAATAATACAGCTATTTTATCTCCAGCAGATGGAGGCACAAGCAGGAATGCCTTGGAGGGAGATCTTATCTTGTCTGCAGATACTAAAACCGAAGATAACATCACACAGGATTCTCCAGGAGACAACCCCGTTATGCTAAATATAAATCCAGTACCTCTCAGCGCAGAGATATCATCTGATCCCTCTAATCGCGAGGGCTGTTCTCCTGATACCTCAGATTTTGTTACACATAGTGCAGCTCATACACCTGATAATATATTTCCCTGTTCTGGGTGTGGGAAATGCTTTACACAGAAATTACATCTTGTTACACATCAGAGAAGTCACACTGGTGAGAAACTATTTACATGTTCTGAGTGTGGAAAATGTTTTACACAGAAATCACATCTTGTTACACATCAGAGAAGTCACACAGGTGAGAGGCCATTTCCATGCTATGAGTGTGGAAAATGTTTTACACAGAAATCACATCTTGTTACACATCAGAGAAGCCACACAGATGAGAGGCTATTTCCTTGCTCTGATTGTGGGAAATATTTTACACAGAAATCAGATCTTGTTAGACATCAGAGAAATCACACTGGTGAGAAGCCATTTCCATGCTCTGATTGTGGGAAATGTTTTACACGCAAATCACATCTTGTTACACATCAGAGAAGTCACACAGGTGAGAGGCCATTTCCATGCTCTGATTGTGGGAAATGTTTTACACACCAATCACATCTTGTTAAACATCAGAGAAGTCACAAAGGTGAGAGGCCATTTCCGTGTTCTGAGTGTGGGAAATATTTTACACTGAAATCAGATCTTGTTAGACATCAGAGAAGTCACACAGGTGAGAAACCATTTTCATGCTCTGAGTGTGGAAGATGTTTTACACAGAAATCATATCTTATTAGACATCAGAGAAATCACACAGGTGAGAGACCATATCCATGCTCTGAGTGTGGGAAATATTTTACACAAAAATCACATCTTGTTACACATCAGAAAAGTCACACAGGTGAGAAACCATTTTCATGCTCTGAGTGTGGGAAATGTTTTACACAAAAGTCACATCTTGTTACACATCAAAGAAGTCACACAGGGGAGAAACCATTTCGATGCTCTGAGTGTGGAAATTGTTTTACAAATAAATCAGATCTTGTTAAACATCAGAGAAGTCACACAGGTGAGAAGCCATTTCCATGTTTTGAGTGTGAAAAATGTTTTACACGTAAATCACATCTTGTTACGCATCAGATTTCACACAGGAGAAACATTACTATGAGTTGATACAAAACAGGGTTGAAGCAACACTCCTGTCACACACTATTTTAACACTTTATGTTATCCTTCCACAGATAATTGGAATGTGTGTCATTAATATAAGATGACTAGATCACTCCGGTGAAACTTTTAGTAATTTCTCCTATATATTTTTATATGTATTATTTCCCATATATTCTATTTAGTGTAGATGTTGCCAGCACTCACCACAGTAATACCAGACCACATAGCTGTTATGTATGGGCTATATTTTATAGGTTTCAGTCACACACATAAAATATAAAACACATTATCATTTTGTTAAAACATTTTATTATGGAAACTTATGGGTAGAATCCAGCAATTGCTGTTCTGGAATGGTGGAGTAATGGTGAAGCACGAACTAGAAAGTATTAACTGGTGGTTAGAAAAAAAATTAAACTATTTGCTTGTTTTTCACTTTCTTGCAATTTAATGAAAAATAATTATATTGTCAAAAAGCTAATTATATTTTCGGGGGGGGGGGGGGGGGGAATTATGTGGGTCACTACATCAGCACTTAATGAGCTAGCTAATTAGCTTATATAAAAACACTCCTCTGCCCCCTCCTAACTCAGTGCTGAAGGAGCTGGTATCTCCCCTGTTCTCCATAGATGTCAAGGTTGGGTGTGTGTGTCAGTGCTGAAGGAGCAGGTATCTCCCCTCTTCTCCATAGATGCCCAGGTTGGGTATGTGTGTCAGTGCGGTGTCTCTCCTTGCTGGTTACAGGCTCTCTAAAGAGCAGATACTGGTGGCTGAGAAGGTGCTGTTTTCACACAGTTCTAGACAGATTCTGTGGTTTCAGAAGCAGGGACCCCGGCACGGGAAGGTGGGAGGCACTGTGGTATCATCCCCAGGAGATTCTAGCAGGTAGTGCATCTTAGTCCCCTTTATCACCCTAACAAAAGGGTAGTTGATAGGGGCAGACACAGTCAATGTCCACCCTAGTAGAGAGGGTAACACACTAAGATAGGTCATCTGGTCAGCTGGAACAACACTGCCAGAGCCGCATTCACCTACAGCGACCCATACTTGATATGCTCAATCTCATCTGATCTTGGAAACTATGCAGTGTTGGGCCTGGTTAGTACTTGGATGGGAGAGCACCTGGGAATACCATGTGCTGTAGGTAATGGAGATTATCGGCAGCAAAGCCACTCTCTCATCCTATGTGAAAGAGTTTGACAGTAGGCAACTTTTACATCAGTGTTTATACTGTTAGGTATATTACTCTGTGCAACATGTCTGAGAATACTACTAAGGCTAAAGCTGGAGGCAGAAAGCTCTGTATTGTTTGTGAACCGAATCACGTGTCAGAAACTGCGGCTAGTTCTGTGGAAGAGCCAGCCCGGTCAAGTGCTTTACAATGTCTATAACATCTGCTAGGAGGCTAAGTATCTGCCAAAATATATATAATTACACAGATATTTATGGTAACTGTAATATACACTATACGGACAGAAGTATTTGGAAGCCTGACGATTACACCAACAGGGACTGTAATGACATTGTATTCAAATACATATACTTTAATATGGAGTTGGTCCCCTTTTTGCAGCTATAACAGCTCCACCACTCTTCTTTGAAGGCTTTCCACAAGATTTGGGAGTGTTTCTGTGGGAATTTGTGCCCATTAATTCTGTAGAGCATTTATGAGGTCAGTCACTGATGTTGGATGAGAAGGCCTGGCTCGTAATCTCTGTTCCAGTTCATCTCAAATGTACTCGATGGGGTTGAGGTCAGGGCTCTGTGTTGGCCAGTCAAGTTCTTCCAGACCAGACTCATCAAACCATGTCTTTGTAACCCAGTACACAAAGCAAAGGCTATTTTTTGTGTGACAGGAGTTGGATCCTGTCTTTATATTAAACCATACTGCTTGAGGATCACTAGATCCCAGGTGCTCACCCACATATATGTCTGATATCCTGTCACCATTTGCAAGAATGAAATCTAATATTGAGTCTTTGCGAGTGGGCTCCCTCAGCAATTATTTGAGAGATGCTCCATGTAAGGAATTTAGAAATTTGCCACTTGTAGCTGAACTTGCAAAAGACCCCTCCCAATCTATATCAGGTAAATTAAAGTGTCCTATTATTATGATTTCTCCCTTTAAAGCCATTTTAGTGATTTCCAACAATAGGTTCCTGTCCAAATCCTGCGCCTGGCCTGGTGGTCTATAGATCACCCCAATGTAAATAAAATCCTTCTGATTCGTCAACAGAGATGTTAGCATGTGCCATAGATTTCTGTAAGTCTTTAGACGACACTCTAGGATTCTTCTTCACCTCATTGAGCATTCTGCGCTGTGCTCTTGCAGTCATCTTTACAGGATACCCACTTCTAGGGAGAGTAGCAACAGTGCTGAACTTTCTCCATTTATAGACAATTTGTCTTATCGGGGAATGTTGGAATAGAAAAGGGCCTTCCAACATATTTCCACAGTCCAGTGTTGGTGGGCTTTACACCTCTCCATCTGACGCTTGGCATTGGACTTGGTGATGTGAGTCTTGCATGCAGCTGCTCGGCCATGGAAACCCATTCCATTAAGCTCCTGCAGAACAGATTATTCTGCTTACATTAATGCCAGTGGAGGTTCAGAACTCTTCAGCTATGGAATCAGCAGAGCGTTAGCGGCTTTTAAGCACCTTGCACCTTAGCAGTCGCTGACCCCGCTCTGTGATGTTATGTGGTCTTCTGCTTCGTGTCTGAATTGCTGCTGTTCCTAAACACTTCCACTTTCTAATAATATCACAGGTGACCGGGAATATCCTGCAGGGAGGAAATCTCATGAATTGTCTTATTGCAGAGGTGGCATCCTATCACAGTACCACGCTGAAAGTTACTGAGCTCTTCAGAATGACCCATTTTGTATCACAACTGTTTGCAAATGGAGACTGCATGGCTCGGTGCTTGATTTTATACACTGACAATGGGTCTGATTGAAACACCTGAATTTAATAATTACCAGGTGTGGCCAAATACTTATGACTAATAGGATCATTGTAGGCTGCTAGATCAGAGGTATGTGCGAGAAGCATTGTGGATGTTAGGAACGTTTCCTAAATCCACTCTGTCAATAATGCATTAAAGAAGAACGGTCAGGAAAGCACCTCACCCTGGGAAACCCCCCCAAACTGCAACCCAGGGACCAGAGAGTGCTAACCAGGGAGCTGCAGACAAGGGTCTTCCCATGCATACCATTGCACACGAGTTCCAAATGGCCACTAATGTGCCGGTTTCTACAAGAACACTTCGTAGGGAGGCCCATGCAACTCTAATCACAAAGAAGAATGCAGCCCAGCGCTTATGATGGTGGTAAGACTGCAAAAACTGGACAGTGGAACAATGGCGGCAAGTGTTATGGGGTGATGAATCAGTTTCCACTTTTCAGATCAGATGGACGTGTTTGAGTTTGGTGATTGCCAGGAGAACATCTGATGCCAGAGTGTACAGTACCTACAGTAAAGCATGGAGGTGGTGGTGTTACACTGTGGGGCTGTGTCAGCTGGTTAGGCATGGGTCCACTAGCTGTAATGCATGGTCACATCAACTCTGAGAAGTATAGAGATGTTCTTCATAACTCTGTGCTCCCTACATTGTGGCAGTTCTATGGAAATGACTTTTTTTATCAGGACGACAATGCCACCTGTCATGTTTCCAGGGACTGGAAAGCTGTTTGAAACTGGATTGGTATAAAGAAAATTCGGTAACCTGGATGGACTGACCAGCTCAGAGTCCAGATCTTAATCCCACTGAGAACCTCTGGGATTAATTGGAGTGACTGGTGTGTTCTAGGCTGACTTGACCTTCTTCAGTGTCACAGTTCACTGCATTTAGGGTGGAATGGCAAAACATACCGCCAGGAACTTGGGGACAGTTTACCAAGAAGGGTGTCTGAAGTAATCACTGTACGTGGTGGCCCTACAAAGTGCTGACTTCAATAACATCTCATTGATCTATTTGCTGTCAGTGTCCAATCACTTTTGTCTACATAGTGTATATACTGTGTGTTACATCAATGTTTATACTATGAGTGTATATTACCTGGCCGCTCGTCCCATGGCAACGGGGTCACCATGTCAATGCGTCATGTGATGATGGCGCATGTGCAGCATCACCCATCAATCTAGTGATCGGCAGTGAGCTCTGGAGTCCGCACCATCACATAATCCGGCCCCTGGAAATGACATACATGCCCTGTCTCCTAGCAACCGGACTGTCATACTTTCCCACACCTGTAACAAGGAATCAGAGATACTGATTATACATATAAAAAACGAAAAACAGAACAAAATTAAAAATATGTGACTCGTGTGGACATGCGCGGATTCCAGAGCTCACTGCCGATCACTAGATTGATGGGTGACGATGCAGCTCTCCTGTGTGGACGTTGGTTGTGACAATATCTTTAAATGCCATACAGTATATTGTTTTCCACATGCTGATTTTGCACTGTTCTTGATATTTTTTGCCATGGATGACATTAAATAACATTATGCTATAAATGGAGTGCTGGTCTCTTCTGCACCATAGCCCCTGCTGGAGCCTCATGGTGTGGATGTAACTAAATTGAAATTCATTGACCTGGCACCCCCTATGGATACATTTGGTGTTGTGCGGTTCACACGTATTTGCTACATATATATACATATATTTTATGTGTAGGTTTTTTATAAGCTGTATATTTTAATTTAAGTATCAGAACTTCAGTCACCTGCCATTTTTAATTTAAGGGAGCTGAGCGTAAGATGGCTGACAGGGATAAGAGTAATTAAAGGGGAACTTGTTTGGAAGGGTTGGGGCTGAAATGCCGATGATTGGAATGCCGGTGGTCACAGAAGATTCCTGGAGAGCTCAGAGCTGGAGCTTCTGCACTAGCAGCAACTTACAGCACTGGCAGCGTTGAAGCCAGAACTGCCTCCTTTTGTAAGAGGAAGCTGCCAGGGATTGGCTGGTTGTGCCACAGAGTCCCAGCCATTAGCTACAGTGGTCTGAACTCCAACATGGCGGCCTTCAGCACTGAAGATATACAAGGGCATGCCAATTCACCCATTTCAACTCCAAATCCGTCATTGCCGCCAGCCCACTGCGACCCCGCTGCAGCAAGAACAGCCAGATAGGCAGACCCCGGACCCTGACTTTGGAGGTAAGCTGCAGGCTCCTGCCACCTGCAGCCTAACCCTAACACTCGCTGCCTGCAGCCTAACCCTCCTTCCCCCTGCGGCTTACCTCTGGCAGACGGGCAGGCCCTCGACTGGGATCCGGCTGTCGGGATGCTCCACCGGCATTCTGATCCATATCAGGATCCCAGCATCAGTATTTGAACAGCCAGGATGCAGATGTTGGGATCCTTACCAGATCCTGTCTGGAAGGCTCTATGCTGAGAACATGTGGATAGTGGTATACACTCCCTGTTGTCTTTACTTAAGTAGTGCCAGTAGTCTCATTTATCAAGAAAGGTATTTCCTGACTAATGAGGACCAATCAGTATTAGGGAAACTGATTTGTTTCTGTTTATGACACAAGAGTAGTATAGTGGTTGCCCTCTAGGAGGACTATGACCAGGTGACTCAGACCTATGATTCTGTACACATAAGACCTCAGTTTATTCTATCTAGCTCAGTTGGTGTTGACCACCAAGGTATCATGTTTCATATTTGATATCTGCTGAGTCTTCATGGGCAGCAGAGACTAGGGCATATGCAGAACAGTTATGTAGAGCACTACATGATTCCCAATACATACAGTTTCCACATTTATGACTCGACATCCAGGGAATCTAACCTAGTACGTAAAGTATTACGTTCAGATAAGTCTGGATGAGCTCTCCCCTAGGGACAGATTTTTTACATCCCCAAGTGTATTGAAGTGTCCTCCAGATGAAGAAAAGAGATCCCTCCCTCATTTGTTGGATATGTGAGTAAGATGTTTATAGTTGTTCTTCAACCTATCCTTCAGGATTTTTAAGTTCAAACTTAAGGGGAGTGAAGAAACTTTTATAGAAGTAATTAGCTGGCTCATTAATGCCGATATCTCCATTCCAGTCTAACCACAAGTGTCATGAAGTGCTCCCAGATAAAGCCAGAGAGAGAGAAAGTACCATAAGTCCCATAAATCTTGTTTTTGAGTAAACCATGTAAGCTTGCAGCCCAACATGCAGGGTTCCTCTTACGTTCCTACTCTGAAATATGCTTCACACCCTATTACATTGCAGGTGGAATGTACTTTCCTCGCAGATACAGAGGTGGTGGAGGTCAATCATCAGCCTATATTGTAATTGGGATTTATTTTCTACCTTCCAGGATAGCTCCATGTGGAGAGCAGATGTACAGGGATATGAATACACATGAAATAAACACATGCAAACACACAAACGTGGCACATAATCAGCCGGTGGAACCTGCTCAGCAAAGGGATGCAAAGCAGGTAGGCACCAGGCAGGAGAGGCACTCTGCCTGCTTGGCATCCCTGTGCTGTCGGCTGCCGCTGTGCCTATCACTGTACAAGAAACTGACAGCCTGGATACCAGCTTTTCTACTCCCCACTTAAGCCACGCTGATGTCATCTCCTGTGGCAGCGCAGTGACGCTTGCAGGGGAAAGTGTGGGGGCGAGAATCACTCCAGGAGCAGAGAGCTGCAGATATAGCTGACTGCAGTACTGCCAGGATCCACTAGATGCCCCCATCTCCATGGATGGAGCCATCTCATCACCTGCTAGGACTCAATAGAGAGACTGCCCGGGACCAGTACTGTCTATGTGTCTATCATGTATCTATGTATGTGTCTGTCTATCATGTATCTATCTATGGGGAATATTTACTAAGGTCCCGATTTTGACCGAGATGGTGTTTTTTCTTCAAAGTGTCATCTTGGGAATTTAGTAAACTCAAATCACGGCAGTGATGAGGGCATTCGTATTTTTTTGGAAGTCCAAGAAAAAAAATACGAATGAATACACCATCGGTCAAATATAGGGAATGTGTGAGCGGAACAGAAAATAGCGCTTAGTGGAGACAAAGCAGCCCAAGATATATTCTCGTGACTCCCACTCACCGGAAACGATAATACACAACAACAAATGATGAATACACCTTTAGGCGCTACCACTTTCTCAAAAGTCACGTATTGTTCTTAGTCAATAGTCCCAAATTAGATCACTTGTTTCACTGACAATGTTCCTCCTTGTGGATGTACCTTCCTCTTCAATTTTCTTATGTAGAGATATAGTTCATAAAAATGGAAAAAAAACAATATATAGTGTAGTAGTTTTGAGTGAATTTATTCAGTAATAAAAATGCATGAAAATATATATTAATATCCAATTAAAAGTGACAGCTTCACTCTCTAATAAAATTGGAACCGTACCGTGTCAAGCTCCCAGCATGGAGCAATGAAGAAAGTAAAAATGGAAGGTTCCGGAATTCCTTCCTCCTCCCTTCACGCAATCTGCTGACCACTGGACCTGGCAAGGTTCCACCTCTTGTTCTAAGTACAGGTAAAGGATCACTGGATGCCGCCAACGCGTTTCGAGTTCTTATCAACTCTTCCTCAAGGCAGAATGATCCTTACCTGTGTACATCCTCCTTTATACTAGAATATGACCCGGAAGTGTATCCTTAATTTTCTATTCAATCATAACTGTTTTTTATATATATATATATATATATATATATATATATAAACTCCGGAAAAAAACAATTATATAAACAATTTTATACAAATTCAGATCAATAATCCATGAATTATATCACATAAAAATCATTTTTGTATAAATATCATAAGTGCTTCCTGGAGGTCAGAGTGCCATTAATCATAAGGTGACCTCTAATCATAAAGTAAAATCACAACCAATGTATTATATTCTATCACTGTAGTACATATCCTTCAAAGTGCATTCTATACATTATAAAAGCATCTAAAATAGCTAGAATAGCCGTATATCGGAACGCCATGCATTCCACGATCGTTTCAACTGGAAGTTCTATGCGTTCCACCGGTCTTTCCGGTGACGCACTTCCGTTTCTCTAGTGAGCGGCGCTATGCGTTCAACGGCGGCTCCGTCGGAGAACGTATGCGTTCCAAGGTTAAAAGAGCACTTCCTACAGATGATCAATTCATTTCTCAAAGAGAGATACGTATTTCTTATAAAGGCAGTACAAACAGATATATAGATGTTCCTTACAGAGGCAGTGTATACATATGGATGTTCCTTACAGAGGCAGTGCATACATAAGGATATAAATATAAATGTTCCTTATAGAGGCAGCAGTGGCGGTTCTTGCCACGGACAAGCGGTACTTTTGCCCGAGACGCCGCCTTCCGGAGGGCGCCGGCGCCATCCGGAGGGCGCCGCACCAGGGCAAGATCCGCCACTGTGCCCCCCATAGTGCCCTGCTGTGCCCCCCCGCTTTGAAGTGAACCAGACGCGTAGCGTCTAGTTTCCCTTCATGGAGAGGACCTTAGTTGTGCGGTGCGCGATGACGTCATCGCGCACCGCACAGCAAAAGTTCTCTCCATGAAGGGAAACTAGACGCTACGGTCTAGTTTCCCTTCGTCTAGAGGACCTTTGCTGTGCGATGCGCGATGACGTCATCGCGCACCGCACAGCATAGTGGCACAGACACTAGGGGTCATAATTGACCTCTAGTGTCTGCTGTTCTATGGGAGAGACGTAATAACGTCTCTCCCATAGATCGAAGAGAACAGAAGAGAGGAGGAGAGGAGAAGAGCGGCGCCGCCGGCGGAGGGGTTCTGGATCAGGAACGGGGATGGTAAGTATACTTTTTATTTATTTTTATTTTTTCTTTCAGCGCGCTGACCACGCTCCCAATCGAAGCCACGCCCCCCATATTTTGCCTGGGGCGCCACAAATCATAGAACCGGCCCTGAGAGGCAGTGCAGACAAGGAGATATAAGCATGGAAATATAGACATGAGGAAACTGATTACATAATTGTGGCCGGAGAGACCAACCAGCCACACGTGTAATGGCGGCTGCGGCACTGAAGGTGTTAACCCTTGTGCCTGGCGCCATATTAAGGGACAATGGGCGCTGAGCGTCACTGTTAAACGTACTTACGGCGCTGGGTACGGACTGTTTAAAAGTTTGTTTAATGATGTGTTTTAACATGTCATATGTAGTGCTCTATGCACAATTGCAGGAATGCATGTTTAACTGTATTTTATATTCAAGATGTGGTCATCTGTATATTTAAAGAGGAAAATGCACTTACTATTATAGATGTCTGAATAATCATGTCTTATCCTTTGGGAATGGGACAGGGCCCTTAGCATGCCACTTCCTATCAGAGAGGTGTGAAGGACAATACCTTTTGATGTGTAAGTTCTTTAGAGAGAGATGCTAATCACTGGGTTTATGGGCTTGGAACTTGTTTCATGTACCTGATTTAATTGACATGCGAGCGACCTATGCAGGAAGGAAGACTGTTTGTATTGTAGCCTTCCTGTTGTGGTCTCAGACACTGGGTTTGCCTGGAGATGTGAATGAGACAGAAACATTGTGTTTTGAAGCTATGTGATAAATTTATCAATAGTGAATGTTAATCTGATACCAAACGCCTGTGTCAGAGGAAGGAGGATATTGTTTTATTGCACTTATATCCTTGTAAAATGTGATTTATTGGTATTTTGTAAAATAACCTGATTGGTTGGAGAAGACAGGGAGGGCTTACCTCCCTGTGATACTGTGTGGAAAACTGACATAAAAAGGAGACCTGCGTGCCTCCAGGTTGTAGTTATACCATCTTATTCTGCTGGAACATCTTGCTGTATGCTGTTGCCCCTAGCAATAGGGAAGAGTTCTCTTTAGAACTATATTTGAGCAAATAAACATCTTTGCCTCAAGACTGCTTCATCTTGTGACCAACAGGGTTAGGCCAAACCTAGCCCCGTTCTCCGGCTGTCCAGGGAAGCACCTGACGTCTCCAAGCTCCGCCTTCCGCCAGCTACCGGTAGAGGCCTAGCAAGTGGCTAGTGGGGATTCGTCAGCACCACACAGCTGTGGTAAGGCAGTGCGTCGGCACATACAGAGCAGAACCGTGGTTCCAAACGCCACGGCAGGTTAGGAGTTTGGTGGTGGCAGCAAGAACCCGCCCACAACGCAGTGGGTGGAGTCAGTAACAGGCGGTTACTGACGGTAAGCGGGAATCCCCTATGTGGTCAGGCCTCGTGCGGCTTGACCTTCCAGTCTGTGCGCAGTCGACGGGACGCGGCAAGCGGCGAGTGCTTCCGTACGGTACCGTCCTGTCACAGAAATTGGTGGCATAGTGGTGGGATAGTCCCAGGCGGCTTTTCATCACCCGATTGGAGAAGCCGAGTTACTCAGGAGAGGAGTAACTGCAGCGCAGGAGAACGCACAAGATGGCGGAATTCAGCGGAATGTCCAAGGAGGATCTGGAGATTGTATGCCAGGGGAAGGGTGTGGATATCCCTTCCAACGCGTCCAGAAGCGTCATGAAGGCGGCGCTCAGGAGCGTGGAGGAGTCTCATCGGGCGGAGGTGGAAAGCACTGACGGCGTCAGCATCGCAGAGGACAGCCCAACAGTGGACCTTCGTAAGGAACCGGTGAGAACCACAAGCCCCACCCTCTCTCACAGCAGCAATGTTTCCCAGCAATCCCTAGCAGGGCCAGGATCCCGACGTCCCAGGGGGGGCGGCCCGGATACCCTAGCAGATCGGCTAGCGGAATTGGGGGAAAGGGCAACGGAGCAAGAGCGCTTGATCATCATCCAGATGTGGCGTGATGAGCGGGCACCACAGGCCGTGGTACCCCGGGAGCCATTGTCAGTTGTTGTCCACAGATCAGGACGTATTCAGTTTGCCAAGTTTGCAGACAGTGATGGGGACATTGATGGACATTTACAAGTTTTTGAAAGGACTTGCAAACTACACGATCTACCCAAGTCAGAGTGGGTGAGACACCTTGTGCCCACTCTGCATGGAGAGGCCTTGGAGGCCTATCGAGGAGTGGCGACGGAGGACTGTGGGAACTACGACGAAGTCGCGAAGGCCCTCCTCCAGCGATTCTTCATCACTCCAGAGTCTTACAGGAAGAAGTTCAGAGACTTGCCCAAGAATCCTAGCAGCACCCATGAGCAGTTCGCCAACCAGCTGCGGCAGTACGTGGTGAAGTGGGTGAAGGATTCGGAAGCCACTACATGGGACGCACTGATCGACCTGATCTGCAGGGAGCAGTTCTACCGCAGGTGCGCCCAAGAAGTGAAGGAGTGGGTGCTAGATCGGGAGCCACCCAGCTTAAAGATGGCTGCCCAATTAGCCGACAAATATGTGGCAATTCGGCCACGGGGGCAGAAGCGCCCCGCCAGCAGCCAGCTCCAACAGACTGTACCACCAAGGGGACCCCCCTCTTCAGCTCATCACCCCCAAAGACAAGCATCTTCCAACCCGGGTGCTCTTAGCCAGCAACCGCACCGCAGCGTCCCTGCAACTGATCAGAGATCATCGGTGCCACGACTGGAGAAGAAGTGCTACGGCTGTGGGAAAATCGGACATCTGAGGATGAACTGTCCTGCATCCCAAGCACCCCAGACTCGTGCCCCAAATCCGAGTGCTGGAGCCCGGATCGCTTGTTTGACGAATGGAGATGAGCCTACAGAGACTGTTCCCCCTCCAGTCAGTCCGATGGAGTGTGGCGAGAGACAGGTGCACTCTGCGGAGAGAGTCACCTGCATGGCCAAACAGCCCCTACACAACATGTGGAGGCACCTGCAGCCAGTCTACGTGGGACCCCTCTGGGGCCTCAATCACTGTGGTGAGCCCCCACCTTATAGATCCTGCTGCAGTATTGCAGGGTCGCACTGCCACGGTCACCCTGGCAGAAGGAACAGAAAAAGCGGTCCCCATGGCAAGAGTCTACCTGGACTGGGGAGCTGGACCAGAGTTGCGAGAAGTTGCCGTCATGGATGGTCTCCCAACTGATGTGGTCCTAGGAAATGATCTGGGTGGTGGGATCGTCACTATGTTTGTTGGCGCCATTCCCCGGAGTCAAGTCCCAAAACCACCGTTGACATCAGCTACTCCAGCACAGCCCAGCCCAGAGGAAAAGACTACAGCTGCTAGACAACTGCCAGCACAGCCAACCACAGCATCAACCAGCCCAGAGGAAAAGATCACAGCGGCTAGATCAGTACATCGACCCCGCATGCCTTTTGCCTCTGGTATGCCTACGTCCCCTAGCAACGCAGAGGATGTCGGTTCCAGCTTGTGTGATCCTGTGGGGGTGCCCAATGATGCTCCTGACCCAAGTGGTTTGCCAACTCCGGCGGTGAGTATGAGAAACCACACTGACTTTTCCATGACTGACCCCTACCAGACTGACCCTAGTAGTCCCCACCTAGATCCCCCTGTAGAGTGTCCCAATTTAGGAGAGATTGAGGGCCACAGGCAGGAGTTTAGGGAGGCTCAACTCTCTGACCCATACCCGAAAGGCATGAGGCGCCACTCTGGCAGCGGCCTTGACAGGGTTGGGGCGGGAAGTTTGACCTGGCGGGAAGGGTTAAGGTACAGGTTAGCCAGGAAAGTGGGAGGGGATAGACCAGATAGGGAATGTGTCCAACTGGTCCCCTCAGGGAACGTTCCTGTGCAACCGGTGTCGGTTGCCAGCGAAACCCCTTTGGACAGCAACCCGGAGACAGACCGTACCCTGAAGTGCCTGACACAGAGCTTACCCTGGTCTGGAATGTCGGATGACGCCCAGACCACATGTAAGGCTGGTGCCATGCGTTGGCAGCCGGGGCACTCCAGCGTTTGTGTTGTCTCTGGGCCTCTGCCCATAGGAGAACCGTTGCAGCAAGTTGCTGTGGACATAGCAGGTCCCCTGCCTGTGCGCAGTAGATCGGGGAAGACACGCAGCCTCCCTGTAGTGGATGCCACACAGGATCCAGAGGCTGGTGGTCTGGCCGCCATCACTGTGGCACAGGTAGCAGATGAGGAGGAAGGAGTAGGCCTAGGTGACAGGGTAGGTTTCCCGAGTCATAGGTCGACAGAAGAGGATTGGAGGGCAGGTCTGACAGTTAGGGCAGACAGTTGCCAGATAGGTATGACGGAGGTGCAGTGCCTGGGGCACCATGTGGGAGGAGACAGGGGTAGGCCCAACCCAGAGGGGGTGGAGGCAACCAGAGGCTGTCCCCGACCCACATCACCCAGACCGGTACTGACCTTAGAACCTGTAAGGCCCTACGGACATGTTGTCATTGACTTTAGTCCTGTAGTGAACCCCTTGACAGAGATGGCTAGGAAGGGCATTCCCAAGTCAGTGGACTTTGCACCCGCTTGCGAGTTGGCATTCCAGTCATTGAAGAAGGCTCGGGTACCCGCTCCAGTGCTGATGGCGCACATTCTTGACCAGGACTGTGTGTTACGAACTTTTGCGCCACTGCACGGACTGGGAGCTGTACCGAGCCAGAAAGAGCCATATGGGCAGGAGCACCCTGTGGCCTGTTTGAGCAGGAAACTGCTATTGTGGGAGGTGGGGTATGCCACAATTGGGACACCGTGGGTGGCCCTTGTTTGTAACCGGCCCCCCACCGTGGTGACTTACCACCTACCTGTTAGGTGGCTGCAACCTACCTTGGGGGAATTGGACAGACTTTTGTGGTGGAGCCTTGAACTTGGACTTCAGGTGGACTATTTGAAGATTGTGCACCCACGAAGAGAGGCCCACTGCACTATGGATGAACTGTCTAGGCCAGAGCCTACACATCCCAGGTAGCGTCCCCTTCACCCCAACGGACTGCGGGACCAGGACCCAAATCGTTGGGACATGGGTCCCTGGTTGACCCGCTTGAATGGGGGGGGAGGAGTGTGGCCGGAGAGACCAACCAGCCACACGTGTAATGGCGGCTGCGGCACTGAAGGTGTTAACCCTTGTGCCTGGCGCCATATTAAGGGACAATGGGCGCTGGGCGTCACTGTTAAACGTACTTACGGCGCTGGGTACGGACTGTTTAAAAGTTTGTTTAATGATGTGTTTTAACATGTCATATGTAGTGCTCTATGCACAATTGCAGGAATGCATGTTTAACTGTATTTTATATTCAAGATGTGGTCATCTGTATATTTAAAGAGGAAAATGCACTTACTATTATAGATGTCTGAATAATCATGTCTTATCCTTTGGGAATGGGACAGGGCCCTTAGCATGCCACTTCCTATCAGAGAGGTGTGAAGGACAATACCTTTTGATGTGTAAGTTCTTTAGAGAGAGATGCTAATCACTGGGTTTATGGGCTTGGAACTTGTTTCATGTACCTGATTTAATTGACATGCGAGCGACCTATGCAGGAAGGAAGACTGTTTGTATTGTAGTTTCCTGTTGTGGTCTCAGACACTGGGTTTGCCTGGAGATGTGAATGAGACAGAAACATTGTGTTTTGAAGCTATGTGATAAATTTATCAATAGTGAATGTTAATCTGATACCAAACGCCTGTGTCAGAGGAAGGAGGATATTGTTTTATTGCACTTATATCCTTGTAAAATGTGATTTATTGGTATTTTGTAAAATAACCTGATTGGTTGGAGAAGACAGGGAGGGCTTACCTCCCTGTGATACTGTGTGGAAAACTGACATAAAAAGGAGACCTGCGTGCCTCCAGGTTGTAGTTATACCATCTTATTCTGCTGGAACATCTTGCTGTATGCTGTTGCCCCTAGCAATAGGGAAGAGTTCTCTTTAGAACTATATTTGAGCAAATAAACATCTTTGCCTCAAGACTGCTTCATCTTGTGACCAACAGGGTTAGGCCAAACCTAGCCCCGTTCTCCGGCTGTCCAGGGAAGCACCTGACGTCTCCAAGCTCCGCCTTCCGCCAGCTACCGGTAGAGGCCTAGCAAGTGGCTAGTGGGGATTCGTCAGCACCACACAGCTGTGGTAAGGCAGTGCGTCGGCACATACAGAGCAGAACCGTGGTTCCAAACGCCACGACAGGTTAGGAGTTTGGTGGTGGCAGCAAGAACCCGCCCACAATGCAGTGGGTGGAGTCAGTAACAGGCGGTTACTGACGGTAAGCGGGAATCCCCTATGTGGTCAGGCCTCGTGCGGCTTGACCTTCCAGTCTGTGCGCAGTCGACGGGACGCGGCAAGCGGCGAGTGCTTCCGTACGGTACCGTCCTGTCACAATAATAAAAACTTATTGACTAAAAAAAATATTTCTATGTGAGACCCAGGTTTGTTGTAAAATATCTGTGTGTATAGCCTGTGTTTTGTTCATGAGGGGTATTTTTTTATAGGAACCATTTTATTTCAAATTCTTTATTGAGTCCTTCTGGGGCAATGGTTTTTAAATTGAAAATCCATTTCATTTCAGCCTTCGCTAATAAACCCTCTGAGTCCCTATCCTTCCAGTTGATTTTTACATGTTGGATTCCTATAAACTGTTTAATAGCATTGGCCTTACAATGGTGTTTTAATTTGAAGTGATTAGACAAATTATGAGTTTCTAACCCCTTCGTGATGTTCCTCACATGTTCTCCCATGCGTGTTTTTAATGCTCTAGATCAGTGGTTCCCAAACTTTTTGGAATCACGGCGCCCTCGAGCATCAGAATTTTTTTCACGGCACCTCAAGGACAAAAGCTTCTTATTGAGAAATTTAGAAATAAATATTAAATTAAGTAAATTGTGTTTATATGTCATCCATAAGTTAAATTGTGTGGTGAGGGACAAGATTTGCTTCTGTTTGGCCACATATTTTATGATTGGCAGCCACCAGCACCGGTTTTGCCTATTACATTGACCATAAATAATTTTAATTTGTCCTGGACCACCAATCCAAGGCACCCCTGCAAGTATCCCGAGGCACCCCAGGGTGCCACGGCACACAGTTTGGGAACCACTGCTCTAGATGTACGTCCTATATAAAATAGCCCACATTCACACTCAATGAGGTAAATGACATTGTTGGTGTGACACGTTATAAAGTTCTTAATTTTATACTCTTTATTGTTTATTTTAAAATTTGATATCTTTGATTTAATGGCTTTCACCGTCTTGCACATTGTGCAGCTTCCACATCGATAAAAGCCTTCTGATATTATTGGGTTATTTTGATGAGTAGGTAGTGAGCTTTTTACTAGACTGGTTTTTAAGTTATGTGATCTCCTGTAAATGAATTTAGGTACATCCGGGATTATGTCCTTTAGTATTGGATCCTTTTTGAGGACACACCAGTGAGTTTTAATGATCGACTCGATTCTTTTATGATTTGCTCCAAAGGTAGTGATGAAGGCGACATTGAAATTATCTTCCTTTTTGGATAATCTTCTGTTTTTATGTAGTAGATCTCTTCTATTCATCTTTGCTACTTCTTCATGCGCCTTCTTCAATTCTTGTTCTGTGTACCCTTGTGAACGAAAATTGTTTAGCATTGCTTCACTCTGTCTCTTACATTCTACCGGATCATTACAATTCCTTTTTATTCGTATCAGTTGACTTTTTGGAATTCCCTTAGTCCAATTCGGATGGTGTTGACTTCGTTTGCTGATATATTGTTGAGAATCTGTAGGTTTGATGTATCCTTTGGTGTAAAGATTATTCTCTAATTTGTAGACGGTCAGATCTAAAAAATTTACTTTTTCTCGACTCTTGTCAAACGTCAATTTAATACCAGCATCGGTCATATTTAGTTCATTGCAGAAAGATAATAATTCTTCCTCAGAACCCTCCCATAGAAATATAATATCATCAATGAATCTTTGCCAGAGGACCAAGTTCGACGCCTCAGCCACACTCCCCCACACATGGGTGTCTTCCCAATGTGCCATGAAGAGATTAGCGTACATTTCTCCTTTGTGATTAGAGGTGCATGGTCCTCCCTACGAAGTGTTCTTTTGGAAACCAGCACATTAGTGGTCATTTGGAACTCGTGTGCAATGGTATGCATGGGAAGACCCGTTTGTAGCTACCTGGTTAGAACTCTCCGGGCCCTGGGTGGCAGTTTGGGGGTTTTTCCAGGGTGAGGTGCATTCCTGCTATGACCGTTCTTCTTTCATGCATTAATGACAGAGTGGATTTAGGTACCTTCCTAACATCCACAATGCTTCTCTGTCACGATCCGGGTATCTGGATGCCATTACTTGCCTTTCAGATGTCTCCTGAGGCTGGCTCAGCGTTCCAAGGCCGGATCTCATCTGTGTCCACATTCTGCATATCCCTCCTGTCACGCTGAGACGCTGTCACAGCGGCGCCATGTTTGAATCCTGCATGGCATCTCCTGTCCTCTGCGGCCGGTGCCTCCATTACTGTTATGTTTCCACATGGTTTCCAAACCAGCATTCCCTCCAAGTTCTAACATGGGTGCAGCCATGTTGGATTCAATCACATGTTTCAGTTCCTCCAATCCACTGCCTGGAAATCTGCATAATTGCCCAGCCAATGCCTGCATAGCTGCAGGTATAAGTATCCTGTGCCTGGGCCAGAAAGATTTCAGTGTTTTGTTTGTCATACCTTATTCCAGTCTCTCTCCTGTGGTTGTTTCTCCAGGTTCCAGCTCCTGTCTCCAGCATCCACTAAAGAGACCCGCACCTGCCTACCATCCTGCGGTGCAGCTTGACTCTGCATTCCTCCGTGGCTGATCCAGTTTCCAGCTTCTAGCTATTGCATCTGTTTCCAGCAATATCCACTATAACTGGTTATCATCCTTCAACTCCTCTATTTCCACGCTCCCTAGCATCTTACTATATTCACTCCGTGTTTCATCACCTGGCTGGTTCCACCCAGCATTCATTCAGTGACTTTATCATCTGGCTGATCCCATTCCGCATCCACTCCGTGTCTTACCACCTGGCTGGTTCTATCCAGCAAATACAACAGCTGATTCAAGTTACCAACTTCATCTGTTCCATCTACTGGTATGTTCCTCGGATATCTTCACTACTACAGCCAGGCCTGGTAAGGTTACTCCATCTAAGGACTTTAACAACTGTTCTTAACCTACCAGTGTCCTGTGAAACCATTTCATGGTCAGAGTGCCCCAGGAATTATATTATTTATTATTGCCATTATTTAACCTTGAATGCTGTCTGTTTACACGGAGTCTGTGACTAAACTTTTATTTTGACTTTTACCTGGTTGTCATGGTCACATCTTCGGGTTTCATTTAAACACTTACATGTCCAGGGGTCTGATTAAACCTCCCCGGTTTAAGTTCCTCTCAGCCCCTACAACGGAGGCTTTCTCCTGTCAGCCAAAACCCTCAGTTGTGACAGTAAGCACTGACCATATGAATCCAGCCGGAGACCAGGATCAAGCGGCTAGGCCGATGCAAGAACTGGCAGCCCGACTTGAACAGCAGGAGGCTGCACAAGGCCATATCATCTGCTGTCTCCAGGATCTCTCTACGCGGCTGGATGGGATTCAAACGACCCTCCGTGAACCTGACACGTCCGGTGCGTCCACCACAGTGACACCAGCTGTAACCCCACCCACCTTGCCCATTTCCATTCCACGTCTTCATCTTCCAACGCCAGCAAAATTTGACGGATCTCCAAGGTTCTGCAGGGGATTTCTCAACCAATGCGAAATCCATTTTGAGCTTCAACCTGGCAATTTCCCCAGTGACCGTACTAAAATTGCCTATATCCTCTCCCTTCTCAGCGGCTCAGCCCTTGACTGGGCATCACCTTTATGGGAGAAGTCTGATCCCCTGCTGTCCTCCTATACTGACTTTGTGGCAACATTCAGGCGCATCTTTGACGAGCCAGGCCGGGTAACCTCTGCTTCATCTGAGATTCTCCGTTTACGCCAGGGAACACGTACTGTGGGACAGTATTTAATACAGTTCCAAATCCTGGCATCCGAACTGGCATGGAACGACGAGGCCCTGTATGCTGCATTCTGGCATGGCTTATCTGAGCGCATCAAGGATGAGTTAGCTACCAGAGACTTGCCCTCTAAGTTGGATGAGCTAATTTCATTATGCATGAAGGTTGATCTACGGTTCAGCGAAAGAGCAATTGAGCGAGGAAGGTCATCCACTCCAAAATCTTCTGCTCCTCCTCCTCGTCAACCGTCTCCGTCCGAAGATGAGTCCATGCAAATTGGTTGTTCCCGTCTATCCCCTGCTGAGCGCCGAAGACGTCTTTCTGAGTTCCTCTGTCTCTACTGTGCAGCTCCGTCTCACGCAATCAATGCCTGTCCCAAACGTCCGGCACTTCAAGTCCTAGCTCGCCAAGGAGAGGGCCGGCTAGGAGTAATGCTCTCCTCTCCATCCCCTCGTGATTGTAATCTCCCAGTCTCGCTTCAAATTGCTCAACGTTACAGGAACGTCATTGCCCTCCTTGATTCCGGAGCAGCTGGGCATTTCATAACCGAAGCTTATGTTAAACGGTGGTCCCTACCCACCGAGAGACTGTCCTCGTCCATCTCTTTGACTGCCGTGAATGGCAGCAAGATTTTTGACGCAGTTATTTCTCTAAGGACTCTACCAGTTCATCTGAGAGTGTGAGTTCTTCATGCAGAATTTATTTCCTTCCTAGTGATTCCAAGAGCCACACATCCAGTGGTTTTGGGCCTTCCATGGCTCCGCCTCTACAATCCATCGATTGACTGGACTACGCAGATACTAGCATGGGGTCCCTCCTGTGCTGAGACCTGTTTGTCCAAAGTGCTTCCTGTTTGTTCTTCTCTCCCCAGGTCGTCTGATGTCCCACCTCCTCCATATCAAGACTACACGGACGTGTTCAGTAAAGCTTCTGCTGATATCCTTCCTCCTCATAGAGAATGGGACTGCCCAATTGATATCATTCCAGGGAAGGTTCTACCTCGAGGCCAAACTTACCCGTTATCTCTGCCTGAGACGCACTCCATGGAGGAGTACATCAAAGAGAACCTGGCGAAACGTTTCATCCGACCTTCTTCTTCTCCAGCCGGCGCAGGCTTCTTCTTCGTTAAGAAGAAAGACGGTGGTCTGCGACCATGCATCAACTACAGAGGTCTGAATGACATTACCATCAAGAATCGGTATCCTTTACCCTTGATTACAGAACTCTTCGATAGAGTCAGCGGAGCAACCATCTTTACAAAGTTGGATTTGAGGGGTGCCTACAATCTCATCCGGATCCGTGAGGGCGACGAGTGGAAAACCGCCTCTAACACCCGTGATGGACATTATGAGTACCTCGTCATGCCCTTCGGATTGAGCAACGCTCCAGCTGTCTTCCAGCATTTCGTCAATGAGATCTTCAGAGACATCTTATACCGCCATGTCGTGGTATATCTAGACGATATCCTCATCTTTGCCAATAATCTAGAGGAACATCGTTACTGGGTAAAGAAGGTTCTGTCCCGTCTCCGAGTCAATCATCTCTATTGCAAATTGGAGAAATGTGTTTTTGAAGTTAAATCCATTCCGTTTCTAGGTTACATTGTGTCCGGTTCCGGACTAGAGATGGATCCTGAGAAACTACAAGCAATCCAGAATTGGCCGATACCCTTAACCCTCAAAGGGGTTCAGAGGTTCTTAGGGTTCGCCAATTAATACAGAAAGTTTATACGAGACTTTTCCACCATTGTGGCGCCTATCACTGCATTAACCAAGAAGGGTGCTAACCCATCCAAGTGGTCTGAAGAAGCTACGCAAGCTTTTCATCTTTTAAAGCAACATTTCATCTCTGCACCAGTTCTGAAACAGCCCGACATCAACTCTCCTTTCATCCTAGAGGTGGATGCCTCCTCCGTTGGAGTAGGAGCGGTGTTATCCCAGAGGGCTAAAGATGGCCATCTACATCCTTGCAGTTTCTTCTCCCGGAAGTTCTCCCCAGCTGAGCGCAACTATGCCATTGGCGACCAGGAGTTGCTAGCCATCAAGCTCGCTCTAGAGGAGTGGAGATATCTGTTGGAGGGAGCTTCTCATTCAATCACTATACTTACCGACCACATGAATCTTCTATACCTGAAAGGCGCACAATGTCTTAACCCTCGTCAGGCCAGATGGGCACTTTTCTTTTCCAGGTTCGACTTTAAACTCCAGTTCTGTCCGGGCTCTCAGAATCGCAAGGCCGATGCCCTTTCCCGCTCTTGGGAGCAAGAAAACGAGTCCGAGTCTTCAGACAAGCATCCTATTATTAATCCGTTGGCATTCTCCACGGTAGGAATGGACTCTACGCCCATACCAGGGAAAAGTTTTGTGAAGCCGGGTGTTGAGGAAGAAGCTCATGCACTGGGCCCATGCTTCCCGTTTTGCCGGACATACAGGCATTCAGAAAACCCTCGAGTTTATCTCTAGGTCCTACTGGTGGCCAACTCTGAAGAAGGACGTCAAGGAGTTTATTGCCTCTTGCCCACAGTGTGCCCAACACAAAGTCCCCTGCCAGTCTCCTGCGGGCGACTGATTCCATTATCTGTTCCCAGTCGACCGTGGACCCATTTGTCGATGGACTTTGTCTCAGATCTGCCTATATGCAACAAGTTTAATACCATCTGGGTGGTAGTTGACCGGTTCACCAAGATGGCACATTTCATACCCCTCACCGGTCTTCCGTCAGCTTCCAAGTTGGCTCAAGTGTTTATCCAAGAGATCTTCTGACTTCACGGTCTTCCTGAAGAGATCATCTCTGATCGTGGAGTACAATTCGTAGCCAAATTCTGGCGAAGTTTGTGTCAAGCCCTCCAAGTCAAGTTAAAGTTTTCTACAGTTTACCATCCTCAGACCAATGGTCAAACCGAGAGGGTGAATCAGGACTTGGAGTCCTTCCTCCGCATTTATGCGTCTTCCTCCCAAGATGACTGGGTCGAACTCCTTCCTTGGGCCGAGTTTAGCCACAACAATAAATACCATTCCTCATCTTCTTCAACACCATTCTTCATCAACTACGGATTCCACCCTAAAGTTCCAGAATTCCAACCGCTTCCAGCAACTTCTGTTCCAGCAGTGGATGTCACCTTGCGCCAGTTCTCAAATAACTGGAAGAATGTCCGCGCGGCCCTGCTTAAAGCCTCATTCAAGTACAAGAAGTTTGCCGATAGGAAGCGTAGAGCGGTTCCTGCTCTCAAGGTGGGTGATCATGTATGGTTGCCCACAAAGAATTTGAGGTTGAGAGTTCCTAGCATGAAATTTGCACCTCGTTTCATCGGTCCTTTAAAAATTGAACAGGTCATCAATCCTGTTGCTTACAGGTTTCAGTTACCTCCCTTCTTGAAAATACCCAGGACATTCCATGTTTCCCTGTTGAAACCACTGATCCTGAATCGGTTTCATTCTACACTTCCTCCAGCTCCTAAAGTTCAGACTCAACGGGGAGTCGAGTATGAGGTGGCCAAGATTCTGGACTCACGTTTCCGTTACGGTCAGTTGCAATATCTTATTGACTGGAAGGGCTATGGTCCTGAAGAACGCTCTTGGACCAATGCGTCAGATGTCCATGCTCCTGCCTTGGTCCGGAATTTCCACTTAAAGTTTCCTCTAAAACCTAACAAGTGTCCTGGGGCCACTCCTATAGGGGGGGTGCTGTCCCGATCCGGGTATCTGGACGCCATTACTTGCCTTTCAGATGTCTCCTGAGGCTGGCTCAGCGTTCCAAGGCCGGATCTCATCTGTGTCCACATTCTGCATATCCCTCCTGTCACGCTGAGACGCTGTCACAGCGGCGCCATGTTTGAATCCTGCATGGCGTCTCCTGTCCTCTGCGGCCGGCGCCTCCATTACGGTTATGTTTCCACATTGTTTCCAAACCAGCTTTCCCTCCAAGTTCTAACATGGGAACAGCCATGTTGGATTCAATCACGTTTCAGTTCCTCCAATCCACTGCCTGGAAATCTGCATAATTGCCCAGCCAATGCCTGCATAGCTGCAGGTATAAGTATCCTGTGCCTGGGCCAGGAAATGGTCAGTGCTTTGTTTGTCATACCTTGTTCCAGTCTCTCTCCTGTGGTTGTTTCTCCAGGTTCCAGCTCCTGTCTCCAGCATCCACTAAAGAGACCCGCACCTGCCTACCATCCTGCGGTGCAGCCTGACTCTGCAGTCCTCCGTGGCTGATCCAGTTTCCAGCTATTGCATCTGTTTCCAGCAATATCCACTATCACTGGTAATCATCCTTCAACTCCTCTATTTCCACGCTCCCTAGCATCTTACTATATTCACTCCGTGTTTCATCACCTGGCTGGTTCCACCCAGCATTCATTCAGTGACTTTATCATCTGGCTGATCCCATTCCGCATCCACTCCGTGTCTTACCACCTGGCTGGTTCTATCCAGCAAATACAACAGCTGATTCAAGTTACCAACTTCATCTGTTCCATCTACTGGCCTGTTCCTCGGATATCTTCACTACTACAGCCAGGCCTGGTAAGGTTACTCCATCTAAGGACTTTAACAACTGTTCTTAACCTACCAGTGTCCTGTGAAACCATTTCATGGTCAGAGTGCTCCAGGAATTATATTATTTATTATTGCCATTATTTAACCTTGAATGCCGTCTGTTTACACGGAGTCTGTGAATAAACTTTTATTTTGACTTTTACCTGGTTGTCATGGTCACATCTCCGGGTTTCATTTAAACACTTACATGTCCAGGGGTCTGATTAAACCTCCCCGGTTTAAGTTCCTCTCAGTCCCTACAACTGAGGCTTTCTCCTGTCAGCCAAAACCCTCAGTTGTGACATTCTCGCACATACCTCTGATCAAGCAGCCTACAATGATCCCATTAGTCAAAAGTATTTGGCCACACCTGGTAATTATTAAATTCAGGTGTTTCAATCAGACCCATTGTCAGTGTATAAAATCAAGCACCTAGCCATGCAGTCTCCATTTGCAAACATTTGTGATACAAAATGGGTCGTTCTGAAGAGCTCAGTGATTTCCAGTGTGGTACTGTGATAGGATTCCACCTTTACAATAAGACGTTTCGTAAGATTTCATCCCTGCTGGATATTCCACAGTCACCTGTAAGTAATATTATTAGAAAGTGGAAGTGTTTAGGAACAGCAGCAACTCAGACACAAAGCAGAAGACCACATAAAATCAGAGCGGGGTCAACGACTGCTAAGGTGCATGGTGTGTAAAAGTCGCTAACGCTCTGCTGATTCCATAGCTGGAGTTCCGAACCTCCACTGGCATTAATGTAAGCAGAATAATCTGTTCTGCAGGAGCTTAATGGAATGGGTTTCCATGGCCGAGCAGCTGCATGCAAGACTCAAATCACCAAGTCCAATGCCAAGCATCAGATTGAGAGGTGTAAAGCCCATCGACACTGGACTGCGGAGCAGTGGAAATATGTTCTGTGGAGTGATGAATCACGCTTCTCTGGCAGTCAGGTAGGCAAGTCTGAGTTTGGCAGATGTTAGGAGAATGTCACTTGTCTGACTGCATTATGCCAACTGTGCAGTTTGGTGGTGGAGGGTTAATGGTATGGGGCTGTATTTCAGGGCAATCTGAATTGGACAATGCTTTGCTTCCAACTTTGTGGCCACAGTTTGGGGAAGATCCTTTTCTATTCCAAAATGACTGTAACCCAGTGCACAAAGGAAGGACTATAAATACATGGTTTGATGTGGGAGAACTTGACTGGCCAACACATAGCCCTGACTTCAACCCTATCGAGCACATTTGTGATGAACTGGAACAGAGATTACGAGCCAGGCCTTCTCATCCAACATCAGTGACTGACCTCATAAATGCTCTACAGAATGGGCACAAATTCCCACAGAAACACTCCCAAATCTTGTGGAAAGCCTTCAAAGTAGAGTGGAGCTGTAATAGCTGCAAAAGGGGACCAACTCCATATTAAAGTATATGTATTTGAATACAATGTCATTAGAGTCCCTGTTGGTGTAATGGTCACGCTTCCGAATACTTTTGTCCATATAGTGTATATCACAGATACCATAAATATCTGTGTAAATATATCATTTGGCAGATACTTATCCTCCTAGCAGAAGTTATAGACATTGCAAAACACTTGACCCTGGCTGGCTCTTCTACAGAACTAGCCACAGTTTCTGACACGTGATTCGGTTCACAAACAACACAGAGCTTTCCACCTTCAGCTTTACCCTTAGTGGTATTCTCAGACGTTGCACAGAGTAATATACCCAACAGTATAAACACTGATGTAAAAGTTACCTACTGCCGAACTCTTTCACATAGGGTGAGTGTCTTTCCTGCTGATAATCTCCATTACCTACAGCATATGGTATTCCCAGGTGCTCTCCCATCCAAGTACTAACCAGGCCCAACACTGCATAGTTTCCAAGATCAGATGACATTAGGTATATCCACTGTGGGGTGGTTGTAGGTGAATGCGGCTCTGGCAGTTTGTTCAAGCTGGCCAGATGACCTATCATATCGTGTGTTACCATCTCTACTAGGGTGGACATTGACCATGTTTGCCCCTACCAACTACCCTTTTGTTAGGGTGATAAAGGGGACTAAGATGCACTTCCTGCTGGCATCTTTCATGTGCTGCTGGCAGAGTGCAGGCGCCCGGCTTGTCCCTCACTCCTGGCGATGTTACCGCAGTGCCTCCCGCCTTCCCCGTGTCTGGGTCCCTGCTTCTGAAACCCCAGAATCTGGCCGGAACTGTGTGAAAACTGCGCCTTCTCAGCCACCAGTATCTGCTCTTTAGAGAGCCTGTAACCAGTAAGGAAACACGCAGCACTGACACACATACCCAACCTGGACATCTTTGGAGAACAGGGGAGATACCTGCTCCTTCAGCACTGAGTTAGGAGGGGTCAGAGAGTAGTTTCTACAGAAGCTAATGAGCTAGCTCATTAAATGCTGATGTAGTGACCCACACAATGTTTTTTGCCCAGAAAATATAATTAGCTTTTTGACAATATAATTATTTTTCAATAAATTGCAAAAAAAGTGAAAAGTAAATAGTTTTTTTTCTCTAACCTCCAGGAAATACTTTGTGGTTCGTGCGTCACCATTACTCCATTCCAGAACAGCAATTACTGGATTCTACCCATAAGTTTCCATAATAAAATGTTTTACAAGATGATAATGCATTTTATCTTTTATGTGTTTGACTGAAATCCATAAAATATAGCCCATACATAACAGCTATGTGGTCTGGTATTACTATTATTAATGACACACATTCCAATTATCTTTGGAAGGATAACAAAGTGTTAAAACACTGTGTGACAGGAGTGTTGCTTCAACCCTGTTTTGTATCAACTCATAGTAATGTTTCTCCTGTGTGAAATCTGATGTGTAACAAGATGTGATTTACGTGTAAAACATTTCTCACACTTAGGGCATGGAAATGGCCTCTCACCTGTGAATTCTCTGATGATTAACAAGTTCTGATTTATTTGTAAAACAATTTCCAAACTCAGAGCATGGAAATGGTTTCTCACCCATGTGACTTTTCTGATGTGCAACAAGAACTGATTTATTTGTAACATATTTCCTACACTCAGAGCATGAAAATGGTTTCCTTTACCCCCCATGGCAGCACAATCTCTGGGATATTCCCCCTATATGTAGAGACAGGAAAGAAGGAAAAAAAAGACACCAGCCCTATATAAGCCACTCCCCTTTTGACCTCTGTGTCTTTTTTTCTTCTTTCAAGGTAGCAGACAGGTAGCGCCGGCAGGAGCTTACCAGGGTTTCTGTGGGCCTCCCCTCCGCCGCTGTAGCTGTCCGGTGGGGAGAGAAGAGGTGTGGAGCCGGCCTCTGTGCGCTGGGGGAGTGGGCGCATGTGCTGCTTGCCGTTCCCCATATACCCGGGTGGCTAATAGCAGCAGTGTCCGGGCGTGGCAGTGAGGTCCCGCCGCGCTCAGCCTGGGAAATGCTGCAGTCTGTTTGGCCTCTGAGTCTCAGCATCAGGGGAGCTGGGAGCATGCTCAGGAGCAGGCAGTATGGAAGAGGAAAAACGGCCACCCACTAAGAAATCTGGTTAAGAGAATTTTTCTTTGCAAAGATTTTTTCTCTCTCTTTTTACAAGTTTTTTTTCCTGCTGCTGGTGTGTGTGTGTCAAATAGCTTTAGTGAGGTGTTTTTTTTCTGTTTTTTTGGTAGATCAGAGACCAGTAAAGAAAGGGTGGATGTTAAAGCTAAGCACAAGAGATTGCATTTACACAAGTGTTCATTGTGTGACAAGGAGTTGCCAGATAAAGCCTCAGGAAACGTGTGTGGAGATTGCAAGATACCTCAGCAAGTTATGCCTCCTTCTCAGATGTCGCAACTGGTGGGGTTACTGAAAGCAGCTCTGTCAGATACTTTTGTAACCAAAGAGGATTTCAATAGGGTGTCAGTAAAAAGATCCAGGGCAGTGCTGAGTGATAATTCTGAAGTTTCTGATGTTGAAGAGACCTGTAGAGCATCCGATAATTCAAAGTCTGAGGAGGAGTCTGTGGTTTCTAAGACAGAAGGTGTCTGTAATATTGATTTGGTTAACAATTTCTTCGTTTTAATTCATCGCTCCTTAGACATTGAGGAAGTGCAGCAAGAAATGAAGCCGCAAGATTTATTAGTTAAGGAAACAAAAAAGAAAGGGAAAGTGTTTCCATTGTCTCAAGCTCTCAATGATGTGGTATCGGAGGAGTGGAAGTGCCAAGATAAAAGGGTGTCGGTTCCACAAAGGATAGGTAAAATGTATCCTTTTCTCCAGGAAGAGGTTGTGAAGTGGGATGAGTCTCCTAAAGTGGATGCGGCTATTGCAAGAATTTCTAGGAAACCGGCATTGCCATTGGAAGATGCTAATGAGTTCAAGGATTCAATGGATAGACGGATTGAAGTGGGTCTGAAAAAGCAGCATGCTTTATTAGGGGCTGCCATGAAACCGGCAGCAGCTATGGCAGTAACCACAAGAGTTTTGAGAGAATGGTGTCACGATCTGGAGTCGGATATTTTGGACGGCATAAAAAGAGCAGATCTATTGAAGTCAGTGCAGAACATTTAGCTCGCTGTGGAATTCTTATGTGATGCGTCGATGGATTCAGTGAAGTTATCAGTCAGGGCTGGTGCAACTGCAGCCGTAGTAAAAAGGGCCTTATGGTTGAGACCCTGGGTGGCGGATGTGCAGTCAAAGAATAGGCTATTGTCTTTGCCTTTTCAAGATTATTTGTTTGGTCAGCAATTGGATGAAATAATTAGTAAAATGTCAGGTGGCAAGTCAGTATGGTTGCCACAGGATAGAGGACCTAGGAGAGCCGACTTTACGAAAACTCAAAAAACAAAATCTCAGGAATATAAGGATTTCAAGGCCTATAGGCTAGGCAGAAATTTTAGGAGAGGCCAGTGGAGCACTTCGCGTTCTCTTTTTCGTGGCCAAGGAGGCAAGGATAACAGAACCTTTTCTCATCAGTTCACCAAATGATGCCAGAAGAAAGGAACCAGAAGCTGTAGGTGGAAGACTGCTGCAATTCAGTGACGTATGGAAAAACTTGACTTCAGACAAATGGGTGCTAGAGATAGTCACAAGCGGATACAAGCTGGAGCTTGTGGGGCGACCAGTAAAATTTTTTCTCAGCTCTCCGATCCCAGAAGGTCACTTAGAACGTCAAGCTCTGAAGATAAGTTTGCAAAATATGATAGATCAAAAGGTAGTAGTGGAGATCCCAACCAGTCGAGAAATCCAGGGGTGGTACTCCAGATTCTTCATCATAAAAAAAGTTTCAGAGGGTTTCAGAACCATATTGGACTTAAGACGCCTCAACTGTTATCAAGCAAAGAGAGTTCAAGATGGAGTCCATAAGGTCTATCCTGCCGGATCTGCGTCAAGGGACGTATATGACATCTATTGATCTCAAAGATGCTTATCTGCATGTCCCCATCCCCATCTTCGAAGGACATCAAAAGTTTCTCAGGTTCCATATTCTAGGAAAAAGTTACCAGTTCAGATCTCTGCCATTCGGGTTAGCCAGTTCGCCAAGGACTTTTACAAAAGTTTTAGTAGTGGTCGTGGCACATCTAAGGAAAAAAGGTATCATGATTTGGCCATAACTGGACGATATCCTGATAGCAGCAGACGGAAAACTGGAGGCGAAACAAAGTACGCTGAAAACACTCCAATGTCTAAGGCAGCACGGCTAGTTGATAAATGTGGAAAGAAGACAGTTGACTCCTACAAGGCAAATAAAGTATCTGGGAGTTCAAATAGATACAGAATCTACACTAAGAAAAGAGAAAATAAGAAATCAGTTACTCCAAATGTTAGCAGAGTGCATGGTCACATCAGGAGATTGTCTCAAGACATTAGGTCTCATGGCGGCAGTGTTGGATACAGTTCCTTGGTCGAGACTGCATATGAGGAGCCTGCAGAGATGTTTCTTGACCCAGTATAACAGAAACAGCAAAGTCCTGATGCAGAAAATAGTGCTGTCAAAGGGTGCAAAGATGGATCTACAGTGGTGGCTAAACGACCAGAGACTGGAAAGAGGAAAGTCTTTCAGTATGGCTTAACAAGTAATAGTCACTACGGATGCAAGCCGGTCAGGCTGGGGAGCTGTTTGCGGTCAAGAAGTGGTTCAAGGAATCTGGCCGTTAGATTTTCAGTCCACCCACTCGAACATAAGAGAGAAGAGTGCAGTCGCTATGGCGTTTCTTCGCTTTTAAAGTGTCCTCATCAGATAGGAAGTAGTTATATGGTCGGACAACAGAGTTGTGGTGGCTTACATAAACCATCAGGGAGGTACAAAAAGCATGTCTATGATAAAAGAAGTCAAGTGTCTCTTGCAATGGGCAGAGCAAAATGTGTTCAGTATCACAGCGGTATTTGTAGCCAGCAAGCAAAACAGAGTGGCAGATTTCCTGATTAGACATACCATTCTTCCAGAAGAGAGGCAGCTGAGCGACAAATATTTGATGTCATAGTGGTAAAATGGAGTTTGCCTCAGGTGGATCTCATGGCCACGGCCTGCACAGGAAGGTGCCGTGTTCTTCTCCAGGTATCAGGAGCCTCAAGAAGCTCAGGTGGATGCTCTCATGGCTACGTGGGATATGTCCCTAGCATACGTGTTTCCTCTGTTTCCCCTCATTCCAAGGATTCTGAGGAAAATACAGCAGGAAAAAGTTACAGTGATAGCAATCCTGCCATATTGGCCAAGGCGGGCATGATTCTCGCAAGTCCTGTGGTTGGCAGTAAGCAGGCCCTGGAATTGCCAGCAGCTCCCGACCTTTTATCCCAAGGTCTTGTGTATCAGCCTCAGCCCAGGGCATGGAACCTGACGGCATGGTTGTTGAAACCAGAAATGTAAAGCTGTCCGGTTTCTCTAACAAAGTAGTAGCAACACTGCTTAAAGCCAGGAAACTAGCGACCTGTAAGATGTATTACAGGATCTGATGTAAAGAGAAAGTCAGGAATATGAATGAAATTCCTGTAATAATGGATTTTCTGCAGGCAGGTCTGAAAGCAGGTCTGTCAGTAAGTTCTATTAAAGTACAAATTTCAGCTGTAGGGGCAATGTTGGATAAGGATATTGCGGCCAATAAATATGTGATGAGGTTTGTACGGGAAGCAAAAAAAGTGAAGCCTGTGATTAGGGCACCTGTGGCACACTGGGATCTAAATCTAGTCTTGAATGCGCTGACGGATGCGCCTTTTGAGCCTTTGCGAGAAATTTCATTTCAATTATTGACTTGGAAGGTGGTCTTTCTGGTGGCCATCACATCAGCAAGAAGAGTCTCGGAACAGCAGGCTCTCTGGGTAGAGCAGCCGTTCATTCATTTTTTTGAGAATAAGGTGGTCTTGCGCACGAATCTGCAGTTTCTTCCCAAAGTATTTTCTAGTTTTCATGTTAATCGAGAAATCGTTTTACCATCTTTTTCCACAAATTGGATCTTGTTAGAGCGCTAAAGGTCTATATTTTTTTTTTACTTTTTATTTACACCAGGAGAAACAGAGAAATATACAATACAGATTCAATTGCATAATAAAATGTGAAAATCAGTTTCCATGGTGGTAATTTTTCAAATAAGTTTGTGCATATTTAAACAGATATACAAAAATTTCTCCCCAAGCGGGGAGCATATACATAAAGAAAACAGGAACATCGGGGAGTAACGAGAGGGGGGGGGGGAGGGGAGAGGGAGAGAGAGAGAGAAAAGGAACAACAGAGCCGTTCTATGCCATGGGAGGAGATAAACGCCCAATGTATCTATGGAGAGTGTATACACTATACAATGCATAAGTAGACATTTGGGCTACGTACCATTACATATCCAGTATGGGTCTGGAAGGGCAAGATGGCGTCCGGAGGGAGGGTCCAGGTGCAGCATGGCCAGAGATTTGGAAAACGGGATCAAAAGAATGGTTTGAACCTTATAATGGGGGAGACATCGCGATTAACCAGGGATCCCAAACGAGCTCAAATTTGTGAGGACAGTCATGTAGGTAATAAGTGATTTTTTCCATATTAGCTACGAACCAGATATAATTATTCAAAGCTGGTATAGTGGGAGGGGCGGGGGCTTTCCAGTTTTTAGCTATTAAAGATTTAGCGGCTACTAAAATATGGGAAAACAATTTATTTAATAGAGGATCAAGGTCTGGATGTGGACGGGCCAATAGAAACATCCACGGGTCCAATTTAAGTGTAAGTCCAGATAAGGAGTTCAGTATATCAAGCACCTTATTCCAGTAGTTAACAATACGTGGACAGGTCCACCAAATATGGAGGAGAGTACCACGTTGACCGCATCCCCGCCAGCAGACTGGGGTGGCAGAGGGGAACATCCGAGATAGTTTGTCTGGGGTATAATACCACCGATAATACAGTTTATAGGATGTCTCCTTGAGTCGGGTTGAGATAGAGCTTTTAGCGATGCCCTCTCGTACTTCTTCCCAGCAGGCTTCGTCTGGAGGGGAACCCATGTCCCTCTCCCGCTCATGGCGGGTCTGCGGCCCAGAGGTGGTCCCAACCAACATAGAATATATCTGCGAGATTAGTCCTCTGCTTATGGGTTTTGTAGTACATAGAGACTCAAAGGGAGTAGGGTCCCGCTGAGCATCGACCTGAGGCAGGGAGAGGAGGAAATGGCGAAGCTGAAAATATTCAAAGAAGGGAGGGGATAGTGAGGGAAATTTGGATTTGATATCGTCTACTGACATCCAGTGACCTTGTAGAGAGAGATCGTGTACCACAAGGATGCGGGCGTTAAACCAGGATGTAAACTTATAGGGTGAGACCCCAGCGGGGAAATCAGGGTTGTCCCAGAGGGGTGTGAGAGGGGAGTGTGGAGAGGACAGGTTATACTTCGTAAGAGATTTATGCCAAATAGATAGGTGGAATTTAAGGAAGGGAGCGGTGTTTTTTAGTGCCACCAGATGTGATTTGCCCAGGCCCCACAGCGAAGCCAATGAACGAATTCCCAAAGAAAGCGCAGCAAAATCGACCCAGGCAATAGAGCCGCGGGGCACAAAGGAGGCCACCATTTGACTTAGATGGCTAGCCAGATAATAATATTTGACATCTGGAAATCCTCTACCCCCTTCTATGCGGGGGAGCCGGAGCACAGTAAAGGCTATCCGTGGGGGTTTGTCGTTCCAGACAAACTTCACGAATGAGGCCTGGGCATCTCTGAGAACCTTCTCCGGTACCCTCACAGGTAGAGTTTGGAAAAGGTAGAGGAGTTGCGGTATAACTGTCATTTTAAGGGCGATAATCCTACCCAGCCAGGATATGATATATGTTCTCCATCTTGTCAAATCAGATTTGATCTTGGTCAGTGACGCTAAAGGTCTATATTGATAGGTCAGCTCCAATTAGAAAGTCCAAACAACTCTTTGTGTTAATGGAAGGGAAGAACAAGGGACAAGGTGCGTCAAAGGCCGCTATTTCAAGATGGAGTAAGTCCTGTATAGCTGAGGCATATAAAACATGTGCCCAAAGACTTGAAAGCACATTCTACCAGGGCGATGGCAACCTCGTGGGCAGAGAAAACATCTGCATCAATACAGGAACTTTGTAAAGCTGCAGGTTGGAAGTCCATACTTTTGCGAAACATTATAGAATTCACGTACAGGCATCGGCGGATGCCGAATTTGGAAGAAAATACTCAGTGCGGTGATTTGACTAAATAAAAATGATAATTTTTCTGTCAGTATTATTTAGCCCACCCAGTGATGTAGCTGCTTGGTCGCGCTGCCATGGGGGGTTAAGGAAATAACAGATTCTTACCTGTTAATATGTTTTCCTTTATTCTTCCATGGCAGCACATATATTCCCACCCCAGGATTTCATTTTTTTCTCTCAGTTTGTTTATTATTATGATTAACTATTTTGTTGGATTAAAAGCTTGGGGAACGAAAGACACGGAGGCCAGAAGGGGAGTGGCTTATATAGGGTTGGTGTCTTTTTTTCTTCTTTCCTGTCTCTACCTATATGGGGAATAACCCAGAGGCCGTGCTGCCATGGAAGAGTAAAGGAAAACATATTAACAGGTACGAATCTGTTATTTCTGACCTGTGTGAGTTCTCTTATGTCTAACAAGATCTGATTGCTGTGTAAAACATTTCCTACACTCAGCATAAAAATGGTTTCTCACCTGTGTGACTTCTCTGATGTTTAACAAGAGCTGATTTCTGTGCAAAATATTTCCCACACTCAGAGCATGAAAATGGCCTCTCACCTGTGTGACTTCTCTGATGTATAACAAGATCTGATTTCTGTGTAAAACATTTCCCACACTCAGAACATGGAAATGGCCTCTCACCTGTGTGAATTATCTGATGTTTATCAAGAACTGATTTCTGTGTAAAATATTTCCCACACTTAAAGCATTTAAAGGGCCTCTCACCTGTGTGACTTCTCTGATGTTTAACAAGATCTGATTTCTGTGTAAAACATTTCCCACACTCAGAACATGGAAATGGCCTCTCACCTGTGTGAATTTTCTGATGTTTATCAAGAACTGATTTCTGTGTAAAATATTTCCCACACTCAGGGCATGAAAATGGCCTCTCACCTGTGTGACTTCTCTGATGTTTAACAAGATCTGATTTCTGTGTAAAACATTTCCCACACTCAGAACATGGAAATGGCTTCTCACCTGTGTGAAATATCTGATGTTTATCACGAGCTGATTTCTGTGTAAAATATTTCCCACACTGAGAGCATGGAAATGGCTTCTCACCTGTGTGAATTCTTTGATGTATAAAAAGATGTGATTTCTGTGTGAAACATTTTCCACACTCAGAGCATGGAAATGGTTTCTCACCTGTGTGACTTCTCTGATGTGTAACAAGATATGATTTCTGTTTGAAACATTTCCCACACTCAGAGCACAGAAATGGCCTCTCACCTGTGTGAATTATCTGATGTTTATCAAGAGCTGATTTCTGTGTAAAAAATTTCCCACACTCAGAGCATGAAAATGTCCTCTCACCTGTGTGACTTCTCTGATGTGTAACAAGATATGATTTCTGTTTGAAACATTTCCCACACTCAGAGCACGGAAATGGTTTCTCACCTGTGTGACTTCTCTTATGTGTAACAAGATATGATTTCTTTGTAAAACATTTCCCATACTCGGAACAGGGAAATATATTATCAGGTGTATACGCTGCACTATGTGAAACACAATCTGAGGTAGCAGGAGAACAGTCCTCGCAGTTAGAGGGATCAGATGATATATCTGCGCTGTGAGGTACTGGATGTATATTTAGCATAACAGCGCTGCCTCCTGGAGAATCCTGTGTGATGTTATCTTCTGTTTTAGTATCTGCATATAAGAAGAGATCTCCCTCCAAGGCATTCCTGCTTGTGCCGCCATCTACTGGAATAAAATAGCAGTATTATTATTATTATTCACAGATCTTTATATTGTATAGTGCATACATATTACACTGTACAGAGAATATTTAATCATTCACATCAGTCCCATCAGGGGAGCTTACACTCTATATTCCCTACCACACGCACACACTAGAGTCAATTTGTTATCAGAAGCCAAGTAACCTACCAGTATGATTTTTGGAGCAATTGTGTAAACACATATAAACTCCACACAGATAGCATATTGTTCGGGAATTGAATTTATGACTTCAGTGCTGTGAGACAGCAATGCTAACCACTACACCACCATCTTACTATTACTAACAAAGAGGTTTAGCTGATTCATTTTAACTTGCACACTTTGGCGAGTATTCAATTACCCGTGGTACTTTACCGCATAAATAATCCCATGGGGACTATTCACGTACCAGATACACAGCGCTTATCGGGAATTATGCTTCAGATAATCACTAATATAGCCCACAGAGCCAAAACACATACGATCGGGGACTTATCCCTGAACCCATGAAAAAAATGGGCTCTAATTGTAGAGCACGATAATGACCATCAGTTATTAATCGCGCTATCATCCCGGGTTTTTTTTCCAGCAGAAAAGTAGCGCATCCATTCGAAAAAAAACCTTTGACCACATTACAAATGCACAAACAACAAATAAGACTCTCATGTAACAGATACAACATTGGCTTATAATACCACAACCACATTATCCGAACATGTCATAGCCCCGGCCACAGGGACATGCAGATGGCACAACACCAATGCATATCCCCCTATAATAGTGCAGGGCACAGAGCGGGGGAGGCAGTAGGACAGGGTAGGGGAATGGTGCAGGGCACAGAGCAAGGAGGCAGCAGGACAGGGTAGGGGAATGGTGCAGGACACAGATCAGGGAAGGCAGCAGAACAGGGTAGGAGAATGGTGCAGGTCACAGAGTGGAGGAGGCAGCAGGACAGGGTAGAGGAATGGTGCAGGGCACAGAGCGGGGGAGGCAGCAGGACAGGGTAGGGGAATGGTGCAGGGCACAGAGCAAGGAGGCAGCAGGAAAGGGTAGGGGAATGGTGCAGGGCACAGAGCAAGGAGGCAGCAGGAAAGGGTAGCGGAATGGTGCAGGACACAGAGCGGGGAGGTAGCAGGACAGGGTAGAAGAATGGTGCAGGGCACAGAGCGGGGGAGGCAGCAGGACAGGGTAGAGGAATGGTGCAGGGGAAGCAGCAGGACAGGGTAGAGGAATGGTGCAGGGCACAGAGCGGGGGAGGCAGCAGGACAGGGTAGGGGAATGGTGCAGGGCACAGATTGGGGGAGGCAGCAGGACAGGGTAGGGGAATGGTGCAGGGCACAGAGCGGGGGAGGCAGCAGGACAGGGTAGGGGAATGGTGCAGGGCACCGATCAGGGGAGGCAGCAGGACAGGGTAGGGGAATGGTGCAGGGCACAGAGCAAGGGAGGCAGCAGGACAGGGTAGGGGAATGGTGCAGGGCACAGAGCAGGGGAGGTAGCAGGACAGGGTAGAGGAAGGACAGCAAGATACAGAGACAGATCAGCAGATAAAGAGCAACAGTACAGAGCATCCGAGCACAGAGACTGGAGGCAGCCATTGAGGAATGACGGGAGTGTGGTTATAGCTCTGTGTGAGTGAGAGAAAGGACATTTATGGTAGACTTACCATTGTTAAATCATTTCCTGCGAGGTACACTGGGTTCCACAGGGAATACATTGGGTGTAGAGATGGGATCTTGATCCAGGCACCAACAGGTTAAAGCTTTAGCTGTCCCAGGATGCATTGCGGGGCCTCCTTTATAACCCCGCCTCCAGGCACTGTGAGCTCAGTTTTTCGTTAACCAGTCCAATGTAGGAGCAGGCAAAAGAGAATCTGAGATGTTTGTCACATAGAACCACATTCTCACGCCAGGAGAAGGAACCAGCGGCTAATGCCATACAAACCCATAGAAGCTAAGTGTGTCAGGGTTGGCGCCCTGTGGAATCCAGTGTACCTCGCAGAAAGAGATTTAACCATGGTAAGTCTACCATAAATCTCCTTTTCTGCAGCGGGGTACACTGTGTTCCACAGGGAATACATCAGGGATGTCCTAAAGCAGTTCCTCAAAGGAGGGGGCATGTCTAAGCAGGTATGAGAACCCAATGTCCAAAGGAAGCATCCTTGGAGGCGGAAGTATCAAAGGCATAGAACATAATGAACGTGTTCACTGAGGACCACGTAGCCGCCTTGCACAATTGTTCTGCGGAAGCGCCACTGCGATCCGCCCAAGAGGGTTCAACAGACCTAGTAGAATGTTTAATAGCAGCAGTAGCTGGAAGTGCAGCCTGCGCATAGGCTTGTGCAATCACCATTCTAATCCATATGGCCATGGTTTGCTTATTCGCAGGCCAGCCACGATTGAGAAAACAAAACAGTACAAAAAGGGAATCTGACCTCCTAACAGAGGCAGTCCTCTCCACATATATACAGAGAGCCTTTTCCACATCCAAAGACCGCTATTTGGAGGAAAATTCAGAACAGATGAAGGCCGGAACCACAATCTCTTGGTTAAGGTAAAAAGATGATACCACCTTAGGTAAAAAACCAGGGCGAGTTCGAAGAACTGCTCAGTCACGATGAAATATCAGAAAGGGTGGACAACAGGATGAAGCGCCTAAGTCTGATACCCTTCTGGCAGAGGCAATAGCCAGTATAAACAGGACCTTGGCTATGAGCCATTAATGGTCCACTGACTGAAGAGGTTCAAATGGAGACTCTTGCAGGGCATTCAGGACAACAGACAGATCCCATGGAGCCACAGGAGGGACATAGGAAGGCTGAATCAGCAATACGCCCTGAGTAAATGTATTAACGTCAGGTACAGACCCAATTTTCATCTGAAACCACACCGGCAAAGCAGATATGTGAACCTTGAGGGAGGCCAGACGAAGGCCTAAGTCCAGGCCTAGTTGCAAGAAAGCCAGGATTCGGGATGTTTTGAATCTGTGAACATCATAGTTCTTATCAGCACACCAGGTGAAGAAAGAACTCCAGACTCTGTAACAGATCCGGGCAGATACCAGTTTACGGGCTTTCAACATAGTTTAGATGCCCTTAGGAGTGAAGTTTCAAAAGCCACACCGCCAAAGCCAGCCTGGCCAGGTCTGGATAGAGGCAAGGGCCCTGTACGAGGAGGTATGGTTGTTGAGGAAGTAGAAGAGGACACTCTGTCGACAGACCCGGCAGGTCTGAGAACCAATGCCGTCTGGGCCACGCTGGAGCAACTAGAAGTAGTATATCTCCTTCTTGCTTGAACTTCCGCTGTACCCTGGGCAGAAGTGACACTGGAGAGAACACGTAAAGTAGCCGAAAGTTCCATAGAGTGTCTAGTGCATCCACGAACGCTGCTTGAAAATCCCTGGTCCTTGATCCGAAGACCATAACGTTGCGATTGTGTCGAGACGCCATCAGGTCTACATCTGGTAAGCCCCATTTGTCCACTTGTAGTTGAAAGACTTCCGGATGAAGACTCCACTGTCCTGGACTGTCCTGGTGACTGAGGAAGTCCACTTCCCAGTTGAGGACACCCGGAATGAACACTTCTGATATTGCTGGCAGACGGCGTTCCACACATTGAAGGATTTTTGACACTTCCAACATTGCCATGTGGCGTTGAGTGCCACCTTGATGGTTTATGTATGCCACCGTGGTGGCACTGTCTGACCGTACTTGAACAGGCTTGTTCTGTACTAGGGGCAGGGCAAGAGACAACACATTGAACACTGCCCGCAACTCCAGAATGTTTGTCGGGAGGAGTGATTCCTCCTGGGTTCACCGACCCTGAAAAGAGTGTTACTCCAACACTGCTCCCCATCCCCTTAGACGGGCGTCCGTTGTCAGCAGAACCCAGTCGGGGATCCAGAAGGGACGGCTCCTGCTGGTCCTGAAGCCACCAGGCCAGTGACCGACAACCTCAAAGTGTCAAAGTGATCATATAAGACCAGATCCGATGAGGTAGGCTGCCCCATTTTGAAAGGATTAACCTCTGCAGAGAGCAGGAATGAAATTGAGCCTACTCCACCATGTCGAATTCCGACACCATCAGGCCAAGAACTTGCATCAGCGAGTGTATAGACACTCTGGGGGGACAAAAGAAGCATCTTATCCTGTTCTGATGCTTCAGGACCTTCTTTGGAGACAGGAACTGACATTGACTGTGTATCCACCCTTGTATCCAGGAGTGCCCCCAGGTGCACTATGCTCTGAGCTGGGACCAGCGAGGACGTCTTCCAAGTGATGAGTGACCCGTGGGCTTGTAGGAAGCTTACTGTCAGTTGTAGATGACTGAGAAGGACATCATTGGAGTTTGCCAGGATCAGCAAGTCATCCAGATAAGGCAGGATCCTGATCCGCGGTCATCACGGCCACAACCTTGGTGAAGATCTGAGGGGCTGTAGCCAGTCCAAATTGCAGAACCTGGAACTGATAGTGGATGTTGCCAATAGCAAACCGCCAATATTACTGATGCGACATGGCAATAGGTATATGCATTTATACATCCTGTATATCCAGAGATACCATATTGTCTCTGGGTTTTATGGCCAGTACAATTGAGTACAGAGTTTCTATACGAAACTTGGACACTCTCGCAAACTTGTACAATGATTTGAGGTTGAGTATAGGCCGGAAAGACCCATTGGGTTTCGGAATTAGAAACAAGGTCGAGTAGTATCCTTTGCCTCTCTGTGACAAAGATACTGGCACCACCACTCCTGTATCCAGGAGGGTACACACAACCATTTGTAGAGCTTGCGCCTTTAGTGAATCCGAAGGGATAACCGTGGTGCAAAACTGGCGAGATGGACGTCTCTTTAAGGAGACTGTGTACCCGTGAGACAACTTCCCACAGCCAAGCGTCTGAAATGGTCTTTAACCAAACCTGGGTGAACTGTAGAAGTCGGCCCTCCACATTGGGATCCCCCAGGGTAGGCCCGCCCCATCACGCAGCAGGCTTGTCTTGTTCAGAAGCAGGCTGACGGGCTGCCCAGGACTGCTTTGCCTCGGGCTTTGTGGTTTTGGTAGCACGAGACTGTCTTGGGTATGCCTGACCTTTTGCTTTCGCATGAGGCCGAAAGGAACGAAAAGTGTACAAGGATTAGTACTTGGGAGGAAGGCAGTCTTAGCAGCCATTTCAGACACAATTTTTTTTAGGTCTGTCCCAAGCAAGATGTCTCCCCTAAAAGGGAATACCTCCAAGGTCTTTTTGGAGTCCAGGTCCACCTTCCATGACCTCAACCACATGATGCGGCGAGCCAGGACAAACGTAGTTGACGCCTTGGCTGCCAACACACCCGCCACAGAGGATGCCTCTCGATTATAATAAGAGGCGGTGGTGACGTGAGACCGGTATTGTCTGGCATTGTCAGATATATCCTCGGGCAGCTCATTCTCTAAAGCCTGAACCCCTACTTTCATACCTTTAGCAGCCCAGGAGGCAGCAATAGTGGGTCTATGTACAGCACCTGTCAGGGAGTAAATAGACGTCAGGCATCCCTCCACACGCGTATCTATCAGTTCTTCAGTGAAGTGACAGTGGTGACAGGCAGAGTGGATGACGCCACAAAGCGTGAGACATGAGAATCCACCGCGGTGAATATTTCTGTTACATAACTCTGCTGGGAGAGGGTAGCGAGCTGAGGCCCGTTTGGGGAGAGGGAATATCTTCCCTGGATTAGACCAGGGTTCCTGCCTGATGTTTAACAAATAGTCAGAATGGGTCATTAGATTTATATTTACCTTCTGCCGGTTAAACATATCAGTTGTCATGGTGACATTAGTGGAATCCTCATCATCAGTGATGTCTCAGACCAGAGCAACCACTAGACCAGGGACGTCAACTTGCAACGTAGAATCCTCGTCAGAAACGCCTGATTCAGTGTCTGACAGGACCATATGCTCCCCCTCCTCTTCACATGAAACATCTGAGAGAATTGTGGATTGTGAGGAAGAAGCAGCCTGCTTAGATAACCCAGAGACACGGGAGTGACCTGGGGTGGATCTTTGTCTAATCAAACTGCTGCAACTGGTTAGACTGGTTGTCCGCCCAAAGCGGATTGATCATATGGACTATTTTAGGCTGTAATGTTACAGGTGGCCCCATAGGGGGTGTTAGGCGTTCCACTATAGTACCCAGTGGGCTTGAGAACGCGACCAAGGGTGGCTCTGGATTGGTTACAGGAGCCGCGGACTGACTAGGATGTGTATGGTACATTGTACACAGACCATCATACACATCTTCCCCGTCTTGTAAAGTCTTGGCGCATGCTTTGCATGATGCAGGAGTGTCCCCAGATTTCCCGACATTTCTGTTAGACAATGTACACAAATGCAACACAGAGTGATTTCGTACGATGAAGCCAGACAGATTACAATACCTGCGAAAAAATCCGTATAGTATGTGACTGAGTCCCCAGTACACAACACCTGCGAATGAATCCGGTATTATGTGACTGAGTACACAGTAGAATACACGTAATGGGTAAATACTGTGACGCACTATTAAAGACCCTGATGCACCTAGTCCCTTAGGGTACAGAATATAGTGATAGATCTCTGGGAAACACTGAAAGTGAAACCTCACAGCAGAAACAGGCACACACAGTCACATTAGCAATGCAGATAATTATTATATGACAACAAAACTGCAGTAAGCTAATATATGCGTGTGTGTGTGTATACATATATATATATATATATATATATATATATATAAATATAAAAACTCAGGGCGGTCCTAGACCGGAGGTATATATTATAATACTCGTACAATATATCCTGTAATAGGTACACTTTTTCGTAACTAACGCTGTCTGTATATAGACATGTAGAATACTTAAGTGTTTGTATAGTCACAGCGCTGTATACAGGCAGCTTTTCAAGAAAGACCTTGCCCTGCCGTCCCGGAGACCAGCCACAGCCATACCTAAGATGGTGTCCAGCATCTCAGTCAGGGAGTGAAGGAGAGTGGAAGGCAGCTCAAGGGCGGGAAATCCACGCAGAGATGGTGCCCTGGGCCGGGGCCACAAGACAAGCGTCGTCTCCCCTATGCTGGTCCTCACCGCCTGGTACTACGAAGTCTTATTAAACTGGGTGTTAGTACACCCTACCTGTACTCCTATGCCTTGGCGGATATAGTGCCTGTACTCCTATGCCTGGGCGCAACAGTGTGCATGCCAGCGTCGCAGTCCATCTCCCTAGAATGGAACGCGTTTTAGTAGCGGGTCCCACCTGGGCGACCCTCTTACCTCCTCCCCTTTGCAGACACGCGAACCAGGAGAGCGTCTGCAACTGTGTGCCTAGAGCTGGAGATTTTCCGCCACAAGTACCCAGGAACTGAGTCGCGGGAGTATGCAACGTCACTTGCAAGGTGATGGAGCCGCAGTGCAGAATGTCACTCTGACATCTAACAGCGCTGCAGCCCTTTAAGTCTTCTTTAGAAAGCTTTTTCAGGGCTGCCCAGCGCAGCCCCCCTGCTGATCAGCCTGCTCCTGCAGGCACCAACTCGAAACTGAGGTCACAGTGCCTGGAGGCGGGGTTATAGAGGATATATGGTTTTGAAAGCTCTAATACACATTGGAGAATTTGTTCTTGTTTGTTTTGGGTATACGTGGATCAAAACAACTTGGGTCGGAAGACAAGGTCCAAATTCCACAAGAAAGATACCTTGATGAGCTTCAAACCATTTGTGACATTGTGAGTTGGGTACGCCATGCTTCATTGATTAAAGATACCTTGATGTGCTTATTCTGCATTATTCACATAGTGAGTGGGGTACGCCTTGGCTAAATATTGGACACAATATCACCCACAATGCCAGATCACGTTTTATAATCACGCAGAAATTTTTGTTCACTTTAAACTGTGTTACACTATATATATTTTTTCTTTATTTCATGCACTGCATCTTTCTGAATTGAAATCAAGCAAACTATCAACAGATGGAAAAACACTGAAGCCTTTTGAATGAGTGATTGCACCATATTGTTTGTTTTTATTATTTAATTTATTTAATTTAAGCGCCCAGGGCGGTATACCTTTCAAAAATTTTGTTAAAGCTTTAACCTGTTGGTGCCTGGATCAAGATCCCATCTCTACACCCGGTGTATTCCCTGTGGTACACAGTGTACCCTGCTGCAGAAAACAAGTTTTATGGTAAAAACTCTTTCTGCGAGGTACACTGGGCTCCACAAGTCTGGACAATGGGTGTAGAGTAGGATCTTGATCCGAGGCACCAACAGGCTCAAAGCTTTGACCTTCTTCCCAAGATGCATAGCGCCGCCTCCTATATCACCCTGCCTCCCAGCACAGGAGCTCAGTTTAGTTAACCAGCCCAATGCAGTAGCAGGAAAAGAGACGACAACGGTTAGTAGCCACATACACCACACTCTCACGACAAGAGAAGTGTCAGCGGCTAATGCCATATCAACCCAAAGAAGCTAAGTGCGTCAGGGTGGGTGCCTTGTGGAGCCCAGTGTACCTCGCAGAAAGAGTTTTAACAAGGGTAAGTTCTTACCATAAAACTTGTTTTCTGCTGCGGGGTACACTGGGCTCCACAAGTCTGGACAATGGGGATGTCCTAAAGCAGTTCCTTATGGGAGGGGACGCACTGTAGCGGGCGCAAGAACCCGGCGTCCAAAGGAAGCATCCTGGGAAGCGGCAGTATCGAAGGCACAGAACCTTATGAACGTGTTCCCAGAGGACCACTAAGCCGCCTTGCACAATTAATCAAGGGTCGCACCACATTGGGCCACCCAAGAAGGTCCAACAGACCGAGTAGAATGGGCTGTAATGTGAACAGGAGCTGACAGACCAGCCTTCACATAAGCATGCGCAATCACCATTCTGATCCACCTGGCCAGAGTCTGCTTGTGAGCAGGCCAGCCACGTTTGTGAAATCCAAACAAAACAAAGGGAGAATCAGACTTTCGAATAGAAGCAGTTCTCTTCACATAGATACGGAGAGACTGTACCACATCCAAAGACCGCTCTTTTGGAGACAAATCAGGAGAGACAAAAGCTGGAACCACAATCTCCTGATTAAGGTGGAACGAAGAAACCACCTTAGGCAAATATCCGGGACGAGTCCTTAGAACCGCCCGGTCACGGTGAAAAATCAGATATGGGGAACTACAAGACAAGGCACCCAAATCCGACACTCTTCTAGCAGAGGCAATAACCAACAGTAACACCACCTTAAGGGAAAGCCACTTAAGGTCAGCTGAACCAAGAGGTTCAAATGGAGACTCTTGTAACGCCTCCAAAACCTCCGACAAGTCCCAAGGAGCCACAGGCGGGACATAGGGAGGTTGGATACGCAAAACACCCTGAGTGAAAGTATGAATATCAGGTAAAGTTGCAATTTTTCTCTGAAACCACACCGACAAGGCAGAAATATGAACCTTGAGGGAGGCCAGACGCAGGCCTAAATCCAGGCCCTGCTGTAGAAAAGCCAAAAGTTTGGTTGTACTAAACTTGGAAGCGTCATAAAGGTTAGATGTGCACCAAACAAAGTAGGAATGCCAGACCCGATGGTAAATCCGAGCAGAGGCCGGTTTCCGGGCCCGCAACATAGTTTTAATGACATCTTCAGAAAAACCCTTAGCTCTTAAGACGGAAGCTTCAAGAGCCACGCCGTCAAAGACAGCCGGGCTCGGTCCTGGTAGACACAGGGGCCCTGAACGAGGAGGTCTGGGCGTTGTGGAAGTAGAAGTGGACGCTCTGACGATAGGCCTTGCAGGTCTGAGAACCAGTGCCGTCTGGGCCACACCGCAGCTATGAGAAGCAGATTTCCTTTTTCTTGCTTGAACTTCCGAATTACCCTGGGCAGGAGTGACACCAGAGGGAACACGTATGGCAGCGAAACCTCCACGGCACTGCCAGCGCATCCACGAATGCTGCTTGAGGATCCCTTGTCCTTGCTCCGAAGACAGAAACCTTGTGATTGTGTCGAGACGCCATCAAATCCACATCTGGAAGACCCCACCTTTCCACGAGGAGTTGAAACACTTCTGGATGGAGGCCCCACTCGCCGGCATGCACGTCCTGACGACTGAGAAAGTCCGCTTCCCAATTCAGGACTCCCGGAATGAATATTGCCGATATTGCCGGTAGATGGCGTTCTGCCCAACGTAGAATCCGTGAGACTTCCTTCATTGCCAAACAGCTTTGAGTGCCGCCTTGATGATTTATGTAAGCCACTGTGGTGGCGTTGTCCGACTATACTTGAACAGGAAGGTCAAATGCTGAGGTAGGTTCAATGCATTGAAGGCCGTCCGCAATTCCAGAATGTTGATCAAGAGGAGAGATTCCTCCTTGGTCCACCGACCCTGCAAGGAGTGCTGCTCCAGCACCGCACCCCAACCTCTTAGACTGGCATCTGTCGTCAACAGGACCCAGTTGGATATCCAGAAGGGACGGCCTCTGCACAATTGTCGGTCCTGGAGCAACCAGAGCAGCGACAGACGGACCTCCGGAGTCAAAGAGATCATTTGAGACCTGATCTGGTGAGGCAGGCCGTCCCACTTGGCTAGAATCAGTTTCTGGAGGGGGCGAGAATGGAATTGAGCATACTCCACCATGTCGAATGCTGATACCATAAGGCCCAGCACCTGCATTGCCGAATGTATCGACACTTGCGGATGAGATAGGAAGCACTGAATCCTGTCCTGAAATTTCAGGACTTTCTCCTGAGACAAGAACAACCTCTGGTTGTGAGTGTCCAACAGTGCTCCCAGGTGCACCATGCACTGAGCAGGGACCAGGGAGGATTTCTTCCAGTTGATGAGCCACCCGTGGGCTTGTAGAAACCGGACCGTCATATCCAGATGACGCAGGAGAAGATCTGGGGAATTTGCCAGGATTAACAAGTCGTCCAGATACGGCAGTATCCTGACCCCTTGACGGCGGAGTACCACCGTCATCACCGCCATAACTTTGGTGAAGACTCGCGGAGCCATTGTTTTTTTTTTTTTTTTTTTTTTCAAATAATGTTTATTGAGTTTTCATAAATGAAGTAACAAACATTTGCAGTAGACAAATTATGGACCAACATGGTCAATCATGGGTAGGTATAATTGGGTCATAGAATGTGACATAATTGGAACATATAGTTATCTTATGGAGGACCCATGAACTTATTGTGTAAGATGTAAGTCCATACAATCTTAGGGTTGACCTCTAAATTTAACATAACAGAGAAAACAGAGTAAGAGAAGAGAAGAGGGGAAGAAAGGGAAGAGGGAGAGGTGGGGTAGGAGTGGTCAATGCCTAGCTATATGGTCACTGGGCTCTTATATTCTAGTGTAGTTGATATCAATTTGCATGGAAGACATTTTAATGGGGAGGGATATAGTGGCATAAATCTATAATTGGATATATGAGATTGGCAATTTTCTTATTGATACAGATCAATATCAACCGCCGAATACAGTACTCCAACATCATAACTCATCAGAGTATATAGTCAAGGTGTCATTTGCCCTTTCCAATGTAAGTACCAATCAGTGGAATCAAATCTGGAAAAGATCTGTTCTTGAGCTGCATGTGAAAGAGTATTAATATAGGGGCTCCACCGTTTGTAGAATTTTTTCACACCTCCTTCTGAGTCAGCTATAGTAGAAAAACGTTCTATATATAAAACCTTAAGGAGTATATTGTGTACTGCTGACAGAGTTGGGGTGTGTTTAGATATCCACTTCTGGAGAATGACCTTTTTTGCAATGGTTACTAGCATAGTTAGGAATGGGTGAAGGTGTGTTTGGGATATGTCTAAGTCCCATACCGAGAAGTTTGTCAGTAGTAATGCCTGTGGATGTAGTGTAGCCTTTATTCCAAGACTATTGTTAATATATTGCACTATTTTATTCCAGAACTTTTTAATGATACCACATTCCCAGAAGTTGTGGAAAAAGGTTGCCGAAGAGTGAAAGCATTTTATACAACCTCCAGTCTCTTCCTCTACGAAATGTCGTCTCTGTGCCTGGGAGATATATGCCCTGTACACAGTTTTAACATGAATCTCTTGTAGAGAGGATGTCTTCAGTATTTGTAATGTTTTATCATAATGTTGAAATATATATTCCGAATTTGTAATGCTTGGAATAAATCTACACCATGAAGTTGCAATTTTGTTTTGTAATTTGTCGCGTGTGGTATTGAGTAAGTCTTTGTATAGGTATCTGGTTTTGTATGGTCGGGAGCGTGATATATTTAGCAATGAAAAGAGAGGGTCGGACAAGGTGGTGTCACTCATCGCTGGTGGCAACGAGTTAATGTAGTGTCGCATTTGGAGGTAAGCATAGAAGTGTGAGGCATGTAAACCAAATCTCTCTTGTAAAGAGAGAAATGGTAATAGAGTTCCACCTGGGTCAAATACGTCTGCAATTTTCTTTATGCCTTTTAATTGTAGGCGGTGGAAGATTGCATCCTCCATGCCTGGTAAGAAGAGTGGGTTACCCCACAGAGGTAGAAAATGAGAATACATTGGGTTTCTAGATAATTTCCTGTTAATTGCACCCCAAGACAGGTAAATGTCTCTGAACAGCACATGGAAACGTATTCTGTCTGGGATCATGGAGCTGGGTGTGTGTAGCAAAGCGCAAGGAGAGTATGGGGCGAAAAGAGCACAGTCTAATTCAAACCAGGTGAACACACTGCGTTCATAGAACCAGTCTAGTACATATCTAAAGTGAACCGATTGAGAAAAGAGAGATATGTCCGGAAAACCGACACCCCCTCCCTCACGTGGTAGCTGCAAGAATTTACTTGCTATTCTAGGTTTGCCTCCTTTCCAAAGGAATTTACTGAACCGGGATTCTACTAATTGTATGTCTGATTTTGACATGCGTAGGGGAAGCAATTGTATTAGGTATGACAATTGGGGAAAGAGTACCGACTTGATCAATGCATTTCTACCCAATACTGAGAGTGGGAGAGATGTCCAGTTATCCAGTTTCTTGGAGATAGCCTTGATAACCGGAGTGAAATTCAGATTATACAGATCTCGGAGGTGTATGGGTATTTGTACCCCTAGATATTTTATAGCTTTAGTAGCTATTTTAATGGTATTATATGGGCCGTGTGTATCTAAATAAGTGGGTGGGCCATTCAGTGGGAGTAATTCTGATTTATGTATATTTATGGAATATCCAGAGAATGTACCAAAAGCATTGATTAAGTCAAAAACTTTTGGCAGTGTTAAATCTGGGTGGGACATTAGTAGCAACATGTCATCGGCAAATAATGAGAGACGGAGGTCAAGATCACCCACTTTAATGCCATGGTATTGGGGGGATTGTCTGATTGATATGGCTAGTGGTTCTAATGCCAATGCGAATAGGAGTGGGGATAGTGGGCAGCCCTGGCGGGTACCCCGTTGGATACGAAAAGGTTGTGACATAAAACCATTGCAGAGGATTTTCGAATCAGGGTTATTATATAGGATTCTTATGTAGTCTATAAAAAGGGGAGGAAGTCCAAATCTAGACATTGTGTCAAATAAGTGATCCCAGTGTACCATATCAAAAGCTTTCTCCGCATCCAAAGATAGTATAGCTGCGGGAACATCGGGCATGGCACACTGGGAAGTAATAATTGCCGATAAGACCTTTCTAATGTTCACCGTGGAGGTGCGGCCCATGATAAAACCAGTCTGGTCTCCATGAATGATTGAAGGCAGTACTAGTTTGAGTCTTTCTGCAAGTATTTTTGTCAACATTTTGTAATCTAGGTTAAGCAGGGAGATTGGGCGGTAAGAGCCAGGGTCCGACAGATCTCTGCCCGGTTTGGGCAGGATGGTAATTGTGGCAGAGTTAAAGTATAGGGGTAGTTGTCCTGTGGAGAGAATATTATTGAAAACCTTCGTTAGTAATGGCGTCAATTTAGGTGCTAATATTTTGTAGAATTCAGAGGAAAGACCATCTGGGCCTGGGGCCTTCCCGGGTTTCAGGTGAGCTATGGTCTGGGAGACCTCCGTCTCAGTTACAGCCGCCGTTAGTGCGGTTCCTAAGTTGGGGTCAAGTTGTGGAATGGGTAAATCATTCCAAAAGCTTTTGGTCTGGGTTGAGGAAGAGGGTGTGGTTGGTTTGGAGTATAAGGTGTTGTAATATTGGTGCATGATTTGGGCAATTTGGGCATTAGTTGAGGTGAGTGACCCTCCAGGAGTCTTGAGGGGGTGTATCAATTTCGGTGTTCGTTGGCCTTGTAGAAGGTGTGAGAGTAATTTGCCGGATTTGTTTCCAAACCGGTGGAATCTAGCATCTTTTTTAAAGGAATATCTAGACTCCATTTTAAGAAGTAGGCTATCGAATTCTCGTTTGGCTGAGTGGTATAGGGTTCTGTTATTCGGAGTTGGGTCAGATTTGTAGAATTGGAATGAGTCTGTCAAAGTAGACTGTGCCTGTAAATATTCATAGTTTAGGGATTTGTATGTTTGAGAAGTATATGAGATAATCTCGCCTCTAAGGACTGTTTTTGAGGCTTGCCAAAACATCTGAGGTGAGTCTGTGAGGGTTTCGGCATTGGTGTCGCAAAATGAGTCCCATGTTGATTCAAGTTTATTCTTAAAGGTAAGGGAGTGGGATAGCGAGGATGGGAATCTCCAAGATCGGAAGGAACTTTTCTCAGTGTGCATGTGTAGTTCTATCCAAACTACCGCGTGGTCAGACAGTGCAATGGGCTCTATCATGACCCTGCGGGTGCGGGGCAGTAGGTGCTCAGAAATAAAGACATAGTCTATTCGAGACAATGTTCCATGTGCTGCAGAGAGACACGTATAATCTTTTTCTATGGGGTTAAATGACCTCCAGGTGTCTAAAAGATGTAGGGATTGTGTAAACCATGATATACCCTTTTTGGGTAGGGATGTGCCCCCAGTGCCTGTGGCTTGTTTATCTAGTTGAGGAGAGGTGATCATGTTGAAGTCGCCACCCAGAATGAGAGGTGTGTCATGTAGTGGTGTGAGAATATGTAGCATTTTACGTAAAAAAATAGGTATTTTGGTGTTGGGAGCATATACATTGCACAGAAGGTATGGGCGTTGATTCAATAACACATTACATAAAATATATCTACCTTCAGGGTCTTCCTTCACTGATGTGAGTTCAATAGGGATTGTATTCTTGACTAAGATCGCCACTCCTCTGGCTTTAGAGGAAAATGGAGAGGCGGCTAGCACCTTCCATTTCAAAGTATTAAGCTTCAATATTTCAGATGCCACTAAGTGTGTTTCTTGCAGGTATACAATATCTAGTTTCAGTTTGTTCAGGTACAATAATATTTTCTTCCTTTTCTGCGGCGAGTTAATCCCGCCAATATTCCAGGAGCCTAATTTAATTGTAGACATTATTCATATTATACATGGTTAGAAATAGGCATACTCTAAATGTACAGTAATACAATGGCATTGCTCTGTGTGGAGGGGGGGTAACTGGGAAAGTGGAGGGAGGGTAGAAGAGGAGGAAAGAAAGTTGTGAGAATAGGAACAATATGGTACAGTTAGAATTATCTGTACCAAGAACATAACATTGTAAGTAAAAGGAAAGTAACCCCCTGACTAGCAAAGGGGTACTTACAAGGCATTTAGCTAACAATTTTAAACATGAATATGAGTACATCACGACTTCCGTGGTATACTAGTATATATGTAAGGATCAGAACAAGGACAGAGCGTGCCCTCGCCGATCCCGCCAGCATTAAGATCGGGTTAATAATCTGGGAATCATCCCGCAGCAGTGTTGTATTGCCATTTGGTCATCTGCAGAAACTATGCCTGGAGGTATATAGTTGTCTATCATATTACAGTGCAGAAGTCTCATGTATGTGCCGGTGTAAGAACACATATGTAATGAAGTGTCCGGGGGGTGTATTAATGTGTGATCTAGAGAGTGATGACCGGCACATTCAGGTTTAGGTAGGTGGAATATTCTGTGAGTAAACAACTGGTATCGTGTCAATTCTCATCATTGTCATCAGGCGTATCAGCGTAATTCTCTTCTTCTTTCAAGAAGGCTTCAGCGTCCGCTACGGAGAGAAAGTCAGCAAAGGATGTGCCTGAGTATATGCGTAATCGTGCCGGGTACAATAGGGAAAACTTTCTGTTTTGTTGAATGAGGTGAGAGCAAAGGGGAGAGAAAGCTTTTCGTGCTTTGGAAAGTTCTGCTGAATAGTCCTGGAACAACAGGATCTTATAGGAATTCCATGTAATATTGCGTGTTTTACGGGATGCCCTCCATATCACCTCTTTATGTAAGAAATTTAGACATTTAAAAAGCACCACTCGTGGTCCGGCTCCATCGTGTGTTTTCTGGGCGCCAAGTCTGTGTGCACGCTCGATCACCATATCGTTGCAGGCAGCGGATATACCGAGTAACTCGGGTAGGGTGATTCGCAGAAATGTGTATAACTCGGTGCCCTTAAGTGTTTCTGGGAGACCTATTACACGGAGATTCGATCTGCGAGATCGATTTTCAAGATCATCCAGTTTATTCCAAATCTGGTGTTGTGATTTAGTGATATGCTGCATGTCCTGCTTAAGCACAGATACGTCTTGGAATAATTCCCCAGTACGTTGTTCGGTTTGTAACACTCTGTGTGAGAGTTGTGCTATCTGTTTACTTATATCTGCCGTTTGAGCCTGTAACAGAGGACCCATGGCTATGCGGATAGCCCCCACCATGTCATTATACGTGACAGGTGTTGCTGGGGTAAATAGGATTTGGTCCCCTGAGGGTATTGTCTTGGGGTCACTGACCTGGGTGGCTGATGCAGGTGGGACCTCAGACAGGCTGTGCAGGGTGGGTGTAGGAGAAGGGGACGGAGCATGCAGCAGAGCTCCGGCGTCCGGCGCCATTTTGGATTCTGTGCGGCGCTTCTCTTTTTCTTTCTCCTTCTTTCTGGTGGGCATGCTCGGCGTTAAATACCGCTCCATACAGCGGTCCCGGCTTTTGGTTGCAGTGGGGAGACTTTTGCGGCTGTCGTTGGAGGCTAATAGCCTTGTTAAAGATGCGGTAGCTGGCGGGCAGCACGGAGCTCTCTCCTCACGCTGCCGTTCACATTGCAGCCGGAACCGGAAGTCTCGCGGAGCCATTGTTAAACCAAAAGGTAACGCCCGAAACTGGATATGGAGGTTGCCAATAGCGAACCTCAGGTATTGTTGATGTGACACTGCTATAGGAATATGCAGGTAAGCATCCTGTATGTCCAGGGAGACCATGTAGTCCCCAGGTTCCAAGGCCAGAACTATAGAGCGAAGGGTTTCCATACGGAACTTGGAAACCTTCAAAAACTTGTTCAGTGCCTTGAGGTTGAGAATGGGCCGGGAGGACCCATTCGGTTTCGGGACTAGAAACAGCGGAGAATAGTACCCCCGGCCCCTCTGAGCAAGAGGCACCTGTACTACGACTCCTGTATCCAGGAGGGTCTGTACCACCGAATGCAGAGTGTTTGCCTTTGTCTGGTCCGACGGGACGTCTGTCTGCCAAAATCGATGAGGAGGTCGGTTTTTGAAGGCTATGGCGTAACCTCGAGTGACGACTTCCCGTACCCAGGCATCTGAAGTGGTCTTCAACCATTCCTGGGTATACCCTAGAAGCCGGCCCCCCACCCTGGGATCCCCCAGAGGGAGGCCCGCCCCGTCATGCGGCAGGCTTATCGGTCTTGGCTGCTGGCTGACGGGCAGCCCAGGCTCTTTTGGGCTTCGGCTCACCAGGTTTGAAAGTGCGGGCCTGCTTATGGTACACCTGACCTTTTGCTTAACCTGAAGGACAAAAGGGGCGAAAGGACGTGTATTAAGCAGACAGGCAGTTTTGGCAGTAGCCAAGTCAGCCACTATTTTATTTAAGTCCTCCCCAAACAGAATATCCCCCTTGAAAGGGAGTACATCCAGGGTTTTTCTAGAGTCCAGATCCACAGACCAGGATCTCAGCCACAATATCCTGCGAGCCAGGACTGACTTAGTAGAGGCCTTGGCAGCTAGGATACCGGCATCAGAAGCCGCCTCTTTAATATAGCGAGGAGCTGTGACAATATATGACAAGCATTGTCCAGCATGGTCAGAGGAGATTTCAGCTTCTAACTCCAAGGCCCATGCTTCAATAGCCTCTGCAGCCCATATAGCTGCAATAGTGGGCCTTTGTGCAGCACCCGTGAGGGTGTAAATCGCTTTTAGACAACCCTTGACACGTTTATCCGTAGGCTGTTTTAGAGACGTGACGTAGTGACAGGTAGAGCTGAGGAAACCACCATCCTAGCCACATGTGAGTCTACTGGAGGAGGTGTTTCCCAATTCTTAGACAGCTCTGGCGCGAGGGGATAGCGAGCCAGCATCTTTTTTTGAGGCACAAACTTCGTACCCGGGCTTTGCCAGGGTTCCTGACGTATATCCACTAGGTGGTCAGAGTGAGGTAAAACTTGTTTAATCACTTTCTGACGCTTGAACCTATATGGTTTCTTAGCAGGAACGGATGGCTCGGAATCATCCGTAATCTGCAGAATTAATTTAGTAGCCTCCAAAAGATCAGGAACATCCACATGTGAACTACCCTCCCCATCAGCCGTATCGGAGTCAGAACCTGTGGGGTCAGTGTATGTGCTGTCTTCATCAGACGAGATGTCAGTGACAGCAGTGGATTGTGAGGAGACGAGCGTTCGCTTAGAGGACCTCTTGGACTTAGGCGAGCGTTGGTAAAACTTTTTAGTAGTCAGGGACTGGTTCAACTTCTTTAATTGAGCAGATACACGTCCGCCCACGGCGGGTTAGCTGCAGTGACCACATACGGTTGTACCGGCATTGGGGGTCCCATAGGGGGTGTTAGTTTATCTAGCGTATGCAGAAGCGTGGAAAATGCGGCCCACGGAGGGTCAGTATGTGCCTTCGTTGCCACAGTCCCACTGGGGGGCAAGGAGCCCCCAGAACCAGAGCCCACAGCTGCTATATTCTCCCCATATGTGCCTGTGGCTTCAGCAACACCAGCAGTGTGTTCCGCCCCAGAACCGTTACCCTCAGAAGCAGACATGATATAACTTGCAGTATGAGGTAACACAGTACAATTATTAGCAGCACTATATCCCTAAACCCAAACCCCTGCGCAGTGTAGTCAGCACCAGCAGAGATAAAGGAGAGATATGGTGACTAAATCACAGAGAAAAATACGTAATACAGTATATCTTTGTGAAAATCCTATATTAAATAACACCTGACGCACCAAGCCCCCTCAGGTTATAGAATATAGGGATAGCAAGTTGAGTGAAAGACACGAGATGGACACCACTCAGCTATCAATGCACACACAGATAGTCACAGTCTGTACAATGCAGAGGTTATTACAGACAATAATACTGCACTGGACTAGCTTACACAGCTATATAACAATAGATATAACAGTACACAGTAAGAAACTTGATTTATATCACATGGTAATTGTACTATAAACCCCTGACTAAATGCACTCTTTCTTACTAACACTGACTAAAAAGGCAGGTAGAATACTTAAGTATCATGTAAAGTCACAGCGCTGACAACCAGGCGGCTTTACATAGGAGGATTTGCCCAAGCAGTCCCAGGAACAGTGAGCTGAGGGATAATGGCGCCGCAGACACTGCCAGGGAGTGAGGAAAAGACAGAGATACAGCTCCAGGGCGGGAACACTTGCTAGAAATGGCGCCCTGGGGCTGGGGGAGGGGCTTCAGGTCTAAGCCTTATCCCCCTTGCTGGCAAAACCACCGGGTACTGTGGGCGATATTAAAATCAGTGTCATGCCCTGGTGATCTAGTGGGATCGCCTGTACCCAGAGTGTCCACCGCCAGCGCGTGCGGCCCGCCTCCCACTGACCGCGCCGGATCGCGATAAAGACCGGGTCCCGCGAGTGGGACCCACTTACCACCTCCCGAAGCGCGGCCAAGCGATCCTGGAGAGCTCCAGCCGTGTGTGTCTAACATGAAGAAAACTGGAGCCTCCGCTGTAGGTACCCGGCAACCAGGGCTCGGGAGTGTACAGCGCCGCTGGGGAGAGCTGGAGCTGCAGCAGTGACTGTCACAAGACATTTACCACCGCTGCTGCCCTTGAAGTCTTCACTTTTTACCTCATAAAAAGCTTTTCTCAGGGCTGCTTGGAGCAGCCCCTCTGTTCAGTGCCTGCTTACTGCAGCACCAACTTACAAACTGAGCTCCTGTGCTGGGAGGCGGGGTGATATAGGAGGCGGCGCTATGCATCTTGGGAAGAAGGTCAAAGCTTTGAGCCTGTTGGTGCCTCGGATCAAGATCCTACTCTACACCCATTGTCCAGACTTGTGGAGCCCAGTGTACCCCGCAGCAGAAATACAATTTGTATGAAGTGTGTGTTTGTGATGTGTAGAATACAACATGCTAAACACTACTCGAGGAAGATAATGGGTAATGTCACATGGGGTTGCATCACACTGACCAGTTATTTGATCACTATAGTGACGCCCCCAGTATTGATGCATGAGATACAACAGAGAGTGTGGGGAGGAGACTGGTCAGATCTCTGGGCTGGTAACACACAGTGACATGATGTGAGGAGGAGAGCAGGAGTATAATAGGGGCTGATGGCTCCTGATGTACGAGATACACCAGAGAGTGTGGGGAGGAGACTGGTCAGATCTCTGGGCTGGTAACACACAGTGACATGATGTGATGGGGAGAGCAGGAGTATAATAGGGGCTGATGGCTCCTGATGTGTGAGATACACCAGAGAGTGTGGGGAGGAGACTGGTCAGATCTCTGGGCTGGTAACACACAGTAACATGATATGAGGGGGGGGGGGGGGGGGGGGGGAGTATAATAGGGGCTGATGGCTCCTGATGTACGAGATACACCAGAGAGTGTGGGGAGGAGACTGGTCAGATCTCTGGGCTGGTAACAGTGACATTATGTGAGGAGGAGAGCAGGAGTATAATAGGGGCTGATGGATCCTAATGTATGAGATACACCAGAGAGTGTGGGGAGGAGACCGGTCAGATTGATCTCTGGGCTGGTAACACACAGTGACATGATATGAGGAGAGCAGGAGTATAATAGGGGCTGATGGCTCCTGATGTATGAGATACACCAGAGAGTGTGGGGAGGAGACTGGTCAGATCTCTGGGCTGGTAACACACAGTGACATGATGTGATGGGGAGAGCAGGAGTATAATAGGGGCTGATGGCTCCTGATGTGTGAGATACACCAGAGAGTGTGGGGAGGAGACTGGTCAGATCTCTGGGCTGGTAACACACAGTGACATGATATGAGGGGGGGGGGGGGGGGGGGGGGGGGGGGAGTATAATAGGGGCTGATGGCTCCTGATGTACGAGATACACCAGAGAGTGTGGGGAGGAGACTGGTCAGATCTCTGGGCTGGTAACAGTGACATTATGTGAGGAGGAGAGCAGGAGTATAATAGGGGCTGATGGCTCCTGATGTATGATATACACCAGAGAGTGTGGAGAGGAGACTGGTCCGTACTCTGGACTGGTAACACACAGTGACATGATGTGAGGGGAGAGCAGGAGTATAATAGGGGCTGATGGCTCCTGATGTATGAGATACACCAGAGAGTGTGGGGAGGAGACTGGTCAGATCTCTGTACATTTCCCTCATTTGTTTGTCCTGACAGAGAAGGGTGTAGGATATGAGATAGCTGTAGTGATAGAACAAGAATATGTGACTCTTATCTATAATAAGTGATTATTACTCACCTGTGCTGATATCTGTAGGGATTTTCTCATCCTTACATTGCTTACCACCCCTCACATGCATTGTTTCTTCTTCCTCTGTATCTTCTGCCTTCATATCAGTTACATACGTCTCTTCTTCTCCCTCTGTATCTTCTGCCTTCATATCAGTCACATACGTCTCTTCTTCTCCCTCTATATCTTCTGCCTTCATATCAGTCACATACGTCTCTTCTTCTCCCTCTATATCTTCTGCCTTCATATCAGTCACATACATCTCTTCTTCTCCCTCTGTATCTTCTGCCTTCATATCAGTCACATACGTCTCTTCTTCTCCCTCTATATCTTCTGCCTTCATATCAGTCACATACGTCTCTGCTTCTCTGTCTATATCATTTATCTTCCTATCAGTCAGCTGTTCCCCCTAAATAAATCAGAGAATATAAAGTGTAATGCCTGATGTTATTACTGGAGAGGAAACAGTATAATATCAGTGTATGAGACACACAGCTGCTCTGCACAACATATAACTGCATTTAGACAAACCATGGTGCATTACAAGGGGGCACATACATTTATTGTCATTGCATGCAGGGTAAATACTGGCTGCTTTTACATGGAGCCCGCAAATACTGGGCAGTTTTATTATTACACTGAAATTCAGATTTGAGATTGGACACGCTCTTCCCAGATCTGCCCCCTGCACTGCAGCACGGTGTCACCTACTTGCTCTTATTTGCTTCACTCCCACCTCAGTATCAGCCCAGTGACAGTCACTTTGGTATATTGGGAGACCCTAAATCCCACCTACCTGATCCTCCTGTGGGGTCCTGTGATTCTCCTCTGTACAATCCTGGGAATACAGAGGACGGGGACATCTCTCTGGGGTATCTCTGTTACTGGGTCCATCTGTAGGAGACACACAGTGACTGAGTACAGTGTATATAAGGAGATTTATGGTAAGAACTTACCTTTGTTAAATCTCTTTCTGCGAGGTAGACTGGATTCCACAGGGAATAACATCGGGGTGTAGAGTAGGATCTTGATCCGAGGCACCAACAGGCTAAAAGCTTTGACTGTTCCCAGGATGCATAGCGCCGCCTCTTCTATAACCCCGCCTCCGTGCACAGGAGCTCAGTTTTGTTAACCAGTCCAATGCAGTAGCAGGTAAAAGAGACGACAACAGTTAGTAGCCACAGACATCACATTCTCGCGACAGGAGAAGGCATCAGCGGCTAAAGCCTTACCTACCCAAAGAATCCAAGTGTGTCAAGGTGGGCTCCCTGTGGAATCCAGTGTACCTCACAGAAAGAGATTGAACCATGATAAGTTCTTACCATAAATCTCCTTTTCTGCAGTATGGTACACTGCATTCCACAGGGAATAACATTGGGGATGTCCTAAAGCACTTCCTCATGGGAGGGGACGCACTGTAGCGGGCACAAGAACCCGGCGTCCAAAGGAAGCAACCTGGGAGGCGGAAGTATCGAAGGCATAGAACCTTATGAACGTGTTCACTGAGGACCACGTAGCCGACTTGCACAATTGTTCAAGGGTCACACCACAGCGGGCCGCCCAAGAAGGTCCAACAGACCGAGTAGAATGGGCTCTAATGGTAGCAGAAGCTGAAAGGCCAGCCTGTACATAAGCTTGTGCAATCACCATTCTAATCCATCTGGTCAAGGTCTGCTTGGCCAGCCATGTTTGTGAAAACCAAACAGTACAAAGAGAGAATTAGACTTCCTAACCGAGGCTGTCCTCTTCACATAGATACGGAGAGCCCGTACCACATCCAAAGACGTCTCTTTGGAGGACAAGTCAGGAGAGATAAAGGCCGGAACCATAATCTCCTAATTAAGGTGGAAAGAAGATACCACCTTAGGTAGATAACCAGGGCGCGTTCTAAGAACCGCCCGATCACAATGAAAAATCAGATAGGGGGGACCTACAAGACAAGGCACCCAAATCTGACACCCGTCTAGCAGAGGCAATAGCCAGCAGAAACAAGACCTTAAGAGAAAGTCACTTAAGGTCCACAGATTCAAGAGGTTGAAACGGAGATTCTTGCAATGCCCCCACAACCACTGACAAAATCCCAAGGAGCCAGAGGTGGGACATAGGGAGGTTGAATCTGCAAAACACCCTGAGTGAATGTATGAACATGAGGCAGAGTCGCAATCTTTCTCTGAAACCATACCGACTAGACAGAAATATGAACCTTGAGGGAGGCCAGCCGAAGGCCCAAGTCCAGGCCCTGTTGTTGGAAGGCCAAAAGTTTGGCCGTACTAAACTTGTAAATGTCATGATTGTTAGATTGCGCACCAAGCAAAGTAAGAATTCCAGACCCTATGGTAAATCTGAGCAGAAGCCGGCTTACGGGCCTTCAACATAGTTTGAATGACCGCCTCAGAAAATCCTTTGGCCCTTAGTAAGAAAGCTTAAAGTGCCACGCCGTCAAAGCCAGCCGGGCCAAATCCTGGTAGACACAAGGGCCCTGAATGAGGTCTGGTCGCTGTGAAAGCAGAAGAGGACGCTCGAGCGAAAGGCCCTATAGGTCTGAGAACCAATGCCGTCTGGGCCACGCTGGAGCTATCAGAAGTAGGATTCCACCTTCTTGCTTGAACTTCCTTATTACCTTGGGCAGGAGTGACACCGGAGGGAACACATACGGCAGCCGAAAGTTCCATGGAATTGCCAGTGCATCCACGAACGCTGCTTGAGGATCCCTCGTTCTTGCTCCGAAGACTAGAACCTTGTGATTGTGTCGAGGCGCCATCAGGCCTACGTCTGGTAGGCCCCACTTGTCCACTATTAGTTGAAATACTTCTAGATGAAGGCTCCACTCTCTGGAACTCCGCTTCCCAGTTGAGGACCCCCGGAATTAACACTGCCGGTATGGCTGGCAGATGGCGTTCCGCTCATTGAAGAATCTTTGACAGTTCCATCATTGCCATGCGGCTTCGAGTGATGCCTTGATGATTTATGTACGCCACCATGGTGGTGTTTTCCGACTGTACTTGAACAGGCCTGTTCTGTACCAGATGCTGGGCCAGTTTCAGAGCATTGACCACTGCCCGCAACTCCAGAATGTTTATCGGGAGGAGAGACTTCTCCCTGGTCCACCGACCCTGAAGAGAGTGTTGCTCCAACACCGCGCCCCAACCCCTCAGACTGGCATCCGTCATCAGAAGGACCCAGTTGGAGATCCAGAAGGGATGGCCCCTGCTCAATCGTTGGTTCTGTAGCCACCAGGTCAGTGACAGACGAACCTCCGGAGACAAGGAGATCATTTGAGACCTGATCCAGTGAGGCAGGCCGTCCCACTTGGCAAAAATCAGTTTCTGCAGAGGGTGGGATTGAAATTGAACGTACTCCACCATGTCGAAAGCTGACACCATGAGACCTAGTACTTGCATCGCCAAATGTATCGACACACGCGGACGAGAGAGGAAGCAACATATCTTGTCCTGGAGCTTCAGGACTTTCTCCTATGACAAAAACAACCTCTGGTAGTGTGTGTCCAACAACGCCCCCAGATGCACCATGCTCTGGGCAGGGACCAGGCATGATTTCTTCCAGATGATGAGCCACCCGTGGGCTTGCAGAAACTGGACCGTCAGATCCAAATGATGGAGGAGAACGTCTGGGGAATTGGCCAGGATCAGCAAGTCGTCCAGATACGACAGGATCCTGATGGCCTGTCGACGGAGTAAAGCCGTCATAACCGCCATGACCTTGGTGAAGAGTCAAGGAGCCGTGGTCAGTCCAAACGGTAAGGCCCGGAACTAGTAATGTAGATTGCTAATAGCAATTCGCAGGTATCGCTGATGTGACATGGTAATAGGGATATACAGGTAAGCATCCTGCATATCCAGGGATACCATATAGTCCCATGGCTCCAAAGCAAGAACAATAGAGCGAATGGTTTCCATATGAAACTTGGAGACCATCACAAACTTGTTCAAAGATTTGAGGTTGAGAATGGGTCAGGAGGAACCATTCGCTTTGGGGACTAGAAACAGCATTGGATAGTACCCCCTGCCCCTCTGAGCCAGATGCACAGGCACTTCCACTCCTGTGTCCAGGAGGGATTGTACCACTAAACGGAGAGTTGTTGCCTTCACCTGATCCGAAGGGATGTCCATCAGGAAACAGCTAGGAGGGGGACGTGTCTTGAAGGATATAGCTTATCCATGAGTGACGACTTCCCGTACCCAAGTGTCTGAAGTGGTCTTCAACCATACCTGGATAAACCGTAGAAGTCGACTTCCCAACCTGGGATCCCCGCCCCGTCATGCCGTAGGCTTGTCAGATTTGTAAGCAGGCTGACGGGCAGCCCATGCACGTTACGGCTTGGGCTTGGTGGTTTTGGAAGTGCTAGACTGTTTTGGGTACGCCTGACCTTTTGCTTTACCTGGAGGGCGAAAGGAACAAAAGGAAGTACTCTTAGCCTTCGGGGCTGAAGGAGTAGTACTAAGTAGACATGCAGTCTTAGCAGACGCTAAGTCAGCAACAATCTTGTTAAGATCATCACCAAAGAGGTTGTTCCCTTTAAACGGAAGCACCTCCAGGGTTTTCTTAGAGTCCAAGTCCACAGACCAGGACCGCAACCAGAGAATACGGCGAGCCAAAATGGATGTCGTAGCAGCCTTGGCCGCCAGAACACCAGCATCTGAAGCTGCCTCTTTAATGTAATGAGATGCTGTGACAATATAAGAGAGACATTGTCTGGCATTGTCAGGAAAATTGGACGGCAACTCAGCCTCCATCTCCTGAGCCCAGGCCTCAATAGCTTCTGCGGCCCAAGTAGCCGCAATGGTGGGTCTATGTGCAGCCCCTGCAAGGGTATAGATATCCTTTACGCAACCCTCCACACACTGATCCGTCGGTTCCTTGAGAGAAGTGACGGTAGTGACAGGCAGAGCAGATGACATCACCAGCCGAGCGATTTGCGAGTCCACAGGCGGCGGCGTTTCCCAATTTTCGCTAAACTCTGCCGCAAGGGGATAGCGGGATAGCATCTTCTTGTGCGGGGTGAATTTCCTTCCTGGGTTATCCCAGGATTCCTGATGTATGTCAACCAAATGGTCAAAATGAGGTAAAACCAATTTAGTAACCTTCTGACGTTTGAACCTGTCCGGTTTCTTAGAGGTAGTAGCAGGCTCTGGATCATCATCAATCTGAAGAATGAGCCTGATAGCTTCTAAGATATCAGGAACATCCACCTGTGAAACAGATTCCCCATCAGAAACGTCATGATCAGAGTCTGTGGGGTCAGTATACACTCCAACTTCATCGGAAGAGGTATCCGGAACATGCGTGGATTGAGAGGAAGTAACCGCCCGCTTAGAAGACTTCTTAGGTTTAGTCTTAGATGGACGAGGGTCAGGAATACGTTTATCCAAATAGTTATTCAAGTGCTGTAACTGAGTGGACAGAGCATCTGTGCATGGTGGATTAACTGCAAGGACCATATAAGGCTGATAAGGCACAGGAGGTCCCATAGGGGGCGCAAGGCAGACCAAGGCGGGCCCTGATGTGCCCCCGTTGTTACAAACTGACTGAGGGGTACAGAACCCCAAAAAACCTGAACCCTCTGCAGCCATGTTATCCTCCAATGCATCTGGGACATCATAACCGCGTACAGTGGAATCAGCCCCAGACCCATCGCCCCCTGTAGCTGACATGATATGAAAGCGTAAACCACGAGCGACACAGTTTAATATCAGGAGATAGAATACCTAATCACAACCCCCCCGTGCAGTGTGACAGCACAAACCCCCCGTGCAGAGTGACAGCACAAACGGAGGATTTCTGAGGTAAAATGTGACTGAAAAACAGAGAAAAATATAAAAATACGTATATCCTGTGAAAACACCTATATATCTAATAACCCTGACGCACTGAGCTCCCGCAGGTTACAGAATATAGGGATAGCAGTAGGAGTGAGATACACGGAGTAGAAATCACACAGCAGCTATATGCACACACAGTCACATGTACAATGCAGGAATTATGACAAACAATAAAACTACACTGGACTAGCAATAATATTACTGAGCAAGGCTATGTATATACAGATATATCAATGCACAGTAAAGACTGGATGTATATCACAGGATACTTGTACTAAATAACCCTGAAGTATGCACTTGTTCTTAACTAATACTGTCTAAACGACATGAAGAATACTTAAGTGTCCTGTAGAAGCACAGCGCTGACATGCAGGCGGCTTTACAGAGGAGGCATCACCCAGCAGTCCCAGAATCAGCGCAGCTGTGTGTAATGGCACCCAAACGCTGACAGGGAGTGAGGGAGACAGAGAGATGCAGCTCCAGGGTGGGAACATTTGCAGTAAATAGCCCTGGGGCTGGGGGAGGGGCTACAGGTCAGAGCCATATCCCCGTGCTGGACTTCAGCACCGGGTACTGCGGGCCTTAATAAAGTGGATTATGAGGTAATCCGAGTGGTCTTCAGTATGCCAGCGGTCGGGCTCCTGGCGACCAGCATACCGGTGCCGGCATACCAACCGCCGGCATACCGACACTTTTTCTCCCTCGTGGGGGTCCACGGCCCCCCTGGAGGGAGAATAAAATAGTGTGGCGCGCGTAGCGTTGCGAGCCCGCAAGGGGCTCATTTGCGCTCGCCACACTGTCGGTAAGCTGGCAGTCGGGCTCCCGGCGCCGGTATGCTGGTCGCCGGGAGCCCGACCGCCGGCATATCGTAGTGAACCCGGTAATCCAACCAGCACCCTTGCCCTGGTGGTCTAGTGGGGTCCCTGTACCAACACAGTGCTCACGCCAGCACGTGCGGCCGCCTCCTAACGGCCACACCGGATCGCGATTTCCAGCGTGTCCCGCCTGGGGGACCCTCTTACATCCTCCCAGAATGCGGCCACACGGTTCCGGAGAGCAGCAGTGAGTGTGTGCGCCCTGGGACGAAGAACCGGAGCCTCCGCTGTAAGTACCCGGCAACGAGGGACGCGGGAGTATACAGCGCTGCTGGGGGAGGTGATGGAGATACAGCAGGAGATGTCAGAATGACATCTAGCACTGAGACTGCCTCTGCTGCAGCCCTTGAAGTCTTCTATTTTCTTTTAAAAAGCTCTTCTAAGGGCTGCTGGAGTAGCCCTGCCTGTTAGCTGCCTGCACTGCAGGCACCAACTTACAAACTGAGCTCCTGCGCACGGAGGCGGGGTTATAGAGGAGGCGGCGCTGAGCATCTTGGGAACAGTCAAAGCTTTTAGCCTGTTGGTGCCTCGGATCAAGATCCTACTCTACACCCCCGATGTTATTCCCTGTGGAATACAGTGTACCCCGCTGCAGAAATTTGATTATCAGATGATGTGTGTATATAGGGGCCCCCAAACCTGCTCTTCCCTGTACAATACATGACAGTCTCCTCTTACCCAGTGATGTGAGGGGCCGGTGATTCTCCATCATCACGTCCTTGTACAGACCTCTGTGTTCCTCTATATACTCCTCCTCCTGCATGGAGACATAGTGACATCCTGACACCTTATAGGAACCTGACACACACAGTGATACAGTCATCACCCAGACACATCCCCTGGTGTTACTGTATAATGTCTCATTCCCAGCAGTCACCTCTCCAGTCAACACCCAGACACGTCCCCTGGTGTTACTGTATAATGTCTCATTCCCAGCAGTCACCTCTCCAGTCATTACCCAGACACATCCCCTGGTGTTACTGTATAATGTCCCATTCCCAGCAGTCACCTCTCCAGTCATCACCCAGAAACATCCCCTGGTGTTATTGTACAATGTCCCATTCCCAGCAGTCACCTCTCCAGTCATCACCCAGAAACATCCCCTGGTGTTACTGTATAATGCCCCATTCCCAGCAGTCACCTCTCCAATCATCGCCCAGACACATCCCCTGGTGTTACTGTATAATGCCCCATTCCCAGCAGTCACCTCTCCAGTCATCACCCAGGCACATCCCCTGGTGTTACTGTATAATGCCCCATTCCCAGCAGTCACCTCTCCAATCATCACCCAGACACGTCCCCTGGTGTTACTGTATAATGTCCCATTCCCAGCAGTCACCTCTCCAATCATCACCCAGACACGTCACCTGGTGTTACTGTATAATGCCCCATTCCCAGCAGTCACCTCTCCAGTCATCACCCAGACACATCCCCTGGTGTTACTGTATAATGCCTAATTCCCAGCAGTCACCTCTCCAGTCATCACCCAGACACGTCCCCTGGTGTTACTGTATAATATCCCATTCCCAGCAGTCACCTCTCCAGTCATCACCCAGACACATCCCCTGGTGTTACTGTATAATGTCTTATTCCCAGCAGTCACCTCTCCAGTCATCACCCAGACACATCCCCTGGTGTTACTGTATAACGCCCCATTCCCAGCAGTCACCTCTCCAGTCATCACCCAGACACATCCCCTGGTGTTACTGTATAACGCCCCATTCCCAGCAGTCACCTCTCCAGTCATCACCCAGACACATCCCCTGGTGTTACTGTATAATGCCCCATTCCCAGCAGTCACCTCTCCAGTCAGCAGCTGAATGATCTTGTTGGTGAGATCCAGGATCTTCTGGTCATTGTGTCTCTCATGTATCAGTGAGTGAGGTGGAGGCACCGTGATGGGGCTCTGGGTCCTGCTCAGTCCTCCTGACACATGGGGATGGCTACTGGGTGTCTCACACTCACCGGATGTCTTCCTCACTACTGTGTAACCCTGTGTATTGGGGACGACATCAACGAAAAGTTGAATTAAACTCCACCTAAATGGGGCTGATTATTCAGGAGTTCATGGTGCATAATATACAAGCGGAGTCTATTTTTAAAAAAAATAAGAATTTACTTACCGATAATTCTATTTCTCGTAGTCCGTAGTGGATGCTGGGACTTCCGTAAGGACCATGGGGAATAGCGGCTCCGCAGGAGACTGGGCACAAAAGTAAAAGCTTTGAGACTACCTGGTGTGCACTGGCTCCTCCCCCTATGACCCTCCTCCAAGCCTCAGTTAGGATACTGTGCCCGGACGAGCGTACACAATAAGGAAGGATTTTGAATCCCGGGTAAGACTCATACCAGCCACACCAATCACACCGTACAACCTGTGATCTGAACCTAGTTAACAGTATGATAAACGAAGGAGCCTCTGAAAAGATGGCTCACAACAAAAATAACCCGATTTTTGCAACAATAACTATATACAAGTATTGCAGACAATCCGCACTTGGGATGGGCGCCCAGCATCCACTACGGACTACGAGAAATAGAATTATCGGTAAGTAAATTCTTATTTTCTCTGATGTCCTAGTGGATGCTGGGACTTCCGTAAGGACCATGGGGATTATACCAAAGCTCCCAAATGGGCGGGAGAGTGCGGATGACTCTGCAGTACCGAATGAGAGAACTCCAGGTCCTCCTCAGCCAGGGTATCGAATTTGTAAAATTTTGCAAACGTGTTTGCCCCTGACCAAGTAGCTGCTCGGCAAAGTTGTAAAGCCGAGACCCCTCGGGCAGCCGCCCAAGATGAGCCCACTTTCCTTGTGGAATGGGCTTTAACAGATTTTGGCTGTGGCAGTCCTGCCACAGAATGCGCAAGCTGAATTGTACTACAAATCCAACGAGCAATCGTCTGCTTAGAAGCAGGAGCACCCAGCTTGTTGGGTGCATACAGGATAAACAGCGAGTCAGATTTTCTGACTCCAGCCGTCCTGGAAACATATATTTTCAGGGCCCTGACTACGTCCAGTAACTTGGAGTCCTCCAAGTCCCTAGTAGCCGCAGGTACCACAATAGGTTGGTTCATGTGAAACGCTGAAACCACCTTAGGGAGAAATTGAGGACGAGTCCTCAATTCTGCCCTGTCTGAATGAAAAATTAGGTAAGGGCTTTTATATGATAAAGCCGCCAATTCTGAGACACGCCTGGCTGAAGCCAGGGCTAACAGCATAACCACTTTCCATGTGAGATATTTCAAGTCCACAGTGGTGAGTGGTTCAAACCAATGTGATTTTAGGAACCCTAAAACTACATTGAGATCCCAAGGTGCCACTGGTGGCACAAAAGGAGGCTGTATATGCAGTACCCCCTTGACAAACGTCTGAACTTCAGGCACTGAAGCCAGTTCTTTCTGGAAGAAAATCGACAGGGCCGAAATTTGAACCTTAATGGATCCTAATTTTAGGCCCATAGACAGTCCTGCTTGCAGGAAATGTAAGAAACGACCCAGTTGAAATTCCTCTGTGGGGGCCTTCTTGGCCTCACACCACGCAACATATTTTCGCCAAATGCGGTGATAATGTTTCGCGGTTACATCCTTCCTGGCTTTAATCAGGGTAGGGATGACTTCATCTGGAATGCCTTTTTCCATCAGGATCCGGCGTTCAACCGCCATGCCGTCAAACGCAGCCGCGGTAAGTCTTGGAACAGACAAGGTCCCTTCTGGAGCAGGTCCTTTCTTAGAGGTAGAGGCCACGGATCCTCCGTGAGCATCTCTTGCAGTTCCGGGTACCAAGTTCTTCTTGGCCAATCCGGAGCCACGAGTATAGTTCTTACTCCTCTCTTTCTTATGATTCTCAGTACTTTCGGTATGAGAGGCAGAGGAGGGAACACATACACCGACTGGTACACCCACGGTGTTACCAGAGCGTCCACCGCTATTGCCTGAGGGTCCCTTGACCTTGCGCAATATCTGTCCAGTTTTTTGTTGAGACGGGACGCCATCATGTCCACCTTTGGTTTTTCCCCACGGTTTACAATCAGTTGGAAGACTTCTGGGTGAAGTCCCCACTCCCCCGGGTGGAGGTCGTGTCTGCTGAGGAAGTCTGCTTCCCAGTTGTCCACTCCCGGAATGAACACTGCTGACAGTGCTACCACATGATTTTCCGCCCAGCGGATAATCCTTGCAGCTTCTGCCATTGCCCTCCTGCTTCTTGTGCCGCACTGTCTGTTGACGTGGGCGACTGCCGTGATGTTGTCCGATTGGATCAATACCGACTGACCCTGAAGCAGAGGCCTTGCTTGACTTAGGGCATTGTAAATGGCCCTTAGTTCCAGGATATTTATGTGAAGAGACGTTTCCATGCTTGACCACAAGCCCTGGAAATTTCTTCCCTGTGTGACTGCTCCCCAGCCTCTCAGGCTGGCATCCGTGGTCACCAGCATCCAATCCTGAATGCCGAATCTGCGGCCCTCTAGAAGATGAGCACTCTGTAACCACCACAGGAGAGACACCCTTGTCCTTGGAGATAGGGTTATCCGCTGATGCATCTGAAGATGCGATCCGGACCATTTGTCCAGCAGATCCCACTGAAAAGTTCTTGCATGGAATCTTCCGAATGGAATCGCTTCGTAAGAAGCCACCATTTTTCCCAGGACTCTCGTGCATTGATGCACTGACACTTGGCCTGGTTTTAGGAGGTTCCTGACTAGCTTGGATAACTCCCTGGCCTTCTCCTCCGGGAGAAACACCTTTTTCAGGACTGTGTCCAGAATCATCCCTAGGAACAGTAGACGTGTTGTTGGAATCAGCTGTGATTTTGGGATATTTAGAATCCACCCGTGCTGACGTAGCACTACCTGAGATAGTGCTACTCCGACCTCTAACTGCTCCCTGGACCTTGCCCTTATCAGGAGATCGTCCAAGTAAGGGATAATTAAGACGCCTTTTCTTCGAAGAAGAATCATCATTTCGGCCATTACCTTGGTAAAGACCCGGGGTGCCGTGGACAATCCAAACGGCAGCATCTGAAACTGATAATGACAGTTTTGTACCACAAACCTGAGGTACCCTTGGTGAGAAGGGTAGATTGGGACATGGAGATAAGCATCTTTGATGTCTAGAGATACCATAAAGTCCCCTTCTTCCAGGTTCGCTATCACTGCTCTGAGTGACTCCATCTTGAATTTGAACCTTTTTATGTAAGTGTTCAAAGATTTTAGATTTAAAATTGGTCTCACCGAGCCGTCCGGCTTCGGTACCACAAACAGCGTGGAATAATACCCCTTTCCCTGTTGTAGGAGGGGTACCTTGATTATCACCTGCTGGGAATACAGCTTGTGAATAGCTTCCAATACTGCCTCCCTGTCGGAGGGAGACGTTGGTAGAGCAGACTTCAGGAACCGGCGAGGGGGAGACGTCTCGAATTCCAATTTGTACCCCTGTGATACTACCTGCAGAATCCAGGGGTCCACTTGCGAGTGAGCCCACTGCGCGCTGAAATTTTTGAGACGGGCCCCCACCGTGCCTGAGTCCGCTTGTAAAGCCCCAGCGTCATGCTGAAGACTTGGCAGAAGCAGGGGAGGGCTTCTGCTCCTGGGAGGAGGCTGCCTGGTGCAGTCTTTTTCCTCTTCCTCTGCCCCGGGGCAGAAATGAGTGGCCTTTTGCTCGCTTGTTCTTATGGGAACGAAAGGACTGAGTTTGAAAAGACGGTGTCTTTTTCTGCTGAGAGGTGACCTGGGGTAAAAAGGTGGACTTTCCAGCCGTTGCCGTGGCCACCAGGTCCGATAGACCGACCCCAAATAACTCCTCCCCTTTATACGGCAATACTTCCATATGTCGTTTGGAATCCGCATCACCTGACCACTGTCGCGTCCATAACGCTCTTCTGGCAGAAATGGACTGTCAAAGTCAGAAAAATATCACGACGCACACTGCCATATTTGCACCCCATATGTGTCCCCGCTGCGCATGCGTGCGCTCTCCCGTGAGTGCGCATACTCGCTGTTGCGGGCACCCGCAGGCGCACGGTATGCGCATTTACGGTAGAGTTTGTGTGCGTCTAGCGGGCGACTCGTTCATAACATATTTTAACTATATAATGTATTTTGTAGATTATGGTCCCTTTGATAGATTCTGAAAGTTTAGTTAATGTAGCATGTTCCTGGACAAAGAGATCCCTCATTGTTTGATACGAAGGGTCAGACAGGAGTAATACAGTGGTGTTTAGTATCCATCGGAAGAGTATTTAATTAGCAATATTCCGGTGTTGGTTTGAAGCGGATTAATCGCTCGTGCGAATAGTTATGGACATAAGAAGTTTATGTCCATTTACTATTATTTGCACTTACTTATCCATGCGGCGGGAAACCCAGTTTCCCTCCCACCTGAGCTGTTGGAAATAGTCACAGCCCACCTGTATGAATCAACCTATGACCTTTTGTTATAATGCGAGGAGGAATTCCTGTGCCCAATGAACAATGAGATTGTAGGGACCATTGAATTGTATTGTGTGTGGGGCATAAATAGACAAGCCGATCACGTCCAGCTCTCACTCTTCAACGGTTATCATTGCTGAAAATCGGGAGCTGGATGTCCAGAGGCGCATGCGATCGTTTCCTTTGTGCGTAAGTTTTCTCCGCAATCATATTGTCCTTCTAGTTGTTATGGGCCATATCTCTCTCTCTCTTCTCCTTTTTCTCTCATTTTCCCTTAAACGTAATTGTATTGTATTTACTGTGTAGTTATCTGGTTAGTTAGTCTATGTTATATTGTAGTGTATGACTTGTAATTGTATTATTCTTTTTGACAAATAGAACATTCACATAAGGTGTTAGAACCTCAGCAGGGTGTCTGTGTCTCTCTAGCTGGTACAAAGGGTTTCTGAATTCTAAATCGCTCTAACAGCATTTACATTAACAAGGTTAAGCAGCGTTATATCGCTGCAGTATTTCAGCAGCAAGGTTTTACAATACAAACTCAATCATAGTGTGTTGCACAGTGTAAGCATAATCTGTGTTTAAAGTTTATAAAGGTTACTGTCTGTGTGTATGCTCACTGTGGGTATTCCGTACACCCAGCACAGCGTGTGTACTTAATTTGCGTACCACGTGCGAGGTCTTCATACGCAAATAGCGTACGGAGTGCGTAGCATGTGCACATGGTTTAGCAGCCATTACGGCTACACGGTATTAATATATAGCAAATGTTAAAAGGTAGTTATTTGACTCTAGCAAGTGGGGGCAAGTCCGGTCCATCTCATATCCGCAGTCAGGTGAAAAAGGCGCAGACTTTATCGATCAGCAAGGGCGGGAAGGCAGTAGTGCTGATCAGATGAGAGTCTGCGTCTGATTCTTTTGGTCTGTAGGGATGCTGGTGGAATCCGGAACCAGAGGTAGGAACATTAAGCTATTGTCTTTGTAAATCTGTTTTTTATTTCTATTTGGTGCCAACTGCACACGCAGATTGGATGGTTTGTCTGTTTAAATAGGTTTAAAATTATTTTTAATCGCTCTGCATAGTGTGATAACTAAAAGGGGCTGGCATGATGATTTTTCTTTGTGACAAAAGGTCTGTCCCCCATTTTGTGTAAACCTCATGGATGGGGGAGGAGCAGCGGCCATTTTGGGAAGGTCAAAAAAAAAATATATTTTTTTTTGAACGGCTGATTTTCAGTTGACTCAGGAAATAATCAGCCATCCACTGTCAAAAAGAAATCATCATTTAATGAGTTTTTTCAATGCATTTGTTTAGTCCATATCATAGTCAATCATAAGTAGTTCAGATAGAGTTTAATAACAGTTAATAATAAATTAAATATTTGATTTAAGAAATACACAAGTAGTTTTTTTTTTTTGGTAACTGTCTCTCTTCAAGAACCTGTTTTAACGCTGCTATTTGTAGGATGGCCATTGAAATGCAAATGACCTGTGGGACTGGTTTGTTGTTTTTTTTTTTTTTCTCTCCCAGCAGTGAAAGAAATTGCACATTCATATGCAAAGTAGAAGCACTAATAGGGTCTCATATATGTAATATCTATATGCGTGTGCTTACATCAATATATGTTATTAGATTAATTTAGAATTGCATGTTCATTTGTGTAATCTTCACATCTCACTTTCCTGTTTGCCATTTTATAATTGATAAACGTGCTAAGAGAGATTTGTCGCTATTTCATAGTTAAAAGTGTAAAAGTAATACATTAAAGTGTAAAGTGAAAAAAAAAACACAGCTCTACCTAAAGGTAAAAGGAGATTGGTGTGGTGTGTGGTAGATGATCGAGGATCATCTACATTGATAAACGTGTACATTGTGTTACGGTGGATATTTGCTTTGCGTGCACGTGTCTCTAACAAAGGGCTGAGACTCGCGTACGCAACTCAAAGGCCGACGCACGCAGCGTATATTACGCAACGGAGCGTCCGGGTACGCCCACGTAACTCAAATCACACGATAGTGTTATTGCAACAGGCGGAAAGGTGGCAACGTGGTAAGTAGCGCAAGTCTATTTTAGTGTCCGAAATTTAGATTAACAGATCCTTCTCCAAATTCACAACACATCTGGTCTAAAGAAAATTTCTGCGCAGAAATAGAAATAGAAACAAAAGTGTACATGTGGTGAGTGAGTGTGTTATATACAATTTTGAGGTTGAACCACAAGAAAAGTATCGAGTTCTCGTGAAGGTACATACATGTAAGTGACGTGCATGGTGGCTAGGGAGGCATCCCTGGTTAAACATAAAATTTGAGCATTAGAGTGTAGCAGACCAGGAGGTCATACTGTAACAGACCAGGAGGTCAGACCAGGAGGTCGCATAACAGACCAGGAGGTCCAGGTACAGCAGACAAGGAAGTCCGCTATAGAGACGAGTAGCACAACACCAAGAAGGGTTGGTGCGGAACCCATATAGGCCATAAAGCTCTGGCTGAAGGAATTCGCAGCCGTAATTTTCGATTCCACTGGTCGCTCCGCGCATAAGATTAGTTGCTTATGTGCTGAACGATTGTACCGCACGTAATTGTGTGCATTAGTAAACCTGACCGGTACTATTTGTGTACGAAGGTCATAAACGCTATTTGTACATTTTAACGTGATTTGTGAAATTTTTTTTATTTTAAGGGAAGTTTGCTGGTCACTCAGGAATTAGCCAACAACCGATACTTGCTGGGGAACGCGCCCCAGTAAATAAAGGTTCACAGGGGCCCTAGGTTGGGTACAACAGCTCTGGATACAGTGATTGTGTTACTGGCCAACGTGGGCGAGAAGTGAGTGGAGTACTCGGTAAACTTCACCGCCAGCCTGCCCCGGACATCTTGGTTTTTGTAAGGGTTCGCTGAAGAAAAGCAACACCTGCAAGTTATGGGGGCCAGTTGTTCAGGTAGGGGGCGATCAACCTCGGTTCGGGTTGATTTAGTAAACCGACCAATCGGGTCGGCAAGGTATGTAATGTGTGAAAAATATGGTTCACACACAGAGGTTTTATGTGATGAATGGGAAAGAATGACGGTACATGACGGGGAGAAATTCCCAAGAGTAGGCAGCTTTAGCCCAAATGTGTTACTGAATCTAAGGAGAAGGATAGGTCTTATTAAATCAGTAAAGAGACGGACCAAACATTATGATTGTTTAAAATTGTGGCAACAGGAAAGTGAATTGCAAAGAGAGTTAACTGACTCATCTTGGGAGGAGAGACATGGCAATGGAGGGGATTATGGTTGCGGAGAAAGGCACAATGTTGAACAATAAAAACGCACTTAGCAACTGTAGTATAGATGATAAGAATAAGTGTAATAAACATAACAATGATAATTGTAATGCTGTTAAATGTACAACTATTAACCCGTGCAAGTTGCACCCCATGTCAAACTTCCCTCAGGAATACGAGCAAGAAAGTGAACCCAACACGATGTCGGCACCTCTTCCAGCAGCCATCACACAAGACATCCAGGTGGACGCGACCAAATCGGTAAAGGCAATAATCAAACCCCCTAACGGAGGGTCAGGTGAGGTCGTGTCCACAGGTACGTACAATGTTTTATATCACGCACAAACAAATGTACCCCATATTGTAAGACCAAAACAAGGTGATGTAATTGAGTTTAGTCCTGTCAGGGTGATCACAGTCCCCGATGGGAAGACTGACGATCAGGGAATCCTTCCCGTCAAGGACAGTGCAATGCGCTGTCCCTGGTCCCGGATGGAATTGAGATCAATTATGTCTGAATTTCCTGATCCCAGGAAAAATCTAGTAGCATGTCAAAGGTTTGTTAAAGAACTAGGAAACTCCACAGAACCCACCAACAAAGAGTGGCGGACAGTGCTGAGGGCATGTTTGCCCTCCAGTGTTGACCCTGCGAAATTTATTACGGATTGCCAATTAGACACAGAAGTACCTCAAACGGAGGAACACAATCAGGAATGTATTAAGCAGATCAACCGACAGATGGAAGTATATTTCCCTGCCGTTGTCAAGTGGAATGAAATTTTCTCCATAAGACAAAACGAAGGGGAAAGTATTTCTAATTATTTCAATCGAGCACTGCAAGTAATGGCTAGGAACACTGGGATCACAGACATCAAAACATGCGCACAGCATAGAGAAATAGCGGTTAAGGTATTAATGAATGGTTTAAAGGAGGTATTGAGAACAAGGGTACAGACCACCAACCCAAACTGGAGAAATATCTCGGTGGCCACATTAAGAGAGGCCGCTATTGATATTGATCGAAATATCACCAGATACAGAGAGTCACAAAGTGATAAATTAATGGCCGCAAGTATACAGGCCCTAACCACAAGACCACTCCAGCATAAGCCCCAAACCCCTGCGAGAAATTTAAATGTGGAAGTCTGTTACAATTGTCATAAAAAGGGACACTTTGCGAGAGATTGTAGATCAAGAGAAATACAAAAGTCATATCAATCCCCTAGACAACAACATAACCATGATATCCAAGGAAGCAGGGAAGCACAGGGAAAGCGGTTGATGGTGATGAGCATCCGAGCGTTTGAGGAGGCATCAAATCAACCAAAACCTCAGGTCACTGACACTTGGAAGAAGCCCCGGGTTTGTTATCTTTGTAAAAGAGAAGGGCATTATGCCAGCAACTGTAATAGCACACATAAAGTCAGACCCCCTAGACAGAGGAATGAGCAAAATTATGACACACCAAATTATAATCAGGGATCATATAGGAAGAATTTTGGTCCACACTCATGATATGTAGTCAAGAAAGGTGATCACTAGGACGGATGGTAAGCCTGAGGTAACAGTTAATAAATTGGGAGGTCATTCCCTGAAGACACAGGAATGACCGGGTGAAACGTTGTAAATGTATCTGTGAAATGTTTCTTTTTCTCTCTCCCCATCTCTGACGATTATTGGTAGGACTCAAACATTGCATATCTACTTGGTCTTTGCAGAAGTCTACCAAACCCCAGCATGACCTATCCGCATCAATGTATTCTGGCCAGATACAGAGGGTGGAGTATGGAGGTGCTGGTGGGAGGGACTGCGCAAGGAAACCATTGGACATGTAGATATGACAGCCTGATGATCTGACAATGTTTTAAAATGTTTGAAAAATGTTTTTTTCCCTGTTGTTTATTGTTGGTTTATGTAATATATATTTTTATGAATTGTTCTCTCTCTCTCTTTTGTTTTTTTTGTTTTCTCTCTCTTCTCACTCATGTTTTCATGTTTTAAAGATGGTATGTCACACATCAGCTAGACAAATGGTAATGCAAGATTTTTGCTCCTTGCAGAAAGATCGCTGGTTTGGAAGAAATATTGCATCACCGGAATGTTCGTTTGGAAGACTGAGAGACAGCACCTTTGAGATGACAGCAGAACAAGAAGAACAACAAGACGAGAGAACTAATTATCGTAACAAGTTTCTCTCCCCCTCAAACTGATTTTCTGTACCCCATTACAAATTTCTTCTTTTCTCCTCCTGTAAGATGGACTTGCCCCAAGAGACTGTGATATGGATTTTTCCTGTTGACCATGATGTTGACCAGAGCAGTCTGTTTCGGTGAGAGTACCAGTGAGGTCGAGAAAAAAGTT